>NC_058085.1:213311659-214801659 GCF_014858855.1 Bufo gargarizans | reverse complement strand
CCCCGAAACCCGCCCCTGCGACCGACCCCAGCCGCACCGTCGCCGCCACAACCACCGGGAAGGGTGGGGGGACGGCGGGGCGATCAACGGAGAAGTGACCCTCAGACAGGCGTAGCCCCGGGAGTAACCCGGGGCCAAAAGGTGTGTTCGAAGTGTTGATGATCAATGTGTCCTGCAATTCACACTAATTCTCGCAGCTAGCTGCGTTCTTCATCGACGCGCGAGCCAAGTGATCCACCGCTAAGAGTCGCTCACTACTTTTTTTGTGTTTCACGCCGAGGACGAGACCCCTAGCGGCGAGTAGGGACATCGGCAGGTAACACCTTTCTCCTCACCATCACCGTGGACACCCTTTCGTTTCACCGGCTGCATTTTTTCCGTCCTCTTGCTCTGCTCGGTGAGCAGGGCCCTGGTGTCCGAGAGCTCGGCCCTCCACCCTGATTCGGGTCAAAGGACTACCAGGCTTCGAAACCTACCGCCTGATGGCGTGTGGTACCCGGATCGGCCTGCACCCAGGGCAATGGTTCAGGATTTGGTTCACTGCACCCTCGCCGGGGGGCTAACAGAGGGTGAGGGTCGGAGGACAGCACCGCGCGAAAGACAGTGGTAGCGTCGACTCGGTCAGGAGAGGGACACGGAGGGTTGTCCGGGGACCTGCTCAGAGCCGCCCCCATGGGCCTGGCCATCCCCGTTTCCACATCACCTCCCTGAACCGGGGGGTTTCGACGTACCACGCTTCCTGACACGGACGTCTCCGACTCCTCTCCGGCCCCCGTGCCCGACCACGCCAAGAGACTTCAGCAGCGGGACGCGGCAGTGAGGCTGCAGGGGGCACAGAAGCAGGGGGCAGACCCACCTCCTCCCCAACCGTCCAATCCACTTTCCCACCACCGGTTAAACTGATTTGTTTCGGGTGCGCTACGATTCCACACCTCTGGCAGAAAGGGGCCCCCGCTGCTCGGGATAGGCTGGCACGCACCCCGTGCGGGTGGTCGCCCGATACCGTTAATGATCCTTCCGCAGGTTCACCTACGGAAACCTTGTTACGACTTTTACTTCCTCTAGATAGTGAAGTTTGATCGTCTTCTTGGCGCTCCGCCAGGGCCGTCGCCGACCCCGGCGGGGCCGATCCGAGGACCTCACTAAACCATCCAATCGGTAGTAGCGACGAGCGGAGTGTACAAAGGGCAGGGACTTAATCAACGCGAGCTTATGACCCGCACTTACTGGGAATTCCTTGTTCATGGGAAATAATTGCAATCCCCGATCCCTATCACGAACGGGGTTTAGCGGGTTACTCGCACCTGTCGGCGAAGGGTAGACACATGCTGGTCCGTTCAGTGTAGCGCGCGTGCAACCCCGGACATCTAAGCGCATCACAGACCTGTTATTGCTCGATCTCGCGTGGCTGAATGGCACTTGTCCCTCTAAGCAGTTGGACGCGGACAGCCGGGGGTCGCGTAACTAGTTAGCACGGAGGAGTCTCGTTCGTTATCGGAATTAACCAGACAAATCGCTCCACCAACTAAGAACGACCATGCACCACCACCCACAGAATCGCGAAAGAGCTATCAATCTGTCAATCCTTTCCGTGTCCGGGCCGGGTGAGGTTTCCCGTGTTGAGTCAAATTAAGCCGCAGGCTCCACTCCTGGTGGTGCCCTCCGTCAATTCCTTTAAGTTTCAGCTTTGCAACCATACTCCCCCCGGAACCCAAAGACTTTGGTTTCCCGGAAGCTGCTCATCGGGTCATGGGAATAACGCCGCCATATCGCCGGTCGGCATCGTTTATGGTCAGAACTACGACGGTATCTGATCGTCTTCGAACCTCCGACTTTCGTTCTTGATTAATGAAAACATTCTTGGCAAATGCTTTCGCTTTGGTTCGTCTTGCGGTGGTCCAAGAATTTCACCTCTAGCGGCGCAATACGGATGCCCCCGGCCGTCCCTCTTAACCACTTCAGCCCCGCTAGGTGAAACCCCCTTCATGACCAGAGCACTTTTTACACTTCGGCACTACACTCCTTTCACCGTTTATCGCTCGGTCATGCAACTTACCACCCAAATAAATTTTACCTCCTTTTCTTCTCACTGATGGAGCTTTCATTTGGTGGTATTTTATTGCTGCTGACATTTTTACTTTTTTTGTTATTAATCGAAATGTAACGATTTTTTTGCAAAAAAATGACATTTTTCACTTTCAGCTGTAAAATTTTGCAAAAAAAACGACATCCATATATAAATTTTTCACCAAATTTATTGTTCTACATGTCTTTGATAAAAAAAAATGTTTGGGCAAAAAAAAAATGGTTTGGGTAAAAGTTATAGCATTTACAAACTATGGTACAAAAATGTGAATTTCCGCTTTTTGAAACAGCTCTGACTTTCTGAGCACCTGTCATGTTTCCTGAGGTTCTACAATGCCCAAACAGTATAACTACCCCACAAATGACCCCATTTCGGAAAGTAGACACCCTAAGGTATTCGCTGATGGGCATAGTGAGTTCATAGAACTTTTTATTTTTTGTCACAAGTTAGCGGAAAATGATGATTATTTTTATTTTTTTATTTTTTCTTACAAAGTCTCATATTCCACTAACTTGCGACAAAAAATAAAAAATTTTAGGAACTCACCATGCCCCTCACAGAATACCTTGGGGTGTCTTCTTTCCAAAATGGGGTCACTTGTGGGGTAGTTATACTGCCCTGGCAATTTAGGGGCCCAAATGTGTGAGAAGAACTTTGCAATCAAAATGTGTAAAAAATGACCGGTGAAATCCAAAAGGTGCACTTTGGAATATGCGCCCCTTTGTCCACCTTGGCAGCAAAAAAGTGTGACACATCTGGTATCGCCGTACTCAGGAGAAGTTGGGGAATGTGTTTTGGGGTGTAATTTTACATATACCCATGCTGGGTGAGAAAAATATCTTGGTCAAATGCCAACTTTGTATAAAAAAATGGGAAAAGTTGTCTTTTGCCAAGATATTTCTCTCACCCAGCATGGGTATATGTAAAATGACACCCCAAAACACATTCCCCAACTTCTCCTGAGTACGGCGATACCAGATGTGTCACACTTTTTTGCAGCCAAGGTGGGCAAAGGGGCGCATATTCCAAAGTGCACCTTTCAGATTTTGCAGGCCATTTTTTACACATTTTGATTGCAAGGTACTTCTCACACATTTGGGCCCCTAAATTGCCAGGGCAGTATAACTACGCCACAAGTGACCCCATTTTGGAAAGAAGACACCCCAAGGTATTCCGTGAGGGGCATGGCGAGTTCCTAGAATTTTTTATTTTTTGTCACAAGTTAGCGGAAAATGATGATTTTTATTTTTTTCTCTTTTTTCCTTACAAAGTCTCATATTCCACTAACTTGCGACAAAAAATAAAAAATTCTAGGAACTCGCCATGCCCCTCACGGAATACCTTGGGGTGTCTTCTTTCCAAAATGGGGTCACTTGTGGCGTAGTTATACTGCCCTGGCAATTTAGGGGCCCATATGTGTGAGAAGTACTTTGCAATCAAAATCTGTAAAAAATGACCGGTGAAATCCGAAAGGTGCACTTTGGAATATGTGCCCCTTTGCCCACCTTGGCATCAAAAAAGTGTCACACATCTGGTATCGCCGTACTCAGGAGAAGTTGGGGAATGTGTTTTGGGCTGTCATTTTACATATACCCATGCTGGGTGAGAGAAATATCTTGGCAAAAGACAACTTTTCCCATTTTTTTATACAAAGTTGGCATTTGACCAAGATATTTTTCTCACCCAGCATGGGTATATGTAAAATGACACCCCAAAACACATTGCACAACTTCTCCTGAGTACGGCGATACCAGATGTGTCACACTTTTTTGCTGCCAAGGTGGGCAAATGGGCACATATTCCAAAGTGCACCTTTCGGATTTTGCAGGGCATTTTTTACACATTTTGATTGCAAAGTTCTTCTCACACATTTGGGCCCCTAAATTGCCAGGGCAGTATAACTACCCCACAAGTGACCCCATTTTGGAAAGAAGACACCCCAAGGTATTCCGTGAGGGGCATGGCGAGTTCCTAGAATTTTTAATTTTTTGTCGCAAGTTAGTGGAATATGAGACTTTGTAAGGAAAAAAGAAAAAAAAAGAAAAATCATCATTTTCCGCTAAATTGTGACAAAAAATAAAAAATTCTAGGAACTCGCCGTGCCCCCCACGGAATACCTTGGGTGTCTTCTTTCCAAAATGGGGTCACTTGTGGCGTAGTTATACTGCCCTGGCAATTTAGGGGCCCAAATGTGTAAGAAGTACCTTGCAATCAAAATGTGTAAAAAATGGCCTGCGAAATCCGAAAGGTGCCCCTTTGTCCACCTTGGCTGCAAAAAAGTGTCACACATGTAATATCGCCGTACTCAGGAGAAGTTGGGCAATGTGTTTTGGGGGGTCATTTTACATATACCCATGCTGGGTGAGAGAAATATCTTGGCAAAAGACAACTTTTCCCATTTTTTTATACAAAGTTGGCATTTGACCAAGATATTTTTCTCACCCAGCATGGGTATATGTAAAATGACACCCCAAAACACATTCCCCAACTTCTCCTGAGTACGGCGATACCACATGTGTGACACTTTTTTGCAGCCTAGATGCGCAAAGGGGACCAAATTCCTTTTAGGAGGGCATTTTTAGACATTTGGATCCCAGACTTCTTCTCATGCTTTAGGGCCCCTAAAAATCCAAGGCAGTATAAATACCCCACATGTGACCCCACTTTGGAAAGAAGACACCCCAAGGTATTCAATGAGGGGCCTGGCGAGTTCCTAGAATTTTTTTTTTTTTTGCATAAGTTAGCGGATATTGATTTTTTTTTGTTTTTTTTCTCACAAAGTTTCACTTTCCGCTAACTTAGGACAAAAATTTCAATCTTTCATGGACTCAATATGCCCCTCACGGAATATCTTGGGGTGTCTTCTTTCCGAAATGGGGTCACATGTGGGGTATTTATACTGCCCTGGCTTTTTAGGGGCCCTAAAGCGTGAGAAGAAGTCTGGAATATAAATGTCTAAAAATGTTTACGCATTTGGATTCCGTGAGGGGTATGGTGCGTCCATGTGAGATTTTATTTTTTGACACAAGTTAGTGGAATATGAGACTTTGTAAGAAAAAACAAAAACAAAAACAAACAAAAAATTTCCGCTAACTTGGGCCAAAAAAAATGGCTGAATGGAGCCTTACCAGGGGGGGAGTGATCAATGACAGGGGGGTGATCAATGACAGGGGGGTGATCACCCATATAGACTCCCTGATCACCCCCCTGTCATTGATCAACCCCCCTGTAAGGCTCCATTCAGACATCCGCATGATTTTTTACGGATCCATGGATACATGGATCGGATCCACAGAACGCATGCGGACGTCTGAATGGAGCCTTACAGGGGGGTTATAAATGACAGGGGGTGATCAGGGTAATCAGGGTGATCACCCCCCTGTCACTGATCACCCCCCCTGTAAGGCTCCATTCAGACATCCGCATGATTTTTTACGGATCCATGGATACATGGATCGGATCCACAGAACGCATGCGGACGTCTGAATGGAGCCTTACAGGGGGGTTATCAATGACAGGGGGTGATCAGGGTAATCAGGGTGATCACCCCCCTGTCACTGATCACCCCCCCTGTAAGGCTCCATTCAGACATCCGCATGATTTTTTACGGATCCATGGATACATGGATCGGATCCACAAAACGCATGCGGACGTCTGAATGGAGCCTTACAGGGGGGTTATCAATGACAGGGGGTGATCAGGGTAATCAGGGTGATCACCCCCCTGTCACTGACCACCCCCCCTGTAAGGCTCCATTCAGACATCCGCATGATTTTTTACGGATCCATGGATACATGGATCGGATCCACAAAATGCATGCGGACGTCTGAATGGAGCCTTACAGGGGGGTTATCAATGACAGGGGGTGATCAGGGTAATCAGGGTGATCACCCCCCTGTCACTGATCACCCCCCCTGTAAGGCTCCATTCAGACATCCGCATGATTTTTTACGGATCCATGGATACATGGATCGGATCCACTAAACGCATGCGGACGTCTGAATGGAGCCTTACAGGGGGGTTATCAATGACAGGGGGTGATCAGGGTAATCAGGGTGATCACCCCCCTGTCACTGACCACCCCCCCTGTAAGGCTCCATTCAGACATCCGCATGATTTTTTACGGATCCATGGATACATGGATCGGATCCACAAAATGCATGCGGACGTCTGAATGGAGCCTTACAGGGGGGTTATCAATGACAGGGGGTGATCAGGGTAATCAGGGTGATCACCCCCCTGTCACTGATCACCCCCCCTGTAAGGCTCCATTCAGACATCCGCATGATTTTTTACGGATCCATGGATACATGGATCGGATCCACAAAACGCATGCGGACGTCTGAATGGAGCCTTACAGGGGGGTTATCAATGACAGGGGGTGATCAGGGTAATCAGGGTGATCACCCCCCTGTCACTGACCACCCCCCCTGTAAGGCTCCATTCAGACATCCGCATGATTTTTTACGGATCCATGGATACATGGATCGGATCCACAAAATGCATGCGGACGTCTGAATGGAGCCTTACAGGGGGGTTATCAATGACAGGGGGTGATCAGGGTAATCAGGGTGATCACCCCCCCTGTCACTGATCACCCCCCCTGTAAGGCTCCATTCAGACATCCGCATGATTTTTTACGGATCCATAAAACGCATGCGGACGTCTGAATGGAGCCTTACAGGGGGGTTATCAATGACAGGGGGGTGATCAGGGAGTGTATATGGGTGATCACCCGCCTGTCATTGATCACCCCCTGTAAGGCTCCATTCAGACGTCCGCATGTGTTTTGCGGATCCGATCCATGTATCCATGGATCCGTAAAAATCATGCGGACGTCTGAATGGTGCCTTACAGGGGGGTGATCAATGACGGGGGTGATCAATGACAGGGGGTGATCAGGGAGTGTATATGGGTGATCACCCGCCTGTCATTGATCACCCCCCTGTAAGGCTCCATTCAGACGTCCGCATGATTTTTACGGATCCATGTATAGGATCCGTAAAAATCATGCGGACGTCTGAACGGAGCCTGACAGGGGGGTGATCAATGACAGGGCGGTGATCAATGACAGGGGGGTGATCAGGGAGTTTATATGGGGTGATCAGGGGTTTATAAGGGGTTAATAAGTGACGGGGGGGGGTGTAGTGTAGTGTAGTGTGGTGTTTGGTGCGACTGTACTGACCTACCTGAGTCCTCTGGTGGTCGATCCTAACAAAAGGGACCACCAGAGGACCAGGTAGGAGGTATATTAGACGCTGTTATGAAAACAGCGTCTAATATACCTGTTAGGGGTTAAAAAATTCGGATCTCCAGCCTGCCAGCGAGCGATCGCCGCTGGCAGGCTGGAGATCCACTCGCTTACCTTCCGTTCCTGTGAGCGCGCGCGCCTGTGTGCACGCGTTCACAGGAAATCCCGGCCCTCGCGAGATGACGCGTATATGCGTTGTCGTGCGCAGGGCTGCCACCTCCGGACCGCACATCTGCGTTAGGCGGTCCGGAGGTGGTTAATCATGGCCCCAGTTCCGAAAACCAACAAAATAGAACCTGAGTCCTATTCCATTATTCCTAGCTGAATCATTCAGGCGACCCAGCCTGCTTTGAACACTCAGTCAAGAGCATTGGGGAGGCGCCGAGAGGCAGGGGCTGGTACAGGTGGTAGCTCGCCTCGCGGCGGACTGCCAGCTCGATCCCAAGATCCAACTACGAGCTATTTAACTGCAGCAACTTCCATATACGCTATTGGAGCTCTTTTTATTGAATTTTTATATAAAAGTACAAAACATCACCATATGCATATTAAACAAATGCAGACAAAACAAAAAACACATGTCAACTGGCCCAGCCTTATATACACTACACCACTAAAACTAACTATACTATATATCAACTACAAAACGTGTCTACAAACCGAACTAAAACATAACTGAAACTTATCCAGCCGGTCTGACTGGAAACATTCCTAACACTATCTACAACACAAAATATAAGTTCAAAATAAAGCAATATTTCTTGCATAACAAAAACCAAAGCAACCGCTTAATAGAAAATTTAAACAGAAAACTGAACACAAACAATTTTTTTTTTTAAACACAACAATAATACCTATCTATCTGTCCCTAATAATCTATCTACCCGTCACCAAACCCCAACACCCAATGCTGACCTCCGCCTCATGTCTGTTGCATGTCCGCATAGTCCGATGCCAGCCCTTCCTCTACCGCCCACATCCAGCCCTCGCCCCATGTCCTCCCATGTCCGCATAGTCCAGGGCTGGATGTAGGCCTCCCCTGCAAAAAGACACTCCCCCTTATCCCCATCCCACCCAACCTAACTATCCCCCTCTAACCTTAACTCTAACAACTACAAAAACCTACCTATGCTACCACAACTCCCGAAGGACCAAGTTCGGCCTTTGCAAGCCTTTCTGAAACCATATTCCTAATACAAAACAAAAACCTAGGGTGAAAGCATCAGCCCACCACCAGGAAGAGTACTACTTGACTAAGGTACGCTAAAAGCAAAACCTCTCCAGAGGAGAGAGGCCCTGCTGGTACCCAGCCTTTCATACTCAAGAGAACGAACCTTCACCAGATCACCGAGGATGTTCCTATGCACCTCATCCACCAGGAGGACTTTCTGCTGGGTCGAAACTAAACACCGTGCGTTCCATGTGAAGAACCTAACCATTGCACTAACTATAAAAACAGTGCAAGGGTCCCGACCACCCAGGTCTCTGACCACTCCATAAGCCCACTCCGCATAGGAGAAAGCGGCCAGCCAATGGAAGCTCCCACCCGTTGGTACACTTCTGTATTAAAGGGACAATGAAGCAGGAAGTGCTCCATACTTTCCAGTATGTTGCCACACTCCTCCCGGGGACAACCCCTTTCCTCGGAGTTCCAGCACTTCAAATTGTCTCTCACATACAGCTTCCCGTGGAAACAGCGCCAAGCCAAGTCCCAATACTTCAAGGGGATCCTTGCTGAATTTAACAACTGAAGCCCCTTGTCTATATCCCGACTTGGGCAATCCCTGAGGGCCAGGGGCTTTTGGAAGTGGGTCAACAAGACCCTGGCGTCAAGGGCACGCCTTGACAGAGTCCTGATCTCCCCTACCTCCAAACCCCACCGGCGGATTACCTTCAGAACCGGGGTGACGTAAGCCGGAAGATACCCATGGGGTGTCCTCAAGTCCTTCACTCGCCCTCCTTGCTCCCATTCCTGGAAGAAAGACCGAAACCATCCCCTACAGGAGACTACCCACGGAGGAGCCCTCTCTTTCCAGAGGTCTGGTAGATTGATCTTAACAAAAGTGTTCACCAGGAACACCACGGGGTTGACCATACACAACCCCCTTAGTCTCTTCGTACGGTAAGTCACCTCCCTGTTGACTAGGTTAAGCCTGGTCCCCCATAACAGTTGGAAGAACAGGCTATAGACCCGAGTCCAGAGAGACTCTAGCAAGATACACACACTACCCACATAGATAAGCAAAGGCAGAAGGTATGACTTGACCAAGTGAACCCTTTCCCTTAGGGTCAATGACCAACCCTTCCACTGGTCAACCCTTTGAGCGGCGGTCTTGAGCCTGCACTCCCAATTTTGCGTGGGGTAATCCCCCTGGCCAAAATGGACGCCTAAGACCATTGCTGATGACTGAGGCCCTGGGAGGGTGTCCGGGAGATCGAAAGCTGGATTGCTCCCCCCCAGCCAGAGACTCTCACACTTATCCCGGTTGATTAGGGACCCGGAAGCTTCCGAGTAGAGCTCCACCTCTGACATCACATACTCCGCCTCCCCTCTCGAGGATACAAAGACAGTGACATCATCAGCATACGCTACCACCCTCAGAGTGGCTTCTGGCGCCGCCCGATCCATCCCGACTCCCGCCAAAGGTCCGCAATCAACCCTTCTGAGGAAGGGATCAATCGCAAACACGTATAACAGCGGGCTCAAAGGACAACTCTGGCGGACGCCAGACCCAACCTCAAAAGAGTGGCCCAACCAACTATTCACAAGCGGGAGAGTCTCCGCCCCCACATATAATGTTCTTAGCCGATCAACAAACCTCCCCGGCAGGCCATATTTCAAAAGGACTGACCAGAGGTACTCGTGGTTCACTCGATCAAACGCCTTTGCCTGATCCAGGGACAGCATGTACCCCTTCCAGTTCCCAGCCCTACTCTGCTTCACTGTCTCCCGGACACCAAGTACAGCGCTAAAGGTGCTACGGCCTGGAACCGAGCAGTGCTGGGATCCCGAGAGGAGCTGCGGCGCAAACTTCACCAGCCGGTTGAACAGTATCTTTGCCAGAATCTTCCTGTCCATATTGAGAAGCGCTATGGGACGCCAATTCTCAATACGGCTTGGATCCTTACCCTTTGACAGATAGATGAGAGCGGACCTCCTCATTGACCTTGGCAGAGTGCCCGAGGATAGACACTCATTAAATACCTTGGTCAAGAGGGGACATAAGGAGTCCTTAAAGGTCTTGTAAAGCTCGGATGTTAAGCCATCCGGACCTGGCGACTTCTTCAGGGTGAGCCCCTCCACCGCCAGAATGACTTCCTCTTCTCTGATCTCTTCTGCCAAAACATCAAGAGGGAGGTGAGCCCCCGTGTCAGGGATGGTCTCGGTCAGGAAACTTGCCATCCTGTCCCGATCCAGATCCTTCCT
This sequence comes from Bufo gargarizans, assembly GCF_014858855.1. Lineage (NCBI taxonomy): Eukaryota > Metazoa > Chordata > Amphibia > Anura > Bufonidae > Bufo > Bufo gargarizans. The sequence goes on along the minus strand of NC_058085.1, from coordinate 214,790,895 downwards.
CCCCAAGAGGTGTGAGTAGAAGGATCTGACAACTTCCAGGATCCCTGATCTGGACCTGTTCAGAGACCCCGTACTGTCTATCAGTCCCGTCACCAACTTACGGTCGGGCGAGCGGTACCTCCCGAAACCCCTCTCAAAAACTAAAGATGCGTGCCTATCATACTGGCACCTCTTGATCAAAGATTTCACCCTGGAGATATCCTCTCGGCTACCCCCATTCGAGACCAAATGCTCAAGCTTCCTCCTCAAGACCTGGTACAGGCGGTACCTGTCCAGAGACCTGAGGCTCGAGAGCTGGCGGAAGAACTTGGTCACCCGATCTTTGAATATCTCCCACCACTCTGACTTACTAGCACAGAGGTCCAGAAGCGGCACCTGGCTCTGAAGAAAGTCCTCAAAGTCTCACCTCTGCTTCCTCCAGGAGGGCCGAATTCATACCCTCTTCCCGTGCGGGGGGACTCTGCAATGTTCAGAGAAAACATAATTAAACAGTGATCAGAGAATTCTACCTCCACAACCTTTAAAGGTGAGAAAATAGCCTCCTCCTTTAAGTAAAACCTATCTATTCTAGACCTAACATTCCTACCCCTATGTGAATCCCGTGCTGCCTGGGGTATGCCTAATGTGGACATCCACCAGGCGAGCCTCACTAGCTATACTATTAAGGGAAATGCTATCATAAGCCAGCTGGTCTCTGGCGCCTCCTCTATCCTGGGGCCTTGTGATGGTATTGAAATCCCCTCCAAAGACCACCTGCCGGCTCGAAAAAAGGAAAGGCTTGATCCTCATGATGAGGCTTTTCCTCTCCCACTTAGATTGGGGCCCATAGATATTAATCAGGCAGAGTTCTTGCCCCCTCATGAGGACATCCAAGATCAAACACTTCCCCATTTATAACTCGATTATCCTCGGCTTTCAACCGGTGCGGTAAAAATATGGCTCACCAGCAAGAGACCAGTATGAGGGCCCAGATCTCCACTCCCTCTTCGCCTTATGAACCACTGCCAAATCTGACAGCCTGGTCTCCTGTAAAAACAAAATGTCAGCTTCAATACGGCTGAAAAAATCAAAGGCTGCATAGCGAGCCGCATCTGACTTGATGCTGGCGACATTAATAATCGCCAGAGTCAGCAGTGTGGGTGCCACCATACAGGATGATCGAGTTAGATGTCCTTCTTCCTTCCACCCCTCCCAGCGCTATCCTCTAAGGCAGTACGCCCTCTCTTGAGGGAGACAGTGGTGTCCATCCCTTCTGGCACCACTGTCTGCCCCTGCGCACCACCCTTGGCTTTCTTAGCTCCCGAACCTCTTCCTGCCTCCTCTCCTGAGGACCTTGCATCCCCACCGGAGAGGGGCGGCGCGGGGCCCCCTAAAGGCTCTCCCTCCTGCTCCTCCGTTACCCCACCTATGACCTCTTCCCCAGATGAAGAAGAGGCGGCAATCTCATCCAAAGTGATATACCGGTTGGAAAGCTCCAGAGGGGAGCCGGTTGCACCTTCCCTGGCTACTCTGGTCGAGCTTCTTGTCTTGGTCAGCCGTTTCCCCTTGATGTTTTCGGGCTCAGTCCCACTACCCTCTGCTGCGCTTTCATAGTAAGAGGACTGAGCCTCCTCGTCCTGTTTGAGTCTCCTGATTTCTGTCCTTAGCTCGCTGTCCCCTGGGGTCTCCGATCCTCTACGGGAGGCCACCGCTTGGGAAGGGGCAGGCATCACCCCAGAACGGGGATCCACCGGTTCCCTTTCCGCCTGGCGCTTCTCCCTCCGCCTAGACGGACCATTTCTGTTCTTCCCAGACCCCTGACCTCTACTGCCTCCGCCAGCACTCGCCTCAGCAGTGGAGGCCTCCCGGCATTGGCCTGAGAGAGGGGACAACGACTAAACGGGTGTCCTAAGACACCGCACAGGTTGCACCTAATCTGCTGCTCACAAGATGCGGCCAGATAACCTAACCGCCCGCACAAAGCGCACTTCTGCTCTGGGCAGCTGGCGCTGAAGTGAGAGGGGCTGCCGCACTTATGGCAGAGCTTAGGCTGCCCCCTGTAAAAAAACAGGATCCTGTCACGGCCGATGAAGGCAGATGACGGAATGTGGGATATCGTACCTCCTAGATTCTTCAATTTAACGTTGAAGGTCGAGGCACCCGACCAGATGCCAAACTAATCCAGGTTTTTTTCTGGGACACCCTGGATGTCCCCGTACCGACTCAACCAGGTCAAGATGTCCGTACAAGAAAGTGACTCGTTACGGGTGAGAACAGTCACCTTCTTCACCTCATTCTGGCGGGTCACCGGGTAAGCCGGAAACCGCGCCAGTCCGGCGTATTCTTCACCAGCTGATATCCGGACCAGAAAAGCTCAAGGCCCTCTGACCGGACAAAACTGATGTCGAACTCCTTGGAACCGAACAGATGTATCAAGGCGAAGATGTCAGCCACCTTGAACCCCATCCCAAACAGGAGCTCCGCGACCCTCTTTCTAGTAGGGCACGCATCTTCACTTCCCCATTTGAGACAGACTACATTCCGTCTAGTCCCAGGGCCGGCTGTGGGTGAAGACCAGTTAGTCTCGCCCCTTCTCTGCTCTCGGAAGGCCCTTAGTCCGAACCTATCTATCCAGAAGGATAGATTAACCTTCTCACCCTCTACTATGATGGAGCTTTCCCCCTTTTTGAGGGCCTCCAGGAGTCGCCGCTGCAAGTTACCAGAACTAGACTCGGGAAATGAGGAAGCCAATGAAGACAAACCCCCCCCCTGCGGCAGCAACCACCCCGGCATCACTTCTGCCAGGCTTCACCCCCACAGGAGGGGCAGCCAGACCGGCCCCCCCTCCCCCACTGTACAAGACTGCACTGCACCAGACCCAACTGGGGCCAGGCGCAGCTTCCTTACTTTTTCTAACCGTATTTTCAATTTTCTTTGCCAAATCCGCCAAGAACGCGGTTACATTAACCTTTTGGGGGGGGGGGTTTTCCTATTGGCCTCCCCAGGGGTCAGAGGGACCGCAGGGGCACCAGCCGGTTCACAAGGACCACCAACGGCTTCTACAGCCACTAATGGCCCCCCAGCCGACACCCCCAGCCCCCCCAGCCCCAGGAGGACCACCTGACCTACCCTCTGGGGAGGAAAGAACCCCTTTTTCAGGGGTCCCCACCACCTCCAAAGTTGGAGACTCCAGACTTACTGCTGGGCCAGTGACAACCTTAGTGGCTTTATTCTTAGCCATATTTTTTTCTTTATTTGCTTTATTTTTGTTTATTTTTCCACTAACTTGGACACTGGTGGTGCTAACCACCTTTTTCGGCACCCCAACATCCTCTGAGCTGGAGGAAACAGGGGAGGAGGGCAACGCCCCCGTCCTAATGTACCTCTCCATTGTCTCAGGAGAGTACCCCCGCCTCCTCCCGCACCCCCTGAGGGCTGTTGCTCTACTTTCCCCAGCCACTCAGGTCTTAGTGGTGCGCTTGAGCTTAGCAGCGTTTTCAGCCACCTCCTCCCCAGAGCTGAGAGCGCACCCAGACACGCCCCCAGCCGCACCCCCAGCCGCAACACTACAGGGAGGAGGATCGCAGCCAGGAGCGCACCCAGACACGCCCCCAGCAACGCCCCCAACAGTAGGAGCATCACCAAAGGCGCGCCCAGACACACCCCCAGCCGCTTCACCCCCAGCCGCAACATTACAGGGAGGAGGACCGCGGCCAGGAGAGCACCCAGACACGCCCCCAGCACCATCCCCATCCACAGAAACGGCGCCGGGAACGCCTCCGGACACGCCCCCAGCAACGTCCCCAACAGTAGGAGCATCACCAGAGGCGCGCCCAGACACACCCCCAGCCGCAACATCACAGGGAGGAGGACCACGGCCAGGAGCGCACCCAGACACGCCCCCAGCATCACCCCCATGCACAGAAACGGCAACGGGAATGCCCCCGGACACGCCCCCACCGCATCTCCGCTCCCCGATCCCCGCCGCAAACAGACAGCGGGGACCGAGGGAGCAACATCATGAGTGGGAGGAACGTCTATCCTATCGCACCACCCCAGCACCACTGTTCTTTTCTATACGGTAAATGCCTATTGCTTGGGGCCTGTAATCTAACTGACCAAAATAAAAATTGATATCCAATGACCGTCTAATAAACCTCCAGTCACATAACATCTTGTCCTTTTCTGTACGGTAAATGCCTAATGTTTGGGGCCTGTATTCTATATGGTCAACAATAAAAATAATATCCAATGACTAATATACCTCCAGCCACATAATCACTTGTTCTTTTCTGAATCGTGAATTTCTAATGTTTGGTGCCTATACTACACTGGCCTGCAGTAAAATTAATATCAAATGACTGTCTAATATACCTCCAGCCACATACAGAAAAGTACGGTGAATGCATTATTTTGGGGGCCTGTAATCTAGCTGGCCAAGAGTAAAATTGTTACTTTTTTTTAAAGCTGTGTCTATATATATTTTGTATGTGCAAATTATCATTACATAATTGTCAATATTTAAAAACATATATAAAAGTAACTATCCCTATATATGTGTCATTCAGGCTTCATTAACAAAACCGTATTGCCACACGGATGAGTATAACGCCAGTCAGACCCAACCATGTAGATAGGTCAACACGGAAGTCAGCCATCCCTCCCAGGACAACAGACAACACCATGTTCGAACCTTAATCCGTAGCAAAAAAGATTTTCATTAGGGTCATCAATAAGTCCAGTACAATTTTTACTGCATAAGACCTTTTGACAAGGGAAGGCCATATGAGGTCCACAACTTGCTACCGTGGTCATGCACGGACAGGTATAAAAGTGCAGGAACCGGAAAATGGAGGCAGCGGGGGCAGGGTGGCATGGAGCAGAGAGGCAGCGGGGGCAGTGTGGCATGGAGCAGGTAAGCATGCATCTTCTGGTTTAGGGGCCACACCTCAGGAACTGATACCAACAGATGGAAACGGTACTCAAAAAAGAAAAAGAACCCGACCAAAGTAGCCAGGGAAGGCGTAACAGGCTCCCCTCTTGGGCTCTCCAACCGGTATCTCACTTTGGATGAGATCTCCGCCTCCTCTTCATCCAGGGAGGAGGTAAGAAGTGGGGTACCGGGGCGAAGGTGGGAGGGCTCCCAGGGGACCCCGTGCCCCCTTCTGGCGCGGACGCAAGGTCCCAGAAGAGGGGGCAAACCAGATTCCCGGAACCGAGAAAGACAGGGGCGGTACGCAAGAGGGAGCGGTGGTGACAGATGGAATGGACACCACCGTCTATCTCAAAAGAGGACGTGCCGCCCTAGAGGATAGCCCCAGGAGGGGTAAGAAGGTCGGGTAGGAAGGAGGACATTCAGCTTAAACACCAAGTATGGCGGTACCCACTCAGCTGACACTGGCGACCATTAATGTCGCCAGCGTTAAATCTGATGCGGCTCGCTACACAGCCTTTGATTTTTTCAGCCGAGTTGAGGCTGATGTTTTATTTTTGCAGGAGACCAGACTGTCAAATTTGGCAGAAGTGCATAAGGCAAAGAGGGAGTGGAGATCTGGGCCCTCCTCCTGGTCTCTGCGGCTGAGCCGTATAGCGGAGTGGCGGTTCTTTTCACCGTACCGGTAGAATGCCGACGGGTGGTTGAGCTGGAAATGGGGAGGTGTTTGATCTTGGATGTCCTCATGAGGGGACAGGAACTGCGCCTAATCAATATCTATGGGCCCCAGTCCAGGTGGGACAGGAAATGTCTCTTCATGAGGATCAAGCCTTTCGTTTTTACAAGCCGGCAAGTGGTCTTTGGTGGGGACTTTAGCACCATCGTGAGGTCCCAAGAAGGGGAGGCACCAGAGACCGGCTTATGATAGTATAGCTTTAAAAAGCATAGCTAGTGAGGCTCGTCTGGTGGATGTCCACATTAGGCACACCCCAGACCACGGGGGTTTCACTTTCTATAGAGGAGATTTTTTTGAAGGAGGTTTTTTTTGAAGGAGGAGGCTACTTTCTCGCCCTTAAGGGTTGTGGAGGTAGAATTCTCTGACCACTGTCTGATTATGCTTTCTCTGAATATTTCAGAGTCCCCCCAAATGGGAAGAGGTTACTGGAAGCTGAATGCGGGAGTCCTGGGGGAAGCAGAAGTGAGACAATCCTTTAAGGACTTTCTTCAGAGTCAGGCAACCTTTCTGGATCTCTGTGACACTAAGTCAGAGTGGTGGGAGGTATTCAAAGACCGGGCTGCAAAGTTCTTCCGCCAGCTCTCGAGCCTCAGGTCTCTGGACAGGTACCGCCTGTATCAGAGTCTGAGGAGAAAACTCAAAGATCTGGTCTCGACTGGAGGTAGCCGCGAGGATATCTCCAGGGTGAAATCTTTGCTCAAGAGGTGCCAGTATGATAGACACACATCTTTGGTTTTTGAGAGGGACTTCGGGAGGTACCGCTCGCCCGACCCCTACAGAAACTGTAAGATGTCAGTGAAGAGTAAGTTAATAACAGGACTGGTTGATGGTACGGGGTCTATGAACAGGTCCAGATCAGGGATCCTGGAAGTCATCAGATCCTTTTACTCGTGTCTCTTGGGGAAGAGGGATCTGGATCGGGACAGGATGTCGGCTTTCCTGGCTGAAATCACCCCTGAGTCAGAAGCTCACCTCTCTTTTGACGTTTTGGTAGCAGAGATCAGAAAGGAGGAAGTTATCCTGGCGGTGGAAGGGTTAGCTCTGAAGAAGTCGCCAGGCCCGGATGGCTTAACATCCGAGTTTTATAAGACCTTTAAGGACTCCTTATGTCCCCTCTTGACTGAGGTATTCAATGAGTGTCTATCCTCGGGCACTCTGCCTCAGTCAATGAGGAGGTCAGCTCTGATCCTTCTATCAAAGGGTAAAGATCTGAGCCGTATTGAGAACTGGCGTCCCATAGCACTTCTCAATACGGACAGAAAGATTCTGGCCAAGATACTGTTTAACAGGCTGGTGAAATTTGCGCCTCGACTCCTTTCGGTGGCTCAACATTGCTCGGTTCCAGGCCGCAGCACTTTTAGTGCTGTCCTCGGTGTCCGAGAGGCAGTGGAACAGAGTAGGGCAGGCCACTGGAGGGGGTACATGCTGTCCTTAGATCAAGCAAAGGCGTTTGATCGGGTGAACCACGAGTACCTCTGGTCGGTCCTTCTGAAGTATGGCCTGCCGGGGGGGTTTGTCGATTGGTTAAAGATCTTGTATGCGGGGGCAGAGAGTTTCCCGCTTGTGAACGGTTGGTCTGGCTGCCCTTTTGAGGTTGGGTCTGCCGTTCGCCAGGGTTGTCCTTTGAGCCCGCTTTTATACGTGTTCGCGATTGATCCCTTTCTTAAGAGGGTCAATCGTGGACCGTTGGTGGGAGTCGGGATGGATCCGGCGGTGCCGGAAGCCACTCTGAGGACAGTAGCGTACGCCGACAATGTCACCATTTTCGTGTCCTCGAGAGGGGAGGCGGAATACGTGATGTCTGAGGTGGATCGCTACTCGGAGGCATCCGGGTCCATGATCAATCGGGATAAGTGTGAGAGTCTCTGGCTGGGAGGGGGTGATCCAGCTTTCGATCTCCCGGACACCCTCCCAGGGCCCCAGTCGTCAGCCAAAGTCCTAGGCATCCATTTCGGCCATGGGGATTATCCCACCCAAAATTGGGACGACAGGCTTAAGATCGCCGCTCAGAAGGTCCACCAGTGGAAGGGCTGGTCTTTGACCCTCAGGGAAAGGGTGCACCTGATCAAAGCTTTCTTGCTCCCTTTGCTGATCTATTTGGGCAGTGTGTGTATCTTGCCAGAGCCTCTCTGGACTCGGATTTACAGTCTGTTCTTCCAGCTCTTATGGGGGAATAGACTGAACCTGATCAAGAGGGAGGTGACTTACCGCACGAGGAGACTAGGGGGATTATCTATGGTCAACCCCGTGGTGTTTCTTGTAAACACATTTGTTAAAGCAAATCTGGCAAACCTCTGGATGGAGAGGGCTTCTCCGTGGGTAGTCTCCTGCCGGGTGTGGTTTTGGCCTTTCTTCCAGGAATGGGAGACAGGAGGGCAAGTGAAGGACTTGCGTACGCCTCGCGGATATCTTCCGACTTATGTCACCCCGATTCTGAAGGTAATCCGCCGGTGGGGTTTGGAGGTAGGGGAAATCAGGACTCTGTCAAGGAGGTCCCTTGACGAGAGGGTCTTGTTGTCCCACTTTCAGAAGCCCCTGGCCTTCAAGGATTGCCCAAGCCGGGATCTAGACAAGGGGTTACAGTTGCTAAATTCTGCAAGGATCCCCTCGAAGTTTTGAGACTTGGCTTGACGCTGCTTTCACGGGAGGCTGTATGTAAGGGACAATCTGAAGTACAGGAACTCTGATGAAAGGGGTTGTCCCCGGGAGGAGTGCGGCTCCATACTGGAAAGTATGGAGCATTTCCTGCTTCAGTGTCCCTTTAATACAGAGGTGTACAAACGGGTGGGAGCTTCCATTGGCTGGCCTAGGCTAGCCAGCTTCTCCTATGCGGAGTGGGCCTATGGAGTGCTCAGAGACCTGGGTGGAAGGGACCTGTGCACATGTTTTTTAGTTAGCATAGTGGTTAGGTACTACACGTGGAACGCACGGTGTTTAGTTTCAATGAAGCAGAAAGTCCTCCCAGTGGATGAGGTGTGTAGGAACATTCTGGGGGACCTGGTGAAGGTGCGTTCTCTTGAGTACGAAAGACTGGGTACCAGTAGGGCCTCTCTCCTCTGGAGAGGCTTTGCTTTTAGTGTACCGTAGTCTAGTAGTACTCCTCCTGGTGGTGGGCTGATACTCTCACCTTAGATTTTTGTTTTGGAATAAAGTATATGGTTTTTGAAAGGCTTGCAAAGGCTGAACTTGGTCCTTCGGGAGTGGTTATGTGTGAGTTATAGTTATATTTATTGTAACATAGTACATAACATAGTACATAAGGCCGAAAAAAGACATTTGTCCATCCAGTTCGGCCTGTCATCCTGCAAGTTGATCCAGAGGAAGGCAAAAAACCCCTGTGAGGTAGAAGCCAATTTTCCTCACTTTAGGGGAATAAAAATTCCTTCCCGACTCCAATCAGGCAATCAGAATAAATCCCTGGATCAACAATATCTCTCTAGTAGCTATAGCCTGTAATATTATTACGCTCCAGAAATACATCCAGGCCCCTTTTGAATTCCTTTATTGTACTCACCATCACCACCTCCTCAGGCAGAGAGTTCCATAGTCTCACTGCTCTTACCGTAAAGAATCCTCTTCTATGTTTGTGTACAAACCTTCTTTCCTCCAGACGCAGAGGATGTCCCCTCGTCACAGTCACCGTCCTGGGGATAAATAGATGACGGGATAGATCTCTGTACTGACCCCTGATATATTTATACATATTAATTAGATCTCCTCTCAGTCGTCTTTTTTCTAAAGTGAATAACCCTAATTTTGATAATCTTTCAGGGTACTGTAGTTGCCCCATTCCAGTTATTACTTTAGTTGCCCTCCTCTGGACCCTCTCCAGCTCTGCTATGTCTGCTTTGTTCACTGGAGCCCAGAACTGTACACAGTACTCCATGTGTGGTCTGACTAATGATTTGTAAAGTGGTAGGACTATGTTCTCATCACGGGCATCTATGCCCCTTTTGATGCAACCCATTATCTTATTGGCCTTGGCAGCAGCTGCCTGACACTGGTTTTTGCAGCTTAGTTTGCTGTTTATTAAAATTCCTAGATCTTTTTCCATGTCAGTGTTACCGAGTGTTTTAGCATTTAATAAGTACGGGTGACTTGCATTATTCCTTCCCATGTGCATAACTTTACATTTGTCAGTGTTAAACCTCATCTGCCACTTCTCTGCCCAAGCCTCCAGTCTATCCAGATCCCTCTGTAGTAGTATACTGTCCTCTTCAGTGTTAATTACTTTACACAGTTTAGTGTCATCTGCAAAAATTGATATTTTACTATGCAAGCCTTCTACAAGATCATTAATAAATATATTGAAGAGAATAGGGCCTAATACTGATCCCTGAGGTACCCCACTAGTGACAGTGACCCAATCTGAGTATTTACCATTAATAACCACCCTCTGTTTTCTATCACTGAGCCAGTTACTTACCCACTTACAGACGTTTTCTCCCAGTCCGAGCATTCTCATTTTATATACTAACCTTTTATGTGGTACAGTGTCAAATGCCTTGGAGAAGTCCAGATACACCACATCCATTGATTCGCCGCTGTCAAGTCTAGAACTTACCTCCTCATAGAAACTGATTAAATTTGTTTGACACGATCGATCCCTCACAAAGCCATGCTGATATGGCGTTATTTGCTTATTTCCGTTAAGATGCTCTAACATAGCATCTCTCAGAAAACCTTCAAACAGTTTACCCACAACAGATGTCAAACTTACCGGCCTATAGTTTCCAGGCTCTGTTTTTGTAGGTGTAGTATATTGTATATATATTATATTATGTTGAGGATAGGGTAAGTTGGGGTTAGTTAGTTAGGTTGGGTGGGTTAGGGAGAGGGGAGGGCACTTTTTAAGTGTGGGGAGGCCTGCATCCAGTCCAGGACTATGCGGACATGGGAGGACATGGGGTGAGTGCTGGATGTGGGTGGTGGTGGTGGGGCTGGCCTCGGACTATGCGGACATGCTGAGGACATGAGGCGGAGGTCAGCCCTGAGGGTCCTAGATCAGAATAGGGAGTGGCTAGGGACAGGTTAGGCTAAGTTGTGTGTAGTGTTATTATAATATATTTTTTTTTAAAACAACATTTTTTGTTTTCTTTTCTTTTGTAGGGGCAGGTTGCCCAATTTTATGTTATGGCGAAGTAGCCTTGTTTTGGTTTATAGTTTGACTTTTTGATTTTCTTAGTTTTATTTTTCTTAGTTTATTTTGAGTTAGGATTTACAGCCGAACCGGCTAGGTAAGTTTCATTTATTATAGTGTGTTATTATAGTGTTATTATAATGTGATATTAGTAGGTTTATAGTTATAGGTATGAATGTGTGTGAGAATGTGGCTGGGGCAGCTGGAATGCTGTCTTTGTTTAAGTTTTCTGTTTGTGTGTTATGTATTTATTGTTATGTTTTGTAATTTTATATAAAATAAAAAGAGTTCCAGAAGCACGGCCGGGCACCCCCCGGCCACGCCCACATGCGCGCCGACAGGAGGATGCCCGGACGCACCTCCAGACACCCCCCCGACCACGCCCCGGCCACGCCCCCGGCCACGCCCCAGCACCACCCTACACACCGGGACGGCAGGCAGGGCAGTAACCAGAGCGGCAGACGGGGTGGCTGACAGAGCGGTGGACGGGGCCTCCCGATTTTCCTGCCCACCCCCTCCACTATCAATACGTGGCTGCTGGTTCCCTCTTTCTGCCGGCACCTCCTCCCTGCCTCCACATGCAAAGATGGCGTCCGGCGCCATTTTGGGCTGCACGATCTCCCCGCTCCTCCGCTCAGACAACACCCCAGATGCGGAGACAGGGAGTTTAGCGGGATACACGCCTGGTGAAGACTTTTCAGCCTCCACCAAGCGCATATAGACCAAACGAGTCTGGATGTTCTCTTGCTTCTTTTTCTTCTTTTTTTTCTTGCCGCCACTCTCGTCCTCGTCCAGCAGGTCCTCTCTGAATGCAAAACCCTGAAGGTCCACCGCGGGCGATTCCAGCATCCAAATCTCTCAGCAGACCGCCCTCCTCACTGCTGCCTTCCATGGCTGATGCCTCATCTGAAGATGGCAACGCTGGTAGGTGTGATTGTTCCTGCTCCGGCGGAATGCCACTGAACACCTCTATTATTGGGATTATGGGGAGGGCTGGTTCAGACTGCAAGGTTTGGGGACCTGCTTGGGATGCCAGAGATTCGGAGTCCATTTCCAACTCCTCCTCCACGCTCTCCGCACCCCCGCACAGCTCCCCTCTCCTCACAGCCTCCATCTCCCTAAACCGATCCCCATTCAAAAGTTTCTCCCTGAAGGGACTACTTCCTTCCAGCAATTGTTCTTGCCGCCTCAGAGAGGCCTCCAGGTCCTCTTTCAGGACCCTAATCTTCTCTCTGAGGGGGGGCCTCTTTGAATTAGAGGAGATAGTGGACCTGGCCCTCATCTCCTTCAAATCCTTTCTTACGGCTTTGAGGTGCCGTCCCAGCTCATCATATTCCCGCAGGTGGGCTGCTATACGAGAGCTGTAGGTGAGGGTGCTCTCTCCCTCCCACCGGGACTCCCATCCTACCTGGGACGACACCTCTCGGCCTCCTGCTGGTAGACTTCTCCTTCCTGACGTCCTCAGGTCCTCAGGGGGGACTTGGCTACCTCCGCGTCCAGTTGTTTTCACCCCCTCGCCGCCGTCGTTCAGGGTCGGATGCAGCATGCCCTTACTCCCCTCTGACCCAAGCCAGGGAGCAGGGGCACCCTTGCGGGATGACATGGCCGCAGGACCCTGCCAAACTCCCTAGGGAGAGGCAGGGCCTGGGCTGGGGAGAGGTGGAAGAAAACTCCCCGCAGGTCTGGAACTCCTCCTGGGGAACAGATGGTAGGAAAATCCCCAGGAAGGCCTGTGCTTTGGAAGTTCGGGAGCTGTTGTAGACACACCCTACTACCGCAGCTGCTGGCACCAGACTTGCCCTCCAATAGATCCTCGTTAAAGGATTTAAAGGGAACCTGTCACCGGGATTTTGGGTATAGAGCTGAGGACATGGGTTGCTAGATGGCCACTAGCACATCCGCAATATCCGGCGATGGGGAGCCCGACAACAGCAGAGAAGGTGTGCAGCCGCCGCGCAGGGGGACGCCGCGGAGATGGAATGACCCGGGTTACTGGGGAGCGGCAGAGGGCAGACACCCCACGCATCCCTTAGGCCCAAAATGAATCGGGTGACTGGGGAGCGGCAGAGGGGATACGACCCAAGCGTCCCTTAGGCCCAGGAGGCTGTCCTCTCGTGGTGAGACCGCACGACTTCAAACGCATTTTCCCTGCCCGTTAGGGTGTCGACCGCAGAGAAGACGCGCCTCTGCCACACGGGGAACACCGCGGGGACGGAACGAACCCGGGTTACTGGGGAGAGGCAGAGGGCAGACACCCCACGCATCCCTTAGGCCCAAAATGAATCGGGTGACTGGGGAGCGGCGGAGGACGTACGACCCAAGCATCCCTTAAGCCCGGGAGGCCCTCCCGTGGTGAGACGCCTATTCCTTAGAAGCCCGGGCGTACGGGTGTCGACCACAGAGAAGACACGCAGCCGCAGTGCAGAGGGCGTCGCGGGTACAGAGCAACCGACCCGGGTTACTGGGGAGCGGCGGACGGCAGACACCCCACGCATCCCTTAGGCCCAAAATGAATCGGGTGACTGGGGAGCGGCGGAGGACGTACGACCCAAGCATCCCTTAGGCCCGGGAGGCCCTCCCGTGGTGAGAGTAGCCTTTTCCTTAGAAGCCCGGGCGTACGGGTGTCGACCACAGAGAAGACACGCAGCCGCAGAGGGCGTCGCGGGTACAGAGCAACCGACCCGGGTTACTGGGGAGCGGTGGACGGCAGACACCCCACGCATCCCTTAGGCCCAAAATGAATCGGGTGACTGGGGAGCGGCGGAGGACATACGACCCAAGCATCCCTTAGGCCCGGGAGGCCCTCCCGTGGCGAGACCGCACGGTTTCGAACACATTTTTCTGCCCGTTCGGGTATTAGGGTATCGACCGCAGAGAAGATGTGCTGCCACGCAGGGCACACCGCAGGGTTAGAAACGACTCGGGTTACTGGGGAGAGGCAGAGGGCAGACAACCCACGCATCCCTTAGGCCCAAAATGAATCGGGTTGCTGGGGTGCGGCGGAGGGCATACGACCCACGCGTCCCTTAGGCCCGAGAGGTCCTCCCGTGGTGAGACCGCGTGACTTCAGACACCTATTTCTGCCCATTCGGAGCGAGCTCGACAGGACAGCCAGAGGGGTTCCCCCCAGCACCCACGGGTGAGGGGACCACCACGAGCGCCACAACATCGCAGCATCTAACCCGGGCTAGAAGGGAGAGAGGAGACGCTCGCCATATGCCGGCACGGACTCCAAAGTCCGGCCGAGTGAGGGTCCCTACCCGCCGGGTCACGACATGCCAAATCGATCATGGGTGGAGGAGGTTCACACAGACGAGAAGATCCGAGGGTGGAGAAAGGAGGGAGGAGTGAGGAACTCCTGCCCAGGCCCCTGAACTGCTTGGTGGGATTCACCCAACCAGTTCTCTCCCCAGGGCCTCTCTACCTTCTTCCGGGAGGTGTTGGAAAGGGGGCCCCCTCGCGTGTCACGCCACCCCTGTGACCAAGGTGTGGCGCGCCGGCCTGCCCATCCCCTGGAACAGCTGGTCGGATAAAAAATCCAAATCCGTTCTCATAGCGGTCCTCTCGCTCAAACCAGCAGATTCTACCTTCTCTGCCGGCGGGAGGAGTGAGGAACTCCTGCCCAGGCCCCTGAACTGCTGGTCGGATAAAAAATCCAAATCCGTTCTCATAGCGGTCCTCTCGCTCAAACCGGCAGATTCTACCTTCTCTGCCGGCGGGAGGAGTGAGGAACTCCTGCCCAGGCCCCTGAACTGCTGGTCGGATAAAAAATCCTAATCCGTTCTCATAGCGGTCCTCTCGCTCAAACCGGCAGATTCTACCTTCTCTGAACTGCTTGGTGGGATTCACCCACCCAGTTCTCTCCCCAGGGCCTCTCTACCTTCTTTCGGGAGGTGTTGGAAAGGGGGCCCCCCTCGCGTGTTACGCCGCCCCTGCGACCGAGGTGTGGCGCGCCAGCCTGCCCAGCCCCTGGAACTGCTGGTCGGATAAAAAATCCAGATTTATTCTCATAGCGGTCCTCTCGCTCAAACCGGCAGATTCTACCTTCTCTGCCGGCGGGAGGAGTGAGGGACTCCTGCCCAGGCCCCTGGAACTGATGGTGGGATGAGGCCACCCAGTTCGCCCCCCGGGGCATCTCTACCTTTTTCCGCGAAGTGTTGGAAAGGGGGGCCCCCTCGCTTCTCACATCACCTGTGACCGGGGTGAGGCGAATCATCATGCCCAGGCTCTGGAACTGATGGTCGGGTGCGACAGTCAGAGTCGTTCTCATTGCCAGTCCTCTCGCTCAAACCGGCAGAGTCTACCTTCTATGCCAGCGGGAGTAGTGAGGGACTCCTGCCCAGGCCCCCGTTCACCCCCTGAGGCCTATCTCCCTTCTTCCAAGAGGTGTGCGAGACTTGACTCCAAGGTAAGGATACACCACCTCTGTGAACCAGCAGAGGCCTGTCGCCATGTCCAGGCCCCTGGAACTGATGGTGGGATGAGGCCACCCAGTTCGCCCCCTGAGGCCTATCTCCCTTCTTCCAAGAGGTGTGCGAGACTTGACTCCAAGGTCAGGATGCAACACATATGCGAACCAGCAGAGGCCTGTCGCCATGCCCAGGCCCCTGGAACTGATGGTGGGATGAGGCCACCCAGTTGGCCCCCCAGGGCATCTCTACCTTCTTCCGCAAGGTGTTGGAAAGGGGGGCCCGCTCGCGTCTCACATCACCTCTGTGACCGGGGTGAGGCGATTCATCATGCCCAGGCTCTGGAACTGATGGTCGGGTGCGACAGTCAGATTTGTTCTCATAGCCGGTCCTCTCGCTCAAACCAGCAGATTCTACCTTCTCTGCCGGCGGGAGGAGTGAGGGACTCCTGCCCAGGCCCCTGGAACTGATGGTGGGATGAGGCCACCCAGTTCGCCCCCCAGGGCATCTCTACCTTCTTCCGCGAGGTGTTGGAAAGGGAGGCCCCCTCGCGTGTCACGCCACCCCTGTGACCAAGGTGTGGCGAATCATCATGCCCAGGCTCTGGAACTGATGGTTGGGTGCGACAGTCAGAGTCGTTCTCATAGCCAGTCCTCTCGCTCAAACCGGCAGAGTCTACCTTCTATGCCAGCGGGAGGAGTGAGGGACTCCTGCCCAGGCCCCTGTTCGCCCCCTGAGGCCTATCTCCCTTCTTCCAAGAGGTGTGCGAGACTTGACTCCAAGGTAAGGATACACCACCTCTGTGAACCAGCAGAGGCCAGATTCTACCTTCTCTGCCAGCGGGAGGAGTGAGGGACTCCTGCCCAGGCCCCTGGAACTGATGGTAGGATGAGGCCACCCAGTTCGCCCCCCAGGGCATCTCTACCTTCTTCCGCGAGGTGTTGGAAAGGGGGGCCCCCTCGCGTGTCACGCCACCCCTGTGACCGAGGTGTGGCGCGCCGGCCTGCCCAGCCCCTGGAACTGCTGGTCGGATAAAAAATCCAGATTCGTTCTCATAGCGGTCCTCTCGCTCAAACCGGCAGAGTCTACCTTCTATGCCAGCGGGAGGAGTGAGGGACTCCTGCCCAGACCCCTGTTCGCCCCCTGAGGCCTATCTCCCTTCTTCCAAGAGGTGTGCGAAACTTGACTCCAAGGTAAGGATACACCACCTCTGTGAACCAGCAGAGGCCTGTCGCCATGTCCAGGCCCCTGGAGCTGATGGTGGGATGGGGCCACCCAGTTCGCCCCTGAGGCCTATCTCCCTTCTTCCAAGAGGTGTGCAAGACTTGACTCCAAGGTCAGGATACACCACCTCTGTGAACCAGCAGAGGCCTGTCGCCATGTCCAGGCCCCTGGAACTGATGGTGGGATGAGGCCACCCAGTTCGCCCCTGAGGCCTATCTCTCTTCTTCCAAGAGGTGTGCAAGACTTGACTCCAAGGTCAGTATACACCACCTCTGTGAACCAGCAGAGGCCTGTCATCATGCCCAGCCTCGTGAACTGATGACCTGAGCCAACTTCATTTGAGATAGAAAAATAGTTTATTTAATTTACACATACATATTAATCACTGCTACTTGTAGTGTTGGGCAGACATTCCATCTCCCTCTCCACCATGTTTATTTCATCCTGGGGGGCAGCGGCAGCTGGGGTCCGGCCTGCATCACTACCACAAGATCTCTTCACCAGCTTGTAACCATGACAGATGTCATCCAGCACTTTCTCTCGGTAGTGCCTGTCCGCCGTGGAGTTCGTGTGCGCCAAGTACTTTGCAAACAGAGACTTTTCAGGATCAGTGTATCTTGCAAGCGTCCAAGTTTCACAGACCTTCCTGACCACCTGACTGGAGATATCGGGGAGGGTATATCTGGGAACGAAGGGGAGAATTAGCTGAAGATCCGGGCAACAAAGAGACAGAGAGCGGGGATGACTGCTTGGGCACTACTCACTTTGATTGGTAGCTCTTGATGTCTCTTGAAACAGTATGTCGCTCAGTTCCCACTGATGAAAGGAAGAATTTAGCCATGGGATCGTATTCGTCACTTCTGGTTAGCAATGGCCGGACTGTTTCATAGTAGGCCTGAAACCACTGAGGAGAGAACAAGGGTACAAAATGTTTAAATAGAAGGGGGTGGGAGCTGAATAACACCCGGGAACCAGCAAAGGGCCATCTGCTCACACTCACCGACTCTTCATCATTATCCAGTGCGAAAACAGCAACTTGTTGAGTAGAGGTCTTATGAGTTCATACACCGATCACACATAGTTTTTCACCTTCGTACTCATGGTGAATCCTCCCATCCCACTCTCCCACCTGCAAGGAGAAGAAGACATGAGGAGCGACGAATGGTGAAAAAGAACCCCACATACTGAACCAGAAAAGCGACTTGCAGTCATGTTTTGGACTACCCCCGGTCGCTGAAGATGCTTCAACACAAGAAGGCACTCTAGGTAGAGGATGATTTCAGTTTGCTGATAGGAGGTTGCACAGTTCGCCCGGGCTTGGGCTATGCACTTCAAGAACATGCTCTTGGCGTCCCTGAGGACTGCTCGGCATTCGGACGGGCTGGGTGATTTTTGGCTCAAGACAAGGGGAGAAAGAAGACCAGAGAAGTTAGGTACTCACAAACAAGGAGTGGGGAGGACCAACAAATGACTCCACCATCCCAGTCCTACCCCTGGCTCCACATTCACCTCTTGTCGACCCGGTCTCTTGAGAGCCACTTGGACAGGATCTTTTGGATGTCCTCGGTGACGGTGAGGAAGAACTTGCACTTTTTGTACAGGTCAGGCTGCCTGATGGAAAGGTTGGTGGAGCACATATTGTACTTTACGAACCGCCGGATACGCTGGATGCAGTTCAGCCGAGTCTGGTGAGAGAGATTGACTTCTAAGAGCTTGTCAAAGTAAGATCGTACCATCTCAATGTCGTTGACAAAGTCCAGGCAGGCACGTTGTGGGTTCATAAAGTATAGGAACCGGGCAACCGTATCCACATCCTGCCTGTGATTGCTCAGGCCCAGCGTAGACTTAAGGTAATGGGCGTAAGGCTTCAACAGAGGATCCCCAGAGGGATGACAGTTGTACAGCCCAGCGTCCTGCATCCTCTTCCGTGCAGCACCTTTCCCTGTGGTTTTAAAAGTCCTATAGACAGGGGAAGAGGTTGATGAGGAAAGAAAACAGTCACGGTGCAACCATGAAAGTCAAGGTTCATCACCGAGGGTCGTGTACCCACCTGGGAGTGCATTGAAAGAAATTATCATCGCTTTCATCTGGAGACTCGGTTGAGGATAATAGGTCCATGGTTATTGAAGGGGTCACATCCGCCTCCACTCCTGAAGGGGCCAGATCCACCTCCACTAGACTCAGGGTTACTGAGGAACACTCCTCCACTGGGCTCACGGTTCCTGGAAAAACCTCCACCACCATTGGGTTCTGAGCTCCAAAAGAACCCTCCTCTGGGCTCACGGTTCCCGAAGAAACATCCACCACCACTGGACTCATGGTTCCTGGAGCACCCTTGTCCTCCACTAGGCTCAGGGTTATTGAATCCCCATCCGCCCAATCACTGCTAAGCTGGCAAATAGTTCCATGATCATTGGGGGTGGAAGATGAAAGCTGCTGGCTGGCCTGGGGAGGAGGAGTAGGAGGACCAGACATCAAACTGGAAGCAATATAGAGAGAAGTAAAAGGTATGCAAGTTAAAAGAAGGGTGTTCTGGAGGGAAACGCAGGTTCACCAGACATAACAGCACCTTACCAGGGAGAAGGCGGCTTATCGATGATGGTAAACCCTCTGTCTTTCAGGAACTGTACAATGTCCTCAGTGGATTGAAGGGAGGCGGCCTGATTGTAACTGATGGTGGTACCATGGCTGGCAATGTTTTTCAGGGTGGTCTTGGAAGATAACAGACTGGATTGGATCTCATCGTCTGTACAAAGTCTCATGCAGCATTTCCTCAAGTGCGTGGATAGGTCTCTGTACACTTTGTGACAGACGGCACAGGTGAGGGCAGTCCGGTTGTGACTTGGAAGAGAGATTAAATTACAATATAAGCATGGGCATGACAAATCACACACGCCGGCTTAGTGCTACTTCATGGAACTGCTGGCAGGATGTGCCCACCCAGTTCACCCACGGTGCCTCTATACCTTCTTCCGCAAGGTGTGAGAGACAGGGATCCCTCATTGGCACGACACACCACCTCTGTGACCGGGGATAGGGGGGACCCAACATGCCCAGCCACTGGAACTGCTGGATGGGTGCACCTGGTAGGTGCATGCTCATTCACGTTCTCTCAAAACAACATAGTCTGTCCTTCTCTTTGCCAGCGGGAGGAGTGAGAGACTCCTGCCTAGGCCCCTGGAACTGCTGGTGGGATGAGACCACGCAGTTCACCCCCCAGGGCCTATTTACCTCCTCACACTGACCTTCTACTGACAGGCACCTCAGACCATGGAGCCACCAGTGGTCTGACTGAAACAAGCTGAGCAGTGGCCTGAGGGACGTGGTGTCCCGGGGGAATCTGCAGACTGGTTTTGGGGTGCACTTGGCAGCCCATAGCCTTTGCAGGACACTCGGCCAGCAGCCGGCGGCCCCGGCAGACGCTCGCATGGCGGCCATGTGGCTGCCTGCATGGAGGCTTCGGCGGACACCGGCATGACAGCCCCTGGGCTGCTACCCACACAGGCTTCGGTGGACAGTCGCCATGCAGCCCCGAGGCCTCGGCGGACACTCGAATGGCAGCCGACAGTGCTCGGTGAAAACTCGCCCGGCAGCTCCTCTGCAACCCACCCAGCAGAGAGGGTTATTATCCAAGGGTACTACTCACGGTATGCCTCTTTCACGGCTGAAAGAGGCATTCGGGGACGGGTACATGGTGAGAAGCAAGCAAAGAGCAGTCTGCAATCCATCATGTGTCTTGTAAAGCGAAAAAAAATATTGGTAAACGGGATTAAGTTCCTTCAGAAATGACACGCCTATGCAACAGATGCACCTGTCCGCCCGGCCGCGCGGGAACTCGGCAGCCAATAGGCTGACGGCTGGAGAGATTGGAAGCACCTGATGCATGTTAGGGTCTGAATTATTAGATAGGTTAGATTAGTTAGGTAAAAGATACAAGATGCAGTTAGCTGATGAGGTTTTCGTGCAGGGATCTGTGTAGGGCATTAGGGATAGGGAGTTAGGGACTTGAAAATACATCTAGATCAGTGTTTCCCAACCAGTGTGCCTCCAGCTGTTACAAAACTACAACTCGTTGTTGTTTTGCAACAGCTGGAGGCACGCTGGTTGGGAAACACTGATCTAGATATAGAATAATAGTTTAGGTTAGTGTTTAGGGCTATTAACAGATTTTAGGTTAGGTCAGTTAGGGATTTAGGGTAATTTTGTCTGTCTGTCCGTCCTTGTTAAAAAGTTTTGCTTTAATAGTTTTTTGTTTGACTGTCGTGTTTCTGTGTTAGAGTTTATCTTAAAAAAAGTTTTTTTTTTGTTTAGCTTTGTTATATCTGTCATGTCTTTGCTTCTGATTGTCCGCGTTTTTTCTGTTTTATAGTCAGAAAAAAATAAAAAAAATAGTTTTGTTCTTTGTGTTTAGCTTTGTTACATCTGTCTTGTCTTTGCGTCTGATTGTCCACTTTTTTTGTTTTATAGTTAGAAAAAAAAAAAATATAATAAGTTTTGTTTTTTTGTGTTAAGCTTAGTTACATTTGTCTTGTATTTCCGTTTGATTGTCTGCGTTTTTCATTGTTAGAGTTTTATAAAACAAAAAAAAAGGTGTCGTTTGTCTTGTCTTTGCGTCTGATTGTCTGCGTGTTTCTGTGTTTGTCTTAGTTTATTGTCATAAAAAAACAAAAAAGTTTTATATTTTCTCTGAATTAGTTTGGTTTTTAAGTTAGGGGTTTTATTTATTTTTCGTTTAATACTTAATTTTTTTTTTTTTTTTTTTTTTTTTTTTACTTTACAAGTTAAATCATTTTTTTTTTTGACACATGTCCCTACCCCAATAAAGTTTTACCCAAAACACCTTTACATTATTATTTTTTTATTTTATTTAATAAACTATGAGTGCACCGGGCCGTGCAGGCAGCAGCGGTGGGGCCAATAGAGAAGTCAGTTCCGGTGCTGGACCGCTACCAGCACAGGGCAGCTCCTCCAGTCACAGACAGGCAGGGGCAGGTGGCAGGGGTGTCCGCCTGATCCGTGACTTTTTTAGTTTAAGCAGCCGTCCAAGGGCCATACTTTCGCAGGACGCCGAGACAGTGATGGCTCTGGTGGCTGACTCAAGTGCCACGGATTCCTCAGCCCCAGTTCACAGCAGCAGCAGTGGCGGCAGATCTACGCCTCCTGTAGAAGCAACCCACACTCCCACAGAATTGTCCCCGCTCATGTTTGAAGACGAGGACACTGAGCTGGACATTCTGGGGGAGGCTATTCAGGATACTGAATTACAGTTCAGTCCTCAAGATGGGCAGGACTTTTTGGAAGGGATGGGGGATAACGAGGAGGAGGAGGGGGTAACTACAATACATACCCCTTTGAAATCCCTTCCAACAGGTGCGGGTGGTTTGAAAAACACAAAACCCGCACCTAGTCAGACCCAGGCGTCAGCGAGGGGACAGCGGAGCCCGGTCAGGGGCTCCATGTTAGCTGTTCTCCTCAGTCCACCACAGTTTGGCACCAGGTCTGACATTGCAGATGAGGAGGACGGTAACACCGAATGGGTGCCACCTACTTTGTCAAGTGACAGCAGCACTGAAGAAGGTAGGCACCCGAGGCAAATGGTGTGGCAGGTCTCCAGGGAGTTCATTGGCAGGGGCTCTACTGTTGAGAGGAGCAGGCAGCAGCAGCATGCTCCACCTGTGCACACCGAGCCCCAACAGGCGCAAGCCAGCACCACCCTATCGGACAGGAGGTTGGTGCGGAAGTCGCCTGTTTGGGCTTTCTTCACCCTGGCAACAGATGATGTTACTGTTGACATTTGTAACCTCTGCCATGCTAGGGTGAGGAGAGGGGGGTCAGTTGCTCGGCTGGGTACCACAGCCCTGAACCAGCACATGCGACTGAACCACTGGTGGGAGTGGGACCAGAGTAAGAGTGGTAGTAGCAGCAGCGCCACCGCCAGTGTGCAGGGGACAGCAGCTCCCTCTAGTAGAGGTATTGGTACTGGCAGCCATCCCTCTGCAACCAGTGCACCCTCCTCTATCTCATCCTCCTCTGCCGTCCGGCGCCAGCCATCAATTGCTGTTGCTTTTGAACGCACCGCGCCCTACGCCTCAGAGGACCGATGTGTGCGTTCACTCAATGGGCTCCTGGCAAGGGTTATTGCCCAACATCTGCTTCCGTACAATCTAGTTGACAGCAACCCATTTAGGCAGATATTGGAGCAGGCCCCACCCAGATGGCGTGTCCCCAGCCGCCATTACTTTGCCAGGACTGGCGTCCCTGCCCTACACCAGCACCTTGTGCAGAATGTATGCCTGTCGCTGGAGCATGCTGTCAGCGACAGGGTGCATCTAACAATGGATGCTTGGACCAGCAGGCATGGGCCGGGTCGATACCCAAGTTTTACAGCCCATTGGGTTTCCCTCCGAGGCGTCAGGGAGGGAACGGCGGCATCTGAGTTTGTGGTGCCGCCCCAGGGTGTCCATGGGAGAAATGCTCCTCTCCCGCAAGCCACTGTCTCCACGGCTGCTAAGCCCCCAAGCAAGCGTCCCCGTAGCTATGCAAGTGTGGGGCACGTCCGCTGCCAGGCCGTGCTACAGCTTGTGAGCTTGGGGGAATGGAGACACACTGGACCTGATGTTCTGTCCACACTACAGGCTCAGGTCCAAAAGTGGCTGACACCCAGAAGGCTCCAGGCAGGTATGGTTGTCTGTGACAATGGCAGCAACCTACTTGCCGCCCTTCAGGCTGGCAGTCTGACACACGTGCCCTGCATGGCACATGTCCTCAACCTTGTGGTACAGAAATTCCTCCGCACTTACCCAGGGCTAAGTGACATTGTGCAAAGGGTACATAGGATTGCCAGCCACTTCCACCGATCCCCAACCGCCGCGCCCATCTCCAAACTGCAGCGGCACAACAGCCTGCCCCCCCCCCCCCCCCACAGGCTGATTATGGACAGTGTGACGCGGTGGAACTCCACCCTCAACATGCTGGAGAGGTTGTGGGAGCAGTGACGGGCGTTGAGGGAATATTTGCTGGAGCTAGGCACTCCATGGCCATCACACCCACTCCCCTACGTCACTAATGCAGAGTGGGGGCAGATTCAGCAGGTCTGCCACGTGTTGGCCCCATTCGAGCAGGCGACAAAGATGGTTAGCAAGGAGCATGTTGGCCTCAACGACATGCTCCCCTTAGTGTTCCTTTTGGACAGGACACTAGATTGCCTGCTTGAGTCAACCATGCTCCACCAGGACTAGGCCCAGGATGAGGAGGAGGATGTTATGTTAATATACTGTAAACTACTGTATAGTGGGAGCCTGTATACTGTATGGGGGCCTGTATACTGTGGGGGGCTGTATATTGTGTGGGACTGTATACTGTCTGGTGGGCTGTATACTGTGTGGGGCTGTATACTGTGGGGGGCCTGTATACTGTGTGGTGGGCTGTATACTGTGTGGTGGCCTGTATACTGTGCGGTGGCCTGTATACTGTGGGGGGGGGGCTTATACTGTGTGGTGGGCTGTATACTGTGTGGGGGGTTTTATACTGTGTGGGGGGCTGTATACTGTGTGGGGGCCTGTATACTGTGTGGGGGTCTGTATACTGTGTGGTGGGCTGTATACTGTGTGGGGGCCTGTATACTGTGGGGGGCCTTATACTGTGTGGTGGGCTGTATACTGTGTGGTGATCTGTATACTGTGTGGGGGGGCTGTATACTGTGTGGGGGGCTGTATACTGTGTGGGGGGGTTGTATACTGTGTGGGGGCTATATACTACGTGGGGGGGCTGTATACTGTGTGGTGGGCTGTATACTGTGTGGTGGGCTGTATACTGTTGGGGGGCTTATACTGTGTGGGGGCCTGTATACTGTGTGGGGGGTCTGTATATTGTGGGGGGCCTGTATACTGTGTGGGGGCCTATATACTGTGGGGGCCTGTATACTGTGGGGGGCTGTATAGTGTGGGGGGCTGTATAGTGTGGGGGGGCCTGTATAGTGTGGGGGGCTGTATAGTGTGGGGGGCTGTATATTGTGGAGTGCTATACTGCTGTACTGTATACTGTGGGGGGTCTATATACTGTGGGTGCAGTATAGTGTGGGGGGCTGTTTCGTGTATAGTTTGGGGTGCTGTATACAGTGAGGTGTTGTATACTGTGGGGTGCTATACTGCTCTACTATATACTGTGGGGTACTGTATAGTGTGGGGTGCTATACTGCATACTGTGTGGTGCTGTATACTATAGGGTGCTATACTGCATACTGTGGGGTGCTGGGGTGCACTGTAACACTAGGGTGAGCCAAGCCCTGGTCTCCTTCCTGCAGAGCAGTGCCCACTTCCAGCCTGAGCCCAGCTGCCCAGAACACTGATCCTGAGCCGCTGGAGTCTTCAGAACTGGAAGTATTTACAGTCATTCACTGTACTCTACCAGGTGTGTGGAAAGGCGGCTAAGGTGTGGAAAGGCGGGATCCAGGGGGCCCAAGTAAATTTTTGCCCAGGGTCCAATCAATATTAAAGACGGCCCTGAGGGGAATGAGAACGGACCTCGGTGGAGGAGGCATGGACACACATGGATGACTTCTGGGCTCTGTTTGATTTGAGGACAGTGTGGACGTGCACATATCCTTAGCGCTGGATGTGAGCAGCAACAATCGTGTATGGGTTTGGCGACCTGTGTTACACATCCCTCCTCACAGACAAACGGAGGACAACAGAGACACTACTAAACCCTTGAAGTCCTTTATCCCTCTGGCTCAGAGGAATCAGAACACGTTGAGTCATGCTGCGTTAACGCAGTGGTCTGCTACAGAACTGATGCGCCTTTTGAGTCTGCATTTTACTACTGTGTTAACTGTAAAACATGAAGGTTCTTAATCGTGCGTAGGCAACCAGCATGGATCACTTTTTCTACTTTGCACTATAACAAGTCTAGAGTGTAGAATTTTCAAAACATGGTTTTGATTGTTCATATTCATTCTTTTACACTAATAACATTTTGCTGTCTGTTCCTGCAGAGTGAGTCAGGGCTATGTGTAGACATTAAACTACAATGTTAACTAACTATATGCCTGCTGCTGGTTTGTCAAGATGATTCGGAGATTGGTGTAGGCCTTATAATCCACGATTAACAATAAATGCTGATATTATTAGCAGTGCGTCTTATGGGGTGAATGCTGCTGATTTTGCCGAATTTTCAATGATACATGAAAGCTGTGAGGGAGGAGGGGCTGGGGGTCGCATCTGCTTTTATAATGACAGCGGGGCCAGTGACTGTATTCTACTACACGGGGCCCGCTCACTGTATAATCATATCTCTAATAGTTAATTTTTATGTATATACCCTAATCGCATAATCAGCGCCTGTATACTTACAAGCGCTCAGTAGGTAGCAGAGAGGAGGGAGGAGGCAGGTCGGGAGGACAGGCGCTGGTAGCGTGAGTCACTACGTCACGCGCCTGCACCGCCCACTTTATGAATGAAGCAGGCGGCGTGGGCGCATGACGTAGTGACTCACGCTGCCAGCGACCATCCTCCCGGCCTGCCTCCTCCCTCCTCTCTCCTCTCTGCTACCTACTGAGCGCTTGTAAGTATACAGGCGCTGATTATGCGATTACGGCATATACATAACAATTAACTATTAGAGATATGATTATACAGTGAGTGGGGCCCGTGTAGTAGAATACAGTCACTGCACGGGCCCCGCTGTCATTATAAAAGCAGATGCGACCCCCACCCTCTGTATTGAGAGTCATTCACTACAGGGACACTTATGGAGGGGATCTGTGGATGACACATAGCATAAGATGCTATATATGTGTCATCCACAGATCCCCCCCATAACGGTCATACACAGATCCCCATAACAGTGCCATCCAGAGACCCCAATAAGAGCCACCCACAGATCCCCCCATAAGTGTCACCCACAGATCCCCCCATAAGTGTCACCCACAGATCTCCCATAACAGTGCATCACCCACAGATCCCCCATAACAGTGTCATCCATAGACCACAATTAATTCAAAACCCATCAAAAGCACACCTTTTGGTTAAAAAAAAAAAAAAAAAAAGGATTTTCCTCCTCAAAAACCTAGGTGCGTCTTATGGGCCGGTGCGTCTTATAGGGCGAAAAATGCGGTAATAAGAAAACTTCAATTAATAAAATAACAACAAACACACAATATATGTTAACAATTAAAACAGTATATTTTTAAAAACAGAAAAAAAATTAATAAATTAACAATTTGCCTTAAAGGGGTTATCCGAGTTATTTTTTGGTTCTTTCTATGTTCCTAACTAAGCAAATGTAACAGCTTTCCAATTCACTCACTTTATCTCCAGTGTCTGGTTTCTCAGATTTCACTGAGGGTCACATGACCTGTGATGTCAGCTTCTCTCCCTGCTCTGATAAAGGTCGTTTACAAGCCTGTAAACGAGATGTCACTGTGCTGGCCACGCCCCCCCCCCCCCCTTTACTGCCGTCTACTCTTTGCTAGGATTCTTAACCCTTTCAGCTGCACAGCTCTGCAGGCAGGGACAATTCTGGGCACTGGAGCTGATATACTAGAGAGAGCATTACAGAAGAAGGTAGGGGGAAGATCCTGTGTGTATTAGCAGTGTCATTATACAGGTGGGACATGTAGTCCTACACATGCAACATGCTGCAGAGTCTCCCAGCAGGCAGACATGTCACTCAGGGCAGCTCTTGTATCCACTCCCTTAGCAGTGTCATTATACAGCTGGGACTTGTAGTCCTACACATACAACATGCTGCAGAGTTTCCCAGCAGACAGACATGTCACTCAGGGCAGCTCTTGTATTCACTCCCTTAGCAGAGCAGGGGGAGGGGCAGAGATTGTTTTTATTGCATGTAAACATAGAGCCAGAAAAAAAAAAAAAAAAAACTGGGAAATGAGGAAAAATATATTTTTTTTTTGCATAAAACTTGCTTAACTCAGTTATATATCAGATTTTCAGTGCTACATTTTTTTTCATGACTCGCACAACCCCTTTAAGGCAACGCCTTTAATTGAGCATGGAGGTTGAGGAATTCCTCCATGTCCTTTGAGTGCTGCTCCTCCAACACAGCCATCTGGTGGGAGTACTGGAGCCTCATCTCCCTGATCTTGCGGCAGAACAGCCTCAATAGTCTTGTATGGTTCCATTGCAGGACCTGAATTATTATTTTCAGTGCTTTAAGTACTGTTAAGTAATAAAAGAATTTTTTTTATATATATATATATATATATATATATATATATATATATATATATATAAAAATGAAAAAAGAAAAAACACAGGCGGCACCACCCTTCGTATATGGGTGCAAAATCCAAGGACGGCAGCAGGTGCTTACCCCACGTTGTAGATACAAAAATTGGACTGCACTCCCAGCAATTCGTGAAGAAAATCTTAGTTTATTCACCCATCTATGGCAAAGCGACGTTTCGGCTCCAACTGAGCCTTTCTCAAGCATTGGTGAACAGTGCATGGCAAACATATATAGGTGTATCACATATATAATCAATATAATCACATAATTGGTACTTTACAAATAGTATCAGTGCATAATAAATACATATACAAAAAACACACATCATTAATATTTTATCAAGTAACATGTGCTAAATAAAATGACAGAAAGTCAAAGATGTGCAATATTTCAAAGAAATGCCAAAGAATACATAATTGTTTGCACCTGTAGCTAATTATCATATCATTAGTACATCAGCTGAAACGGTAACCAAGTGCAACAGTATAGAAGATTGATGAATTTTACCCTGATAGACGGATGGAGCCCACATATACTGTATCGGCGCGTCCTGTGCAGTCTTTCTGTCATTTTATTTAGCACATGTTACTTGATATAATATTAATGATGTGTGTTTTTTGTATATGTATTTATTATGCACTGATACTATTTGT
This sequence comes from Bufo gargarizans, assembly GCF_014858855.1. Lineage (NCBI taxonomy): Eukaryota > Metazoa > Chordata > Amphibia > Anura > Bufonidae > Bufo > Bufo gargarizans. The sequence continues at coordinate 214,762,574 of NC_058085.1, read as the reverse complement.
AAAGTACCAATTATGTGATTATATTGATTATATATGTGATACACCTATATATGTTTGCCATGCACTGTTCACCAATGCTTGAGAAAGGCTCAGTTGGAGCCGAAACGTCGCTTTGCCATAGATGGGTGAATAAACTAAGATTTTCTTCACGAATTGCTGGGAGTGCAGTCCAATTTTTGTATCTACAACGTGGGGTAAGCACCTGCTGCCGTCCTTGGATTTTGCACCCATATACGAAGGGTGGTGCCGCCTGTGTTTTTTATTTTTTTATTTTCAAGTGTTACCGGCTGAGCACACCATTTACAACTATTTCCAATAGAAAAGACTGTTTTTTGGTTGGATTTGATCTACCAACATGTCACAACCCGATGCACCCAGTGGCTATGTCTATACACAGGAGGACGCAGAGCGCATTATTGGTGGCATCGAGGGAGATGCTGCTTTCCTCACCACCCCATCGCTAAAGGAACTCAAGAGAAAGTACGAAAATCTGTCAAGAAGGATACTATCGTTAAAGCTGCATATGACGACTCTTGGACATTATTACAAAGAACAACGCATCCCGAGAGGTATGCGGTCTCATCTCCGTCCTAATCTATTCTCACATAGTGATCCTTACTGCAAACGCTTTGAAGCTCTGTCTAATAAATATTCCATGGATTTCATACTATTAAATATTGAATTTTTACAAGAGGAAGTCGCAGCATTGACCATCGACATGCCACACATTGAACAGCAGCTTTGTGCACACATGACAGAAGAATCTGTTATTGAACTCAAAGAAAATCTAAAGGGGCAACTTCAACAATTACAGATTGAGCTTGAAGATGGAAAAAGGAGTAAATGGGCACGCGATATTGAAGACTACAAGAAGGGTGATATTTACAGCTGGCAACCTGTTAATCCTCCGTTCGGTAATATGAGGGACAATAAAAAAGTGAGAAAAAATATCCAGACACATAAAGGGGAGCCAGAAGTTTTTTTAGGGAACAAAATGGATTCCACTACCACAAGAGGAAGCGAATTAGAAGAGGCGGTGGCCGTCACAGAGGAGACCAACAAAAGCCGCAATATGAAAACCAGGACACAAATACAGAAAAAGAAGAAATAGCGGTAATTAACCTCTCTTCTAAATTGTTGACACCTGCACAGGTTTCTGTTTTATCAAAAGGATTATCCTTTTGTCCCAATGCAAAGATTAATTGGTTAGATGTAGAGTCTGATCTATGTAATTTTTTTCGCTCTATTAAGCTCAAAGTATGGTTTCAGGGGAAGGGTGGTGAGCAGACAACAAGGTCCAGTGAATTTACATGCAGGATGTTTAATCTGTCAAAGAAAAGTTTTTTTAATCCAATTGTAAATGAACCAGCTGTCGATGCATATATCTCAGCGGTCAAAAATGAGGTTGGTGCCCTGAGGGCTCTTCTATCCAATGAGAGCTTCAGGTTTCCCAATCTCACTACGGCTGAGATACATGCATTGACGGAATTGAAGAGTGATACTGAGCTCACTATAAAACCGGCCGACAAAGGCGGTGCTGTTGTAGTACTTGATACCTCCAATTATACCAAGGAGATTTTAAGACAACTCAGTGATGCAAACGTATATTGCGAGATATCTTGTGATCCCAAGTTTAATATCATGCGTTTAATTGATGAATGTTTGGCAGATGCAACACAAGCGGGCATTATAGATGAGGGTCTTAGGGAATACCTTACGGTCTCCCACCCCATCACTCCGGTGATCTATGTCCTGCCGAAAGTGCATAAAACAATGGTGGACCCACCCGGGCGCCCCATTGTTTCAGGCACTGATTCAGTGTTCTGCCACATATCCATCTTTCTAGACAGAGTATTACGTAATTTTTCTACAGGGGGACGTTCCTATATTAGGGACACATCCGATTTTTTGAATAAGCTTAACTCTGTGAAACTTGATATGACTAATGAGATCATCCTGGCATCATTTGATGTGGTGTCATTATACACTTCCATCAACCACCATAAGGGCATCATGGCGGTACAAAACATGCTGGATATGTCATCCATGACGCCTGAGGCGAGCTCATTTATCATATCACTCTTGAGGATAGTACTGGAGTACAACTATTTTCTTTTTCAGGATACATTTTACATCCAAAAACGCGGCGTGGCGATGGGGTCCAATGTGGCCCCAACGTACGCCAACATATTCATGCGCCATTATGAGGAAGGTGTCGTCTATGGGTCCCACCATGCCCAGTATCTTCTGGGCTGGTGGCGATACATAGACGACATCTTCCTCATCTGGACCGGTACTGAGGAACAGTTGTTTGACTTTCACCATTACCTTAATGGGATTGATGGTGAACTACAATTTACTTTGACACATTCCAACATCTCAGTCCAGTTCCTTGACACTAATGTGGAGATTTCTAATGGTAAGCTTACTACATCATTGTATACGAAACCCACTGATAGGAACATGATACTGAGATATGAAAGCTGCCACCCACGCAGCATGGTGAAACACCTCCCACATTCACAATTTTTAAGAGCTAAACGCATCGTAGACAATAATGATGCTCTAGAGCAGACGGTAGACAACATGGTCTCTAAATTTAAGCAACGGGTTTATCCCAACAAATTACTTATTGAGCAAAAACAGAGAGTGCTGGCTATGGACCGTGACACTGTAATGCGGGGCAAGGCCAACAAAGATAGACCAGAGAGAATTACGTTTGTCTCCACGTACACAGAACATAGTGACTCGATCAGTAAAATCATAAAGAGGCATTGGCCCATATTGGGAAGCTGTCTCCAAAAGATACCCGAGTTTTTAACTTCTCCCATGTGCGCTTACCGTCGACCTCGCAACATTAGAGACCAACTAGTGAGGGCCGATTTGGGTCCGAAAACCAGGATGATACAGACCACATTGGCACCATTGGGCACAGGGTGTTACCCGTGTCTACATTGTGTCAATTGTGGGTTGATCCAGAGATCTAGGACATTTGTACACCCTAAGACAGGACAAGTATTTCCCATCAAATTCCATCTAACCTGTGATACCTCATTCGTTATCTATGTGTTATCCTGTCCATGTGATATACTATACGTAGGAGAAACATCCACAGACTTGAAAACTAGACTAAATAACCACCGTCATTCAATTAGGAAAGGCCGTAAGGACCTACCAGTCCCAAGACATTTTGGGCTATTTAAACATAAGGAGAAAGACCTTAAGTGTTGGGTCATAGACCATGTTCCAATGCCACGGAGAGGTGGGGACCGGATAGCGTTACTAAAGAAAAAAGAAATGCAGTGGATCCAAACATTAAAAAGCCTTCACCCTGCAGGCTTAAACATTGATTATAGATATGGAGGGATTACGTAAGGATAGTAGTTTGCCCTGATGTACCCTGTATGAACTTTGTGTAAAATCCTGTGTATAGTACTGAAACATTGGTTTTAATTTTTTTAAAAAAAATTCAACACAATCTAACTCACATTGTCACTAACACATTTCTTATTGTCTTTTTAGACAAATCTGATGCCGAAGGTACTGTGGAAGATGGATGAACCTGAGAGTGGATGACAAGCCCCAAAATAAATTATTAATTTTTGATCTGCTAATTTAGTTTGATTTATACGATTTTATATTTTTTTGTGCAGTCCAAACGTTTGTTCCATCCAGGTGTAATATGCATTAATGGGGAATGGATCTAATTCTGTATAGATTATCCTTATGTGGACAGCGTTCTGATATAATGAGGAGCACCCTCATAGTTGCTTAAGGAAGCTGGGTTTGATCCCATGGGGCCAACGACACTGACGTGCCGGGGACCGGTGTGGGATCTTATGATGTGCGTTCATCGTTTTGGACAAAGATGATGACGCATACCACCTGCTGTATTGTGGCAAGTGACCACAGCAACTGATATTATAGAACGTTTTTTATTACTAAGATTTGCAGTTAAGATCCTTCCTGGATAGGATTCCCTTAACCAATATGGTGGATATAGGGTGATGTGAACAGAGCGCAGGCGCGGCCTTCTGCTGACATCGGTGGGCGTCATTAAGGTGCGGCTGATGTCATCAGTGAGCGGCGACTTGACGCTTGGATGCGGCCTCTACCGATGACGCTGACAGGCTGGAACATGCGCATTGGACTGCACAGGACGCGCCGATCGGCGCTACAGTATATGTGGGCTCCATCCGTCTATCAGGGTAAAATTCATCAATCTTCTATACTGTTGCACTTGGTTACCGTTTCAGCTGATGTACTAATGATATGATAATTAGCTACAGGTGCAAACAATTATGTATTCTTTGGCATTTCTTTGAAATATTGCACATCTTTGACTTTCTGTCATTTTATTTAGCACATGTTACTTGATATAATATTAATGATGTGTGTTTTTTGTATATGTATTTATTATGCACTAATACTATTTGTAAAGTACCAATTATGTGATTATATTGATTATATATGTGATACACCTATATATGTTTGCCATGCACTGTTCACCAATGCTTGAGAAAGGCTCAGTTGGAGCCGAAACGTCGCTTTGCCATAGATGGGTGAATAAACTAAGATTTTCTTCACGAATTGCTGGGAGTGCAGTCCAATTTTTGTATCTATATATATATAACAAAAAAGGCACCGCAGCACATCCGTAGGTGAAAAATGGTGGATCTTTATTCACCCTTGCGACGTTTCAGTCCTCTTACTGGGACTATTGGCTTGATAATAGTCCCAGTAAGAGGACTGAAACGTCGCAAGGGTGAATAAAGATCCACTATTTTTCACCTACGGATGTGCTGCGGTGCCTTTTTTGTTCTACATTGTACACCTTGGTAAGGTGTTATCGCCGCTGGCACCCATCGGTCGGATACCAGGAGTGCTGCCCTGATCCTACACAATCTATATATATATATATATATTATTTTTTATTTTTATTATGGGTTTATTAGTTTGTCATCAGATTAAATGCAATTTAGTGAATATTGTATAAAGCTGTTGACTATTGGCGATTGTAGGTGAAAAAAATACTGTGAAGAATACATTTTTCTGAGGTTACGTCTATATAAAATCAGATTATTATTATTTTTTTAACCTAACATTAGTCCATGAATAGTCTATTTCATTGAGGATATAATTTACATATGCTATTTGATTTGTATCATAAATTTTGATTTATTGGTATAAATGATAGGGCTCTTGTTATTTTTTGTAATTTTATAATCATTTTATTTTTAAATAGTATTGCAACGACAAGATTGAAAAGTGTGAAAAATATAAACAAATTAATTTATCTACATCATAACCATTATCTGATCTACTAAATAACACTAGACTGCAATGAAGTATTCCAAGATAAAATAAAAAATCCTATATTTTATTCATTGAGGAGGAGGACTAAAAGATTTCGTCAGGGCGCCCTCGGCAGCATTACACAATGAAATTATGTAACACAGTGACAGTATAGACAGTGTAGGAAATGGATGGAACAGCTGCCGGGCCTGCAGCTACACCACTGGTGGAGAGGGAAAAGTTCCAGCAGATGCAAGGCAGCACACGGTGAGAGGCAGTCTAACTGAAAGCTCTGCATGTTGTAGTTTAATTACAGGGAACCGCTCGCCGTGCGCTGCCTTGATACCGCAGTAACTGACCACCACCATGTCATCATCATCTCAACCACCAAACCAACAATTATTGTTTGAGAGTGAAATACTACAATTTAAGTTAACGCAAACGTATAAAATCTAATTGTATTGAAATTGTATGTGTGGGCTGGTATAAGCCATTAGATATTGTCCATCTGAGGAGAGATGTACCTGTCTAGTGACGTGACGGCATAGTATGGGGTGTAAAGCTGGTCCGCCTCCATGTGGTGCACCCTGGGTAATGCTAAATGAACCAGCAAATATAGAATATAAAAAATTATGTCTCCTGACCAACAGGACACTTATTAGAATCTTTAGACTAGCCATCCGCACACTGCGGCCCTCAAGGAAACGACGTCCCTCTAGCTGTGGCAAAAATACAACTCCCATCATTCCATGACAGCCTACAGCTATCATCCTATAGAAGGGCATAATGGGAGTTGTAGTTTAAGAACAACTGGAGGACCGCTATTTGAATAAACTGTGTGTGTGTGTTTGTGTGTTGTGGTGGGGGTGGTCAGAGGGTGTGTGGGTTTGAGGGGGGGTTTGGTGGTATGTAGTGTGGGTATATTGTGTGAGAAAACCACAGAAATAAGATAATAATGTGCTTAATAAAGTAAATGCAAGCACTATATATGGACAAAGTCCTCACTCTGATATGATAATATCTGAGACACATAGTCAATATATTTCTATCAAAACACATCTAAGCCCGCCTACCGAACGCCAAGGTGGTCTCAGGTCAGGCGGGTCCTACGCTAAACCTTACCTAAGCCATTGGGCTTCTATGTTCAGGAGCGCAGACACCGCACATATGGTGTGCTGCTCCTAGTAACCTCCATGTGCATCAAGCAACCAATGGGAGGAGGAGCAAGCACAGCCATATGTACCACCTAATTAAGGTGCTCTATTGGATAGGGGAGGGGGGCAAAAGTGCAGAGGAATGCTACTCCCAAGATAATAGGTGCGCATTCACACTTGAAGGTGCCACTCACTTAAGCAAATACTACATAGACAAAAAAATCACAGGAAAAACTAAGATAAAAACATCCTGCACGATATGATAAAAATGCGCGGATGTCCCTGGCCATATTATTGAAGAAAACCACAGAAATAAGATAATAATGCACTTAATAAAGTAGATGCAAGCACTATATATGGACAAAGTCCTCGCTCTGATATGATAATATCTGAGACACTTAGTCAATATATTTTGATCAAAACACATCTAAGCCCACCTACCGAACGCCAAGGTGGTCTCGTGTCAGGCGGGTCCTACGCTAAACCTTACCTAAGCTGTTGGGCTTCTATGTTCAGGAGCGCAGACACAGCACATATGGTGTGCTGCTCCTAGTAACCTCCATGTGCATCAAGCAACCAATGGGAGGAGGAGCAAGCACAGCCATATGTAACACCTAATTAAGGTGCTCTATTAGATATATATAGTATTGTCAATATATAGTGCTTGCATCTACTTTATTAAGTGCATTATTATCTTATTTCTGTGGTTTTCTTCAATAATATGGCCAGGGACATCTGCGCATTTGTATCATATCGTGCAGGATGTTTTTATCTTAGTTTTTCCTTAGATTTTTTTGTCTATGTAGTATTTGCTTGAGGGAGTGGCACCTTCAAGTGTGAATGCGCACCTATTATCTTGTGAGTAGCATTTCTCTGCACTTTTGCCCCCCTCCCCTATCCAATAGAGCGCATTCATTTGGTGGTACATATGGCTGTGCTTGCTCCTCCTCCCATTGGTTGCTTGATGCACATGGAGGTTACTAGGAGCAGCACACCATATGTGCGGTGTCTGTGCTCCTGAACATAGAAGCCCAACGGCTTAGGTAAGGTTTAGCATAGGACCCGCCTGACACGAGACCACCTTGGTGTTCGGTAGGCGTGCTTAGATGTGTTTTGATCAAAATATATTGACTAAGTGTCTCAGATATTATCATATCAGAGTGAGGACCTTGTCCATATATAGTGCTTTCATCTACTTTATTAAGTGCATTATTATCTTATTTCTGTGGTTTTCTTCAATAATATGGCCAGGGACATCCGCGTATTTGTATCATATCGTGCAGGATGTTTTTATCTTAGTTTTTCCTGTGATTTGTTTTGTCTATGTAGTATTTGCTTGAGGGAGTGGCACCTTCAAGTGTGAATGCGCACCTATTATCTTGTGAGTAGCATTTCTCTGCACTTTTGCCCCCCTCCCCTATCCAATAGAGTGCATTAATTTGGTGGTACATATGGCTGTGCTTGCTCCTCCTCCCATTGGTTGCTTGATGCACATGGAGGTTACTAGGAGCAGCACACAATATGTGCGGTGTCTGTGCTCCTGAACATAGAAGCCCAACGGCTTAGGTAAGGTTTAGCGTAGGACCCGCCTGACCCGAGACCACCTTGGTGTTCGGTAGGCGTGCTTAGATGTGTTTTGATCAAAATATATTGACTAAGTGTCTCAGATATTATCATATCAGAGTGAGGACCTTGTCCATATATAGTGCTTTCATCTACTTTATTAAGTGCATTATTATCTTATTTCTGTGGTTTTCTTCAATAATATGGCCAGGGACATCCGCGTATTTGTATCATATCGTGCAGGATGTTTTTATCTTAGTTTTTCCTGTGATTTTTTTTGTCTATGTAGTATTTGCTTGAGGGAGTGGCACCTTCAAGTGTGAATGCGCACCTATTATCTTGGGAGTAGCATTCCTCTGCACTTTTGCCCCCCTGCCCTATCCAATAGAGCGCCTTAATTTGGTGGTACATATGGCTGTGCTTGCTCCTCCTCCCATTGGTTGCTTGATGCACATGGAGGTTACTACGAGCAGCACACCATATGTGCGGTGTCTGCGCTCCTGAACATAGAAGCCCAACGGCTTAGGTAAGGTTTAGCGTAGGACCCGTCTGACCCGAGACCACCTTGGCGTTCGGTAGGCGTGCTTAGATGTGTTTTGATCATAATATATTGACTAAGTGTCTCAGATATTATCATATCAGAGTGAGGACCTTGTCCATATATAGTGCTTTCATCTACTTTATTAAGTGCATTATTATCTTATTTCTGTGGTTTTCTTCAATAATATGGCCAGGGACATCCGCGCATTTGTACCATATCGTGCAGGATGTTTTTATCTTAGTTTTTCCTGTGATTTTTTTGATCTATGTAGTATTTGCTTGAGGGAGTGGCACCTTCAAGTGTGAATGCGCACCTATTATCTTGGGAGTAGCATTCCTCTGCACTTTTGCCCCCCTCCCCTATCCAATAGAGCGCCTTAATTAGGTGGTACATATGGCTGTGCTTGCTCCTCCTCCCATTGGTTGCTTGATGCACATGGAGGTTACTAGGAGCAGCACACCATATGTGCGGTGTCTGCGCTCCTGAACATAGAAGCCCAACGGCTTAGGTAAGGTTTAGCGTAGGACCCGTCTGACCTGAGACCACCTTGGCGTTCGGTAGGCGGGCTTAGATGTGTTTTGATCGAAATATATTGACTAAGTGTCTCAGATATTATCATATCAGAGTGAGGACTTTGTCCATATATAGTGCTTGCATCTACTTTATTAAGTGCATTATTATCTTATTTCTGTGGTTTTCTTCAATAATATGGCCAGGGACATCCTCGTATTTGTATCATATCGTGCAGGATGTTTTTATCTTAGTTTTTCCTGTGATTTTTTTGTCTATATTGTGTGAGGCAGGAAATTAGATGTGCAATGTGCATCTGATATATATTTGTCTGCTATCCATACATAATGACACGTCGGACACATATATGTATGGATAGCATATAAATATATAGCAGATGCCAGTAAGATAGTGCTTTGATGGCAGATAAACCATTTGTCATATCAAAAATGCCTAACTATTTATTTTAGTAATACAAATAAAATCACATTTTATCTAGTATAAGTAGATGTTAATGATTATGTGAAAAAAATATAAGGCTACTTTCACACTTGCGGCAGGACGGATCGGACAGGCTGTTCACCATGTCGGATCCGTCCTGCGGCTATTTCGCCGTGCCGCCGGACCTAGGCTCCGTCCCCATTGACTATAATGGGGATGGGGGCGGAGCTCCGGCGCAGCGTGCAGTGCACGGCGAAAGGCGAAAGGACTAAAATTACTGCATGTCAGCCTTTTTAGTCCAGTGGCTTTCGCCGTGCACCGCTGCACTGCGCCGGAGCTCCGCCCCGTCCCCATTATAGTCAATGGAGACGGAGCGGCGGCACGTCGAAATAGCCGCAGGACGGATCCGACATGGTGAACAGCCTGTCGGATCTGTCCTGCTGCAAGTGTGAAAGTACCCTTACTTTTGAATGTCAACAATACTTGTTTCAACCAATCATTTATATCTAATCAAAGTATGTGCTATGCAAATTTATTTGTCAATCGAAAATAGTTTCCACATACAAAGACATCAGAAAACTTAAATTCAATAAACCTAGATAAGAATATTAGTAAAATATGCCAAACAAGCGTGTATGATAGAATGTTCAATTTACTTATACTTACTATGATGAGGATCTCTTCCTCAGCTTCTTTGAACTTGCTTGCCACCATCTTTCCAATCGCATGCAACTTCAAACTCTAACTGAAGCTGTATTCTACATGAAACCGGTTACTTCAGGCCAGGAGTGACTCACGCGCATGCGCATGAGCATACGAACATTTCATTGCCATTTTAGCTATGTGTATTTTTACGAAAATTCTATATATTGCTGATATATCAGGTTTTAGAATATTCGTAAAATTCAAAATCAATTATATATTAGAATATAGAGAATATTCGTAAAAGACACAGAGTATATAGTGCTTTAATATTTTTCAAATCTTTAATAAAAAAAATTCTAATATTGGCTATATTGCAATAACATTGTTTTTTATAATATTCGTCTGATTCTATATTGCAATATAGCGAATATTCGAAAATTCTTAAAACCATTCGCAAACATAGGAAAGTTGTATTGTATAAACTAAACACTTTAGAGATTAGAGACATTTAGGAAATCGCAACACGCGACTAATAAATCGCATGTTAATCGCGTTAAATACACATTAACGAAAATTCGATTTTGGCAAATATAATACGAATATTCTAACGAATATTCGTGAAATATTGCCAAATCGAATATGGCACCTCACGCTCATCACTAGCTATATTTCAAATGACTGTATTTCAAATGCCTGAATCAAAACCCTGTATGTAGGGCTGTTTCTCACATGGCCTGAATCATTGTAGGCCTGAATTAAAGATTTATTTGAACAAAATGGCTGTATTTCAAATGCCTGAATTAAACCCCTGTATGTAGAGGGTGTATCTCACACTGTCTGAACCAGTGTAGGCCTGAATTCAATATTGGTGCACCAAATGGCTGTATTTCAAATGCCTGAATCAAACCCCTGTCTGAAGAGGATGTATCTCACACGGTCTGAACCATTGTAGGCCTAAATTCAATGTTGGTGCACCAAATGGCTGTATTTCAAAAGACTGAATCAAAACCCTGTATATAGAGGGTGTATCTCACACTGTAGGAACCAGTGTAGGTCTGAATTAAAAATGTCTTTGCACAAAATGGCTATATTTCAAATGGCTGCATTTCAAATCCCGGAATCAAACCCCTGAATGTAGAGGGTGTATCTCACAAGGCCTGAACCAGTGTAGATGAACAACCAACACTTGTTTACCTTAAACTTACTGTATCAGCGATCCAGTATCACCATTAGCGCAACCAATTCATGGATACATAGATCAATTATAATCACAAATTACAACTCCATCAATCATGACTTTTACAAAATCATTAATTTTATTAGTACTTTCAGAGTTATAACCCTTTCTGGCCTCACAGACATTAAGAACATATTAAAAATATCACTCAGACATCAGATGTGTGGCAGTTACAATTCATATAAATAAAATGCAAGTGCAAATATATATGAGAAGATACAGTCAGTGCCTATCAAAGATATTATCTAGTCCACAATGTATAATCACAGTCCAACTATAGACCCTGAATTGTACAGACATTATCTCACACCCTGCTTTACTCAATTGTCATACAAAGAGCAAGGAACTTAGCATACTGACCCAAGTATCTGTCACAACACCATCAGATTGTGCCCCAACGCGCGTTTCGCCATCAGCTTTTTCATGGGGTAATGACAAAACCTCAGTAGCCTGGTACATATGGTCACAAAAGTGGGCGGAATAGTTTCTATTGGACCAATAGATTAGAGAGAAGGCCGGACAACACAACTCCTCACCTGTATGGGATTTGAATCACTAGCATCGTCTAATATGGCGCGCGAGCCGCCAGCGCACCTCCGGTGCCTGCGTACGCGGTCGCAGGCATGATGCAGGACGGCCGCGCTCTCCAGAGCACAGAGCGTCCCATGCCAGAGCCACGACCGCGTCAGCACGCCTGCAGCTGCGCAGAAGGACGCGCGCACTACGAGCTCCATCTTAGCTGAGGGAAAGTAGCTGTGACGGCCCATCTCTATATATATTATTATTATTTATTATTAAAGCGCCATTCATTCCATAGCGCTGTACATATGATAAGGGGAGCACATACATAATACAGACAATTGCACTAATCATAAACAAAATGAGTTACAAACTGGTACAGAAGGAGAGAGGGCCCTGCCCGTGAGGGCTTACAATCTACATGGTATGGCAGAAGGACACAGTAGGTGCGGGTTAAGTTGGTCATGGCGGTATAGAGGCAGCAGGGTCATTGGTTATAGGCTTGTCTAAAGAGGTGGGTTTTCAGGTTTCTTTTGAAGGATTCCACTGTAGGTGAGAGTCTGATATGTTGGGGTAGCAAGTTCCAGAGTATGGGGGATGCACGGGAGAAATCCTGGAGTCGATTGTGGGAAGAGGCAATAAGAAGAGAGGAGAGAAGGAGGTCTTGTGAGTATCGGAGAGTGCGTGTGGGGGTGTATCGGGAAATTAGCTCAGAGATGTAGGGAGGGGACAGGTTATGGACGGCCTTGTATGTATTTGTAAGTACTTTGAAGTGAAATCGTTGGGCAATGGGGAGCCAGTGAAGGGATTGGCAAAGGGGAGAGGCAGCAGAGTTGAGGATAGATTGGAGGGATGCGAGAGTGCTAGATGGAAGGCCACAGAGGAGAATGTTGCAGTAGTCTAGGCGGGAGATAATGAGGGCATGTACAAGTATTTTCGCAGATTCAAAGTTAGGGAAAGTGCGGATGCGGGAGATGTTTTTGAGTTGGAGGCGGCAGGTGGTGGAAAAGGCTTGGATGTGTGGTCGGAAGAAAAGGGCAGAATCCAAGGTCACTCCAAGGCAGCGGGCTTTGTTGACTGGTGAGAGTGTGCAACCATTGATCATGAAAGATAGGTCTGTTGGGGTGGTTGAACAAGATGGGGGAAAGATTATGAATTCTGTCTTATCCATGTTAAGTTTAAGAAAGCGAGAGGCGAAGAAGGATGATATAGAAGATAGACATTGTGGGATTCTAGATAGTAAGGTGGTGATGTCTGGACCAGAGAGGTAGATTTGTGTGTCGTCAGCGTAGGATTGATACTGAAAGCCATAGGACTCTATGAGCTGTCCCAGGCCAAAAGTGTAGATAGAGAAGAGCAGGGGTCCTAGGACAGAGCCTTGCGGGACACCAACAGAGAGGGAATGAGACGAGGAGGAGGTGGTGCGGGAGTGGGAGACGCTAAACGTTCGGTCTGTGAGGTATGATGTGATCCAGGAGAGGGCCAGGTCGGTGATGCCAAGAGATGAGAGAGTTTGCAACAGAAGGGAGTGGTCAACAGTGTCGAAGGCAGAGGACAGGTCAAGGAGAAGGAGGACAGAGTATTGTTTCTTGGTTTTGGCTGTGAGTAGGTCATTGGTGACTTTGGTAAGGGCAGTCTCAGTCGAGTGGTGGGGTCGGAAGCCAGATTGTAAGTGGTCAAAGAGGGAGCAGGAGGAGAGGTGGGAGGACAGTTCTGAATGGACATGTTGTTCAAGTAGCTTTGAGGCATACGGAAGAAGTGATATGGGGCGATAACTGGACAAGGAAGATGGGTCAAGTGAAGGCTTTTTGAGGATGGGTGTAATGGTAGCATGTTTAAAAGCAGAGGGGAAGACACCAGAGTTTAGTGATAGGTTGAAGAGATGAGTTAGGGCTGGGATAAACACTGCGGTGAGGTTAGGGATGAGGTGGGATGGGATTGGGTCAAGTGCACAGGTGGTCAGATGAGATTTGGAGAGTAGAGTGGAGAGTTTTCCTTCTGTAATGGTAGAGAAGCAGGTTTTGGGGGAAGATGTGTCCATCACATCAAAATAAATATGAGGCATGGCATATTTATCCATAGATGCACATAACAAACCACAAGCATCACCAGACTAATAAAATAAGTGCCAGTAAATATATATCATACCTATAGTAATAGTGAAATATATGTGACATCCCCATCGATTTCTGTATGGGTAAGCCCTGATATTCATGGGGATGTTCCTGTGGTGACATTACATTAATTCAATGCTCAAGACAGTCTAAACATAATCACGTGTTAATTTATCACAGTTTCCAATATACATTATATCCCTAAACACACATTGAATATACATTATTAAAATACCAGTGCAAATTTATTAAAGTTGCAATGTCTATATTACATGATAACACTTATTATTAAATTTTCAATCCGACACAACATGATTCATTACAAGTGACATAAGAAAAAAAGGGGGGAATAAAGACAAAAATGAAAGAATTAGTAAAAAGTGAAGGGCGTGTGCATGAATATGCCATCCATACCCATATCACTCTCATCACTAGTGACTAATAATACAAGGTGACAGAAAAAGTCAAGAATATTGAAATCTATATATCTGTGCATAAATACCCAGGGCACATACACTCACCTAAAGAATTATTAGGAACACCTGTTCTATTTCTCATTAATGCGATTATCTAGTCAACCAATCACATGGCAGTTGCTTCAATGCATGTAGGGTTGTGGTCTTGGTCAAGACAATCTCCTGAACTCCAAACTGAATGTCAGAATGGGAAAGAAAGGTGGGCTACAATAGCAGAAGACCCCACCGGGTGCCATTCATCTCCGCTACAAATAGGAAAAAGAGGCTACAATTTTCACGAGCTCACCAAAATTGGACTGTTGAAGACTGGAAAAATGTTGCCTGGTCTGATCAGTCTCGATTTCTGTTGAGACATTCAAATGGTAGAGTCTGAATTTGGCGTAAACAGAATGAGAACATGTATCCATCATGCCTTGTTACCACTGTGCAGGCTGGTGGTGGTGGTGGTGTAATGGTGTGGGGGATATTTTCTGGGCACACTTTAGGCCCCTTAGTGCCAATTGGCCATCGTTTAAATGCCCCGGGCTACCTGAATATTGTTTCTGACCATGTCCATCCCTTCATAACCACCATGTGCCCATCCTATGTGGGCTACTTCCAGCAGAAAAATGCACCATGTCACAAAGCTCGAATCATTTCAAATTGGTTTCTTGAACATGACAATGAGTTCACTGTACTAAAATGGCCCCCACAGTCACCAGATCTCAACCCAATAGAGCATCTTTGGGATGTGTTGGAACGGCTTCGTGCCCTGGATGTGCATCCCTCAAATCTCCATCAACTGCAAGATGCTATCCTATCAATATGGGCCAACATTTCTAAAGAATGCTATCAGCACCTTGTTGAATCAATGCCACGTAGAATTAAGGCAGAATTACACACATGTCCTACATATATAGATAGAAGGAGAACATATTAATAGATATCATGAAACACGACCACAAAATCCCGGCTACAGGAACCTAAAACATAATAAATCCTAATTACTTAATACACCACAATTCAGGGATGATGCTGCATCCTACAAGAATGAGACAAATGGGATCTTATCATTCAGTCCATGTGGCACCTGAGTATTCAATTTTACAATCCACTAGCTTTCAACCTGCTCCAACCGTTTGAATAAATCACCACCTTGCACACCCAGGGAGACCCTGTCTATCCCCCTAAATTTTAAATCTTGCCAACAGTTATGTTTTTGGCGAAAATGTTTCGCAATCGGTTTTAGCTTTAAAAGCTGCCGCCCGAATATCTTTTTGATGTTCCTGTATGCGGACCCGTAGTTCACGGGTCGTCATACCAATATATAATCAGGCAACATGGACATGTGGCCTGATATATAACGCCTGTGACGCTACAATTAATGAAGTGTACAATATCGTAGCTCACTTTGCCAGAGAAATCCTCAAAAGTCTTAGTCTTTACAATAGCTGTACATGTTGTACGATGTCCACATGGGACTGATCCCCATTTGGGACCCGTGGATTCAAAAATTAATCCAGATTTTGGTGGTATATAGTGGCTCCTCACTAGGATATCCCTAAGGTTCTTACTGCGTTTAGCCACAAACATGGGAGTAGGTGTTAATATTTTCCCCAGGTCCACATCCGATTTCAAAATTGGCCAGAATTTCTTAAAGATCCCTCTCATATTGTACCATTGTGTGTTGTAATTGGTTATCATGCGTATCGTAGACAACGCCGATGAATTATCCCGAACCTTAGAGGACAGCAGAGACTCCCTCGATGCATTGGTGGCACGCATGTAGCCACGCTGTATGTCACGTTGATTATAGCCCCGTTGTGTAAACCGTTTTTTCAGGGTATCCGATTCCCTTTCAAAGTCGCCTCTTGATGAATAGATGCGTTTTGCCCTTAAAAATTGGCCAATAGGTATTGAATTTTTCTGATGTTTAGGGTGAAATGAAGTCGCATGAAGTAAAGAGTTGACAGCAGTGGATTTCCTATGTATCAAAGTTTCTAGGTCACCATTTGTCGTTATTTTGATATTTTTATCCAGAAAATCAATTTCCTTTTGACTCACCGTTTTAGTTAGGACGATGTTCCAATTATTCTCATTCAATTTTTCCAAAAACAAATCCAAAGACTCCTGGGACACTGTTGTTCCCAATTGCCTAGAAATAAATTCGCGTACGAGGGTGTGCATGTCGCACCCATCGCCACTCCTCGCAATTTTAAATAATGCTGATCCTTAAATAAAAAATAATTGTGCCTCAATCTGTAATTCAGAAGCCTCATCAGAAGGTCAATCAAATCCGATGGGAGACTTCTAGTGTGCAGGAAAAAACATGAGGACTCCAAGCTCTTATCATGTGAGATGCAAGTGTATAGTGATTCGACATCAGACGTTATTAAAAACATGTTGTCTTCCATTTTGATGTTCTCCAGACGTTTCAGAACGTCCGTTGAATCACGAATATATGAAGGCAGGCTTTCCACACAGGGCTTCAGGTAATAATCCAAAAAACGGCATACCGGTTCGTTCAAACCACCACAGCTGGAGACGATCGGTCTCCCGGGAGGTTTTGTGGTGGATTTATGAACTTTCGGCAATATATATGATGTTGGAATAACCGAAAATTTTATTAAGACTATGATACACCGATTTCGTAATGATATCATCTTCCACCGCCCTTATCAGGATGTCCTCCAGCTGGGATTTAAACCCAATAGTTGGATTGTTGGACAACCGTTCAAGTCCTATCATGCAGTTGTCTAAAAACTTTGGTTTCATACATTTCCGTCGGCCAGACGACCACATTTCCATACTTGTCAGCTGGTTTTATCACCACATTCTTCATCTTCTTAAGTTCATGATGATCTCACTATAGGCACTTGTTTTGTGTATATCTTGTGATAAACAAATAGGTTGAATTAATGAATTTTATTTAATCACATATGTTGTGTATATGTTCAATGTGTATGATGAGTGGCGCGATAGAATTGACCATACATTTGGGCTAATTATGGAACCTTATATTCATTTATGTGCCCTGGGTATTTATGCACAGATAGATAGATTTCAATATTCTTGACTTTTTCTGTCACCTTGTATTATTAGTCACTAGTGATGAGAGTGATATGGGTATGCATGGCATATTCATGCACACGCCCTTCACTTTTTACAAATTCTTTAATTTTTGTCTTTATTCCCCCCCTTTTTTCTTATGTCACTTGTAATGAATCATGTTGTGCCGGATTGAAAATTTAATAATAAGTGTTATCATGTGATATAGACATCGCAACTTTAATTAATTTGCACTGGTATTTTAATAATGTATATTCAATGTGTGTTTAGGGATATAATGTATATTGGAAACTGTGATATATTAACACGTGATTATGTTTAGACTGTTTTGAGCATTGAATTAATGTAATGTCACCACAGGAACATCCCCATGAATATCGGGGCTTACCCATACAGAAATCGATGGGGATGTCACATATATTTCACTATTACTATAGGTATAATATATATTTACTGGCACTTATTTTATTAGTCTGGTAATGCTTGTGGTTTGTTATGTGCATCTATGGATAAATATGCCATGCCTCATATATATTTTGATGTGATGGACACATATATATAGAGATGGGCCGTCACAGCTACTTTCCCTCACCTAAGATGGAGCTCGTAGTGCACGCGTCCTTCTGCGCAGCCGCGGGCGTGCTGACGCGGTCGTGGCTCTGGCGTGGGACGCTCTCTGCTCTGGAGAGCGCGGCTGTCCTGCATCATGCCTGCGACCGCGTACGCAGGCACCGGCGGTGCGCGGCGGCTCGCGCGCCATATTAGACAATGCTAGTGATTCAAATCCCATACAGCTGAGAAGTTGTGTTATCCAGCCTTCTCTCTAATCTATTGGTCCAATAGAAACTATTCCGCCCACTTTTGTGACTATATATACCCGGCTACTGAGGTTTTCTCATTACCCCTTGAAAAAGCTGACGGCGAAACGCGTGTCGAAGCACAGTCTGACGGTGTTGTAACAGATACTTGGGTCAGTTCCTTGCACTTTGTATGACAATCGAGTAAAGCAGGGTGTGAGATAATGTCTGTACAATTCAGGGTCTATAGTTGGACTCTGTGATTATACATTGTGGACTAGATAATATCTTTGATAGGCACTGACTGTATCTTCTCATATATATTTGCACTTGCATTTTATTTATATGAATTGTAACTGCCACACATCTGATGTCTGAGTGATATTTTTAATATGTTCTTAATGTCTGTGAGGCCTGAACCAGTGTAGCACAAAATGGCTGTATTTTAAATGCCTGATTTAAACCCCTGTATGTAGAGGGTGTATCTCACACTGTCTGAACCATTGTTGGCCTGAATTCAATAATGGTGCACCAAATGGCTGTCTTTCAAATGCCTAAATCAAACCTCTGTATGTAGAAGGTGTATCTCACACGGACTGAACTAGTGTAGGTCTGAATTAAATATTACTTTGCACAAAATGGCTGTATTTCAAATAGCTGTATTTCAAATGTCTGAATTAAACCTCTGTATGTAGAGGGTGTATCTCACACTGTCTGAACCAGTGTAGGCCTGAATTCTATATTGGTGCAAATTTTAAATGCAGTGAAGGCCTGACTTAAACATTTCTTTTAAAAAAATAGCTGTATTTCAAATGCCTGAATCAAATCCCTGTATGTAGAGAGTGTATCTCACACAGCCTGAACCAGTGTATGCATGAATTAAAGATTTATTTTCAAGAAATGGCTGTATTTCAAATGCCAGAATCAAACCCCTGTATGTAGAGGGTGTATCTCACATGGCCTGAACCAGTGTAGGCCTGAATTAAAGATTTCTTTCCACAAAATGGCTGTATTTCAAATGCCTAAATAAAACCCCTGTTTGTAGAGGGTGCATCCCAAACGGTTTAAACCAATGTAGGCCTAAATTAAAGATTTCTTTGAACACAATGGCTGTATTTTAAATGTCTGTATTTCAAATGCCTGAATAAAACCCCTGTATGTAGAGGGCTATCTCACAATGTCTCAACAAGTGCCAGCCTGAATTAAAGATTTCTTTGCACAAAATGGCTGTATTTCAAATGCCTAAATCAAACCCCTATTTGTAGAGGGTGTATCTCAAACGGTCTGAACCAATGTAGGCCTAAATTAAAAATTTCTTTGCACACAATGGCTGTATTTCAAATGCCTGAATCAAACCCCTGTATGTAGAGGGTTTATCTCAAATGGTCTGAACCAGTGTAGGCCTGATTTAAAGAATTCTTTGCACAAAATGGCTGTATTTCAAATGGCTGTATTTCAAATGCCTAAATCAAACCCCTATTTGTAGAGGGTGTATCTCACACCCTCTGAACCAGTGTAGGCCTGAATTAAAGAATTCTTTGCACAAAATGGCTGTATTTCAAATGCCTAAATCAAACCCCTGTATGTAGAGGGTTTATCTCAAATGGACTGAACCAGTGTAGGCCTGATTTAAATAATTATTTGCACAAAATGGCTGTATTTCAAATGGCTGTATTTCAAATGCCTGAGTTAAACACATGTATGTAGAAGATGTATCTCACACTATCTGAACCAGTGCAGGCCTTAATTCAATATTGGTGGACCATTGTTAGCCAGAATTTAATAATGGTGCACCAAATGGATGTATTTCAAATGCCTGAATCAAACCCCTTTATTTAAAGTGTGTATCTCACACCCTCTGAACCAGTGTAAGCCTGAATTAAAGATTTATTTGCCCAAAATGGCAATATTCAAATAATTCTATTTCAAATCCCTGAATCAAACCTCTGTATGTAGAGGGTTTATCTCACATGGTCTGAACCAGTGTAGGCCTGAATTAAATATTTCTTTGCACAAAATGGCTGTATTTCAAATGGCTGAATTTCAAATGCCGGAGTTAAACCCCTGTATGTAGAAGGTGTATCTCACACTATCTGAACCAGTGTAAGCCTTAATTCAATATTGGTGGACCAAATGGCTGTATTTCAAATGCCTGAATCAAACTACTGTATGTACAGCGTGTATCTCACAGGGTCTACACCAGTTACGGCCTGAATTCAATATTGGTGCACCAAATGGCTGTATTTTAAATGCCTGAATAAAAAACCTGTATGTAGACGGTGTATCTCACAATGTCTCAACCAGTGTCGGCCTGAATTAAAGATTTCTTTGCCCAAAATTGCTGTATTTCAAATGACTGTATTTCAAATGCCTGAATCAAACTCCTGTATGTAAAAGGGTGTATATCACATTCTTTGAACCAGTGTCGGCCTGAATTAAAGATTTCTTTGCCCAAAATTGCTGTATTTCAAATGACTGTATTTCAAATGCCTGAATCAAACTCCTGTATGTAAAAGGGTGTATATCACATTCTTTGAACCAGTGTAGGCCTGAATTAAAGATTTCTTTGCCCAAAATGGATATATTTCAAATTACTGTATATCAAATGCTGTATTTCAAATGCCTGAATCAAACCCCTGTATGTAGAGGGTGTATCTCACACGGCCTGAACCAGTGTAGGCCTGAATTCAATATTGGTGCACCAAATGGCTGTATTTTAAATGCCTGAATCAAAACCCTGTATGAAGACGGTGTATCTCACAATGTCTCAACGAGTGTCAGTCTGATTAAAAATTTCTTTGCTCAAAATGGCTGTATTTCAAATGACTGTATTTCAAATGCCTGAATGAAACCCCTGCTTGTAGAGGGTGTATCTCACACGTACTGAACAAGTATAGGCCTGTATTAAATATTTCATTGCCCAAAATTGCTATATTGCAAATACCTGTATTTCAAATGCTGTATTTTAAATGCCTCAATAAAAACCCCTGTTTGTTAGAGGGTGTATCTCACACGGCCTGAACAAGTGTAGGCCTGTATTAAAGATTTTATTGCCCAAAATGGCTATATTTCAAATACCTTTATTTCAGATGCTGTATTTCAAATGCCTGAATCAAACCCCTGTATGTAAGGGGTGTATCTCACATGACCTGAACCAGTGTAGGCATGAATTAAAGATTTCTTTGCCCAAAATGGCTGTATTTCAAATGCCTGAATCATTCCCCTGTTTATAAATGGTGTATCTCACATGTCCTGAACAAGTGTAGACCTGTATTAAATATTTCATTGCTCAAAATGGCTATATTTCAAATACCTGTATTTCAAATGCTGTATTTCAAATGCCTGAATTAAGCCCCTGTATGTAAGGGGTGTATCTCACACGACCTGAACCAGTGTAGGCATGAATTAAAGATTTCTTTTCACAAAATGGCTGTATTTCAAATTCAGACCTGTGGTTTTCTGCGTTTCCGGTCCATTCGGGTCTCTGGATAAAGACTGTGATCGGTGCGTGATTACACACCACCAATCATAGTCCGTGCATTTGATGAGGCGGTGCTGGCCGTGGCGCTGATGCCTGCTGTCCAGGGTGCTGATTGGTGCAGGGGAGAGAGGCACGAGATTCAAACTTCCTGCGCTCCTCTCTTCCCTCCTCTTCCTGTTCTGCACGAGCACCCTGCAGCACCGTCCAGCACCAGCTCCTGCGAAAGAAGGGAAAAGTTAGTTAGGGAAAAATAAAAAAAACTTCAAACTGAAAGCTGAAACTTCAAAACTCTTTGTTTCAGCTTTCAGACCCCAGACCCCCTCTGCCACTCCCCCCCCCCCCACCACCAGCCCCCCACCAACACTTATTTTTTTTTCTGCGTGCGCTGACTGTCCGGCACTCTTAGCGTCCGGCCACTGTTTAGCGCATCGCCCGCCCCACCACCAATCAGCGCTGTTCCACTGATCATCCACATCCTCATCATCATCATCTGATTACGATCCATGCTAGGGATCCTGTGGCCCACCCTAGTATGAGCCGCCCTGGGGTTCGTACTGGTTTCCTGGCCCACCAAATAAGCCCACCGGAGCCCCCTGCTGATGAACTTAGCTGGTGTCCCTCAGTGGACTTTGAGCCCGAGATTCCAGATTTTGCTGGCAATCCAGGAATCCAGATTCCCACAGTGGGGTTTACTGAAATTGACTTTTTTAGTTATTTTTTTTCAGTAACCCATTGGTAAATCTGATGGTGGAGCAGACGAACCTGTACGCCCAACAGTTCGTCGCTCAAAACCCAGGCTCATTTTTGGCTAGACCCGGTGGCTGGACACCGGTCAGTGCAGCCGAGATAAGGACATTTTGGGGCCTCGTGCTGCATATGGGTCTAGTGCAAAAACCCAGTGTCAGGCAATACTGGAGTAGGGACGTCCTATACCAGACCCCACTCTACAGTATGGTCATGACACGTCACCGGTTTGAGGCCATCCGGAAATGTCTGCATTATTCCGATAATGCAGCATGTCTCCCCCCCACCCCCACCCGAGGTGATCCTGCCCATGACCGTCTGTATAAGATACGGCCGGTCATCGATCACTTCGGGGCCAAATTTGAGAAGGCCTACGTACCTGGAAGGGAGGTCGCGGTTGATGAGTCTCTCATTGTGTTCAAGGGGAGACTCAGTTTCCGCCAATACATTCCCACAAAGCGGGCGAGGTATGGCGTGAAGCTATACAAAATTTGTGAGAGTACCTCAGGGTACACTTACAAATTTTGTGTGTACGAGGGGCGAGATTCCCGTATTCAACCCCCCGAATGTCTCCCCACTCTGGGTGTTAGCGGGAGACTCGTGTTGGACCTTATGTACCCACTGCTGGATAAGGGTTACCACTTGTACATGGATAACTTTTATACCAGCATTCCCTTGTTCAGGTCCCTTGCCGCCAGATCCACGTTCGCTTGTGGGACCGTGCGGAAAATCAACGCAGTCACCCTGCCCATTCCCTCCAGGTACCTATCCCCAGGGGTGAGACCCGTGCACTTACCAGTGGAAACCTGTTGCTGGTCAGGTATAAGGACAAGAGGGATGTCCTTATGCCGTCCACAATCCACGGTAACAGCACCACCCCCGTCTCTGTGCGAGGTATCGCGGCAACGGTCCTCAAGCCCGATTGTATCGTCGACTACAATCGGTATATGGGGGGAGTTGATCTCTCTGATCAAGTCCTCAAGCCATATAATGCCATGCGCAAAACCCGGGCATGGTACAAAAATGTTGCGGTCTACTTGGTACAGGTTGCCTTGTACAACTCTTTTGTACTATTCCGAAGTGCTGGTAGCACAGGGACAGTCCTCCAATTGTATGAGGCAGTCCTCAAAGACCTGATCTTTTCGGACCGGGAAAGAGCAGGCCGGAGTACCTCGGGAACTGGAGGCCCCCGGATCGTCCCCGGCCAACACTTTCCAGGTGTGGTTCCCCATACTGGAAAGAAGGGACGAACCCCAAAAAGATGCAGAGTGTGTAACAAGAGGGGGTGTGACAGGGTGTCACAAGGTTTTGAAGAGAAAGTGCTGGATGGTGTGTACATTGCACCAAGTTTCCGGCACTTCATGTGTTAAAAGGCTCCAGGAAGGTTTGGTTTTCTTTGTATCCAGAAGGTTCCTGGAAAAAGAAAGCCAGTTTAGGGTCCTGGAGCCGGTCAGGGAAGAGTTGGGTGGGTTCCCTGACCACCCGGAGCCAGTCCGGGTTTTACCTGCCTGGGGGACTGCTCACACAGGTGTACTAATTAAGTCAGCAGCCCTGACCCAGGAGCTCTCTCTCTCTGGGAGTCTGGGCAGTCTGTTTGAGAAGCTGCAAGCCTAGGAGCTCTGAGAGCGGTTAGCTTCTCCACCTAACTACTGAACTGTAAGTTGCTCTGTTTTCCCCTTGAAAATGCTCTTTGTGTTTTGTGTTATGAGTTTAGCTAGGGCTGCCGACTGAGATAGGCAGGAGCCAGACGGCTATTGTCACTTTGGTTTTTGTTTGTTGGTTTGAGCAACTTGCTAAATAAATTGCAACAGTGTGACGCACAAGCTACAAAGGTGTCAATTGTTCCTGTTTCTGCCCAAAACAACCCCACAGGAAGGTGTAACAGTTCACAAATTGGTGGAGGATGCGTGCAGACGGATCCCTGCCAGATACCATCCCTCTAGCAACTTAAATTGCATTTCATCTTATCATCCAATACGATGGAAGACCTGGTGTTGAGGTTGGCACAAGCCTGTGCAACCCAACAAGAAGCAAATGCAGTCCAGCGAGAGACTAATGCCAGATATGAAAAAGCTTTGGCGGCACAAGCTGAAGCTGCGGAAAGAGACAGGCAAATGCAAGCTGAAGCTGCTCGGAAAGACAGAGAAATTCTTACAGATGTTCTGCAGCAGCTGACAAATATGCGTCAGGATCGACTTAGCAATAGTGGGTTGATCAAAGCAAGCCACTTTCTTCAGAAAATGACCCCACACGATGACGTGGAAGCGTTTCTGAATACGTTTGAACGTACTGCAGATTGGGAGGCATGGCCTAAGACTCAGTGGGCTGGGTTGGTTGCTCCGTTTCTAACGGGTGACTCTCAGAAAGCGTATTTTGATTTATCTGCTGAGGATGCCCAGGACTATGAGAGCTAAAGCTAGAAATTCTCCGCCGTTTGGGTGTCACTCCTGCTGTGCGGGCCCAACGAGTGCACCGCTGGAATTACCAATCTAATAAGTCTCCCAGGTCACAGATGCATGACCTAATTTATCTGGTACAAAAGTGGTTGCAACCTGAGATACTCACGGCACCCCAGATTGTCGAAAGGGTCACAATGGATCGCTTCCTGACAGCGCTGCCGTATGAATTAAGAAAATGGGTCAGTCACGCTGATCCAAAGTCTGGCAATGAGTTAGTTGAGATGGTTGAACGCACTTGCAGCAAAGGGTTTTTTGGCAGGGGGGTCTGACCTCGAGAACTTGCCTGTAAAGCGGTGTCTGCCCGCAGTGGCAGTGAGAGGCGCCGCAACCTTAAATGCTGATCCTGGTTTGAAAACGTGGGTGAAGACCAACATGGATACTAGGCTGCTGAAAGAGACCCTACCAGGCTCCGGTGTCCAGTGCTGGAGGTGCAAAGCCCGAGGGCATGTGGCTGCTAAATGTCCTGACGTCCCAGTACCTATGGAGTGTGGAGCCGCTCGGCGCCTTTCATTCTTTGCTCATCCAGCATGTCTGACATCTGCGCTGGCTCACATGGCACAGGTCAAAGTGGGTGGAAGGAGTGTCCAGGCCTTGCTGGACTCTGGGAGCCTTGTTACACTTGTTCATTCAGACCTTGTAGCTCCAGACCAGCTGAAAAAACAGTGCATCGGTGTTGTGTGCATACATGGTGATGCAAACAATTATGTTACAGCGTTGGTCCCCATTGAGACTCAGTTTGGTGTGACGTCCCATGAGCTTGGAGTATCTAAATCCCTGATGCATAGTGTCATACTAGGGCGGGACTTTCCTTTGTTCTGGGACCTGTGGGCGGTCGAGTTTCCACCTCAAGTTTCCCTAAGTGTGAGGGATGAACTCCGGCTAGCCTGCCTAACTTTGGGGATTCCGGTTCTGAAGTGCTAGCCGGTGGACTGGCCCCAGTTAAGACTGACCAGTTCCCCTTCTCTGTGCTAGTGGGGGAATCCTAGAGACCTCAAGAGTCTGTGGAAGAGTTACCTATGCCAGAAATAAACTGCTCTCAAGATAACTTTGGCACATCCGAACTGAGGGACCCAACGTTAGCTCATGCTTGGGAAAATGTTGCTGTGGTTAATGAGGTTGCCCACAGTATGGGCTTGGAGAAGGTGTACCCACACTTTGCTGTCAATCATGATCTTCTCTATCGTGTTGATAATATAAGGGGTGAAGTCGTAGAGCAACTAGTTGTTCCCAAATCGCATAGGAAAGTGGTATTTGACCTAGCTCGTAAAAATCCCATGGGAGGACACCTGGCAGCTGAGAAAATGCAGCAACGGGTACTCCAGAGGTTTTTTTGGCCTGGTATATTTGCAGAAATCAAACGATTCTGTGCGTCTTGCCCAGAATGTCAGTTGACGTCCCCTGCGCCTCATTACCGGGGACTCTTGGTACCGTTACCCATCATTGAGGTACCTTTTCACCGGATTGCAATGGATTTGGTGGGGCCCCTGGTGAAGTCTGCAAAGGGACATCAATACATTCTTGTGGTTTTAGACTATGCCACTAGGTATCCCGAGGCAGTTCCTCTGCGGAACACGTCAGCTAAAACAATTGCCCGGGAGCTGTTTCATATGTTTGCTAGAACAGGCATTCCCAAAGAGATCCTGACGGATCAAGGAACGCCTTTCATGTCAAACGTAATGAAAGGTTTGTGTAAGCTGCTGGGTATAAAACAGTTAAGGACATCTGTCTATCACCCTCAAACTGATGGGTTGGTTGAGCGCTTCAACAAAACCCTCAAGAGAATGTTAAAAAGGGTCGTTGAGGCAGAAGGGAGAGACTGGGATTGCCTGCTCCTTTACTTGATGTTTGCTGTTCGTGAGGTGCCTCAGTCGTCTACTGGGTTTTCCCTGTTTGAGCTTTTAAATGTGCGACACCCCCGGGGGCTTTTGGATATAGCAAAGGAGTCATGGGAGGAGGAGCCCTCTCCGCACCGCTCCGTGGTGGAACATGTTCTACAGATGCAGGACCGCATCACAGCTGTAATGCCCATAGTACAAGAACATATGAGATAGGCTCAAGAGGCCCAATGTCGCATATACAATCGGGGTGCTAGACTCAGGGTTTTTCAGCCGGGTGACCGGGTCCTGGTTCTGGTTCCCACCGCGGAAAGTAAATTCCTAGCGAAATGGCAAGGGCCCTATGAGGTTGTAGAGAAAATAGGGGATGTGAATTATAAAGTCCACCAACCTGACAAACGGAAAAAAATACATAGAAACATAGAAACATAGAATGTGTCGGCAGATAAGAACCATTTGGCCCATCTAGTCTGCCCAATATATCTGAATCCTATGAATAGCCCCGGCCCTATCTTATATGAAGGATGGCCTTATGCCTATCCCATGCATGCTTAAACTCCTTCACTGTATTTGCAGCTACCACTTCTGCAGGAAGGCTATTCCATGCATCCACTACCCTCTCAGTAAAGTAATACTTCCTTATATTACTTTTAAACCTTTGCCCCTCTAATTTAAAACTGTGTCCTCTTGTGGTAGTTTTTCTTCTTTTAAATATGCTCTCCTCCTTTACCGAGTTGATTCCCTTTATGTATTTAAAAGTTTCTATCATATCCCCTCGGTCTCTTCTTTCTTCCAAGCTATACATATTAAGGTCTTTTAACCTTTCCTGGTAAGTTTTATCCTGCAATCCATGTACTAGTTTAGTAGCTCTTCTCTGAACTCTCTCTAGAGTATCTATATCCTTCTGGAGATATGGCCTCCAGTACTGCGCACAATACTCCAAGTGAGGTCTCACCAGTGTTCTGTACAGCGGCATAAGCACTTCACTCTTTCTACTGCTTATACCTCTCCCTATACATCCAAGCATTCTGCTTGCATTTCGTGCTGCTTTATTACATTGTCTTCCCACCTTTAAGTCTTCTGAAATAATTACTCCTAAATCCCTTTCCTCAGATACTGAGGTCAGGACTGTGTCGAATATTCTATATTCTGCCCTTGGGTTTTTACGCCCCAGGTGCATTATCTTGCACTTATCCACATTAAATTTCAGTTGCCAGAGTTCTGACCATTCTTCTAGTTTTCCTAAGTCCTTTTCCATTTGGCGTTTCCCTCCAGGAACATCAACCCTGTTACATATCTTTGTGTCATCAGCAAAAAGACAAACCTTACCATCGAGGCCTTTTGCAATATCACTTATGAAGATATTAAACAAAATTGGTCCCAGTACAGATCCCTGTGGAACCCCACTGGTAACATGACCTTGTTTTGAATGTTCTCCATTGACTACAACCCTCTGTTGCCTGTCCCTCAGCCACTGCCTAATCCACTCAACAATATGGGAGTCCATGCTCAATGACTGTAGTTTATTGATAAGTCTTCTATGTGGGACAGTGTCAAAAGCCTTACTAAAATCTAGATATGCAATGTCTACTGCACCTCCACCGTCTATTATTTTAGTCACCCAGTCAAAAAAATCTATAAGATTTGTTTGACATGATCTCCCTGAAGTAAACCCATGCTGTTTTTCATCTTGCAATCCATGGGATTTTAGATGTTCCACAATCCTATCCTTTAATAGGGTTTCCATTAATTTGCCTACTATTGATGTCAGACTCACTGGTCTATAGTTGCTCGATTCCTCCCTACTACCTTTCTTGTGAATGGGCACGACATTTGCCAATTTCCAATCTTCCGGGATGACTCCTGTTACTAATGATTGGTTAAATAAATCTGTTAACGGTTTTGCCAGCTCACCACTAAGCTCTTTTAATAATTTTGGGTGTATCTCATCAGGCCCCTGTGATTTATTTGTCTTCACTTTAGACAGCAAACTTAGAACATCTTCCTCTGTAAAGACACATGCATCAAACGATTTATTAGTCATCCTTTCTAGTGGAGGTCCTTCTCCTTTTTCTTTTGTAAAAACTGAACAGAAGTATTCATTAAGGCAGTCGGCTAGCCCTTTATTCTCTTCTACATACCTTCCGTCCTTTGTTTTTAATTTAGTTATTCCTTGTTTTAATTTCCTTTTTTCATTTATATATCTGAAGAATGTCTTATCCCCTTTTTTCATAGACTGAGCTAGTTTTTCTTCTGCCTGCGCTTTAGAAGTTCTTATAACTTGCTTGGCCTCTTTCTGCCTAATCTTGTAGATTTCCTTATCTTCATTGCTCTGGGTTTTTTTATAATTACAAAATGCTAGCTTTTTATTTTTAATGATTTGGGCCACTTCTGCCGAGTACCACAGTGGTCTCTTCCTTTTTTTGCTTTTACTGACAAGTCTAATTGAATTTTCTGTTGCCTTCAATAATGCACCTTTTAAGTAGTCCCATTTCTCCTGGACTCCATGTAATCCGTTCCAGTCTGATAAGGACTCATTTATGACTAATTTCATTTTTGAAAAGTCTGTTTTTCTAAAATCTAAAACTTTTGTTTTTGTGTGGTGGGACTCTTTCACAGTTCTTATATTAAACCACACTGACTGGTGATCACTAGATCCCAAGGTTTCGCCTACAATGACATCATATACCGAATCCCCATTTGTGAATATCAAATCCAAAATGGCCTCCCTCCGGGTTGGCTCCTCAACCATTTGTTGTAGGGATAACCCCAGTAGGGAATTTAGAATATCTGTACTCCTGGTAGAACTTGCTATTTTGGTTTTCCAGTTTATATCTGGAAGATTGAAATCTCCCATAATGATAACTTCTCCTTTCATTGTCATTTTAGCTATTTCTTCAACTAGTAGATCATCTAGTTCTTTAACTTGATCAGGTGGTCTATATATCACACCTACACGAGTTACTGCATGATTAGCAAACTGCAACGTAACCCAAACTGACTCTATGTTGGCCTCACCAACTTGTATTAGGTTAGATTTAATGCTATCTTTCACATACAGGGCCACTCCTCCTCCTTTCTTGCCTTCTCTGTCTCTTCTGTATAAAGAGTACCCTGGTATGGTTATGTCCCAGTCATTTCTTTCATTAAACCATGTCTCCGTAACAGCCACTAAATCTACATTCTCAGATGCCATTATTGACCCAAGTTCATTGATTTTTTTACCTAAACTGCGAGCATTTGTAGAGAGGACTCTGAGCTTATCATTTCTTAACCTCTGTGCATCTGACCTGTTCTGGCATTGTTTCGGGGGGCAATTGGACTCTTTTATTTTCACTCTTTTGCCCCCCCTTCCTAGTTTAAATACTCTTTCGCAAATTCTTGGAGTTGTTCACTAAGTACATTTGTTCCTTTGAGAGAAAGATGCAAAATCTATCATGTCAATTTAATAAAGGCCTGGAAGGAACCGTTAGTTTCTATGGCGGCTGAGCCTCTCAGCCCTACACTTCAGGGGGGAGTTACTGAGGTGAAGGTCTCAGAGACTTTGTCAAGGGCACAAGCCCAAGAGGTAAAGGAATTCCTCCTTAGGAATGCTGATGTGTTTTCAGAGTGGCCAGGTTGCACTCATGTGATTAAGCATGATATTGTTACAGATCCACAAGCTCAGGTTCGCTTGAAGCCATATTGCATTCCTGAAGCCCGCAGACAGACAGTAGCCGATGAGGTTCAGAGAATGTTGGAGCTAGGTGTTATTGAGCCATCCCATAGTGATTGGAGTAGCCCTGTGGTGTTGGTACCAAAACCGGATGGGTCCTTGGGGTTTTTCAATGACTTTCGCAAATTAAATGAGATCTCAAAGTTTGACACTTATCCAATGCCACGGGTGGATGAGTTGATAGAAAGGTTAGGTCCAGCCAGGTACATTACCACCCTGGATCTAACCAGAGGTTATTGGCAGATTCCACTTACTTCAACGGCTAGGGAAAAGACAGCATTTTCTACTCCACAGGGCCTGTTCCAGTATGTGAGAATGTCGTTTGGGCTTCATGGGGCCCCTGCCACCTTTCAGAGGTTGATGGATGAAGTCCTCAGGCCACACCGGCACTTCGCATCAGCCTACCTTGACGACGTGGTGATATTCAGCTCTGATTGGGAAAGTCATCTTCCCAAGGTCCAAGCAGCGGTAAACTCAATTCGGCAGGCTGGTCTGACGGCCAATCCCAAGAAATGTGTCCTGGGCCTTGAAGAGGCAAGATACCTAGGGTACATTATTGGTAAAGGCCTAATCAAACCTCAGGCTCAAAAGGTACAGGCAATTAAGGAGTGGCCTCAACCTTGCACAAAAAAACAGGTGAGGACGTTTCTGGGCATGGTAGGGTATTACCAGAGGTTTATTCCAGATTTTGCCACCATAGCTGCTCCACTTACGGACCTAATCAAGGGAAAAAGCTCAGGGGGAATTTCTTGGAACAAAGATGCTGAGGTTGCGTTCTGTAAACTCAAGGAGGTGTTATGCAGTAGGCCAGTTTTGATTGCTCCTGATTTTAAAAAAAGTTTGTTGTTCAAACTGATGCTTCCAATGTGGGCCTAGGGGCCGTGCTGTCACAGTTGGTGCATGGAGAAAAACACCCAGTGATATATTTGAGTAGGAAGCTAACCCCTGGCTGAGAAAAACTATAGTATTGTGGAGCGCGAGTGTTTGGCCATCAAGTGGGCTTTGGAGACTCTGCGATACTATCTGCTTGGCCGTCGGTTTCAGTTAGTGACAGATCACTCCCCTCTTACCTGGATGTCACAGGCCAAAGGTCATAATGCAAGGGTGACCCGCTGGTTCCTGTCACTACATGGACTATAATTTCTCAGTGGAGCACAGAGCAGGAAAGCTGCAGGCCAATGCTGACGCTCTTTCCCGAACTCATTGTATGTTCTCGGAAAGTGTCCGTACCCACGGGTTCGAACAGAGGGAGGGGATATGTGATAGGGTGTCACAATGTTTTGCAGAGAAAGTGTTGGATGGTGTGTACATTGCACCAAGTTTCCGGCACTTCATGTGTTAAAAGGCTCCAGGAAGGTTTGGTTTTCTTTGTATCCAGAAGCTTCCTGGGAAAAAGAAAGCCAGTTTAGGGTCCTGGAGCCGGTCAGGGAAGAGTTGGGTGGGTTCCCTGACCACCCGGAGCCAGTCCGGGTTTTACCTGCCTGGGGGACTGCTCACACAGGTGTACTAATTAAGTCAGCAGCCCTGACCCAGGAGCTCTCTCTCTGGGAGTCTGGGCAGTCTGTTTGAGAAGCTGCAAGCCTAGGAGCTCTGAGAGCGGCTAGCTTCTCCACCTAACTACTGAATTGTAAGTTGCTCTGTTTTCCCCTTGAAAATGCTCTTTGTGTTTTGTGTTATGAGTTTAGCTAGGGCTGCCGACTGAGATAGGCAGGAGCCAGACGGCTATTGTCACTTTGGTTTTTGTTTGTTGGTTTGAGCAACTTGCAAAATAAATTGCAACAGTGTGACACACAAGCTACAAAGGTGTCAATTGTTCCTGTTTCTGCCCAAAACAACCCCGCAGGAAGGTGTAACAGTTCACAGGGGATACGGAAGGACACCACCACTCAGTGTGACACTTGCCCCGATCATCCGGGCCTCTGCGTTATCGATTGCTTCAGGGAATATCACACTTCCATGGAGTACTAAATTTTTATAATCCCCAACAGTCCACTAGAGAACATAGAAAACTATGGCTCTCAGACTTTGGAGACACGGAAACAATTTTTTTCCCCAAAAAAAATATTAGTTTTACTGCAGGCATCCTCAAACTGCAGCCCTCCAGATGTTGTAAAACTATAACTCCCGGCATGCCCAGACAACCTACAGCCATCAGCAGGGCATGGTGGGAATTGTAGTTTTACAACATCTGGAGGGCTGCAGTTTTAGGATGCCTGCTTAGTGTTTCCAAAGTCTGAGAGCCATAAATATTGGGCATCGTCGCGTGCGTAAAAATCATCTCTATACCAACCCCGCCCCCCCCCCCCCCGGATAAACAGTGTTAAAAATATAAAATAAAAACGGTGCCAAAACACCAATTTTTGGGCAAAATTGCCATTTAAATCCTTTTTTCCGGTTATTAAAGCAAGGGTTAACAGCCAAACAAAACTAAATATTTATTGCCCTGATTCTGTAGTTTGCAGAAACACCCCATATGTAGATTTTGATGGACTGTTTATTTTGACACCATGTCCCATTAGAAGCCCCCCTGATGTAGCCTAGACTAGAAACTCCCAAAAAGTGACCCCATATAAGAAACGACACCCCTCAAGGTATTCAAAAGTTACTTTACAAACTATGTTAACCCTTTAGGTGTTCCACAAAACTAAATAGAAAATGTAGAAACTATTTTAGAATTTAAATTTTTTGTTACCTTGCCTCAAAAAAGTGTAATATAGAGCAACCAAAAATCATATTTACCCCTAAAATAGTCCCAAAACAACACCTTATCCCGAAGTTTCCTAGATGGGGTCACTTTTATGGAGTTTCTACTCTAGGGGTGCATCAGGGGGCTTGAAAGGGTACATGGTGTAAATAAACCAGTCCAGCAAAATCTGCCTTCCACAAACCATATGTCCTGCTTTTTAACCAAATAGTAGTTTACGACCACATATGGGGTGTTTCTGCAAACTAAAGAATCAGGGCAACCCATTTTGAGTTATGTTTGGCTGTTAACCCATTTTTTCCAGTAATAAAGTAAGGGTTAAAATGGAAAATTTTCAAAAAAATAGAAATTTCTAAATTGTTTCTCCATCTGCCATTAACTCTTGTGGAACACCTAAAAAGTTAACAAAGTTTATAAACCCAGTTTTGAATACCTTGAGGGGTGCACTTTCTTAGATGGAGTCACTTTTTTGAAATTTCTATTCAAGGGGTGCAACGGGGGGCTTCAAATGGGACATGGTATAAACAAAACCAGTCCTGCAAAATCTGCCTTGCAAAACCCATATGGTATTCCCCTCCTTTTATGTCCTCCCGTTTGGCCAAACAGTAGTTTACAACCACATATGGGGTGTTTCTGCAAACTACAGTATCAGGGCAACCAATATTGAGTTTTATTTGGCAGTTAACCCTTGTTTTTTTCCAGGAAAAAATGTATTATATTGGAAAATTTTCCCAAAAATCGAAATTCAAAAATTTTATGTCCATTTGCCATGAAGTCTTGTGGAAGACCTAAAGGGTTAACAAAGTTTGTAAAAACTGTTGTATGGTATCTATTATGTAAGCCTCACAAAGTGACTTCAAACCTGAACTGGTCCATAAAAAGTGGGATTAGTAAAATTATTGAAAAATTTCAAAATTTGCTTGTAAACTTCAAAGCTATGTAACATCCCCCCCAAAAAAAGATATAAATCCCAAAATGCTACAAACATGAAGTAGACATATGGGGAATGTAAAGTCATCACCATTTTGGGGGGAATTACTATGTATTACAGAAGTAGAGAAACTGGAACTTTGAAATTTGCTAATTTTTCTAATTTTTTGGCAAATATGGTATTTTTCTATTTTAAAATTTTTCTTTTTTGACCCAATTTTAGCAGTGTCATGAAGTACAATATGTGACGAAAAAACAATCTCAGAACGGCCCGGGTAAGTCAAAGTGTTTTAAAGTTATCAGCACTTAAAGTGACACTGGCCCGATTTTCAGAAAAATGGCCAAGTCCTTAAGGTGAAATAGAGTCCTTAAGGGGTTAAAGATTTTCTTTTCACAAAATGTCTGCATTTCAAATGCCTGAATCAAACCCCTGTATGTAAAGGGCGTATCTCACACGGCCTGAACCAGTGTAGGCATGAATAAAAGATTTCTTTGCACAAAATGTCTGCATTAAAAATGCCTGAATCAAACCCCTGTTTGTAGAGGGTGCATCTCATACGGTCTGAACCAATGTAGGCCTAAATTAAAGATTTCTTTGCACAAAATGGCTGTAATTAAAATGGCTATATTTCAAATGCCTGAATCAAACCCTTGTATGTAGAGGGTGTATCTCACACGGTCTGAACCAGTGTAGGCCTCAATTAAATATTTCCTTGCACAAAATGGCGGTATTTCAAATGGCTGTATTTCAAATGCTAGAGTTAAACCCCTATATGTAAAAGGTTTATCTCGCACTATTTGAACCAGTGTAAGCCTTAATTCAATATTGGTCGACCAAGTGGCTGTATTTCAAATGCCTGAATCAAACCACTGTATGTACAGCGTGTATCTCACAGGGCCTACACCAGTTTAGGCCTTAATTCAATATTTGTGCAACAAATTGCTGTATTTCAAATGCCTGAATCAAACCCCTGTATGTAGACGGTGTATCTCACACGAACTGAACCAGTGTAGTCCTGTATTAAATATTTATTTGCCCAACATGGCTGTATTTCAAATGACTGTATTTCAAATGTCTGAATGAAACACCTGTTTGTAAAGGGTGTATCTTAGATGTCCTGAACAAGTTTTGGCCGATATTAAATATTTCATTGCCCAAAATTGCTATATTTCAAATACCTGTATTTCAATTGCTGTATTTCAAATGCCTGAATCAAACCCCTGTATGTAGAGGGTGTATATCACACGGCCTGAACCAGTGTAAGCCTGAATTCAATATTGGTGCACCAAATGGCTGTATTTTAAATGCCTGAATCAAAACCCTGTATGTAGACGGTGTATCTCACAATGTCTCAATCAGTGTCGGCCTGAATTAAAGATTTATTTGCCCAAAATGGCTGTATTTCAAATGACTGTATTTCAAATGCCTGAATCAAACCCCTGTATGTGTATGTAAAAGGGTGTATCTCACATTGTCTGAACCAGTGTCGGCCTGAATTAAAGATTTCTTTGCCCAAAATGGTTGTATTTCAAATGACTGTATTTCAAATGCCTGAATGAAACACATGTTTGTAAAGGGTGTATCTCACAAGTCCTGAACAAGTATAGACCTGTATTAAATATTTCATTGACCAAAATTGATATATTTCAAATACCTGTATTTCAAATGCTGTTTTTCAAATGCCTCAATAAGAACCCCTGTTTGTAGAGGGTGTATCTCACACGGCCTGAACAAGTGTAGGCCTGTATTAAAGATTTCATTGCATAAAATGGCTATATTTCAAATACCTGTATTTCAAATGCCTGAATCAAACTCTTGTATGTAGAGGGTGTATCTCACAAGGTCTGAACCGGTTTAGGCTTGAATAAATATTTCTTTGCACAAAATGTCTGTATTTCAAATGGCTGCATTTCAAATGCCTGATTTAAACCCCTGTATGTAGAGGGAGTATCTCCAAGTGTCTGAACCATTGTTGGCCGTAATTTAATAATGGTGCACAATGTATTTCAAATGCCTGAATCAAACCCCTATATGTAGAAGGTGTATCTAACAATGTCTCAACCAGTGTTGGCTTGAATTAAAGATTTCTTTGCCCAAAATGTCTGTATTTTAAATGACTATTTCAAATGCCTGAATCAAACCCCTGAATGTAGAGGGCATATCTCACACGGACTGAACCAGTGTAGGCCTGAATTAAAGTTTTCTATGCACAAAATGGCTGTATTTCAAATGCCTGAATTAAACCCCTATATGTACAGAGTGTATCTCACACTGTCTGAACCAGTGACGACCTGAATTAAATATTTCTTTCCCCAAAATGGCTGTATTTCAAATGCCTGAATCAAACCCCTGTATGTAGAGGACGTATCTCACACGGCCTGAACCAGTGTAGGCCTGAATTACAGCCATTTTGTCAAAAGAAATCTTTATTTCAAATGCCTTAATCAAACCTTTGTATGTAGAGGGTGTATCTCACACGGCCTGAAACAGTGTAGGCCTGAATGAATGATTTCTTTGCACAAAATGGCTATATTTTGAATGCCAGACTGAAACCTCTGTATGTAGATGATGCATCTTACACAATCTGAACCTGTGTAGGCCTAAATTAAAGATTTATTTTTACAAAATGGCTGTATTCCAAATGCCTGAATCAAACCCCTGTATGTAGAGAGTGTATCTCACACAGCCTGAATCAGTGTAGGCCTGAATTAACGATTTCTTTTGAAAAAATGGCTGTATTTCAAATGCCTGACTCAAACCCCTGTATTTCAGTGTAGGTCTAAATTAAAGGTCTAAATTAAAGATTTCTTTGTTCAAAATGGCTGTATTTCAAATGCTGTATATCAAATGCCTGAATCAAACTCCTGTTTGTAGAGAACCTATCTTACACGGCCTGAACCAGTGTAGGCCTGAATTCAATATTGGTGCCTTAAATGGCTGTATTTCAAATGCCTGAATCAAACCCCTGCATGTAGACAGTGTATCTCACACTGTTTGAACCAGTGTCAGCCTGAATTACAGATTTCTTTTCACAAAATGGCTGTATTTCAAATGCCTAAATCAAACCATGTACTGTATATAGAGGGTGTATCTCACACGGCCTGAACCAGTGTATGCCTGGTTTTACAAAATAACTATTTCTAATGGCTGTATTTCAAATGCATAAATCAAACCCCAGTATGTAGAGGGTGTATCTCGCACTGTCTCAACTAATGTCGGCCTGAAATTATGATTTCTTAGCCCAAAATAGCTGTATTTCAAACTGCTGTATTTTAAATGCCTGAATCAAACCCCTGTATGTAGAGGTCATATCTCACACGGCCTGAACCAGTCTAGGCCTGAATTAAAGATTTCTTTGCACAAAATAGCTTTATTTCAAATGCCTGAATTAAACCCCTGTATGTAGAGGGTGCATCTCACACGGTCTGAACAAGTGTAGGCCTAAATTCAATATCGGTGCACCAAAAGGCTGTATTTCAAATGCCTGAATAAAACCACTGTATGTAAAGGGTTTATCTCACATTGCCTGAACCAGTGTAGGCCTGAATTCAATATTGGTGCACAATATGGCTGTATTTAAATTGCCTCAATAAAACCCCTGTATGTAGAGGATGTATTTCAAACTGTCTAAACAAGTGTAGGCTTGAATTAAGTATTTCTTTGCACAAAATGGCTGTATTTCAAATGCCTGAATGAATCCCATGTATGTAGAGGGTGTATCTCACAAGGCCTAAAAAAGTGTAGGCCTGAATAATAGATTTAATTGCCCAAAATGGCAGTATTTCAAATACCTATATTTCAAATGCATGAAGCAAACCCCTGTATGTAGCGGGTGTATCTCACACGGCCTAAAACAGTGTAGGCCTGAATTCAATATTGGTGCACCAGATGGCTGTATTTCAAATGCCTGACTCATAACCCTGTATGTACAGGGTATATCTTACACTGTTTGAACCAGTGTCGGCCTGAATTAAAGATTTTTTTTGCCCAAAATGGCTGCATTTCAATTGCCTGACTCAAATCCCTGTATGTAGAGGGTGTATCTCACACGGCCTGAAAAAGTGTAGGCCTGAATTATAGATTTAATTGCCCAAAATGGCAGTATTTCAAATACCTATATTTCAAATGCTTTATTTCAAAAGCATGAATTAAACCCCTGTATGTAGCTGGTGTATCTCACATGGCCTATACCAGTGTAGGTCTGAAGTCAATATTGGTGCACCAATTGGCTGTTTTTCAAATGCCTGAATCAAACCCTTTTATGTAGAGGGTGTATCTATTACAGCCTGAACCAGTGTAGGCCTGAATTAAAGATTTATTTGGTAAAATTGGCTAAAATTCAAATACCATTGTAGGCCTGAATTCAATATTGGTGCACTAAATGGCTCTATTTCAAATGACTGAATCAAAACACTGTATGTAAAGGGTGTAACTCACACGGTCTTATCATTGTAGGACTAAATTCAATATTGGTGCACCAAATGGCTGTATTTCAAATGGCTGAATCAAACCCCTGTATATAGAGCGTGTATCTCACACTGCCAGAAACAGTGTAGGCCTGAATTTAAGATGTCTTTGCCCAAA
This sequence comes from Bufo gargarizans, assembly GCF_014858855.1. Classification (NCBI taxonomy): domain Eukaryota; kingdom Metazoa; phylum Chordata; class Amphibia; order Anura; family Bufonidae; genus Bufo; species Bufo gargarizans. Next base: position 214,723,781 of record NC_058085.1, on the reverse strand, counting down.
ATGGCTATATTTCAAATGTCTGCATTCAAGTCCCTGCATCAAACCCCTGTATGTAGAGGGTGTATTTCACATAGTCTGAACCAGTGTAGGCCTGAATTAAAGATTTCTTCGCCCAAAATGGCTGCATTTAAAATGGCTGTATTTCAAATGCTTGAATCAAACTTCTGTATGTAGAGGTTATATCTCACACTGCCTGAACCAGTGTAGTCAGGAATTCAACATTGGTGCACCAAATGGCTGTATTTCAAATGCCAGAATCAAACTCCTGCATGTAGAGGGCGTATCTCATACGGCCTGAACCAGTGTAGGTCTAGATTCAATATTGGTGGACCAAATGGCTATATTTCAAATGGCTGAATCAAATCCCTGTATGTAGGGGGTGTATCTCACAACCAGTGTAGGCTGGAATGAAAAAATTTCTTTGTCCAAAATGGCTGTATTTCAAATGGCTATATTTCAAATGCCTGAATCAAACCCCTGTATGTGGAGGGTGTATCTCACAAGGCCTCAACCAGTGTAGGCCTGAAATAAAGATTTTTTTTGCCCAAAATAGCTGTATTTCAAATGACTATATTTCAAATGCCTCAATGAAACCCCTGTATGTAGAGAGTGTATCTCACACAGCCTGAACAAGTGTAGGCCATAATTAAAGATTTCATTGCACAAAATGCTGTATTTCAAATACCTGAATCAAAACCCTGTATGTAGAGCGTGCATCTCACATTGTCTGAACCAGTGTATGCCTAAATTAAAGATTTCATTGCCAAAATTGCTGTATTTCAAATGCCTGAATCAAACACCGGTAAATAGAGGGTGTATTTCACACGTCCTAAATCCGTGTAGGCCTGAATTAAAGATTTATTTTTACAAAATGGCTGTATTTCAAATGCCTGAATGAAACATCTGTATGTAGAGGTTATATCTCACACGGTCTGAACCAATGTAGGCCCGAATTAAAAATGTATTAGCTCAAAATGGCTATATTTCAAATGCCTTAATTAAACCCCTGTGTGTAGAGGGTTTATCTCACACGGCATGAACCAGTGTAGTCTTGAATTAAAGATTTATTTTCACAAAATGGCTGTATTTTAAATGCCTGAATGAAACATCTGTATGTAGAGGGTGTATATCACACGGCCTGATCCAGTGTATGCCTATAAAGAATGTTTTGCACAAAATGGCTGTATTTCAAATGGCTTAATCCAACCCTTGCATGCAGAGGGTGCATTGAACATGGCCTGAATCAGCGTAGGCCTTACAAAATGGCTGTATTTCAAATGCCTGAATTAAACCACTGTATGTAGAGGGTGTATCTGACACGGTGTAGGCCTAAATTATAGATTTCTTTGCCCAAAATTGCTGTATTTCAAATGACTATTTCAAATGCATGAATCAAACCCCTGTATTTAGAGGGTGTATCTCACATGGCCTAAATCAGTGTAGACCTTACTTAAGGATTTCTTTTCACAAAATTGGTGTGTTTCAAATGCCTAACTCAAACCCCTGTTTGTAGAGTGTGTATCTCACACAGTCTGAACCAGTGTAGGCATAATTTAAAGATTTCTTTGCCCAAAATGGCTATATTTTAAATGGCTGTATTTCAAATGCCTGAATCAAAACCCTGTTTTTAAAAGGTGTATCTCACACGGCCTGAACCAGTGTAGGTCTGAATTCAATATTGGTGCACCAAATGGCTTTATTTCAAATGCCTGAATCAAACCACTGTATGTAGAGGGTGTATCTCACACTGTATGAATCAGTGTAGGCCTGAATTAAAGATTTATTTGCACAACATGGCTGTATTACAAATCAGGGACAGGGAAGAAAAAAGAGGGGGTTAATCACCTGACTTCTCTAAGAGAGGATCAGGAAACTTAACTCGCAGGGCACCAATAGGTATGGATATGACAGAATTTTACTAGGGCTATAAGAAAAAAATGATAAGAATGAGGTTGTAAATTACAACGACCACCAGAATCTATACAATTTAAAAGAAGGCTGCCAATGGGATAGAACTACCTAGGAAAGTGTACCTAGGCAAGAATAGGCAGTTTGAGGAAAAAGATTTTTATCCCATAGGGAGGCGCCACTCTTAAGGTAGTTGTCTGCACAATTGCTTAAAAAATATACTATTATATATTTATAAAAAATAATATTCATAAAATGACTTTATCAAACTGAAAATAAGATATTTAGTAGATATTTAGCCAGTGGTATATAAACCAAATCTGTATAATAAAACTTGGTTCATACTCACTTCACCCAGGAGGAGAGATGGGGGATAAACTCAATACACCCCCAAACCCTTCCTCCTGCGCCTGGCTCGCTTCTAGAATGTCAGGAAATAAACGGCAGTCCTTCAGCTGGAACTTCTTGTTAATTCCTTTTATTAAATAGTCAGGATGGGGTGAGGAGGAGGTCCAACGCGTTTCGGGGATATATAAGTCCCCTTCATCAGGAGCATGTCTACTAGAGGACAAACTAGCTTATTTAAATTAAATGTGGCGCCAAAAGCGGATTGTACAGCGTCACTTCCGGTGACGTCACCCCCGGTCTTCCAACTCCCAGAAGCCCATAACAGATAAAAGTTTACAAGAAACTGGCGAGATAAAACATTAACCACCTCCCGACCGCTGTACGCGTATATGCGTCCGGGAGGTGGTTGCTTTATTCCTCCTGGACGCATATACGCGTCTTCTCGCGAGACGCGAGATTTCCTGTGAACGCGCGCGCTCACAGGAACGGAAGGTAAGCGAGTGGATCTCCAGCCTGCCAGCGGCGATCGCTCGCTGGCAGGCTGGAGATCCGAATTTTTTAACCCCTAACAGGTATATTAGACGCTGTTTTCATAACAGCGTCTAATATACCTCCTACCTGGTCCTCTGGTGGTCCCTTTTGTTAGGATCGACCACCAGAGGACTCAGGTAGGTCAGTACAGTCGCACCAAACACCACACTACACTACACTACACCCCCCCGTCACTTATTAACCCCTTATAAACCCCTGATCACCCATGATCACCCCATATAAACTCCCTGATCACCCCCCTGTCATTGATCACCGCCCTGTCATTGATCACCCCCCTGTCAGGCTCCGTTCAGACGTCCGTATGATTTTTACGGATCCACGGATACATGGAACGGATCCGCAAAAAGCATACGGACGTCTGAATGGAGCCTTACAGGGGGGTGATCAATGACAGGCGGGTGATCACCCATATACACTCCCTGATCACCCCCTGTCATTGATCACCCCCCTGTCATTGATCACCCCCCTGTAAGGCTCCATTCAGACGTCCGCATGATTTTTACGGATCCGATCCATGTATCCATGGATCCGTAAAAAATCATGCGGATGTCTGAATGGAGCCTTACAGGGGGGGGGGGTGATCAGTGACAGGGGGGTGATCACCCTGATCATCCCCTGTCATTGATAACCCCCCTGTAAGGCTCCATTCAGACGTCCGCATGCGTTTTGTGGATCCGATCCATGTATCCATGGATCCGTAAAAAATCATGCGGATGTCTGAATGGAGCCTTACAGGGGGGTGATCAGTGACAGGGGGGTGATCACCCTGATCACCCTGATCACCCCCTGTCATTGATAACCCCCCTGTAAGGCTCCATTCAGACGTCCGCATGCGTTTTGTGGATCCGATCCATGTATCCATGTATCCATGGATCCGTAAAAAATCATGCGGATGTCTGAATGGAGCCTTACAGGGGGGGTGATCAGTGACAGGGGGGTGATCACCCTGATCACCCCCTGTCATTGATAACCCCCCTGTAAGGCTCCATTCAGACGTCCGCATGCGTTTTGTGGATCCGATCCATGTATCCATGGATCCGTAAAAAATCATGCGGATGTCTGAATGGAACCTTACAGGGGGGGTGATCATTGACAGGGGGGTGATCACCCTGATCACCCCCTGTCATTGATAACCCCCCTGTAAGGCTCCATTCAGACGTCCGCATGCGTTTTGTGGATCCGATCCATGTATCCATGGATCCGTAAAAAATCATGCGGATGTCTGAATGGAGCCTTACAGGAGGGGTGATCAGTGACAGGGGGGTGATCACCCTGATCACCCCCTGTCATTGATAACCCCCCTGTAAGGCTCCATTCAGACGTCCGCATGCGTTTTGTGGATCCGATCCATGTATCCATGGATCCGTAAAAAATCATGCGGATGTCTGAATGGAGCCTTACAGGGGGGTGATCAGTGACAGGGAGTCTATATGGGTGATCACCCCCCTGTCATTGATCACCCCTCCCCCCCCATGTTCTACTAACTTGTGTAAAAAAATAAAATCTCACATGGACGCACCATACCCCTCACGGAATCCAAATGCGTAAACATTTTTAGACATTTATATTCCAGACTTCTTCTCACGCTTTAGGGCCCCTAAAAAGCCAGGGCAGTATAAATACCCCACATGTGACCCCATTTCGGAAAGAAGACACCCCAAGGTATTCCGTGAGGGGCATATTGAGTCCATGAAAGATTGAAATTTTTGTCCTAAGTTAGCGGAAAGTGAGACTTTGTGAGAAAAAAAACAAAAAAAAATCAATATCCGCTAACTTATGCAAAAAAAAAAAAATTCTAGGAACTCGCCATGCCCCTCATTGAATACCTTGGGGTGTCTTCTTTCCAAAGTGGGGTCACATGTGGGGTATTTATACTGCCCTGGCTTTTTAGGGGCCTGAAAGTGTGAGAAGAAGTCTGGGGACAAATGTCTAAAAATGCCCTCCTAAAAGGAATTTGGGCCCCTTTGCGCATCTAGGCTGCAAAAAAGTGTCACACATCTGGTATCGCCGTACTCAGGAGAAGTTGTGGAATGTGTTTTGGGGTGTCATTTTACATATACCCATGCTGGGTGAGAAAAATATCTTGGTCAAATGCCAACTTTGTATAAAAAAATGGGAAAAGTTGTCTTTTGCCAAGATATTTCTCTCACCCAGCATGGGTATATGTAAAATGACACCCCAAATCACATTCCCCAACTTCTCCTGAGTACGGCGATACCAGATGTGTGACACTTTTTTTATGCCAAGGTGGGCAAAGGGGCACATATTCCAAAGTGCACCTTTCGGATTTCACCGGTCATTTTTTACAGATTTTGATTGCAAAGTACTTCTCACACATATGGGCCCCTAAATTGCCAGGGCAGTATAACTACGCCACAAGTGACCCCATTTTGGAAAGAAGACACCCCAAGGTATTCCGTGAGGGGCATGGCGAGTTCCTAGAATTTTTCTATTTTTTGTCGCAAGTTAGTGGAATATGAGACTTTGTAAGGAAAAAAGAGAAAAAAAAAAATCATCATTTTCCGCTAACTTGTGACAAAAAAAAAAAAATTCTAGGAACTCGCCATGCCCCTCACGGAATACCTTGGGGTGTCTTTTTTCCAAAATGGGGTCACTTGTGGCGTAGTTATACTGCCCTGGCAATTTAGGGGCCCAAATGTGTGAGAAGTACCTTGCAATCAAAATGTGTAAAAAATGGCCTGCAAAATCTGAAAGGTGCACTTTGGAATATGTGCCCCTTTGCCCACCTTGGCTGCAAATAAGTGTGACACATCTGGTATCGCCGTACTCAGGAGAAGTTGGGGAATGTGTTTTGGGGTGTCATTTTACATATACCCATGCTGGATGAGAGAAATATCTTGGCAAAAGACAACTTTTCCCATTTTTTTATACAAAGTTGGCATTTGACCAAGATATTTTTCTCACCCAGCATGGGTATATGTAAAATGACACCCCAAAACACATTCCCCAACTTCTCCTGAGTACGGCGATACCAGATGTGTCACACTTTTTTGCTGCCAAGGTGGGCAAAGGGGCGCATATTCCAAAGTGCACCTTTTGGATTTCACCGGTCATTTTTTACACATTTTGATTGCAAAGTTCTTCTCACACATTTGGGCCCCTAAATTGCCAGGGCAGTATAACTACCCCACAAGTGACCCCATTTTGGAAAGAAGACACCCCAAGGTATTCTGTGAGGGGCATGGTGAGTTCCTAGAATGTTTTATTTTTTGTCGCAAGTTAGTGGAATATGAGACTTTGTAAGAAAAAATAAAAAAAATAAAATCATCATCATTTTCCGCTAACTTGTGACAAAAAATAAAAAGTTCTATGAACTCACTATGCCCATCAGCGAATACCTTAGGGTGTCTACTTTCCGAAATAGGGTCATTTGTGGGGGTTTTCTACTGTTTGGGCATTGTAGAACCTCAGGAATCATGACAGGTGCTCAGAAAGTCAGAGCTGTTTCAAAAAGCGGAAATTCACATTTTTGTACCATAGTTTGTAAATGCTATAACTTTTACCCAAACCATTTTTTTTTTTTTGCCCAAACATTTTTTTTTTTATCAAAGACATGTAGAACAATAAATTTGGCGAAAAATTTATATATGGATGTCGTTTTTTTTGCAAACTTTTACAGCTGAAAGTGAAAAATGTCATTTTTTTGCAAAAAAATCGTTACATTTTGATTAATAACAAAAAAAGTAAAAATGCCAGCAGCAATGAAATACCACCAAATGAAAGCTCCATTAGTGAGAAGAAAAGGAGGTAAAATTCATTTGGGTGGTAAGTTGCATGACCGAGCGATAAACGGTGAAAGGAGTGTAGTGCCGAAGTGTAAAAAGTGCTCTGGTCATGAAGGGGGTTTCACCTAGCGGGGCTGAAGTGGTTAAGGACATAGGAAATACAGATTGGAGGTAAACTTGCTTGAAAAGAATAACTGTATAATACGTTGGCTCGATAATGTATCCGAGTCCCCGCCCACTTCCGGTTAGTGGAACGCAGATGGCTGGACTAGAGCTACTTCCTATATGTAATAGTTGCTAGGCGTAGGGAAGGTACAAAGGTGGGGAGTTCTAACAAGTTAAACAATGGCTAAAATAGGCAATTGTATATGCTCATATAAAGTAAATGGACATAAAGTATATTAGTACAAGTATTTGAAATAAAATATATATATAAATAAATATAAATATAGAAAAATATAAATATAGAAGAATACTACGACATCAGTGAGAGGGATCTGATATATATGTAGAAAATTAAAATCAGAAAGGGAGAATCTAATAGACAAGAAAAAGAAGCATGTATATATAAAAAAGAAGCATGTATATATATATATATATATATATATATATATATATAACAATAAATAAATAAATTTGTTAAAATATATTTATTAGTACTATGTAGAATTTTGTCTATCCATGTTCCTGTTTTGATATCTGTTTTTTTTTTTGGGGGGGTATCAATAGTTGGTATATATATATATATATATATATATATATATATATATATATATATATATATACAGGAAGTGCAGAATTATTAGGCAAGTTGTATTTTTGAGGATTAATTTTATTATTGAACAACAACCATGTTCTCAATGAACCCAAAAAGCTCATTAATATCAAAGCTGAATATTTTGGGAAGTAATTTTTAGTTTGTTTTTAGTTTTAGGGGGATATCTGTGTGTGCAGGTGACTATTACTGTACATAATTATTAGGCAACTTAACAAAAAACTAATATATACCCATTTCAATTATTTATTTTTACCAGTGAAACCAATATAACATCTCAACATTCACAAATATACATTTCTGACATTCAAAAACAAAACAAAAACAAATCAGTGACCAATATAGCCACCTTTCTTTGCAAGGACACTCAAAAGCCTGCCATCCATGGATTCTGTCAGTGTTTTGATCTGTTCACCATCAACATTGCGTGCAGCAGCAACCACAGCCTCCCAGACACTGTTCAGAGAGGTGGACTGTTTTCCCTCCTTGTAAATCTCACATTTGATGATGGACCACAGGTTCTCATTGGGGTTCAGATCAGGTGAACAAGGAGGCCATGTCATTAGATTTTCTTCTTTTATACCCTTTCTTGCCAGCCATGTTGTGGAGTACTTGGACGCATGTGCTGGAGCATTGTCCTACATGAAAATCATGTTTTTCTTACCTTGCAGACTTCTTCCTGTACCACTGCTTGAAGAAGGTGTCTTCCAGAAACTGGCAGTAGGACTGGGAGTTGAGCTTGACTCCATCCTCAACCCGAAAAGGCCCCACAAGCTCATCTTTGATGATACCAGCCCAAACCAGTACTCCACCTCCACCTTGCTGGCGTCTGAGTCGGACTGGAGCTCTCTGCCCTTTACCAATCCAGCCATCTGGCCCATCAAGACTCACTCTCATTTCATCAGTCCATAAAACCTTAGAAAAATCAGTCTTGAGATATTTTTTGGCCCAGTCCTGACGTTTCAGCTTGTGTGTCTTGTTCAGTGGTGGTCGTCTTTCAGCCTTTCTTACCTTGGCCATGTCTCTGAGTATTGCACACCTTGTGCTTTTGGGCACTCCAGTGATGTTGCAGCTCTGAAATATGGCCAAACTGGTGGCAAGTGGCATCTTGGCAGCTGCACGCTTGACTTTTCTCAGTTCATGGGCAGTTATTTTGCGCCTTGGTTTTTCCACACGCTTCTTGCGACCCTGTTGACTATTTTGAATGAAACGCTTGATTGTTCGATGATCACGCTTCAGAAGCTTTGCAATTTTAAGAGTGCTGCATCCCTCTGCAAGATATCTCACTATTTTTGACTTTTCTGAGCCTGTCAAGTCCTTCTTTTGACCCATTTTGCCAAAGGAAAGGAAGTTGCCTAATAATTATGTACACCTGTTATAGGGTGTTGATGTCATTAGACCACACCCCTTCTCATTACAGAGATGCATATCACCTAATATGCTTAATTGGGTGATATGTTTTATTATACAGATTTGGTTTATATACCACTGGCTAAATATCTACTAAATATCTTATTTTCAGTTTGATAAAGTCATTTTATGAATATTATTTTTTATAAATATATAATAGTATATTTTTTAAGCAATTGTGCAGACAACTACCTTAAGAGTGGCGCCTCCCTATGGGATAAAAATCTTTTTCCTCAAACTGTATTACAAATGTCTGAATCAAACCCCTGTATGTAGAGGGTGTATTTCACACGGCCTAAACCAGTATAGGCCTGATTTAAAGATTTCTTTGCACAAAATGGCTGTATTTGAAATGGCTGTATTTCAAATGCCTGAATCAAACTCCTGTATGTAGAGGTTGTATCTCACACTGTCTAAACCAGTGTAGGCCTGAATGAAAAAATGTCTGTCCAAAATGGCTGTATTTCAAATGACTGAATCAAACCCCTGTAAGTGGAGGGCGTATCTCACACGGCCTCAACCAGTGTAGGCCTGATTGAAAGATTTATTTGCACAAAATGGCTGTATTTCAAATACCTGAATCAAACCCCTGTATGTAGAAGGTGTATCTCGCACTGTCTGAACAAGTGTAGGCCTAAAAAACTGCCATTTTGTGAGAAAAAAAGTCTTTAATGCCTGAATTAAACATCTGTATGTAGAGGGTGTATCTCACACGGTCTGAACCAATGTAGGCCTGAATTAAAGATTTATTAGCTCAAAATGGCTATATTTCAAATGCCTTAATTAAACCCCTGTGTGAAGAGGGTTTATCCCACGCGGCATGAACCAGTGTAGGCCTGAATTAAAGATTTCTTTGCCCAAAATGGCTTTATTTCAAATGCATGAATCAAACCCCTTTATGTAGAGGGTGTATATCACACGGCCTGATCCAGTGTAGGCCTATAAAGAATTTATTGCACAAAATGGATGTATTTCAAATGGCTTAATCCAACCCTTGTAAGTAGAGGGTGTATTGAACACGGCCTGAATCAGTGTAGGCCTGATTTAAAGATTTATTTTCACAAAATGGCTGTATTTCAAATGCCTTAATTAAACCACTGTATGTAGAGGGTGTATCTCACACGGTCTGTTACAGTGTAGGCCTAAATTATAGATTTCTTCGCCCAAAATGGCTGTATTTCAAATGTCTGAATCAAAACACTGTATAGTGAATGTATCTGGCATGGCCTGTACAAGTGTAGGCCTAAATCAACTATTTCATTGCCCAAACTGGCTGTATTTCAAATATCTATATTTCAATTGCTGTATTTCAAATGCCTGAATAAAACCCCTGTATGTAGAGGTTGTATCTCACATGGCCTGAACCAGTGTAGGCCTGAACTCAATATTGGTGCACCAAATGGCTGTATTTCAAATGCCTGAATCTAACCCCTGTATATAAAGGGTGCATCCCACACGGTCTGAACCAGTGAAGGCCTGAATAAAATATTTCTTTGCCCAAAATGGCTGTATTTCAAATTCCTGAATGAAACCCTGTATATAGAGGGAGTATCTTACACGGACAAAAAAAGTGTAGGCCTGAATTAAAGATTTCACGCAGATCTGCGTCATCTCGCGCGAGCCGAGATTTCCTGTGAACGCGTGCACACAGGATCGGAAGGTAAGCAAGTGGATCTCCAGCCTGCCAGCGGCGATCGTTCGCTGGCAGGCTGGAGATGCAATTTTTTTAACCCCTAACAGGTATATTAGACGCTGTTTTGATAACAGCGTCTAACATTCCTGCTACCTGGTCCTCTGGTGGTCCCTTTTGTTTGGATCGAGCACCAGTGGACACAGGTAGCTGTGTAAAGTAGCACCAAACACCACTACACTACACTACACCCCCCCCTGTCACTTATTAACCCCTTATGAACCCCTGATCACCCCATATAGACTCCCTGATCACCCACCTGTCATTGATCACCCCCCTGTAAGGCTCCATTCAGACGTCTGTATGATTTTTACGGATCCACGGATACATGGATCGGATCCGCAAAACACATACGGACGTCTGAATGGAGCCTTACAGGGGGGTGATCAATAACAGGGGGGTGATCACCCAATATACACTCCCTGATCACCCCCCTGTCATTGATCACCCCCCCTGTAAGGCTCCCCTGTCATTGATCACCCCCCTGTAAGGCTCCATTCAGACATTTTTTTGGCCCAAGTTAGCGGAAATATTTTTTTTTTTTTTTCTTACAAAGTCTCATATTCCACTAACTTGTGTCAAAAAATAAAATCTCACATGAACTCACCATACCCCTCACGGAATCCAAATGCGTAAATTTTTTTTGACATTTATATTCCAGACTTCTTCTCACGCTTTAGGGCCCCTAAAATGCCAGGGCAGTATAAATACCCCACATGTGACCCCATTTCGGAAAGAAGACATCCCAAGGTATTCCGTGAGGGACATATTGAGTCCATGAAAGATTGAAATTTTTGTCCCAAGTTAGCAGAAAGGGAGACTTTGTGAGAAAATACAAAAAAAAATCAATTTCTGCTAACTTGTGCCAAAAAAAAAAATTCTATCAACTCGCCATGCCCCTCATTAAATACCTTGGGGTGTCTTCTTTCCAAAATGGGGTCACATGTGGGGTACTTATACTGCCCTGGCATTTTAGGGGCCCGAAAGCGTGAGAAGAAGTCTGGGATCCAAATGTCTAAAAATGCCCTCCTAAAAGAAATTTGGGCCGCTATACGCATCTAGGCTGCAAAAAAGTGTCACACATGTGGTATCGCCGTACTCAGGAGAATTGGGGAATGTGTTTTGGGATGTCAGTTTACATATACCCATGCTGGGTGAGATAAATATCTTGGTCAAATGCCAACTTTGTATAAAAAAATGGGAAAAGTCGTTGTTTGCCAAGATATTTCTCTCACCCAGCATGGGTATATGTAAAATGACACCCCAAAACACATTCTCCAACTTCTCCTGAGTATGGCAATACCAGATGTGTGACACTTTTTTGCAGCCTAGGTGGGCAAAGGGGCACACATTCCAAAGAGCACTTTTTGGATTTCACCGGTCATTTTTTACAAATTTTGATTTCAAACTACTTCTCACGTATCTGGGCTCCTAAAATGCCAGGGCAGTATAACTACCCCACAGTAACCCGATTTTGGAAAGAAGACACCCCAAGGTATTTTGTGATGGGCATAGTGAGTTCATGGAAGTTTTTATTTTTGTCGCAAGTTAGTGGAATATGAGACTTTGTAAAAAAAAAAAAAAAATCATCATTTTCCGCTAACTTGTGACAATAAATAAAAAGTTCTATGAACTCACTATGCCCATCAGTGAATACCTTGGCGTGTCTACTTTCCAAAATGGGGTCATTTGTGGGGTGTTTGTACTGTCTGGGCATTGTAGAACCTCAGGAAACATGACAGGTGCTCAGAAAGTCAGAGCTGCTTCAAAAAGCGGAAATTCACATTTTTGTACCATAGTTTGTAAACGCTATAACTTTTACCCAAACCATTTTTTTTTTTTTACCCAAACATTATTATTTTTTATCAAAGACATGTAGAACAATAAATTTATCGAAAAATTTATATATGGATGTCGTTTTTTTTTTTGAAAAATTTTACAACTGAAAGTGAAAAATGTCATTTTTTTGCAAAAAAATTGTTAAATTTCGATTAATAACAAAAAAGTAAAAATGTCAGCAGCAATGAAATACCACCAAATGAAAGCTCTATTAGTGAGAAGAAAAGGAGGTAAAATTAATTTAGGTGGTAAGTTGCATGAACGAGCAATAAAGAAAGAAAGTAGTGTAGTGCAGAAGTGTAAAAAGTGGCCTGGTCATTAAGGGGGTTTCAGCTAGGGTGGTTGAAGTGGTTAATTAAACCCCTGTGTGTAGAGGGTTTATCTCACACGGCATCAACCATTATAGGCCTGAATTAAAGATTTCTTTGCCCAAAATGTCTGTATTTCAAATGCCTGAATCAAACCCATGTATGTAGGGGCGTATTTAACATGGCCTGAATCAGCGTAGGGCTGACTTAAAGATTTATTTTCACAAAATGGCTGTATTTCAAATGCCTGAATCAAACACCTTTATGTAGAGGGAGTATCTCACACTGTCTGAACCAGTGTAGGCCTAAAATTCATTATTGGTGCACCAAATGGCTGTATTTCAAATTCCTGAATCAAACCCCTGTATGTAAAGTGTGTATCTCACACGGTCTGAACCAGTGTAGGCCTGAATAAATATTTATTTGCCCAAAATGGCTGTATTTCAAATGGCTGTATTTCAAATGTCTGAATCAAACCCCTGTATGTATTGGATGTATCTCAAACGGCCTGAACACGTGTAGGCCTGAATCAACTATTTCATTGCCCAAACTGGCTGTATTTCAAATACCTATATTTCAATTGCTGTATTTCAAATGCCTGAATAAAACCCCTGTATGTAGAGGGTGTATCTCACATGGCCTGAACCAGTGTATTCCTGAACACAATATTGGTGCACCAAATGGCTGTATTTCAAATGCCTGAATCTAACCCCTGTATATAAAGGGTGCATCTCACACAGTCTGAACCAGTGTAGGCCTGAATAAAATATTTCTTTGCCCAAAATGGGTGTATTTCAAATGGCTGTATTTCAAATTCCTGAATGAAACCCTGTATATAGAGGGTGTATCTTAAACGGACAAAACAAGTGTAGACCTGAATTAAAGATTTCATTGCCCAAAATGCTGTATTTCAAATACCTATATTTTAAATTCTGTATTTCAAATGTTTGAATTAAACCCCTGTATATAGAGGGTGCATCTCACACGGTCTGAAACAGTGTAGGCCAAAATTAAAGATTTCTTTGCCCAAAAATGCTGTATTTCAAATGCCTGAATCAAACCCCTGTGTGTAGAGGGTGTATCTCACACTGTTTGAACCAGTGTAGGCCTGAATTAAAGATTTATTTTCACAAAATGGCTGCATTTCAAAAGCCTGTATAAAACCCCTGTATTTAGAGGGTGTAACTCACATGGCCTAAATCAGTGTAGGCCTGAATTAAAGATTTATTTTCACAAAATGTCTGTATTCCAAATGCCTGAATTAAACCTCTGTTTGTAGAGGGTGCATCTCACACGGTCTGAACCAGTGTAGGCCTAAAGTAAAGATTTATTTACTCAAAATGGCTGTATTTCAAATGCCTTAATCAAACCCTTGTATCTAAAGAGTGTATCTCACACGGTCTGAACCAGTGTAGGCTTGAATTCAATATTGGTGCACCAAATTTCTGTATTTTAAATGCCTCAATTAAACCTCTGTATGTAGAGCGTGTATCTCACACTGACAGAAACAGTGTAGGCCTGAATTAAAGATGTTATTGCCCAATATGGCTGTATTTCAAATGTCTGTATTCAAATCCCTGAATCAAACCCCTGTATGTAGAGAGTGTATCTCACACGGCCTGAACAAGTGTAGGCCTAAATTAAAGATTTAATTGCCCAAAATGGCTGTATTTCAAATACCTGTACTTTAAATGCTGTATTTCAAATGCCTGAATCAAACCCCTGTATGTAGAGGGTGTATCTCACATGGTCTGAACCAGTGTAGGCTTGAATTCAATATTGGTGCACCAGATGGCTGTATTTTAAATGCCTCAATTAAATCTCTATCTGCAGAGCGTGTATCTCACACTGTCTGAAACAGTGTCGGCCTGAATTAAATATTTCTTTGCCAAAAATGGCTGCATTTCAAATGACTGCATTTTAAATGCCTGAATCAAACCGCTGTATGAAGAGGGTGTGTCTCACATGGAATGAACCAGTGTAGGCCTAAATTAACCACCTCCCGTCCATCCATAGGATATAAACGTCCAGGAGGTGGATCTCCTATTTCTGAATGGACATTTTAAAACGTCAGTTCAGAAACTGCAGCTGCACTCTAATCGTGCAGCTGCTGATCGTGTTGCCCTGCAGTCAGTGCCAGCAGGGCAACCCTAAGAGAAGGCAGGGACGGTGCCCAGGTGTCCCTGCCTTCTAGACTGCTGTATACACAGTGCTCACCGAGCGCTGTGTATGCAGAGCAGGAAGCGCTATGCGCTTCCTGTTCCGGCCCGGCGGTCATCTCTGGGGGGGGTGCATTTCTCCTGTAACTGGGACTACTATGTAAGCCCCAGTTACAGTAGAAATCAACAGTGAAAAAAAAAAAAGAAAAAGTGAAGTAAATGTGTATGACCTTATGGGGGATGAAAAGTGTAAAATAAAAAACAAAAAAGTGTTGAAAAAATAAAATCAAAAAAGGTTTCACATGTAAAAAAAATAAAATTCCCCAAGTAAGGAATAAAAAAAAGTTTAAAAATAGAAAAAATAAAATAGACATATTTGGTATTGCCGCGTCCACAAAAACCAGCTCTATAAAAATATCACATGACCTAACCCCTCAGGTAAACATACATAGTAACATAGTAACATAGTACATAAGGCCGAAAAAAGACATTTGTCCATCCAGTTCGGCCTGTCATCCTGCAAGTTGATCCAGAGGAAGGCAAAAAACCCCTGTGAGGTAGAAGCCAATTTTCCTCACTTTAGGGGAATAAAAATTCCTTCCCGACTCCAATCAGGCAATCAGAATAAATCCCTGGATCAACGATCTCTCTCTAGTAGCTATAGCCTGTAATATTATTACGCTCCAGGAATACATCCAGGCCCCTCTTGAATTCCTTTATTGTACTCCCCATCACCACCTCCTCAGGCAGAGAGTTCCATAGTCTCACTGCTCTTACCGTAAAGAATCCTCTTCTATGTTTGTGTACAAACCTTCTTTCCTCCAGACGCAGAGGATGTCCCCTCGTCACAGTCACCGTCCTGGGAATGAATAGATGATGGGATAGATCTCTGTACTGACCCCTGATATATTTATACATATTAATTAGATCTCCTCTCAGTCGTCTTTTTTCTAAAGTGAATAACCCTAATTTTGATAATCTTTCAGGGTACTGTAGTTGCCCCATTCCAGTTATTACTTTAGTTGCCCTCCTCTGGACCCTCTCCAGCTCTGCTATGTCTGCTTTGTTCACTGGAGCCCAGAACTGTACACAGTACTCCATGTGTGGTCTGACTAATGATTTGTAAAGTGGTAGGACTATGTTCTCATCACGGGCATCTATGCCCCTTTTGATGCAGCCCATTATCTTATTGGCCTTGGCAGCAGCTGCCTGACACTGTTTTTTGCAGCTTAGTTTGCTGTTTATTAAAATTCCTAGATCTTTTTCCATGTCAGTGTTACCGAGTGTTTTACCATTTAATAAGTACGGGTGACTTGCATTATTCCTTCCCATGTGCATAACTTTACATTTGTCAGTGTTAAACCTCATCTGCCACTTATCTGCCCAAGCCTCCAATCTATCCAGATCGCTCTGTAGTAGTATACTGTCCTCATCAGTGTTAATTACTTTACACAGTTTAGTGTCATCTGCGAAAATTGATATTTTGCTATGCAAGCCTTCTACAAGATCATTAATAAATATATTGAAGAGAATAGGGCCCAATACTGACCCCTGAGGTACCCCACTAGTGACAGTGACCCAATCTGAGTATGTACCATTAATAACCACCCTCTGTTTTCTATCATTGAGCCAGTTACTTACCCACTTACAGACGTTTTCTCCCAGTCCGAGCATTCTCATTTTATATACTAACCTTTTATGTGGTACTGTGTCAAATGCTTTGGAGAAGTCCAGATACACGACATCCATTGATTCGCCGCTGTCAAGTCTAGAACTTACCTCCTCATAGAAATTTAGCTTTTTTGAAGTTTGGTATTTTTGTTCCTCCCTGTAGAAACGCTCTTTTGAATGATAATTGGAAGGTTATTACTTTGTGGTCACTATTTCCCAGGTGTCCCCCAACCTGCACGTCTGTTGTTCTGTCAGGCCTATTGGTTAATACTAAGTCCAGAATGGCCGTCCCTCTAGTCGGGTCCTGAACCAGTTGGGAGAGGTAATTGTCTTTGGTTATTGCCAAGAACCTGTTTCCTTTATGAGATATACAAGTTTCAGTTTCCCAGTCTATATCTGGGTAGTTGAAGTCCCCCATAATAACCACCTCATTATGATTTGCCGCCTCATCTATCTCGTTTAGTAGTAGATTTTCTGTGGACTCTGGTATATTAGGTGGTTTATAGTAAACTCCTATTAGTAATTTATTATTGTTTTTAGCGCCATGTATCTCTACCCACAGTGACTCCACATGTTCATGTCCCTCACTTATATCTTCCCGGAGTGTGGGCTTTAGACAGGACTTTACATAAAGGCAGACCCCTCCCCCTCTCCGGTTTTGGCGATCCTTTCTAAACAGGCTGTAACCCTGTACATTAACTGCCCAGTCATAGCTATCATCCAGCCATGTCTCAGTTATTCCCACTATGTCATAGTCCTCCTCACACATCACTAATTCCAGTTCACCAGTTTTATTAGTCAGGCTTCTGGCATTAGTATACATACATTTGAGAGGTTTATGTATATTTTTTACTCTACACCTTTCCTTCTGAACTGTTCTAGTCCCTCCTTCCGTTCCTCCCCCAGTCTCACTACCTTGCCCCCGGTCTCTATCTGCACTATCTTCCCATTCTATAACATAATTACCCTCCCCCCCAGTCCCTAGTTTAAACACTCCTCCAACCTTCTAGCCATCTTCTTCCCCAACACAGCTGCCCCTTCCCCATTGAGGTGCAGCCCGTCCCTACGATAGAACCTGTAGCCGATAGAGAAATCGGCCCAGTTCTCCAGGAACCCAAACCCCTCCTTCCTACACCAGTTCTTGAGCCACTTGTTAATTTCCCTAATCTCCCGCTGCCTCTCTTGTGTGGCTCGTGGTACAGGCAGTATTTCGGAAAATACTACCTTTGAGGTCCTTGCCCTCAGCTTTTGACCTAAATCCCTGAAATCATTTTTAAGGACTCTCCACCTACCCCTAACTTTGTCATTGGTTCCGATATGGACCATGACCGCTGGATCTTCTCCAGCCCCTCCCAGTAATCTGTCAACCCGATCCGCGATGTGTCGAACTCTAGCGCCAGGAAGACAGCACACTGTTCGGCGATCACGGTCTTTGTGACAGATTTCCCTATCTGTTCCCCTAATAATTGAATCTCCCACTACCAGCACCTGTCTGGCCTGCCCTGCTCTCCTGGTCCCCTGCTTACCGGAGCTGGCATTCCCCTGACTGGCAGAGGAAGTGTCCGGCTGCGGCAGTGCCATCCCTGGACTGACATCCCCCTCATCTGCCAAACGTGCAAACTTGTTGGGGTGTGTCAGATCAGGGCTAGCCTCCCTGGAACTCTTCCCTGTACCCCGCTTTCTAACTGTTACCCAGCTAGCTACCTCACTTTCCTCAGCCTCCTCTCTGTCACCCTCCTCCTCATCTACCCCAAAGAGTGCTTGCTCGGTGAGAAGCAAACTCTTTTGCAAATTGTCAATGCCTCTCAGTGTTGCAACTTGCCCATTTAGAGACTCGATTAGCGATTCCAAACGGGTAATTTGCTCACATCTTGAACAAAGATATGCACCCTTGAACTCCTGTTCCAGGACTGCATACATCATGCAAGATGTGCACTGGACTGCGTTGTCAATTGTGCAACACATACTAAATGGGGATTACACCAGCAAAGTAAAAAATACAATATAATGTAGTACTAAGAAACTGGCTAATTACAGTCCCCCACTGAAGTCCCTGAATCTAAAGTCACTTACTCTTAAGTCACACACTTATGCAACCACACACTTAATCAACCACGCGTCGCGGTCAAACTCGCGTTATATATCTCCTTATATAAATAAATAAATATAGATGCAGCTCACTACACCAGCCTGGTTTGTCTCCCCTCTGGATTCAAAGAGGCTGTGCTGCTCACACTGCTGAGTTTATATAGTCTCCTAATTAGACAACCACACCCGAATTAGACAGCCACACCCTAATTACTCACCTGTGCATCCCTGGAGAAGGAAAAAAAAAGTGTTATCACAGAATACAATACAGTCAAATACAGCCACTCAATGTCCACAAATAATTTAGCTCTCAGATACGCCCTCACTTACTCTTAAGTCACACACTTATGCAACCACACACTTAATCAACCACGCGTCGCGGTCAAACTCGCGTTATATATCTCCTTATATAAATAAATAAATATAGATGCAGCTCACTACACCAGCCTGGTTTGTCTCCCCTCTGGATTCAAAGAGGCTGTGCTGCTCACACTGCTGAGTTTATATAGTCTCCTAATTAGACAACCACACCCGAATTAGACAGCCACACCCTAATTACTCACCTGTGCACCCCTGGAGAAGGAAAAAAAAAGTGTTATCACAGAATACAATACAGTCAAATACAGCCACTCAATGTCCACAAATAATTTAGCTCTCAGATACTCCCTCACTTACTCTTAAGTCACACACTTATGCAACCACACACTTAATCAACCACGCGTCGCGGTCAAACTCGCGTTATATATCTCCTTATATAAATAAATAAATATAGATGCAGCTCACTACACCAGCCTGGTTTGTCTCCCCTCTGGATTCAAAGAGGCTGTGCTGCTCACACTGCTGAGTTTATATAGTCTCCTAATTAGACAACCACACCCGAATTAGACAGCCACACCCTAATTACTCACCTGTGCACCCCTGGAGAAGGAAAAAAAAAGTGTTATCACAGAATACAATACAGTCAAATACAGCCACTCAATGTCCACAAATAATTTAGCTCTCAGATACGCCCTCACTTACTCTTAAGTCACACACTTATGCAACCACACACTTAATCAACCACGCGTCGCGGTCAAACTCGCGTTATATATCTCCTTATATAAATAAATAAATATAGATGCAGCTCACTACACCAGCCTGGTTTGTCTCCCCTCTGGATTCAAAGAGGCTGTGCTGCTCACACTGCTGAGTTTATATAGTCTCCTAATTAGACAACCACACCCGAATTAGACAGCCACACCCTAATTACTCACCTGTGCACCCCTGGAGAAGGAAAAAAAAAGTGTTATCACAGAATACAATACAGTCAAATACAGCCACTCAATGTCCACAAATAATTTAGCTCTCAGATACTCCCTCACTTACTCTTAAGTCACACACTTATGCAACCACACACTTAATCAACCACGCGTCGCGGTCAAACTCGCGTTATATATCTCCTTATATAAATAAATAAATATAGATGCAGCTCACTACACCAGCCTGGTTTGTCTCCCCTCTGGATTCAAAAACACAGTAAAAAAAAAAAAAAAGTGTCAAAACGAGCAATTTTTGTCACCTTACATCGCAAAAAGTGCAACACCAAGTGATCAAAAATGTGTATCTCCATCTAAATGGTACCAATAAAACCGTCACCTCATCCTGCAAGAAATGAGCCCCTACATAAGAAAATCTCTAAAAAAAAACAAAAACTATAGCTCTCAGAACATGGACACATTAAAACATATTTTTTTGTTTCAAAAATGCTATTATTGTGTAAAACTTTAATAAATAAGAAAGTATACATATTAGGTATCGCCACGTCCATAACAATCTGCTCTATAAAAATGTCACTTGACTGAACCCCTCAGGTGAACGCTGTAAAAATAAATAAATAGAAACTGTGCTAAAACAACCCATTTTTTGGTCACCTTGCCCCATAAAGTGTTATAATGAAGGATCAAAAAATCATATGTACCCAAAAATAGTAGCAATTAAACTGGCACCTTATCCCCTAGTTTCCAAAATGGGATCACTTCTTGGGAGTTTCTACTGTAAGGGTGCATCAGGGGGCTTCAAATGGGACATGGCATCTAAAAACCATGTGGAGTTCCTTTTCTTCTGCGCCGTGTCGTGTGCCCATACAGTAGTTTATGACCACATGTGGGGTGTTTCTGTAAACCGCAGAATCTGGGTAATAAATATTGAGTTTTGTTTGGCTGTTAATCATCGATGTGTTAAAGAAAAAATTGGATTAAAATGGAAAATCTGCCCAAAAAGTGAAATTAAAAAGTTTGATCTCCATTTTCCTTTTATTCTTATGGAACGCCTAAAGGGTTAACAAAGTTTGTAAAAATTGGTTTTAAGAAACTTGAGGGGTGTAGTTTCTACAATGGGGTCATTTATAGGGGTATCCACTATGTAGGCCCCACAAAGTGACTTCAGACCTGAACTGATCCTTTAAAAAGTGGGTTTTGGCAATTTTCTTCAAAATTTTAAGAATTGCTTCTAAACTTCTAAGCCTTATTACATGCCTAAAAAATTAAATTGACATTTCCAAAATGATGCCAACATAAAGTAGACATATGGGGAATGTTCAGTAATAAATATTTTAATAGGTATCACTTTCTGTTTTAAAAGCAGAGAAATTAGAAATTTAGAAAATTGCGAATTTTTCAACATTTTTAGAAAATTTTGAATTTTTTCATAAATAAAGGTAAAATATATTGACTCAAATTTATAACTATCATGAAGTACCATGTGACGAGAAAACAATCTCTGAATGACTTGGATAAGTAAAGACTTTCCAAAGTTATTACCACATAAAGTAGGATATGCCCGTATTGCAAAATTAGGCCTGGTCAGGAAGGGGGCAAATGGCCCAGATGGCAAGTGGTTAAAGATTTATTTTTATAAAATGGCTGTATTTCAAATGCCTGAATCAAACCCCTGTATGTAGAGGGTGTATCTCTCATGGCCTGAATCAGTGTAGGCCTGACTTATAGATTTTGTTTCATAAAATGGCTGTATTTCAAATGCCTCAATCACACCCCTGTATGTAGAGGCTGTATCTCACACGGCCTGATCCAGTGTAGTCCTATAAAAATGTATTTACACAAAATGGCTGAAATTCAAATGCCCTAATCAAACCCCTGTATGTAGACGGTGTATTGAACACGGCCTGAATCAGTGTAGGCCTAACTCAAATATTTCTTTTCACAAAATGACTGTATTTCAAATGCCGAAATCAAACCCCTGTATGTAGAGGGTGTATCTCTCACTGTCTGAACCAGTGTAGGCCTGAATTCAATATTGGTGCACCAAATGGCTGTGTTTGAAATGCCAGAATCAAACTCCTGTATGTAGAGGGTGTATCTCCCACAGCCTAAACCAGTATAGGTTTGAATTCAATATTGTTGCACCAAATGGCAATATTTCAAATGCCTGAATCCAACCCCCGTATGTAGAGGGTGTATCTCACAATGTCTGAAACAGCGTAGGCCTGAATTAAAAATTTAATTGCTTAAAATGGCTGAATTTCAAATGGCTGTATTTCAAAGGCCTCAATCAAACCCCTGCATGTAGAGGGTGTATCTCACACTATCTAAACCAGTGTAGGCCTGAATTTAATATTGGTGCACCAAATGGCTGTACTTCAATTGCCTAAATTAAACCCCTGTATGTAGAGTGTGAATCTCACACTAACTGAACCACTTTAGTCCTGAATTCAATATTGGTGCACCAAATGGCTGTATTTTAAATGCCAAAATCAAACTCCTGTATGTAGAGGGTGTATCTCCCACAGCCTGAACCAGTATAGGTCTGAATTCTATTTTGGTGCATCAAATGGCTATATTTCAAATGCCTGAATCAAAACTGTGTATGTAGAGGGTGTTTCTCACACTGTCTGAACCAGTGTACTCCTGAATTAAAAATGTAATTGCTTAAAATGGATGTATTATAAAAATGGCTGTATTTCGAATGCCTGAATCAATCCCCCTTATGTAGAGGGCATATCTCAAACTATCTGAACCATTGTAGGCCTGAATTCAATATTGTTGCATCAAATGGCTGTACTTCAAATGCCTAAATGAAACCCCTGTATGTAGAGGGTGTATCTCACACTATCTAAACCACTTTAGGCCTGAATTTATAATTGATGCACCAAATGGCTGTATTTCAAATGCCTGAATCAAACCCCCTGTATGTAGAGAGTGTATCTCACACGGTCTGATTGAGTGTAAGCCTGAATTAAATATTTATTTGCATAAAATGGCTGTATTTCAAATGCCTGAATTAAACCGCTGTATGTAGATGGTGTATCTCACAAGGTCTGTACCAGTGTAGGCCTGAATTTAAGAATTCTTTGCACAAAATGGCTGTATTTCAAATGCCTGAATCAAACCCCTGTATGTAGAGGGTGTATCTTACACGGCCTGAACCAGTGTTGGCCTGAAATGAATATTTCTTTGCACAAATGGCTTTATTTCAAATGGCTGCATTTCAAAGGCCTGAATCAAAACCCTGTATGTTGAGGGTGTATCTCGCACGGCCTGGACCAGTATAGGTCTGAATTCAATATTGGTGCACCAAATGACTGTATTTAAAATGTCAGAATCAAACTCCTTTATTTAGAGGGTGTATCTCACATGGCCTGAACCAGTATGGGTCTGAATTCAATATTGGTGCACCACATGACTGTATTTCAAATGTCTGAATCAAACCCCTGTATGTAGAGGGTGTATCTCGCACGGCCTGGACCATTGTAAGCCTGAATTCAATATTGGTGCACCAAATGGCTGTATTTCAAATGCCAGAATCAAACTCCTTTATTTAGAGGATGTATCTCACACGGCCTGAACCAGTATAGGTCTGAATTCAATATTGGTGCACCAAATGACTGTATTTCAAATGTCTGAATCAAACCCCCTGTATGTAGAGGGTGTATCTCACACGTTCTGATTCAGTGTAGGCCTGAATTAAATATTTACTTGCCAAAAATGGCTGTATTTCAAATTACTTTATTTTAAATGCCTGAATCAAACCCCTGTATGTAGACGTTGTATCTCACACAGATTGAACCAGTTTAAAGGCCTGAATTCAATGTTGGTGCACTAAATGGCTGTATTTCAAATGCCTAAATTAAACCACTGTATGTAGAGGCTGTATCTCAAAGGGCCTGAACCAGTGTAAGCCGGAATTAAATTTATTTTTTTTGCACAAAATGGCTGCATTTCAAATGCCTGAATCAAACCCCTGTATGTAGAGGGTGTATCTCACACTATCTGAACCAGTGTAGGCCTGAATTCAATATTAATGCACCAATTGGCTGTACTTCAAATGCCTGACTCAAACCCCTGTATGTAGAGGGTGTATCTCACACTGTCTGAAATACTTTAGGCCTGAATTCAATATTGGTGCACCAAATGGCTGTATTTCAAATGCCTGAATCAAACCATTGAATGTAGAGGGTGTATCTTCCTCTGTCAGAACCAGTGTAGTCCGGAATTAAAAATTTAATTGCCCAAAATGGCTGTATTTCAAATGCCTGAATCAAACCCCTGTATGCAGAGGGTGTATCTCACACGGTCTAAACCAATGTAGGCCTAAATTAAAGATTTTATTGCCCAAAATGGCTTTATTTCAAAAGTCTGCATTTCAAATGCCTGAATCAAACTCCTGTATGTAGAGGGTGTATCTCATATGGTCTGAACCTGTGTAGGCCTGAATTAAATATTTCTTTGCCCCAAATGGCTATATTTCAAATGGCTTTATTTGAAATGCCTGAATCAAACCCCTGTATGTAGCAGGTGTATCTCACACTGTCTGAACTAGTGTTGGCCTGAATTTAATACTGGTGCACCAAATGGCTGTATTTCAAATGCTAGAATCAAACTCCTGTATGTAGAGGGTGTATCTCACATGGCCTGAACCAATATAGTTCTGAATTCAATATTTGTGCACCAACTTGCTATATTTCAAATGCCTGAATCAAACCAGTGTATGTAGAGGGTGTATCTCAAACTGTCTGAACCACTTTAGGCCTGAAATTAAATATTGGTGCACCAAATGACTATTTCAAATGTCTGAATCAAACCGCCTGTATGTAGAGGGTGTATCTCACACGTTCTGATTCAGTGTAGGCCTGAATTAAATATTTATTTGCCAAAAATGGCTGTATTTCAAATGCCTGAATCAAACCCCTGTATGTAGAGGGTGTATCTCGTATGGTCTGAACCAGTTTAGGCCTGAATTAAATATTTATTTGCCCAAAATGGCTGTATTTCAAATGGCTTTATTTGAAATGCCTGAATCAAACCCCTGTATGTAGCGGGTGTATCTCACACTGTCTGAACTAGTGTTGGCCTGAATTTAATATTTGTGCACCAAATGGCTGTATTTCAAATGCTAGAATCAAACTCCTGTATGTAGAGGGTGTATCTCACACGGCCTAAACCAGCATAGTTCTGAATTCAATATTTGTGCACCAAATGGCTATATTTCAAATGCCTGAATCAAACCAGTGTATGTAGAGGGTGTATCTCACACTGTCTGAACCACTTTAGGCCTGAAATTAAATATTGGTGCACCAAATGACTGTATTTCAAATGTCTGAATCAAACCCCCTGTATGTAGAGGGTGTATCTCACACGTTCTGATTCAGTGTATGCCTGAATTAAATATTTATTTGCCAAAAATGGCTGTATTTTAAATTCCTGAATCAAACCCCTGTATGTAGAGAGTGTATCTCACACTGTCTTTACCAGTGTAGACCTGAATTCAATATTGGTGCACCAAATGGCTGTACTTCAAATGCCTGAATTCATTTTGGCATTTAAAATACAGCCATTTGGTGTACCAATATTGAATTCAGGCATAAACTGGTTCAGACAGTGTGAGATACACCCTCTACATGTAGAGGTTTGATTCAGGCATTTGAAATGCAGCCTTTTGAAATACAGCCATTTTGGCCCAAAAAATCTTTAATTTAGGCCTACACTGGTTTAGACCGTGTGAGATAAACCCTCTGCATACAGGGGTTTGATTCAGGCATTTGAATCACCAATATTGGCATTTGAAAACCAGTGTAGGCCTGAATTAAAAATGTCATTGCTTAAAATGGCTGTATTTCAAATGCCTAAATCAAACCCCTATATGTAGAGGGTGTATCTCCCACTGTCTGAACCACTTTAGGCCTGAATTCGATATTGCTGCACCAAATGGCTGTATTTCAAATGACTGAATCAAAACCCTGTATGTAGAGGGTGTATCTCACACGGTCTGATTCAATGTAGGCCTGAATTAAATATTTCGTTGCCCAAAATAGCTATATTTCAAATGGCATTATTTCAAATGCCTGAATCAAACCACTGTATGTAGAGAATATATCTCACACTGTTTGAAGTAGTGTTGGCCTGAATTTAATATTGGTGCACCAAATGGCTGCATTTCAAATGCCAGAATATAACTCCTGTATGTAGAGGGTTTATATCACATGGCCTGAATAAGTGTAGGCCTTTATTAAATATTTCTTGGCCGAAAATGGCTGTATTTCAAATTGCTGTATTTCAAATGCCTGATTCAAACCCCTGTTTGTAGAGGGTGTATCTCACACTGTCTGAACCAGTGTAGGCCTGAATTAAAAATTTCATTTTCCAAAATTCCTATATTTCAAATGTCTGAATCAAACCACTGTATGTAGAGGATATATCTCTCACTGTCTGAAACAGTGTAGGCCTGAATTAAAAATTTCATTGCCCAAAATGGCTGTATTTCAAATGTCTAAATCAAACCCCTGTATGCAGAGGGTGTATCTCACACTATCTGAACCACTGTAGGACTGAATTCAATATTGGTGCACCAAATGGCTGTACTTTAAATGCTTGAATCAAACCCTTGTATGTAGAGGGTGTATATCACACTGTCTGAACCACTTTAGGCCTGAATTCAATGTTGGTCCACCAAATGGCTGCATTTCAAATGCCTGAATCAAACCCCTGTATGTAGAGGGTGTATCTCACACTGTCTGAACCAGTGTAGCCCTAAATTAAAAATGTCATTGCCCAAAATGGCTGTATTTCAAATGCCTGAATCAACCCCCTGTATGCAGAGGGTGTATCTCACACAGTCTAAACCAGTGTAGGCCTAAATTAAATATTTCTTTGCCCAAAAAGGCTGTATTTCAAATAGCCTGAATTCAATATTGTTGCACCAAATGGCTGTATTTCAAATGCCAGAATCAAACTCCTGTATTTAGAGGGTGTATCTCACACTGTCTGAACCAGTGTAGGCCTGAATAAAAAATTTCATTGCTTAAAATGGCTGTATTTCAAATGCCTGAATCAAACCCCTGTATGTAGAGGGTGTATCTCACACGGTCTGATTCAGTGTAGGCCCGAATTCAATATTGGTGCACCAAATGGCTGTACTTCAAATGCCTGAATCAAACCTCTGTATGTAAAGGGTGTAACTCACACTGTCTGAACCACTTTAGGCCTGAATTCAATATTGGTGCACCAAATGGCTGTATTTCAAATGCCTGAATAAAACCCCTTTATGTAGAGGGTGTTTCTCACACGGTCTGATTCAGTCTAGTCCTGAATTAAATATTTCCTTTCCCAAAATGGCTGTATTTCAAATGCCTGAATCAAACCCCTGTATGTAGAGGGTTTGTCTCACACTGTCTGAAACAGTGTAGGACTGAATTCAATATTGGTGCACCAAATGACTGCATTTCAAATGCCTAAATTAAACCCTTGTATGTAGAGGCTGTATATCACACGGCCTGAACCAATGTAGGCCTGAATTAAATAGTTTTTTTGTTAAAATTGGCTGTATTTCAAATTGCTTTATTTCAAATGCCTGAATAAAACCCATGTATGTAGAGGATATATCTTCCTCTGTCTGAACTAGTGTTTGTCTGAATTCAATATTTGTGTGCCAAATGGCTATATTTCAAATGCCTGAATCAAACCCGTGCATGTAGAGGGTGTATCTTACACTGTCTGAACCAGTGTAGTCCTGAATTCAAAATTTCATTGCCCAAAATGGCTGTATTTCAAATGCCTGAATCAAACTTCTGTATGCAGAGGGTATATCTCACACGTTCTCAACCAGTGTAAGCCTAAATTATACATTTCTTTGCCCAAAATGGCTGTATTTCAAATGCCTGATTCAAAATCACGGCCTGAACCAGTATATGTCTGAATTCAATATTGGTGTACCAAATGGCCTTATTTCAAATGCCTAAATCAATACCCGGTATGTAGAGGCTGTATCTCACACAGCCTGAAGCTTCTTCAATATCCGAGGGAGTCTTTATAACAATGTGCTTATTATCTTTAAGGATCGACAATCTGAAAGGAAATAGCCAGGAGTATTGCAAGTCTCTTGCTCTAAGTTGGTCTAGCAGCGGCTTTAATATTCTGTGTTTCCGCAGTGTGGACGGTGCTATGTCCTGGTAAAGAGCAACCTCTGCTTCTCTATAATGTATTGGAGCTTGTTCCCTTGCACTTTGTAGTATAAGTGCAGTGCAGTGACATAAGACAGCAGTCCACAGATAACATCTCTGGGAGCCTCGTTCTGTCTGGGCTTAGGACGGAGAGATCTATGAATGCGCTCAATGGTAATTTTGTCAGCGCGTTCTGGGCCTAGCAGGCTGGCAAATAGCCGAGGATTCAGGGAGCCCTTTGAATCTTATATTTCTCCTGCGGCTTCTGTTCTCCTGATCTTCTATCAGGGTGAGGGCAGTATTTTCATGTACCTCTAGTTGATTCGATCTGGCAGCCAGGGTCTCTGCATGAGAGGTGAGGCTGAGGCATTTATTTTCCAAGGCCTCTGTACGGGTGCCTATGGTTTGAAGATCCGCTTTAATATCAGCGAGATCATCTCTCACTGGCTGAAGTGCCTGTCACAGTGTCTCTTTCAAAACTGCTGCTACAAGTACCTGTTCTCTGTTCAAGTCCTCATCGTCACTTGAGGCTCTCTCATCTTCCCGCTCTGGCTGCGCCATCTTGAAAGGGAGACGTTTGTGGCATTTTTCAAAGAAGTCAGCAATATCCCCCTGATTTACAGCTGGTTTACCAGGAGCTCTGCTTTCTCCCTGCTGAAATCGTCCAACTTTGCCCATTTTCAAGCGAAAAATAAGGTATTCCAGGCTATATAAGTGTGTGTAAGGCGGGAGAGCACAGACTCAAGCAGCCATTCCAGTCCACGGCCAGGCCCCTGAATTAAAGATTGTTGTACCAAATGGCGGTATATTATATTTTCAAATCTCTGAATCTAACCCAAATATATTAAGGGTGTACCTCACAATGACATATGCATCAAAAGCTGCCAAACAGACTTTTTTCCCCAAACGGTTGTTTGTTTAATAACTCAATATGGCAGCATGATATAACCCAGGAATTTCAAACGTGCTCATGCTGCAAGGCCTGAAATATTGTGTATTTTTACCCAAAAAGGGTGTTTTATTAATAAAAAAAATATAAGACCTGTATATACAGGGTGTATCTCACACGGCCTGAACCACAGTTGGCCTGAATTAAACATTGGTACATCAAATGGCGGTATTTTAGATCTCTGAATCTAACCCAAAAGTATTAAGCTTGTATCTCACAATGACATATGCAGCAAAGGCTGACCAATAAACTTTTTTGCCTAAACAAGTGTTTAATTAATAACTCAATATGGCAGCAGTATATAACCCAGGAATTTCAAATGTACTTATGCTGCAAGGCCTGAAATATTGTGTATTTTGACCCAAAAAGGGTGTTTTATTTATGAAAGAATATAAGCCCTGTATATACAGGGTGTATCTCACACGGCCTGACCTACAGTAGGCCTGAATTAAATATTTGTGCACCAAATCGTGGCATTTCAAATCTCTGAATCTAACCCAAATGTATTAAGGGTGTATCTCACAATGACATATGCAGCAAAGACTGCCAAATAAACTTGTTTTGCCAAACGGGTGTTTGTTTAATGACTCAATATGGCAGCAATATATAACCCAGGAATTTCAAACGTGCTTATGCTGCAAGGTCTAAATTATTGTGTATTTTCCCACAAAAAGGGTGTTTTATTAATGAAAGAATATAAGCCCTGCAAATACAGGGTGTATCTCACACAGGCTGACCCACAGTAAGCCTGAATTAAAGATTGGTGCACCAAATGGCGGTATTTCAAATCTATGAATTTAACCCAAACGTATTAAGGGTGTATCTCACAATGACATATTTAGCAAAGGCTGCCAAATTTTGCCAAAACAGGTGTTTGTTTAATATCTCAATATGGCAGCAGTATATAACCTAGGAATTTCAAACGTGCTTATGCTGCAAGGCCTGAAATATTGTGTATTTTGACCCAAAAAGGGTGTTTTATTAATAAAAGTATATAAGACCTGCATATACAGGGTGTATCTCACACAGGCTGACCCACAGTAAGCCTGAATTAAAGTTTGTTGTTCTAAATGGCGGTATTTCAAATCTCTGAATCTAACCCAAATGTATTAAGGGTGTACCTCACAATGACATATGCAGCAAAAGCTGCCAAACAAACTTTTTTTGCCCAAACGGGTGATTGTTTAATAACTCAATATGGCAGCAGTATATAACCCAGGAATTTCAAACGTTCTTATGCTGCAAGGCCTGAATTATTGTGTATTTTGCACCAAAAAGGGTGTTTTTTTTATGAAAGAATATAAGCCCTGTATATTCAAGTTGTATCTCACACGGCCTGACACACAGTAAACCTGAATTAAAGATTGGTGCACCAAATGGCGGTATTTCAAATCTATGAATTTAACCCAAATATGTTAAGGGTGTATCTCACAATGACATATGTAGCAAAGGCTGCCAAATTTTGCCAAAACAGATGTTTGTTTAATATCTTAATACGGTAGCAGTATATAACCCAGGAATTTCAAACATAATTATGCTGCAAGGCTTGAAATATTGTGTATTTTGACCCAAAAAGGGTGTTTTATTAATGAACGACTATAAGCCCTGTATACAGACGTGGACAAAATTGTTGGTACCCTTTGGTCAATGAAAGAAAAAGTCACAATGGTCACAGAAATAACTTTAATCTGACAAAAGTAATAATAAATTAAAATTCTATAAATGTTAACCAATGAAAGTCAGACATTGTTTTTCAACCATGCTTCAACAGAATTATGTAAAAAAATAAACTCATGAAACAGGCATGGACAAAAATGATGGTACCCCTAGAAAACACAGAACATAATGTGACCAAAGGGACATGTTAATTCAAGGTGTGTCCACTAATTAGCATCACAGGTGTCTACAACCTTGTAATCAGCCATTGGGCCTATATATATGGCTCCAGGTAATCACTGTGTTGTTTGGTGATATGGTGTGTACCACACTCGACATGGACCAGAGGAAGCAAAGGAAAGAGCTGTCTCAAGAGATCAGAAAGAAAATTATAGACAAGCATGTTAAAGGTAAAGGCTATAAGACCATCTCCAAGCAACTAGATGTTCCTGTGAGTACAGTTGCACATATTATTCATAAGTTTAAGATCCATGGGACTGTAGCCAACCTCCCTGGACGTGGCCGCAGGAGGAAAATTGATGACAAATCTAAGAGACGGATAATCCGAATGGTAACAAAAGAGCCTAGAAAGACTTCTAAAGAGATTCAAGGTGAACTTCATGCTCAAGGAACATCAGTGTCAGATCGCACCATCCGTCGTTGTTTGAGCCAAAGTGGACTACATGGGAGACGACCAAGGAGGACACCATTGTTGAAAACGAATCATAAAAAAGCAAGACTGGAATATGCCAAACTACATGTTGACAAGCCACAAAGCTTCTGGGAGAATGTCCTGTGGACAGATGAGACAAAAATCGAAGTTTTTGCCAAGGCACATCAGCTGTATGTTCACAGACGAAAAAATGAAGCATATCAAGAAAAGAACACTGTCCCTACTGTGAAACATGGAGGAGGCTCTGTTATGTTCTGGGGCTGCTTTGCTGCGTCTGGCACAGGGTGTCTTGAATCTGTGCAGGGTACAATGAAATCTCAAGACTATCAAGGAATTCTAGAGAGAAATGTACTAGCCAGTGTCAGAAAGCTTGGTCTCAGTCGCAGGTCATGGGTCTTGCAACAGGACAATGACCCAAAACACACCGCTAAAAACACCCAAGAATGGCTAAGAGGAAAAAATTGGACTATTCTAAAGTGGCCTTCTATGAGCCCTGACCTCAATCCTATTGAGCATCTTTGGAAGGAGCTGAAACATGCAGTCTGGAAAAGGCACCCTTCAAACCGGACACAACTGGAGCAGTTTGCTCATGAGGAGTGGGCCAAAATACCTGCTGAGAGGTGCAGATGTCTCATTGACAGTTACAGGAAGCGTTTGATTGCAGTGATTGCCTCAAAAGGTTGCGCAACAAAATATTAAGTTAGGGGTACCATCATTTTTGTCCATGCCTGTTTCATGAGTTTATTTTTTTACATAATTCTGTTGAAGCATGGTTGAAAAACAATGTCTGACTTTCATTGGTTAACATTTATAGAATTTTAATTTATTATTACTTTTGTCAGATTAAAGTTATTTCTGTGACCATTGTGACTTTTTCTTTCATTGACCAAAGGGTACCAACAATTTTGTCCACGTCTGTATACAGGATGCATCTCACACGGCCTGACACACAGTAGGCCTGAATTAAATATTGGTGCACCAAATGGTGGTATTTCAAATCTCTAAATCTAACCCAAATGTATTAAGGGTGTATCTCCCAATGGTCTATGCAGCAAAGGCTGCCAAATAAACTTTTTTGCACAAACGGTTGTTTAATAATTAAATATAGCAGCAGTATATAACCCAGGAATTTCAAACATGCTTATGCTGCAAGGCCTGAAATATTGTGTATTTTGCCCCCAAAAAGGTGTTTTATTTATGAAAGAATATAAGCCCTGTATATACATGGTGTATCTCACATGGCCTGATCCACAGTAGGCCTGAATTAATTATTGGTGCACCACATGGTGGTATTTCAAATCTCAGAATCTAACCCAAATGTATTAAGGTGTATTTCACAATGACATATGCATCAAAAGCTGCCATATAAACTTTTTTGCCCAAATGGGTGTTTGTTTAATAACTCAATATGGCAGCAGTATATAACCCAGGAATTTCAAATGTGCTTATGCTGCATGGCCTGAAATATTGTGTATTTTGCCCCCCAAAAACTTTTTTTTAGTAATAATAGAATATAAGCCATGTATATACAGGGTGTATCTCAAATGGCCTGACCCACAGTAGGGTTGAGTTAAATATTGGTGCGCCAAATGGCGGTATTTCAAATCTCTGAATCTAACTCAGATGTATTAAGGGTGTATTTCACAATGGCATATGCATCAAAGGCTGCCCAAAAAACGGGTGTTTGTTTAATAACTCAATATGGCAGCAGTATATAACCCAGGAATTTCAAATGTACTTATGCTGCAAGGCCTGAAATATTGTGTATTTTGACCAAAAAAGGGTGTTTTATTAATGAAAGAATATAAGCCCTGTAATATACAAATAAAAGACTGGTGCACCAAATGGCGGTATATCAAATCTCTGAATCGAACCTAATGTTTTAAGGGTGTATCTCACAATGACATATGCAGCAAAGGCTGCCAAATAAACTTTTTTTGCCCAAACGGGTGTTTGTTTAACTACCTTAAGACCGCCTAACACACGAATGCGTCCTGGCAGCGGTCGATTCATTCCTCCTGGACGCATTCGTGCGTCATCTCGCAAGACGCGAGATTTCGGTCTGAGCCGGCCCGCGCATGTGCATTGCGGGCCGGCAAAAGTTAAAGAACAATTTCATCACCAGCCTGCCAGCCAATCATCGTTGCTGGCAGGCTGGCGATTTTCAAAAACTCAAATCAGAAGCTATCTAACACCTTATATTTATAAATATAAGGTGTTAAATAGCTTTCTGCTCCTCTGTTGGTCCTTTTCGTCGGTTGGTCTCAGCAGAGGAGCAGGCATCACAGTTAGTAGCCACCAAACGCAACACTTCGCCCCAGATCACCCCCCATCACCCCAATTAACCCCTTGATCACCCCTTGATCACCCCTGTCAATCAACTAGTGAAAGGGAAAAAAGTGATCAAAACTGTCACTTTTTTTTTTTTCACTGGTATTGACTGATAGTTTTAGGATAGTTTAGGCCCCTTGGTTAGGTAGTTAGCGTCGGTTAGCGCCCAGCCCACTACACCGCAGTCACTTATTCGCTGATTAGCGTATATCTAATTGCTTTTGTACTTTTATAGTATCTGTAAGTGATCAAAACTGATCACAGTCAGATCTATAATAGTATTAGTGTCACCTTAGCTCGCACTCCACCCAAAACGCATTGTTTGCCCGATATGGCCTGATTGGTCGCTCACACGTGCGTTCGCCCACGTCCGCCCCGCCGCAGTGACAAAAAATATATATTTTTTTGATCACTGCACAATCACTTTTCAAGTGCTGCGGCAATAATAAAAAAATCAGTTTTGATATTTTTTATCAATCGCAGCGGCCTCCGGTACTTCGCTAGTCTCCCATTTGTAAGACAGGCTTGCTTTTTTTTCTTGGGTAGTCTCAGGGAATACCCCTAAATTTAGTAGTGCAAATGTCAAACAGGGGGTATTCTACTGAAGAGGCCTACAGGCTTCTGACCCAGTCGGATGAGGAATGGGAACCCTCATCTGACGAATCCAGCTTGTCAGAATATGAACCTGTAGAAAGCAGTTGCAGTCTCACCCAAAGTTCGGACGAGGAGGTTGAGTTCCCTGATAGCACCAGGCATACCCAGCCCCGTGTCGCTAGACCACAGGTTGCACAGGATCCGCTTCAAGGGCAGCAGAGTGGGGCTGGCGCTGTCAGATTACGTGGTGAGGCATACACCAGCAGTGCAGCCCATCCTGGACCGAGCACCAGAAGGGCAGTTGAAGCTGGTACGGTGGCACGTGCAATAGTTACCCCATTGCAGCCACCACAACGACTGGCCCGTAGAGCCCCTAGAGTCCCTGAGGTGCTGGAAAACCCCTATTGGCAGTCCCCAACTTCAGCCGCACCTGTAGTTCCCCCTTTCACCACCCAGTCTGGAGTCCGGGTTGAGACAGCTCAGATCGGTTCGGCACTGGGATTTTTTGAGCTGTTCTTGACTGCGGAGCTCTTAGGACTTAGTCGTGGCAGAAACAAATCGGTATGCCACTCAATTTATAGCCGCCAACCCGGGAAGCTTTTATGCCCAGCCCTTACGGTGGAAACCAGTCCAAGTTTCCGAAATTAACATTTTTCTGGGCCTTCTCCTCAACATGGATCTAACCAAAAAGCATGAATTGCGGTCATATTGGTCCACAAACTAAATTCATCACATGCCCATGTTCTCTGCTGCTATGTCCAGAACACGATTTGAGACCATCCTGCACTTTAGCGACAACACCACCTCCCGTCCCAGAGGCCACCCAGCTTTTGACTGACTGCACAAAATTCGACCCCTCACAGACCACTTCAACAACAAATTTGCAGATTTGTATACCCCTGAGCAAAACATCTGCGTAGATGAGTCCCTTATGCATTTTACCGGGTGCCTTGGCTTCAAACAATACATTCCAAGCAAGCGCGCCCGGTATGGGGTCAAATTGTATAAGCTCTGTGAAAGGGCCACAGGCTATACCCACAAATTTCGGATCTATGAGGGTAAAGATCAGACCCTGGAGCCGGTCGGTTGCCCTGACTACCTGGGGAGCAGTGGGAAGACAGTCTGGGACTTGGTGTCACCCTTATTTGGCAAGGGGTACCATCTTTATGTGGACAATTTCTACACAAGTGTGCCCCTCTTCAGGCATTTGTTCCTAGAACAGATTGGCTGCTGTGGCACCGCGCGAACTAGTCGCACGGGCTTCCCCCAACGGCTCGTTACCACCCGTCTTGCAAGGGGGGAGAGGGCTGCCTTGTGTAATGAAGTACTACTGGAGAGACAAGCGTGACGTTTACATGCTCTCCTCCATCTACGCAGACATGACAATACAAATTGAACGAGCAACCAGTGTCATTGAAAAGCCCCTCTGTGTCCACGACTATAATTTGCTTATGGGAGGGGTGGACTTCAATGACCAGATGTTGGCTCCGTATTTAGTTTCCCGACGCACCAGACGCTGGTATAAGAAGGTGTCTGTATATTTAATTCAATTGGCTGCATATAATAGTTTTGTTCTCTACAGTGAGGCTGGGAGAACAAGATCCTTCCTCAAATTTAGGAAGAGATCATCGAGAACCTCCTGTATCCAGGAGGTTCCGTGGCCCCATCCACCAGTGTAGTTAGCCGTCTACATGAGCGACATTTCCCCAGTGTCGTTGCCGGAACCTCAACCCAGCCGTCACCCCGAAAAAGATGTTGTGTCTGTAGCAGGAGTGGAATAAGGCGTGACACCCCCTATTTCTGTCCTGACTGCCCTGATCACCCTGCCCTATGCTTTGGAGAGTGTTCCCAGAAGTACCACACACAGGTACACTTAGCATAGGGATCACATCTCACAGGACAGGCACACAGGGCTATTAGGGCCCATTCACACAGAGCTGCTGCAAACCTCTCCTTTCACCTGGTACAAAGTGCATAATGTACTTTGCCACATCTTTGGGCGATTTGCACTTTGCACATTGTCCCATGGGGAAGGAGAGGTTTGTCCTATAAAGGTAAAAAAATAGAAATAAAATAAAAATCACCAGTAAGCAAAAACATTAACGTTCTGTTCAAAAAGTTAAAGTTTATATGTTCTGTTCAAAAGTTATTATAAAGTTATATACCCAAGTGGGTATGGATGTTGGGCGGAGCTCCTATGTCCTCGCAGACGCCTTTCCCCTCCTTTTTATTTTTTTGGCAGAGATTTTTTCATCCACATTGATCTGTGCCGAAAAAAAATATCTCATTACCCGTATGCTCAATATAAGGAGAATAGCAGAAACTCCTAATGTTGGCCATACATGTAATGATTGCAGAGACCTTCAAATGCCAGGGCCGTACAAACACCCCACAAATGACCCCATTTTGGAAAGAAGACACCCCAAGGTATTCACTGAGGGGCATATTGAGTCCATGAAAGATTGATATTTTTGTCTCAAGTTAGCGGAAAGGGAAAAACCCCCAAAAAATTTTTACACTAACTTATGCCAAATTATTATTATTTTCTATGAACTCGGCATGCCCCTCATTGAATACCTTGGGGTGTCTTCTTTCCAAAATGGGGTCACATGTGGGGTATTTATACTGCCCTGGCTTTTTAGGGGCCCTAAAGCGTGAGAAGAAGTCTGGGATCCAAATTTCTAAAAATGCCCTCCTAAAAGGAATTTGGCACCTTTGTGCATCTAGGCTGCAAAAAGTGTCACACATGTGGTATCGCCGTACTCAGGAGAAGTTAGGGAATGTGTTTTGGGGTGTCATTTTACATATACCCATGCTGGGTGAGATAAATATCTTGGTCAAATGCCAACTTGGTATAAAAAAAATGGGAAATGTTGTCTTTTGCCAAGATATTTCTCTCACCCAGCATGGGTATATGTAAAAAGACACCCCAAAACACATTGCCCTACTTGATACCAGATGTGTGACACTTTTTTGCAGCCTAGGTGGGTAAAGGGGCTCACATTCCAAAGTGCACCTTTTGAATTTTACAGGCAAGATTTTACACATTTTGATTTCTAACTACTTCGCACGCATTTGGGCCCCTAAAATGCCAGGGCAGTATAACTACCCCACAAGTGACCCCATTTTGGAAAGAAGACAACCCAAGGTATTTTATAATGAGCATAGTGAGTTCATGGATGTGTTTATTTTTTGTCACAAGTTAGTGGAATATGAGACTTTGTAAGGAAAAAAAGATAAAAAATCATAATTTTCCGCTAACTTGTGACAAAAAATTATAAGTTCTATGAATGCTGCAAGGCCTGAAATAAGGTGTATTTTGACCTAAAACTGGTGTTTTATTAATGGAAGAATATAAACCCTGTATATACAGGGTGTATTTCACACGGCCTGACCCATATTAGGCCTGAATAAATTATTGGTGCACCAAATGACGGCATTTCAAATCTCAGAATCTAATTCAAATGTATTAAGGGAGTATTTCACAATGACATATGAAGCAAAGGCTGCCAAATCAACTTGTTTTGCCCAAAAGGGTGTTTGTTTAATAAATCAATATGACAGCAGTATATAACCCAGGTATTTCAAACGTGCTTATGCTGCAAGGCCTGAAATATTGTGTATTTTGCCCCAAAAAATTATTATTTTTTTATTAATGAAAGAATATAATCCATGTATATAAAGGGTGTATCTCAAATGGCCTGACCCATAGTAGGCCTGAGTTAAATATTGGTGCACCAAATAACGGTATTTCAAATCTCTGAATCTAAGCCAAATGTATTAAGGGTGTATCTCACAATGACATATGCAGCAAAAGCTGCCAAATAACCTTTTTTTGCCCAAATGGGTGTTTGTTTAATAAATCAATATGGCAGCAGTATTTAACCCAGGAATTTCAAACGTGCTTATGCTGCAAAGCCTGAAATATTGCGTATTTTGACCCAAAAATTGTGTTTTATTAATGTAAGAATATAAGACCTGTTTATACAGGGTTTATCTCACACGGCCTTACCCACAGTAGACCTGAATAAAAGATTGGTGCACTAAATGGTGGTATTTCAAATCTCTGAATCTAACCCAAATGTATTAAGGGTGTATCTCAGAATGACATATGCAGCAAAGACTGCCAATTAAACAGTTTTTTGTCCAAACGGGTGTTTGTTTAATAACTCAATATGGCAGCAGTATATAACCCCGGAATTTCAAACGTGCTTATGCTGCAAGGCCTGAAATATTGTGTATTTTGACCCCAATTTTTTTTTTATTAATGAAAGAATATAAACCCTGTATATACCCTGTATCTTACATGGCCTGACCCACAGTATGCCTGAATTAATTATTGGTGCACCAAATGGTGGTATTTCAAATCTCTGAATCTAACCCAAATGTATTAAGGGTGTATCTCACAATGACATATGCAGCAAAAGCTGCCAAACAAGCTTTTTTTGCCCAAATGGGTGTTTGTTTAATAACTCAATATGGCAGCAGTATATAACACAGGAATTTCAAATGTGCTTATGCTGCAATGCCTGAAAAATTATGTATTTTGACCCAAAAAGGGTGTTTTATTAACCACCTCCCGACCGCTTAACGCGCCGATGCGTCCGGGAGGTGGTTGATTTGTTCCTCCTGGACGCATCGGCGCGTCATCTCGCGATACCCGAGATTTCCTGTGAACGCGCGCGCTCACAGGAACAGAAGGTAAGCGAGTGGATCTCCAGCCTGCCAGCGGCGATCGCTCGCTGGCAGGCTGGAGATGTGATTTTCTTTAACCCCTAACAGGTATATTAGACGCTGTTTTGATAACAGCGTCTAATATACCTACTACCTGGTCCTCTGGTGGTCCCTTTTGTTAGGATCGACCACCAGAGGACACAGGTAGGTCAGTAAAGTCGCACCAAACACCACACTACACTACACACACCCCCCCCCCCGTCACTTATTAATCAGGGATGATCAGGGAATCTATATGGGTGATCACCCCCCTGTCATTGATCACCCCCCTGTCATTGATCACCCCCCTGGTAAGGCTCCATTCAGACGTCCGTATGATTTTTACGGATCCATGGATACATGGATCGGATCCGCAAAACACATGCGGACGTCTGAATGGAGCCTTACAGAGGGGTGATCAATGACAGGGGGTGATCAGGGAGTGTATATGGGTGATCACCCGCCTGTCATTGATCACCCCCCTGTAAGGCTCCATTCAGACGTCCGCATGTGTTTTGCGGATCCGATTCATGTATCCATGGATCCGTAAATTTTTTTTGATAACAGCGTCTAATATACCTACTACCTGGTCCTCTGGTGGTCCCTTTTGTTAGGATCGACCACCAGAGGACACAGGTAGGTCAGTAAAGTCGCACCAAACACCACACTACACTACACACCCCCCCCCCCGTCACTTATTAATCAGGGATGATCAGGGAATCTATATGGGTGATCACCCCCTGTCAATGATCACCCCCCTGTAAGGCTCCATTTAGACGTCCGCATGTGTTTTGCGGATCCGATCCATGTATCCATGGTTCCGTAAAAATCATACGGACGTCTGAATGGAGCCTTACCAGGGGGGTGATCAATGACAGGGGGGTGATCAGGAAGTCTATATGGGTGATCACCCCACTGTCATTGATCACCCCCCTGGTAAGGCTCCATTCAGACGTCCGTATGATTTTTACGGATCCATGGATACATGTATCGGATCCGCAAAACACATGCGGACGTCTGAATGGAGCCTTACAGAGGGGTGATCAATGACAGGGGGTGATCAGGGAGTGTATATGGGTGATCACCCGCCTGTCATTGATCACCCCCCTGTAAGGCTCCATTCAGACGTCCGCATGTGTTTTGCGGATCCGATCCATGTATCCATGGATCCGTAAAAATCATACGGACGTCTGAATGGAGCCTTACCAGGAGGGTGATCAATGATAGGGGGGTGATCAGGAAGTCTATATTGTTGATCACCCCCCTGTCATTAATCACCCCCCTGTCATTGATCACCCCCCTGGTAAGGCTCCATTCAGACGTCCGTATGATTTTTACGGATCCATGGATACATGGATCGGATCCGCAAAACACATGCGGACGTCTGAATGGAGCCTTACAGGGGGGTGATCAATGACAGGGGGTGATCAGGGAGTGTATATTGGTGATCACCCGCCTGTCATTGATCACCCCCCTGTAAGGCTCCATTCAGACGTCCGCATGTGTTTTGCGGATCCTATTCATGTATCCATGGATCCGTAAAAATCATACGGACGTCTGAATGGAGCCTTACCAGGGGGGTGATCAATGACAGGGGGTGATCAGGGAGTCTATATGGGTGATCACCCCCCTGTCATTGATCACCCCCCTGTCATTGATCACCCCCTGTAAGGCTCCATTCAGACATTTTTTTGGCCCAAGTTAGCGGAAATATATATATTTTTTTGTTTGTTTTTTCTTACAAAGTCTTATATTCCACTAACTTGTGTCAAAAAATAAAATCTCACATGAACTCACCGTACCCCTCACGGAATCCAAATGCGTAAACATTTTTAGACATTTATATTCCAGACTTCTTCTCACACTTTCGGGCCCCTAAAAAGCCAGGGCAGTATAAATACCCCACATGTGACCCCATTTCGGAAAGAAGACACCCCAAGGTATTCCGTGAGGGGCATATTGAGTCCATGAAAGATTGAAATTTTTGTCCTAAGTTAGCGGAAAGTGAGACTTTGTGAGAAAAAAACTAAAAAAAATCAATTTCCGCTAACTTATGCAAAAAAAATAAATTATTCTATGAACTCGCCAGGCCCCTCATTGAATACCTCGGGGTGTCTTCTTTCCAAAGTGGGGTCACATGTGGGGTATTTATACTGCCCTGGCTTTTTAGGGGCCCGAAAGTGTGAGAAGAAGTCTGGGATCCAAATGTCTAAAAATGCCCTCCTAAAAGGAATTCGGGCCCCTTTGCGCATCTAGGCTGCAAAAAAGTGTCACACATCTGGTATCGCCGTACTCAGGAGAAGCTGGGGAATGTGTTTTTGGGTGTCATTTTACATATACCCATGCTGGGTGAGAGAAATATCTTCGTCAAATGCCAACTTTGTATAAAAAAATGGGAAAAGTTGTCTTTTGCCAAGATATTTCTCTCACCCAGCATGGGTATATGTAAAATGACACCCCAAAACACATTCCCCAACTTCTCCTGAGTACGGCGATACCAGATGTGTGACACTTTTTTTGCTGCCAAGGTGGGCAAAGGGGCACATATTCCAAAGTGCACCTTTCGGCTTTCACAGGCCATTTTTTACAGATTTTGATTGCAAAGTACTTCTCACACATTTGGGCCCCTAAATTGCCAGGGCAGTATAACTACCCCACAAGTGACCCAATTTTGGAAAGAAGACACCCCAAGGTATTCCGTGAGGGGCACGGCGAGTTCCTAGAATTTTTTATTTTTTGTCACAAGTTAGCGGAAAATGATGATTTTTCTTTTTTTTTCCTTTTTTCCTTACAAAGTCTCATATTCCACTAACTTGCGACAAAAAATAAAAAATTCTAGGAACTCGCCATGCCCCTCACGGAATACCTTGGGGTGTCTTCTTTCCAAAATGGGGTCACTTGTGGCGTAGTTATACTGCCCTGGCAATTTAGGGGCCCAAATGTGTGAGAAGTACTTTGCAATCAAAATGTGTAAAAAATGGTCTGCGAAATCCGAAAGGTGCACTTTGGAATGTGGGCCCCTTTGCCCACCTTGGCTGCAAAAAAGTGTCACACATCTGGTATCGCCGTACTCGGGAGAAGTTGGGGAATGTGTTTTGGGGTGTCATTTTACATATACCCATGCTGGGTGAGAAAAATATCTTGATCAAATGCCAACTTTGTATAAAAAAATTGGAAAAGTTGTCTTTTGCCAAGATATTTCTCTCACCCAGCATGGGTATATGTAAAATGACACCCCAAAACACATTCCCCAACTTCTCCTGAGTACGGCGATACCAGATGTGTGACACTTTTTTGCAGCCAAGGTGGGCAAAGGGGCACATATTCCAAAGTGCACCTTTCGGATTTCGCAGGCCATTTTTTACACATTTTGATTGCAAAGTACTTCTCACACATTTGGGCCCCTAAATTGCCAGGGCAGTATAACTACCCCACAAGTGACCCCATTTTGGAAAGAAGACATCCAAGGTATTCTGTGAGGGGCATGACGAGTGCAACACGCCAGACCTGCAGGGTATAGACGAAGTGAGGTCACGGTTATGGGCAATCGAGGGTTACTCACTATGTTGGAGAACCCTGGGCAGGCGCGTGGCAGTGAAGGAGAGGTAGACACGGTTCCTCTGGGGCACACTCTGCATATAGGGACCAGGCCTGATGGTGGATGAGGTGCCCTGGATGTTACGGTTATTTTGAGTGCCTGGGGCAAGGTCCCTGTTGTATTCGTGACGCCAGTGCCTTTGGACGGTGGCACGCCGGTTGGTGGTTGGAATGATAGAGGTACACAAGTATATGGTGAACCAAACGTAACTTTACTGGACAATCCAACTTTGTACAGCAGGAAGGAGTACAGTCTTTGTATTACAGTTCCACAAGGAGGCTTATTCACAAAATGGCAGGCAATATTCATGCAAGATACGCAGAGGGTAAACTTCACAAGCACTCAGCAACAGGTTGTACCTTTCCTCAGAATCAATGTACAGTGTCCTTTCTAGAACTCCTGCTCTGGCTTTATATCTCCCAAGGCCCGGATGCCTAAAAGGGTGGCTTAAATCCTTGGTTAACTTTCTTCCTCAGGTATTAGATTCTTGCTACACTTTCTAAGGTCCTCTGCCCATCAGGGTCACTTATCTTACCCTGGATCGCCTTTTCCTGTAAGGTGGATAACTGTGGGTTTTCTCCCAGGAGGTTGGATCCTGCAACTGGGGTGTCTCTACTGAGCTAATCCTAGCCTCAGGAGCTTCAGGTGGACGAAGTGACTCCTCTAGTCCCCTGGAATGAACTAACTCTATCCTGTCTGGGCCTTCCTATATGTATCTAGGGCTCTCTAGCTCCCTCTAACGTCTGGGAGGCTGAACTACACCCTGACAGGCCTGACACCCAGATAATATAGGGAAAA
Source organism: Bufo gargarizans (assembly GCF_014858855.1). Taxonomy (NCBI): domain Eukaryota; kingdom Metazoa; phylum Chordata; class Amphibia; order Anura; family Bufonidae; genus Bufo; species Bufo gargarizans. The sequence continues at coordinate 214,680,545 of NC_058085.1, read as the reverse complement.
CAAACGCATGACATTTAATGCAATGGAACACATTAACCTGTGCAGTGCCCACCTTTACCTAGTGGGACACTACATAACCCCACGCTATAACATTGCCCGTCCTCGGCGCAACATGGAGGGTCCGCCCATCTGGAAGCGGCAACCTGAAAGACAGCAGAGAACATGCATATACAATATTCACCACATTAACAATATAACAGTTACTAAATGCACTGAAAGGAGTGATGACAAGGGGCGTCGTTCTCTTCTCTCAGGATAATGTGAGGGAACAGGGGTGCTGACCTGGCACAGCGTATCAATAAACCAGGATAGTCCATATAAAAGTAAATAAACATAAGTCCTTTGAGGCTGAAAGAACAAAATGAGTCCGTACCCAGGCTTGTAACGGTTAAACAGGGGTTTCTCGCGAGGAGCTACCTGGGCCCATAATGTAGTCCACAAACCTCACAGGTCGATGCCCCCTGGTAGAACGGGTAGACCTCCTTACTGGCAGGGATTCTTCCTGCCTGGCTTCAGGAATGTCAGAGGAGCCCATTGCCTCTGGAGCTTCTTCAGGAGGCTGAGGGCTAACAGGAACAGGAGCAGGAACCAACAAATTCAACCAAGGCGTGAGGGCCCAGTGGAGCGGCTCTTTATCATGGATTAAGTTCTCCACAGCCTGCATAGGGTCCATAGGTGGAGCCGGCAACTCTTCCTCAGTAGGCTCAGGTTCCATCTCCTCCGCCGCTGGTTCTCCTTCTATACAGGGCTTCAGGCGGTTCCTGTGAACAACTTGGGGACCTTTTCCTTCCCTGGATACCTGGTAAATGTGGGCCACAGCATTGGGTATGGCAGTAATAAGGTAGGGAATCCTTTCCCATTTGCTGTCCAACTTGCTGGTCCGGTGGTTGTTTTTCAACCATACCTTGTCTCCCAGTCTTGGGCAGTGGGTTGATCTCATCCGGCACCTGTACCCCTAGTACCCCTAGGGAGTGGTCCGCAGGCAATCTCCCTTGTCGGCCGAACATCAAATAGAACGGGGTGTAGCCGGTGGAACAATGGATAGTGTTGTTGTACGTGTACATAAGCTGCGGCAACAGAGTAGGCCAATCTCCCCTCGTCTCAGGGGGTACTGCTCTCAGCATTTCAATGAGAGTCTTATTCATTTTCTCACAGAAACCGTTACCTTGCGGATGATAAGCGGTGGTCCGGACCTTCTGGCAGTTGTGTAGCAGGCACATCTCATGGAACAGCTGTGACTCAAACGCAGACCCTTGATCGGTGAGGATCCTTTCTGGGCAACCGTAGGGCAGCAGGAAATGCTTCCAGAACGCCTCCGCTGTGGTCTTGGCTGTCAGGTCTTTCACAGGCACTGCTACGACAAAGATGGGATGGAGAGGCGCCCTCTGGTCATGGCGTTCAGTCCGCCCCACAGCACAGGTAGTGCATTCTCGGCACCATTTCTCAATATCTTCTCTCATCCCGATCCAATAGAATCTTCTGCGAATGGTGGCCTCAGTCTTTTGCACACCGAAGTGTCCGGACTGATTGTGATACATATCCAGCACCAGGCTGGCATCCCGACGTGGCAGGAGGATTTGATACACTCTATCATAGGACACTGGATCCAGACTCCTTCTGAGCAACAGGCCCTTTTGAAGGAATAGTTGATGGCGATGTCTCCACAGTCTCACTAGCTCTGGGTCTGCACTCTTCCTGCGGATCCTCTCAGGGACTTTTCCACTGGCAAGGAAGTCGAGCAGTTCACCGAGGACTCTACTTTCGGACTGGAGCTTAATCCATCTTTGTTGATCGCCTCTGGACTCCGGACCATCTGATGAGGAAGGATCAGCAGCAGGGGAATCTTCAGTACGTATATTATCCTGCTGGGTAAATTTATTATAGAACGCTGGCATCTCCACCTCTTCCCAGGCATCTTTCGGTTCATCTGGGGCTTCTGTAGTGGGGAGTCGTGACAGAGCATCAGCGTTCTCATTGGAGTGGCCTGCCCGGTACTTCACAGTAAAATCATAGTTGGCCAGGTGGGAGGCCCATCTTTGCTCCAGTGCCCCTAATTTGGCTGTATTCAGATGCGCCAGGGGATTATTATCTGTGAAGGCAACAAACGGTGTGGCAGCGAGATAGTCCTTAAACTTTTCAGTCACAGCCCACACTAAGGCAAGAAACTCCAGCTTGAAAGAACTGTAATTCTGGTCGTTCTTCTCAGCTCCCTACAGGGATCGGCTGGCGTAGGCAATCACCCTTTCTTTGTTATCTTGCACTTGAGCCAACACGGCCCCCAGGCCTCTTTTACTGGCATCTGTGTAGAGGTGGAATGGCTTCTGATAATCTGGGTAACCCAGAACAGGGGGTTCAGTCAACTTCTTCTTTAGGAGTTGGAAGGCAATTTCCCGCTCTTCATTCCACTCAACAGGAATAGGAGTCTTTGGGCTCTTCTTTGAATGCCCCCTCAAGAGTTCCTGGATGGGATCCGCAATTTGTGCGAAATGCGGGATGAAACGCCTATAATACCCTGCAAAACTGAGAAAGCTTCTCACCTCTTTCACGGTCGTAGGAGTAGGCCAGTTACGGACAGTAGCAAGTTTGTCAGGATCAGGCTGTACTCCCTCGGCACTGACAATGTGCCCGAGATATTTGACGGCTGGTTTCAGCAGGTGGCACTTGGATGGCTTGATTTTGAGGCCATATTTAGTAAGAACTTGAAACACCTCACCCAGGTGCTTTAGATGGTCCTCATACGTCTTGGAGTATATAATGACGTCATCCAGGTATAATAGCACCGTCTCAAAATTCCTATGGCCTAAACAACGCTCCATCAGCCGCTGGAACGTCCCTGGAGTGTTACACAGTCCAAATGGCATATCATTGAATTCAAACAGGCCCATAGGTCTAGTGAAAGCAGTCTTTTCTCGATCTTCTGGGGCCATGGGTACCTGCCAGTACCCACTGGTTAAGTCCAAGGTGGAGAAATAGGCTGATGACCCCAGGGCAGTCAAGGACTCCTCAATGCGTGGCAATGGATATGCATCTTTGTGGGTGATTTGATTAATTTTCCTGTAATCCATGCAGAACCTTATGCTGCCATCTTTTTTTCGCACAAGTACTAGGGGCGCAGCCCAGGGACTATGGCTGTCCCGGATTATATTAGAGTCTTTCATCTCTTGTATCATTTCTTTCACAGACTGATAGGTAGTAGGTGGTATGGGTCTGTGCCTCTCCTTAATAGGAGGATGAGAGCCAGTGGGTATGGTGTGTTGGATTACACTGACCTCTCCATAGTCTGTGGAGTGTTTGCTGAAAGCCTGGTGGTGCTCCTTCACCAGCTTCAGGACTCCCTCTAGTTGCTCCTTTGGGGTGGATTCGTCCCCCACATGTAGTTCTTCCCACCAGGATGCCGTTGGGGTGCTGCTGTTCTGCGCGGTCTGGAGCGCCTCCGCGGCAGACAGACGGATCACATCCTGGAAAGACACCTGGAAAAGCTGAGCAACGGGGTAGTGTTTAAAGAGAGTAACGGGATGATCACCAAAGTTGATTAAACTAACAGGCACTTTACCTTGAGACACGGTCACCATGCTCTTGGCTGTCCGTACGAAAGGATGATCCTTAATAGGAATAGGTTCCACTAGGGCTTGATAGTCCTGGCCCTGGATCCCTAATACAGCCCGGCACCACAGGATGATCTGGGAATTTGGAGGCAAAATCACCGGCCGGTTATCCCGGATCCGGACAGTGCAAATTTCTCCTTTCTTGTTGGCGAACCTTTGTTGAGTGCATAGCACGCAAATAGTTTTCTGAATAACTTTTCTGGAAGCAGGTGAGGCGGATGATATGGTTTGATTCAATGCTTCAAGCACTTCGGAGTAACAATTTTTAAGAACATTAGTCCCTAAGATCACAGGGTGTCCTCCTTTACCCCCGGCTTGCACCACAATCACGCCTTGCTGTAGCAGGGTGGCTTCTCCCACCTGAAGAGTAGGTTCCCAATACCCATGCACTTTCACTGGCTTACCGTTGCTGGCAATGATATCTAGCCAGGACTCTGGTGGCTGGGTGAGGAGACTTGGATCCCAGAACTTATCAAAGGCAGGCCGTTGAATGGTGGTGACCTGTGACCCAGTGTCTAACAGGGCCTCAAAAGGTATCCCGTTGATACATATATTAATTTTCGGACGGGATCCCACATACTTAGGCATCCATTTTGGATCCTTTGGACCTTCTGTTCTACCTCCCGAGGGGCGGTTACTCGTTTAACTGCCAGCATATGGATTCAGTATGTCCATATTTCTTGCAGTGATGGCAGACAGGCTGTTTTCTACTTCTGGGCCGGTACTTCGGTCGCCCATCAGGCTCTTTTGGATACACATCTCCATATGCAGGTGGGAGCCTTGGAGGAAAAGGACCTTCATCTTCTAGTAACAATGGTCTCTCCCACTCCTCTATCTTCTTGCACACCTTCTCTAGACTTAGAGTAAGGTAGTTCACTTGCTCCATTAGTGCTGCCACTACATCCGTGACTGGAGCCTGGGTGGCTTGACCGACTCCTGCAGTCCCCACATTAACAGTCTTTGGCCGACAAGCCTGGGGTTCAGGGAAGGCTGCTGGCCCTGGAGCAGGGTTCTGGCCTAGGATGCTGATGGCCAATTCTTTAAAATCCAAGAATGTACAGTGAGGGTGTTGAGCTGACAACATCCGTAGCTGGCCCTTTAAATGCTCAGTACTTATGCCTGCAATGAATTGCTCCCTAAGAGTCCGGTCCTGGTCCTCAGCTTCTTTAGGATCCACTTGGACTACAGCTCTCAGCGTCTCCTGTAAGGACAGAGCAAAATCACGGAGCGACTCTCCAGGCTGCTGCTTTCTGCTGAAGAAACACATTTTAACTTCTGACACCGTTCTGGCTTCAAACGTGGTGCCCAGACGTTCAAAGATCTGTTCCAGGCTATTTTTCTCAGAACGGGGCCATGACATTACTTCCCTGCGGGCGGCCCCTTCTAACTGAGCTAAGAGGATCTCCATTTGCTGCTCAGCATTGATGGGATAAAGCCGGAACAGAGCCAGTATTTGTTCCCTAAAGTCTTTTAACTTGTGGGCTTCCCCTGAATAACGTGGGAACCAGGGGGCCCCGAAATAATACGGCATGGTTAGCGGCATCAGGCTTGGCGGTGCCGCGGCGGCAGGGGCCCCAGAATCGGCCGCAGGTACTTCAGCAGGCTCGACTGGGGCTGCCTGTATGATTTCCTCGACCGCGGACATGGCGTTGCTAGGTGGGTATGGCCCTTTAAATGTAGCGGAGCGGACCGGAGCGGCTATGGCAGTAACTTAAACTTTTTTTTTTTTCAGACAAGTCTTCCACTACCAGCGGGGATCCCTCCGGTGCCTTGGCAGGGGTCGGGAAGCTTCCGGACAGGTAAGCGGAGAAACCGGCAAAAGTTTTTAAAGTCGGTACTCACTCAGGTGGTGCTCGCTCCAAATCTCGCGAGATTCGCAGCTACGGGTGTCGGACGCCCTGCGTACCGCGTCAGCAGGTGGGCGCGGCCTCTCATAGCTCCGGGACTCAGGTAGGCGGGGTTCTTCTTCTTGGTTGGCTGGGCAATGGCTCCGCCTGATTCTTTTCGCGCCAAAGTCCTCTTTTTTGCGCCAAACAGCTCCACGAGGCGCACTTGTAATCCGATCAGGTTAAGTGGGCAATATGGCTGTCTATTCACTGACAGCAAGTGGTGACTCAAATCGGCAGAAAATAGTCCATACAATGCAATCTTCACACCGCAATTATTACAGTTCACTTTGGCCCAGCAATTTTCAATAAAACAATTGGGGCATGTCACTTTAAGACAATTTTCAGCACACAGTTTTTAAATCCGCAATGGCGAAGGAATATTCGTATCCTGTTCGTGACGCCAATTTATGCAACACGCCAGACCTGCAGGGTATAGACGAAGTGAGGTCACGGTTATGGGCAATCGAGGGTTACTCACTATGTTGGAGAACTCTGGGCAGGCGCGTGGCAGTGAAGGAGAGGTAGACACGGTTCCTCTGGGGCACACTCTGCATATAGGGACCAGGCCTGATGGTGGATGAGGTGCCCTGGATGTTACGGGTATTTTGAGTGCCTGGGGCAAGGTCCCTGTTGTATTTGTGACGCCAGTGCCTTTGGACGGGGGCACGCCGGTTGGTGGTTGGAATGATAGAGGTACACAAGTATATGGTGAACCAAACATAACTTTACTGGACAATCCAACTTTGTACAGCAGGAAGGAGTACAGTCTTTGTATTACAGTTCCACAAGGAAGCTTATTCACAAAATGGCAGGCAATATTCATGCAAGATACGCAGAGGGTAAACTTCACAAGCACTCAGCAACAGGTTGTACCTTTCCTCAGGAATCAATGTACAGTGTCCTTTCTAGAACTCCTGCTCTGGCTTTATATCTCCCAAGGCCCGGATGCCTAAAAGGGTGGCTTAAATCCTTGGTTAACTTTCTTCCTCAGGTATTAGATTCTTGCTACACTTTCTAAGGTCCTCTGCCCATCAGGGTCACTTATCTTACCCTGGATCTCCTTTTCCTGTAAGGTGGATAACTGTGGGTTTTCTCCCAGGAGGTTGGATCCTGCAACTGGGGTGTCTCTACTGAGCTAATCCTAGCCTCAGGAGCTTCAGGTGGACGAAGTGACTCCTCTAATCCCCTGGAATGAACTAACTCTGTCCTGTCTGGGCCTTCCTATATGTATCTAGAGCTCTCTAGCTCCCTCTAACGTCTGGGAGGCTAAACTACATCCTGACAGGCCTGACACCCAGATAATACAGGGAAAACAAACGCATGACATTTAATGCAATGGAACACATTAACCTGCGCAGTGCGCACCTTTACCTAGTGGGACACTACACGAGTTCCTAGAATTTTTTTATTTTTTGTCGCAAGTTAGTGGAATATGAGACTTTGTAAGAAAAAAAAATAAAATAAAATAAAAATCATTATTTTCCGCTAACTTGTGACAAAAAATAAAAAGTTCTATGAACTCACTATGCCCATCAGTGAATACCTTAGGGTGTCTACTTTCCGAAATGGGGTCATTTGTGGGGTTTTTCTACTGTCTGGGCATTGTAGAACCTCGGGAATCATGACAGGTGCTCAGAAAGTCAGAGCTGCTTCAAAAAGCGGAAATTCACATTTTTGTACCATAGTTTGTAAACGCTATAACTTTTACCCAAACCATTTTTTTTTTTTCCCAAACATTTTTTTTTAATCAAAGACATGTAGAACTATAAATTTAGCGGAAAATGTATATATGGATGTCGGGTTTTTTTTGCTAAATTTTACAGCTGAAAGTGAAAAATATCATTTTTTTGCAAAAAAATCGTTACATTTTGATTAATAACAAAAAAAGTAAAAATGTCAGCAGCAATAAAATACCACCAAATGAAAGCTCTATTAGTGAGAAGAAAAGGAGGTAAAATTCATTTGGGTGGTAAGTTGCATGACCGAGCGATAAACGGTGAAAGTAGTGTAGTGCCGAAGTGTAAAAAGTGCTCTGGTCATGAAGGGGGTTTCAGCTAGCGGGGCTGAAGTGGTTAAAGAAGGAATATAGGACCTATATATACAGGGTGTATCTCACACGGCCTGAACTAAAGATTGTTGTACCAAATGGCGGTATTTCAAATCTCTGAATCTAACCCAAAAGAATTTAGGGTGTATCTCAAAATGACATATGCAGCAAAAGCTGCCAAACAAGCTTTTTTTGCCCAAACGGGTATTTGTTTAATAACTCAATATGCTGCAAGGCCTGAAAAAAAGGTGTATTTTGACCCAAAAAGGGTGTTTTATTAATGAAAGAATATAAGCTCTGTATATACAGGGTGTATCTCACACGGCCTGACCCACAGTATGCCTGAAATAAATATTGGTGCACAAAATGGAGGTATTCCAAATCTCAGAATCTAACCCAAATGTATTAAGGGTGTATCTCACAATGACATATGCAGCAAAGGCTGCCAAATAACATTTGTTTGCTTAAACAGGTGTTTGTTTTATAACTCAATATGGCAGCAGTATATAATCCAGGAATTTCAAACGTGCTTATGCTGCAAGGGCTTAAATATTGTGTATTTTCCCCCAATAATGGTGTTTTATTAATGAAAGAATATAAGACCTTTTTATACAGGCTGTATCTTACACAGCCTTACGCACAGTAGGCCTGAATAAAAGATTGGTGCACCAAATCGCGGTATTTCAAATCTCTGAATCTAACCCAAATGTATTAAGGGTGTATCTCAGAATGACATATGCAGCAAAGACTGCCAATTAAACAGTTTTTTGTCCAAACGGGTGTTTGTTTAATAACTCAATATGGCAGCAGTAGATAACGCAGGAATTTCAAACGTGATTATGTTGCAAGGCCTGAAATATTGTCTGTTTTGACACAATTTTTTTATTTTTTATTAATTAAAGAATATAAGCCATGTATATACAGGGTCCATCTCAAACGACATGACCCACAATAAGCATGAATTAAAGAATTTGTACCAAATGGTGGCATTTCAAATCTCTGAATCTAACACAAATGTATTAAGGGTGTATCTCACAATGACATATGCAGCAAAAGCTGCCAAACAGACTTTTTTCCCCAAACGGTTGTTTGTTTAATAACTCAATATGGCAGCAGTGTATAACCCAGTAATTTCAAACATGCTTATGCTGCAAGACCTGAATTATTGTGTATTTTGACCCAAAAAGGGTTTTTTTATTAATGAAATAGTATAAGCCATGTATATACTGGGTCTATCTCAAACGGCCTAAACCCACAGTAAGCCTGAATTAAAGATTGTTGTACCAAATGGCGGTATTTCAAATCTCTGAATCTAACCCGAATGTATTAAGGGTGTATTTTTACAATGACATATGCAGCAAAAGCTGCCAAACAAACCTTTTTTGCCCAAACGGGTGTTTGTTTAATGACTCAATATGGCAGCAGTATATAACCCAGGAATTTCAAATGTGCTTATGCTGCAAGGTCTGAAATATTGTGTATTTTGACCCAAAAAGGGTGTTTTATTAATGAAAGAATATAAGCCCTGTTTATACTAAGTGTATCTCACACGGCCTGACCCACATTAGGCCTGAAAGAAATATTGGTGCACCAAATGGCAGTATTTCAAATCTCTGAATCTAACCGAAATGTATTAAGGATGTATCTCACAATGATATATACAGCAAAGGCTGCCAAATTAACTTTTTTTTGCCCAAACGGGTATTTGTTTAATAACTCAATATGGCAGCTGTATATAACCCAGAAATTTCAAACGTGCTTATGCTGCAAGGCTTGAAATATTGTGTATTTTGACCCAAAAAGGGAGTTTCATTAATGAAAGAATATATGCCCTGTATATACAGAGTGTATCTCACACGGCCTGACCCACAGTAGGCCTTAATTAAATATTAATGCACCAAATGGCGATATTTCAAATCTCTGAATCTAACCCAAATGTATTAAGGGTGTATCTCACAAGAGAGCCTGAGGGGCCCAAAGACCCTTGTGCCGCATAAGAAGACAATTGTTTTATAGATGCATGCTAATCAAGTTACACCTCTGGCCGGAGGGAAGGGGTTAGGTCAAGAATTGGCCATGGGAGGGGGGGCACAAAGGCTATGTGCTTCCCAACCCCAGGCCACAAATCACTGAGGGAAGGGGGGCCCAATCTGAACTCTTGCACCAGGGCCCATAAGCTTTTTGCTACATCCCTGAGCACAGCCAGGGGTAAACGACCGCAAGCAGTTTTAAAACTAATCTGTTTGGGGGACAAACAAACCCCACACCGCACAGGAGCTGTGGACAGTGAGTGGTTTGTGCCAGTGAGCCTCAACCCGGCCTGGTGGTGTGCGATAATGGGCGAAATCTCGTAGCAGCTCTGGGACTAGCCGCTTTGATGCACATTCCTTGCCTGGCGCATGTGCTGAATTTGGTGGTGCTGAGATTCCTTAAAAATTGTGCCGATATGTCAGAGCTGCTGCATAAGGTGTGGGCCGTCTGTGCACACTTTCGGCGTTCCCACCATGCAGCTGCTCGCCTGTCAGCGCTGCAGCGTAACTTCGGCCTTCCCGCTCACCGCCTCATATGCAACATGCCCACAAGGTGGGATTCCACCTTGCAGGTGATAGTGGAGTTTCAGCTGCATAACGCACGGGTGAGTCCCTTTGCGGAACATTACCACTTTACCACCAATGACTGGGCCTCCATGCGAGACCTGTGTTCCTTGTTGAGCTGTTTTGAGTACTCCACCAACATGGCCAGTGCAGAAAACGCAGTTCTCAGCGTTACTATCCCACTTCTATGCCTCCTTAAAAAAACGCTCCTGGGGATGATGGAAGAGGATGTGGCACAGGAGGATGAGGAGGAAGAGGGTTCATTTCGTAGGGTTTCCGGCCAGTCATTCACAAGTGGCTCCGAGGGTGGGTTCCTGCACCCACAAATGCCAGGTACACAATTTTCCAGCCAGGGCACAGTTCTGGATGATGATGACGTGGAGGATGAGGAGGAGATGATGGAGGAGGAGTAACCATGTTCACAGCAGGGTGGCACCCAGACCAGCTCATGGCCATCACCGGTGTGTGGCTGGGGGTATACAGAGGAATGCAATAAGAGAAAAGAAAAAAAAGAGGTTGAGTCGTTTCACCAGGACAGGAGGTCCTGGGAAAGAAGGCGCCAGAGGGATGGAAGAGATGTAGGTATAAATGGAAGAAAGATTACGAAATAGACCAAAATACAATAGCACCCCAAAACTATGTGCCTATTGGATAACTATTTAGGGGAAGGCTGCGCAAGTGTTATAGGGAAAATGAAAAACTTTTCAGTCCCTATAGACAGATACCAATGACAAGTGAACCTTGTCTGGGGGCACCATAAAATATATCAGAAAGAAATATATCAGATGGATCCCACCGGACGTGATTCAAAAAACAGGAAACACTATAGAAGGCGCCACTCCCAAAGATGTAGAGAAAATAGGTGAAAATGGATAATGTCCCCTTATACCGAAGGGTAATGTTGAAATAAAAATAATTATAATAATTAAAATGAAGTACTCTCCATGGAAGAGATTCCTGTTGATGAGAGTTGTGGTACTCACTTCACAGGGGGGGCAGTCACAGGATAAAACTCAAGACACCCGTGACCGACTACCCCCCTCGCCGGGATCTCATGTCAGATGATAACAATTGATGGCAGCCGATGACAAGGCTTCTGGTCAATGCAGTTTATTTACACTAAAATAGCCCAACGCGTTTCGGAGGTTTTTTGATCCTCCTTCTTCAGGGGTATTAAAAAACAAAAGAATTTTTCAGACATACAATACAGTTAAATCAGCTGAGTATATAGAAAGTGAACACTAAAGAGTATACAAAAAGTATATGACAATCTGTATGATCCTAAATGAAAGAATAGGCATAATAAATACATATTCACATATCTCTCTCCAGACAACACCTGCGATCACAACTATGTCACAAAATACATTTTTAAAAAAAATTAGATATAATAAAAAATAAAAATTATCAAACTATTGGATATTCCACTTGTACGTAGTGCCCCATAGTGTTTACCAGATGGAATTTTGTATCATCCTAATCCTTTACTCCAAACGGTTTAGGTTCCATTTTTAGCAATATATTAAGACAAAAATTACCTTCCGGGGTCTCTTTTCACAGGTCTCCACTGCTTCAAAAGGACAAGCTCCTTTTCAATGAGCTTCCCCTTTAATGGGTATTTACATATAATCCGGGCAGCACATGGAGATGGCGTCCTGGAAGAGGAGGGGGTTAAACCGGAAGTGGATGTCCCTCACCATCTAAACCTGACTAGTGGCCACAATAGATTAGAAAAAGCCACAATTAGCCGCCAAGGGTACATGTTCTAACCTATATTCAGGTTTAAAACTAAGATTATGGGCCAGAGGTAGATCGGGTTGCTGTGCGTTCCAGTGTGGAACGCACCGCAACTTCCGTTGAGTAGCCCAGGCATCACTTCCTGTGCGTTCCAAAGTGGAGCGCACTATTTGCAAGGACGGACATTATATATAACCATATATGGTATAATAATAATTAGCAGGGATTACTAACACAAAATTTAATGAAAAATCCTATATATATATATATATATATATATATATATATATATACAGGAATAGAATAGCAACAAAATATAGATCTCACAAATAATTAATTAATACAAAATAAAATAATGGAGACAAGGTAGTAATCTATAGAGTACATATGAGAAAAAAATAAAAATAAATCGATAAACCAGTAATATATTATATTCAAATTATATTTAAATTATTTTTTATTTTCTATTTAAAAATTCATACGTTACTACACTACCTTAAAATGATATAATAGGTATATTATTTATATGATGTTTTATGGATGAATAAATAAATAAATAAATAAATTAAAATTAAACATATTCCAGGCATTCATTGAGGCCAAATGGTGTCAAGGTGTTCAAGTGAAATATCCAGTACATCTCTTTCTTACATAGTGTCTGGAAACAGTGTGTAACCTGTTCCATTGGTGTCACACGTAGGCTTGTAGGGTCACCATCATGTACCCTAGCAAAGTGTCTGGAGACACTATGGGTAAGCACTTTTCTCGTGATGTTCGAACGATGCTCGTTCATTCTTTCATGCAGGGTTTGCGTAGTGCGGCCTACGTAAAAGAGTGAACAGAAGCATTGAAGAAGATAGATCACATTCGTCGTGCTACAGTCCATATATTGTTTGAATGTGAAAATTTCCCCATTCGTAGGATTTTTTATGTTCTGAATGTCATGTGTAATCATAAGGCAACATTTACACCTACTGCCTTTACACTTGAAAATGCCTGGTATGCCCTTAGGTGTTTTGGAGGAGTGGTCTAATTTCGGACAGTAAGGGGCCAATACATTTTTCAGGGTTTTCGCTCTGCGGAACGTGAGGATAGGTGTAGATGCAATGCCTTTGTTCAGAAGCGGATCTTTTAATAATATTGGCCAGTTTTTCCTTAGGATTTCTCTAATCACGTTATGTTGTGAACTATACCTGGTGACCAGACCTAGGTGGCGAGCCGAACCAGGGTCCTTTTTTCCAGATGATGAGTTTTCTACCTTTGGTTTTAAACTCTCTTGTTGGGTGGTTTTCCAGATTTTTTTGATAGAGTTTTCTAGTAATCTTTTCGGATAGCCTTTATCCATAAATCTCTTCTTGAGGAACCCTATTTGGCTCTTTGCGATCTACCTCTGGCCCATAATCTTAGTTTTAAACCTGAATATAGGTTAGAACATGTACCCTTGGCGGCTAATTGTGGCTTTTTCTAATCTATTGTGGCCACTAGTCAGGTTTAGATGGTGAGGGACATCCACTTCCGGTTTAATCCCCTCCTCTTCCAGGACGTCATCTCCATGTGCTGCCCGGATTATATGTAAATACCCATTAAAGGGGAAGCTCATTGAAAAGGAGCTTGTCCTTTTGAAGCAGTGGAGACCTGTGAAAAGAGACCCCCTGAGGGTAATTTTTGTCTTAATATATAGCTAAAAATGGAACCTAAACCGTTTGGAGTGAAGGATTAGGATGATACAAAATTCCATCTGGTAAACACTATGGGGCACTACATACAAGTGGAATATCCAATAGTTTGATAATTTTTATTTTTTATTATATCAAATTTTTTAACATTTTTTATTTTGTGACATAGTTGTGATCGCAGGTGTTGTCTGGAGAGAGATATGTGAATATGTATTTATTATGCCTATTCTTTCATTTAGGATCATACAGATTGTCATATACTTTTTGTATACTCTTTAGTGTTCACTTTCTATATACTCAGCTGATTTAACTGTATTGTATGTCTGAAAAATTCTTTTGTTTTTTAATACCCCTGAAGAAGGAGGATCAAAAAACCTCCGAAACGCGTTGGGCTATTTTAGTGTAAATAAACTGCATTGACCAGAAGCCTTGTCATCGGCTGCCATCAATTGTTATCATCTGACATGAGATCCCGGCGAGGGGGGTAGTCGGTCACGGGTGTCTTGAGTTTTATCCTGTGACTGCCCCCCCTGTGAAGTGAGTACCACAACTCTCATCAACAGGAATCTCTTCCATGGAGAGTACTTCATTTTAATTATTATAATTATTTTTATTTCAACATTACCCTTTGGTATAAGGGGACATTATCCATTTTCACCTATTTTCTCTACATCTTTGGGAGTGGCGCCTTCTATAGTGTTTCCCGTTTTTTGAATCACGTCCGGTGGGATCCATCTGATATATTTCTTTCTGATATATTTTCTGGTGCCCCCAGACAAGGTTCACTTGTCATTGGTATACAGAGGACACAGACGAATGACCTCCCACAGAGGAAAGCTCTTCGTTGCCTCTGGGCAGCCTGGCACACATGAGCGATTACATGCTGCAGTGCCTCCGCAACGACCGCCGGGTTGCCCACATTCTAACTTGTGCTGATTACTAGGTGGCCGTGCTGCTGGATCCCCATTACAAGGACAACGTACCGTCCTTAATTTCCTCACTGGAGCGTGATCGTAAGATGCGTGAGTACAAGCGCACGCTGGTAGACGCGCTGCTGGTGGCATTCCCACCTGACAGCGGGGGCACAGTGGAAGCACAAGGCGAAGGCAGAGGAAGAGGTCGCCAACGCAGCTGTGGCACCGCCAGCACCTCAGAAGACAGGGTTAGCATGGCCGAAATGTGGAAAAGCTTTGTCAGCACGCCACAACAAACAGCACCACCTTCTGATATGGAACGTCTTAGCAGGAGGCAGCATTTCACCAACATGGTGGAGCAGTATGTGTGCACATGACTACACATACTGAATGATGGATCTGCCCCATTCAACTTCTGGGTCTCCAAATTGGGCACATGGCTGGAGCTTACCCTTTACGCCTTGGAGGTGCTGGCCTGCCCTGCAGCCAGTGTATTATCTGAACGTGTGTTTAGCACGGCAGGGGGTGACATCACACCCAATGTGGACAAGCTCAGGACTAGTGCGTACCTTGTGCAGAATTGACATGTATATCGGCACTAACCAGCCATTGTTATACTTCAGCACAATTGCTCAGTCTTGTATTTTGGATATTTCACACTCTTTTAGAGTGTACCCTAATAAAAAAAGAAAAAAAAATTAAATCAAAAACCTGTGTTGGCTTTCCCGTCCTCCACCGCTGCTTCCACCTACACTACTACGTTCACTGCCTCCTCAAACTCCTACTCCATATGGAACTCCACCTCATAAATCAATTTTTTTTTTATTTGTACATATTTTATATTATGTCATTTCACTACTTTGTCATTTACATTTAAGGTGAAATTCACCAATTTTTGTGTGCATAGTACCTAGTAGACCGGTAAAAAAAAAAATATTGTCAGTTACATTTTCTGGTGAAATTCACCAATTTTTGGGTGTGAAGTACCACTGCTATACCTAGTAGACAGGTAAAAAAAATAGTCTGTTACATTTTTGGGGGAAATTCCCCAATTTTTGGGTGTATACCCCTCCTAGTTGAAAGCTTAATAAATTTCAATAATTTTTCTTTAACATTTTCGGGTGACAATAATCTATTTTTTTCCTGTCATAGATCCCTGCTCTACCAAGTAGACAGGTTAATAAATTTCCCAAAATTTGTATGTTACATTCTTGAGTTGACATACAATTTTAGACGTGAATAAACCCCCTGATCTGCATAGGTGACAGGAAATAAAATGTAATAAATTCTTCAGTAATTAATTTGCGTCACATCCTTTCATTCAATGCTTAAACTTTAAAACGTTGTCACACTTTTATGCTTTAATAATTTCTCCCATAATTCAACTCTATAATTTTAAATTTGAAAAAATTAATCCTCCCTTGGATGTGGTCTCTCTTTCTCACGCTCTTTCTCTGGCGCGGAACCCTGATTCCCCGCCACCCGTGATCACCATGGTAGGCGCAGAAAAGAACATCGAAAGTTGATAGAGCTGATATCAAATTGGATCGTGAACATCATGGGAACGTGCGACATGGTGAGGCAGTAAGTTTGCACACGCCTACACAAACTGACTGAAAGGGGTCAGCCCCTGCAACTTCTGGGTCTCCAAATTGTGCACATGGCCTGAGCTTGCCCTTTACCCCTTGGAGGTGCTTACCTGCCCTGCAGCCAGTGTATTGTCTGAACGTGTGTTTAGCATCACTGGAGGGGTTTATCACAGGTTATTTTTCCCAGTGTTTTGGGGTGTACCCTAATTTAAAAAAACAAAAATAAATTTAAAACCAAAAAACTGTGTAGGCTACCTCCTCCACCGCCGCTTCCACCTACTACCGCCACATTCACTGCCTCCTCAACCTCCTACTCCATATGGACCTCGTCCTCCTAGATAAAGATTATTATTTTTTATTTTTATGTATTTCATGTTATTTAAAGTAATTTCCCTATCCACATTTGTTTGCAGAGCACATGCTCTTAACCACATTTTGATGCCATTTGCAGCCCTCTAGCTCTTTCCATGATATTTTTACAGCCATTTTAGTGCTCAAAAGTTCGGGTCCCCATTGACTTCAATTGGGTTCGGGGTCAAGTTCGGGTCAACCATGTGTCCGCTCAACTCTTTTCAGGAACCATTTGACAGCCAGATTGAACACGTGTGGCATGCAGGGCGCATGACTCAGCCTTCCTTGATGCAGCGCCGACACTATGTTATTCCTGTCGTCGGTCACTATGGTTCCGATTTCCATTTGTCTCAGAGAAAGCTAGGATTCAATTTCCTGACAGTAAGGCCCCATGCACACGACCGTTGTTTGGGTCCGCATCCGAGCCGCCGTTTCGGCGGCTCGGATGCGGACCCATTCACTTCAATGGGGCCGCAAAAGATGCGGACAGCACTCTGTTTGCTGTCCACATCCGTGGCTCCGTTCCGCAGCCCCGCTAAAAAAAAAACATAACATGTCCTATTCTTGTCCGCGCTTTGTGGACAAGAATAGGCATTTATATTGCCGGCGTCCATTCTGTTTCGCAAATTGCAGAAGGCAACACGGGCAGCTTCTGTTTTTTGCGGATCCTCGGTTTGCAGACCGCAAAAAAACGGCACGGTCGTGTGCATGAGGCCTAAGACGGATTTAAAGACGGTGTTCTGAACCCCTAGAATGGCTTTATGTAACCGATAAAATTAACAGTCTGATTAAATCTCCTATAACAGTAAGAGCTCTTGCACATTAAAGTTTTTTTTTTCCGTTTGCCTTCCATATGCCTTCCGTTTCCATATTTAAGTTTTTCCGTTCCGTTCCCAGATAGAACATCTCCTATTATTGTCTGCATAACGGACAAGTATAGTACTGTTCTATCCGGGGCCAGCTGTTCCGTTCTGCAAAAAACTGAATGCACACAGAAGTCATCCGTATTTTTTTGCGGATCCGTTTTTTGCGGACCACAAAATACTGAAAAAGCCATACGGTCATGAATGATGAAAATGCAGTGAACTCCCAAATGACTTTGTCACCGACACAATTAAAAGACTGATTAACTAAAGAAGAGTGGGATGCCATTCCTCAGTAGACAATAAGTCGACTTGTGAACAGCATGAGACATTGTTGTCAAGCTGTAATTGATGCTCAAGGCTACACGACAAGTTTTTGACACATTGACATTTTTTTTGGATATACCCAACACTGTTCCAGATGAGGAACTCAACATTGCATATTTCTACTTAAATGCCCTACTTTCATGATATAATATTACTGTAGCATGAACTTTTTACATTTTTCATAAATTTCACCCAAAAACCAAATATTCCTAACTTTTTGTGAGTAACATATATATATATATATTGTAAAATACTGAGAAATTAGGGAGGCTCAACACTCTAGATGAACAGATAACAGTGGGTTCGCTGCTGATTGGGTCACTCACCCAATTGTAAAATGCAAAATTGTAACAAGGAAGAGCAGGCACACGACCTTCTGGAAAATGAGTGGACTACTGGAAATACTCTAATGAGATTATTATAAAAAAATTTATTCTGAGATATCACACATAAAATGGCCAGTAAATTACTCTAAATAATACACAATAAAATACATTGAAATAAAATTGATATAAAAATTGATATAAAAAGGAAATATCACATAAAAGCCAAGATTGGTATGTAGTCTCCTGAAATTATGTCTCCTGAGTTGAAGAGAAAGTTACTTGTCAGTATTAGTCTGTCTCCATGAGACTCTTACCACTCAGTAGTGCCGGTGTTGTTGGCGTGTGGTATACATGCACGGAGCAGTGTAGTCTCCAAGACGCGGGACTCCGTGCGCTGAGCGCCAAACACTGGATCAATTATAACGGGCACACAGCCCGAAAGACGCGCTCAAAGTGACTGATGCGCAGCAATGAAAAACTGCAATCACATGAGCGCAGGACGCAGGACGCTGGACGCTGGGTTCACAGGGCGTGCTCTCGATCAGGTGATGATATGCAAATGAGTCAGATGTTCTGATCAGCTGGTACGAATCGCCCAATCCCGTAGTTCACAGGTCCTTGTACCAAAGATGATATGTTCCGATCAGCTGGTATGAATCGTCCAGTCCTGTAGTTCACAGGTCCTTGTATCAAGGATAAGTCCAGGTCCTATATTGCGTAGATGGCTGTGTTCAAATAAGAGTTGTTACAGGATAATACTTTTGATCCACAAAGTCTTCTGTACTTGGGGTCCGGACCAGTACTGGATGTAGGAATTGCGTAGTCGGCTAGACGCGTTTCGAGGCTACCTGCCTCTTCCTCAGTAGCTACCAGACTGCGCTCTTCCAAACATTATATAGGGTACATCATTAAAATCATTGGTAAAACCTGAGATCAGCTAAGAGCATTTAAAACATGGCATGGATTCTAAGGAGGATTCTAAAAGGATTCTAAAACGATTACAAATATGTATCAAAGTGTCAAATCTCATACTATGTCCCACAGAATATATATATATTATTCTCTTGTGATATTCACAATCGCACAAATATAATAAAAATACTAAAAAGGTTCTTTCATAATATTATTATAATAATAGGTCTCAATGCACACATGCGTTACCTGTGCGTTTTTTGTTCTCATATATCTTAATAAAAGTTTTAGTAAAAATGTTATATGTCTCTTCAACCATAGTCCATATAAGGATATTTATAAGATGTTTTTCTAAAATTCCTAAAATTTTGTCCTATATTTTGTATGTAACTTCATATATTATATATTTCATTTCTTGTTGAAGATAGATATAATGAAGGTAGGTATAATGATGCCTGGGAGCAAGGGGAGATCAGGGTGCTGGATTAAAAACAGCTGACCCTGATGTCACATCGGTCCCAGGCAACCTATAGAAAACCAAATACTTCTAATTCTGCATTGAGACCTTTCGGAACCAACGAGCCAAATTCAAAAATCCTTCTTGACTCTACTCGGGACATATGCATAATGTGATTGGGTCGCGGCTGGGGTCGAACTTGGTCCTCTGGCGGCGATATATTGATGACATCCTTTTCATTTGGAATGGGAGAGAAGATGACCTGAATGAATTTATTACAGAACTAAATCAGAACGACCAAAACTTAACTTTTACTGCCAATATTAGTCAAACACAAGTTGAATTTCTTGATCTATGTATTGCTGTGGAAACACAGAGATTAGTTTGTAGCACATACTATAAACCAGTAACTCGTAATAGCTACATCTTACACACGAGTTGCCATCTCCCTCGTTGGTTGTCAAACATACCAATCAACCAATTTAGGCGTTTAAAACGAAATTGTACGTCTGAGAGCACTTTTGAAGAAGAAGCAGAAATAATGAAGAAAAATTTTGATGCCAAACAATATCCATCATCCCTTTTACAAAATTCTCTAAATAATGTGAAAATGATGGATAGAACCACCTTTTTCAAAGAAAAATCCAATATAGAACTAAAGAGAGATGCAGAAGAAAATAAGATAAGACTTATTCTTCCTTTTAATTCTCAGTATAAGAAGATTGAGAAAATGATTAAAACACACTGGCATCTTCTCCGTGAAGACAAAGTTATAGGACATCTCTTACCAGTTGTACCAGACATTACATATACAAAAGTCCCTTCGTTAGCATTAAAAATTGCTCCAACTATTAAAAATAGGAATCTAACTCAAACTGATACGATTGCTAAATGGGTAGGCCTACATGGGTTCTTCCGCTGTGGAAGCTGTGCAAATTGCAAAATCACAAAAAATCAGAATAGAAAAACAGAATTAGTGATGTCAACTAGCAATAATTATAAATGGACAATCAGAGAATTTCTAACATGTAGCACTACGGATGTCATCTATCTGCTCCAATGCACATGTGATAAGCAATACATTGGGAGAACTAAGAGGACATTAAAAAAGAGAGTCTCGGAACACATCGCAAATATACGTAAGGGATACGAGAAGCATACGGTCTCTAAACATTTTAAAACCCATCATAATCAAGATCCCAGTACATTAAGATATGTGGCCCTAGAGAGAATACAACCTAACTGGAGGGGAGGGAATCACATTATGCATATGTCCCGAGTAGAGTCAAGAAGGATTTTTGAATTTGGCTCGTTGGTTCCGAAAGGTCTCAATGCAGAATTAGAAGTATTTGGTTTTCTATAGGTTGCCTGGGACCGATGTGACATCAGGGTCAGCTGTTTTTAATCCAGCACCCTGATCTCCCCTTGCTCCCAGGCATCATTATACCTACCTTCATTATATCTATCTTCAACAAGAAATGAAATATATAATATATGAAGTTACATACAAAATATAGGACAAAATTTTAGGAATTTTAGAAAAACATCTTATAAATATCCTTATATGGACTATGGTTGAAGAGACATATAACATTTTTACTAAAACTTTTATTAAGATATATGAGAACAAAAAACGCACAGGTAACGCATGTGTGCATTGAGACCTATTATTATAATAATATTATGAAAGAACCTTTTTAGTATTTTTATTATATTTGTGCGATTGTGAATATCACAAGAGAATAATATATATATATTCTGTGGGACATAGTATGAGATTTGACACTTTGATACATATTTGTAATCGTTTTAGAATCCTTTTAGAATCCTCCTTAGAATCCATGCCATGTTTTAAATGCTCTTAGCTGATCTCAGGTTTTACCAATGATTTTAATGATGTACCCTATATAATGTTTGGAAGAGCGCAGTCTGGTAGCTACTGAGGAAGAGGCAGGTAGCCTCGAAACGCGTCTAGCCGACTACGCAATTCCTACATCCAGTACTGGTCCGGACCCCAAGTACAGAAGACTTTGTGGATCAAAAGTATTATCCTGTAACAACTCTTATTTGAACACAGCCATCTACGCAATATAGGACCTGGACTTATCCTTGATACAAGGACCTGTGAACTACAGGACTGGACGATTCATACCAGCTGATCGGAACATATCATCTTTGGTACAAGGACCTGTGAACTACGGGATTGGGCGATTCGTACCAGCTGATCAGAACATCTGACTCATTTGCATATCATCACCTGATCGAGAGCACGCCCTGTGAACCCAGCGTCCAGCGTCCTGCGTCCTGCGCTCATGTGATTGCAGTTTTTCATTGCTGTGCATCAGTCACTTTGAGCGCGTCTTTCGGGCTGTGTGCCCGTTATAATT
The DNA here is from genome assembly GCF_014858855.1 of Bufo gargarizans. Taxonomy (NCBI): domain Eukaryota; kingdom Metazoa; phylum Chordata; class Amphibia; order Anura; family Bufonidae; genus Bufo; species Bufo gargarizans. Next base: position 214,658,871 of record NC_058085.1, on the reverse strand, counting down.
GATCCAGTGTTTGGCGCTCAGCGCACGGAGTCCCGCGTCTTGGAGACTACACTGCTCCGTGCATGTATACCACACGCCAACAACACCGGCACTACTGAGTGGTAAGAGTCTCATGGAGACAGACTAATACTGACAAGTAACTTTCTCTTCAACTCAGGAGACATAATTTCAGGAGACTACATACCAATCTTGGCTTTTATGTGATATTTCCTTTTTATATCAATTTTTATATCAATTTTATTTCAATGTATTTTATTGTGTATTATTTAGAGTAATTTACTGGCCATTTTATGTGTGATATCTCAGAATAATTTTTTTTATAATAATCTCATTAGAGTATTTCCAGTAGTCCACTCATTTTCCAGAAGGTGGTGTGCCTGCTCTTCCTTGTTACAATTTTGCATATATATATATATATATATATATATATATACACATACATACATATACACACATACATACATATACACACACATACATATACACACACATACAATGGATATAAAAAGTCTACACACCCCTGTTAAAATGTCAGGTTTCTGTGCTGTAAATAAATGAGACAAAGATTAATCATTTCAGAACTTTTACCACCTTTAATGTGACCTATAAACTGTACCACTCAATTGAAAAACAAACTGAAATCTTTTAGGTGGAGGGAAGAAAACAAAAAAACAACAAAAATAATGTGCTTGCATAAGTGTGCACACTGGGGGTGTAGCTGTGTTCAGAATTAAGCAATCACATTCAAAATGTTAAATAGGAGCCAGCATACACCTGCCATCATTTAAAGTGCCTCTGATTAACCCCAAATAAAGTTCAGTTGGTCTAGTTGGTCTTTCCTGAAATGTTCTTATTCCCTTACGTCCTACCAGCAGCACAGATGGGGTTAACTGCCCCTGTGGACTGGTAGGACCGGCGGAATTTTAATGAGCCCAAGAACCAATAAGCGATCTTCAGCTCCCTGAAAGGGAGGAGATCACCCCCCAGCCCACCGTGTTTTTTTCTGTCCTCTGGACAGGTTGGACTGGACTTTGGTTGAAACCCTGGATCGCGGACAACGCGTCCAAATTCAACCTCTGTGGGCTCCCCTTCGAACCAGACAGGCTGTTCGGGTCCGAATTGGACAAGATAATGGAGGGGCTCTCCGACAAAAAGGGGAAGAGCCTCCCCCAGCAGCCCTTTCGGGGACGCCCCAGACAGGAAAAGAAGCGCGAAGGACGTCCGGGGCAGCAGTCTAGGCGCAGAGATTGGGGGGGGACCGTCTCGTAAATATTCGAGGCGCTCCCGTAAACCGACCAAGGAGGCAAAACCCTCCTGACTATGGGCCTCTTCGAGGCTCTTGGATAAGCCCTGCTGTCCCTGCTGTGTCTCCTCTAGACTTTCCCGTACCACTCCCCCAGACTCCCGTGGGGGGCCGTCTCTCCCATTTCAAAGACTCTTGGAGTCAGTTGATCGCAGACCCTTGGGTTCTGGACTTAGTCTCCGTCGGGTACCGGGTAGACTTTCTCTCTCTCCCCCCAGAGAGATTCGTCGCCACACGAAACTTCGGGCCGGCCAATCAAGTGGTCCTGGAATCTTACATCCGGGACTATATCTCCAAGGGAGCCCTAGAGGAGGTGCCGGCAGGGGAGAGAGGCCTAGGCATTTACTCACCAGTGTTCCTGGTTCCCAAGAAGACGGGAGACCTCCGGGTTATCATCGACTTGAGATTTCTCAATCGATTTATAAGGAAGACTAGGTTTTGCATGGAAACCATAAGGTCAGTCGCCCATATCCTCAACCTTGGGGATGTCATGGCTACTCTGGACCTCAAAGATGCATATCTTCATATTCCGATCCATTCCGCTTTCCGGAAATTTCTCAGGATCGCGGTCCAGATTTCAGGGGTTCGCAGGCACTTTCAGTTCACCGCGCTCCCCTTCAGAATCTCTTCTGCCCCCCTTATCTTCACCAAGGTGGTGGTATCGGTGGTGGCAGCATTGAGACTCCAAGGTCTGACTATTATTCCTTATCTGGACGATTGGCTTTTCATAGCTTCTTCAGTTCCGATCCTTACCCACCATCTTCAGGTCGCAATCTCCTTTCTTCTCCGCCTAGGCTGGATTATCAACTGGCAGAAGTCGAATGTGAGCCCATCGCCTTCAATCCATTATTTAGGATTCGTGGTCGACTCTGTGGAGATGTCCCTCCGGTTGACTCAAGAAAGGAAAGCGCGGATTCAGGACCTGGCAAAGGTCCTTTATGTCCCTCGTCGAGTCTCCATCCGGACTCTCATGAAGATGCTGGGGCTCATGTCAGCGGCTGCGGACGCAGTCCCTTGGGCGCTATGGCACCTCCCTCCTCTTCAGTCGGAGGTCTTACACTTATGGAACGGCAGCCCTGCGGGGCTAGATTCCCTGTGTTCCCTGTCCGGTCAAACCCGGAATTCCCTCAGATGGTGGTTTCGACTGCCAGCAGGAAAGTCTATGACCCAACCAAGTTGGGTCATATTGACTACAGACGCGTCCCTTGTAGGCTGGGGCGCTCACCTGGACGGATCCCCAGTGCAGGGATCCTGGTCCCCCCTGGAGCGGCATCTTTCCTCCAATCTTCGCGAGATTCGAGCTATCCGGCTAGCCCTCCTTCACTTCGCCCCTCAAATTCGGGGCAAAGCGGTGAAAGTCCAGTCAGACAATATGACTGCGGTTCTTTATATAAACAAGCAGGGAGGCACAAGGTCATTACCCCTTCTATCAGAGATCGGGGTGATCCTTCGGTGGGCAGAGTTGAACCTTTCCCATTTATCTGCCGTTCATATTCGAGGTTCCCTCAATATGATAGCGGACCGCTTAAGTCGAGGATTACCGACCATGGAGTGGTCTCTGCATCCGGAGGTCTTCAGGCAGCTAGTTCACAGTTGGGGTATGCCAGAGGTGGACCTCATGGCAACCAGGTTCAACGCCAAGATGCTGAGGTTCTGTTTCCTGTACAGGGAAGACAACCCCCTGGCGATAGATGCTCTGTCGATACCGTAGAGGTTCAGGCTGGCTTACATCTTCCCTCCGTTTTCCATGATACCGAGGGTATTGATGAAAATCCGTCAGGATCAGGCCTCGGTAATAGCCATCATGCCGTTTTGGCCCAGAAGATCCTGGTTTACCCAGCTCATTCAGATGAGTCGGGGACAATATTGGAGACTCCCCCGGAGCAGACCCTGGTGTCGTGGGACACTCACCTCTGCCCAGATCTGCACAGGTTCAACCTGACAGCCTGGAGGTTGATCAGTCCCTTCCCAACATAGAAGGGCTTTCCGAGTCGGTCCTGAGAACGTTGTCGCATTCCCGAGCAGAGTCTACAAAGAAGGCCTACTCTAGGATCATGAGAATCTTCGTGGCATGGTGTGATTCCAAACAAGTGGCGTCGGCAGATCCGCCCCTTCCTGCGATACTACAATTCCTTCAAGATGGATTAGATAGAGGCCTATCTCCAGCTACCTTGAAGGTACAAATTTGTGCCATCTCGGCCTGTCTCAACAGGCCATATTCCCGGGACCCACTCATCAAACGCTTCTTGAAGGGAGCGGAGAGACTAAAGCCTACTATACTGAAACCCATTCCCCAGTGGGATCTTTCAATAGTGCTCAGGGGGCTAGCATCTTCCCCCTTCGAGCCTTTGGAGGAGGTAGATTTCAAATATTTAACTTTAAAGTTGGCCTTTCTTCTGGCTATAGCCTCAGCCAAAAGAGTCTCTGAATTGCAGGCTTTCTCTGCAATTCATCCATACATTATTTTCTTACAGGACAGAGTGCTTCTGAAGTTTTTACCATACTTCAGACCTAAGGTGTCTACCTTTCAGAACATCAACCAGGTAATCTCTTTACCAGTTTTGTTTACAACCTCCTCCTCTGATACTCCAGCTAGAGATCCGCTGGATATTTCTAGATGCCTCCAGATCTATGTGGATAGATCCAGAGAGTTCAGGATAGATGAGAATCTCCTTATCCTGTTTGCCGGTAAGTCTAAAGGCCGTAAAGTGTCTAAAGCCACCATTAGTCGCTGGATCAAGGAGGCCATTAGGGAAGCCTTTGTCTCCCAAACCTTAGATCCTCCCGAGTTTGTGAGAGCCCATTCTACTAGGGCGGTCTCCACCTCGGTTGCGGAAAGAAGCCTTCACCCCTTAGAGTTGATCTGTAAGGCGGCCTCCTGGAGCTCTGGGTCAACCTTCATCTCCCATTATAGGATAGATGCTAGGATGGCAGAGTTTTCGGCTTTTGGGCAGACAGTTCTTAGTTCTGCCAGGCATGAGGACCCTCCCTAGGGGTTTTATCTTGCTATCTCCCCATCTGTGCTGCTGGTAGGACGTAAGGGAATCGTTAATTTCTAACGATAATTTGTTTTCCCTTAGTCCTAACAGCAGCACACAAATATCCCTCCCTAAAATACATCATACTTGTTAAAAACACGGTTGGCTGGGGGGTGATCTCCTTCCTTTCAGGGAGCTGAAGATCGCTTATTGGTTCTTGGGCTCATTAAAATTCCGCCGGTCCTACCAGTCCACAGGGGCAGTTAACCCCATCTGTGCTGCTGTTAGGACTAAGGGAAAACAAATTATCGTTAGAAATTAACGAGTTGCATTCCACAGCAAAAGCCATGGTGCACATGGAGCTTCCAAAGCATCAGATGGATCTCATTGTTAAAAGGTATCAGTCAGGAGAAGGGTACAAAAGAATTTCCAAGGCATTAGATATACCATGGAACACAGTGAAGACACTCATCATCAAGTGGAGAAAATATGGCACAACAGTGACATTACCAAGAACTGGACGTCCCTCCAAAATTGATGAAAAGATAACTGGTTTGGGAGGCTACCAAGAGGCCTACAGCAACATTAAAAGAGCTGCAGGAATATCTGGCAAGTACTGGCTGTGTGGTACATGTGATAACAATCTCCCATATTCTCCATATATCTAGGCTATGGGGTAGAGTGGCAAGACGAAAGCCTTTTCTTACAAAGAAAAACATCCAAGCCAGGCTTCATTTTGCAAAAACACATCTGAAGTCTCCCAAAAGCATGTGGGAAAAAGTTTTATGGTCTGATGATACCAAGGTTGAACTTTTTGGCCATAATTCCAAAAGATATGTTTGGCACAAAAACAACACTGCACATCACCAAAAGAACACCATACCCACAGTGAAGCTTGGTGGTGACAGCATCATGCTTTGAGACTTTTTTTCTTCAGCTGTAACTGGGGCCATAGGGCTCTTTCACACTTGCGTTGTTCTGTTCTGGCATAGAGTTCCGTCGTCGGGGCTCTATGCCGGAAGAATCCTTATCAGGATTATCCCCATGCATTCTGAATGGAGAGAAATCCGTTCAGGATGCATCAGGATGTCTTCAGTTCTGGACCGGAACGTTTTTTGGCCGGAGAAAATACTGCAGCATGCTGCGCTTTTTGCTCCGGCCAAAAATCCTGAACACTTGCCGCAAGGCCGGATCCGGAATTAATGCCCATTGTAAGCTAAATGTCGTTTCAGCGCATTACCGGATCCGACGTTTAGCTTTTTCTGAATGGTTACCATGGCTGCCAGGATGCTAAAGTCCTGTTTGCGGGGGAGCGGGGGAGCAGTATACTTACCGTCTGTGCGGCTCCTGGGGCACTTCAAAGTGACGTCAGGGCGCCCCACGCGCATGGATGACGTGATCGCATGGACACGTCGTCCATGCGCATGGGGCGCTCTAACGTCATTTTGGAGCGCCCCGGGAGCCGCACGGACGATACGTATACTGCTCCCCTGCTCCCCTGCTCCCCTGCTCCCCACTACTACTATGGCAAACAGGACTTTAATAGCGTCCTGGCTGCCATAGTAACACTGAACGCATTTTGAAGACTGATCCGTCTTCAAATGCTTTCAGTTCACTTGCGTTTTTCCGGATCCGGCGTGTAATTCCGGCAAATGGAGTACACGACGGATCCGGACAAGGCAAGTGTGAAAAAGCCCTTAGTTAAGCTTAAGGGAATTATAAACAATTACAAATACCAGTCAATATTGACATAAAACCTTCAAGCTTCTGCTAGAAAGCTGAACATGAAGAGGAACTACATCTTTCAGCATGACAACCCAAAGCATACATCCAAATGAATGGCTTCACCAGAAGAAGATTAAAGTTTTGGAATGACCCAGACAGAGCCCAGACCTGAATCCGATTGAAAATCTGTGGGGTGATCTGAAGAGGGCTGTGCACAGGAGATGCTCTCGCAATCTGACAGATTTGGAGTATTTTTGCAAATCTTGCCAAGTCAAAATTTGCCATGCTAATAGACTCATACCCAAAAAGACTGAGTGCTGTAATAAAATCAAAAGGTGCTTCAACAAAGTATTAGTTTAAGGGTGTTCACACTTATGCAAACATATTTTATTTTGATATTTTTTCTTCCCTCTACCTAAAAGATTTCAGTTTGTTTTTCAATTGAGTGGTACAGTTTATAGGTCACATTAAAGGTGTAAAAAGTTCTGAAATGATTTATCTTTGTCAAATTTCTTTACATCACAGAAACCTGACATTTTAATAGGGGTGTGTAGACTTTTTATATCCACTGTAAAAAGAAGAAAAAATTCCACGCCACTCTTGTACATATGGTGAATAAAATGTCCTTTATTCACACATCACAGCGACGTTTCAGTGCCCTCACGGAACCTTTTCCAAGTCAGGTGAATTACAAAGTTCAAGTGCATATAGTATAAATATAGACCACATGATTCAATAATTCATCAGTAATTTATTAGTAATTAAATACATCATTTGTATATATTAAAATAATAATAATAATATCAACATGATCATCCTTCACAACTGTCAATCAGAGTCATATATAGTGTATATTTGTGTAAAATTGATATCCAGTGACTGTGTAATCTACCTCCAGCCACATACATACTTGTTCTTTTCTGTACGGTTAATGAATAATTGTTGGGGCCTCGGAGGAATTCAACACCAGTGACGACCACAAATTTCATCTATCGTTAGAGGTTCTTTCAAGAGGGGGGATTTCGTTAGCCATGTTTTCAATCCAAATGTCATATTTTTAATTATTTTAAACATATGTATTTGACCTATATTTGTACTGGCCTGCAGTAAAATTGATATCCATTGACCGTGTAATATACCTCCAGCCACATAATCACTTGATCTTTTCTGTCCGGTGAATGCCTAATGTATGGGGCCTGTAGTCCAGTGGCCTACAGTAAAATTTTATCCATTGACCGCATAAGCCACATAATCAGAATTTCTTTTATGAATGCCAAATTTTTTAAGGCCCCTACTCCCATGGCCTAAAATAAAAAATTTCTAGGCTCCAACAGGGCACATTTCAGAGAATTTCCCTTTAACATGTCCCCTGATTAAGATACATATTTTTTGTTGGAATTGACCCCCCCTCTAGTATGTCACTGTCCATGTTGTGGGACTATTTGTGCACTTCTACTAAGTATTTGGTGGCTGCAAATATGACCTGAAGGTTTTTCAGGTTCGTCTGTCATTAAAGTCGATGGGGCCCGCCGCAAACTTGCGGTTCGCGAACATTTGATAACGTCCGCATTTGCGAATCATCCCGACCGATGTTCATCCATCACTAATGGGCAAATGGCAAAATAACACAACATATACAGTAACCCCCGACACAAGTCCTGACCTTAAGGGAATGTCCCATACTCCATGACGAACTCCCCTAAATCAAGCTCCTGCTCAGATCATTTGCATTTTCATATCATACAATGACCGGAGCGAGTCAAGCTGAGACCTGTCACATCGGGCATCACATGTTCCACTAACCGCTCATGGGCTTATATAATAATGGTATATGTATAAAACGAAAATGCTTTACATCTGACCAGCGGATTTACAGTGAACCATCAGTGTATTTTCCATAAACTATGTATAAAATATATCTATGACACATATGCTCCCCACTTTGCATCTTTATAAACGAAAAATCTGAATATAACAAAAAATAGCACATGATTCATGTAAATTCACTGACCACAGTAGCAGAATAAACAGAATCAAATTGGCATTAAGCAAGTATAGCATCAATATATCACACCTGTTGTGACCTTTAAGTCTACATTTGATCCATTTGGCTTTAGAGAGTTAAGGCGGAATATCCACATAGGTTATCTCTGTTGAAAAAAAACGGGAACTTATCTCCCCCTTTCTGGGGCATTTTCACCTGGTCTAGGATCATAAACCTCAAATAATATTCCTTGCATCCTTTAAAAAAAAATAAAAAATTAATACCAGTAAATCTTTTCTTTTATTCCTGATGGTTTGTTTATGGTTACTTAATTTTGTTTTAATATCAGGGGTGATTTCCCCCACATATAACAATTTTCAGGGGCACCATAGTACTAGACTTCACTAGAGCCTCCAATAGTGAGGATAGACTAACCATTGGTAGTTGCCAGGGGCGACTCCAGGTTATAAACCAGCCAGTGGCAGCAGGAACCGGGAACCAGAAGGTACCAACAATGGTACCAGCAGTACATTGAGCAGGCAAGGACCGGGCATGGTAATTCAGAATACAAGTATAACATAAACCAGGCAGCAAAAACAGAATCCAGACATAGACAGACTTGGCATAAAAAGACTGGGCATTCCCCCTCCGGGGAACACAGGAACTCACTTCCGCAGGCAGGAGCAGTGAGGCACTGCAAGATAGACATAACAGAACAGACAAGAACAGAACACTAGGAGCAGTAAAACCTGCCACAGACATAAGCAGAATAGGCATAGACAGACAGGAACAGGAACATAAGCAAACACGTTCTGCTAGGCGCACGGACGCAGATATAGCCCTGCTAAGCTATGGACAGATTCAGATACAGACAAGAACAGGCAAAGACATAACATAACCAAACGGAAACATCAATGCAGAACAAGGAATACCACACAGAAACATGGACAGACATGAACGGCAGCAGGTGCCCCAAGGGTCAGAAGCAAGGGGCAAACACACCATAACCAGGAACAGAACAAACAAGACTGACTAGGAGACTCCATTGCTCACAGGCTGAAATAGCCAGATAATGAGCGCACCAGCAAGGACACACCCATGGAACATCAGAAAGGAGTTAACCCTTACAGAACCTAACGGGAGGTACTACAAGCAGGTCAGAGGAAACAGAAACCGCAAAACCGAAAACTGCAGTACCGGACGTTGCCAATAGCAACCGCCCAGAAATACCTTCTGGGAGATCATACTGCCAAGAGGAGGGAAAAGTACACGGATTGCGCACACCACTGAACCGTCGCCAGCACCCAGCTCCGAGCAACCAGCCTACACAGACGGCAACCTGCAGCTGGTACGCTCGGGAACGTATAGCCAGCAGACATGGCAACACAGTCACAGTGAGGCAACACGTAACACAAGGTGTCTCTGTACTAAGTTCTTTGGATAGCCTCTAGAGACAAAAGAATGTCCTATATTGTTGATTGCTACATCTACATCTAGCTACATTTTCCTCTACCTCAACAATTCTTCTCACGCTTAACATTTGACTGTATGGTGATGTATTAACCATTGTCCTAGGGTGGCAACTTTTCTAATACAATAATGTATTTTTATATAAGTTTTCTTAATATTTAAATCAGTATGTAAGATGTCATCCTTGAAGTACACCAGTGTATCAAGAAAATTAATCCGTTCAGTAGATGTCATCAACGTAAATCTAATCTGATCAATCAAGTTGATATATTGATTAAATAACTTTATAGTTATTAGCCTGAAAAAGGTTCCGTTAGGGGACTCAAATGTTAGGGGACTGAAATGTTTCTGTGAAATGTGTGAATAAGGCCTCATGCACATGACAGTTGTGTGCATCCGCGTCCGTTCCGTCATTTTTCACAGTTTAGCGGAGGTCTCATTCATTTCTATGGAGCTGTGAAAAAAAACTGATAGTCCTCCGTTTTTTCTCTGCGTCTGTGATCCGTGATTCCAGTCCGTCAAAAAAATATAACCTGTCCTATTGTTGTCAGTGGAAAACGGAGGACGGACGCGTTCAAGTCAATGGGTCCGTAAAAAAAAAACGGATGCACAACTGGTATGTCATCCGTGTCCGCGTCCGTTTTTTTCTACAAGACCTTGGTGCAATAAAATTACACTTTTCATTAACCTTATTTTTTCCCCCCGTCAGAAAAAAAAAAAAAGGAAGACACAAGGAAACACAACTGAAGCAAAACCGGACACGGACGACTGAAGCCAAATCACAGTGAAAAAACACTGTCGTGTGCATGAGGCCTGAAGGACACTTTTTTCACCATATCTACAGGAATGCCATGGAATTCTTTCTACTCTATATATTAAAAGGTATATGTTCAGTTTTCCTTTTGTATGACCTGGCTATAAAGTGGGTTACATTTTCGACACCAACATGTAGAACATAAGTTATTAGTCTGAAGAAGTGTGTCAGTGATTAATCTTCTTTGTGTGTACAGGCTGCAGGCTCTCAGTGGATCTGCTAGCAGACTTTTGAATTCTGCAAGCTGATCCTCCCCAGGAGTGATGAATCCTGCTGATGCTAGAACTCCAACCTTTCAATCTCTGGTAAAATCCCACCAAGGGAACAATGAGCTGCAATGGTGTAGACATTCACTGACAGCACAGCTGAGTGTGGCAAAGGCTTTTTTATGATATTTCTACTGGGACAATCTATTGAGACTGCTTCAGCAAATCAGTACTGAGCAAATAACTACTAGCTTGCAAACTGAAGCGCCAGAAAAGCAAATGGAAGATTACACTGCTATTCCTCTGATCAGGAATTGTTCTGAAAGGATACACTGGTATTAAACATCCAAAACATATACAAAATCAGACTGATGTTGTTCTTGACATTCGATTTTTTATGATTATATAAGACTACTGTTAAATTATAGTGATGATCGAGCACCAAAGTATTCAGGTGTTTGCCCTGAACACATTGCTATATTCATATGCTCGACCGAGCGACCAAGTATAATGGAAATCAATGGGAGACAAGCAGGCACCCCCTGCTCTGTGAAGGGGGTGATGCCTGGTCCATTGGAAAAGGTCTGAAAGTGAAAGAAGCACCACTGAAATGGATCGGGAACAGCATGGGGATGGATGTCTAATATGCATCTTGGACTCCCAGGTCGCTGCTGGGAACAATGCTGTCCGAGTTGTACGCCACTTTTAGAGACGGACAAAAAGACGCACAAACAATCTTTCCTGTATATTCAATTGTATATAAAGTGCAAGTGCTGCAAAAAATTACAAGCAAGAGGCACTCCGAAACAGCCTGTATATCCCATAAAGCAGTAAAGCAGGGCCTCATTCACATTGTGATACAATTGTTCAGGTAGTGGGACTACACTCATAAAGCCTATGCACTAAGTGAAAGTGCTGCCAAAAATTACAAGGAACCGGCATTACAATACACCCTTTATTACAGATAAAGGAGGGCATCATTCACACCCTTGAAAAATTATGATTGGTGTCCTGCTGGTGACCCTCAAAAACATTTGGAGCAAGGGCTTGCTGATCTGACCATCTAAAACATAAGGGGCAAGGGCCTGCTGCTGAGCTGACCCTCTAAAACATTAGGGGCAAGGGCATGCTGGTGAGCTGACGCTCTAAAACATTATATGCAAGTGCTTGCAGGTGTCACAGTCATATTGGTGTTTGACCGCGATGCGGTTGCCATGCAAACTGGTTGCTAGTGGCATCGTGTTGTTGTCAGTTTGCATGTGCACTTCCCCTTTAAGGTTTGGCTCCCTGCTGTTTGGTGAGCAAGGGGTTAATCTTCTTGCTAGTGGGGATTAAGGTGTTTCCTGGGTGTGGCCACAGGCTTGATATACAGGTCCTTCTCAAAAAATTAGCATATTGTGATAAAGTTCATTATTTTCTGTAATGTACTGATAAACATTAGACTCTCATATATTTTAGATTCATTACACACCAACTGAAGTAGTTCAAGCCTTTTATTGTTTTAATATTGATGATTTTGGCATACAGCTCATGAAAACACAAAATTCCTATCTAAAAAAATTAGCATATTTCATCTGACCAATAAAAGAAAAGTGTTTTTAATACAAAAAAAGTCAACCTTCCAATAATTATGTTCAGTTATGCACTCAATACTTGGTCGGGAATCCTTTTACAGAAATGACTGCTTCAATGCGGCGTGGCATGGAGGCAATCAGCCTGTGGCACTGCTGCGGTGTTATGGAGGCCCAGGATGCTTCGATAGCGGCCTTAAGCTCATCCAGAGTGTTGGGTCTTGCGTCTCTCAACCTTCTCTTCCCAATATCCCACAGATTCTCTATGGGGTTCAGGTCAGGAGAGTTGGCAGGCCAATTGAGCCCAGTAATACCATGGTCAGTAAACCATTTACCAGTGGTTTTGGCACTGTGAGCAGGTGCCAGGTCGTGCTGAAAAATGAAATCTTCATCTCCATAAAGCTTTTCAGCAGATGGAAGCATGAAGTGCTCCAAAATCTCCTGATAGCTAGCTGCATTGACCCTGCCCTTGATAAAACACAGTGGACCAACACCAGCAGCTGACATGGCACCCCAGACCATCACTGACTGTGGGTACTTGACACTGGACTTCAGGCATTTTGGCATTTCCCTCTCCCCAGTCTTCCTCCAGACTCTGGCACCTTGATTTCCGAATGACATGCAAAATTTGCTTTCATCCGAAAAAAGTACTTTGGACCACTGAGCAACAGTCCAGTGCTGCTTCTCTGTAGCCCAGGTCAGGCGCTTCTGCCGCTGTTTCTGGTTCAAAAGTGGCTTGACCTGGGGAATGAGGCACCTGTAGCCCATTTCCTGCACACGCCTGTACACGGTGGCTCTGGATGTTTCTACTCCAGACTCAGTCCACTGCTTCCGCAGGTCCCCCAAGGTCTGGAATCGGTCCTCTCCACAATCTTCCTCAGGGTCTGGTCACCTCTTCTCGTTGTGCAGCGTTTTCTGCCACACTTTTTCCTTCCCACAGACTTCCCACTGAGGTGCCTTGATACAGCACTCTGGGAACAGCCTATTCCTTCAGAAATTTCTTTCTGTGTCTTACCCTCTTGCTTGAGGGTGTCAATGATGGCCTTCTGGACAGCAGTCAGGTCGGCAGTCTTACTCATGATTGCGGTTTTGAGTAATGAACCAGGCTAGGAGTTTTTAAAAGTCTCAGGAATCTTTTGCAGGTGTTTAGAGTTAATTAGTTGATTCAGATGATTAGGTTAATAGCTCGTTTAGAGAACCTTTTCATGATATGCTAATTTTTTTAGATAGGAATTTTGGGTTTTCATGAGCTGTATGCCAAAATCATCAATATTAAAACAATAAAAGGCTTGAACCACCTCAGTTGGTGTGTAATGAATCTAAAATATATGAAAGTCTAATGTTTATCAGTACATTACAGAAAATAATGAACTTTATCACAATATGCTAATTTTTTTAGAAGGACCTGTATACCTGTGGTTTGCTGGCTGGGGGCAGTGGTACTACAGCCTTGCTTGGTGTTGGAGCTTTGCTCCTTGCCTGGGTGTTTCTGCCCAGTCCTTGAGGGCCACCTTATGGAACATAAATTGTCCTCCCTTATGTACCCTTCATGTACCTTTACCCTCACTTGTTGTATGTGTGGTGTGGGTTTATGTTCTGGGTGTGTGAAGCGTTTTGTTGTTTGTTGCATGTCTGGGCTGTTGGTGTTGGTCCCTGCATGTATGCTATATGTTGATTCCTCCTGAAGGGGGTGGGTTTCCTGGAGGGGTAAACCATTTGCCAGGTGGTGCAGTTGCTAGAGTGCTGGTTCTTATGTGTCAGTACGTACTGCATCTGTAACGTGTTTGGATTGCTGTGCGTCTGTTTGGGTTCCAGTTAACTTCTGGTGTGTCCTTTGTTGGCTGCGGCAGGTAAGTGACCAGGTTTACTGTTGTTTTAGTTCAGTTGTTACTGGCCACTGGTTACTTGCCTGTCATTCCACTGGGTGTGCTTCTCCTCTGTTGCTAGGCCTGTGGAGACTCTGGTTTATCAGTGTCTTAGATGAACCTGGTTGTCTCTTGTCCCTGTCTCCTAACCTCAGGGATTTTTAGGGTTCTGAGGTTCCAGTGTATGGGCCCTCCTACCTTATGGGTCGGCTCATACAGTTAGGAGAACAGTGCCAGATTTAGGGATGCTATAGGAGGTGACCAGCTCCCTTTTCTTGGCAGCCTAGTCTAGCTGCTACCCGTATCCCTTTTACATTGTAGGGGGGGGGGGGTTCCCCCACTCACCACCATGACAGCAGATGAGCTGACGCTGTAAAACATTATATGCAAGTGCATGCTGTTCAGCTGATGCTCTAAAACATTATATGCGAGTGCATGCTGTTCAGCTGACTCTGTAAAACATTATATGCGGGTGCATGCTGTTCAGCTGACGCTCTAAAACATTTTCAAGTGCATGTTCTTCAGTTGACCCTATAAAAAAAATTGAGTTGAGGGCCAGCAGTTGTGGTGGAAAAGGTGCATGGGAATTCACTACAGTAGATTGAGTACATTATAAATGATTGAAATTGACTTTATGTTCATCATCAGCTCAACTCTCTTCTGGTGGAGATGAGAAGTCAGGGGCAATCCAGGCCTTGTTCATTTTTATCTGAGCAAACCTGTCAGCATTGCTAGTGGACAAGTGGATACTCTTATCTGTTATAATGCCACCAGCAGCACTAAATATACGCTTAGACAAAAACGCTGGCGGCAGGGCAGGAAAGCACCTCCAAGGCAAAGAGTGCAAGTTTGTGCCACGTGTCCAGCTTGGACACCCAGTAGTTGTAAGGCACTGAGGGATAATTGAGGACGCTGACACTGTCTGCTATGTATTCCTTCACCATCTTCTAAAACTTTTCCCTCCTTGTACCACCGCGCTTCAGGGTGAGCTTGCTAGCGGGGTGTCATGAAAGTGTCCCATGCCTTGGAGAATGTTGCCCTGCCTTTGTTGGAACTGCTGCGTGTTCCCCTTGTCTCCCTGCCCCGGTTGCCTAAGGAAGTACTGACTCTGATGGCAGTGTTTTCAGATGGAAAATGTTGGAGCAATCTCTCAACAAGTTCCTTCTGGTATTGCACTGTTTTTACTTGTCCTCTCTATCACAGAAATGAGTTGAGTTCTTTTTGTAGCATGGGTCGAGAAGGGTGAACACCTAGTAATCCATGTTATCTAAAATGCATATAATGCGAGGGTCGCGGGAAAGGCAGCCTAACATGAAGTCAGCTATGTGTGCCAGAGTACCAATAGGCAAAAGATGTCGATGTCAACATCAGGATGATATTCAATCTCCTCATCCTCCTCTTCTGCCCATCCATGCTGAACAGATGGAATTAAAGTTCCATGGGTACTACCCTCTGTAGCAGAGGCAACTGTCTCCAGCTCTTCCCCCTCCTCTTCATGGTCCAATTCGCGCTGAGATGATGACCCTGTGTAATGTCCTCCCCCATTTCCTCGTCTGCCACATTCAGAGCGCAGTCCTTAATTGTGAGCAGCGGTCATTTGAGTAGACACAGCAGTGGGATGGTTACGCTGATAACTGTGTTATCACCACTAACCATCTGTGTGGATTCATCAAAGTTTTTTAAAACCTCACAGAGGTCTGACGTCAATGCCCACTCCTCGCTTATAAATAGTGGCAGTTGACTCGAAAGGCAACGACCATGTTGCAGCTGGTATTCCACAACTGCCCTCTGCTGCTCACAAAGTCTGGCCAACATGTAGAACATAGAGTTCCAGCCCGTGCTCACATCGCACAGCAGTCTGTGAGCTGGAAAGCTGCAAGTGCTGCTGCAGCATTGACAGACCGGCTGAAGTTGTGCACGACTTGCGGAAATGGGCACACACGCGGCGCGCCTTCACTAGTAGCTTTGGGGTAGATTTTGATAAACTGCTGAACCACTAAGTTTAAGATGTGAGCTAGGTATGGGATGTGTGTCAGGTTGCCGAGCTCCAAAGACGCCACCAAGTTACGGCCATTGTCAGACGCAACCATGCATGGTTGTAGGCTGAGTGGCAAGAGCCAGAGCTCAGTCTGGTCCCTTATACCCTGCCACAGCCCTGCAGTGGTGTACTGTTTGTCCCCTAAGCAGATCAGCTTCAGCACGGCCTTACCCACAGCAGTGCTCACACTGCTTCCAGCTAGTGACTGATGGCTGACTGATGCTGGAGGTGAAAGTGGAGGAGGCGGTGGAGGAGAAAAAGTGGGGGTTGGAGCCAGTAACATAGCTGCTGGCGGAGATCCTGATGGACGTAGGGCCCGCAATCCTGGGAGTGGGTAGCACCTGTGCCATCCCAGGGTACGACTCACTCCCAGCCTCCACAACATTAACCCAGTGTGCGGTCAGGGAAATGTAACGTCCCTGGCCACCAGCACTTGTCCATGTGTCCGTGGTGAAGTGGACCTTCTGTCACGACCCTTGGTCATGGTCGTGACTCCTTGGGAGCCGCATGCGGTTGCCCGCGGCTTGGTGTTGTCAACCGCAGCTGGGGGCACTTAGTTGTTTGCCTCAGGTGCGGTTGCCGCGGACAATAGGCATGTGTGCGGTTGCCCTTGGCAACATGTGATATTGTGCACTTCCTTGTTTGTTTGTTGTGCACGAGGTGATGTTTAGTATGCACCTGGACTCCTCCCTTCACCTGCGGTTGTCCGCGGCAACGTCTGGTGATGTTTGCATGCTGTGGAAGTGTCTCGGCCTGTTGGCTGTTCTGGAGGACACGGTTGCCACGCATGCCGTTGCCGTCGGAGACAGGTGAGTGAGGTTGTGTGCTTTCCCTGTTATGTGAGTTTCCCTTCTGTGGTGCTGGAAGGGTTAATTCCCTTCCCAGTGTGTGTGTGATGTCACTGGGTGTGTTCTGACCGTTGGGTGTGGCCTCTTGGCCTATAAAGCCTCAGTCCCTGGCTGGGTTCAGTAGGTTGCTCTCAGCCATGCTGGCTGGAGCAGCCTCCTGTCTCCTCCATCTGCCTGGTGGGACCATCCTTCTGGTCATAAACCTTTGTCAGTAAATTCTATGTTTCACGGGGTTATTTAGGTGTGTATGGGATTGTGTTATTGCAGCCTATGGTCCAGGGTTCCTGTCTGATGTCTGGTGTGCGCTGTGTCCGTTGTTGTCTTGTACTTACAGCACCTGCACATGGGTTCCTGGTTGTGTTGTCTGTGGCAGGTGAGTGATGAGTTGTTTCCATTTGCCTGCCACTGCCATAGCTGTTTTTGTATCCCCCAGTGTTGCTTGGCCGTTGAGACTCCTGCTCCTCCGTGTCTAGGAGGAGCAGGTCGTCTTACTCTGTCCCCTAGTTCAGGGCGGACTTGAGGGCTTGTAGGGACTTTTAGGTTCCGGCGTATGAGCCCTCCTACCACCAAGGTCAGCTCATACAGACAGGAGACAGGGTCAGCGTTAGGGACGCTATAGGAGGTGACCTGCTCCCTAACTCTGTGGTCCCGGCCTACCTTCTCCTGGCACCGCATGGCTGGGGGGTTTTCCCCACCGCCAGCCGTGACACCTTCCCAGTAAGTGCGTTGGTCAGGGCACGGGTGATGTTCTGGGACACATGCTGGTGTAAGGCAGGCATGGCCCACCATGAAAAATAGTGGTGGCTGGGGACTGCGAAACGAGGGACAGCCAACGACATCAGGCTGCGGAAGGCCTCAGTGTCCACAAGTCTAAATGGAAACATTTCAAGGGCCAGTAATTTCGAAAGTTGCACATTTAGTGCTATGGCCTGTAGATGGGTGGGTGTTTATTTGCGCTTGCGTTCAAATGACTGTTATTGACATTTGGACGCTGTGCTGGGACACGGAAGTGAATGTTGTTGCTGATGGTTCATGCAAAGGTGCAGGGCGAGGGGCATCCGGGCCTGTGCCTTCGACAGGGGATTGACCAGCAGTGCGTAACATAGGGGAAGAGGAGGCAGTGATGTGACCCAGATGGTGGACGCAGGCATTCGGCCCACTTATTAGAGTGCTTGGATGCCATGTGGCGGATCATGCTGGTTGTGTTGAGGTTGCTAGTGTTCACGCCCCGACTCATTTTGGTACCACACAGGTTGCAAACTACCACTCTTTTGTCATCTGCACTTTCCTCAAAAAAGTGCCATACTGCTGAACACCTACCCCTTGGCGAGGTAGATTTACACATGCGGGTGCTCGGTGTAATGGTTGCGGGCCTGTTTGGTGTGGGCTGACTTCTCTCTTTTGCAACCCCACTGTCTCCTCCAGCCTGTTGCAGTGCTGCGGATCCTTTCCCTCTGTACTGCTGTCCTTGCTCGGCTTTTCACCCTCCAATGTTGGGTCAGTGACCTCATCGTCCACCATCTCCTCTTCCACTTCCTCACTCTGCTCATCCTCCTGACTTAACCTAACCACAACCTCAGTGATTGACAACTGTGTCTCATCATCCACCTCGTGAACAAATGATTGCCGTTCACCACCGTCATCTTCTTGAGACTGTGAAGGCTCAAGAGGTTTGGAATCGGGGCCCAATATATCAGGTCCCTCTTTAAGCGTGCTGGGCTTGAGGGCCAAGTCTAATAGTGGTGCTGGAAAGAGCTCCTCAGAATATCCGAGTGTGGGATCGCTTGTTTCGCAAGCCTCTCCATGGTGGGAGGAAGGATGATCAAAGTGAGGATTCGGTTGACCAGACTCTTGGCTACAGAGACTGGACTTGGTGGAAGAGAGGGTGGTGCTTAACCGACTGGAAGCATTATCTTTAGCAATCCAACCGACCAACTGTTCGCACTGGTCCGACTTGGACAGTTGTCCTGCGCCACCCAGCTAACTTGGACATGAAGCTGGGTATGGTGGATGTTTTTTTTCTGGTGAACTGGCACAGTTTCATTGCGCCTCTGCGTGCACCATCAGCATCATGCCCCCGTCCCTTAGTGTTCGCCTTCTTCATATTAATGGTTTTGTCACTAGATGTGGCGCAGATTGTTTTACTGTTCGCTAAAGACACCATTTTTGGATGCAGTATAACAGGCCGAACTGGATGGACAAATGTCTTTTTTCGGCCTTATGTACTATGTTACTAGGACAGCATATGTCACAGAAACCCACAGAATATATACAGCATATTAGGCCCAGATTATTGGAATTTGTAATACAGACACTGTTTACAGATGTAGTTCAGTATTTTTCACACAAACCCACACACTATGGACACTAGATGTGGCCCAAATATTAAAGACAGTCTGCAGATGATGTACAGTATGTCACTAATATGTATAAAATAAATCTAGCTGCTGTCATACACACACATACACACACACACACACACACACACACAGTAGTCCTTAAAAGGACTCTGGGGTCTTTGAAAGCTTTTGGTAGTAAAAACAGCAAATTTCTCTCCCTGCACTCTGTCCCTTCCTCAGCACTGTCCATGTTTCAGAACCCCTTTGGAAAATGATTAGTTGGAATCTGCTCTGGGCAACTAAGTCAGTTTTCCTTTACACCAGTTTGATAAATCTCCCCAAATGTAATACCAACCCGGCTGGTTCACCTAATCTGGAAGATGGTTATACAGTATGTGGGTTCTCTAATCTTACTTATCCAAGCCATTCTGAGATTGTTTTCTTGTGACACATCGTAGTTCAAAATTGCAATTTTCTAAATTTTAATTTCTCTGCTTTTAAGACCTAGTGATGCATCACAAAATAGTTATTACTTTACATTTCCCATATGTCTACTTTATGTTGACATCATTTTGTAAATGTAATTTTATTTTTTTAAGATGTTAGACTACAAATTCTAGAAGCAAAATTTCTAAAACCCAATTTTTCAAGGACTAGTTCATAAATGACCCTATTTTAGAAACTACACATCAAGTTATTCAAAACTGATTTTACAAACTTTGTTAACCCTTTGGCCTCATGCACATGAACATATTTTCTTTCCATGTCCGTTCCTTTTTTTTTTTTGTTGCCCGTATGCGGAACAATTTACTTCAATGGGTCCCCCCCAAAAAACGGGAAAGTCTCTGTGTGCATTCCGTGTCCGTATGTCCGCATGGCCGTTCTGCAAATAAGTAATGTTTGTCCTACTATTGTCCGCAAATCACGGTCCGTGGCTCTATTCAAGTCAATGGGTCTGCAAAAGCACGGAACACACATGGAACGCCACCGTATTTCATCCGTTTTTTCAGATCCATGCTGTAGAAATATTAAGCCAGGCACACAATAGCCATGTGCTTTAAGTTTGTAAATAAAGATTTGCAGGCAAGAGCGTCCAGAGCTATGGGACCCAGGTCCGTCCAGTCCTATGACCGGGAATGGAAAGACAGAGCATGGGTGGAGGTGACGCGCAGCATCCTCAGCTCTGAGTGGGAAAGATGGCCAAAAACAAAGCACGGAAGTCTTGGTAAGCCAACCCTTGCAGATCTTCCATGTTTGCATAGAAAATAAAAATTTTATAGCTGATGTTCGCAAAGTTTTTAGCAATCTGCTGCATTTCATATCATGGGCACAAACAGAGTGTTAATATCATCATGCCTTTATGAGTGTTAATATCATCATGCCTGTAGTGTTAACTTCGGTATGGTTTAGCCAGCTACTGTCATGTAATGCCCTAACTGATTTAGGTTGCCATAATGTGACCCATCTGTAAACTGTGTTTTCTACTCATTGTTAAAAATGCTCAGTTTACTCATGCACTAAGTGATATCTGCATTATTTCAGGATGCATGTGATATTGTCCCTCTGTAAGCACATTAAAGATTGCAATTTTTCTTGCTATTATCACTGAACACTATTATTAGCTACTTATGTGCCATAATGTAGAAGTTAATAAATTGTTGATCATTTTGTGTCCTTGACTAAGTGCCCAGCTTGTTCATTATGTACTGTATATTACTATTATTATATTATTATTTCACAGGTAACAAAGTGAAAACATGCTGGCAGTCCTGCCGTGATCAGTTCCGACGTGAACAGGTTCAATTAAAGGGCCACAGTGAAAATGAAGCCCTATCTCTACACTGCACAGTTGCAGTTCCTGTGTCCAGTTCTGGAGCTAAGGGGGTAAGTAAAATAGCCTTTATATTAATTTGTTCTTAAATATAATTGGGGACATATGTGGTGTGAGCTATATAGTAATTATTAGAGATTAGCAAATTTTTCATAAATTCACTTCGGCTGGTTTGCCGAATTTTCTGAAAAAATTTGGTTTCATCCGAATATATTTGCAGCGAATTGTGTTAAAAAACGGCTATTTCCTGGCTGCGGAGAGCCTTTATAGTGGTGTAGAACACTGTACCTTGCAGTAACACACATAGGTAGTCTGCTTTGGTAATTAAATAAAACTGTGTCAGTATGACATGCAGATGACAGGCATTGCTCTTAGAATCACTGCACACTTCACTTATTTGGGCAGTCACAGGGTCAAAACTAACCAAATAACTTAAGTATAAACTCAGCCTTACAGGTCAATGTTATTGTCAAGAAGAAGCACACTCCTTTTACACCGTTGTCAGCTGATTCCACATAGATGTCTACAGAACCTGTTCTATTAACCCCTTAAAGACTTGGCCATATTTCACCTTAAGGACTTGGTCATTTTTCTCAAATCTGTCACTTTAATCTGTCACAAGTGCCGATAACTTTAAAATGCTTTGACTTATCCAGGCCATTCTGATACAGTTTTTTCGTCACATATTGTACTTCGCGACACTGGTAAAATGAAGTCGAAGAAAATTTTTATTTATAAAAAATACCAAATCTACCCAAAAAATTAAAAAAATGGCAAATTTCCAAGTTTCAATTTCTCTACTTCTATAATACATAGTAATACCTCCAAAAATAGTTATTACTTTACATTCCCCATATGTCTACTTCATGTTTGGATCATTTGGGGAATGATATGATATTTTATTTTTTGGGGATGTTACAAGGCTTAGAAGTTTAAAAGCAAATCTTGAAATTTTTCTGAAATTTTCAAAAACCCACTTTCTAAGGAGCGAGGCTTACATAATAGAAACCACCCAAAAATGACCCCAAAAATTCTATAAACTACACCCCTCAAAGTATTCAAAACTGATTTTACAGACTTTGTTAACCCTTTAGGTGTTCCACAAGAATTAATGGAAAACAGAGATACAATTTCAAAATTTCTCATTTTTGGCAGTTTTTCCATTTTAATTTTTTTCCAGTTACAAAGCAAGGTTTAACAGCCAAAACAAACTCAATATTTATGGCCCTGATTCTGTAGTTTACAGAAACACCCCATATGTGGTTGTAAACCGTTGTACAGGCACACGGCAGGGCGCAGAAGGAAAGGAATGCCATACGGTTTTTGGAAGGCAGGTTTTGCTGGACTGTTTTTTTTTTTGTTTTTTTGACACCATGTCCCATTTTAAGCCCCCCTGATGCAACCCTAGAGTAGAAACTCCCAAAAAGTGACCCCATTTTAGAAACTACGGGATAGGGTGGCAGTATTGCTGTTACTAGTTTAGGGTACATATGATTTTTGGTTGCTCTATATTATACTTTTCCACCTCATCACCACGACGGCCACTAGGAGAAATTGACCCCTGACCTCTGTAGGGGCAGGAACAGAGAGAGGGTTTAAATCCCCTCCTCCCACCACCAGCACCAATGTGTTTCCTGTCCCTACAGAAGACGGGGCAGAGAGAGTCCCCCTGTGGGGAGATGAAGATGATAGATATCGATACACCTTACCGGGTGTTCCCCCTGCCCTCCTTCGGTCTTCATTATGATATGTGAGCCTGCTCCCGGGCTGCAATCTCCCGCCGGGCATCCATGGCTGTAGCCGGGTGCGCGCCTAAGCGCTACAGGTAAGCGGCGGACGTCACTTCCGGTGGACAGAGGAAGTGATGTCATTAGGATGAGTCTCCATTTTAAAGGCTTCGGCTCCAACCTGCAAGTGCCAAACGTCTCAGCGGTGTGTGGAGTGAGTGTGCTGACAAGTCAACCGAGCCCCGCTCCCCTGGAGACCCTTCCGCGCCGCCTGCTGTAAGTTCCCCTGTGGGGAAGAGCTTTTTGGCCCTGAAACTTCATTGTTAGACACTGTACCAGGTTGCTTGTTATTTCCTCCTCCACCTCTCTGGCTTGGGGCTTTCAGGCTCTATGTCCCCGTGTATGTTCAGCATAGCTGATTGGGGTTATTTTTCCCAGGTTCCTAAGGAGGCTCAGAAAAAAGTCAGGAAGCCCGCTAAGTGTGTGTCCTGTCTTAAACGACTTCCGGACGACTACCGCAAGAGATTATGCAAGGACTGTATCTCTAGCGTTATTTGTGAAGAACAAACCTCTTTTTTTGACGAGTTGAGATCCATGATACATGAGGAAGGGAAATCCTCCTTATCCCAAATTTCTTCCTTACCCAGGGACCCGCCTCCACCTAAAAAACAGAGGGGACCATCGCCTACTTTGTCAGATTCAGAGGAGATAGCGGAAAATGCTTCATCCTCTAGAGCCTGGGAGGACGAGGAGGCATCCTCTGATATTGAGACTTCCGACTCAGATAGGAGATTTTGTTTTTCCTTGGACGAAATGCCAGACCTACTAAGGGCAGTCCGGACCACTATGGGGGTAGAAGAAACCCCAAAAGCCCATTTCGTACAGGTTGAGATGTTCGGGAGACTCCGGGTAAAAAAAAAGGGGGTTTTCCCGATCAACGAAAACATACGAGATATAGTGCTTGATGAATGGTCCAATCCAGAAAAGCGCTTGGGGGGGGGGGGGTGTCCAGGTCCTTCAGGAATTGTCTATTCTTTGACCCTAACGAAAGCAAAATTTTCAACGAAACACCAAAGATAGATGTTCAAGTGGCGAAAGTCAATAAAAAGACTGCCTTGCCCTTTGAGAATGCCTCCCAGTTACACGACCCCATGGATAGGAAGGCGGATAGCCTTTTAAAAAAATCTTGGGAAGCCGCCATGTTTAATTTAAAAGCGAATATTGCTGCCACCTCAGTTGCAAGGTCCATGGGGTTGTGGCTAAACGAATTGGAGTCTCACATTAGGGACAACACCCCTAGGGAAGAAATCTTAAGGTCCCTCCCTTTACTGAAGTCCGCCATGACAAGAATCTGTCAGATTTGCTGCTAAAGACGCTGGCCTCTCCAACGTGGCCCGCTAGGCCCTGTGGATGAAGAGCTGGTCAGGAGACAACACTTCAAAAATTAAGTTATGCTCCATTCCGTTCTCAGGAGAGTATGTCTTCGGCACTGTCCTGGACCGTATCTTAGAGAAGGCTGCGGACAAGAAAAAAGGCTTCCCAGAGGAAATACCCTATAAAAGGAAATATCCCTTTCGTGCCCCCACTAGCCAGAACAAATCTTATAAGGATAAGGGGAAGTCAGGACGATGGAGATATCCTAAAGGGGGCAAGGGTAGAAGTACCCGTTCCTCCGCCCAAGACAAATCCTCGCATAAACAATGACGCCAGAGTCGGGGGGAGATTGAAGAACTTTTTGGCTCCTTGGGAGTCCATTACCCCAAACCCTTGGGTCCGGGACATCATAAAATTCGGATACCGAATCGAACTTTCTTCATTGTTACCAACCCGAGCTCCTCCAATGTGCGCATGAAGATTCTCCAGGGAATTCAGAGCCTTCTTGAAATGGGCGTGATAGTACAGGCTCCATCAACACAGCTAGGACAGGGGTTCTATTCAAATCTTTTCCTGGTAGAGAAGAAAGAAGGCTCATTTTTAAAGGCCCTGAACAAATTCATAATATATCGGAAATTCAGGATGGAATCCCTAAAATCCCTGATTCCTTTAATAGAGATAGATGCTCTGATGTGTTCAGTAGATCTACAAGATGCTTACTACCACGTCCCAATCCATCCAGCCTCTCAAAAGTTTTTAAGATTTGCCAACCAAGACCACATGGGGGTAACCTGTCACTTCCAGTTTACGGCTCTTCCCTTTGGGATATCATCTGCTCCCAGAGTCTTCACGAAGCTGGTGGTCAAAATGGTGTCCTTCCTGAGGCGCAAGGGACTGGTGATTATACCATACCTGGACGATTTCCTCCTGATTGGGAATTCAGAGAGCAAATTCAGAAAAGACTTACTAACCTTCCTGACTCTCATCCAAGATCTAGGGTGGTTGGTGAACCAGAAGAAATCAAATCTTATACCCTCCAGCACAATCCAGTTTTTAGGGGTTGTCCTGGATTCCCAGATTCAACATACCTTTCTCCCACCAGACAAGGTCAGAAACCTCCAATTGAAGGTCCGTTGGTTTCAGAACAGAAGGTCTTGTCCC
Organism: Bufo gargarizans; assembly: GCF_014858855.1. NCBI lineage: Eukaryota > Metazoa > Chordata > Amphibia > Anura > Bufonidae > Bufo > Bufo gargarizans. The sequence goes on along the minus strand of NC_058085.1, from coordinate 214,633,637 downwards.
ATAAGAGAAGCCATGAGTCTTCTAGGTCTTCTCTCATCCTGCATTCCATCTGTCCCATGGAGCCAATCCCACTTCCGATCTCTCCAGTCATGGATTCTCAGAATCTGGAACAGGCAGCAGTCTTCTTTGGATCACAAAGTTCTGATCCCTCCAGCAGTGAAAGCTTCCTTAGACTGGTGGAAGAGCACAAACAACCTGTCTTTAGGAGTTCCCTGGGAGAAGACGCCCTACATTCAAGTGCTGACAGACACAAGCGAAAAAGGATGGGGAGCAAAAGTGGGAGATCATTTCTTTCAGGGTTCCTGGATGCCAACAACCCGCTCTCAATCTTCTAACTTCAGAGAACTGGAAGCGGTTTGGAAAGCTCTGAAAGCCGCAGAGTTCCTACTCGAGGGCCGACATGTAAAAATTATTTCCGACAATACTACGACTGTTGCATACCTCTCTCACCAAGGAGGGACGAGATCAAAAAAGCTGATGTCCGTGGCAAGGAAGATCTTCAATTGGGCGGAGTCCCACGTAAGATCCATCTCCGCGATTCACTTGAAAGGAGTACTGAACGTGGAAGGAGTCTATCTCAGTCGCCAGTTAATAGACCACACCGAATGGTCTCTAAATCAGGACGTGTTTCAGATACTAGTAGAAAGATGGGGCACCCCACAAGTGGACCTGTTCGCCTCCAAGAGAAACACAATGGTACCAACGTTCTTTTCATTGAACCCACGGGACAATCCTTGGGCGCTGGACGCGCTAACGATACAATGGGACTGGGATCTCTCTGTAACACATTTCCACTCCTGCCTCTACTTCCCAGGATAATTCAGAAGCTCAACCGAGAGGATACAATTCTAATACCCCTTATTGGCCGAAGAGGAGCTGGTTCCCTTCCTTAAAAAAAACTGTTGATAGAGGACCCATGGCCTCTTCCTTTCAGGAGGGACCTGCTTCATCAAGAGCCAATCTTACATCCAAACCCGAGTTTCCTCAAATTATCAGCTTGGATCCTGAGGTCCAGAGGTTGAAATCACTGGGGCTTACTGACCGTGTAATCTCTACCCTGAAAGCGAGTAGAAAGAAGGTTACCTTCTCGATATATCTGAAGATTTGGAAGAGGTTCTGTTCATGGATCGGTAACCCTGCCCCAAACTCAGAGCCGCCCAATTTTCAGAAAATCCTGGACTTCCTCCAGCAGGGTCTCGAGTTAGGTCTTAGACCCTCCACCTTGAAGGTACAAGTCTCGGCCCTAGCTTGTTTCTTCGACCAAGATCTAGCCAATCACCGCTGGATCAGAAGATTTATGAAAGCAGCTTCTCGGCTACGCCCTTCTCTAAAATCCCGGATCCCCAACTGGGACCTCAATACAGTGCTCACAGGCCTAGCACTTGCCCCTTTTGGGCCCCTGTCTAGTTGTTCCACCAAACATCTATCTCTAAAGACCGCGTTTTTGGTCGCCATCACGTCCGCAAGAAGGCTAGGCGAAATTCAAGCTTTATCAATACAAGAACCCTATCTCCGCATCTCCGCATCACCTTCCTAAAGTAGTTTCTGATTTCCACCGAAACCAGGAGATGGTTTTGCCTTCCTTTTGTGGTAATCCCTCTAATGATAGAGAATCTAGTTTCCACTCACTAGATGTAAGACGCTCGGTCTTACGGTATCTTGAAGCTTCAAAAGGATTCCGTAAAATCAACAATCTGTTTGTCTTGTTCTCAGGTAAGAATAAAGGTCTAAAAGCTTCTAGGTCTTCTCTAGCATGATGGATTAAAGATTCCATTTCTATCTGTTATGAGATCCAGGGCCTTCCTTGCCCCTCAAATCTAAGAGCTCATTCTACCCGAGCTATGTCCTCCTCCCAGGCCGGAGCTTCTCTTGAGGACATCTGTAAAGCTGCTACTTGGTCCAACATTCATACCTTTCCGAAACATTATAGACTAGACCTATCTAGTTCAGACTTGTCTTTTGGGTGTAAAGTCCTTCAGGAGGTCGTCTCCCCCCTAAGTTATAATTTTTTATATCTCCTAGTGGCCGTCGTGGTGATGAGGTGAAAAGCTGGAATTAGTCTTACCGGTAATTCAGTTTCCACAAAATCACCACGACGGCACATATTACCTACCCTTAATCTAGTTCTTAGCTGGGAGGTTATGAAGTAATACTCTCTTGATTTATTAAATTTTTCCTCACCACCTTTTTTCTGTCTCTGTAATTTTGCACACTGGTGCTGGTGGTGGGAGGGGGGGATTTAAACCCTCTCCCTGTAACTGCCCCTACAGAGGTCAGGGGTCAATCTCTCCTAGTGGCCGTCGTGGTGATTTCATGGAAACTGAATTACCGGTAAGTCTAATTCCGGCTTTTGTGAGGCAAGGTAACAAGAAATAGCTGTTTTGGCACAGTTTTCATTTTTTGTTATTTACAACATTCGTCTGACAGGTTAGATTATGTGATATTTTTATAGACCAGGTTGTCACGGATGCTGCGATACCTAATATGTATACTTTTTTATTTATGTTTTACACAATGATTTCATTTTTGAAGAAAAAAAAATCATGTTTTAGTGTTTCCCTAGTCTGAGAGCCATAATTTTTTCAGTTTTTGGGCAATTACCTTGTGTAGGGTATGATTTTTGCAGGATGAGATGTCTGACTTTTTGATTGCTTGCTATTACACTTTTTGTGATGTAAGGTGACAAAAATTGTTTATTTAGCACAGTTTTTATTTTTTACGATGTTTATCTGAGGGGTTAGGTCATGTGATATGTTTATAGAGCCGGTTGATACGGACACGGCGATACTTAATATGTATACTTCCCCCCCCCCCTGTTTTTTACCACTTTTTTACAACTTTATTTGGGGAAAATTACATTTTTGTTTGTTTTTACTTGATCCTTTTAATTTTGGGGGGGGGAAACTTTATTTTTTCAACTTTATTTTTTCACTTTCTTTTTTTGTCCCACTTTGGGACTTGAACTTTTGGGGGTCTAATCCTTTACAATGCATGCCAATACTTCTGTATTGGAATGCATTGGCTGTATGAGTAATCACAGGCTGGTCACAGCGCTGCCTTCCATGCCATCAGGTCCTCCCTACAGCCGCATGGGGATCCGATGGCACCACCGCCCGCCGGATAAGGTAAAACTGCAAACCGCAATTTGACACACCCCCCGGCGTTGACAGGATGCCCGCTGAATGATTTCAGCAGACATCCTGTTGCGATTAACCCCGGCCGTGCTGCAATAGCATTTTAAAGTTAGGACGTACCGGTACGTCCTGGGTCCTTAAGGACTCAGCAAACATGGCGTACCGGTACGTCCTAAGTCCCTAAGGGTTTAAATGCTTACTCAGGTAGAGCCCCCAGACAGAGTAGAGAGTGTGTCAGCAGTAAGTTTGTTGATCATTTCGCCCTTTCTCTGATCCGTCAGAACAATACCCCCCCCAAAAAAATGGATCCTGTCTGTGGAGCATCCACCTTCACTCAGTCAGCATTTGGTCAGTAATCCATCAGTATTGCTAATGCCCAAAAAAACAGGAGTGGATCCAAAACAGAGATGACATGTGAATGGAATATTTGCATGTCTTCTGTGGTTTGCACCCACTCCTGCTTTTGGCTACCAAATCACAAGCCAATTCTCATAGGACCATACAGTCTTTACAGCTGCTAGACATTCTGAATTCATTGTATGCCTAATTTTTCCTTCCTTCCAGAAGGGTCAAATAAATGAGGATGTCAGCAAGGTTGAAAGGAAAATAGTGGCCCAGTCATGAAGTGTGAACAGCATGAGAAGTCTACAGAGTGGCCCTATGACATAGTGGTGAGGTGGAAGCAGCATGAGGATGCCACAGAGTGCACAATGACAGTGTGGAGGTGGCAGCAGCAGCATTAGGAGGCCACAGAGTGGCACAATGAGAGTATAAAGGTGGCAGCAGCAGCATTAGGAGGAGGCCAGAAAGTGGCACAATGACAGTGTGGAGGTGGCAGCAGCATGACAAGACCACAGAGTGGCAAGGTAACAGTGTGGAGGTGGCAGCAGCATGAAGAGACCACAGAGTGGCAAGGTGACATAGTGTGGAGGTGTCAGCAGCATCAGGAGGCCACAGAGTGGCAAGGTGACATAGTTTGGAGGTGGCAGCAGCATCTGGAGGCCAAAGAGTAGCAAGGTGACATAGTGTGGAGGTGGCAGCAGCATCAGGAGGCTACAGAGTGACCCAGTGACAGAGTGGGGATATGGGTGGCAATAACAGTACCCGCTGACGATGGTGGGTGTAAGAAGGAGCATTAGATGTATGGCATCAGGCGGGTGGCAGCATCAGTATAGTAGCTGAGGCAGGTAGCCAGAAGAAACTGGTCTCTTGTCAAAGTGTTGGTGTGGCACCATTAATGATCTAGTGTGAAGAATCGGGAATTGGTAAGTGGAAATCCTGGCTGATCCACGCCTGATTTATCTTGACAAAGGTCAGTCTCTCCACATTTTGGGTAGACAGGTGAGTTCTTTTTGGGGTAACTATGGCACCTGCCGCAGTAAACACTCGCTCTGATGCCACATTACTGGCCGGGCTGGACAGATTTTCCAGGGCAAACTCTGCCAGTTGTGGCCACAAATCCAGTTTGGCTGCCCAGTAGTAAAGTGGATCTTCAATGTGGGGTGGAAGGGTACTGTCCAAGTATGCCACCAATTGCTAGTACAGGTCCTGCTCTATGTCTAGCTGCTGGTGAGTAGTTTCTTCACTATGAGGGTGAAGAAAGCTGCTCATCACCGACTCTAGACTCAGGCTGCTACTGATGGAGCTGGTACTGCTCCTGCCACTCTACCTCTCCCCAGCAGCCATTGCAGTGGAACGTGAGCGCAGATGGCACCCCCATCATACGTGCAAGAGGCTGGACGATGGCGCAGATAGGCAGCGGCCAACTGACTACATAGGATGTCTCTATAGTAGTTCAGTTTGTCCTCCCTCTAAGCGGGTGTAAAAAAGGCCCCCATTTTAGACCGGTAGCGAGGGTCCAAAAAGGTGGAGAGCCAGACGTCATCCCTCTGACGTATGGTGACAATTCGGCTGTCACTATGCAAGCAAGTGAGCATGTATCAGGCCATTTGTGCAAGTTACTTGGAGTGACTCCCTGTCTCCATCTCCACTGCATACTGCCACGGTGTGTCTGGGTCCTCTGCCTCCTCTTCCTCATCTCCCTGGAGCTCCTCTGACGGCTGCTGATTCTCCTCTTGCGTCACCTGTGTGTAAAAACCACCCATTTTGCTACACATTGCTTGTGCTTCAATGTCCTTCTCCTACAGTTCAGCCCCCACAGGGCTCATGTGGCCGTGAGTTCTAAGTGCCACGTCTCCGGTCCACTGACCAGCCAGACTTACCAGCATCTGTTCCAGGACATGAAGCAGTGGAATGACATTGTTCATCCCGTAGTCCTGGCAACTGACAAATAACGTGGCCTCCTCAAAGGGCCTGTGCAAACGGCAGGTGTCATGCATAAGCTGCCACTGGCTGACATCGAAGTTACACAGGGGAGTACTTCTGTCCGCTTGGATCATCAAGAAATCATTTATGGCCTTTCTCTGTTCGTATAGTCGGTCCAACATATGGAGGGTGGAATTCCAATGGGTGGAAACGTCGCATATCAGCCTATGTTGGAGATGGCCGTTCTGCTGCTGCAGCTTAAGGAGGGTGTGCTTTGCGGTGTATGGGTGGCTAAAGTGCATTGAAAGTTTCCTGGCCATTTTTAGGATGTCTTGCAGATGGGTAGAAGACTTCAGAAACCTCTTGACAACCAGATTGAACAAGTGTGCCATGCAGGGCGCATAGCTCTGCCCTTCCTGATGCAGTGCCAACACCATGTTCTTCCAGTTGTCGGTCACCATGGTTTCGATTTTCAGTTGTCTCAGAGAAAGACAGGGTTCAATTTCTTGATGAAGGTCACGGAGCAGTTCCTCCCCTGTGTGAGCCCAGGAAAACGAGGTGCAGAACAGTGTGACACCGCCGTGCCCTGCACATGTGGTATGCTGGAGAGGTACTGTGAATTGTCCCTGCAATGGAGGCTGAGGACACGGTGGAGGATGAAGAGGAAGAAGCAGACATTGTTGCAGGACCAACAATGTGAGAAAGTGGAGGCGGCAGCAGCGTCACCTGACCAAGTTGCTGGTGTGGTTGTGCAAGAACCACATTCACCCAGTGGGCTGTAAAGGACATGTATTGTCCCTGACTATAGTTATAGCTCCACAAGTCGGCTGGCGTGCACTTTAGCAGACACAGGCAGGCTCAAGGACTGGCCCACCGTCTGTTCTACATACAGACGTGGACAAAATTGTTGGTACCCTTTGGTCAATGAAAGAAAAAGTCACAATGGTCACAGAAATAACTTTAATCTGACAAAAGTAATAATAAATTAAAATTCTATAAATGTTAACCAATGAAAGTCAGACATTGTTTTTCAACCATGCTTCAACAGAATTATGTAAAAAAATAAACTCATGAAACAGGCATGGACAAAAATGATGGTACCCCTAACTTAATATTTTGTTGCGCAACCTTTTGAGGCAATCACTGCAATCAAACGCTTCCTGTAACTGTCAATGAGACATCTGCACCTCTCAGCAGGTATTTTGGCCCACTCCTCATGAGCAAACTGCTCCAGTTGTGTCCGGTTTGAAGGGTGCCTTTTCCAGACTGCATGTTTCAGCTCCTTCCAAAGATGCTCAATAGGATTGAGGTCAGGGCTCATAGAAGGCCACTTTAGAATAGTCCAATTTTTTCCTCTTAGCCATTCTTGGGTGTTTTTAGCGGTGTGTTTTGGGTCATTGTCCTGTTGCAAGACCCATGACCTGCGACTGAGACCAAGCTTTCTGACACTGGCTAGTACATTTCTCTCTAGAATTCCTTGATAGTCTTGAGATTTCATTGTACCCTGCACAGATTCAAGACACCCTGTGCCAGACGCAGCAAAGCAGCCCCAGAACATAACAGAGCCTCCTCCATGTTTCACAGTAGGGACAGTGTTCTTTTCTTGATATGCTTCATTTTTTCGTCTGTGAACATACAGCTGATGTGCCTTGGCAAAAACTTCGATTTTTGTCTCATCTGTCCACAGGACATTCTCCCAGAAGCTTTGTGGCTTGTCAACATGTAGTTTGGCATATTCCAGTCTTGCTTTTTTATGATTCGTTTTCAACAATGGTGTCCTCCTTGGTCGTCTCCCATGTAGTCCACTTTGGCTCAAACAACGACGGATGGTGCGATCTGACACTGATGTTCCTTGAGCATGAAGTTCACCTTGAATCTCTTTAGAAGTCTTTCTAGGCTCTTTTGTTACCATTCGGATTATCCGTCTCTTAGATTTGTCATCAATTTTCCTCCTGCGGCCACGTCCAGGGAGGTTGGCTACAGTCCCATGGATCTTAAACTTATGAATAATATGTGCAACTGTACTCACAGGAACATCTAGTTGCTTGGAGATGGTCTTATAGCCTTTACCTTTAACATGCTTGTCTATAATTTTCTTTCTGATCTCTTGAGACAGCTCTTTCCTTTGCTTCCTCTGGTCCATGTCGAGTGTGGTACACACCATATCACCAAACAACACAGTGATTACCTGGAGCCATATATATAGGCCCAATGGCTGATTACAAGGTTGTAGACACCTGTGATGCTAATTAGTGGACACACCTTGAATTAACATGTCCCTTTGGTCACATTATGTTCTGTGTTTTCTAGGGGTACCATCATTTTTGTCCATGCCTGTTTCATGAGTTTATTTTTTTACATAATTCTGTTGAAGCATGGTTGAAAAACAATGTCTGACTTTCATTGGTTAACATTTATAGAATTTTAATTTATTATTACTTTTGTCAGATTAAAGTTATTTCTGTGACCATTGTGACTTTTTCTTTCATTGACCAAAGGGTACCAACAATTTTGTCCACGTCTGTATTTGTGCAGGGCTGGTACTGCCTTTTTCACAAAGAAATGACAGCTTAGGACTCTCCACCTTGGCTCTGCACAAGCCATCAGTTCTCTCAAGGGTGCAGAGTCCACCACTTGGAAAGATAGGGACTGCAGCACCAGCAACTTGGACAGGAGCGCCATTGGATGAGAGCACAAATACTGTTTCTCTGTAATCGCTTCGGTGATCGATTGCTGATGGAATGACTGACATGGAGTAGGAGGGAGAGGAGCAGGAGCATCAGAACTAGCAGATTATGGGAAGGACAGACAGCTCCCTTTGGCTGAGGTGGTGTAACCTTGACTGCCTGAAATCGGCTGTGTGCCACTGGGTGATGCAGCGGTTGCCATGGCAGGCAGGACCACCACATTGGAGCCACGGTTCTCCCAGGCCACTTTATGGTGACGCTGCACGTGTTGACGCAGGACAATGATGCCAACATTGACACCCTGGCCATACTTCACCTTCTTCCCACAGATTCTACAAATGCCCATGTTCACCTCCTCAGAGTAGGTGATTTTACCCCCAACAGTCTGCACTAACTGGACTACTACCGCAGCTGCCTCTGTGAACCTGTGCACCGCTACTTCCCACGGTAGTGACTTGCTGGCCCTGCTGCTGCCTTACGGGCAAGCTGCCACCCTCTTCTCCCGATGATGATGAAGGCCCTTTGTCACCCGGCTCATTATCATTGAGTACTGTTTGCATGTCACTCCTCAACCATCTCTGACCGCTCGCAAAACCAGTTCCCATGCCACTCTCCTCATCACTACTTGCCCGCCTAGTGGAAGAAACGGTGGATGTCTCCTTCACATCTTGGCTTGCCAGTACCAGCCAACTGTCTTCTAGTAGCTCGTCCTCACTGTATTGTGGAGCTGAACACACAGCATACAATACTTCTCTGACTCAGGGAACAGAAAAGGACAGAGGCAGGTTGAGGACAGTTAAGGCCACAAAGCCTGCTCCCGAGCCATGCCAACTAAGGGTTGTGTCTGACAAACTCACTGACTCTTTGCTGGGGGTGTCTGATATCACTTGCGATGAAGTCGAAGATCGAGTCAACCAATCCAGAACCCCTGGGTTGCTGGTCAAGACACGACCGCTAGTTGACACTGAGCTCAGGCCTCTCGAAGTGATCCCTGCTGCCATGGCCCCTTACTCTGCTGCAACCTCTGCCTGCGCCAGAAACATTTAGGCCTCTGCCACTCCCCTGTGCAGGGCCTGGCACTTCTCTGTCTGACATACTGTTAGATCAATTAAATAAATAAAAAGTAAATTAAAACACCCCAAGAAAAGTCTGTAATTTTCTCAGTTCACCATACAACGGCTAATAAGCCCCTTTTTCACAATAATACACACAAAAAAGGGCTTTAGAACATATAACTGCACTGATGAACGGCAAATATATTGTACTTTTGCCACTATTACACAACAAAATGGGCTTTAGAACATAGAACTGCACTGCTGAGCGGCAAATATATTTTTCTTTTACCACTAATACACGCCACAAAAGGCTTTTGAACATATAACTGCACCACTGAACGGCAAATACATTTTTCTTTTGCCGCTAATACACAACAAAAAGCGCTGTAATTTTACCACTTCACCGCAAACCCTTTTTTCCCACTAATACAAGCCAAAAACAAATCTTTAGAACATATAACTGCACCACACAAGGGCAAATAAGATGTAGAAATATTTCCTTGTAATAAACCCTATAACAACCTAATAACAAGAACGGTTTGCAGAAATTACAAAGCTGTATAATGGCAATTTGGGTCCCCAGTCAGTGCAGCAAGGTGTTATAGGATTGTTTCTATTACCCAGGCTGTAACCACCTCTACTGAACCCTGTTCAACATAAATGCTGTGGAATGATTCTTCCCTATCCTTTTCCTACACCTTGAAAAATATATTTTTGGGCACAATAAAGTTTTTTTCTAGCACTGTCTCTAGCTCCTGCTGACTTCTTTTCCTGCACTATGTTCACTGGAAAATGGTAGAATCCAAGATGACTGAGGCTATATATAGGGCTATGAAATCACAGGGCTGGCTGGCTGCTGATTGGCTGCATGCATGGCATTATGGGTGATCCCGCCTTCGCAGAGTTCCTTGGTCCATGTCCTCACATGTGCAGCAGCCATTTAAGGAAAAAATGTGATTCATTATCACAAAGCGTGAGGAAATTAAGTTTCGGTGCAAATGGAATTTTTCCTAAAATTCGGATCAAATTCCACTTCGTCAACTTTGATTTGCTCCTCTTCATCAATATTGTGAGTTTTAAATACAGGTCCTTCAAAAAAATTTAGCATATTGTGATAAAGTTCATTATTTTCTGTAATGTACTGATAAACATTAGACTTTCATATATTTTAGATTCATTACACACAACTGAAGTAGTTCAAGCCTTTTATTGTTTTAATATTGATGATTTTGGCATACAGCTCATGAAAACACAAAATTCCTATCTAAAAAAATTTGCATATTTCATCCGACCAATAAAAGAAAAGTGTTTTTAATACAAAAAAAGTCAACCTTAAAATACTTATGTTCAGTTATGCACTCAATGCTTGGTCGGGAATCCTTTTGCAGAAATGACTGCTTCAATGCGGAGGCCCAGGATGCTTCGATAGCGGCCTTAAGCTCATCCAGAGTGTTGGGTCTTGCGTCTCTCAACTTTCTCTTCCCAATATCCCAGATTCTCTATGGGGTTCAGATCAGGAGAGTTGGCAGGCACAGTAATACCATGGTCAGTAAACCATTTACCAGTGGTTTTGGCACTGTGAGCAGGTGCCAGGTCATGCTGAAAAATGAAATCATCTCCATAAAGCTTTTCAGCAGATGGAAGCATGAAGTGCTCCAAAATCTCCTGATAGCTAGCTGCATTGACCCTGCCCTTGATAAAACACAGTGGACCAACACCAGCAGCTGACATGGCACCCCAGACCATCACTGACTGTAAGTACTTGACACTGGACTTCAGGCATTTCTGCATTTCCCTCTCCCCAGTCTTCCTCCAGACTCTGGCACCTTGATTTCCGAATGACATGCAAAATTTGCTTTCATCCGAAAAAAGTACTTTGGACCACTGAGCAACAGTCCAGTGCTGCTTCTCTGTAGCCCAGGTCAGGCGCTTCTGCCGCCTTTTCTGGTTCAAAAGTGGCTTGACCTGGGGAATGCGGCACCTGTAGCCCATTTCCTGCACACGCCTGTACACGGTGGCTCTGGATGTTTCTACTCCAGACTCAGTCCACTGCTTCCGCAGGTCCCCCAAGGTCTGGAATCGGTCCTTCTCCACAATCTTCCTCAGGGTCCGGTCACCTCTTCTCGTTGTGCAGCGTTTTCTGCCACACTTTTTCCTTCCCACAGACTTCCCACTGAGGTGCCTTGATACAGCACTCTGGGAACAGCCTATTCGTTCAGAAACTTCTTTCTGTGTCTTACCCTCTTGCTTGAGGGTGTCAATGATGGCCTTCTGGACAGCAGTCAGGTCGGCAGTCTTACCCATGATTGCGGTTTTGAGTAATGAACCAGGCTGGGAGTTTTTAAAAGCCTCAGGAACCTTTTGCAGGTGTTTAGAGTTAATTAGTTGATTCAGATGATTAGGTTAATAGCTCGTTTAGAGAACCTTTTCATGATATGCTATTTTTTTTAGATAGGAATTTTTGGGTTTTCATGAGCTGTATGCCAAAATCATCAATATTAAAACAATAAAAGGCTTGAACTACTTCAGTTGTGTGTAATGAATCTAAAATATATGAAAGTCTAATGTTTATCAGTACATTACAGAAAATAATTAACTTTATCACAATATGCAATTTTTTTTATAAGGACCTGTATATCCTGTGCATGTGCACATAATGTAATTCCCTTTTTTGGTCATTTTTGACGTTATTTAAACCTTTGTCATTCTACTTTTTAGTACTGTGGACAACCTTGTGCAAGAGGCTGCAGGAGAGTTGTCCTCCAAACCTAAGGAGTCAGCAGGGCACCAATCACCATTTGTCGGAGGGTCCCGAAATACTGCCCCAGGAGCCCCTATGCCAGGAGCCGAGAGAGAAGTCCTCCTATACAGAGGTACAAATAAATGTGCCATCTAGCACTGAGCCAGTACAGCGTAGGCCACAGGGCAGAAGGGGTGGGAGGCAGCCCACAAGAGAGGCTGTAGATACTCGAGCACATATTGATCAACATGAGCTCAAGTATCTACATAAAAAAAAAAGAGAGAAAGGAGTAGCAGCTTTCAAAATGCTTTGCTCCATATCTCAAAAAATATTCTGACGAAAAGCAATTCATATTTGCATATGTGGTCACGTCCGTGATCAACATAATGTAGATCCGTTATAGTTGGTCCGAGTCAAGGACCAAGCACAAAGGCAGGGAAGTTGTTTGTAGCCTTTATTTTCTCAAGAAAGGGATTTTTATGGGCACCCTGTTATGTTGGGTCCCGATCCTTCTTTTGGGTTCCAAGGAGAAATGTGTGTACCTCCAAGCCTGGGACAGGTTCCCTTTGCAAGAGAGCTCTTGGATTTATATTTTTATTAGATATTTTATTGTAAAGGCTGAAGACAAAGCCATTTTTGATTCTCTTATTTTGTATATTAAACATACTGTTGTGGTTTTTATAAAAAAATATATTGCCTACTATCATCATTCACCAGAAGTAGTTTTTAACCAGAAACACATTGTATTAGAGGTTTGTTATGACACACAGGAAAATATATTCTTGAGAAAAGCAATGTTCAGATTAGGTCAGTAAACATTAAACAACATTACTTTAATGTAACCATATACATGTGTATAATTTCAGAACTTTTATTTAAGGTACCTCGGACAGCATCATTGTATAGATTTCAGCATTTCCAGGACATCCATGGTTTGCAATGTACAGTTCTCATCCTGTCAATACAACCTGAAAAGTAAGATATACAATAAATTAGTAACACATAACACTTTAACCCCTTAAGGACCGGGTCAATTTTCACCTTAAGGACCAGACTGATTTTTGCAAATCTGACATGTGTCACTTTGTGGTGATAACGTTAAAACGCTTTTACTTATTAAGGCCATTCTGAGATTGTTTTCTCGTGACATTGTACTTCATGACAGTGGTAAATTTGAATAAAAATATTTCATTTTGCAAATTTCAATTTCTCTGCTTTTAAAAAAGAGATAGTGATACCAATATATAATAGTTATTACTTTACATTTCCCATATGTCAACTTAATATTTGGATCATTTTGTGAATGCCATTAGATTTTTTTGGGGACGTTAGAAGGCTTAGAAGTTTAGAAGCAAATATTGAAATTTCCAAAACCCACTTTTTAAGGACCAGTTCAGGTCTGAAGTCACTTTGCGAGGCTTACATAATAGAAACCACTCAAAACGGACCCAATTTTAGAACCTACACCATCAAGGTAATAAAAACTGATTTTATAAACGTTGTTAACCCTTTAGGTGTTCCACAAGAATTAATGGAAAATGGAGATGAAATTTCAGAATTTCACTTTTTTGGCAGATTTTCAATTTTAATCATTTTTTTTCCCACTAACAAAGCAAGGATTAACAGCCAAACTAAACTCAATATTTATTACCCTGATTCTTTAGTTTATAGAAACACCCCATATGTGGTTAAAAGCTGCTGTATGGCCACACTGTAGGGCGCAGAAGGAAAAGAACGCCATATGGTTTTTGGAGGGCAGATTTCACTGGGATAATTTTAACTTACCATGTCACATTTGAAGACCCCCTGTTGCACCCCTAGAGTAGAATCTACAAAAAATCTACCCCATTTTGGAAACTACGGGATAAGGTAGAAGTTTTGCTGGTACTATTTTAGGGTACAGATGATTTTTGGTTGCTCTATATTACACTTTTTGTGAGGCACTGTAACAAAAAAAGCTGTTTTGGCACTGTTTTTATTTATTTTTATTTACAATGTTCATCTGACAAGTTAGATCATGAGCTTTTTTTATAGAGCAGGTTGTTACGGACACAACAATATCAAATATGACCACATTTTTGGTTTAGTTTTACATAATAAAGCATTTTTGAAAAAAAATGCATTTTTTGTGTCTCCATATTCTGATAGACATAGGTTTATTTAAATTTTTATACACTAATATAATTTTTTAAACAAAAAAAAATCATGCTTTAGTGTCTCCATAGTCTGAGAGCCATATTTTTTTATTTTTTGGGTGATTCTCTTAGGTAGGGTAACAAATTTTGAGGACTGAGATGATGGTTTGATTGGTACAATTTTGGGGTGCATATGACTTTTTGATCGCTTGCTAGTACACTTTTTGTGATGTAAGGTGACAAAAAAATTGCTTTTTGACACAGTTTTTCTTTGTTTACTGTGTTCACCATAGGGGTTAAGTCATGTGGTATTTTTATAGAGCAGGTTGTAACGGACGCGGTGATACCTAATATGTATATATATATTTTTTTATATTTTTTACATTTAACGCAATAAAAGCATTTTTGAAACAAAAGAAATCATGTTTTAGTGTGTCTATTGTCTGAGAGCCATTGTCTCCTTTTTTGCGGGTGAGGTGACTGTTAGATTGGTACTATATTTGGGGGCATACGCCATTTTGATCACTTGGTGTTACACTTTGACCTCATGCACACGACAGTTGTTTTGGATCATACAATATATTTATAGAGCCGGCCGTTATGGACGTGGCGATACCTAAAACCTTTTTTTCTAAGGTGCATTTTTTTCTTCTTTAAACTTGAAACTTAATATATATATTTTTGTAAACACTTTTTTTTAAACAATGAAATGAACAAAAGGAGAAGAAAATAAACGAATCACACATCCACTGCAAATGCTATGATCTCATCCCTGCATATCTGCAGGAGACTGCACTAAATAGCGCATGTGTACCACCTCCATGCTAAACGCTAAATGAGGCATTAGTGTACATTTTGAAACTGGGAAATGTCGCACTAAAATGAGGTGGAAAAACCACACAGAGGTGCACCCACTTAACAGACAACACCCAGTCTGAAAGTGATAAATAGCATGAATAAATAATGAAAGTGGGGCACACTCTCAAAGTATAGGGATCTTTATTAACACTATTGGTAAGAATGCAGAAATGACAGTAATATTAAAAATAAAATGCAGAGAAATGTTAAAATGCAATAGGTATAAACAATAAAATTAAATTAAATTTAAACCTTAGATTATAAATGATCCTAAAAACAAAATGGGTAAAAATATATTAAATACGATACTATAGTCAATATGCGCATGGATCCCAATATAAATTTTCAATGCGAATAACCGGTCACAAGATATAAACTCACTGGTTACTAGGTATAAAGTCCCATACACGGTTAATATGATGTTGTATATAATTTTGCAGAAAAGTCCTTACTTGCCAATTTTTAGCAATGATCGAAAGCGTATGCAGCCTGTAGGTTTTGCGTTATATGATATTCAGGCTGTTCATGCGCACAGCGGCGTCCCGCTGTATTTAATATAGCAAAGCGATCGCTTATCGATGGTTTGTAGAGGCTTACCCGAGGGTCTTTTGCTGCTGGATATTATGCTCTCGACACGGCGTACCTGTCTTGGTTCCGGTCTCAAGAGCTGGTGTCCAGGTTTGAGTTTTTGGCCGCCAGTGAAATTTGTTTGTTGCACGCGGTGTCGATGTCTTTCATCACCAGCGTGGCAGCGATAATTCACTTCAGCGGCTCTCTGGTTAAATGGCAGTTGTCCAGACTTCCTACTTCCTACCACTGAGGAAGGGGTAATTTTCGGAAATCCCCGAAACGCGTCTGGTAGCAATTCCCCTATGGAGTAGAAAGATCCTGCAAAACCGAGGAAGTCTGGACAACTGCCATTTAACCAGAGAGCCGCTGAAGTGAATTATCGCTGCCACGCTGGTGATGAAAGACATCGACACCGCGTGCAACAAACAAATTTCACTGGCGGCCAAAAACTCAAACCTGGACACCAGCTCTTGAGACCGGAACCAAGACAGGTACGCCGTGTCGAGAGCATAATATCCAGCAGCAAAAGACCCTCGGGTAAGCCTCTACAAACCATCGATAAGCGATCGCTTTGCTATATTAAATACAGCGGGACGCCGCTGTGCGCATGAACAGCCTGAATATCATATAACGCAAAACCTACAGGCTGCATACGCTTTCGATCATTGCTAAAAATTGGCAAGTAAGGACTTTTCTGCAAAATTATATACAACATCATATTAACCGTGTATGGGACTTTATACCTAGTAACCAGTGAGTTTATATCTTGTGACCGGTTATTCGCATTGAAAATTTATATTGGGATCCATGCGCATATTGACTATAGTATCGTATTTAATATATTTTTACCCATTTTGTTTTTATGATCATTTATAATCTAAGGTTTACATTTAATTTAATTTTATTGTTTATACCTATTGCATTTTAACATTTCTCTGCATTTTATTTTTAATATTACTGTCATTTCTGCATTCTTACCAATAGTGTTAATAAAGATCCCTATACTTTGAGAGTGTGCCCCACTTTCATTATTTATTGGTGTACATTTTGATCAAAGGGCATAAGCCCACTCACCACGCCAAGGTCGCCTCAATGAGTGGGTCCTAACCTAAAATTGTTGTGGCGCTGCACGGGGACCACCAGCGCTGTGGCGCCATCCCGGCCGCAATTTCTCTCCCACTCTGGGACTTAAACTTTTGGGGGTCTGTGTATTGTAATGCATTGCCTGTTTGTGTACTACAGTAAGTAGTACACTAATAGGTTGCCTAGGAGACCCAACCTATGGCTAGATCTCCTGGGCACCCGTAGAAAGCAGGTCCCGATGCCATGCAAGGCATTAGGCAGCCTCTGCATGGCATCGGGCTGCCTTCTGACACATTGAGTCCCCGCAACAGCAGTTCGAGGACTCGATGCGCTCCATTACCCGCCGCCAACCACTTCTGTTTCCTGGTCATTGCAGACCACGGCATAGAAGGGGTTAATCCGCATACAGCAGGGGCCTGGCTACCATGGACTCCGGTGTCCGCAGGTTGTGTAATGTCTGCAATTTTATAGTTTTAAATTTGGTCGAAAAAGTTCATAAATGACGATTACTAAGAGATTGGTAATATCCCTATTTTTTCCTATGCTGTATGGATATAATGTTCAAAACCATTATACATTGCTCATTTCCAGGGTTAACATCACCCTGCAATGCAGCAGTGCCGGTAGTGGCTTCAAACAATATGGTTAATAACAATACCTTTTGTAACTGGCTTGTATTAACTTTATCGTCCTAATAAATGTTATTTCCAGAAGTTACCCAACCCCTTTAAGCAAAACATTTAATGAGGTATTAGAAGGTATATGCATTAAATATCTGGTCACTTTATTGTAACATGTTCTTATGGCCAATATACTGGCACACAAGATAAAATGATTACATTGACCATGTTACTTGCCTATTATATACCCCAGCACGTAAGACGACAACAAGAATCCTCATTGTCTTGCGAGTCCCTACACCATCTAGCAAAGATAAAGATCAAAGATGAAAAAATAAAGACCTTACAATTACATTCAGTATATAATAGTCAACAGGAAATATATTGAACATGACACTATAAAAGGTAACAAATTAAAGAAACAAGTTTAGGAAACCTACCTCAACGTCAAGATGAGATGTTCCTCTTGTGAAATGCAGTGCCTCATATTTGTGTCCTGGTATGTGAGGCCAGGACGCAGAGCCGCTAACAAAATGTCAAAGCTGGCCACAGACAAACAGTATGACAAAAGCCATGAAATTTCTCAGGATGCTGTTGCAAATCCAGTGTCCCTTCCTGAGCCGCTGAGAGACAATTGGATGAACCCAATGTTTCCTCCTCCTTAGTTCCTCGTTCCACATAGTTGACTGCAGTCCAAGATTACAAGAAATCAGCCAGCACTGGAAAACCTCTTCCTCAGAGTCGTCTGACATGATACAACAGCAGTAGCCAGAAACCAATAGCAGCCAAGTAAAATCAAAGCTCTCCTTTGCCCTTCGCTGAATCGCACAGGGCAAAGGCATTTTCTGGAGTTCCGGTGACGAATCGAGCTCTGCATAGGGCTGCCAGGCGGAGGCTTTCGCACAGCAGTGAGCCCGGTGACGTCACCAGCACTGGTGGGCGGAAGCCCCCACCTGGCAGTGTTTTATTGTAAATGGGCGAAATTATGGGTATGTCCCGGTTCAGCTCTGAACCTGGAAAACCTCTTTAACCACTTCAACCCCCCTAGCTGAAACACCCTTAATGACCAGGCCACTTTTTACACTTCTGCACTACACTACTTTCACAGTTTATTGCTCGGTCTTACTTTTACAGTTTATTGCTCGGTCTTACTTTTACAGTTTATTGCTCGGTCTTACCACCCAAATGAATTTTTCCTTCTTTTCTTCTCACTAATAGAGATTTCACATTTGGTGGTATTTCATTGCTGCTGACATTTTTACTTTTTTTGTTATTAATCGAAATGTAACGATTTTTTTGCAAAACAAAATGACATTTTTCACTTTCAGTTGTAAAATTTTGCAAAAAAAAACTACATCCATATATACATTTTTTGCTAAATTTATTGTTCTACATGTCTTTGATAAAAAAAAATGTTTGGGTAAAAAAAAAATGGTTCCTGAGGTTCTACAATGCCCAGACAGTACAAACACCCCACAAATGACCCCATTTCGGAAAGTAGACACCCTAAGGTATTCACTGATGGGCATAGTGAGTTCATAGAACTTTTTATTTTTTGTCACAAGTTAGCGGAAAATTATAATATTTATTTTTTTGTTACAAAGTCTCATATTCCACTAACTTGTGATAAAAAATAAAAACTTCCATGAACTCACTATGAGACTTTGTAAGAAAAAAAAAATCATCATTTTCCATTAACTTGTGACAAAAATTAAAAAATCCTAGGAACTCGCCATGCCCCTCACGGAATACCTTGGGGTGTCTTCTTTCCAAAATGGGGTCACTTGTGGGGTAGTTATACTGCCCTGGCATTCTAGGGGCCCTAATGTGTGGTAAGTAGTTTGAAATGAAAATGTGTAAAAAATGACCTGTGAAATCCAAAAGGTGCTCTTTGGAATGTGTGCCCCTTTGCCCACCTAGGCGGCAAAAAAGTGTCACACATCTGGTATCGCCGTACTCAGGAGAAGTTGGGGAATGTGTTTTGGGGTGTCATTTTACACATACCCATGCTGGGTGAGAGAAATATCTTGGCAAAAGACAACTTTTCCCATTTTCTTTTTTATACAAAGTTGGCATTTGACCAAGATATTTATCTCACCCAACATGGGTATATGTAAAATGACACCCCAAAACACATTCCCCAACTTCTCCTGAGTACGGCAATACCACATGTGTGACACTTTTTTGCAGCCTAGATGCGCAAAGCGGCCCAAATTCCTTTTAGGAGGGAATTTTTAGACATTTGGATCCCAGACTTCTTCTCACGCTTTCGGGCCCCTAAAATGCCAGGGCAGTATAAATACCTCACATGTGACTTCATTTTGGAAAGAAGACACCCCAAGGTATGCAATGAGGGGCATGGCGAGTTCATAGAATTTTTTTTTTTTTTGGCACAAGTTAGCGGAAATGTGATTATTATTTTTTTTTTCTCACAAAGTCTCCCTTTCCGCTAACGTGGGACAAAAATTTCAATCTTTCATGGACTCAATATGCCCCTCACGGAATACCTTCGGGTGTATTCTTTCTGAAATGGGGTCACATGTGGGGTATTTATACTGCCCTGGCATTTTAGGGGCCCTAAAGCGTGAGAAGAAGTCTGGAATATAAATGTTTAAAAAAATTTACGCATTTGGATTCCGTGAGGGGTATGGTGAGTTCGTGTGAGATTTTAGTGGAATATGAGACTTTGTAAGAAAAATAAAATAAAAATAAAATATCTATTTCCGCTAACTTGTGCCAAAAAAAAAAGTCTAAATGGAGCTTTACAGGGGGTGATCAATGACAGGGGGGTGATCAGGGAGTCTGTATGGGGTGATCACCCCCCTGTCATTGATCACCCCCCTGTAAGGCTCCATTCAGACATCCGTATGTGTTTTGCGGATCCGATCCATGTATCCGTGGATCCGTAAATAACATACGGACGTCTGAATGGAGCCTTACAGGGGGGTGATCAATGACAGGGGGGTGATCAGGGAGTCTATATGGGGTGATCAGGGGTTCTTAAGGGGTTAATAAGTGACAGGGGGGGTGTAGTTTAGTGTAGTGGTGTTTGGTGGTACTTTACTGAGCTACCTGTGTCCTCTGGTGGTTGATCCAAGCAAAAGGGACCACCAGAGGACCAGGTAGCAGGTATATTAGACGCTGTTATCAAAACAGCGTCTAATATACCTGTTAGGGGTTAAAAAAAAATCACATCTCCAGCCTGCCAGCGAACGATCGCCGCTGGCAGGCTGGAGATCCTGTCTCTTAACTTCCGATCCTGTGAACGCGCGCGCCTGTGTGTGCGCGTTGACAAGAAATCACGGCTCTCGCGAGATGACGCGTATATGCGTCACTCTGCTCAGAGCTGCCGCCTCCGGACCGCGATCCTGCGTTAGGCGGTCCGGAGGCCCTTAACAGCCAACCAAATCAATCAATTTGTATTACCCTGATTCTGAAGTTTACGGTAACACCCTATATGTGGTCTTAACTACTGTATGGGCACGAAGCAGGACGCAGAAGGAAAGAAGCGCCAGATGTTTTTTGAAGGCCAGATTTTGGTGGACTGGTTACAGTAGAAATTCCCAAAAAGTGTTACCCTTTTGGAAACCATGGGTTAAGGTAAGAGTTTTATTGGTACTATTTTGGAGTACATATGATTTTTGAATGTTCAATATTACACTTTTTGTGAGGTAATGCACACAAACGTATTTTATTTCCGTGTCTGCTCCGCTTATTTTTGTGGACCGTATGCAGAAATATTCATTTCAATGGGTCCGCAAAGAAAACTGAAGTTACTCCGTGTGCATGCCGTTTCCGTATGTCCGTATTTCCATTCCGCAAAAAAATAGAACAAGTCCTATTATTGTCCGCATTACAGACAAGGATTGTACTGTTCTATTAGGGGCCAGCTGTTCCATTTTGCAAAATACGGAATGTACACAGACTTCATCCATATTTTCTGCGGATCAGCTTTTTGCGGACAGCAAAATACATAGTCGTGTGCATGAGCCCTTACTTGAAAATCATTTTTTTATTATGAAAAACACTTTTTTAACTTTTTTTTAAACTTTTTTTTCGTCCTACTCTTGGACTCCATTTCTGGGGGTCTGATACATCTGTATTGTAATGCATTGCCTGTCAACTGTCACACTGACAGCCTGCCTGTGAGACCCAGCTTAAGGGGCTGGATCTCACAGGTTTCTGTAGACTGCAAGCCCCAATGCCTATGGAAGGCATCGGGCTGCCTTCTCAGCCACCAGGTCCCCATCACTGCAGCACGGGGACCCAATGGGGATGTGGAGGGAACCCGTACCCTCTGCAAACCCACTGTATGCTGTGCTCAGCTATGACCGTGCCATACAAGGGGTTAATAACCCAGCATCATTGTTTTAATCAATGCCAGCATATGCAGCAGGGGCCTGGCTGTCAGGGACTGCCGAGTGCTTGCCGCTGATCGGGCAGGCGCAGCTCCTGCACCTGCCTAATCAGCAAGCTGTACTGTAGCTGTACAGCGCTGGTCCTTAAGTCATGGCTCCCAGGATCCCAGGTCCTCTAGATGTTAAAGAAGAGCATGTTTTTGAGGGAAAAAGCCAGATTTGTTTACCACCAAAACCAGACAGACTGACCTTTTGACTGTCTGATTTTAGCTATGTTGTTATGTCTAGAAACTTGCCAGTTTGCATGAGGAACTAGAAGAAGATGATGTTGGGGACGCAGAGCCAGACCATGGATCACCAGCCCTGTGATCAAGGAGCCACCGGACTACTGAGCTACAGATCATGGGACTGTATTATGCCTCACCTGTATTGTTTTATATCTGAATTCCTCCAATAAAGAAGCACATTGGTTTACTGCAGACCCTTACTCTCTGGACGTATTTCCCATTGGGGTGCACCACGCCTTACCATCCCTTCCTGGAGAGCAGCAATACATGGTGACTACTTGGTGACTCCATGGTGAGAGTATCCGGGGGATCCTGCATAGCATTTGGGCTACCCCAAACCCGGCCACTGAAAATCATCATCCATTACTGTCTGCTCGTCACTGATATCACCCTTACCAGTCTCATATCCGCGTCCAGGACCACTCTCAACACCTGCTCCCATGCGACTCATCATCGCTACAGTACATGCACACCTACAGAAGAAAGCAGCGGAAAACTCCTACAAATCTGTGCTGGACAGTAGCTGCTGACTGTCCTCAGAAGGAGCAGCAAAGGAAAGTAGCAGGTTCAGGACAGGTGAGGGCACAGAGCTTGTTTCTGGGCGATGCCAACTAAGTGTGGTGTCAGAGGAACCCACAGACTCCTGGCTGAAGGTGTCTGATGTCAGTTGAGATAATGCTGAAGACTGAGTCAACCATTCCAGGACAGCGGGATTGGTCATCAAAACACGATCGGTGGATGGCACTGGCAGCTCTAGACAGTTGCTACGGCTGCTGCTACCATCACCCCTTCTTCTGCTGCTATTTCTGCTCCCATTTTTGCCACTGCCAGTTCCTTTGGAGGGCCCTGACACCTCTTTTTTGGACATACTGTATGGTAACAGGTGGGCACACTATGGTTATATTACACTGTTTTCAAGGTTATATTGCACTGTTTATTCACTCCAATATAAAAATCAAGGCCTAATGGAATTGCTTATCTAAAAAATCATAACATAACAGTTATATTACACAGTTTTTTTCACCCCAATATGAGAATTATAGCCTAATTGAATTGCTTATCTATTAAATCAGGTGGACACCAAACTAATGGTTATATTACACAGGTTATTCGCCCTATAATGACCTGAGTCTGGACATTTTCTAATATCCCCTATGCAAAGTTATAAACGTCTTACTTTATTTCACCTTAAAGGGTTAATTTGCACTGTTTAATATTGTATAACTGCCTTTTATATGTTGTTATATAACCTGTTCATTTGCACTATATTTGTAAGGCTCTGTGGAAATGGTTAATGAATACTAAGAGACTGTTAGGACTTTGAATGAGAAGCTGGTACTTTTCCACAGCTACCATAGAGTTAAAGAAGCATGATTTGGAGGGGAAAAGCCAGACTTTTTTACCACCAAACTCAGACAGCCTGACCTCTTGACTGTCTGGCTTTATCTATGTTGTTATGTCTGGAAACCGGTTTTTGTCTGGAAAAACTGCTGTATTATTGCCATAGAGTATCATTAAAGCTGTAATGTAAGTCTATACCAGTTGGGAGTTAATAAAAATGTATCTGTTTGTGCTGAGCTTCTCCACTCTATCCCTCCCACTAGAAGGTTCTAGTCTAGCTAAAACTGTGTATAAGGAGAGCAGTCAGTGTGCAGCAGTTAGGAAGCAGTGCTTGGTAGAGGCGACTCTACCAGACTACTTAGTGACCAAAAGAAGACACTGAGAGGGATACTCTACACAGACCATGGATCACCAGCCTTGGACCAAGGTATCAGCCTTCTGAAGAGTGGGACAGCTAGCTCAGGCCTTTCCTCAGCATTAAACCCTTTCTCTGCAAGGGAGGAGACTGGAGAAGGCCCCATGCCTCACCTGTATTGTTTTGCACCTGAATCCCCCCCAGTAAAGAAGAAAGCTGGTTTACTGCAGACCCTGTCTCTCTGGAATTATTTCCCATTAGGGTGCACCAAGCCTTACCATCTCTTCCAGAGAGCAGCAACATGTGGTGACACCTCGACGGTGTCCGGAGGACCCTGTTAAGCCTTTTCATAGGTGTATATCAAAATATCCTTAACCCACTCAATGAATCTTCATGAGAGTAACGAACAATTTAAACAAGAACTTATATTCATAAAGGGACTAGTATGAAAAGCCCTTTTGACATTTCAATATAATTCTATTTTATTTCAATGGATTAGAATGTAATGAAGGGGGATTTGTTGTGCCTTTTCATAGGTGTATATCAAAATTATAGTGGATTTGATATGTAATAGGCCATATTGTGTAACATATTCACCATTGTGTATGTTTTTTAGAGTAGGCCGAAGGAGGTTCATCGAAAGGACACATTTTTTTTTTTGTAGATGTACCAGTCTGAGAATTGTCATTCTTGTCTCCTTATAGATTTATAGCTGAGATAAGGATATTTTCCAGACTCTCTGGTGCCAATTACCCCTACGGTTTTTATGTCTATTGATGAAGCAGAAAATCTGTGATGTATATAAATATGTATAATTAAGTTTTTAATTGTATAAGTTTTTAGTATAAGATAATCAATGGGACATATCTATTGTTTTGTATTGTTGAATATTATGAAGGACGCCAATGCATCTGTTATCTTATATATTTCTCACTAGGAACGAATACACTCCTAAAGCATGGTGAGAAATATTTTAAGTGTAAAACTTTGCTAATAAGATGGTGTTATTTTAACTAACAATCAATTAATCCACCGTTGGAGCCATACATGTCTGTGAGAGTATGGGGAAAGTCTAAATGGTACCACAAAGTCTATGCTTTAGTTGGTTTTTGTGTCAAAAATAATCCCTCAGCTCTGATTTAGGATTCCATATATTATGTGTATAGAATGTAATAGAAATCAGACCTGGACAGTTAACCCTTTATAGTTATGATGCTAGTTGCTTATGCAATAGTGCCACCTAGCTTTGAATAGGTAAAATTGCACCAACAGCCGAATTGCATTATGGGTGATACAGTGATATCAGTCATCATATGTACATGCCTAACCGACAATGATTGGAAAACTCCAAGTTAGGAAGGTGTGTCTAACTGACTTTGATTAGAGTTGAGCGAACCTGAACTGTAAAGTTTGGGTTTGTACCGAACTTTAGGTTTTTTCGGCACCCAGACCCAAACATTTACGTAAAAAAAGTTTGGGTTCGGGTTCAGTCTTCGGCGATTTTTACAGCGCTTTTTGAAAGGCTGCAAAGCAGCCAATTTACAAGCATCATACTACTTGCCCCAAGAGGCCATCACAGCCATGCCTACTATTGGCATGGCTGTGATTGGCCAACTGCAGCCAACTGCAGCATGTGACCCAGCCTCTATTTAAGCTGGAGTCACATAGCGCCGCCCGTCACTCTGCTCGGATTAGTGTAGGGATAGGCTGCATCTGCTGTGAGGGAGAGATCAGGGAGAAAGATACGAAGAACTGATTCTTTATTCAGCAATCTACAGCAAATGTGTTTTGTGGGTGCAGTGCACAATTGTTTTAGGCCTGCCCTGAGCCAACTACTACTGAAAACAAACTTTTTTTTCCTTCAGTTAGTCAATACATAGTTGGCAGCCATTTTATGCAACGATAGTGCACCAGCACAGGATATCTGCAAGTCCAGAAATACTGCATTTGTGCACTGTTTCATATAGTGCACATCTAGGATTATAGGTGCATAAGGGACTGATCATTTTAGGCCACAAATACGGCTTTTGCTTACTGGGGTTAAAAAAAAAAAAACATCTGATATACTGCACATCTGTGATTATAGGTGCATAAGTTACTGTGAAATTTAGGCCACAAATACGGCTCTCATACTGGGGTGATAAAAAACAAAACAAAAAACATCTGTTTTCATATAGTGCACATCTAGGATTATAGGTGCATAAGGGACTGTGAAATTTAGGCCAGAAATACGGCTTTTGATTACTGGGGTTAAACAAAAACCTCAGATATACTGCACATCTGGGATTAGAGGTGCATACGTTACTGTGAAATTTAGGCCATAAATACTGCTGTCATATAGAGTTTAATAAAATAAATAAAATTTAGTGTAATACCCTACATTAGGTATTGGCAGATAATTATTTTTAACAGACTCAACTGCTTTTTACTTTGCTTGGTGAATGCTAACTATGAGGCAAACATCTAATAAGGGACGTGGTTATGGTCGTGGTGGTGTTGGTGGAGCCTCTAGTTCAGGCAGAGGACATGGCCGTTCTGCCACAGCTACACGTCCTACTGAACCTATTACCTCAGGTCCCAGTAGCCGCCAGAATCTACAGCGATATTTGGTCAGGCCTAATGCCGTTCTAAGGATGGTAAGGCCTGAGCAAGTACAGGCGCTTGTCGATTAAGTGGCCGACAGTGGATCCAGCAGGTTCACATCATCAACCACCCAGTCTTCTGCAGAAAGTGCACAGGTGGCGCCTGAAACCCATTCCCATCAGTCTGTCACATCACCGCCATGCATATCAGGGAACCTGTCTGAGCCTCAAGTCATGCAGCAGTCTCTTATGCTGTTTGAAGACTCTGCTGGCAGGGTTTCCCAATGGAATCCACCTAGCCCTTTCCCAGGGGTGGAAGACATAGCATGCACTGACGCACAACCCCTTATGTTTCCTGATGTGGACATTGGAATACCACCTCAGCACGTCTCTGATGATGACGAAACACAGATGCCAACTGCTGCATTTTTCTGCAGTGTGCAGACTGAAAAGGAGGTCAGGGAGGAAGACTGGGTGGAAGACTATGCAGGGGACTATTAGGTCCTCGACCTCACATGGAATTAAGGTTGTGCCACTGACTTTCAGAGTTCGGAGGAAGAGTCAGTGGTGAGACCGAGCCAACAGCGTAGCAAAAGAGGGAGCAGGGTGCAAAAGCAGAGCAGCCGTCGCCAAAACAGTTTGCCTGCTACTGGCCGCCGCCACCAGGGACCGAGCACACCAAAGGCAGCTTCAAGGAGTTCCCTGGCATGGCACTTCTTCACGCAACGTGCTGACGACAAGACCCGAGTGGTTTGCACGCTGTGCCATCAGAGTCTGGAGCGAGGCATTAACGTTCTGGACCTTAGCACAACCTGCATGACCAGGCATCTACATGCGAGACACAGGCTGCAGTGGAGTAAGCACCTTCAAAACCAAGAAAGGTCTCTGGCTCCTACTGCTTCTTCTTGTGCTGCTGCCTCGGCCTCTTCATCCGCCTCTGGAGGAACGTTGGCACCTGCCGCCCAGCAAACAGAGGATGTGCCACCAACACCACCACCTCCGTCACCAAGCATCTCCACCATGTCACACAGAAGTGTTCAGCTCTCCATCTCACAAACCTTGAAGAGAAAGCGTAAATTCCCACCAAGCCACCCGCGATCACTGGTCCTGAATGCCAGCATTTCTAAACTACTGGCCTTTGAAATGCTGTCATTCAGGCTGGTGGAGACGGACAGCTTCAAACAGCTCATGTCGCTTGCTGTCCCACAGTACGTCATTCCCAGCCGCCACTACTTCTCCAGGAGAGCCGCACCCTCCCTGCACAACCAAGTATTGGATAAAATCAAGTGTGCACTGTGCAACGCCATCTGTGGCAAGGTCCACCTAACCACAGATACGTGGACCAGTAAGCACAGACAGGGACACTATATCTCCCTAACTGCACTGGGTAAATGTAGTGGCAGCTGGGCCCCAGGCGGAGAGCCCTTCCAGCGCCAAGGATCGCAGGGCATCATTCTTTACCTCCTGTTGCCTCCTCTTCCTACTCGGCTTCCTCCTCCTCTTCAACCACCTCCTCATCCGGTCAGCGACAGACCTTCATCACCAACTTCAGCACAGCCAGGGGTAAACGTCAGCAGGCCGTTCTGAAACTGATGTGTTTGGGGGACAGGCCCCACACCGCGCAGGAGTTGTGGCGGGGTATAGAACAACAGACAAACGAGTGGTTGCTGCCAGTGAGCCTCAATCCCGGCCTGGTTGTGTGCGATAATGGGCGAAATCTCGTTGCAGCTCTGGGACTAGCCGTTTTGACGCACATCCCTTGCCTGGCGCATGTGTTGAATTTGGTGGTGCAGAAATTCATTCACAACTACCCCGACATGTCATAGCTGCTGCATAAAGTGCGGGCCTTCTGTTCGCACTTCCGGCGTTCTCATCCTGCCGCTGCTCGGCTGTCTGCTCTACAGCGTAACTTCGGCCTTCCCGCTCACCGCCTCATATGCGACGTGCCCACCAGGTGGAACTCCACCTTGCACATGCTGGAGAGACGGTGAAGGCAGCAGCAGGCCATAGTGGAGTTTCAGCTGCAGCACGCACGGGTGAGTCGCACTGCGGAACAGTACCACTTCACCACCAATGACTGGGCCTCCATGCGAGACCTGTGTGCCCTGTTGCGCTGTTTCGATGACTCCACCAACATGGCCAATGGCAATGATGCCGTTATCAGCCTTACAATACCACTTCTATGTGTCCTTGAGAAAACAGGGCAATGATGGAAGAGGATGTGGCCCAGGACAAGGAGGAGGAGGAAGAGGGGTCATTTCTAACACTTTCAGGCCAGTCTTTTAGAAGTGGCTCAGAGGGAGGTTTTTGTAACAGCAGAGGCCAGGTACAAATTTGGCCAGCCAGGGCCCACTACTGGAGGACGAGGAGGATGAGGAGGAGGAGGAGGAGGATTGGGATGAAGCATGTTCACAGAGGGTGGCACCCAACGCAGCTCGGGCCCATCACTGGTGCGTGGCTGGGGGGATATGGAGGACACAGGCGATACGCCTCCCACAGAGGACAGCTTGTCCTTACCTCTGGGCAGCCTGGGCCACATGAGCAACTACATGCTGCAGTGCCTGCGCAACAACAGCAGAGTTGCCCACATTTTAACGTGTGCTGACTATTGGTTGGCCATCCTGCTGGATCCCCGTTACAAAAACAATGTGACGTCCTTAATTCCCTCACTGATCGGAAGATGCACGACTAAAGGCGCACGCTGGTAGACGCGCTACTGAGAGCATTCCCGACTGATGCCGGGGGACAAGCGGAAGCACAAGGCGAGGCCAGGGGAGGAGAAAGAGGTCGCCAACGCAGATGTGTCTGCGCCAGCACCTCAGAAGGCAGGGTTAGCATGGCCGACATGTGGAAAAGCTTTGTAACCTCGCTGCAACAACCTGCCCCAACTGCTGATATGAAGCGTGTTAGCAGGAGGCAGCATTTGAACAACATGGTGGAACAGTACCTGTGCACACGCCTACACGTACTGACTGATGGTTCTGCCCCATTCAACTGCTGGGTCTCCAAATTGTCCACATAGCCAGAGCTTGCCCTGTATGCCTTGGAGGTGCTGGCCTGTATTTAGCACGGCAGGAGGCGTCATTACAGACAGACGCAGCCGCCTGTCCACAGCCAACGTGGACAAGCTCACGTTCATTCAAATGAACCAGGCCTGGATCCCAAAAGACTTGTCTGTACCTTGTGCCGAATAGACAGTTCTGACAGCCTCAACCATCCATACTTTTACTCAAGTGCACTTATTCCTTTTTCTTTTTTTATATGTCCCAATATTGTGGGGGATACCCCTATGTAAAAATGCAAAATAACACGCATCTGTGTTGGCTACCTATTCCTCCTTCGCCGCCGCTTCCATCTAGACCGCCACATCCACCCATTCACCACCTCCTCAACCCCTTCCTCCTACATCATTCCTAATTTTTATTTTTTTAAGGTATTTTATGTTTTTTTTAACTAATTTCCTTATCCACATTTGTTTGCAGATCATTTGCATGCTCTTAACCACATTTTGCTGCCTTTTGCAGCCCTCTAGCTCTTTCCAGGGCTATTTTACAGCCATTTTAGTACTCAAAAGTTCAATGGGGTTCGGGGTCAAGTTCGGGTCCCGAACCCCAACTTTTTTTTCAAGTTCGGCCGAACCTGCCGAACCCTAACATCCAAGTGTCCGCTCAACTCTATTTGTGATCATAAACCACACACACATGAAGGGAAAACAGAGAGCGACAGAAGACACAGTAACACAGAAAAATAAAGAAAGGAAGCACACCCCAGGAAAAAATCCCATTGATGAGAACAGACCTCAGTGCTGACTTCCCTTAGACTCTGCATATCAACTGCACTCTCGGGTAACGTATCACTTTATTATGTGTAGTATTGATTGAATTAATTAGCTTGATATTTAGGAAAATCCCCGCTTTATGCGGATGTGTAATGCTAGATGTACTACATCAATATTATCGCTATTCAGGAAAGATGCATATTACTGAATAAAAGATACAATATTCATATCAGAGAGAATCTCTGATTGGAACATTTCAATTCCATAGTCTGTATCAGGCTTGATCATTTATAATTTGTGTAGCAATACTACCCAATATCAGAGATTGGTTATAGTTTGAGCAGAGCAAGAGTTCGTATCTACCCTAATCATTGTTGAGTTTATTGCATATCATCATCTAATTTCTTATAATTGTCATCAAGACGGTTGAATTACATTTTATGTTTGAGAGGTGATATGGAACGCTGGTATTCTGTTAGAGCCATCTAGTGGTGAATTTTAGATTTTGATTGTGTTATTGCATATTATTGAGTTTCACGTTCATTAACCTTTTGATTGCATTTTAAATTATTGTATAATAATATTTGCACAACATAATTAAATTAACAACTAATTATTTTTGAAGTGTTTTATATGTCCACCTCTACAATCATTTCCCTTTGAATATTTTTCTTTGATCCTTTCTTTTATATAAAGAATTTGCTTTATTTCCCCAACATAAATTGGAGGCACTGATGAGATTGTTAATTCGTGAATTTGTGCAAATAGTAAAATGTTACATAATTTTCTTGGAGAACCAGATTGTTCATCTATCGGTGTACTCATTATTGGTAGTGAAAATAAGCGCAGCCAGTAGTGAAGCGGGTTCTGGTGGAGCTACAAAAGGTAGTCCTTCTAGCCCCGAACAGTTAATCCATAACATTGTTGAATATGTAAATTCACGGTTGAGTTTGGATCAGAATGCAATTGCATGGTAAAGTGAGCTGCAGGCAGAAGCCAAGAGAGAATGTGTGGATGTATGGAAATCACTTGGTACAGTCAGGAGACATCTAACATATTTTTCTGTGCTTA
This sequence comes from Bufo gargarizans, assembly GCF_014858855.1. Lineage (NCBI taxonomy): Eukaryota > Metazoa > Chordata > Amphibia > Anura > Bufonidae > Bufo > Bufo gargarizans. Next base: position 214,602,718 of record NC_058085.1, on the reverse strand, counting down.
AAAATAACACCAGTAAAGACCAGTAAACACCTAAAGATATTGCCACCAGTCCTGTATGCAATATTAGAAGTCAGTTCCCTCTTAAAGAGTATCAGATTCCTATCATGGGCATCAGATTCCTATCATGGGCATTTGAAAAAAAATATTGCCACTACTTTATTTCCTTAAGAGACAGGGGGATCCAGGATTGGCAGGATGTTTTGCACAAGGTGAAATTAGAATTCGGCCCTTACCAGACTATTACTGCTGCAAAACGTGATATTTATAAACTCACATATAGACCCAATCAATGTCCCTGGGAATTCCTCTCTATCCTTAAAAATGCCTATAAGTTAGCCTATAGGTCCCCAAATTGGGAATCTGGGGAATTCAAACAACTGAATTCAAATTAAATTTAGCCCAGCTAGAGATTTCGATCTCAAAGGTCCCTTGGACAGATTGGTGACAGCTGCCACTTCATTGTATAACATCAGTGAGTGCCATGCTACGGGTGAGAAAAGATGCAAAAGGTCCCCAGAACAAAACGTAGCAGAAGCTAAAATAAACCCCAACCTGGGATTTGAAACGCAGCCACACAGGTACCGTCCATCTACAGGACCTTTCCAACTAACCCAGCAACAACAGGTAGGACCTAAGCAAACAAAACCTCATAGCCCTAACGGGTCAGAGGAGGATAATAATAGTGATAAAAGGTCTAATTACTGTTCCCAATATTATAATAGGGGTCCCCCTAGATACAGGCACTGGAATAAAAGGCCCAGACAACAGAAGGAAGGTAGGCCTAAACCCTCTACTTCACCTAGAAGTCAGTCACCACACCACAAAACCAAACTGTTAAATCAAATAATCGGTTTGATCAGTTGGCAGATCAAGTGGCTAAATTAACTGAAATAGTTAATAAGATATCCCAGGTGTCCATCGAAAAAAACAAAACAAAAAAAAGCCCAGGCCAACGCAAGGCTACCGAGCTGGGTGTAGAAGAATCTAATGTGATTCCTAATCCTATATTGCCTTGCAGCATTCTTGACCCTAAAATTGAGGCCAAAGAGGAGGTGTCTAACAGTGTTGTCTATTTTGCAGTCTAACCATGTAAATTTGTGCACTAATGTGTCTTCTCCAATGAGTGATCCCGTCATCTCAGCGTCAATCTGTGAGCTGCAGTCTGTGAGATGCGATATAATCCAGTTTTCCCCAAAAGTGGGGGCTGCTGCCGCGTGCAGTAAGGATGTCTGGGTTTCTCCAGAAGTCGCACCATGTGATTTATTTCAGGTTGAAGGCCGATATTTTGTTAATTCTTATCTCCAAGATGAACTAATAGGGCCAATTAAGGGTTTACTTGACATGGTATCACAAGCCACTATATTGTAATATAGTTATTTCCAACAGGTTATGGATATGACGGCAAAGAAGCCAAAATTTAAATTGTTTGATGGCTCTTTGATAAGTGTAGGCTGAGACGCTTTGCAGGTAAGAGGTACAGCATGGTTAAAATTTAAAATAGGCAAGAAAGTAATTAGACATCCCACACTCATTGTAGTTCCATATTAGACTTCATCAATGAAGCAATCTGGACTCACCTATTGCCTATGAGTACTCTTGCAATGCACAACCCCAAGTTACAAACCGGATTCCAAAAAAGTTGGGTCACTATACAAATCGTGAATAAAAACTGAATGCAATGATGTGGAGGTGCCAACTTCTAATATTTTATTCAGAATAGAACATAAATTACGGAACAAAAGTTTAAACTGAGAAAATGTACCATTTTAAGGGAAAAATATGTTAAATCAGAATTTCATGGTGTCAACAAATCCCCAATAAGTTGGGACAAGGCCATTTTCACCACTGTGTGGCATCTCCCCTTCTTCTTACAACACTCAACAGACGTCTGGGGACCGAGGAGACCAGTTTCTCAAGTTTAGAAATAGGATTGCTCTCCCATTCTTGTCTAATACAGGCCTCTAACTGTTCAATCGTCTTGGGCCTTCTTTGTTGCACCTTCCTCTTTATGATGCGCCAAATGTTCTCTATAGGTGAAAGATCTGGACTGCAGACTGGCCATTTCAGTACCCGGATCCTTCTCCTACGCAGCCATGATGTTGTGATTGATGCAGAATGTGGTCTGGCATTATCTTGTTGAAAAATGCAGGGTCTTCCCTGAAAGAGATGACGTCTGGATGGGAGCATATGTTGTTCTAGAACCTGAATATATTTTTCTGCATTGATGGTGCCTTTCCAGATATGCAAGCTGCTTATGCCACACGCACTCATGCAACCCCATACCATCAGAGATGCAGGCTTCTGAACTGAGCGTTGATAACAACTTGGGTTGTCCTTGTCCTCTTTGGTCCGGGTGACATGGCGTCCCAGATTTCCAAAAAGAACTTTGAATCGTGACTCGTCTGACCACAGAACAGTCTTCCATTTTGCCACACTCCATTTTAAATGATCCCTGGCCCAGTGAAATCGCCTGAGCTTGTGGATCTTGCTTAGAAATGGCTTCTTCTTTGCACTGTAGAGTTTCAGCTGGATGGCACGGCGGATGGCACGGTGGATTGTGTTCACTGACAATGGTTTCTGGAAGTATTCCTGAGCCCATTCTGTGATTTCCTTTACAGTAGCATTCCTGTTTGTGGTGCAGTGTCGTTTAAGGGCCCGGAGATCACGGGCATCCAGTATGGTTTTACGGCCTTGACCCTTACGCACAGAGATATTTCCAGATTCTCTTAATCTTCGGATGATGTTATGCACAGTTGATGATGATAGATGCAAAGTCTTTGCAATTTTTCGCTGGGTAACACCTTTCTGATATTGCTCCACTATCTTTCTGTGCAACATTGTGGGGATTGGTGATCCTCTACCCATCTTGGCTTCTGAGAGACACTGCCACTCTGAGAAGCTATTTTTATACCCAATCATGTTGCCAATTGACCTAATTAGTGTTAATTGGTCTTCCAGCTCTTCGTTATGCTCAAATTTACTTTTTCCAGCATCTTATTGCTACTTGTCCCAACTTTTTTGGGATTTGTTGACACCGTGAAAATTTGAATCAACGTATTTTTTCCTTTAAAATGATACATTTACTCGGATTAAACGTTTGATCTGTCATCTACGTTCTATTACAAATAAAATATTGACATTTGCCATCTCCACATCATTGCATTCGGTTTTTATTCACAATTTGTTCAGTGTCCCAACTTTTTGGGAATCCGGTTTTTAGTTGTCATGTGATTGAAAGAAGGATTAACTCTGAAGTTCGTTTTAGGAACTACCGGGTGCCGGATGTCACGATCCTGAAAAATGGTAAGCCTGGGGAAGATTTTAATGGTACCGGTCAAACCATAACCATCCAGGACAGAATTGAAAAGGTAACCTTGGAAGGGGATGTATTAACTCTTAAAGGGAGAAATTACGAAGTTGCTGACCTCACCAAGCATACTCAATCCATGGTACGGATTGAAAAGGTCAGTGATAACTTATTGATTCCCATACAGGTGAACAATATAGCCCGGGTGAAATATGCCAAGTTGGATCTAAAATCCAAAGCCAGTTATATAAGCCTAGGTCTCTTAAAACAGGTCGCCAGCCATAAAGTGATTAAAGGTTCCTCTCCACAGGACCAATGGATTCATGATTTGGATGGAGATTCTCAGAGTCATAATGGGATTGCAAGATGTCTATTTCCATAGGAGATAATACTACTGAACATTTATTCATTGTGTTGAATGAAAAAAGGTACCAGATTTATTTAGGTAATGACCTTCTACACCGATTTGCCGTGCAGTTTGATCTGTTTAACAATACTCTATGGTCCAGATTACCTGGAGGCCCGGAGGGGTTCAAGGATAAAGAGCAAGCCTTAAGATGTGGACAAGAGATGCCCTATGCCATAAGTATCATGGTTGCTGATGAGGTTAAAATCCCTGAAGGGTGTAAGCCATTTCTTCTTCCCATTCAAGTAAAGAAGGTGCAAAATTTGAAGAATACAGATGCTTTGATCTGTTTGTCTAACCTGATGCAGCAACTCGGCCTGAAGGTAAAGCCCACTTCTATGATAAACATCCATCAAAACCCATTGCATATGGCAATTCATAATATGGCTCCCCATAGCATATCCTTACAAAAAGGTACCATAATTGGCCTAGGTATGGATTCGGAGTATTACACTTTTGGATTCCAGAATTTATGTCATTGGACTCATTCCTGATGAATACTTGACAGAAGAGCAAGTAGTGGAACAACATTTTTCCTGAACACCTGAGGGTTTATTCAATATCCACTCTGTTTATCCTTTCAGTCCTGAAGAAGGTACATGCCCCATTGAAGAATCCTCTTTGGTTTTCAACCATGAGATCGATGAGACTGAGTATGAGTCATCCTAACAGGGAAAAGAGAAGGTACGCGATACTCAAAACGATTTAACTAGTGAGCTTGAAGAAGCTTACAAGTTAAGTCAACCTGAAATCTTTACAGAATTTCAGGAACGGGTGGAAGAGCAAATCTCTATAGCTGACGCATGTTCCGATGAGTTAGAGCATCAACAGCTAAAGGGGTTCTTCGCAGAATTCCAGGACATGTTTGCTAAGGACTCTTAAGACTGTGGGGAAACTGACCTACACGTTGCAAGAATCCAGACAGATCCCAATACAGCCCCTGTATATGTCAAACAGTACCAACTTCCACTGGCAGCTTACGAATCGCTATCGGAAATCGTCAAGAACTTGGAGAAGCAGGGAATAATCTGTCCAGTGCACAGCTTGTTCAACCATCCCCTACTTGGTATTCTCAAACCAAATTTAAATAAACGAGTATATATGTCCGGATGGCCTGTGCCGTATATTGACCAGTGTTTGGCGCAATTACAGGGGTCCATAATTTTCACTGCTCTTGGCTGTGTGCAAGGATATTGGACGATTAAGGTGGACGAGAAGAATCAATACAAATTGGCATTCACATTTGGGAAGCAGCAATATGCCTGGAACCGATTGCCTTTTGGGTACATGAATGCAGGCCATGAGTTTTCTTTGTTCTTGCATAAGGTGATGCCAGATGCCACTGAACAAGATACCTTATCCTATGTTGATTATGTCCTGATCAAAAGCACAACTGGGGAACATATTGCAGAACTGAGGCATGTACTAATTAACTGAGGAAAGCTGGTGTGAAGCTTTCTTTGCAGAAGGCTCAATGGTGTCGTACGAAAGTAAATTTCCTACGTAGGTGTCACCACCACTTCTGTGAGAAGGTCTGTTAGATGTTCTTCTGTACCTGCATGCAAGTTCTTTGTTTTGGTTTCACTTTGTCATCTCATTTCCTTCTCCCAGCTGTCACCTATTCACACTAATTGTCTCCCTTTACATTCCCTCCCATACTGCCTCACTTTGCGGTTTATACTTCTTCTTGGATTGTGTTCACTGCTGGATGCTGCTTCTGCTGATTCCTCAGATAAGTCTGTTTCCTTTATTTGTGTTTCCTTGCTGGCTTGAGTCTAGGTGACCCTGACTCCGTCCGTATTAAGTGCAGGTTGCCAGTGGTCGTATCCCCTCACTATTATAGGGTTTTCAGGTGTCACATAGTATGAGGTACGTGGACATGCAATTGTCTACCATAAAGACCTTTGCATGGGCATAGCAGCCAGAGAGAGCTCTAGGGGTTTTATAGGGCTCACCCATATGTTCCTTAGTTTGGGATCAAGCCAGTCGGATGTTTATTTATAAGTTCCAGCTTTCTGCAACACCATCCGTGACAGTAGGTCACAAAATCACTTCTGATGGAATCAACCCACAGAAAAAGAAGGTAGAAGCAGTGATCAATGCAAAGTCACCCACAAATCTCAAGTAGTTGAGATCCTTCCTGGGTATGGTGAACTATTCAAGTAAGTTCGTAGACCACTATGCCGAGATCACAAAACCTCTTTTTGCCGTTACTGAAGAAAGGAGTGAAATGGGAATGGAGTGAATGCGACGAGCAAGCTGTGAATGAGCTCAAAGCTAGACTCACCCAAGCCCCGTGCCTTGCTTACCCTGAAGGTGGGAAACCTTTCTTCATTGAAACAGGCTTCACTGACAAAAAAGTGAGTGCAGTCCTCTTCCAGAAACAGGGAAATCTAAATAAGATCATCGCCTATGCCAGCAAGTCCTTTTTACCAGTTGAGGAAAAATTCAATGACTGTAAAAAAGTATTACTGTCAACAGTGTGTGCTTTGTAATATTTCAGGAGTTTTATCCAAGGCGAAAAGATAATTGTGGAAATCGCACACCAACCACTGCAATATTTGTAGAGTGATAGAATCAAGGATGGAAATATGTCAAACAGCAGGATAACTGCCTGGACGATGTCCTTAATGGGATGGCCATTGGAAATCAGATACAAACAAAATAATAAGAATCCAGTTGCTCAAGGATTAGCTGAACTTCACTATTGTACTAATGCAGGACATAAAGATGAATCAACAGGAAATTATTTCCTGGAAGAACAATCTTTATCTCCATACAAGTCTTATGAAGAAGAGTATTGCAAATCCTTACCATGTGTATATGTAGACGGATGTTCTTTCCATACCAATATAGGAACTGAATGTACATTGGTTGCAGGTATCCGAGTGGTGTGGAATAATATATTCCCAGATGTGTCCGTGGGGTACAAAATTGGTCCCAAAAGTAGCCAAGTCGCAGAGCTTACCACTGTGTATAAAGCCATACAAATTACTATCAAATCTGGTATTAAAGAGTTTGTTATAATCACAGATTCTAATTCTGTTCGCAACAGCTTTGTGGAGTACTTCCCTGGATGTAAAAGGTCTAACATGTTAAGAAACAACGACAAGCCTGGTAAAATGTTTTGTAGGATTGACGAGATGGTTATTGCCCACGGTCTCACCATTTACTGGAAAAAGTTAAGAGGCCACTCAAAATACCTAGGTGTGGATAAGGAAGGGAATTATTTGGCAGATTCCTTTGCCAAACAAGGAGCCATTAATGGAGAAGTCCTGAACGTTGATGACCTTATGGGAACTGTTCAAGTGGAGGCAACGACAAGAAGACACCCCCTAAAGGAGGCCGAAGCCAATGTGGTGCAATGGAGCCAAGATTCCCATAAGGATCTCATTGTTAGTCAAAAGGGGGATCCAGTCATTGGTATATTTTACAAACACATTGAAGATCCACAGAATTGTCCCATAATTGTCCCATAAGTTACGAATTTTGATGAAAGTTAAGTCCCAATTCTCGTTACCGGATGGATCGTTTGTAAGAACCTTGAAAAATGGTATCTCACAATTGGTGGTACCCACAGCATAACAAGTGCGGCGCAGATGTGCATATGTGAATGTGAATATGAAGAATAACATAACAAAAACATGTTCAGGGTATAGGTGGCACATGTTTAGGGTCTGGGAGGCAGGGAGGGAGGACAAGGAAGGTGGTGGGATGCAGGGATGGTGGTGATACCATGGTATGGCGGTGGCACCTAGGGATGGTGGTGGGATGCAGGGATGGCAGTGGTATCTAGGGATGGTGGTGGGATGCAGGGATAGCAGTGGTACCCAGGGATGGTGGTGGGATTCAGGGATGGCAGAGGTACCCAGGGATGGTGGTGGGATGCAGTAATGTACTGCTGTGTGTTGAAAAAGGGGTAGTCTTATACGGCGAGTAAATCCCAAACTCTATATTTTCAGTGTAAAAGTTGGGGGTCGTCTTATACGCCCAGTCGTCTTATACGCCGGCATATACGGTACTTTAAAAATATCCATAAAAGGTTATATTAGATTCAAGGTGCTGATAGGGTCATCCACAATAACTTCACACGCTACCGTGCATTTCCAAGTCTAATTCTGTCCGTAAACGTATACCTGTCATCCAGCGCCTAAATACTAGGCGTACAATTTGTATTTAGCTAAATCTGTCGTTACTGCTGTGCCTGTATTAGTGTAATATGGTACCTAAATAAATAGCCAGATAGTGTTAGGTGACTGTAAAAAAAGGCCTGAATTTGAATTCAATACATTGGGCCAAATAATATTTTTCTTATTGTGGTGAACGGTAACAATGAGGGAAACATCTAGTAAGGGACGCGGACGCGGATATGATCGTGGTGGTGTTAGTGGACCCTCTGGTGCTGGGAGAGGACGTGGCCGTTCTGCCACAGCCACACGTCCTAGTGTACCAACTACCTCAGGTCCCAGTAGCCGCCAGAATTTACAGCGATACATGGTGGGGCCCAATGCCGTTCTAAGGATGGTAAGGCCTGAGCAGGTACAGGCATTAGTCAATTGGGTGGCCGACAGTGGATCCAGCACGTTCACATTATCTCCCACCCAGTCTTCTGCAGAAAGCGCACAGATGGCGCCTGAAAACCAACCCCATCAGTCTGTCACATCACCCCCATGCATATCAGGGAAACTGTCTGAGCCTCAAGTTATGCAGCAGTCTCTTATGCTGTTTGAAGACTCTGCTGGCAGGTTTTCCCAAGGATATCCACCTAGCCCTTCCCCAGCGGTGGAAGACATAGAATGCACTGACGCACAACTATTTATGTTTCCTGATGATGAGGACATGGGAATACCACCTCAGCATGTGCCACTGACTTTCACAGTTCGGAGGAAGAGGCAGTAGTGAGACCGAGCCAACAGCGTAGCAAAAGAGGGAGCAGTGGGCAAAAGCAGAACACCCGCCGCCAAGAGACTCTGCCTGCTACTGACCGCCGCCATCTGGGACCGAGGCACCTGCATGCAAAGCATGAACTGCAGTGGAGTAAACACCTTAACAACATGGAAGTCACTCAGGCTCCCCCTGCTACCTCTTCTGCTGCTGCCGCCTCGGCCTCTTCCTCTGCCTCTGGAGGAACGTTGGCTCCTGCCGCCCAGCAAACAGGGAATTTACCACCAACACCACCACCTCCGTCACCAAGAAGCTCAACCATGTCACACGGCAGCGTTCAGCTCTCCATCTCACAAACATTTGAGAGAAAGTGTAAATTCCCACCTAGCCACCCTCGATCCCTGGCCCTGAATGCCAGCATTTCTAAACTACTGGCCTATGAAATGCTGTCATTTAGGCTGGTGGACACAGACAAGCTTCAAACAGCTCATGTCGCTTGCTGTCCCACAGTATGTTGTTCCCAGCTGGCACTACTTCTCCAAGAGAGCCGTGCCTTCCCTGCACAACCAAGTATCCGATAAAATCAAGTGTGCACTGCGCAATGCCATCTGTGGCAAGGTCCACCTAACCACAGATACGTGGACCAATAAGCACGGCCAGGGACGCTATATCTCCCTAACTGCACACTGGGTAAATGTAGTGGCGGCTGGGCCCCAGGCGGAGAGCTGTTTGGCGCACGTCCTTCCCCCGCCAAGGATCGCAGGGCAACATTCTTTGCCTCCTGTTGCCTCCTCCTCCTACTCGGCTTCCTCCTCCTCTTCTTCCACCTGCTCATCCAGTCAGCCACACACCTTCACCACCAACTTCAGCACAGCCCGGGGTAAACGTCAGCAGGCCATTCTAAAACTCATATGTTTGGGGGACAGGCCCCACACCACACTGCATAGAACAACAGACCGACGAGTGGTTGCTGCCGGTGAGCCTCAAGCCCGGCCTGGTGGTGTGCGATAATGGGCGAAATCTCGTTGCAGCTCTGGGACTAGTTGGTTTGAAGCACATCCCTTGCCTGGCGCATGTGCTGAATTTGGTGGTGCAGAAGTTCATTCACAACTACCCCGACATGTCAGAGCTGCTGCATAAAGTGCGGGCCGTCTGTTCGCACTTCCGGCGTTCACATGCTGCCGCTGCATGCCTGTCTGCGCTACAGCGTAACTTCGGCCTTCCCGCTCACCGCCTCATATGCGACGTGCCCACCAGGTGGAACTCCACCTTGCACATGCTGGACAGACTGTGCGAGCAGCAGCAGGCCATAGTGGAGTTTCAGCTGCAGCACGCACGGGTCAGTCGCACTGCGTAACAGCACCACTTCACCACCAATGACTGGGCCTCCATGCGAGACCTGTGTGCCCTGTTGCGCTGTTTTGAGTACTCCACCAACATGGCCAGTGACGATGATGCCGTTATCATCGTTACAAAACCACTTCTATGTCTCCCTGAGAAAACACTTAGGGCGATGATGGAAGAGGAGGTGGTCCAGGAGGAGGAGGAGGAGGAGGAGGAAGAGGGGTCATTTTTAGCACTTTCAGGCCAGTCTCTTCGAAGTGACTCAGTGGGAGGTTTTTTGCAACAGCAGAGGCCAGGTACAAATGTGGCCAGACAGGGCCCACTATTGGAGGACGAGGAGGACGAGGATGAGGAGGAGGTGGAGGAGGATGAGGATGAAGCATGTTCACAGCGGGGTGGCACCCAACGCAGCTCGGGCCCATCACTGGTGCGTGGCTGGGGGGAAACGCAGGACGATGACGATACGCCTCCCACAGAGGACAGCTTGTCCTTCCCTCTGGGCAGCCTGGCACACATGAGCGACTACATGCTGTAGTGCCTGCGCAACGACAGCGGAGTTGCCCACATTTTAACGTGTGCGGACTACTGAGTTGCCACCCTGCTGGATCCACGGTACAAAGACAATGTGCCCACCTTACTTCCTGCACTGGAGCGTGATAGGAAGATGCGCGAGTACAAGCGCACATTGGTAGATGCGCTACTGAGAGCATTCCCAAATGTCACAGGGGAACAAGTGGAAGCCCAAGGCGAAGGCAGAGGAGGAGCAAGAGGTCGCCACCGCAGCTGTGTCTCGGCCTGCTCCTCTGAGGGCAGGGTTAGCATGGCAGAGATGTGGAAAAGTTTTGTCAACACGCCACAGCTAACTGCACCACCACCTGATACGGAACGTGTTAGCCAGAGGCAACATTTCACTAACATGGTGGAACAGTACGTGTGCACACCCCTCCATGTACTGACTGATGGTTCGGCCCCATTCAACTTCTGGGTCTCCAAATTGCCCACGTGGCCAGAGCTAGCCTTTTATGCCTTGGAGGTGCTGGCCTGCCTAGCGGCCAGCGTTTTGTCTGAACGTGTATTCAGCACGGCAGGGGGCGTCATTACAGACAAACGCAGCCGCCTGTCTGCAGCCAATGTGGATAAGCTGACGTTCATAAAAATAAACCAGGCATGGATCCCACAGGACCTGTCCATCCCTTGTGCAGATTAGACATTAACTATCTCCCCTTAACCATATATTATTGTACTCCAGGGCACTTGCTCATTCAATCCTATTTTCATTTTACCATTATATTGCGGGGCAACCCAAAGTTGAATGAACCTCTCCTCTGTCTGGGTGCCGGGGCCTAAAAATATCTGACAGTGGCCTGTTCCAGTGTTGGGTGACGTGAAGCATGATTCTCTGCTATGACATGAAGACTGATTCTCTGCTGAAATGAAGCCTGAATCTCTGTTATGGGACCTCTCTACTCTGTCTGGGTGCCGGAGCCTAAATATATCACAATGGACTGTTCCAGTTTTGGCTGACGTGAAGCCTGATTCTCTGCTATGACATGAAGACTGATTCTCTGCTGATATGAAGCCTGAATCTCTGTTATGGGACCTCTCTCCTCTGCCTGGGTGCCGGGGCCTAAATATATGACAATGGACTGTTCCAGTGGTGGGTGACGTGAAGCCTAATTCTCTGCTATGACATGAAGACTGATTCTCTGCTGACATCAAGCCAGATTCTCTGCTATAGGACCTCTCTCCAATTGATATTGGTTGATTTTTATTTATTTTATTTGTATTTTTATTCATTTCCCTATCCACATTTGTTTGCAGGGGATTTAACTACATTTCGCTGCCTTTTGCAGCCCTCTAGCCCTTTCCTGGGCTGTTTTACAGCCTTTTTAGTGCCGAAAAGTTCGGGTCCCCATTGACTTCAATGGGGTTCGGGACGAAGTTCGGGTCAGGTTCGGATCCCGAACATTTCCGGGAAGTTCGGCCGAACTTCTCGAACCCGAACAGCCAGGTGTTCGCTCAACTCTACTTCTGAACCAAGAACTTGCTCTGTTCAAGAAAGAAAACTATGCCAAATTGATGATGAATGGTAGTATAATTTCTTTAATTGTAGGGTTAATAAAAAGAAAAGTGAAAAGATGTATGTGCTAATATTTGTCATACAATATATTATAGGCACAAGATGGCATCAAGGATTGTTGCTGTTATCTACATCGTCCTAATCTTGGGGAAGGAGTTTGGCGCTGAACCGATCGCTGTACTTGGTCCATCATCTGGGATCATGCTGCAGAATACCACAGGATTCATCTTGACAAATAAGAGGATTCTATCTCAGAAGATCTACGTCAGTTTGGATCCATGCATCTCCGTTGAAAGACAGTTCAACGTTTCTGAGATTCAGTCTCCAGAGATAAAGATATGGTATCAAATACACATCGGTTATTTCCAAGAACGGATTACACAGATCCTGAAACGGACAAGAAAAACCCTGACCAGGGAACAGCTTTCCACAAGTTAACAACCAAAGCGGTTCATTTCTGCTATTGCAGCTGCCCTAATCTTTGGCACAGTAGGGGCCATTGTCGCTTAATTCCATCTCTATTAAGACATTAGAACTTGAGATTGGTTTGCTAAAAAGTAATCTGATGACTATTCATGCAGAGATGGAAAATTAGAAGAATCTATTGGACTTATATTACGTTGTGGAGGACACTATCGTCACCACCAACTTACAATCAAAGTTATTGACCCACTCAATGAATCTTCATGAGAGAAACAATTTAAACAAAAACTTATATTCATGAAGGGACCAGTATGAAAAGCCCTTTTGACATTCCAATATAATTCAATTTTATTTCAACGGATTAGATTGTAATTAAGGGGGATTTTTTGTGCCTTTTTCATAGGTGTATATCAAAATATCCCAATTATACCAGATTTGATATGTAATAATCCATATTCACCAATGTGTGTGTATTTTAGAGTAGGCCGAAGGAAGTTCATCGAAAGGGCACAGTTCAGATTCTTTTTTTTTTGTAGATGTACCAGTCTCAGAAGAGTCATTCTTGTCTCCCTATAGATTTATGGCTGAGATAAGGATATTTTCCAGAGTCTCTGGTCCTAATTACCCCTTCGGTTTAACGTCTATTGATGAAGCAGAAAATCTGTCATGTATATGAATATGTATAATTAACATTAAGTTTTTATTATAAGATAATCAATAGGACATATCTGTCACGTACCGGCAGGACAGGTAGTGGATCCTCTGGACCAGAGAGGCGATGGCGCGGGTTGTACTAGAGGACCGGTTCTAAGCAGTTACTGGTCTTCACCAGAGCCCGCCGCAAGGCGGGATGGATTTGCTGCGGCGGTAACTACCAGGTCGTGTCCCCTAGTAACAACTCAACCTCTCTGGCAGCTGATAAGGCGTGGTACACAGGGAGAAGGCAAGAGCGTAGTCGGACGTAGCAGAGGTCAGGGCAGGCGGCAAAGGTTCAAAGGCGAGTAGACGGTAGCAACGGGTTCGGCAACAGGCAAGGCAAACAAACACAGTGGAACGCTTTCTCTGAGGCACAAGGCACAAAGATCCGGCAGGAAGCTGTGGGAGGAGAAGGTATAAATGGGCAGTGCACAGGTGCAGCCTAATTAAGTCAGCACTGCCTCTCACAAACCTTAACCCTTAATATCCCTTTTGGACCAGGCACCAATCACTGGTGCACTGGCCCTTTGAATCTAAGAGTCCCGGCGCACGCGCGCCCTAGAGAGCGAGGACGCACCCGCCGAGACACTGGAGTGCTGCCTGGGGGCATACGCTGTGAGTATGGGAAAAGTCTAAATGGTACCACAAAGTCTATGCTTTAGTTGGTTTATGTGTCAAAAAGAATCCCTCAGCTCTGATTTAGGATTCCATATATTATGTGTATAGAATGTAATAGAAATCAGACCTGGACAGTTAACCTTAATAGTGATGCTAGTTGCTTATGCAATAGTGCCGCCTAAATATGAATAGTTAACATTGCACCAACAGCCGAATTGCATTATGGGTGATAGTGACATCACAGTCCTTATCATATGTACACACCTAACCAACAATGATTGGAAAATTTCAAGTTAGGAAGGTGTGTCTAACGGAAAAGTTTGATCATAAACCACACACACATGAAGGGAAAACAGAGAGCAACAGAAGACACAGAAACACAGAGAAACAAAGAAAGGAAGCACCCCAGGAGAAAATCCCAATGATGAGAACAGACCTTAGAGCTGACTTCTCTTAGACTCTGCATATCAACTGCACTCTCGGGTAACATATCACTTTATTATGTGTAGTATTGATTGAATTAATTAGCTTGATATTTAGGAAAATCCCTGCTTTATTGTGGATGTGTAATGTTATATGTACTACATCAATATTATCACTATACAGGGAGTGCAGAATTATTAGGCAAGTTGTATTTTTGTGGATTAATTTTATTATTGAACAACAACCATGCTTTCAATGAACCCAAAAAACTCATTAATATCAAAGCTGAATATTTTTGGAAGTAGTTTTTAGTTTTAGCTTTTTTAGGGGGATATCTGTGTGTGCAGGTGACTATTACTGTGCATAATTATTAGGCAACTTAACAAAAAACAAATATATACCCATTTCAATTATTTATTTTTACCAGTGAAACCAATATAACATCTCAACATTCACAAATATACATTTCTGACATTCAAAAACAAAACAAAAACAAATCAGTGACCAATATAGCCACCTTTCTTTGCAAGGACACTCAAAAGCCTGCCATCCATGGATTCTGTCAGTGTTTTGATCTGTTCACCATCAACATTGCATGCAGCAGCAACCACAGCCTCCCAGACACTGTTCAGAGAGGTGTACTGTTTTCCCTCCTTGTAAATCTCACATTTGATGATGGACCACAGGTTCTCAATGGGGTTCAGATCAGGTGAACAAGGAGGCCATGTCATTAGATTTTCTTCTTTTATACCCTTTCTTGCCAGCCACGCTGTGGAGTACTTGGACGCGTGTGATGTCGCATTGTCCTGCATAAAAATCATGTTTTTCTTGAAGGATGCAGACTTCTTCCTGTATCACTGCTTGAAGAAGGTGTCTTCCAGAAACTGGCAGTAGGACTGGGAGTTGAGCTTGACTCCATCCTCAACCCGAAAAGGCCCCACAAGCTCATCTTTGATGATACCAGCCCAAACCAGTACTCCACCTCCACCTTGCTGGCGTCTGAGTCGGACTGGAGCTCTCTGCCCTTTACCAATCCAGCCACGGGCCCATCCATCTGGCCCATCAAGACTCACTCTCATTTCATCAGTCCATAAAACCTTAGAAAAATCAGTCTTGAGATATTTCTTGGCCCAGTCTTGACGTTTCAGCTTGTGTGTCTTGTTCAGTGGTGGTCGTCTTTCAGCCTTTCTTACCTTGGCCATGTCTCTGAGTATTGCACACCTTGTGCTTTTGGGCACTCCAGTGATGTTGCAGCTCTGAAATATGGCCAAACTGGTGGCAAGTGGCATCTTGGCAGCTGCACGCTTGACTTTTCTCAGTTCATGGGCAGTTATTTTGCGCCTTGGTTTTTCCACATGCTTCTTGCGACCCTGTTGACTATTTTGAATGAAACGCTTGATTGTTCGATGATCACGCTTCAGAAGCTTTGCAATTTTAAGAGTGCTGCATCCCTCTGCAAGATATCTCACTATTTTTGACTTTTCTGAGCCTGTCAAGTCCTTCTTTTGACCCATTTTGCCAAAGGAAAGGAAGTTGCCTAATAATTATGCACACCTGATATAGGGTGTTGATGTCATTAGACCTCACCCCTTCTCATTACAGAGATGCACATCACCTAATATGCTTAATTGGTAGTAGGCTTTCGAGCCTATACAGCTTGGAGTAAGACAACATGCATAAAGAGGATGATGTGGTCAAAATACTCTTTTGCCTAATAATTCTGCACTCACTGTATAGGAAAGATACATATTACTGAATAAAAGATCCAATATTGATATCAGAGAGAATCTCTGATTGGAACATTTCAATTCCATAGTCTGTATCAGGCTTGATAATTTATAATTAGTGTCGCTATACTACCCAATATCCGAGATTGGTTATAGTTTGAGCAGAGCAAGGGTTTGTATCTACCCTAATTATTGTTGAGTTTATTGCATATTATCTGATACATTTCTCATAATTGTCATCGAGAAGGTTGAATAACATTTTATGTTTGAGAGGTGCTATGGAACGCTGGTATTCTGCAAAAGTAGTAGACGCTGGGATTTTAAATGCCAATTTTAAAGAGTTGTTTGTGAGTATGGAAAATAAAAAACTTTTAATTAAATATCAACGGAGCTTCACTATTGCAGAAGCCACTTGTATTCACAGAAACCTCTAGGAAAAGAAATCGAAGAAGATAATTGCAGATTCACCTGGGGTATACCTGATTTGAGTCCGTGTATAGATCCTGCATGAGAATGTGGATTTCCGATAGAATATAGACAACTGGCTACGGAGGGATTATATGCACGCCTTGTTTTTACACAGTGCTGTGTGAGTATAATCTGTGCAGTTCATACGGACTTACACTATTTTAATCTTTATTAGTTGCAAGATATCCATCTAAAAGGATATTTACAGCCCTTGGCTCTCTTGTAAAAGGAAGAAGGAAGAAAGAAAAATTGTTTGCATACTGGCCTTGATGATAAGCGCGGTCCGAACTCCATATATCTTACCTGTTTAAAGTGTGACTGATCCCACATCACTTTTCGGACCTGCTGCATAACATTACTGCAGACTGGTGATAAATTTATTTTATTCTGTATCTAGTGGCAAATTTTGGATATTGCATATTATTGAGTTTCACATTCATTAAGCTTTGATTGCATTTTAAATTATTGCATAATAAGTCATTTATATTTTTGCATAGACACTTGTACCTTATTTTACTGATTGCACAATATAATTACATTAACAACAAACTCTTTTTGAGGTGTTTTATATGTCCACTTCTAGGATCAATTCCCTTTGAAATCCTTAATTTTTTTTTATAAAGAGTTTGCTTTATATCCCCGACAACCCGGCATAGAGTTGAGGACATCCTAAACCTGGCCACTGCAAACCCAATTTGAGAATAAAAGCGTAATACAATTGTTTATCTATTGACCCCTTAACACAAACTGTTGTGCTTGTACAGCGGGGGATGCATTGCCAGAATGCATGCCACCGTACATGCACGGCGGGTGATCGGGTGGGTGCAGGAGTTGCGCCCGCCTAATCACTGCATGGATACAGCAGTCCCTGGTAGCTGGGCCCCTGCTATATCCGCCAACATCGCTGTTTAGAGCGATACCGGCGTATTAACCCATCCTATGCCGCAGTCAGCACATAGAAGTGGTTTGCAGCAGGTGAAGGAGCGCATCAGGTCCCCGCCACAGCAGCGATGTGTGACAAGGAAGCCCGATGCCATGCAGAGGCTGCCCAATGCTTGTACAGCATCAGGACCTGCCTTCTACAGGTGCCCAGGAGATCGAGCTTTAGGCTGCATCTCCTGGGAAAGCCTGTTAGTGTATTACTCTATGTAACACACTAACAGGCAATGCATTACAATACAGATCAACATTCAAAAGAAAACGTGAGACAGCTCTCACCTTCTCTTCCACTAGCTGAGCTCGGATGACTCACCTGGATGCGGTAATTGTGTAGCAAGAAAATGAAAAAAAAATTCAGCTCCAGAATAGTGAAAATCGCAGCTTTATTAGCGTTTTTTTAAATCTTCTAAACACAGGATAAATTTTGTTACACGTTACGCATATATGCCATTTTCACACAGAAGATCACATGGCCAGAAACAGCACAGATGGTGCAATCAATATATCTGACTACCTTTAAACAAAAAAAAACTTTATATGCATACAACAAAGTAACACATAATTAAACAGAAACACACAAATGTGCAACATATAAAAATGCACTAAAAACAATGGCATTTTTTTTTATTTATATATATATATATATATATATATATATATATAACAACTCTCCTAATAATGTAATATAAGGTCATGTCTTTTATTTAGACCCATAGGTTGTCTCAAACCAAGCTGAAAAATCCAGTAGGCTTCCCTATTTAGGAGTTTTCTTCTATGATCACCCCCTCTGACCAGGAAACTGACTCTTTCTATTCCTTGTGCAATCAATCCAGAAGTGTGGCCCCCACGTATAACCACAAAATGTAAGCTGATAGCAGATACATTGCGGTTTTTAAAATGCTGAACATCAGAGCTGTAGTATCCTTGTTTTTATTTCATTTGTGGTACAACCCACATATTGTAGTTTGCACAGCTCGCATGTTATCAGGTATACTGCAAACTTAGTGTTGCAATTCACATATGACTGTATGACATATTGTTTGCAGTAGACCTGAAATGTCTATCTATTTTTGTATGGTCACAGCAGATGCACTTGCCATGGCCACATTTATAGCTTCCTTTATTCATATGCCAAACCGGCCTCTGTATTTGTTGTTCCTGATAGAGATTCAAACTTAACATATTGCCCAATGTTGGAGCCTTCCTAGGCACACATTTTACCCTGTTTCCACTGTTTATCACAACATAAGATATTTTTTGATAATCTTACAAATGTGATCAAATTCCTCACTATATTGTGTCACAAAGGAGGTAAAGGCACACTTGCGTTCAGATATACCCCCTCATTGGGCCCGTAACATTCTTTTTGGGAAAACCAAAGATTTTCTATTTGTTGCTGACACCTCATTGATGAAAGATGAAATGCGCCTCTGTGAGTATGACCTACTGACTTTGTTATACTTGTAGCCTCTTGGGTAAACCTTTACATGTCAGAACTGTTTTGGCGAACCCTGATTAATTCACCTTTGTGAAAGTTACGTATGGTGTGGGGCGGGTGACACGAGGAAGCATGTAGAATAGTATTACCAGCAAGTTCCTTTCTATGTGTGACAGTATCGACTCGGGAATAGAGATGTCGAAAACATAAAATTTTTCGTTCGCGTGGCGCGACCGCGAATTTCCGCAAATGTTCGCGAACGGGCGAACCGCCATAGACTTCAACAGGCAGGCGAATTTTAAAACCCACAGGGACTCTTTCTGGCCACAATAGTGATGGAAAAGTAGTTTCAAGGAAATTAACACCTGGACTGTGGCATGTCTGAGGGGGATCCATGGCAAAACTCCCATGGAAAATTACGTAGTTGACGTAGAGTCGGGTTTTAATCCATAGGGCATAAATCACCTAACATTCCTAAATTGTTTGGAATAACGTGCTTTAAAACATCCAGTGTGTGTATACGATCAGGTATGATGTTGTATCGATCAGGTAGTGCAAGGGTTACGCCTGCTTCACAGTGACAGACCAAACTCCGACAGACCAAACTCCTCGTTTAACGCACCGCAAACAGTCCATTTGCACAACCGCAAACTCCCCATTTGCACAAGGTTGGATACCAAGCTAGCCATGTCCCGTTCCTTGTCCTCACTGAGGTCATTGAAGGTCTCTTCCTCCACCCAGCCACGTACAACACCAAGGGTCCCCGAAAGGTGACAACAAGCGCCCTGGGATGCCTGCTGTGTTTGGTCTTCCACCTCCTCAAAGCTACCTTCCTCCTCTGACTCCTCTTCTTCAGACTCCTCTCTCTGCGTTGCCACAGGTCCAGCAATCAACGACGACAAGGCTGCTTCTGGTGGTGATGGTGACCACAACTCTTCCTCTTCATGCTCATCTACGGTCTGATCCAGCACTCTTCACAGGGCACACTCCAGAAAAAACGCATATGGGATGAGGTCGATGATGTTGCCTTGGGTTTGACTAACCAGGTTTGTCACCTCCGCAAAAGGAGGCATGAGCCTGCAGCCATTGTGCATGAGTGTTCAGTAACGTGGCCAAAACAGTCTCAGCTCACAGAGGCTGTCCTCTTTTTTTTTTTTTTTTTTTTTTTATAAATAAAAATCTGTTCTTACCAGTTTAATCTCTGTTTGCAATAGATTTTAGGAACCGGGAGATGGAAAAAGATGCTTGGTCGTTCCTCTTACTTCCAATTGGGGCACTGCAATAGATCTCTGTTTGCAATAGATTTTAGGAACCGGGAGATGGAAAAAGATGCTTGGTCGTTCCTCTTACTTCCAATTTGGGGCACTGCGCGTGTGCCGTGCAATGTACTGTGCGACCAGATATGAGTAGTGTTTTGAGTAGTACTATTCCTATCAGTTTAATCTTTGTTACGTCCCCTATCAGGGGACGTGTATGGAATAGATTTTAGACAACCGCAAAGAGTTGTCAATAGTTTACACACTCATGACATAAATTTTATTCCTCTATGCATCAATCTTGGTGTAGTGATGACTGTGCTCGTTCTCACGTTTGGGATATTGCAGGCGATGACGGTTTTTCAAAGCCTATGGTCATGCTGAGGTAGTTCAGTGACAGTTAAGTGAACCAGAAAACAATGATTCTGCAGTGTGGGCTCATTGTTGGCCTAGTAGGCTTTAATGATCACCTTAGATGAGCACAAAGAAATGTAATGTTTTTTCTATGCAAAATTATCCAGCTGATCTGTTCAAAATGAAGCAACAACCTTATCATCTGGGGTGTGCCAACATTGCCATTGCCAACACACTCATAGAGGTGATCGCTTCATTGTGATACGCAAGCCCCTTCACAACAAGGTAACGATCACGAAGGGGCATTGACACATGTATTTGCCTTTTTTTTGTTTTGTTATTGCAGCTACAGTGCAGCACCAGAGGCCATAAAAATTAGGCATATACTGTTGCAGCCGCTGCAGAAAGTGCACTAAAACATTGCGGCTTGAACCCTAGTTGGTGGCGGAGTAGTCACGCAAGTCATCCGGCATGCAGAGATAAAATACAGCAGCGTGTGGACCATTTTTAGCCCAAGGCAGCTCGTCTTATCAGGTCTTTTTGTCAAATGTATCGCCCACTGTCAGTCCCTTTGGGATCCATGCCTCATTAATCTTAATAAAGGTGAGGTAATCTAGACTTTTTTGACCTAGGCGACTTCTCTTCTCAGTGACAATACCTCCTGCTGCACTGACAGGACACTTGAAGCGGGGCAGGCCAGAAGTTCTATCGCAAATTGGGATAGCTCAGGCCACGGGTCAAGCTTGCACACCCAGTAGTCAAGGGGTTCATCGCTCCTCAAAGTGTCTATCTTCAGTTAAGGCGACGTAGTCTGCTACCTGTCGGTCAAGTCATTCTGAGGGTGAACCCCGAAGAGCTGTGGCGATGCGTAGGACTTAAAAAGCTCTGCGTGTCCTCCATCAACAACACGTCTGTAAAGCGTCCTGTCCTTGCCGGCGTGGACGTGGTAGGAGGATTACTTTCACCTCTTCCCCTGTTAGATTCCCGTTGTGCTGTGACATCACCCTTATACTCTGTGTAAAGCATACTTTAAAATTTATTTTGGAACTGCTGCATCCTTTCCGACTTCGGGTAATTCGGTAACATTTCAGGCACTTTCTGCTTATACCGGGGGTCTAGTAGTGTGGCCACCCAGCACAGGTCGTTCTCCTTCAGCCTTTTTATACGAGGGTCCCTCAACAGGCACGACAGCATGAAAGACCCCATTTGCACAAGGTTGGATGCCGAGCTACTCATGTCCCGTTCCTCGTCCTCACTGATCTCACTGAAGGTCTGTTCTTCCCCCTAGCCACGTACAACACCACGGGTACCAGATAGGTGACAACTAGCACCCTGGGATGCCTGCTGTGGTTGGTCTTCCTCCTCCTCCTCCTCCTCAAAGCCACATTCCTCCTCTGACTCCTCTTCCTCAGATTTCTCTTCCAGTGTTGCCGCAGGTCCAGCAAGTGATGCTGATAAGGCTGTTTCTGGTGGTGATGGTGACCACAACTCTTCCTCTTCACGCTCATCTACAGCCTGATCCAGCACTCTTCGCAGGGCACGATCCAGGAAGAAAACAAATGGGATGATGTCACTGATGGTGCCTTCGGTGCGACTGACTAGGTATCACGATCGGCGTAACTGTCACATACGTGACACGGAGGGAGGAAAAGAGGGAGGCCCTGCCCTAGTGAGAGGGAAGGTGGTGACCCCTGACTCACCTTGCGACTGGCGCCTGGCTGCCCTGTCGTCCCTAGACGGGTTCCTCACCCGTACGCCGATCACGTGCCTAAAACCCTGGCTTTCCCTAGGATGAGCCCTAGATAGTGAACAGGGCGGTGGGAACACTAGTCCGCACCACTAGCTCTAAAGGAAAACACCAAGGGGAGGACAGACAATACAAACTAAACATATAATCCCAGGAGGGCAACAACAGGAGACAACAAAAGCCCAACAGGGATCCGGAGGGTAGCACTCTGGAACAACAACCAGATTCTCAGCTCCAGTGGGTCAGCATAGATGTCCAGGCAGGAAGCTCTATAACTGGCAACAAGAGAAGTGTGAGAGGAGAATATAAGGAGTTTGGGAGTGGCAGACAAGAAACAGCTGAGGAGGAGAAGCTACGGATCCCTGAGTGAGACAAAAAGGATAGCAAGGCAAACACAGAAAACAAACACTAAGAAACACTGTGATCTTTAGAGATAGAGCGCGCAGCCACCCGCTGCGACTTCCTGACCCCGGGTATAACGGAGTCAGACGTGGCTCTTGACACCCTCGTGACAGTACCCCCCCTTTCACGAGGGGCCTCCGGACACTCAGGACCAGGTCTCTCCGGATGAGAGACATGGAAAGCCTGAATCAACCTGTTGGCGTTTACCTCTGACGCTGGAACCCACATTCTTTCCTCGGGACCGTAACCCCTCCAATGCACCAGATACTGAAGAGAGCGGCGGACCCGACGAGAATCAACAATTCTGGATATTTGAAACTCCAGATTACCATCCACAACAACAGGAGGAGGTGGCAGCGGTGATGGTTCTAGAGGTGGAACATACTTCTTGAGCAGCGACTTATGGAAGACGTTATGGATCTTAAAAGTCTGAGGTAGCTCCAGGCGAAAAGCCACAGGGTTAATGACGGCTACAATTTTATAAGGACCAATGAACCTAGGACCCAGTTTCCAAGAGGGAACCTTCAACTTAATATTCCTAGTAGACAACCACACATAGTCATTCACTCCTAGGTCCGGACCTGGCGACCGTTTCTTATCGGCCATGCATTTGTATTTACCACTCATATTTTTCAAGTTAGCTTGCACCTTCTGCCATACCGATGAAAAAGATGAAGAAAACCGTTCCTCTTCGGGAACCCCAGAAGACCCCCCCTCTTTGAAAGTACAAAATTGGGGATGAAAACCGTATGCACCAAGAAATGGTGACTTGCCAGTGGATTCCTGACGGCGATTATTTATGGCAAACTCGGCTAACGGTAAATATGATGACCACACC
This sequence comes from Bufo gargarizans, assembly GCF_014858855.1. Taxonomy (NCBI): domain Eukaryota; kingdom Metazoa; phylum Chordata; class Amphibia; order Anura; family Bufonidae; genus Bufo; species Bufo gargarizans. Next base: position 214,579,368 of record NC_058085.1, on the reverse strand, counting down.
TCTTGGTTTTCAGACGCAAAACACCTTAAATATGTTTCTAGGTTTTGGTTGGTACGCTCAGTCTGTCCATTCGACTGAGGATGGAAAGCTGAGGAAAAGGATAAGTGTACCCCTAAACGGGTACAAAAAGCTTTCCAAAACTTAGAAATAAACTGGGTTCCCCGATCCGAAACCACATCGGAAGGGACCCCGTGAAGCTTCACGATTTCACTAATAAACACCTGAGCAAGAGTCTTAGCATTAGGAAGTGCGGGTAGCGCAATAAAGTGTACCATTTTGCTAAACCTGTCTACTACTACCAAGATAACTGTTTTACCCGCAGACAAAGGTAAGTCAGTGATGAAATCCATTGATAGATGTGTCCATGGTCTATTGGGGATGAAAAGTGGCAATAAAGACCCTGCTGGACGTGTATGAGAGACTTTCGCGCGTGCACAAGTAGAACAAGTAGACACGTAATCTATTACATCCTGACGCAACCTTGGCCACCAAAAACGACGAGACAATAGCTCCAAGGTTGCTTTACTACCCGGGTGCCCAGCAAGTGCCGAATTATGATGTTCCTTCAATAACTCAAGACGCAGGTTTAACGGTACAAACAATTTCTCTGAGGGGCAAGAGGCCGGGGCGTCCCCCTGGGCCTCTAACACCTTTCCCTCTGGAACAGAGTGTACAGCAGAGACAACCACTCCTCTTTGTAAAATAGGTACCGGATCACTAACATTACCCCCTCCAGGGAAACTACGAGACAATGCGTCTGCCTTGGTATTTTTTGCCCCAGGACGATAGGTGATTACAAAGTTAAATCTGGTAAAGAATAGCGACCACCTAGCTTGTCTAGGGGTGAGACGCTTAGCCGATTCTAGGTACAGAAGGTTTTTGTGATCCGTAATTACCGTGACGGGGTGGATTGCTCCCTCTAAGAAGTGACGCCACTCTTCAAACGCCAGTTTAATCGCCAACAGTTCCCTATTTCCAATATCATAGTTCTTTTCTGCTGCAGATAATTTTTTGGAAAAGAAAGCGCAAGGACGCCATTTGCCAGGAGACGGACCCTGAGACAATACAGCCCCCACTCCCACCTCCGACGCATCAACTTCAACAATAAAAGGCTGGGAGACATCAGGTTGAATTAGGACAGGTGCCGAGGTAAATCTCTCTTTTAGAGAGGAAAATGCAATTTTAGCGGCGTCAGACCATTTAGAAAAATCAGTCCCCTTCCTAGTCATGTCAGTAAGGGGTTTAACGATCACTGAATAATTTTTAATAAACTTTCTGTAGAAATTTGCGAAACCCAAAAACCGTTGTAGAGCTTTAAGGTTCTCAGGAAGATCCCAATCTAAAATTGCCTGGACCTTCCCAGGATCCATACGGAAACCTGAAGCAGATAATAGATACCCCAGGAATTGTATTTCCTGAACGGCGAAGACACATTTTTCAATTTTCGCATATAATTTATTCGTCCGTAGGACCTGCAGTACTTGCCTGACATGTACTTCATGTGTTTTCAGATCAGCCGAATAAATTAAGATATCATCTAGGTATATGACTACAAACCTGCCGATGAGATGACTAAAAATATCATTAACGAAATGTTGGAAGACAGCAGGGGCATTGGTGAGACCGAAAGGCATGACTAAATTTTCGTAATGCCCCTCAGGGGTGTTAAAAGCTGTCTTCCACTCATCCCCTTCCTTGATACGAATCAGATTGTAGGCCCCCCTAAGATCAAGTTTGGAGAACCACCTAGCACCCGCAATCTGATTAAAAAGGTCAGGAATGAGAGGAAGAGGGTATGGGTCTCGGACGGTTATCCGGTTTAGCTCACGGAAATCTAGGCAAGGACGCAGGCCCCCATCTTTCTTTTTAACAAAGAAAAACCCTGCAGCCACGGGTGAAGAAGAGGGTCTGATGTGTCCCTTGGCCAGACTCTCGGAGATATAATCTTTCATGGCTTGTCTCTCGGGACCCGAAAGATTATACAACCTGGACTTGGGTAATTTTGCACCGGGAATCAGGTTAACCGGGCAATCATAAGGACGATGAGGTGGTAGCTTCTGACAACCCTTTTCAGAAAAAACGTCCTCAAAGTCCGAAATAAATGTAGGTAGGGAAGCTATGGAGGCGATTAAGCAATTGTTATTTAAGCAATTCTCTCTGCAATGCTCACTCCACTCCAATATCTCCCTGGCCTGCCAATCCACCACTGGATTGTGCGCTACCAACCAGGGAAGACCCAATACCACAGGAGAGGGAAGGCCCTCCAGAACGTAACATGAAAGACGCTCCTTATGGTGGTCCCCTACCCGAAGATGTAAGTTATGGACAACGTGAGTGAGGTTTCTCTGAGACAGAGGAGCAGAGTCAATAGCGAATATGGGAATGGGTCTCTGCAGCGTACAGAGAGACAAACCCATAGTGCGGGCAAAATGGGCATCTATCAAATTTACCCCTGCACCACTGTCTAGAAAAAAAGAAATAGACTCCGTCTTAACACCAAAAACAATAACTGCTGGCAACACAAATTGAGATGTTCGTATGGAGGAAACGTATACCCCCCGGCTGACATCCTCCGCACAGCCTGGGGTTAGTAGTTTTCCGACGGTCTTTTGTTTTTGGGAAAAGGAGGGACAGACATTAATGAAATGACCCTTCCCCCCACAGAAAAAACAAGCCCCCCACCTACGGCGAACCTCAGGAGGACGGACCTGACGAGAAGTTCCTCCTAGCTGCATAGGCTCATCCAAGTCAGTACAGACTAACTGCTGCTTGGGAGAGGTTACCGATTGCTCAGGAATTTTCGATCTCTCCCTAAGACGTCTATCTATCCTGATAGAGAGGGACATAACAGCATCAAGGGAAAGGGGGGTCTCATACAGCGCCAGCGCATCCTTAACCCTTTCAGATAACCCAGAGCAGAACTGACTCCTGAGAGCCGGGTCGTTCCACTGAGTATCCGTAGCCCACCTGCGGAACTCTGAGCAATATTCCTCTGCTGGCCGATCTCCCTGTAGGAGTCTCCGTAACTTCGACTCAGCCAGGGCGACACGGTCAGGGTCATCATATATGAGACCCAAAGCACCAAAAAATCCCTCCACTGACCGGAGAGCCTGGGAACCAGGGGGTAACGAGAACGCCCAGGATTGCGGGTCCCCCTGAAGCAGGGAAATAACAATCCCCACCCGCTGTTCTTCATTACCTGAGGAGTAAGGGCGCAGCTTAAAATATAACTTGCAGGCCTCACGGAACAACACAAATTTGTCCCTTCCCCCAGAGAATCTGTCAGGAAGAACAACCTTGGGTTCTGTAACAACCTGGTTACCCATAGCAACCGCTGGGCTTACGGTCTGCTGCATTTGCTGCTGCTGTTGGAGGACAGACGCCTTCAATCCTGCCACCTCCAAAGACAGGCCTTGAAGCTGTTTTGCCAAAGCAGCAATAGGATCCATATTGGATTCTAAGTAGAGAAAAAAAAAAAAATTATATATTTTTTTTTTGTTTTTTTTTTCTCAAAAAAAAAATAAGGGCCAGTTATAATATCACGATCGGCGTAACTGTCACATACGTGACACGGAGGGAGGAAAAGAGGGAGGCCCTGCCCTAGTGAGAGGGAAGGTGGTGACCCCTGACTCACCTTGCGACTGGCGCCTGGCTGCCCTGTCGTCCCTAGACGGGTTCCTCACCCGTACGCCGATCACGTGCCTAAAACCCTGGCTTTCCCTAGGATGAGCCCTAGATAGTGAACAGGGCGGTGGGAACACTAGTCCGCACCACTAGCTCTAAAGGAAAACACCAAGGGGAGGACAGACAATACAAACTAAACATATAATCCCAGGAGGGCAACAACAGGAGACAACAAAAGCCCAACAGGGATCCGGAGGGTAGCACTCTGGAACAACAACCAGATTCTCAGCTCCAGTGGGTCAGCATAGATGTCCAGGCAGGAAGCTCTATAACTGGCAACAAGAGAAGTGTGAGAGGAGAATATAAGGAGTTTGGGAGTGGCAGACAAGAAACAGCTGAGGAGGAGAAGCTACGGATCCCTGAGTGAGACAAAAAGGATAGCAAGGCAAACACAGAAAACAAACACTAAGAAACACTGTGATCTTTAGAGATAGAGCGCGCAGCCACCCGCTGCGACTTCCTGACCCCGGGTATAACGGAGTCAGACGTGGCTCTTGACACCCTCGTGACACTAGGTTTGTCACCTCCTCAAAAGGACGCATGAGCCTACTGGCATTGCGAATGAGCGTCCAGTAACGTGGCAAAAAAATACCCAGCTCCGCAGAGGCTGTCCATTCACACAAATATCTTTGCTAGACACCAACTTTAAGGTCCAAACTTCACTTTTATTTGGCACCTTAGCAAAACAAACATAATACAAAACAAATACTTGCCCGGCTGGGCTCTAACTTAACATAGTGCAGAATCCCTGACTCACCTGTTCAGACACGGTCCTAACATGCGGCTTTCTCAGCTAGCCCAGCAGCCTCCAGGCTGTAGCAACCGCAAGTCACTTTGGGGGATTGTGGTCCAGCAGTCCTCCCAACTCTGACCTTGTGGCCCTTGTACCGCAGGCGTCACTGCGTCCCCCAAATTCCAGGCTGTCACTTAGCCTCGTGGTCACTCAGCCTAGCCCAGCTGAGGCCACACAGACAGAGCCACCAGGCCTCTGTCTACAGGTAACACACTCCCCCCTTCTGACACCCTGGGAAGTGCTTTATGCCAGGCTGATCACATCCAGCTTGTCTCACCTGTGGTGGAACAGGGGTGTGGACCGCACTATCCACCCCTTCCTTGCCAAAGTTTTTTTGTTTTAAAGGTGGTCAGATGTATTGTAATGCATTGCAGAGGGGATCAGAGCCCCAAAAGTTGAAGTCCCAGAGTGGGACAGAAATAAAGTTTAAAAAAAAAATAGTAAAAAGGGTTTTTACAATAAAAAAAGAAAGTTTCAAGATAAAAGAAAAAATGAGCCTGTACGTAGGACAATTACCCTAAAAATAAAAAATAAATATGGCTCTCAGGCTATAAAGACACTAAAACATGATTTTTTTTTGTTTCAAATATGCTTTTAGTGTGTTAAATGTAAAAAATAAATAAAATTATACATATTAGGTATTCGTAACAACCCCCTCTATAAAAATAGCACATGACCTAACTCTTCAGGTGAACACCGTAAAAAAAAAGTTTTTTTTCACCTTACATCACAAAGTGTAATAGCAAAAAAAAAGGCATATGCACCCTAAAATTGTACAATTCAAACCGTCATCTCATCCCACAAAAATGATACCCTACCTAAGAGAATCACCCAAAAAATAAAACAGCAACCTTCTCCATAAAAATATCACATGATTTAAGCCCTTATGTGTACACCGTAAAAAAAAGTATGATAAAAACTGTCAAAAAGCCATTTTGTCACTTTATATCACAAAAAGTGTAATACCAAGCAATCAAAAAGTCATAAGCACCCCAAAATCAAACCAATCAAACCGACATCTCATTCCGCAAAAACAAGGTCCTACCTAAGACAATTGCCCAAAAAAATAAATAAAAACTATGGCTCTCAGAACATGGAGACCCTAAAACATGATTTTTTTTGTTTCAAAAATGCTGTCCTTGTGTAAAAAAAAAAGTATACATATTAGGTATTGCCACGTCCATAACAACCTGCTCTATAAAAAATATCACATGACCTAACCCCTCAGATGAACACCATAAAATAAATTGTAACAACAAGCGATCAAACAGTCATATGCACCCCAAATAGTACCAATCAAGCCGTCATCCCATACTGAAAAAAATAAGCCCCTATATAAGACAGTCGCCCAAAAAATAAATATATTTTTCAAAAATGCTTTATTATGTAAAACTGAAACAACCTGTCATATTTGGTATTGCCGCGTCCGTAACAACCTGCTATATAAAAATAGCTCATGATGTAACCTGTCAGATGAATGTTGTAAATAACAAAAAATAAAAACGGTGCCAAAACAGATATTTCTTGTTACCTTGCCTCACAAAAAGTGTAATATAGAGCAACCAAAAATCATATGTACACTAAAATAGTACCCAAAAAACTTATCATTATCCTGCAGTTTCCAAAATGTGGTCAGTTTTTTTAAGTTTCTACTCTAGGGGTGCATTAGGGGGTCTTCAAATGTGACATGGCAAGTTAAAATTTTTAAACTGCAGAATCGGGGCAATAAATATTGAGTTTAGTTTGGCTGTTAATCCTGGCTTTGTTAGCGTAAAAAATTTTCATGGAAAATCGGCCCAAAAAAGTTAAATTCTGAAATGCCATATATATATTTTAATTAATTATTGTGGAACACCTAAAGGGTTAACAATGTTTGTAAAATCAGTTTTTAATAACTTGAGGGGTGTAGTTTCTAAAATGGGGTCATTTCTGGGTGGTTTGTATTATGTAAGCCTCACAAAGTGACTTCAGACCTTCAGAAGATTTGCTTCTAAACTTCAAAGCCTTCTAACGTCCCCAAAAATTTAAATGGCATTCACAAAATGATCCAAACATGAAGTAGACATATGGGAAATGTAAAGTAATAACTATTATGAGGTATCACTATCTTGATTCAAATTCAGTCTGGTTCTTTAGGTAAAAAAAGACCCAGTCCTTAACCCGTTAGGGACCGGGCTCATTTTCACCTTTAGGACCAGGCCATTTTTTGCAAATCTGACCAGTGTCACTTTAAGTGGTAATAACTTTAAAATGCTTTGACTTATCCAGGCCATTCTGAGATAGTTTTTTCATCACATATTGAACTTCACGACACTGGTAAAATGAAGTCAAAAAATATTTTTTTATTTATAAAAAAAATACCAAATTTATCAAATTTGTAAAAAAAAAATGCAAATTTCCAAGGTTCAATTTCTCTACTTCTATAATACATAGTAATACCTACAAAAACTGTTATTACTTTACATTCCCCATATGTCTACTTCATGTTTGGATCATTTTGGGAATGACATTTTATTTTTTGGGGATTTTACAAGGCTTAACAGTTAAAAGCAAATCTTTTTTCTGAAATTTCTAAAAAACCCACTTTTCAAGGACCAGTTCAGGTCAGAAGTCACTTTGTGAGGCTTACATAATAGAAACCACTGAAAAATGACCCCATTACCCTCTCAAGGTATTCAAAACTGATTTTGCAAACTTTTTTAACCCTTTAGGTGTTCCACAAGAATTAATGGAAAATAGAGATACAATTTACAATTTTTTTTGGCAGATTTTTCATTTTAATATTTTTTTTTCCAGTTACAAAGCCAAACAAAACTCAATATTTATGGGTCTGATTCTGTAGTTTACAGAAACACCCCATATGTGGTCGTAAACCGCTGTACGGGCACATGGCAGGGTGCAGAAGGAAAGGATTGCCATACGGTTTTTAGAAGGCAGGTTTTGCTGGACTGTTTTTTTTTTTTTTTACACCATGTCCCATTTGAAGCCCCCCTGATACACCCCTAGAGTACAAACTCCCAAAAACGTGACCCCATTTTAGAAACTGCTGGATAGGGTGGCAGTTTTGTTGGTACTATTTTAGGGTACATATGATTTTTGGTTGCTCTATATTACACTTTTTATGAGGCAAGGTAACAAGAAATAGCTGTTTTGGCACAGTTTATTTTTTGTTATTTACAACATTCATCTGACAGGTTAGATCATGTGATATTTTTATAGACCAGGTTGTCACGGACGCGGCGATACCTAATATGTATACTTTTTTGTATCTATGTAAGTTTTACACAATGATTTCATTTTTGAAACCAAAAAATAAATCTGGTCCTCCCTACAGCCCCATGGGGACCCGATGGCACCGCTGCCCGCAACATAAAAAGCCGCAAACCGCAGGTCTGAATTGACCTTCGGTTTGCGGTGATCGCCGAAAACTCTCCCTACAGTCTCCCTACATTGTCTTTGCACTGTCCATATCCCAGATTATACTATTAAAATCTCTGTAAATCAGTTTCCCTAGCACTTTTCACATCTGTCCCTATGCTCAGTTTACTGGAAAATGGCAGAGACCAGGCAGGATGAGGATTTTTATAGGGCTGTGTCAATACAGGGGCTAACTATCTGCTGATTGGCTGGCTGCATGGCTTTATGTATGATCCCTCATTCCCTGACTTCTTACTTTCACATTGTAACATGTGCAACAGCCTTTTTAGAAAAAATTAAATTGGATTTGTTCATGGCCAAACAGGGACAATAATGGCCCTATATCAGAGTGGGAAGAGGGGCAGTAGCGGGGACAGTAACAGTGACAATAGTGGCCATATGACAGTGGGGATGGGGTGGCAGCAGCAGCAGTGGCAGTAAAAGTGACAATAATGGCCCAATGACAGAATGGTAGCAGCAGCAGTGGCATACAGCAGAAGATTGTGGCAGATCAAAGTAGTAGCAGAACCCAACAACAGCAGTGTTATAACAAGGGCCAGTGGTATGCATATCCTTGTAAAAATGTAACATGTACTGTACATATCAGTAGGCCAAAAAGCCCCATTGTAAGAATGGCAGTAGAGGACGCAGGCATGTGGCATCAGACAGGTGGCAGCATCAAAATGGTGGCAGCAGGACATGGCAAGAAGTAACTGCCCATTTTTTAAAATTTTCCGGTGTGGCAGCACACTACAGTACAATTATTAGTGGCATTATGATCTATTCTGTTGCATCAGGCACTTGTGTTTGGAAATCCTGGTTGATCTACGCCTGTTTAAGTTCATGAAGGTTAGTCTCTCAACATTTAGAGTGAAAATGTGAGTTCTCTTAGAGATAACTACTGTATGCCCCCTGCCACAATGAACACCCGCTGGTAGCGAGGGTCTAACAGTGTGGCTAGCCAGTTGTCATCCCTCTACTGAATCCTGACAATGCGTCTGTCACTATGCAAACAAGAAACCATGCATCTGGCCATTTGCTCAAGGGACTTGTAGGGCCTCCCTGCCTCCATCTCCACTGCGTAATCCCACAGTCTGTCGGGTCATCTGTGTCATCTTCATTGTTGCCCTCCAGCTCCACATCATGCTCCTCCTTCTCCTCTCCTGTCGCTTGGGAAGATAAACCACCTAATTGTATACAAAATTCCTGGGTGTTTATGTAGTCCTCCTCCTCTGCCAGGTCATCCTCCTCAGGGCTCAGATGGCAATTAGATGAAGACGCCACGTCTTATGTCCCCTCGCCAATCAAATTTCTCAGCATCACCTCCAGTATACGAAGGAGTGGAATGACATCATTCATCCCGTAGTTCTGCTAACTGACAAATAAAGTGAACCCACTGTGCCACCTGTTCTACCTCTTCTAAGGGCATTGTCTAAGTAAACCCCTTGTTCTTCACAGTAGCCCTGATGGTGGGTATAGACTTTCCAGAGGGGGAGCACCAGGTAGATTCTTCTTGATGAGGATTGGCACATGAGGCAACTGGTCCAGGCGGACTAGGAGGTACCTGAGGAAGATAAATGGAGGTACAGATTTAGTTAGCAGGCCAAGTCGTAACTATGAGCAACAGTGCAGGACCGAAGGATGAGGCGAATTCAAACAAGCAATAGGTCAGGGCAGGCGGCACAGGTACGGGTCAGGCAATCCGGGTCAGAAACAGGAGAGTCAAGACAAACAGGCAGGGATGAAACAAGTAGCGGAGTCTAGAAACTCAAGCGCAGGCCAGGCAATCATCTGCCTAAGTTGCTGGTGTGCCTAGGCCAGAACCACATTTATCCAGTGTTCTGTGAATTACATACTGTATATTATCCTTGATCACAGGTACAACTCCATACACCAGCAATGGCGTGAACTCTTCCAGACACCAAGAGGTCTAAGGAGTGGACCACCTTCTGCTCAACATGTGTGCGGGCTGGTACAGCTTTTCTGGAAAAGTCGGCTTGGGACCTTGCACTACAACTACGTTGAAAGGGAGGGACTGTAGTACCAACAACTTGGCCAAGTGCAGATTCAGCTTCTGTTTCTCACAGAAAGTCTCCCAATTATCATATGGTATACCTCTTCTGTGTTTGGCTACAGATCTCCCACTGCTTCCATCCTGTTGCCTCATGGGCATGCTTCCTCCATGCTGGCTCATGGGCATGCTACCACCCTTGCCCCCTGATGAAGATGATGCCCCCTCTTCACCCTGCTCCCATGTGTGATCAGCTACATCATCATCTACAAATGTTTTGTCATCATTTGTGTCACCCTCACCTGTCTCTGAAGTTAATGGCATAAAAGAGGGCAAAATATTACCAATTATCTGATGATAACAGTCAATATTCCCCTTTTTCCCCTAGCTTGTAGGATTGTTCTCAGATTATACATCATCTACGATATGTTGCCTTTGTATCACCAGGACTAATACACAACTCTTGCAGATGTAACATAAATGACATCTTTACTTAACCCTTTCATGACCAAGGGTCATTGATGCCCCAGTGTCCAGGTCAAAATTTACAAATCTGACATGCGTCACTTTATGTGGTAATAGCTTTGGGACACTTTTACTTATCCAAGCCATTCTGAGATTGTTCTCGTGACAAATTGTACTTCATGATAGTCATATATTTGAGTCAATATATTTCACCTTTATTTATGAAAAAATCCAAAATGTACCCAAAATTTTGAAAAATTCACAATTTTCCAAATTTCTATTTCTCGGCTCCTAAAACTGAAAGTGATACCTAATAAAATATTTATTACTTAACATTCCCCATATGTATACTATATGTTGGCACTATTTTGGAAATGTCATTTTATTTTTTTAGGACGTTAGAAGGCTTAGAGGTTTAGAAGCAATTCTTAAAATTTTTAAGAAAATTGCTAAAATCCACTTTTTAAGGACCAGTTCAGGTCTGAAGTCACTTTGTGGGGCTTACATAGTGGATACCCCATAAATGACTCAATTGTAGAAACTACACCCCTCAAGTTACTCAAAACTGATTTTACAAACTTTGTTAACCTATTAAGTGTTCCACAAGAATTAAAGGAAAATGGAGATTAAATTTCAAAATTTCACTCTTTTGGCAGATTTTCCATTTTATTACATTTTTTTCTTTAACACATTGAGGGTTAACAGCCAAACAAAACTCAATATTTATTACTCTGATTCGGCGGTTTGCAGAAACACCCCACATGTTGTCGTAAACTGCTGTACGGGCACACAGCAGGGCGCAGAAGGAAAGGAATGCCATACGGTTTTTAGAAGGCAGATTTTGCTGGATTGGTTTTCTGAACACCATATGTTTTTTATTTTTCTGCCGATTGTCTTGTGCAGGGGCTGGTTTTTTGCAGAAAGTGTTGAAGTTTTTATTGGTACCATTTTTGGGTACATAGGATTTTTTGATAATTCATTATTACACTTTATGGGGCATTTATTTATTTTTACAGCGTTCATCTGAGGAGTTAGGTCATGTGATAGTTTTGCTATTATCGTTGCGGAAGTGGAAATACCTAATATGTATACTTTTTTCTTATTTATTTAAGTTTTACACAATAATAGCATTTCTGAAACAAAAAATGTTTTAGTGTCTCCATAGTCTGAGAGCCATAGCTTTTTTATTTTTTGGGCGATTGTCTTAAATAGGGTATCATTTTTTGCGGGATGAGGTGACGGTTTGATTGGTACTATGTTGGGGGTCATAAGCCTTTTTTGATCGCTTGGTGTTGCACTTTTTGTGATGTAAGGTGACAAAAATAGCTTTTTGGAACAGTTTTTTTTTTTTTTATGGTGTTTGTCAGATGGGGTCTATCATGTTATATATTTAGAGACTGTTGTTACGGACGCGGTGACACCTAATATGTGTATTTTATTTTTTCATTTTTTTATAGGAAAAGGCAATTTCTTTTTTAATTTCCATTTTTATTTATTTTTTTATTTTTCATTTTTCTTATTTTCACTTTCTTTTTTTATCAAGTCCCTTTTGGATCATGAAGATCCAGTGGGGCTGATGGCTGTACTATACTTTTGCAATGCTCTTGCATTGCAAAGTATAATACTATTAGATGCCCTGTAGGTGGCAACAGCCGACGCTTTTGCAAAGCATCCGGTTGCCATGGCAACCATCGGGTGCTGCCATCGCAGCGTAGCAGCCCCGATGGTTGAGAGAGGGAGCTCCCTCCCTCTATTAACCCTATGGATGCCGCAACCGCGGCATCTATGCGGTTACATCAGAGTGTCAGCATAGAGCTGACATTCTGCTGATGGCGGTGGCTCAGGAATGGAGCCGCCGCCATCACACAGCAGGGGGACCGCATGGCAAGGGGGACCGGGGGCAGCACTGGAAAGAGGGGTGGGGGGTACGGCCGCCAACAATGAAGGAGGCTGGAGCAGGAGGGGAGGGGATAATGGAGGGGGCGGACCGCATCAGGGGCAGCCCAGGGAGACTACTTGAATATGGATAGGGCGGGGGAACTGCACTGCATCAGGGGCAGACGCGGACAGGAGGGTGTTGGAGGCGCAAGATCAGAGCCAGAGAGCAGATCAGAGCCTGAAACCGGCATTTTTTTCACTGCCGTGATCCGATTGGTTAGTCTGCACAGACTAACCAATTGGATCGATTGCCAGCAAGGGACCACTCTGATTGGTCCCTTGCTGGCATTACTGCACTGTATGCTGTCCGTGACAGCAGCAGGGCAGGGGCAGAAGCTTTAATCCAAGCGCTTTGCAGCTCTTGGATTAAAGAGCTGGTTTGGCGTTTATAGACGTGATAGCTGCACGGGGTATGTGCAGCTATCACGTATATAAACGGATTGCAGTCGGGAAGGGGTTAAATACAATGTACACTATCAGTTACAAATCATTTCAATATCATGGTCATAACTATACATACACCATGTATATAACAAAATTGAGGCACTCAGATTTAGGTTGTTGCAATCAAACTTTTTATTATTTTTTCAAGTTTTTTGCAGTAGTTTCATCCAAAAGCCCAATATTGATCCTTGGTACAAACAATATATTTAAACCAGACGTTTTGGTAATTTCAGACCTTCAGTGGTCACATTTTTTTATCTGAAACAATGTATAGTACAAGACATGAGTTGGTATGAAAACAACAGAAAATTATTTTTTTTATATAAAAAGGGTAATTTTTAGTTATGTACATGTATATAGTAATTCAATTAGTTGCTGGATACATAGCTAAGTTGACACATAATAGAACATTCCACAGACATCTTATGAAGGAGAAAAATTAGATCATGCAGAGTTGACAAGACTCAGGATATATTGTGAAGGGAAAAAATATGTGAATATTACTGTGCCGGGTATGATCAGATAGATGTTGTCAATGAGATCCGTGTGGAGTAACACAATGGGGTGCATGGAAATCATGAATAAATGCTTAACATGCTATGGCGTACATATTGGGTTATTGGCAACATCTATTGGTACATCCCGTACAGGGTTATGGATGGATACGTAGTGGCATTTAGATGACAACCCTCCAGTAACTATACAAACGCATATATATCAGTGTCCCATGTAACATAGATTCAAGAGCTTACGATTGAATCTGTGATATGCATGAATAGCAATACCATAGTGGCAGGTATTGTTTACACGGACTAAGGTATATACCAAGGTATTTAAAAGTAAATGCCAAGGTATTTAAAAGCAAGCAAATGAACATGCATTGGGCCATTTGCACAAGGGACGCAAAGGGACTCCATCTCGACTGCACACTGCCACAATGTGTCTGCCGCAGGTCCAGCAAGCGATGCTGATAAGGCTGTTTCTGGTGGTGATGATGACCACAACTCTTCCTCTTCATGCTCATCTATGGCCTGATCCAGCACTCTTCGGAGGGGAACGCTCCAGGAAGAAAAAAAATGAGATGATGTCCCTGATGGTGCCTTTGGTGCGACTGACTAGGTTTGTCACCTCCTCAAAAGGACACATGAGCCTACAGGCATTGCACATGAGCATCCAGTAACGTGGCAAAAAAATTCCCAGCTCCGCAGAGGCTGTCCTAGCACCCCGGTCATAAAAATAATAGTTGACGGCTTTTTCTTGTTGGAGCAGGCGGTCGAACATTAGGAGTGTTGAATTCCAACGTGTCGGGCTGTCTTAAATCAAGCGCCTCACTGGCATGTTGTTTCGGCGCTGAATGTCTGAAAAGTGTGCCATGGCCATATAGGAACGCCTGACCACACAAATTGCTTCCGTGGTCACACACCACTTTACCGATCTCCTGTTGGTGCGGAGTCAGCCACTGATCCACCTGTGCGTTCAGGGCGGACAGGAGTGCTGGTCCAGTGTGACTCTCTGCTTTCAGGCAAGTCAACCTTAATACGGTGTGACACTGACATATCCAGGATGTGAAATAGCCCCTAGGGAGCTGGGGGGGTGCCGTTGATGTGGAGCAAGACGCAGCAGGAGAAGAGGACTCAGCCGAGGAGGTTATGGAAGAGGAAGGAGTAGGAGGAGTAGAGAAGTGTCAAGGAACCATGAACCAGACGTACAACAAGAGATAAGTGGAAATAAGAAGACTTTATTGAAAATCAAGCTGTAAGGCAAAAGTCCAAACGGATGGCTAAACCGAAGCAGGGACTTGCGAAGCCAGAGGTCAGGAACCAGGAGGGTAATCAGACGAAGCCTGGATTAGGAACCAGCAGGGTAGTCAGACGAAGCCTGGATCAGGAACCAGCAGGGTAGTCAGACGAAGCCAGGATCAGGAACCAGAAGCAGCAGCAGTCTTAGAAGCATGTGAACACAGGAGGACCAAGCAAGGAACTGAAGCCACAGACCTCCTATATATATGAGCTAGGCATCCAGCTCCTCCCAGTGGGAAGGAGAAGCCGCCGGGTGGGAGGCTACAAGAAACCCAGAAACCAAGATGGCCGCCAGCACATGTCAAACGAAGGAGAACAGCAAGAAGGTAAGACCATGACAGTACCTCCCCCTCAAGGGCCCCTCCTCCGCGGAGTAAAGAACGGTTTCTGAGGGAAGCGTGCGTGGAAGTCTCGGAGCAAGGCAGGAGCATGGACATCTGCGGAGGGAACCCAGGAACGCTCCTCTGGACCATAACCACGCCAATGGACCAAAAACTGCACCCGACCGCGGACCAGGCGTGAGTCCAGGATATTGCTCACCTCATACTCCTCACGATTGCCCACTTGGACCGGACGAGGCCGAGGAACCGAGGAAGTGAAACGATTACACACCAGTGGCTTCAACAGGGAGACATGAAACACGTTGGAGATCCGCATGCCAGGAGGAAGCGCAAGGGCATAGGCTACCGGGTTTACCCTGCGAAGCACTCGGAAGGGACCAACAAAGCGAGGCACCAGCTTGGGAGTGGGCACTCGAAGGTTGAGGTTGCGGGTGGACAACCATACGCGGTCTCCGACCTGGTAGGAAGGAGCGGGCGCTCGTCTGCGATCAGCCTGGAGTCTCTGGCGCTGCGCAGAGACCTCAAGGGACCTCTGGATCTGTACCCAAGAAGCACGTAGGACGGAAAGGTGATCCTCCACAGCCGGAATATCCTGGGGAGAGAATACCTCCGGTAACACGGCAGGTTGGAACCCATAATTGGCCATGAAGGGAGACGTCCCAGAGGAAGCGTTCACCGCCGTGTTCCTGGCAAACTCAGCCCAAGGCAGGAGGTCAACCCAATTGTCTTGGTGATCGGAGACATAGCAACGAAGGAATTGCTCCAAGGCCTGATTGGATCGTTCTGCGGCCCCATTGGACTGAGGGTGGTAGGCCGAGGAGAAAGAGAGATGAATCCCCAACTGGGAGCAAAAGGAGCGCCAGAACCTGGACACAAACTGACTCCCCCGATCCGACACAATCGCCTTGGGCAAACCGTGCAACCGGAAGACCTCCCTGGCAAAAATCGTGGCCAACTCTTGTGCAGAGGGTAACTTCTTGAGGCACATTTTGGAAAACCGATCCACAATCATGAGAATGACCGTATGGCCTCGGGATGCAGGGAGGTCCACAATGAAATCCATCCCCAGGTGTGACCATGGACGCTCCCCGGTGGCTATGGGTTGCAAAAGGCCCAACGGACGGTGCCGAGGGGACTTACTCTGGGCACAAACGGAGCATGCCGCTACATATGCGGCGATGTCGGAACGTAGAGAAGGCCACCAGAACAGACGTGAAACAGCCCAGGACAGCTGATTCTTTCCAGGATGCCCCGCAGCCTTGGAGTTATGGTAGGTTCGCAACAACCGAGTGCGCAACTCCTCAGGCACAAAACATCTGCCGTTGGGTCTCCCAGAGGGAGCACCAGATTGAGCCGCCAAAATCTGCTCACCCAGGGGAGAGGTCAGGCTGGTGCGAATGGCGGCCAGGATCTGATTCGGAGGTATGACCGAAGTCGGAATCGACTCCTCCCCGGACAGCTCGGAGTACTGCCATGATAAGGCATCCGCTCTGATGTTCTTGGAACCGGGTAGGTAGGAGACCACGTAATTAAAACGTGACAAGAACAGAGCCCATCTGGCCTGACGTGGTGTCAATCTCTTGGCCTCAGAGAGGTAGGTCAGATTCTTGTGGTCCGTCAGGATGAGAACCGGAACCACCGAGCCCTCGAGCAAGTGCCTCCATTCTTTAAGGGCCTGCACGATGGCCAATAACTCCCTGTCACCAATCTGATAGTTGCACTCCGCGGAAGACAGTTTCCGGGAGTAAAACCCACAAGGAAGCAGAGGACCCTCTGGTGTTCTACGCTGAGACAGAAGGGCGCCTACTCCCGTCTCAGACGCGTCCACCTCGAGGACAAAATGCAACCCAGGGTTGGGATGCGACAGAATCGGAGCCGACACAAAGGCGGACTTTAGAGCCTCAAAAGCTCGGATGGCCTCGAGCGGCCAGACCTGGGTATTACTGCCCTTCCTGGTCAGAACCGTGAGAGGCTTGGCTAGCATGGAAAAGTCCATGATGAACTTCCGATAATAATTGGCGAAGCCCAAAAAGCGCTGCAGGGCACGAAGGCCACTGGGCTGGGGCCACTGTAAGACAGCCGAAACCTTCTCAGGATCCATGGAGAACCCCTCAGCGGAAATGATGTAACCTAAGAAGGTTATCTGGGATCGGTGAAATTCGCATTTCGCAAGCTTACCGAACAGCTTGTTCTCTCGTAACCGTTGCAACACTCGTCTGACATCCAGAATGTGGGCCTCCATGGATTCAGAATATACCAAGATGTCATCCAAATAGACCACCACACACTGCTGCAACAGGTCACGGAAAACATCGTTGATGAATTCCTGGAAGACTGCGGGCGCATTGCACAACCCAAAGGGCATAACCAAGGATTCATAATGACCGGTCCTGGTGTTAAACGCGGTCTTCCACTCATCGCCCGCCTTGATCCTTACCAGGTTATATGCCGCCCTCAGGTCGAGTTTGGTAAAGACCGTGGCCCCTTTGAGGCGATCGAACAGCTCGGAAATCAAGGGTATCGGGTAAGCGTTCTTGATCGTGATGCGATTGAGACCCCTGTAATCGATGCAAGGCCTCAACTCACCGCCCTTCTTTTTCACAAAGAAAAATCCAGCCCCTGCCGGGGACGAGGATTTGCGAATGTGTCCGCGTGAAAGCGCCTCCCTCACGTACTCCTCCATGGCCTCATTCTCCGCTACCGACAGTGGATAGACTTTGCCACGAGGAGGAACGGCACCAGATTGTAACTCTATGGCACAATCGTATGGGCGGTGCGGAGGTAGGGCAACCACACGCACCTTATCGAATACATCCCGGTACTCCTCGTATTCAGGAGGCAACAGAGAGTCCGAGGAAGTACACAGCAACTTGACAGACCCATGGATGCAACTAGCCCCACACTGCGGTGACCACGAGAGGATCTCGGCCGACCTCCAATCGAAAGTCGGATTATGCTTCTGGACCCAGGGGTACCCCAAGACCACCGAGTAGTGTGGAGACGAAATAACCTGGAGACAGACCGACTCTCTGTGAACGGCACCAATGGCCATCCCCACTGGAAGGGTCTCATGAGTCACGTGTGGCGGCAGAAGGGGTCTGCCGTCTATCGCCTCAAGAGCCAGTGGGGAACCTCGAGGCTGCAGAGGAATGGAATTGGCGGCAGCGAACACACTATCAATGAACAAACCACCAGCACCAGAGTCCACCAACGCCTGAGTCGTCACCGAGCCCCCGACCCAGGAGAGGACAACAGTAATCAGTGGTTTGTCAACACGGGAAACCGGGGACGAGGAGACTCCACCCAAGATCTGCCCCCGACAGGATCTCAGGTGCGAGCGTTTCCCGGACGGTTCGGGCATGCCAACCGAAAATGCCCACCGAGACCACAGTACATGCATCGGCCCTCGCATCTCCGGAGTGCCCTCTCCCCCTCGGACAGGCGAGCAAACCCCAGCTGCATGGGTTCACCCTCAGACAAGTCATCCCCAGGAGGCGTGGGAGGAGAGGGAGGCACGGGTGGGACAGCAAACGTAGGCGCCAATCTGTTAGAAGACCTCCGCAGGCTCTCCTTAAAGGAAGGTCTCTCCCTGAGTCTGGTGTCAATCAAAATCAGGAAAGAAATAAGAGACTCGAGCTCCACTGGTAGGTCCTTAGCTGCAACCTCATCCTTCAAGGCATCCGAGAGACCATGAGAGAAAGCAGCGACCAGAGCCTCATTATTCCAGCCCACCTCTGCTGCCAGGGTACGAATCTCAATGGCGTATTCAGCTACGGATCGTGAACCCTGTCTGATGGACATAAGGAGCTTCGCAGCAGAGGCAGCACGAGCCGGCACATCGAATACCTTCCGAAGAGAAGCAACAAAACCGGAAAACTCGGCAACCACCGGATTGTTGTTCTCCCATAAAGGGCTGGCCCAGGCCAAGGCCTTGTCCGAGAGCAGCGAGATCAAGAAGCCCACCTTTGATCTCTCAGTAGGAAAGGCATGTGGCAGCAACTCGAAATAAATGCCCACCTGGTTAAGGAAACCTCGGCACTGAGTTGGCTCTCCCCCAAAGCGCTGTGGAAGGGGGGCAGAACCGGTCATACCCCGAAACACCGCAGGCGCAGCAACAGGTGTCGGGGTAGACTCTGGCGCAACAACCGGAGCGGCAGTAGGAGCGGGCCCAGGAGCGACAACCGACCCATCGGCAACGGAAGCTAAATGAGCCGTGCGTTCAAGCAGGGTTTGCAACGCCACAGCGAACCGACCCAACAGGTGATCCTGCTGATCAAGTCTGGCAACCAGCGTAGGTAGCGAGGATGGCCCTGTACCGTCAGAATTCATGGCTTGGTCCTAATGTCAAGGAACCATGAACCAGACGTACAACAAGAGATAAGTGGAAATAAGAAGGCTTTATTGAAAATCAAGCTGTAAGGCAAAAGTCCAAACGGATGGCTTAAACCGAAGCAGGGTCTTGCGAAGCCAGAGGTCAGGAACCAGGAGGGTAATCAGACGAAGCCTGGATTAGGAACCAGCAGGGTAGTCAGACGAAGCCTGGATCAGGAACCAGCAGGGTAGTCAGACGAAGCCAGGATCAGGAACCAGAAGCAGCAGCAGTCTTAGAAGCATGTGAACACAGGAGGACCAAGCAAGGAACTGAAGCCACAGACCTCCTATATATATGAGCTAGGCATCCAGCTCCTCCCAGTGGGAAGGAGAAGCCGCCGGGTGGGAGGCTACAAGAAACCCAGAAACCAAGATGGCCGCCAGCACATGTCAAACGAAGGAGAACAGCAAGAAGGTAAGACCATGACAAGAAGGTGGCAGCAGGCCTGCCTGCAAGTCGTGGCGGTGTCACCTTGCCCCAACACTGTGTGCCAGACATGCCATGACTTCCTTTTGCACAATCGAGTACAGGTTGGGGATTGCCTTTTGTGCAAATAAATTTCGGCCGGGTACCTTCCACTGCGGTGTCCCAATAGCTACAAATATTTTGAAGGCCTCAGACTCCACCAGCTTGTATGGTAAAAGCTGTCGGGCTAAGAGTTCCGACAAGCCAGCTGTCAGACGCCGGGCAGGGGGTGACTTTGTGACATTGGCTTCTTATGCTCAAACATGTCCTTGACAGACATCTGACTATGGTCAGATGAGCAGGAACTGCTCAAGGCGAGAGGCAGAGTGGCGGGTGGTTGAGAGGGGGCAAGGAGGACAGCAGTGGTTGATGTGACTGAAGATGCTGGACCAGGAGGAGGAGGTGGCTTTGAGTTTGTGTGCTGCTTGTACTCGTCATCATGTGTTGATCCCATAGGCATTTGTGATGTGAGATCATGTGCTTTCGCAAAGCATTTGTACCTAGGTGGGTGTTGGACTTCCCACGACTCAGTTTCTTTTGGCACAGGTTGCAAATAGCATCGCTGTTATCAGAGGCAGACACACAAAAAAAATGCCACACTGCTGATCTTTGCAATGACGGCATTCTGGTGGTGGCAACAGCATGCGTTGATTGGTGTGCTGTCTGGCTGACCACGGGTGCCGATACATGCTGTCTGACTGTGCCACTAGCTCCTTGCGACAACCTCCCCCCACTTCCAACTCGTCTCCTCCTCCTCCTCTCTGTCTCCCCATCTAAACTTTCCCCCTGTTCTTCTCTTTGAGCGGGCACCCACGTGACATCCACGGACACATCGTCATCATCAACCGCTTCTCTTGTATCTGACAACTTAGCAAAGGAAGCAAAAGCGGGTACAACATCATCACACCGTACGTCCATGTGTGTAATGCTGCCTGACAGACATATCCATGTTATCTACATCCTCTTATGGTTGCGCATCACTCATTTCTTCCAACTGATGTGTAAATAACTCTTCCAACTGAAGCTGAGCTGGAGGAGGATGGTGCGTCAAGGTTCCGAGCGGAAACTATAGAAGATTGGGTGTCCTGTGTTAGCCAGTCAACTATGTCCTCAGAAGATACGTGGCCTCTGAACACTGGGCATTAGTCTAGGGCCAAAGGGAATCACAGCACCACGACCACGACTGGCCCTGCGGGGTGGCCTGCCTCTGCCTGTAATTTTTTTTTACATTAGTTAAGTTGTACTATGTGTGCAAGCTACTGTGACACAAGATATGAGTTGCGCTAAAGTGACACTATGGACTTGCAGCTGGGCCTTAAACACACAAACACGTGTGTAACTGACTGCTATTTATTTAGTCAAAATTGTTGTTTTTCTTTAAATGGAATCGAATGTGACACCAGATTTGAATGGCGTTGAAGTGACACTATGCACTGGGCCTTAAACACACAAACACATGTGTCACTGACTGCTAGTTATTTACAGTCAAAATTGTTGTTTTTCTTTAAATGTAATCAAATGTGACACCAGATATGAGTTGCGCTGGTGACACTATGCACTTGCAGGGCTGTGAGCCTGACACACACTCTGGCAGGCAGGCAACTGCAATTTGATTACACAGGGAAAAAAAAGAAGCACACTGATGTTCTAGCCCTAAAAAAGCCTTTTTGGAGTGCTGTCCTTACAGCAGAGATCAGATGAGTCCTTTAGGACTGTAGTGGACATTGACAGTGGCGCAGCTATAGGGGTCGCAGTGGTCGCAATTGCGACCGGGCCCCCAAGTCCCCCCTGCCCACGGGGCCCCCTCAAGCCAGGAGAACGCGGCCCCAGCTGATAACTGTCTTAGTGAAATCAGATTCTGGGGGCGGAGGCGGAGCGGAGGGGAGGCCCTGCGTGACGCGCACTGTGCAGGGCAGGCGAAGGAGGGAGGGGGAGCGGCTTCAGTTGAGGTCGGAAGACGGAAGAAGAGGCTGTGTGCAGCGGACCGCAGTGCTGGCCTGGCTGCGAGTGACTCACTGTCTGACTGACTCCTGTCCTGGCTGAGAGCTCCCCTCCTCCTATCCTGCCTGCGACTGCGACGAGTGCAACTGCCGACTGTCTGCTGAGATGAGCGTGGCGCTGGTGCAGTTATAAACTGACTGTTAACTTACAGGACCAGGGTCCTGGTGGTCCGGTCCAGACCAGTCTAAGTGTCTGTGACTGTCCCTGAGTGAGTCCGGGGGCCCTTACCCGCCTGGTGGGAGCGCCGGTGGCGGTGATATAGTGATAACTTAAGCCCAGCAGCAGCCCTAGACCAGTCAATACCCCCTCCTTTAGGAAACAAATCTCAGTCAGTACTCTAGTCTCATCAGATGTGACTGCAGGCAGGCCAGCAGCGATCAAACAGCCGGGATCAATGTGCACAGCCTGGGTGGGAGGCCCCCCTTACCCTGGCCTTAGGCAAGTGACAAACTGCCCTCCCCCCCCTCCTCAATCTTAGGCAAGTGACAAACCCAGCCTGCTACATCTACAATGAGCAACTACAACAAATATAAAGCCAAACTGCAGTTCCTCTATGTGATGCCTCGGATATCTTCCACTGGACCCACAGGCTGTGGGTCCAGTGGAAGCTATCCAAGGCATCACATAGAGGAACTGCAGTTTGGCATTACATTTGTTGTAGTTGCTCATTGTAGATGTAGAAGAGCTGATTTTGTCACTTGCCTAAGAATGAGGGGGGCAGTTTGTCACTTGCCTAAGGGAGGCCTCCCACTGTGCACATTAATCCTGGCTGATCGATTGCTGCTGCTCTCACATCTGATGAGAGATTTCCTAAGGGACGGGGTATTAACTGGCATTAGGGACGGGCTGGTGGATGAGGGCAGCCACTCATTCCTGCCTATGGATCACCCAGTTTGCACTTAGCTATGCCAGGGGGTCCCTGATGTATTAACTGACCAATAACATGGAGATCCCAGTGCCAGCTGCCTTGCTGGTGGACGATTGGCATATACTTCTGCTGTGGCCCACAGCAGAAGTATATGCCAATCGTCCACCAGCAAGGCAGCTGGCACTGGGATCTCCATGTTATTGGTCAGTTAGCGGCGTGATAAACTAGGTGTGGAGCACAATCCTGTTAGTTTAGCTTTATGACAGTGAGAGACATATGATAGGACTGTGTACACACTGCTATCAGGACCGGTGCCGGTCACAGAAGAATGCGGGCCTATGTTTCCAGAGCTAGTGACTGGGAGCAGATCAGTCAGACAGATAGACCAGCATTCTTCTGTGACTGGCACCGGTGCTGATAGCAGTGTGTACACAGTCCTATCATATGTCTCTCACTGTCATAAAGCTAAACTAACAGGATTGTGCTCCACAGCTGGTGATGACATACCGCCATATATATGAAATGTACAGTGGATTTATTTTATATGTCTGAGATATATTCTGAAACGCGGATCTTCACCTTCCCCGCAGTGCAATCTACATACATACTGTATATGATTTCACATTTCCAAAAGACAATGTATGCAGAATCTCTAACTAGCATACAGATGTCACTCTTTCTGCAGGAGAAGAAAGCTTGTTCTAATATATAGTTGAATAGATCTGTTGATGGGTACTCTCTCTAAAGTCAGTGTTCATGGTGCCCAGCTGCTCCCTTACCCTCTCTGCTGGTGGGTACCAGCCAGGCAGCCTCTGTACTGCTGTGTTCTGCATACTGCAGGGCTAGCTGTGGGTGGGCACAGACCAGGTGATTGTTGCCCACCTCAGGGGGTAGGAGCTGGTGCCTGGAAGTTTACCTGGATCAGGCAGCAGGCTGGTGGTTGTGTTTATTGGCATGGTAGGTGTTGTAGAAATGTCCTTGTCCCGTGCTTACAAGCTCTTTTGTGTAAGGAAAGGCACACTCTTCCAGGAGTCAGATAAGATGTTTCATGGTAGCGATCTGGGGAGCACTCCTCCTTTGCCCAGACTATTAGGGGTAACAATAGGAAGGGGGCAGGCCCAACAACTGACCACTTCCTTCATGTACAGTACAATCATATAGGAAGTGATGACACACAGGAAGAAACCACCACATGTCTCCCAATTACCACTAGAGTGAACCTTGCTAAGCCTTGCTCAGTGATCAATGCCCAACTAAGTTAACTAGGATTCTCATGTGTGCTTATGTACAGGAATTGCGCCATTATCTCCAGCGGTTGATCAGTCACACTGGAAACAACAAATGCACGTCCCTTTCTTTGCTGGGCCCTACATAATTGCGCAAATGTCAGGCGATCGATTCTCCAATCAAAATCCTCTTCAGCATCTCGAGGATTTCAGACTGCTCCAACTGTATCTGTAACCCAGGTAAGTAATCCAACACACCAGTAAATTGCACATGCAAATTGAGGGTTCATGACACCATGTCCCCCCTTCTTGCATCCACAATAAGGTTTGCTCATTATGTACACAAACAGAAGATGAACTGAGACTAGACGGGTTAGGTAGCAAAATATAAATATACTTTTTTCAATAATTTATTTAAAAAAGTATCTGATGTAATACATCGGAGAAAGAGGTGGACTACACCTGAGGGGACATAACATAGTCACATAATGATTGAAGGAAGAGGGCAGTAAGGCAACCACAGTATACTAGGTTATCCAACAAATGATAAGTGTATGAAAAAGGGTAAATTACGGCTCACCTCTGGCTCAAGATGGCAAGGTGCACCAACCGGATATCGTACCCTAGTCACCAAAAAACAGTTGTATGCTAAAAAGGATGGGCACTCTTATAACTGGTTCACAAAGTTAGCAAAGCGACACTAGTTTATTAATAACAATTCATAAATATACAAATGGTCACCATGCACAAATAATAATGTATATCCTAAACAGAGTTTTACCCTAAAAAGATGCTATAATATAAAATATCAAATAAAATATCAAATATATCGGTCCACTGATATAGCTAATAGATGAGAGGTAAAAAGGGGATAGGGGCCTGATGGTACGGCCAGAAATTATCCAGACTGCATAGGAATCAGCAGACTGTCTGTCCTCTGTTAGTTATAGCAGTGACTGATACCGAGTGATTCTTCAAAAAGAAAAAATATATAATTCAAGATAATTCAAAAATAAGTGTATAAATGTGAAAATCAGGTGTTAGCAGAAGAATGAGTCGATAATAATAGTGATAAAAACCATTACATATAGTGAAAATACCTGTAAAATAAATATATGACTCAATATATAATAGTGCTTAAATCATTAAAGTGTTAAATGCCTGTGTAATAACAAAGTGTCTCTGGAGACTCGGCAGTAATAGTGGACAGTTGGTCTCACTGGTAGCTATGTTCCTAAAAATCAGTCTTTCTGTTAAATAGCACAGATCTCGTAGGAATCGGCTTTATGTTACAATGTTCAATCGACACAATTCCTACGGGTGCACTATATTTAAAAAAATTGCAATCCAGCAAAATAGCTAGTTGAGCGAACTTTGAATTCCAAAGCGACAGTGCAATGTAGATAAGTTGATTGTACAACAGTACATATAAATACAGCAGTATTTGGTTCGTTACTCACGTCCAGTCCTGTAAATCCCACCGTGGCGTCCCACGTGGTGTAGATTCAGGGTAAACTTTCCCTCTGGGCAGCGAGTTGAAAAGCTGCCTTACTGCTGGATAGAGATGCTGTGCAGATAGGTCTTGCAATTTTGCAGATCCGGCTGTGAATGAGAGTGCTTGCTCTATCGCGCTGCAAGTTCACATTAGGTTTCCTTAATTGGAATAGGTGTTCCACCTGTCTTGATCAACATAGGTAGTTCAATCTCACCCGTCGTTCGTTGCACTATATCCAAAAAAGGCCGCGGTTTAATTCTCCTTGGGAAGCGCTTTCTTAGTCCAACAGATATGTCAAACTATTATAGTTGAAAAAGCCGGTTTTTGTCAGGTCCAATTCCTCCACGCCAGACGCGTTTCGAAGGTTATCCTCCTTCTTCCTCAGTGGCTTCACCAACTGTCCACTATTACTGCCGAGTCTCCAGAGACACTTTGTTTTCACACAGGCATTTAACACTTTAATGATTTAAGCACTATTATATATTGAGTCATATATTTATTTTACAGGTATTTTCACTATATGTAATGGTTTTTATCACTATTATTATCGACTTATTGTTCTGCTAACACCCAATTTTCACATTTATACACTTATTTTTGAATTATCTTGAATTTCTTTTTGAAGAATCACTTGGTATCAGTCACTGCTATAACTAACAGAGGACAGACAGTCCGCTGATTCCTATGCAGTCTGGGTAATTTCTGGCCGGACCATCAGGCCCCTATCCCCTTTTTACCTCTCATCTATTAGCTATATCAGTGGACCGATATATTTGATATTTTATTTGATATTTTATTTGATATTTTATATTACGATATTTGATATTATAGCATCTTTTTAGGGTAAAACTCTGTTTAGGATATACATTATTATTTGTGCATGGTGACCATTTGTATATTTATGAATTGTTATTAATAAACTAGTGTCGCTTTGCTAACTTTGTGAACCAGTTAAAAGAGTGCCCATCCTTTTTAGTATACAACTATCCAACAAATGCACTGACATATAAAACTGCCACATATAGTTATCACAGAAGTCAAAATTTTGACAAAAGTGCAGATGTGCATCTCTAGGGATATATATTTTGTCCAAATTTAGACATCTGTGATAACTATATGTGACAGTTTTATATGTCAGTGCATTTGTTGTATACCCTAGTATACTGTGGTTGCCTCACTGCCCTCTTCCTTCAATCGTTATGTGACTATGTTATGTCCCCTCAAGTGTAGTCCACCTTTTTATCTGAGGTATTACATCAGATACTTTTTTCTTATTATGAATTATTGAATAAAGTATATTTATATTTTTCTACTTAACCCGTCTAGTCTCAGTTCATCTTCTGTTTGTGTATGTTTATGTACACTGAGTGGGCACGTTACTGTAGGGTACTCTCCTTCACAAAGGATAAATGTGAATGTAAATCTATGTGTATTCTGTTATTCTGTGACTGTCATATCTTAATTGGTCATTATGTAGTATAATTGTACATATGACCTTTATTATATATTGTATAGGTATTATTGCACCAGAGATGTGGTTGTTGTCACATAGTATAAAATGGTGTGTATTTTTTGACAGAACTATTATATCTACATCTACATCATGTCTCACCATATGAGTGGTGCTCAAAAACGCAAAAAGAAAAGGGAGGAAGAAGAGAAATCTGCAAAACTTACTAAAATAAGTAGTTTCTTTAAAATACCTGGAGAAGCCTCTGCCTCTCACAGTACAAATTAAGAAACTTTATTAACAACATAAGTGTAGGCTGTAGCATAAGTGTAACAGAGGAACAGATAGAAAGTCATCCTGTGTCAGAGTCAACGACACAGTCCAGCCTTATAGAGCGTTGTCTAGCAGAGGAGCATGTAACAGACAGAGGCCATTGCCCTATTACCATTCAAGATGGAAATCTGAAAAGTAATGGTCCATGTAGACCTAAAGGGCCATTTCCTTGAGATGAAAAAGACCAAAGGTGTTTCTCAGCAAGTTTCTATGAGAGAGTCACTAAAACAGGCCTTAAAATACCTGTTACTTGGCTATGTTATTCACCAAAACTTAATGCAGCCTATTGTGAGCCTTGCTAGTTGTTTGGAGATCGCAAGAAACAGGGATTTGAACCAGCATGGGCAAAAGGTATTCAAAAGTGGCAAAGGTTGTCAGTGAAAATCCAGATACATGAAACCAGTCAATCCCACATAGAGGCCTGTATTATTTATGACCAATTGAGGCATCATAAAACCATGGATGAGGAAAATGAAAGACAAATAAGAAGAGAGACTACATTTTGGAGACAAGCTTTACACAGAATTGTTAATGTTACATTAACAATGGCTATGGCCAACCTCACTTTTCGTGGTCACAGGGAAAAACTAGGGGAGGTAAACAATGGCAATTTTCTGACTATAATTGAATTGCTTGCAGAGTATAATGCTGTACTAAAGGAACTTTTACAGAGGCCCCAAGGAACAGTTAAATATCTCAGTCAACAAATACTTTCTTGCAAACAAAGTGGAGGAAGAGATTGTTTCTGAAATCCAGAAAGCACAGTTTTATTCTATAATTATGGATACAACCCAAGACATTGGTAAAATTGATCTATTAAGTCAAGTATTTAGATATGTGATTATTGACAGAGAGTAAAACTGTAATGACCGGCGTCACGCACAGGGAGGGAAAAGGGAAAGCCCTGCCCAAGGGAGAGGGAAAGGTGGTGACCCCTGACTCACCTTGCGGCTGGCACCTGACTGCCCTGATGTCCCTAGACGGGTTCCTCACCCATGCGGCGATCACGTGCCTAAGCACATAAACCCAGGTGGGCGACCACAGCAGACCACAAAGGTCCAACAGGGATCCGGAGGGAAACGTTCTGGACCAACAACCAGAGAACGCAGCAACACAGCTCCAGTGGGTCAGTATAGAAGTCCAGGCAGGAAGCTCTATATCTGGCAACCAGAGAAGTGTGAGAGGGGAATATAAGGAGGCTGGGAGTGCTGGACAAGGAACAGCTGTGGAGAAGGAGCTACGGATCCCTGAGTGAGCCAAAAAGGGTTGCAAAGCAAACCCAGAAAGCTACCATAAGGAAACAGTCCTATCTTACAACATAGAGCGCGCAGCCAACCGCTGTGACTTCCTGACCCCGGGTATAACTGAGTCAGGCGTGGTTCTTAACGCAATGAAGTGTACCATTTTGCTAAACCTGTCCACTACTACCAAAATAACTGTTTTACCCGCAGACAAAGGTAAGTCAGTGATAAAATCCATTGACAGATGTGTCCATGGTCTATTGGGAATGAGGAGTGGTAATAGAGACCCTGCAGGACATGTATGCGAAACCTTTGCGCGCTCACAGGTAGAACAAGAAGACACAAAATCCAATACATCCTGACGCAACCTTGGCCACCAAAAACGACGAGACAATAGCTCCAAGGTTGCTTTACTACCCGGGTGCCCAGCAAGTGCCGAATTATGATGTTCCTTTAATAATTCGAAAAGCAGGTTCAACGGTGCAAACAATTTTTCTGAGGGGCAAGAGACTGGGGCGTCCCCCTGGGCTTCTAACACCTTCCCCTCCAGAGCAGAGTGTACCGAAGAAACAACCACTCCTCTTTGAAGAACGGGTACCGGATCACTCACATTACCCCCTCCAGGGAAACAACGAGATAGTGCATCAGCCTTGGTATTTTTTGCCCCAGGACGATAGGTAATAACAAAGTTAAACCTGGTAAAAAATAGCGACCAGCTAGCTTGTCTAGGAGTGAGACGCTTAGCTGATTCGAGGTACAGAAGATTTTTGTGGTCCGTAATCACAGTGACGGGGTGGACTGCCCCCTCTAAAAAGTGACGCCTTTCTTCAAACGCTAATTTAATAGCTAATAGTTCCCTATTGCCAATTTCGTAGTTCTTTTCTGCTGCAGATAGTTTTTTAGAAAAGAAAGGACGCCATTTGCCAGGAGACGGACCCTGAGAAAGCACCGCCCCCACTCCCACCTCTGACTCATCGACTTCAACAATAAAAGGCTGAGAGACATCAGGTTGGACTAGTACAGGTGCCGAGGTAAACCTCTCTTTTAGGCTAGTTTCACACTAGCGTTCGGCTGTCCGCTCGTGAGCTCCGTTTGAAGGGGCTCACGAGCGGACCCGAACGCTTCCGTCCAGCCCTGATGCAGTCTGAATGGATCCGGATCCGCTCAGACTGCATCAGTCTGGCGGCGTTCAGCCTCCACTCCGCTCAGCAGGCGGACACCTGAACGCTGCTTGCAGCGTTCGGGTGTCCGCCTGGCCGTGCGGAGGCGTGCGGATCCGTCCAGACTTACAATGTAAGTCAATAGGGACGGATCCGTTTGAAGATGCCACAATATGGCTCAATCTTCAAACGGATCCGTCCCCCATTGACTTTCAATGTAAAAGTCTGGACGGATCCGCTCTGGCTAATTTCACACTTAGCTTTTTTTTTCCAATATAATGCAGACAGATCCGTTCCGAACGGAGCCACCGTCTGCATTAATATGATCGGATCCGTTCAGAACGGATCCGATCGAACGCTAGTGTGAAAGTAGCCTTAGAGAGGAAAAAGCAACTTTAGCAGTGTCAGACCATTTAGAAAAATCAGTCCCCTTCCTAGTCATGTCAGTAAGGGGTTTTACAATAACTGAATAATTTTTAATGAATTTTCTATAGAAATTCGCGAAGCCCAAGAACCGTTGCAGTGCTTTGAGGTTCTCGGGAAGATCCCAATCTAAAATTGCCTGGACCTTCCTAGGATCCATACGGAAACCTGAAGCAGATAAAAAATAACCTAGGAATTGTATCTCCTGAACGGCGAAGACACATTTTTCAATTTTAGCATATAATTTATTTGTCCGTAGGACCTGCAGTACTTGTCTGACATGCACCTCATGTGTTCTCAGATCAGACGAATAAATTAAAATATCATCTAGGTATATTACCACAAACCTGCCGATTAGATGACTAAAAATGTCATTAACGAAATGTTGAAAGACGGCAGGAGCATTGGTCAGACCGAAAGGCATAACTAGATTTTCATAATGCCCCTCAGGGGTGTTAAAAGCTGTCTTCCACTCATCCCCCTCCTTTATACGAATCAGATTGTAGGCCCCCCTAAGATCAAGTTTGGAGAACCACCTAGCACCCGCAATCTGGTTAAACAGGTCAGGAATGAGAGGAAGAGGGTATGGGTCTCGGATGGTTATCCGATTTAATTCGCGAAAATCTAGGCAAGGACGCAGACCCCCATCTTTCTTTTTAACAAAGAAAAACCCTGCAGCCACGGGTGAAGAAGAGGGTCTGATGTGTCCCTTAGCCAAGCTCTCGGAGATATAATCTTTCATGGCTTGTCTCTCTGGACCCGAAAGATTATATAACCTGGTCTTGGGTAATTTTGCGCCGGGAATAAGGTTAACCGGGCAATCATAAGGACGGTGAAGTGGTAACTTCTGACAACCCTTTTCAGAAAAAACGTCCTCAAAATCCGAAATAAATGTAGGTAGGGTAGTTATGGAGGCGACTAAGCAATTGCTATTTAAGCAATTTTCTCTGCAATGCTCACTCCACTCCGATATCTCCCTGGCCTGCCAATCCACCACTGGATTGTGCGCTACCAACCAGGGAAGGCCCAGCACTAACGGAGTGGGAAGCCCCTCCAGAACATAACATGAAAGCATCTCGTTATGGTGGTCCCCTACCCGAAGGTGTAAATTATGAACAATGTGGGTGAGGTTTCTCTGAGACAGAGGAGCAGAATCAATAGCGAATATGGGAATAGGTCTCTGTAGCGTACAGAGAGACAAACCCATAGTGTGGGCAAAATGGGCATCTATCAAATTTACCCCTGCTCCACTGTCTAGAAAGAAAGAAATAGTCTCCGTCTTAACACCAAAAACAATAACCGCTGGCAACACAAATTGCGATGTACGTATGGAGGAAACATATACCCCCCGGCTGACATCCTCCACACAGCCTGGGGTTAGTAGTTTTCCAACGGTCTTTTGTTTCTGAGGAAAGAAGGACAGACATTAATGAAATGACCCCTCTCCCCACAAAAAAAACAAACCCCACGCCTACGGCGAACCTCAGGAGGACGGACCTGACGAGTGGTTCCTCCTAGCTGCATAGGCTCGTCTAAGTCCGTACAGACTAACTGCTGCTTGGGAGGGGTTACCAATTGCTCTGGTTTTTTCAACCTGTCCCTAAGGCGTCTATCTATTCGGATAGAAAGGGACATAACCGCATCAAGGGAAAAGGGGGTCTCATATAATGCAAGCGCATCCTTAACCCTTTCGGATAACCCAGAGCAGAACTGACTCCTGAGAGCCGGGTCGTTCCATTGCGTATTCGTAGCCCACCTACGGAAGTCAGAGCAATACTCCTCTACCGGCCGCTCTCCTTGTAGGAGTCTCCGTAATCTTGATTCAGCCAGTGCGACTCGGTCAGGATCGTCATATATGAGACCCAAGGCCCCGAAAAACTCATCCACTGACCGAAGAGCCTGGGAATCAGTGGGTAAAGAGAACGCCCAGGACTGCGGGTCCCCCTGCAGCAGGGAAATAACAGCCCCCACCCGCTGTTCTTCATTACCAGAGGAGTAAGGGCGCAGTTTAAAATATAATTTACAGGCCTCACGGAATGTCAAAAACTTGTCCCTTCCCCCAGAAAATCTGTCAGGGAGAGGGAGCTTGGTTCCGCAACAACCTGGTTACCAGTAGCAACCGCTACTTTTTTTTTTACCTACACAAAATAAGGGCTAGATATAATGTAATGACCGGCGTCACGCACAGGGAGGGAAAAGGGAAAGCCCTGCCCAAGGGAGAGGGAAAGGTGGTGACCCCTGACTCACCTTGCGGCTGGCACCTGACTGCCCTCACGTCCCTAGGCGGGTTCCTCACCCGTGCGGCAATCACGTGCCTAAGCCCTGGCTTTCCCTAAAATGAGCCATAGATAGTGAACGGGCTGGTGGGATCGCTAGTCCGCACCACTGACACTTAGAGGAAAACACCAGGGAGAGGACAGACAATACAGACAAACACATAAACCCAGGTGGGCGACCACAGCAGACCACAAAGGTCCAACAGGGATCCGGAGGGAAACGTTCTGGACCAACAACCAGAGAACGCAGCAACACAGCTCCAGTGGGTCAGTATAGAAGTCCAGGCAGGAAGCTCTATATCTGACAACCAGAGAAGTGTGAGAGGGGAATATAAGGAGGCTGGGAGTGCTGGACAAGGAACAGCTGAGGAGAAGGAGCTACGGATCCCTGAGTGAGCCAAAAAGGGTTGCAAAGCAAACCCAGAAAGCTACCATAAGGAAACAGTCCTATCTTACAACATAGAGCACGCAGCCAACCGCTGCAATTTCCTGACCCCGGGTATAAAGGAGTCAGGCGTGGTTCTTGACACCCTCGTGACAAAAACCTAAGGCCAACTGGTATTAAAATAGAGGAAGCATTTCTAGGTTTCAAATCTGTTGAAGATCAATCAGTGGCTGGCCTTGAAAAAACTGTTATAGAAACCATAGAAAAGAGAGGTCTGGATTTATCAAAATGCCAGGGCCAGCGCTATGATGGAGCTGCCACCATGAGTGGTATTTACACAGGTGTTCAGACTCACATTCTCAAGAAAGAAAAAAATGCTCTTTACATACATTGTGCTGCCCATAATCTCAATTTAGTTTTGCAGGATGCCGTTTCAAATATAACTGAAATTTCTAATTTCTTTACACTGTTCAGTCTTTGTATACCATCTTTGGTGACAGTGTGAAGAGATGGGCATTTTTAGCATCCTTTACCTCTGAATCCTTCCAAACTTTAAAACATCTTTACCCAACAAGATGGGCCTCTCGTTATGACTCAGTGCTAGCACTACGTTTTAGGTTTTCAGATATTTTACAGGCTTTGTCAAAAATCATTATTAATTTCCACCAAGCCAAAAGAGAGATGAGGCTAGTGCATTAAAGTCAAAACTGGAATCCTTCCACTTTATTTTAATACTTGTCCTGCAAGCCAAAATTTGGGAAAATATTAATTCTGTTTCTAAAATGCTGTAGTCAAAAGGTATGGATCTCTCTAATGCAACCAAACTTCTACATAATGCTGCTCAAGTTCTCAGCAGCTTCCGAAATAATTATGAAGAGGCAAAAAGGACAGCAGTTTCTCAAGTGGACAAATGGGGCATTCAAGCAAAATTAGAAAATAAAAAAGAGTGAGGAAAGTGAAGCAACACTTTGATGAGCTGTGTTTGGATGAAAGGCTACAAGACCCAGAGGAAAGATTCAAAACCGCAGTCTTTTACCATTGTTTAGATATTGCCATAAGTCAGCTACAAAATCGGTTTAATACCATGAATACTGTTCTACAAAGATTCAGAATTCTTCAGCCTGCAACACTTTCAATCGAATCAGAATGATGCCGTCTTTAAAGAAGCAACAACATTGCAAGACTTGTACCAGGATGATTTATCTAATGATTTTCCTGGACAGCTGTTAAGTTTCCGGTCTGCACTTCTACAAGATATAAAAAAATCTTCATCTGTTAGAGATCTGGCCATATTTCTGATGGTTGACAACTCTGGATTATCTTCCACTCTACCGGACGTCTGCATAGCTCTTCTTCTCTTTCTTACACTACCAGTTACAGTAGCCTCAGCAGAGAGATCATTTTCAAAGTTGAAATTAATCAAAAATTACCTCAGGAGCACAATGTCTCAACAGAGACTAAGGCCTCATGCACACAACCTTTGTGTGCATCCGCGGCCGTTGTTCCGTTCGACGTGTTTTTCTGCGGTTCCATTGACTTTCAATGGGTCCGTTGAAAACTCGGCTTCTGCACCGTTTTTACACCGCGCCCGTGACCCGTGTTTCCTGGCCGTGAAAAAAATATAACCTGTTGTATTTTTTTCATGGCTAACGGTTCGCAGCCCCATTCAAGTCAATGGGGCCGTTAAAAACGCGGTTGCACACCCGTTTGACGTCCACGTCCGTTTTATTTCTTTCATTTGCCATGGGCAATCTGTCTGGAAAAAGTTGTGCCAATAAATTGAAAAAAAAAAATATGTACAGGAAGTTTAGGGTCACAGGTTATGCTAATTTCTAGCCACCTGTGTCTGGAAGATTCTCAGTGTGGTGAGGCAGCCATTATATTAATTTTTCAGCCACAATGCCTAGGTGGAATGTGGATAAATTAATCACACTGGTCCAGGAGAGGCCAGAGATATGGGATACCCGCAGTAATGTGTACTTGGACCGTACTAGAAAGGATGCTGCGTGGGAGCAGGTGGCCCGTAGCCTGCGCAAAAACGAATGGGCCAAAGCAGATAGCCGAGGCCGTGCCGAATTAGGTAAGTGAGAGCAATGTAGTTGTGCTGTCCTTGCCCTCTGTGTGCCCACAAGATGTATTTTTTATAGTCTTATTTTGGGGGTCCATCTTCATTTGCCATAAAGGGCTGAACATAGTTTGTTAAAGTGACGTCTATAAGATACCATACTCCACCATTTCTATATTTAAATGGCTGTCCCTCCCTTTGCTCCAGCATACAGTACTCATGTATATAATCACATGTTTGTGCCCTTTTTTTTCCCTGACACATGTCCTTGTATTTGAGCATCTTATAGTTGTCACCTTCACATATTGTTAGTTTTTTTTAGGCCACAGGGCTTACACGACTAGTCTCCTCCATCTTGTTCTTCTTCATTATTATCCAGACACCTGGTGGACTGTACCATGTGCTGTTTATTCTGTCCATTTTGGATGTTAAATTGTTTTACCCTTTTTTTTTTCAAGTTAAACACCAAGCATGCCTGAATAGCTGTAAGTTAACCAGTCCTGCTTCGAGTTGTCGTTGTGCATCAGATGGTGGGCAACATTTTGTACATGCCTGGTGTTGGTTGTGTCCATCATTTATGTGGAGGAGTCACACCAGTCAATCCCGCTGATGAGCTGTATGATGAGACACCACGTGTAGTGCGCACATAGCACATCCCCTCTCTGTTTTGTTCCTGCTGCACCAATTTTTGGCTGGTCAAGGAACATAGATGTTTTCAATCTGATAATGTTTTTCGCAGCGACAAGCCACGTGCGCACTGCACGCATTATCTCATCATACAGATGTTCTGCACGATTGTCGCCTGTTGGTCGTACAACAATAAATTCTGAGGAACATATCCTCGGGATAGGTCAGTTGTTCTGAAAAATGTGCACATGTCTCCCATTTTTTAAGGGAGTCCAGATTAGTGTATCATTTTTACCTTTAGAGGGTGCTGTAATATTTTCCTCATACATACATACATACCTTTTTTTTTTTTTATGACGTTTAGGGATTTGATACCCATTAGGTATTGCTCATGTAATTTATATTGGTTTTATTGTATTGCACCAGCCACAACATTGATTCCTTGGATTGCTCCTCTAAAATGACAACCACAGAATCCTATGATAATGGTTTAAAATAATGTTCCCTCAAGGCTTGACCAGCTGTCTCCAAACGACTACTCTTAGCATGTTCAATTGTGGCCTAGTACATGTTAATTGTTAGCCGTAAAAGAAGTTCAACAAGTTAAACATTACATCTTGTATGTTGGTATGGTTGAAGCAGGCCACATACTGTTGAGATGTTGTGAATATCCGCACTGGTTTTGGCCCTTGAATGAGTATTCCTCTTCTGACGCTGGACAGCTCCAACCGGCAAACAATGTTTTTCCATTACATTACCATTAGCCCTTTACAAGTTTTGCCCCATCGTGGCATTTAAATAGGAATTTCATTAGGAATTGCACTATTCACATAGATGCTTGTGTTCATTATGTAAACTCATAATTTTGGTGTATATACACAGCTGGTTACACCTAATATCAATGAGGTAATTCTGAAATGTTTAAATTATCTAATTGTGTTGTTTTTTTTACTTTCAAAAACAGTACTGTGGACAGTCTGGAACCCTCTGATGATTCGGAATCGGCAGGAAGTGAAACTCTGGCAATGTTTTCGCCAGAAACAAGTCCCGCACCGACGCCGGCAGAGGATCCAGAGGAATCTTTACAGGCCCAGGCCCCACAACCACTGTCCAGTCCACCGCGGGTAATATAGCCGCAGCCAAGACGTCGCCGCCAAGTCCCTCCCTCCACCTCTGGGCAAGAGAGTCGTGAGGTTATTGACGCACGCGTCATTGATTTTCTTACCCAGAGGCGGAGTGATGGAGTTGAGGAAAAGATGCTATGGGGATTAGGGCCCCTAATGAAGAAGATCCCAGAAAATGAGCAAAATGAATGCGTTGCTTCCATTGCGGTCGTGATGAAAATGTTTGCGCTGCCAAATCATGGGGACATTCTAGGCAAATTAAACTCATGGAAGAATGAGATTGAAAATGCCGCCCAGCCTCCAAGACCTGGACACTTTCCAATTCCAAGTCAACCAACCCATGCGCCTTCTTTTGCCCCACACCCCCAGTACGGCCCACCCCATGGCCAAATACAAGGTGTGGCTCAACCCATTTACCCGGGCAGTTTGCAAACTGTCCCACCACAGCAGGCCCAGGGAAGGCCACGGTCCTCCTTTGCTGCGGGGTCGTTTACACAGGACCTTCTAGATCTGTGATTTGTGTGTTAGCTTATTGTTGTTATGTTTTTACATTGTTTGGTGCTTCATGGGCAAAGCATTGTCCTACCTTACCATTGGTTCGGCAAAATATTTTGCTAAAAAAAACTTTTTTACACCAAAAATGTGTCTGTTTTTTATTTGCTACATTGCACAATTCATTTACCTTTAATAATTGTCTGTCACAACCAGACAGCTGAGAAGCTCTGACAGAGGCCTTTCAGAACCTCCTCCTTGAGTTCTCTTTGTTGTGCTGTTCAGTTCCTCATCTCGTTAGCCTCTCTCAGCTGTCATGGAGTTGGACTGATTGCATCCCTTTAAATTCCGCCCCATAATGCATTACTGGGCGGCTTATACTTCTTCCTGGAGTGTGTGTGCATGCTGATCTTGTTTTCCTGTCTGCTACGAAGTTAAGTGCTGAACATTTATCTGTTATTTTCTGTTTACTGGATCCCAGGTGACCTTGACTCCCTCCGTGTCTGGTGTAGGGAGCCGGTGGTCGTGTCCCCTCGCTATTGTAGGGTGTTTTGGGGTTATATAGTCGAGGTACGTGGATATGCAACCTTCCACCTTTCGGATCTTTGCATAGGGAAAATCTCAGGTCTTGTGCAGGGGTCTCCCTTTTGGTTCCTTAGCTTTGGATCCACTCAGTCATATATGCATGTTGCTTTGTCTTGTTT
The DNA here is from genome assembly GCF_014858855.1 of Bufo gargarizans. NCBI lineage: Eukaryota > Metazoa > Chordata > Amphibia > Anura > Bufonidae > Bufo > Bufo gargarizans. The sequence goes on along the minus strand of NC_058085.1, from coordinate 214,541,769 downwards.
CCTGTACACCGTCTGTGACATTATAAGCCGCCAAAACCGTCTCAAGCATGGATCCGGTTTCACTTTTGGCTGAACGCCTTCAGGGTCTTTCATTGGAGGTAGCTGATCTCCGTAAGACTTTTTCTCAGCTTCAAGTGACCGGTTCAGTATGCGTTCATGGAGTTTGTTCTGAGCCTAAGATCTCGCTTCCGGATACATTCTCTGGGGGTAGTGAGAATTTTGTGCGTTTTAGAGAGGCTTGCAAACTCCATTTTTGCCTTCTTCCCCATTCTTCTGGTGATGAGGAACGGAGGGTGGGGATCATTATATCGCTGCTCAGGGGTATCGCTCAGTCCTGGGCCTTTTCACTGCCGGAGGGGGCATGGCCTCTCCATTTAGTGGATGAATTCTTTTTAGCCCTGGGTCAGATATATGATGATCCGGATCATATTGCTCTGGCTGAGTCTAGACTACGTCTATTATGCCAGGGTAAACAATCCGCAGAAATATACTGCTCAGAATTTCGGAGATGGGCAGTTGATACTGGTTGGAATGATGCTGCACTCCGAAGTCAATTTTGCCATGGTCTTTCAGAGGGATTGAAAGATGCATTTGCCTTTCATGAGAGGCCTATTTCTTTGGACTCTGCTATGTCTCAGGCCGTTCGTATTGACAGGCGTCTTAGAGAGAGAGGAGCGATGTCCCCTTCCTGTCATACTCAGTCCCAGGACAGTGCAGCGGTCCCATTCTGTGCGCAGGGGTCTCAGTCGCTGTCAGCCACTTCTGAGCAGGAGCCCATGCAGCTGGGGTTGATTGCTTTTGACAATAGAAGATTCAGCTCGCATGGGAGGGTTTGTTTTTGTTCTGGAGGCATAAATCATTTGGCAAATATTTGTCCCTCTAGGAGATTCAGGCAGTTTTCTGGGAGTAATAAAGAAACAAACAGGAAAAAATCTTTTAAAAATGTTCCGTCTGTTACTATTGGCAGGGTTGAGGCGGAAATTGAAGGTTTTCCATTTGCTTGTAGTTCCCGTTTTGTCCTGCCGGCTAGGGTGGCGCTAGAGAGCAAGACATTTTTTTGTGAGATTTTTGTGGATAGTGGAGCAGCGGTCAATCTAATTGATAATCAATTTGCGATAACTCATGGTTTCCAGGTGCGCACTTTGGGAAAGGATATTCCTGTTTTCGCTATTAATTCCGCTCCACTTTCTCAGAAATCATTAAAGGGCATAGTTCACAATATCCGTTTAATTGTGAGTGATGCTCATGTTGAGGATGTGTCATGTTTCGTCCTTAGCGGTTTGCCTACTCCTCTAGTGTTGGGGCTACCCTGGCTCACTAAACATAACCCCACCATTGATTGGCAAGCGAGGCAAATAAATGGTTGGAGTGACTTTTGCAGAGAGAATTGCCTCACGACATTTGTTTCTGAGGTTGCTACTAAGACTGTACCATCTTTTCTCTCTGAATTTTCGGATGTCTTCTCTGAGAGTGGAGTTCAGGATTTGCCCCCGCACAGGGAGTACGATTGCCCTATTAATCTCATCCCAGGCGCCAAACTGCCTAAATCTCATTTATACAATCTTTCCCAACCTGAGAGGATCGCTATGCGTGCTTATATCTCTGAGAGTCTGAGAAAAGGACACATACGACCCTTGAAGTCACCTGTTGCCGCTGTTTTTTTCTTTGTTAAGAAAAAAGATGGTTCTTTAAGACCTTGTCTGGATTTCAGGGAGCTGAACAGTATCACTATTCGTGACCCTTATCTGCTTCCTCTGATCCCGGACCTGTTTAACCAGGTTGTTGGGGCTAAAGTCTTTTCCAAATTAGATCTAAGAGGGGCATACAACCTGGTCAGGGTCAGAGAAGGAGACGAATGGAAGACGGCCTTCAATACCCCCGACGGCCATGTTGAGAATTTGGTTATGCCTCTTGGTTTGATGAATGCCCCAGCCGTTTTTCAGCATTTCATGAACAGCATTTTTTATCATTTGATGGGAAAATTTGTATTAGTGTATTTGGATGACATTTAGATTTTTTTTCTCCTGATTTCAAAACTCATAAGGAACATTTACGTCAAGTCTTGCTCATCCTGCGGATAAATTATATGCGAAACTGGAAAAATGTGTGTTTGCGGTTCCAGAAATTCAATTTCTGGGGTTCCTTCTCTCCGCTTCTGGTTTTCGCATGGACCCCGAGAAGGTCCGCGCTGTGCTTGAGTGGGAGCTTCCTGAGAATCAGAAGGCGCTGATGCGGTTTTTGGGCTTTGCCAATTATTACAGGAAGTTTATTTTGAATTATTCCTCTATTGTTAAACCACTCACTAATATGACCAGAAAGGGGGTAGATTTTTCTTCTTGGTCAGTATAGGCTCGTAAGGCTTTTTCTAATATTAAGGAGAGTTTTGCTTCCGCTCCCATCTTGGTGCAACCTGATATTTCTTTACCCTTCATAGTTGAGGTTGATGCTTCTGAGGTGGGTGTGGGGGCGGTCTTGTCTCAGGGTTCCTCTCCTGCCAAATGGCGACCGTGTGCCTTTTTCTCGAAAAAACTCTCCTCCGCAGAGAGAAATTACGATGTGGGAGATAGGGAATTGTTGGCCATCAAGTTGGCTTTTGAGGAATGGCGCCATTGGCTAGAGGGAGCCAGACACCCTATTACCGTATTTACTGACCATAAAAATCTGGCCTACTTGGAGTCAGCCAAGCGTCTGAACCCGATACAGGCCAGATGGTCTTTGTTCTTTTCTAGGTTTAATTTTGTGGTCACGTTCCGCCCTGGAGTTAAGAATGTGAAGGCAGATGCCCTGTCACGTTGTTTTCCGGGAGGCGGGAATTTTAAAGACCCGGGTCCCATTTTGGCTGAAGGTGTGGTGGTCTCTGCTCTCTTTTATGAATTGGAGGCAGAGGTGCAGGCAGCCCAGGCAGAGGCTCCTGATCTTTGTCCTCCTGGGAGGTTGTTTGTGCCTCTCGCTTTAAGACACAAGATTTTTAAGGAACACCACGATACGGTCCTTGCTGGGCACCCAGGGGCAAGAGCCACACTGGATCTCATCGCTCGGAGATTCTGGTGGCCTGCGCTTCGTAAGTCGGTTGAGGGTTTTGTGGCAGCCTGCGAGACTTTGCTCGTGCCAAAGTCCCTCATTCACGGCCATCAGGTCCTCTCCTTCCCTTACCCATTCCTTCCCGTCCTTGGACACATCTGTCCATGGACTTTATAACGGACCTGCCTCGTTCCTCGGGGAAGACTGTGATTCTGGTGGTGGTGGACCGTTTTAGCAAAATGGTGCATTTCATCCCTTTTCCTGGTTTGCCCAATGCTAAGACGCTGGCGCAGGCATTTATTGATCACATTGTCAAATTGCACGGTATTCCTTCAGACATAGTCTCTGATAGGGGCACGCAGTTTGTTTCCAGATTCTGGAAGGCTTTCTGTTCTCGCTTGGGGGTTCGGTTGTCATTCTCTTCTGCTTTCCACCCGCAGTCGAATGGCCAGACAGAGCGCGTCAATCAGAATCTGGAGACATATCTGCGCTGTTTTGTGGCGGAGAATCAAGAGGATTGGTGTTCTTTTTTGTCCCTTGCTGAGTTTGCTTTAAAAAACCGTCGTCAGGAGTCCTCTGATAAGTCACCATTTTTTGGTGCATATGGGTTTCATCCGCAGTTTGGGACTTTCTCGGGAGAGGGGTCTTCTGGTTTACCTGATGAGGACAGATTCTCCTCGTCTTTGTCATCTATTTGACAAAAGATTCAGGATAATCTAAAGAGCATGAGTGAGAGATATAAGCGTGTGGCAGATAAGAGACGTGTGCTTGGTCCGGACCTGAATGTTGGTGATCTGATGTGGTTGTCTACCAAGAATATCAAATTGAAGGTTCCCTCCTGGAAGTTGGGTCCTAGGTTTATTGGGCCTTACAAAATCCTGTCTGTCATCAATCCTGTTGCCTACCGTCTTGATCTTCCTCAGACTTGGAAGATCCATAATGTTTTTCATAAGTCCTTATTGAAACCTTATGTTCAACCCATTGTACCCTCGCCTTTGCCTCCTCCTCCGATTATGGTTGATGGGAATCTTGAATTTCAGGTCTCTAGGATTGTGGATTCTCGTCTTGTCCGCGGTTCTCTTCAGTACCTTGTTCATTGGGAGGGTTATGGTCCTGAGGAGAGGATGTGGGTCCCAGTGACGGACATTAAGGCCTCTCGTCTCATCAGGGCTTTCTATAGGTCCCATCCTGAGAAGGTGGGCTCTGAGTGTCCGGAGTCCACTCGTAGAGGGAGGGGTACTGTCACAACCAGACAGCTGAGAAGCTCTGGCAGAGGCCTTTCAGAACCTCCTCCTTGAGTTCTCTTCTTTGTGCTGTTCAGTTCCTCATCTCGTTAGCCTCTCTCAGCTGTCATGGAGTTGGACTGATTGCATCCCTTTAAATTCCGCCCCATAATGCATTACTGGGCGGCTTATACTTCTTCCTGGAGTGTGTGTGCATGCTGATCTTGTTTTCCTGTCTGCTACAAAGTGCTGAACATTTATCTGTTATTTTCTGTTTACTGGATCCCAGGTGACCCTGACTCCCTCCGTGTCTGGTGTAGGGAGCCGGTGGTCGTGTCCCCTCACTATTGTAGGGTGTTCAGGGGTTATATAGTCGAGGTATAACATGACATTGTCTTCTAAGAAAAAAACCACACGCACAGTATCTCCCAAAGCAACACTTTATTATGAGGCTCCATACCTTTAATTTTCAGTACTTGGAGGATGAGGTATTAGAAAATTTTGTGGACAATAGACTAGAAATATAAAGATGTTTGAGTCTACTTACATTTAGACAAAAGTATCATTTATATTATTTTTCTAACCTAAAAAAATTTGTGATGTCCACAAAATCTCAGCCCGCAAGCCCACGTCAAGGGTCCTCATTATCTTGCAAGTCCCTACACTCAACTACCACAATAATTTAAAGCAATCTATCTACAAAATAAATAAAAACTAAAGAGCCCAGAAGATTTCAAAAACTGCCACGAATAGCGTCCCTCTGCCATGGCAAGGACCCCTCTGGGCTGTGAAAGTAGTCTGCATAGAGTTCCCGAACTGCAATGCCTGCAGTCCCTGGTCGTCTATAAAGGGTCCTTTCCAAACCCAAATCTGAAGACGTTGGAAGATCTTTCAAGTCTACAGAAGAGGAAGCCTTGTGAATACTGGTGAAGTTCTGCAGAACACCACAAGCTTTAATCACCAGGGTAGCATTCTCCGGATCCATCTGTATGGATGACAAAAACACCCTCCACTTGCTAGAGAGTATCCCGAAAGCGCACTCCACATACCGACGGGCATGAGTCAACCAGTAGTTGAAGATACGCCTCCTGACATCCAAACCACGCTTTGGAAAGGGCCGCATAACATGTGGAGTCAATGCAAACCCTTCATTCGCCACGATGACAAATGGAGCTGGCGGACCTGCATATCCGGGCAGTCTTTTAGACTCGGGCAGGGCAAGCTAGTTGGCATGAAGCCCCTCACCCATTCTATAAGCACTAAAGATGCGAGCATCCGCAGTGCTTCCATAGGCCCCGATATCAACCATTATAAACCGGTAATGACTGTCAGCAACAGCCATCAGCACTACCGAAAAATATTGATTATAATTGAAGTACCGGCTCCCCGAGTGTGGCGGCTTCTTCACACGGATGTGCTTGCCATCCATTGCCCCAATTCAGTTTGGGAACTGCGTCGAATTTTGGAAGCCCTCAGCGATCCGAAGCCAATCGTCCACCTCGTGCTGCAGCATCACCACCTCTCGGAGTTGCTGCCACAAGACATGGTAAGTGTGTCATACAATTCTCGAGATCGTCGAGGTTCCTAAAAGAAACTCAAAATGCAGGGATGGCAAGGAATCTGTTGAGATAAAAAAAATGCAAATGTAAGGGAACAACCGAACCAGGATTCTTGTATAATGTTGTATACACTACCTGATTGTAAATACCCTATGTCTAGTGGTGTGTAACCTATGGGACAGGTGCCAGAGGAGCCACTCCAGGCCCTCTGAGTGTGCGCCCACACCCATCGTAAAGTCGAGGGTTAACAAATATACAACCTAGACTTTACAGAGCATTCATCAGCAGAAGGCACACTATGAAAACGACAGGCAGCATGCAATTTAAACATGCATTTGGATCAAAATGATTTAAAACAAAAAGGCCCAACTATATTGTACTACAGTATTCAAGCAAAATTGACTTGTGGGCATTTGGCATTAAAATGGACGGATGTGGGTTGATCAGTCGCAACTCTGTCTGAAAACGGCTCGCCATCACTGCAACATGTCCATGGTTGAATAAACTTAATAAAATAAAAAACGGGAATAAACAGCATACTAAAACAGCAATTGGGGTGGGGTCAGTACTACCACAACTATTTAACATAAACACTTCCATGAACTCACTATGCCCATCATGAAATACCTTGGGGTGTCTTCTTTCCAAAATGGGGTCACTTGTAGGGTAGTTATACTGCCCTGGCATTTTGGGGCCCAGATTCGTGAGAAGTAGTTTGAAATCAAAATCTGTAAAAAATGGCCTGTGAAATCAGAAAGGTGCTCTTTGGAATGTGGGCCCATTTGCCCACCTAGGCTGCAAAAAAGTGTCACACATGTGGTATTGCCGTACTCATGAGAAGTTGGGGAATGTGTTTTGGGGTGTCATTTTACATATACCCATGTTAGGTGAGAGAAATATCTTGGCAAAAGACAACTTTTACCATTTTTTTATGCAAAGTTGGCATTTGACCAAGATATTTCTCTCACCCAGCATGGGTATATGTAAAAATACACCCTAAAACACATTGCCCTACTTCTTCTGAGTATGGCGATACCACATGTGTGACAATTTTTTGCAGCCTAGGTGGGCATATGGGCCCACATTCCAAAGAGCACCTTTCGGATTTCACAGGCCATTTTTTACAGATTTTGATTTCAAACTACTTCTCACGCATTTGGGCACCTAAAATGCCAGGGCAGTATAACTACCCCACAAGTGACCCCATTTTGGAAAGAAGACGCCCCAAGGTATTTCATGATGGGCATAGTGAGTTCATGGAAGTTTTTATTTTTTGTCACAAGTTAGTGGAATATGAGTGTTTGTAAGAAAAAATAAAAAATCATAATTTTCCGCTAACTTGTGACAAAAAATAAAAAGTTATATGAACTCACTATGCCCATCAGCGAATACCTTAGGGTGTCTACTTTCCGAAATGGGGTAATTTGTGGGGTTTTTCTACTGTCTGGGCATTGTAGAACCTCAGAAAACATGATAGGTGCTCAGAAGGTCAGAGCTGCTTCATAAAGTGGAAATTCACATTTTTGTACCATAGTTTGTAAACGCTATAACTTTTACCCAAACCATTTTTTTTTTACCCAAACATTTTTTTGGGGATGTCGTTTTTTTTGCTAAATTTTACAACTGAAAGTGAAAAATGTCTTTTTTTGTTGCAAAAAAATCATTAAATTTCGATTAATAACAAAAAAAGTAAAAATGTCAGCAGCAATGAAATACCACCAAATGAAAGCTCTATTAGTGAGAAGAAAAGGAGGTAAAATTCATTTGGGTGGTACCGTATTGGGGGGAAAATAGCAGTGCGTCTTAATACGGCGAATCCTGCTGATTTTGCGAGTTTTCAATGATACACCCACCGTGATGCCGCGCGGCGGGTGTATCAGCTGTGAGGGAGGAGGGGCTGGGGGCCGGCATCTGGTTTTGTAATTTTTATAATTTACTTACAACTACAAGCGCTCGGTAGGTAGCAGAGAGGAAGGAGGAGGGAGGAGGCAGGCCGGGAGGACGGGTGCTGGCAGCGTGAGTCATACATCACGCGCCTGCGCCGCCAACTTGAATGAAGCAGGGGGCGTGAGCGCATGACGTATGACTCATGCTGTCAGCGCCCGTCCTCCCGGCCTGCCTCCTCTCTCCTCTCTGCTACCTACCGAGCGGCGAGTGCTTGTAGTTGTAAGTAATACACAGCGCTCATTATGCGATTATGTACATAATTAACTATTAGAGATACAATTATACAGTGAGCGTGGCCCGTGTAGTAGAATACAGTCACTGCACGGGCCCCGCTGTCATTATAAAACCAGAAGCCGGCCCCCAGCCCTATATTGAGGGTCATTCACTACAGGGACACTTATGGAGGGGATCTGTGGATGACACATAGCATAAGATGCTATATATGTGTCATCCACAAATCCCCCCCATAACTGTCATACATAGATCCTCATAACAGTGCCATCCAGAGAGCCCAATAAGAGCCACCCACAGATCCCCAATAAGAGCCACCCACAGATCCCCCATAAGTGTCACCCACAGATCCCCCATAAGTGTCACCCACAGATCCCCCATAAGTGTCACCCACAGATCCCCCATAAGTGTCACCCACAGATCCCCCATAACAGTGCCACCCACAGACCACAATTAGTTCAAAACCCACCAAAAGCACACCTTTTGGTTCAAAATATATATATATTTTTTTCCTCCTCAAAAACCTAGGTGCGTCTTATGAGCCGGTGCATCTTATATGGCGAAAAATACGGTAAGTTGCATGACCGAGCAATAAACGGTGAAAGTAGTGTAGTGCAGAAGTGTAAAAAGTGGCCTGGTCATTAAGGGTGTTTCAGCTAGGGGGGCTGAGGTGGTTAAAGAGAGCACTTTAAAATACTATTACCAATACTAACTACAAACATTTACCTGCTCCTAGGTCTGCCACTGTGCGTAACCGGGCCACTACATTTTGTCTCGCTCATATTTTTTATTTTCAATAAAAAAAAAATTACTACGTTTAGATGGCATCCTTATCATTATTATTATGCACTTATTGGATTAAAATGTATTTTCTCTGTGAGATTTTAGTTCTGCCATTGGGCATGGTGGGCGTGCAGGTGTCTGGTGGTATTAGGAAACGGTATTGAGGGTAGGGGGACCCAAATTGAACTCTTGCACCAGGGCCCATGAGCCTATAGTTACGCCCCTGGACACTGAATACACTTGCCTAGCTATCGATTTCCCTATTAAATACGCAGCAGCTACACTGTCCCTCCTCTCACTAAGAATGCAGCTTCCGAATGAATCTAAAATGGATACTGTCCAGGAGGTGGGAGGGTCTGGGAGGGAGGGTCTGCTGCTGATTGGCTGGAATGTGTCTGCTGACTGTGAGGTACAGGCTCAAAGTTTATTCAATGATGATGTATAGGGGGAAGACCGAACATTGCATATGTTCGCCCACTGCGACGAACGCGAACAAGCTATGTTCGCCGGCGAATAGTTCGGGACATCTCTAGTGGAGACATGGAGGAGACATAGGGATGACATTGCTAAAAGACCTTGATGTCCAACAAGGTGGCCCTCAATGAATGGGCAGATGGAATAGCCACAAAAAGGAGCATAGCTTCCAGCCCAAAGCAAGCCTAGAGCACAACTAACCTCCATGCAACAAGCCTAGGCTAAATAGCTCCAAGAGACCACACCCTGATCCACACCTAGTCAGGAAATTAACCCCACACTCACCAAACAGCAGGAAGAATCACCTAAGGGGAAGGCACGTGCAAACCGAAAACTACTCGTTGCCCCCGGCAACCAGTCTGCACAGAAACCGCGTCATGGTCAAACAATACAAGAGTGACACACCCACCCCTCAAAGCTCCCCCAAAAGAAAAAATTGGAAGCTAGAGGGAACTCACAAAAAACGGGGGAGGAGAAAAGAAAAAAAAAGTTGCAGAATCATTGTCAGTACAAGCAAGTCTCTCCCCCAGACTGCTGCCAGCACCCTGGAACCACCAACTAGGAACCAGGAAACCAGCCAGCGAACAGCCATGCGGGACCGCACTGACCACTGCGTCCACGCTCAGAACCAGTTCAGACACCAGGTAGCAGCCAGCAAACATCCCTGAACCAGCACACACCACAGCCAGTACTACAGGAATGCTGCCAGCCACCACAGAACAAGCGACTGAACCACTGAGAAAAGGACAAGGGGAGACACAAACACAAGTGACGGTTCACACCTACTGCAACCTCAGTTACAGAGAACCACACTGTTAACAGGGTTCCCCTTTCACGCTCCCTCCGGAGGATAAGCATGTGCATCAGAAAATGGCAGGCGACACACTCTGCGCCCTCTTCCGAAGGCAAAATATACTGAGGAGCCTTTGTTGGACATACTGTCATGGTGGGGAGTGGGGGAAACTCCCCACCATACAATGTCACTGGGTACTAGGCCGTAGGCAGAGAAAAAGGAGCTGGTCACCTCCTAAAGCTTTCCTAAAATTGCCCTAGACCCCTGGCTGTATGAGCCACCTTCAAAGGTAAGGAGGCTCATACCCACGAATCAAAAGGTCTAGGAGTCCCTGCATCGCCCTCAACATAGTGACAGGGCAGAGACCTCCTGTTCATCCATCACCACGGATGAAAAGAGTCACCAGCGGCCCAGTAGCAGACAGAGAAAGACAATGCAGCAACTGTACGGCAGGTAAGAACACAATGTAACAACGGAACATCAAAAACTTACCTGCCACAGCAAAGATGGAATAACACCACAACAACCTGGACCCCCATGCAGACACCGGAGCAAGGTGGCTCCAGGCAAGGCTGCTAATGTCTTTAGGTTCAGAAGACGAACAGGGGATGTCTAGCAGACATGCTGGACACAACATCAGACCAGACATGTAACAACGCACAAGACATAACAACCAAATCCCAAATCAAACCCACACCAAACAGACAGGGATGACATTGCTAAAAGACCTTGATGTCTAACAAGGTAGCCCTCAATGACTGGGCAGATAGACTAGCCACAAAAAGGAGCATAGCTTTCAGCCCAAAGCAAGGCTAGAGCACAACTAACCTCCATGCAACAAGCCTAGGCTAACTAGCTCCAAGAGACTACACCCTGATCCACACCCAGTCAGGAAATTAACCCCACACTCACCAAACAGCAGGAAGAATCACCTAAGGGGAAGTGCAGTATATGGGTAGGTTACCCGACACTGCTATATTATAATGCTCCCTTTAAGAAAGTTAGGCCTGTAGCCGGCAATTCATATTCCAGCCAGCAGAGGGAGCCCCAAAGTTAGTATAAATAGGCTAGGGCCTAACCCAGGAAAGTTAGTAGTTGGAAGTTCCTAGTTCAGAGTGGGTTCTGAGAGATTCAGGACTCAGTAACTAGTGCAGAAATTGCACCACTGGTGTGGAGGATCATTCCCACCCAGTTTTCCAGGTCAAGTATACGTGAGGTACTCTAAGTAACAGCCTGTCCACAGGAGAAAAGGGGAACCTCTACAAAACCTTTGCTCAAGGGTTATCACCGTGATTTGGGTGTCTGGACCTTGAGAGTATTGCTTACAGCCAGGAACTAAAGCAGGAGAGGAAGTAAGTGTACCCCTGCAGAGAGAATAGTTGCCTGAAGTGTATTGCTACATCTAGAGTAAGAGGAAAGCCCTGATCCTAGGAGGCCTGTCTTGAAGATAGCTTTTTGTGGCTGCGCTTAATAGCCTGAACCACTGCTATGACTGTTTTGTAACGTGTGGAATATTCTGGAACTGTACTTACTGACTGTTCATCTATCTTCAAGTATCTTCAGTAAAGTTACCCTGTTATTCAAATATAAAGATTCCTCAATTATTCCGCCTGTCACTACACGGTGTGCCACCGTTCAATTGGCACTGGCGTCACGACATTCATCACCTGCCTGTTCCAGTGCTGACCCATTTGAAGACGACAGTGAGTCCCAGGTTAGTGGGTTACCCTGCACTACAAAGCCCAGTATACCTAAAGCTACACTACATTGGGACACTGCATTGCTCTTTTTGGCGTCACGAACAGGATCGCATGCTTCTGGAGTGCAGAGAAGTGTGAACTGTGTGCTTTAACTATTCCATCACCGTATTGCAAGGACTGTACCCTTTATTCCCAAGTCTGTGGATTATAATTGTGCCTGGGAAGAATCGGAGGCGCTGCGCTGTGTTGCGCTACCCCCAGAGAAAATCGTGTTTGTGGATTGCAATTTATTGACTTTTCAACGCCCCTGCTTGCTGTCAGGGGATGGCGACCAAGATGGCCGCCGGCCGCATAGAGTAAAGTTTCCCGCGCTGCTGAGGACCTTCGTGGGCGGATCCCTTCAAAGACACAGAGAATCCCGCCCCTCTTCATCATCGCACCGCCGCGGCCCTGCTTTTCCTGCGTCAGCAACGTCACCGCGTACACAGGACGTCCGGAGTCTCACGAGACTTGGCCTGCACAACCCCGGCGATACCGGTAAGGACTTGTAACCAGAGGGAAGGGGATTGTTCCGGCCCTTTTAGTCGCCAGCGGCCTCATCTTATTAAACTCATATGTCAGAGCCGGGAGTTCCCGAGCAGCCGGCACCAGGAGAACTTGCGGCTTCTAATCCTCCTATAGCCCCCAGCATGATGCCCTTTACTATGCCTTACTATTTTGGGGCCCCATGGTTTCCCCGCTATAAAGGGGAGGCCCATACCTTAAGAGACTTTAAAGAAAAGTTGCTGGCATTATTCAAACTGTACCCCATAAATGCCGAACAGCAGATGGAAATCCTGCTAGCACAATTGGAGGGAGCTGCCCGCAGAGAGGTATTATCCTGGCCTGATGCTGAGCGGAGTACTCTAGAGCAAATATTCACCCGCCTCAGGACCATTTTTGAAACAAGGACTGCCTCAGAGATAAAGATGCACTTCTTTGGCAAGAAGCAGAAGTCCGGTGAGTCCCTCCGTGACTATGCCCTATCACTTCAGGGGGCTTTGGGGGCTGTAATCCAGATAGATCCCAGGGAGGCTGATAATCAGGACCAGACCCTGAGGGAACAATTTATCACAGGGGTGTCTAGTGAGCAAATAAGGACTCAATTAAAAATGCTGTCAGCCCAACACCCCAGCAGTACCTTTCTGGATTTTAAAGAGCTAGCTATAAAAATTCTGGGGTCAACAGTATCTACGGAGGTGAGCATCCCACCTGAGTCGCCAGTCTGCAGGCCAAAACCGCTTGTCCCTAACCAGGCTGGGGCCGGCCAAGCTGTTTAAGCTTCAGCTACTGATACTATAGCCATGCTGACGGAACAGGTAAACCATCTCACTAAAAGTTTAGAGAGAGTGTGCAGAAAGATAGAAGAATGGGAAAAACCCCTAATGTCAGAGGAAGAGTTCCTGTCACCTCCTAAACCATTCTCACCTCCATACCAAGAGACTCACCCCAGGGATCCTGGGAGGCGTGATAGAGATCGTTCCAAAGACCGCAAACGGCCCGTGTGTAAATACTGTAAAAAGGTGGGACACACAGAATCCACGTGCTGGCAGTTAAACGGGCTACCCTCGAGGCTGAGGACCACCCCTCGGGAGGTAGAACATTAGGTCCAAAGGATCCAAGTTGGATGCCCCGGTATGTAGGATCCCATCCTAAAATCAATATAGAGATCAATGGGGTCCCCTTTGAAGCCCTACTAGATACTGGGTCCCAGGTCACTACCATTCAGCTGCCCACATTTGAAAAATTCTGGGACACCAACCAGTTAGCCCAACCGCCTGAATCCTGGGTGGAGATTATCGCCAGCAATGGCAAGCCAGTAAAGGTTCATGGGTACTGGGAACCCACCCTGCAGGTGGGAGAAGCAACCTTGCCTCAACAGGGGGTGATAGAAGTACAAGCCGGCGACAGAGGAGGACATCCTGTCATTCTAGGCACCAATGTCTTCAAGAACTGTTATTCTGAAATACTTGACGCACTGCATCAGACTTTGCCCACTGCTTCCTCTGCATCCAAGAGGGTGATTCAGAAGACTATTACCGTGTTAAGTGCTCAGCAGAGGTTTGCTAATGGGAAAGGAGAAATTTGTACTGCCAGGATCCGTGATAATAAGCCTGTGACTCTGCCTCCTAATTCTCAAACTCTTTTATGGTGTCGTGCTGTCCTGGGAGTCCAAGGCCAAGATTACCCAGCCCTGGTGGAACCAATCCAGATGGAGAACTACCCTTATGTGAGAGCTGCCAAGTGCCTGGTGAAAGTCTCCCAAGGTAAAGTGCCTGTCCGTCTGATTAACCTGAGTGATCATCCTGTTGCTCTTACTAAGCACTGCCCTGTTGCCCAGCTTTCCCAGGTGTCCTTCCAGGACATCATTCGTCTGCCAGTGACAGAAAAGCCGCCAGCTGCAGTCAGCGGACGTCCGCCGGTGACCCAGCCACAAGTACCCTGGTGGGAAGAGCTCCATGTCGGGGACGAGGCTACCCCCCAACATCAACGAGAAGGGATCCTACAGCTTGTCAAAGAGCACCACCAGGCCTTCAGTAAACATGCTACTGATTATGGAGAGGTTAGTGCCATACAACACACCATACCTACTGGCTCTCATCCTCCTATCAAGGAGAGATACAGACCCTTGCCGCCGACTTCATATCAGACTGTAAAAGAAATGATCCAAGAGATGAAAGACTCCAATGTAATCCGGGACAGCCGTAGTCCGTGGGCTGCACCCCTGGTCCTTGTAAAGAAAAAGGATGGTGGTATCCGTTTCTGTGTGGATTATAGAAAAATTAACCAAATAACCCACAAAGATGCATACCCACTGCCCCGCATTGAGGAGTCACTAACTGCTCTGGGCTCCTCCGCTTATTTCTCCACATTGGACTTGACCAGTGGCTACTGGCAAGTACCCATGGCCCCCGAGGATAGGGAAAAGACGGCTTTCACCACTCCCATGGGCCTGTTTGAATTCAATTGTATGCCGTTCAGGCTATGTAATGCCCCAGGGACTTTCCAGAGACTAATGGAGCAGTGTTTGGGCCACAAAAACTTTGAAACAGTGCTGCTGTATCTAGATGATGTCATTGTATATTCAAAAACATATGAGGACCATCTGAAACATTTAGCAGAAGTATTTGAAATCCTTATCAAATATGGCTTGAAAGTAAAGCCATCCAAGTGTCACTTGCTCAAACCTGCAGTAAAATACCTGGGGCATGTGGTAAGCGCAGAGGGCGTGCAGCCTGACCCCGATAAGCTAGCGGCTGTCCGTAATTGGCCGGTCCCCACTACCGTCAAAGAGGTGAGGAGTTTCCTTAGCTTTGCAGGCTACTATAGACGTTTTATCCCCCATTTTGCTCAAATAGCTGATACTATTCAGGAACTCCTGAGGGGGCAACCCAAGAAAAGCCCTAGGACTCCTGTGCCCATTGAGTGGAATGAGGAAAGGGAAATAGCGTTCCAATTGTTAAAAAATAAATTGACCGAGCCTCCTGTGTTAGGTTACCCAGACTACAGCAAACCCTTCCATCTTTATACCGATGCTAGCAAACGAGGCCTGGGAGCTGTGTTGGTTCAGATCCAAGAGGGAAAAGAAAGAGTGATAGCTTATGCAAGCCGCTCCCTGAAAGGGGCTGAGAAAAATGATCAGAATTATAGTTCCTTCAAACTAGAGTTCCTGGCATTAGTGTGGGCAGTGACGGAGAAATTCAAAGACTATCTAGCCGCCACCCCGTTTATTGCATTCACCAACAATAACCCTCTGGCGCATCTAAATACAGCTAAATTGGGGGCCTTGTAGCAGAGATGGGGCTCCCGCCTCGCCAACTATGATTTCTCTGTAAAATACCGTGCTGGACGTACTAATGATAATGCTGATGCTTTATCCAGGCTTCCCACAGCGACAGCTCCTGATGACGGGCGGGATGCTTGGGCAGATGTAGAAATGCCGGCCTTCTATAACAAATTTGCTCAACAGGATCAGGCTCGAGCTACCAATGACAGAGCCACCGCCCCTTCACCCTCCAGTAAGCCCGAGCCCAAAGAGGAAAGATGGGTGAAATTACAGTCTGAAAGTAGAGCGCTGGGTGAGTTGTTGGATTTTATTACTAGTGGCAGAGCCCCTGAGAGAATTAGACGTAAGACTGCAGATCCAGAGCTCACCAAACTGTGGAGACAGCGCCATCAGCTCTTCATACAAAAGGGCCTATTACTACGGAGAAGCCTAGACCCAGTATCCAACGAGAGAGTGCATCAGATTCTCATACCCCGACGAGATGCAGGTATGGTGTTGGAGATGTATCATAATCAATCCGGTCATTTTGGGGTCCAAAAGACTGAGGCTAATATCCGCCAGCGGTTTTATTGGGTGGGCATGAGAGAGGACATTGAGAGATGGTGTCGGGAGTGTATAGCCTGTGCCTTAAAACGAAGTGAGCACCATGACCAGAGGGCACCACTACGACCCATTGTAAGTACCCGTCCTCTTGAACTTGACGCCATCGATCATGTGAAGTTGGAGCCTAGTCGCTCAGGGTATGCTTATGCCATGACTATTATTGACCACTTCACCAAGTTTGTCATAGCAGTGCCTGTGAGAGACCAGACGGCCAAGACTACAGCCGAACTGTTCTGGAAACACTTCCTCTTGCCCTACGGATGTCCAGAAAAGATCCTCACTGATCAAGGCCCTGCTTTTGAGTCCCATCTGTTCCATGAACATTCCTGTCGCTGTGGGAAGCCTGGATAAAGCATCAGCATTATCATTAGTACGTCCAGCACGGTATTTTACAGAGAAATCATAGTTGGCGAGGCGGGAGGCCCATCTCTGCTCCAAGGCCCCCAATTTAGCTGTATTTAGATGCGCCAGAGGGTTATTGTTGGTGAATGCAATAAACGGGGTGGCGGCTAGATAGTCTTTGAATTTCTCCGTCACTGCCCACACTAATGCCAGGAACTCTAGTTTGAAGGAACTATAATTCTGATCATTTTTCTCAGCCCCTTTCAGGGAGCGGCTTGCATAAGCTATCACTCTTTCTTTTCCCTCTTGGATCTGAACCAACACAGCTCCCAGGCCTCGTTTGCTAGCATCGGTATAAAGATGGAAGGGTTTGCTGTAGTCTGGGTAACCTAACACAGGAGGCTCGGTCAATTTATTTTTTAACAATTGGAACGCTATTTCCCTTTCCTCATTCCACTTAATGGGCACAGGAGTCCTAGGGCTTTTCTTGGGTTGCCCCCTCAGGAGTTCCTGAATAGTATCAGCTATTTGAGCAAAATGGGGGATAAAACGTCTATAGTAGCCTGCAAAGCTAAGGAAACTCCTCACCTCTTTGACGGTAGTGGGGACCGGCCAATTACGGACAGCCGCTAGCTTATCGGGGTCAGGCTGCACGCCCTCTGTGCTTACCACATGGAATATTCTGGAACTGTACTTACTGACTGTTCATCTATCTTCAAGTATCTTCAGTAAAGTTACCCTGTTATTCAAATATAAAGATTCCTCAATTATTCCGCCTGTCACTACACAGTGTGCCACCGTTCAATTGGCACTGGCGTCACGACATTCATCACCTGCCTGTTCCAGTGCTGACCCGTTTGAAGACGACAGTGAGTCCCAGGTTAGTGGGTTACCCTGCACTACAAAGCCCAGTATACCTAAAGCTACACTACTGACCCCCTGGGACACTGCAGAAGTGCACGTGCAAACCGAAAACTACTCGTTACCCCCGGCAACCAGTCTGCACGGCAACCGCGTAATGGTCAAACAATACGAGCGTGACAGAAAGGCTCTGAAATGTGCATAGTCCACCACATAGAAAGGGAGGGACTGTAGTACCAGCATTTTGGCCAGGAGCATGTTCAGCTTATGCGCCATTGGATGAGTGCACGGATACAGTTGTCTTTGCAATCGCCTGTGATCGATTGCTGACTAAATGAGTGATGACGAATAGGAGGAGGAGCAGGAGCATCAGGACCAGTAGATAATGGGAAGGTAACACAGCTCCCTTTCTGCTGAGCTTGTGGAGCCCTGACTTGTGGAAAAAGGGTGTAGACCACTGTGTGATGCAGCGGTTGCTGAATAGAGATGTCCCAAACTATTCGCCGGCGAACATCGCATGTTCGCCGCGGTGGGCGAACATATGCGATGTTCGGTCCGCCCCTATACATAATCATTGAGCAAACTTTGACCCTGTACCTCACAGTCAGCAGACACATTCCAGCCAATCAGCATACCCTCCCTCCCAGACCCTCCAGACTCCTATCAAAAAGCAAGGACAGCATCCATCTTAGATTCATTTGGAAGCTGCAGTGTCACAAATTTGACTAACTTGTAATCAAAATGCGATTAATACAGGTTATGTTAATTGCATTTCGAATTCAACTTAGAGCTGGGTTCCTAATGGTTGTATTGCTAGAATATAACGAAGATTGAGAATATAGTGCTATATTCGTCAATTCTAGCAATACAACCATTAGGAACTCAGATCTAAGTTGTAATCGCAATGCGATTAATACAGGTTATATTAATCGCATTTCAAATTCAACTTAGAGCTGGGTTCCTAATGGTTGTGTTGCTAGAATATAAAACGAATATTGAGAATTAGTGCTATATTAGTTATATTCGTCAATTCTAGCAATACAACCATTAGGAACTTAGATCTAAGTTGTAATCGCAATGCGATTAATACAGGTTATATTAATCGCATTTTGAATTCAACTTAGAGCTGGGTTCCTAATGGTTGTATTGCTAGAATATAACGAAGATTGAGAATATAGTGCTATATTCCTCAATTCTAGAAATACAACCATTAGGAACTCAGATCTAAGTTGTAATCGCATTGCAATTAATGCAGGTTATATTAATCGCATTGCGAATTCAACTTACCACACTCTGCGTCAACTATGTAATTTTCCATGGGAGTTATGACATGGATCACCCTCCGGCATGCCACAGTCCAGGTGTTAGTCCCCTTGAAACAACTTTTCCATCACTATTGTGGCCAGAAAGAGTCCCTGTGGGTTTTAAAATTTGCCTGTCTATTGAAGTCTATGGCGGTTCGCCTGGTTTGCAAG
This sequence comes from Bufo gargarizans, assembly GCF_014858855.1. NCBI lineage: Eukaryota > Metazoa > Chordata > Amphibia > Anura > Bufonidae > Bufo > Bufo gargarizans. The sequence continues at coordinate 214,522,931 of NC_058085.1, read as the reverse complement.
TTTGCGAACATTTGTAGAAATTCGCGTTCGCCGTTCGCGAACAGAAAATTTTATGTTCGCAACATCTCTATTGCTGAATCAGGCTGTACCACTACATTTGCACCACAGTTTTTGTAGGCTACTTTATGGTGATGCTGCATGTGTTGATGCAGGGACATGGTGCCAACATTGGAACCCTGGCCACGTTTCACCTACTGCCCACAGATTCTGCAAATGGCCATGCTGAGATCCTCCGGCGGCTTCATGAAAAATTACCACACCGACTACTGTGGCATTTTCCCCCCAACACTCCATGCTGACTGCTAGCTACCGCTGCCTCCATGAACCCCTGCACTGCAATTTATTTCTGGACAGTTAGCAGGCGGTCTACCCCAGGCACGTTTGGCTTCTGACCTCCCACTGCTGCCACCCTGCTGATTCACAGCCACGCTACCACATGGCTGGCTCAGCCACTGCCTCACGCACATGCTGCCACCCTCTTCTCTTGATGATCACGAAGCCCCCTCTTCACCTGGCTCCCACGTGCGATCGGCTACATCATCCACTACTGTCTGCACGTCACTGATGTCACCCTCACCAGTCTCAGGGCCACATGCCTAGCCACTCGCAACACCAGCAACACCAGCTCCCATGCGACTGTCATCGTCAGTACTGGCCCGCCTACCAGAGGAAGCATTTTATCTCTCCTCCAGATCTTGGCTGGGCAGTAGCTGCTCACTGTCCTTTAGAAGCTCGTCCTCACTGAAAAGTGCAGACAAGCCAATGGCATACAATTAGAGTTGAGCGAACACCTGGATGTTCGGGTTCGAGAAGTTCGGCCGAACTTCCCGGAAATGTTCGGGTTCGGGATCCGAACCCGATCCGAACTTCGTCCCGAACCCGAACCCCATTGAAGTCATTAGGGACCCGAACTTTTCGGTACTAAAAAGGCTGTAAAACAGCCCAGGAAAGGGCTAGAGGGCTGCAAAAGGCAGCAACATGTAGGTAAATCGCCTGTAAACAAATGTGGATAGGGAAATGAATTAAAATGAAAATTAAATAAATAAAAATTAACCAAAATCGATTGGAGAGAGGTCCCATAGCAGAGAAGCTGGCTTCACGTCACCCACCACTGGAACAGTCCATTCTCAGATATTTAGGCCCCGGCTCCCAGGCAGAGGAGAGAGGTCCCGTAAAAGAGAATCTGGCTTCATGTCAGCAGAGAATCAGTCTGCATGTCATAGCAGAGAATCAGGCTTCACGTCAGCCACCACTGCAACAGTCCATTTTCATAAATTTAGGCCAAGCACCCAGGCAGAGGAGAGAGGTCCCGTAACAGACAATCTGGCTTCATGTCAGCAGAGAATCAGTCTTCATATCACGTTGCGTATCAGGTGGTGGTGCAGTTAGCTGTGGCGTGTTGACAAAACTTTTCCACATCTCTGCCATGCTAACCCTGCCCTCAGAGGAGCTGGCCGTGACACAGCTGCCATGGCGACCTCTTGCTCCTCCTCTGCCTTGGCCTTGGGCTTCCACTTGTTCCCCTGTGACATTTGGGAATTCTCTCAGTAGCGCGTCTACCAACGTGCGCTTGTACTCGCGCATCTTCCTATCACGCTCCAGTGCAGGAAGTAAGGTGGGCACATTGTCTTTGTAGCGTGGATCCAGCAGGGTGGCAACCCAGTAGTCCGCACATGTTAAAATGTGGGCAACTCTGCTGTCGTTGCGCAGGCACTGCAGCATGTAGTCGCTCATGTGTGCCAGGCTGCCCAGGGGTAAGGACAAGCTGTCCTCTGTGGGAGGCGTATCGTCATCGTCCTGCCTTTCCCCCCAGCCACGCACCAGTGATGGACCCGAGCTGCGTTGGGTGCCACCCCGCTGTGACCATGCTTCATCCTCATCCTCCTCCACCTCCTCCTCATCCTCGTCCTCCTCGTCCTCAAGTAGTGGGCCCTGGCTGGCCACATTTGTACCTGGCCTCTGCTGTTGCCAAAAACCTCCCTCTGAGTCACTTCGAAGAGACTGGCCTGAAAGTGCTAAAAATGACCCCTCTTCCTCCTCCTCCTCCTCCTCCTGGGCCACCTCCTCTTCCATCATCGCCCTAAGTGTTTTCTCAAGGAGACATAGAAGTGGTATTGTAACGCTCAGAGGCGTACATAGGAATCACTGGGCCCCATAGCAAAAATCTGAATTGGGCCCCTTAACCCCGCCCACTACCCACCATGGCCCCTCCCACTTCCTGACTTTGCTCCTCCCATGCCACACCCCCATTAAATACATTTATACATGACCTACAGAAACTGTTAGGGGTTTCCTGGGGGTGACCTGTCACATGGGATATCTGCTGCAGCCTGCAGGTCTCCTTATTTGGGGTGCCATGTTAGGCTACTTTCACACTTGCGTTCGGGTCTCTGCTTGTGAGTTCCGTTTGAAGGCTCTCACAAGCGGCACCGAACGGATCCATCCAGCCCTAATGCATTCTGAGTGGATGCGGATCCGCTCAGAATGCATCAGTATGGCTCCGTCTGTCCTCCGCTCAGCAGGCGGACACTTGAACACTGCTTGCAGCGTTCGGGTGTCCGCCTGGCCGTGCGGAGGCAAACGGATCCGTCCAGACTTACAATGTAAGTCAATGGGGACGGATCCGTTTGAAGTTGACACAGTATGGCTCAATTTTCAAACGGATCCGTCCCCCATTGACTTTCAATGTAAAGTCAAAACGGATCCGTTTGCACTATCATGAACAAAAAAAAAAATGTTTTTTTTTTTTTTGTTCATGTTAATGCAAACGGATCCGTTCTGAACGGATCTAAGCGTTTGCATTATAGGTGCGGATCCGTCTGTGCAGACACCAGACGGATCCGCTCTGAACGCAAGTGTGAAAGTAGCCTTAAAGGGAATCTGTCACTAGCAATTTACCCCAATTTTTTTTTCATGAATTCATGTTTAACAGAGTACCTGTTTTCCATCTGTCTTGTTCTTTTGATTGTGAGTCTTGTCATGTCTTCAAAAAATGCCCGGCTAAGTTTGAAAACTAATAACGCCTCCAAGTTCATCTAAATCGCCTCCCAGAGGCGCGGCTAAGTGCTCAACACCCCCCTCCTCAGTGCCGCGCTCTGCGGCAAACACCCCGATCCTCCTCTCGCCGGCATCCCAAATCCCGCGCAGGCGCAGTGCCGTCAGTCATCTTATCATAGCGCAGGCAATCGCCGGCACTGCGCCTGCGCGGGATTTGGGATGCCAGCGAGAGGAGGATCGGATTTGGGAGGCGATTTAGATGAACTTGGAGGCGTTATTAGTTTTCAAATTTAGCCGGGCACGGCACTTCAGAGGGGCGTTCCTGGGCACCGTGGAGAAAGAATAACGCCCCTCTGGGCTCCTTACAGCGTCATTTACATATCAGAAGAATCGATTTTTTGAAGAAATGACAAGACTCACAATCCAAAGAACAAGACAGATGGAAAAAAGGTACTCATGGATCCATGTTTAATAAAGTACCTTTTTTCCATCTGTGTTCTTCTTTTCCATGTCAGTCTTGTCCTTTCTTCTAAAAATCGATTCTTGCTGTAAGGACTGGAGCCCAGAGGGGCGTTTTTCTTTCTCCACGGTGCCCAGGAACGGTGCCCCTCTGATTAGTGCCGTGCCCGCCTAAATATGAAAACTACTAACGCCTCCATCATTTAGCTGAATCGCCTCCCAGAGGCGCGGCTAAGTCCTCAACACCCGCCCCCCTCCTCAGCGCTGCGCTCTGAAACACCCGATCCTCCTCTCGTCGGCGTCCCAAATCCCGCGCAGGCGCAGTGTCGGCGATTGCCTGCGCCTGCGCTCTGATAATACGGCTGAGGGCAACAGCTTCAACATCGTCACTGGGCTCGGTGCATGCCCAGTGACGATGTTGAAGCTGTCGCCCTCAGCCGTATTATCAGAGCGCAGGCGCAGGCAATCGCCGGCACTGCGCCTGCGCGGGATTTGGGACGCCGACGAGAGGAGGATCGGGTGTTTCAGAGCGCAGCGCTGAGGAGGGGGGCGGGTGTCTAGGACTTAGCCGCGCCTCTGGGAGGCGATTCAGCTAAACATGGGGGGGGGGCCCTGGGGAGAAAAGCAGCCGCATAGCCGGCTGCAGGTCATCAGTGGGCGGGGCTTTATCTGCGCTACGGGCCCCCCAGTGCCGCGGGCCCAATAGCAGTGGCGTGGTCTGCCTCTATGGGCGGTACGCCACTGGTAACGCTGATAACGGCGTCATCGCCACTGGCCATGTTGGTGGAGTACTCGAAACAGCGCAACAGGGCACACAGGTCTCGCATGGAGGCCCAGTCATTGGTGGTGAAGTGGTGCTGTTCTGTAGTGCGACTGACCCGTGCGTGCTGCAGCTGAAACTCCACTATGGCCTGATGCTGCTCGCACAGTCTGTCCAGCATGTGCAAGGTGGAGTTCCACCTGGTGGGCACGTCGCATAGGCGGTGAGCGGGAAGGCCGAAGTTACGCTGTAGCGCAGACAGGCGAGCAGCAGCAGGATGTGAACACCGGAAGCGCGAACAGACAGCCCGCACTTTATGCATCAGCTCTGACATGTCGGGGTAGTTGTGAATGAACTTCTGCACCACCAAATTCAGCACATGCGCCAAGCAAGGGATTTGCGTCAAACTGGCTAGTCCCAGAGCTGCAACGAGATTTCGCCCATTATCACACACCACCAGGCCGGGCTTGAGGCTCACCGGCAGCAACCACTCGTCGGTCTGTTGTTCTATACCCTGCCACAACTCCTGTGCGGTGTGGGGCCTGTCCCCCAAACATATGAGTTTCAGAATGGCCTGCTGATGTTTACCCCGGGCTGTGCTGAAGTTGGTGGTGAAGGTGTGTGGCTGACTAGATGACCAGGTGGAAGAAGAGGAGGAGGAAGTCGAGTAGGAGGAGGAGGCAACAGGAGGCAAAGAATGTTGCCCTGCGATCCTTGGCGGCGGAAGGACGTGCGCCAAACAGCTCTCCGCCTGGGGCCCAGCTGCCACTACATTTACCCAGTGTGCAGTTAGGGAGATATAGCGTCCCTGGCCGTGCTTACTGGTCCACGTATCTGTGGTTAGGTGGACCTTGCCACAGATGGCGTTGCACAGTGCACACTTGATTTTATCGGATACTTGGTTGTGCAGGGAAGGCACGGCTCTCTTGGAGAAGTAGTGCCGGCTGGGAACAACATACTGTGGGACAGCAAGCGACATGAGCTGTTTGAAGCTGTCTGTGTCCACCAGCCTAAATGACAGCATTTCATAGGCCAGTAGTTTAGAAATGCTGGCATTCAGGGCCAGGGATCGAGGGTGGCTAGGTGGGAATTTACGCTTTCTCTCAAATGTTTGTGAGATGGAGAGCTGAACGCTGCCGTGTGACATGGTTGAGATGCTTGGTGACGGAGGCGGTGGTGGTGTTGGTGGTACTTCCCCTGTTTGCTGGGCGGCAGGTGCCAACGTTCCTCCAGAGGCGGAGGAAGAGGCCGAGGCGGCAGCAGCAGAAGAGGCCGAGGCGGCAGCAGCAGAAGAGGTAGCAGGGGGAGCCTGAGTGACTTCCTTGGTTTTAAGGTGTTTACTCCACTGCAGTTCATGCTTTGCATGAAGGTGCCTGGTCATGCAGGTTGTGCTCAGGTTCAGAACGTTAATGCCTCGCTTCAGGCTCTGATGGCACAGCATGCAAACCACTCGGGTCTTGTCGTCAGCACATTGTTTGAAGAAGTGCCATGCCAGGGAACTCCTTGAAGCTGCCTTTGGGGTGCTCGGTCCCAGATGGCGGCGGTCAGTAGCAGGCGGAGTCTCTTGGCGGCGGGTGTTCTGCTTTTGCCCACTGCTCCCTCTTTTGCTACGTTGTTGGCTCGGTCTCACCACTGCCTCTTCCTCCGAACTGTGAAAGTCAGTGGCACGACCTTCATTCCATGTGGGGTCTAGGACCTCATCGTCCCCTGCATCGTCTTCAACCCAGTCTTGATCCCTGATCTCCTGTTCAGTCTGCACACTGCAGAAAGAAGCAGCAGTTGACACCTGTGTTTCGTCATCATCAGAGACATGCTGAGGTGGTATTCCCATGTCCTCATCATCAGGAAACATAAGTGGTTGTGCGTCAGTGCATTCTATGTCTTTCACCGCTGGGGAAGGGCTAGGCGGATGCCCTTGGGAAACCCTGCCAGCGGAGTCTTCAAACAGCATAAGAGACTGCTGCATAACTTGAGGCTCAGACAGTTTCCCTGGTATGCATGGGGGTGATGTGACAGACTGATGGGGTTGGTTTTCAGGCGCCATCTGTGCGCTTTCTGCAGAAGACTGGGTGGGAGATAATGTGAACGTGCTGGATCCACTGTCGGCCACCCAATTGACTAATGCCTGTACCTGCTCAGGCCTTACCATCCTTAGAACGGCATTGGGCCCCACCATATATCGCTGTAAATTCTGGCGGCTACTGGGACCTGAGGTAGTTGGTACACTAGGACGTGTGGATGTGGCAGAACGGCCACGTCCTCTCCCAGCACCAGAGGGTCCACTAACACCACCACGACCATGTCCACGTCCGCGTCCCTTACTAGATGTTTTCCTCATTGTTATCGTTCACCACAACAACAAAAATATTATTTGGCCCAATGTATTGTATTCAAATTTAGCTGAATATAAATTTGAGGCCTAGTATTTAGACGCTGGGTGACCGGTATAGATTTACTGACAGAATTAGACTTGGAAATGCACAGTAGCGTGTGTGTGAAGTTATTCTGAATGACCCTATGTGCACCTTGAATATTATATACCCTTTTAGGGATAGATTTCAAATAGCTCTGATACAGCAGAAACCACTAAATTATGAAATTGCTAAATTGGGAATTGTATTTCAACCCAGAACAAAAAATGTGCTTTGACGGACACTAAATAACTTGCCCAGCCAGAACAGTACAGCGGTAACGACAGATTTAGCGGGATATAAATTTGAGGCCTAGTATTTAGGCGCTGGGTGACCGGTATGGATTTACTGACAGAATTAGACTGGGATATGGCCAAAAAATAACCACACTATTGCTGGTTAAATGCACTTGGTGTGACAGCTTGACCAACCACACTACTGAGGGTTAAATGCACTTGGTGACAGGCGCAGCTTGCCCCTGATGTAGTATATGGCCAAAAAATGAACAGACTATTGCTGGTTAAATGCACTTGGTGTGACAGCTTGACCAACCACACTACTGAGGGTTAAATGCACTTGGTGACAGGCGCAGCTTGCCCCTGATGTAGTATATGGCCAAAAAATGAACAGACTATTGCTGGTTAAATGCACTTGGTGTGACAGCTTGACCAACCACACTACTAAGGGTTAAATGCACTTGGTGATGGGCGCAGCTTGCCCCTGATGTAGTATATGGCCAAAAAATGAACAGACTATTGCTAACCAGCAAGCGCCAAGAAAGCGTCACAAAAGCGCCAAGAAAGCGACGAACACCGAACCCGAACCCGGACTTTTACGAAAATGTGATGCGTAGGACTTAAAAAGCTCTGCATGTCCTCCATCAACAACACGTCTGTAAAGCGTCCTGTCCTTGCCGGCGTGGTCGTGGTAGGAGGAGGATTACTTTCACCTCTTCCCCTGTTAGATTCCCGTTGTGCTGTGACATTACCCTTATAGCATACTTTTTAATTTATTTTGGAACTGCTGCATCCCTTCCGAATTCCAGTAATTCGGTAACATTTCAGGCACTTTCTATTTATACCGGGGGTCTAGTAGAGTGGCCACCCAGTACAGGTCATTCTCCTTCAGCCTTTTTATACGAGGGTCCCTCAACAGGCATGACAGCATAAAAGACCCCATTTGAACAAGGTTGGATGCCAAGCTCCTCATGTCCCATTCCTCGTCCTCACTGATGGTCTGTTCTTCCCCCCCAGCCACGTACAACACCATGGGTACCAGATAGGTGACAACGAGCACCCTGGGATGCCTGCTGTGGTTTGTCTTCCTCCTCCTCAAAGCCACATTCCTCCTCTGACTCCTCTTCCTCAGACTTCTCTTCCAGCGTTGCCGCAGGTCCAGCAAGCGATGCTGATAAGGCTGTTTCTGGTGATGATGATGGTGACCACAACTCTTCCTCTTCACGCTCATCTATGGCCTGATCCAGCACGCTCCGCAGAGGCTTCCTAGCACCCCGGTCATACAAATACTCGTTGACTGATTTTTCTTGTTGGAGCAGGCGGTCGAACATTAGGAGTGTTGAATTCCAACGCGTCGGGCTGTCGCAAATCAAGCGCCTCACTGGCATGTTGTTTCACCGCTGAATGTCTGATAAGTGTTCCATGGCCGTGTAGGAACGCCTGAAATGGTCACACACCTTCCTGGCCTGCTTGAGGACGTCCTGTAAGCCTGGGTACTTATGCACAAAGCGTTGCATGATCATATTACACACATGTGCCATGCACGGCACATGTGTCAACTTGCCCAAATTCAATGCCGCCAACAAATTGCTTCCGCTGTCACACACCCCTTTGCCAATCTCCAGTTGGTGCGGAGTCAGCCACTGATCCACCTGTGCATTCAGGGCGGACAGGAGTGCTGGTCCGGTGTGCCTCTCTGCTTTCAGGCAAGTCAACCCCAAGACGGCGTGACACTGTCGTATCCGGGATGTGGAATAGCCCCTGGGGAGCTGGGGGGTGCAGTTGATGTGGAGCAAGACGCAGCAGCAGAAGAGGACTCAGCCGAGGAGGTTAGCGAAGAGGATGGAGTAGTAGGAGTAGAGGAGGTGGCAGCAGGAGGTGGCAGCAGGACCTTAATGACATCATCACCATGTGACCAGTAAGCTAGCAATTGCTGGTCACATGGCTATGAGGTCATCACAGGTCCTGTGGAGTGTTGCAGAAGTTAACTGTGGAGTCTTTTTGTGTGAAGATTACATCAGAAAAAGGTGACACTCAGGGGCTGTTATGTTAATATACTGTAAACTGCTGTATACTGTGGGGGGCTGTATACTGTGTGGGACTGTATACTGTGTGGGGGCTGTATACTGTGTGGTGGGCTGTATACTGTGTGGGGCTGTATACTGTGTGGGACTGTATACTGTGTGGGGGCTGTATACTGTGTGGTGAGCTGTATACTGTGGGGGGCTGTATACTGTGTGGGACTGTATACTGTGTGGAACTGTATACTGTGTGGGACTGTATACTGTGTGGGACTGTATACTGTGTGGTGGGCTGTATACTGTGTGGGGGCTGTATACTGTGTGGTGGTCTGTATACTGTGTGGTGGGCTGTATACTGTGGGGGGCGGCTGTATACTGTGTGGTGGTCAGTATACTGTGTGGGGGGCTGTATACTGTGTGGGAGCCTGTAAACTGTGGGGGGCTATATAATGTGGGGGGGGGCTGTATACTGTGGGGGCCTGTATACTGTGTGGGGGCCTGTATACTGTGGGGGGCTGTATAGTGTGGGGGGCTATACTGTATACTGTGGGGGTCTGCATAATGTATACTGAGGGTGCAGTATAGTGTGGAGTGCTATACTGCTGTACTGTATAGTGTGGGGGGCTGTATCTTGTATTGTTTGGGGTGCTGTATACTGTGAGGTGTTGTATACTGTGGGGTGCTGTATACTGTGGGCTGCTATACTGCTCTACTATATACTGTGGGGTACTGTATATTGTGGGGTGCTATACTGCATACTGTGTGGTGCTGTATACTACAGGGTGCTATACTGCATACTGTGGGTGCACTGTAACACTAGGGTGAGCCGAGCCCTGGTCTCCTTCCTGCAGAGCGGTGCCCACTTCCAGCCTGAGCCCAGCTGCCCAGAGCACTGATCCTGAGCCACTGGAGTCTTCAGAACTGGAAGTATTTACAGTCATTCACTGTACTCTACCAGGTGTGTGGATTTTGTGTGTGTGTGTTGTGGTGGAGGGGGCGTGATTGCCTGCTAAGGTGTGGGAAGGCAGGATCCAGGGGGCCCAAGTAAATTTTTGCCCAGGGTCCAATCAATATTAAAGACGGCCCTGTTTGCAGACCAGGTATCAGTGGTCAGATGGACCCTTGCCCCAACACTGTGTGCCAGACATGCCATGACTTCCTTTTGCACAATAGAGTACAGGTTGGGGATTGCCTTTTGTGAAAATATATGTTGTCCGGGTACCTTCCACTGTGTCCCAATAGCTACAAATTTTTTGAAGGCCTCAGACTCCACCAGCTTGTATGGTAAAAGCTGGCGGGCTAAGAGTTCCGACAAGCCAGCTGTCAGATGCCGGGCAAGGGGGTGACTCTGTGACATTGGCTTCTTACACTCAAACATGTCCTTGACAGACACCTGACTGTGGGCAGATGAGCAGGAACTGCTTAAGGCGAGAGGCGGAGTGGCGGGTGGTTGAGAGGAGGCAAGGAGGACAGCAGTGGTTGACGTGGCTGAAGATGCTGGACCAGGAGGAGGATCGTGGCTTTCAGTTTGTGTGCTGCTTGTACTCATGTGTTGATCCCATAGGCGTTTGTGATGTGAGATCATGTGCCTTCGCAAAGCAGTTGTACCTAGGTGGGTGTTGGACTTCAAACGACCCAGTTTCTTTTGGCACAGGTTGCAAATGGCTTGCTGTTATCAGAGGCAGACACACAAAAAAAATGCCACACTGCTGAGCTTTGCAAAGACGGCATTCTGGTGGTGGCAACAGCATGCGTTGATTGGCGTGCTGTCTGGCTGACCCCGGGTGCCAATACATGCTGTCTGACTGTGCCACTAGCTCCTTGCGACGACCTCCCCCTGCTTCCAACTCGTCTCCTCCTCCTCGCAGCAGTGGGTACAACATCATCATCATCACACCGTACGTCCATCTGTGTAATGCTGCCTGACTGAGACATATTCCTGTTATCTAAATCATTTTTGCAATAATGGTTACGCATCACTCATTTCTTCCAACTGATGTGTAAATAACTCTGACAGATCAAGTAAAGCAGCTGTGGTGCTAGTGTTGGTGGTGGGGGCAGGCGGGCAAGTGGTAACTTGAGAGGTGCCCGAAGCTGAGCTGGAGGAGGATGGTGTGTCAAGGTTCCGAGCGGAAGCTGTAGAAGATTGGGTGTCCTGTGTTAGCGAGTCAACTATGTCTTCAAAACTTTTCGAGTTCAGGGTACGTGGCCTCTGAACCCTGGGCATTATTCTAGGGCAAAAGGGAATCACAGCACCACGACGGCCCCTGCGGGGTGGCCTGCCTCTGCCTGTCATTTATTTTTAGATTAGTTTAATTGTACTATGCGTGCAAGCTACTGTGACACCAGATATGAGTGGCACTGTGCACTGGCAGAAGTTGGCAGAGTAGAAGCTGTAGGCCTGACACACACGCTTGCAGACAACTAACTGCTATTCAATCTATTACAGTCAAAATTGTTCATTTTTTAAATATATAATCTACTGTGACACCAGATATGAGTTGCGCTGGTGACACTATGCACTTGCAGGGCCTTAAACACACATGCGTGCAGGCAACTGACTGCTATTATTTCCACAGTCAAAAATGTATTTATTTTTTAATGTAATCTACTGTGATGACACCAGATATGAGTTGCGCTGGTGACACTATGCACTTGCAGGGCCTGAAAGACACACGCGTGCAGGCAACTGACTGCTATTATTTCACAGTCAAAATAGTTTTAATTTTTTTAAATGTAATCTACTGTGATGACACCAGATATGAGTAGAGATGTCCCAAACTATTCGCCGGCGAACATAGCTTGATCACGTTCTCCGCAGCGGGCGAACATATGCGATGTTCGGTCTGCCCCTATACATCATCATTGAATAAACTTTGACCCTTTACCTCACAGTCAGCAGACACATTCCAGCCAATCAGCAGCAGACCTCCCTCCCAGACCCTCCCACCTCCTGGACAGCATCCATTTTCGATTTATTCGGAAGCTGCATTCTTAGTGAGAGGAGGGACAGTGTACCTACTGCTGATTTAATAGGGAAATCGATAGCTAGGCAAGTGTATTCAGTGTCCACTGCAGTCCTGAAGGACTCATCTGATCTCTGCTGTAATGTCACGAGGGTGTCAAGAACCACGCCTGACTCCAGGAAGTCTCAGCGGTTGGCTGCGCGCTCTATGTAGAAAGATAGGGCTGGTAGCTTTCTGGATTTGCTTTGCAACCATTTTTGGTTCACTCAGGGATCCGTAGCTCCTTCTCCTCAGCTGTTCCTTGTCCAGCACTCCCAACCTCCTTATATTCCCCTCTCCCACTTCTCTGGTTGCCAGATATAGAGCTTCCTGCCTGGACTTCTAGACTGACCCATTGGAGCTGTGTTGCTGCGTTCCCTGGTTGTTTTTCCAGAACGTTACCCTCCGGATCCCTGTTGGGCCTTTGTGGTCTGCTGTTGTCGCCCACCTGGGATTATATGTTTGTCTGTATTGTCTGTCCTCTCCTTGGTGTTTTCCTCTTAGTGTCAGTGGTGCGGACTAGTGATGACACTACCTAGGGCTCATCTTAGGGAAAGCCAGGGTTTTGGCACGTGATCGGCCTACGGGTGAAGAACCTGTCTAGGGACGTCAGGGTAGTCAGGTGCCAGCCGCAAGGTGAGTCAGGGGTCACCACCTTTCCCTCTCCCTTGGGCAGGGCCTTCCCTTTTCCCTCCCTTTGCGTGACGCCGGTCATTACATGTAAGGACAGCACCCCAAAAAGCCCTTTTTAGGGCTAGAACATCAGTCAGCTTTTTTTTTTGTGTAATAAAATTGCAGTTGCCTGCCTGCCTGTCAGCGTGTGTGTAAGGCTCACAGCCCTGCAAGTGCATAGTGTCACCAGTGCAACTCATATCTGGTGTCACATTTGATTACATTTGAAGAAAAACAACAATTTTGACTGTAAATAACTAGCAGTCAGTTGCACACACATGTTTGTGTGTTTAAGGCCCAGTGCAGTGCATAGTGTCACTTCAGCGCCATTCATATCTGGTGTCGCATTCGATTCCATTTGCAGAAAAAAAAAAAATTGGCTGAATAAATAGCAGTCAGTTACACACGTGTTTGTGTGTTTAAGGCCCAGTGCAGTGCATAGTGTCACTTCAGCGCCATTCATATCTGGTGTCACATTCGATTCCATTTAAAGAAAAAAAATCAATTTTGACTGAATAAATAGCAGTCAGTTACACACGTGTTTGTGGGTTTAAGGCCCAGTGCAGTGCATAGTGTCACTTCAGCGCCATTCATATCTGGTGTCACATTCAATTCCATTTAAAGAAAAAAAACTATTTTGTCTGAATAAATAGCAGTCAGTTACACACGTGTTTGTGGGTTTAAGGCCCAGTGCAGTGCATAGTGTCACTTCAGCGCCATTCATATCTGGTGTCACATTCAATTCCATTTAAAGAAAAAAAACTATTTTGTCTGAATAAATAGCAGTCAGTTACACCCGTGTTTGTGTGTTTAAGGCCCAGTGCAGTGCATAGTGTCACTTCAGCGCCATTCATATCTGGTGTCACATTCGATTTAATTTAAAGGGCTTCTACCACCAGATTTTGACCTATATAGCTGCTGACACTAGCAAATCGCTAGTGTCAGTCAGTACCTAACCATGTTCTTTTTATCAACTTTGTCTGCTGCCGTTAACCTTAAAAAGTACTTTTATTGATATCCAAATGAGCCTCTAGGTGCTATGTGGGCGTCTTTTCAGCACCTAGAGGCTCCTTCCACTAACCATTTCTGCCGCCCATCGCGTCCCTCCGGCCGCCCCGCTCCTGTTGATTGACGTGAAACTTCTAAGTATTTTGTACCAATGCACGCGCCTGTGCCGTGCGCTTCTGTATTCGGCGCAGTTGTAGTGAGTGAATGCCGCGCTCCTGGTGCCGGCTTCCTCACTGTGCAACACGCCAGACCTGCAGGGGATGACGAAGTGAGGTCACAGTTATGGGCAATCGAGGGTACTCACTATATTTGAAGAGCCCTGGGCAGGCGCGTGGCAGTGAAGGAGAGGTGGACACAGTTCCTCTGGGGCACGCTCTGTAGATAGGGACCAGGCCGGATGGTAGTTGAGGTGCCCTGGATGTTACAGGTATTTTGTGTGCCTGGGGCAAGGTCCCTGTGGTATTCGTGACGCCAGTGCCTTTGGCCGGTGGCACGCCGGTTGATGGTTGGAAAGATGACGGTACACAAGTATGCAGTGAACCAAACGGAAACTTTACTGGACAGTCCAACTTTGTACAGCAGGGAGTAGTATAGTCTCTGTATTACAGTTCCACAAAAGGGGCTTATTCACAAATATGGCAGGCAATAGTCATGCAAGTTACACTGAGGGTAAATTCCACAAGCACTCAGCAGCAGGTTGTACTTTTCCCAGAATCATGTACACTGTCCTTTCTAGAACTCCTACTCTGGCTTGATAACTCCCAAGGCCCGGATGCCTAAAAGGGTGGCTTATATCCTTGGTTACCTCCTTCCTCAGGTATTATACTGCTTGCTATGATTCCTAAGATCTTCTGCCTATCAGGGTCACTTTGCTTACCCTGGGACGCCTCCTCCTATCAGGTGGGTAACTGTAAGCTTCTCCCAGGAGGTTGGATCCTTCAACTGGGGTATCTCTTCAGAGCTAACTTAGGCTCTCTTGTTCTTCAGGCAGGCTGGAGCTTCTCAACAGCCTCCTGGACATCACAAGCAGCCAGGGCTATCCAGCTGCATGTCAGGAGCAGGCTTACTGGCCTCTGTCTTCTCAGACTCCTGACTCTGCACACCCTCTCCCTGTCTGGGCCTGGACATTTATACTAGGGGCTCCCTATCTCCCTCTAGTGTCTGGGATGTCTAACTACACCCAACTAGGCCTGCTGCTGCATTAGACAGGGGTACATTGCATATAACAACACATTAAAACATACATTAAATGCAGAATTAAATATGACATTTCTGTTCCTTGTGAGTAGGAGTAACGCGCACACCAATTGACCCTTGTGTAGTGCCCACCCATACCTAGTGGGACACTACAACTGTAACATAGTAGGCGCAGGGGCAGTGAGGAAGCCGGCACCAGGAGCGCGGCATTCACTCACTGTGCCTGCAACGAATACAGAAGCGCACGATTTGGAAGCAGGGGGTGGTCGTCGCAAGGAGCTAGTGGCACAGTAAGACAGCATGTATTTGCACCCGTGGTCAGCCAGACAGCACGCCAATCAATGCATGCTGTTGCCACCACCAGAATGCCGTCATTGCAAAGCTCAGCAGTGTGGATTTTTTTTGTGTGTCTGCCTCTGATAACAGCCATGCCATTTGCAACCTGTGCCAAAAGAAACTGAGTCGTGGGAAGTCCAACACCCACCTAGGTACAACTGCTTTGCGAAGGCACATGATCTCACATCACAAATGCCTATGGGATCAACACATGAGTAAAAGCAGCACACAAACTGAAAGCCACCATCCTCCTCCTGGTCCAGCATCTTCAGCCACGTCAACCACTGCTGTCCTCCTTGCCCCCTCTCAACCACCCGCCACTCCGCCTATCGCCTTGAGCAGTTCCTGCTCATCTGCCCACACTCAGGTGTCTGTCAAGGACATGTTTGAGCGTAAGAAGCCAATGTCACAGAGTCACCCCCTTGCCCGGCATCTGACAGCTGGCTTGTCGGAACTCTTAGCCCGCCAGCTTTTACCATACAAGCTGGTGGAGTCTGAGGCCTTCAAATAAATTGTAGCTATTAGGACACTGCAGTGGAAGGTACCCGGCCGAAATATCTTTGCACAAAAGGCAATCCCCAACCTGTACTCGATTGTGCAAAAGGAAGTCATGGCATGTCTGGCACACAGTGTTGGGGCAAGGGTCATTCTGACCATGGCTACCTGGTCTGCAAAGCACGGTCAGGGCAGGTTTATCACCTACACTGCGCATTGGGTAAACCTGCTCACGGCTGCCAAGCATGGAATGTGTGGCTCTGCAGAGGAGTTGGTGACACCGCCACGACTTGCAGGCAGGCCTGCTGCCACCTCCTCTACTCCTCCTCTTCTGCTGCTGCGTCTTGCTCCACATCAACTGCACCCCCCATCTCCCCAGGGGCTATTCCACATCTCGGATACGACAGTGTCACGCCGTCTTGGGGTTGACTTGCCTGAAAGCAGAGATTCACACCGGACCAGCACTCCTGTCCGCCCTGAACGCACAGGTGGATCAGTGGCCGACTCCGCACCAACTGGAGATCAGTAAAGTGGTGTGTGACAACGGAAGCAGTTTGTTGGCGGCATTGAATTTGGGCAAGTTGACACATGTGCCATGCATGGCACATGTGTATAATCTGATCGTACAACGCTTTGTGCATAAGTACCCAGGCTTACAGGACGTCCTCAAGCAGGCCAGGAAGGTGTGTGGCCATTTCAGGCGTTCCTACACGGCCATGGCGCACTTTTCAGACATTCAGCGCCGAAACAACATGCCAGTGAGGCGCTTGATTTGCGACAGCCCGACACATTGGAATTCAACACTCCTAATGTTGGACCGCCTGCTCCAATAAGAAAAAGCCGTCAACGAGTATTTGTATGACTGGGGTGCTAGGACAGTCTCTGCGGAGCTGGGAATTTTTTTGCCAGGTTACTGGACGCTCATGCGAAATGCCTGTAGGTTCATGCGTCCTTTTGAGGAGGTGACAAACCTAGTCAGTCGCACTGAAGGCACCATTAGCGACATCATCCCATTTGTTTTCTTCCTGGAGTGTGCCCTGCGAAGAGTGCTGGATCAGGCCGTAGATGAGCGTGAAGAGGAAGAGGAAGAGTTGTGGTCACCATCATCACCACCAGAAACAGCCTTAGGCCTCATGCACATGACCGTTGTGTGCATCCGTGGCCGTTGTGCCGTTTTCCGTTTTTTTTCCGTCAAAAAAATATGACCTGTTCACGGACCCATTTGTAGAAGCATCATACTTACCTGTGAGCTGCGATGTTTGTGTCCGGCCGGGAGCTCCTCCTACTGGTAAGTGACAGATCATTAGGCAATGCACGGCACAGACCTGTCACTTACCAGTAGGAGGAGCTCCCGGCCGGACACAGACATCGCAGTTCGCAGGTAAGTATAATGCTTCTACAAATTGCTAAGTAACCATGGCAACCGGGACTGCAGTAGCGTCCCAGTTGCCATGGTTACCGATCGGAGCCCCAGCGATTAAACTGGGACTCCGATCGGTACTCTCCACTGGCACCAATGATAGGGGGGGAGATTTTAATTAGGAGGGGGAGGGAGGGGAGAGGGCCCACTGGCCACCAACGAGTTAACTACAGGGGAGGGAGGGGGGGCCCGCTGGCCACCAATGAGTTAACTACAGGGGAGGGTGGGTGGGGGGCTGGCCACCAACGAGTTAACTACAGGGGAGGGAGGGGGGATGAGTTAACTACAGGGGAGGGAGGGGGGCCCACTGGCCACCAATGAGTTAACTACAGGGGAGGGAAGGGGGGGGATGGCCACCAACGAGTTAACTACAGGGGAAGGAGGGGGGGCCCACTGGCCACCAATGAGTTAACTACAGGGGAGGGAGGGGGGCTGGCCACCAACGAGTTAACTACAGGGAAGGGAGGGGGGGCCCACTGGCTACCAATGAGTTAACTACAGGGGAGGGAAGGGCCGGCCGCACTGGCCACCAATGAGTTAAAAACAGGGGGGGGGGGGCGGTCTGCAGGGGGCAGTCATGTACACAGTTTTTTTAGTATATTCTAACCTGAAGCATCCCCATCACCATGGGAACGCCTCTGTGTTAGAATATACTGTCGGATCTGAGTTTCACGATCTAACTCATATCCGACAGTATATTCTAACATAGAGGTAATGGGGACGCTTCAAGTTAAAATATACCATCGGATTGGAGAAAAGTCCGATCCGATGGTATAAAAGGGACTCCTGACTTTACATTAAAAGTCAATGGGGGACGGATTCGTTTGCAATTGCACCATATTGTGTCAACGTCAAACGGATCCGTCCCCATTGACTTGCATTGTAATTCAGGACGGATCCGTTTGGCTCCGCATGGCCAGGCGGACACCAAAACGACTTTTTTTTCATGTCCGTGGATCCTCCAAAAATCAAGGAACGAAAAAAACGGTCACGGATCACGGACCTACAGACCCCGTTTTTGCGGACCGTGAAAAAATACTGTCGTGTGCATGAGACCTTATACTGAATTACCGGAAGTCGGAAAGGATGCAGCAGTTCCAAAATAAATTAAAAAGTATGCTTTACACAGCGTATAAGGCTGATGTCACAGCACAACGGGACTCTAACAGGGGAAGAGGTGAAAGTAATCCTCCTCCTACCTCGACTACGCCGGCAAGGACAGGACGCTTTACAGACATGTTGTTGATGGAGGACATGCTGAGCTTTTTAAGTACTACGCATTGCCACAGCCCTTCGGGGTCCACCCTCAGAGAACGACTTGACCAACAGGTAGCAGACTACCTCGCCTTAACTGCAGATATCGACACTCTGGTCGCGCTGATGATGCGTGCACGCTCCGGACGTGCCCGCCTCCTAGACTGCGCCGTGACACTAGCCTTGAGGCCTGGTTCCTGGTCATTTTCTTCCTGTTGTCATTCTGGTGTTTCTCCCCTCCCTTTACACGTGACATTCAGGCATGTTAGCAAAATCCATATTTTGCTGTTTGCCTGCTGTGCGCCCATACAGCAGCCTACAAGCTCATATAGGGGGTTTCCTGAATGTGGAGAAAATGGGGAACACATACTAGGGTGCATTTTCTCCTTTAAGCCCTTGTGAAAGTGAAAAATTGGGGTCTGCTAGTAATTTCTTATTTTCACAATTGTGTGCTTTGAAATCCTTTAATAAGTGTTGCCTTCTGTGAGACACCTGTTTGCTGAAAAGCACCCTTTCCACCACTTGAAATATTCGTACGGTGCTTCTATTTCCAAAATGTGGTCACTTCTTAAGTTTTTTAATTTATAGGGGAATCTCAGGATTCTTTTAAATGCGACTTGGCACCTAAAATCAATGTCTGCCAATTCAGGTCAGCAAAATCCATGTTTTGCTGTTTGACTCTAGAGCCCTGCTGTGCGCCCAAACATCATTTTTTGACTACATTTGGGATGTTCTCGTTTTCGGGGGGAAATGGGTAAAATAATGTGTTTTTTTTTTCCCGTTACGCCTTGTGAAAGTGAAAAATGTTGGTGTAAAGCAACTTTTTCTGGAAAAAGTAGTAATTTTTACTTTTCATAGGCAAGTGTTTCCTAATTCTGTCAAACGCCTGATTGGTCAAAGTGCTCAATACACACCTTGAAATATTCCTTGGGGGGTGTAGTTACCGGAAGAGGGTCACTTTTTGTGGGTTTCCACTGTAGGACCACCTCAGGGTGTCTCCATATGCGACATACCTCCCAATTACCATTCCAGCTAAATCCGCTCTCCTAGAGCCATATGGTGCTCCTTCCACTCTAAAGTCTGCTGTAAGCCCATACATCAGTTTTTGAGCACACATAGGGTGTTTGTCTAAACTCCAGATCTAGGGTAATAGATGTGAAGGTTTGTTTTGCTGTTAACCCTTGATGTGTTGCAGAAAAATAGATTAAAATTTAAAATCTACTTAAAAAAGTGACATTTTGAAATGTCATTCCCATTTTCCTTTAATTTTCGTGGGGGCATGTAAAGGGTTAACAAAGTTTGAAAAATCAGTTTTGAATAGCTTTAGGGGTGTAGTTTCTAAAATGGGGTGATTTATGGGTGGTTTCTAATGTGTAAGCCCCACAAAGTGATTTTATAACTGAACTAGTCCTGAAAAAATTGGGTTTTGAAAATTTTCGTAAAAATTTTAAGATTTGCTTCTAAACTTCTAAGCCTTCTAACATTCCCCAAAAAATAAAATGTAATTTTCAAAATGATCCAAACATGAAGTAGACATATGGGAAATGTAAAGTAATAACAATTTTTTGAGGTATTACTATCTATTATAAAAGTAGAGAAATTGAAATTTGCAAATTTTTTCTAAGTTGTGGCAAATTTGCTATTTTTTTATAAATAAAATGAAATATTTTGACTCAATTTTACCACTGTCATGAAGTACAATATGTGACGAGAAAACGATCTCAGAATGGCCTGGATAAGTAAAAGCATTTTAAAGTTATTACCACATAAAGTGACACATATCAGATTAGCTAAAAATGGTCTGGTCCTTAAAGGGTAACTGTAATTTTTTGTTTTTTTATTTGCTAGTTTATTAGAGCTAGTCATGTATACTAGTGAAGAGCGAGCACCAAAGTGATATGGAAGTCAATGGGAGACAACCAGGTTCGGATGAGGGGAGGGTGACCATAGGAAAAGGTCTGAAAGTGATAGAAGCACCTCTGAAATCGATCAGGAAAAGCAGGGGAACCATGTCTGGACACATCTTGGACACCAATGTTGCTGCTGCTGTCCAAGTTGTACACCACTTTAACAGAGTATATAACACATAAAGGGGGGCCTCATTCACATGGTTCTACAATTGTTCAGGTAGTAGGACTCCTAAAATCATAAAGCCTATGCACTAACTGAATGTCACGACCGCTATCCCAGCAGCAGTCGTGTCGTACCAGACGGAGGGGAAGGGGGGACCCTTATCTATGGATGGGAGATAGAACGGCCACCCCTGACTAACCCTAAGCTGGCACCTGTCTGCCCTGATGCCCTAGACGGGGTGTGAACCCGTGCGGCGAGCAGGATGCCTAAACCCTCAGTCACCCTAGCAAGACTAGACTGGGGAAAGGCAGATGGGAGCACTAGTCACCATCACTCATGTCTAGGAGAACAACAGGGGAAGACAGCAACAAACAAACAATCTATAACAGAGAATAGACTTATCCAGTCACGAGCAGAGAAGGTGATCCCAATAACGACAGTCCACGCCAGACAAGAGCTCCACAGCAATACCATCAAACGATCTCCTTCAAAGGTCAGAATAACACTGGAAGTAAGGACTACAGACGTGGACAAAATTGTTGGTACCCTTTGGTCAATGAAAGAAAAAGTCACAATGGTCACAGAAATAACTTTAATCTGACAAAAGTAATAATAAATTAAAATTCTATAAATGTTAACCAATGAAAGTCAGACATTGTTTTTCAACCATGCTTCAACAGAATTATGTAAAAAAATAAACTCATGAAACAGGCATGGACAAAAATGATGGTACCCCTAACTTAATATTTTGTTGCGCAACCTTTTGAGGCAATCACTGCAATCAAACGCTTCCTGTAACTGTCAATGAGACATCTGCACCTCTCAGCAGGTATTTTGGCCCACTCCTCATGAGCAAACTGCTCCAGTTGTGTCCGGTTTGAAGGGTGCCTTTTCCAGACTGCATGTTTCAGCTCCTTCCAAAGATGCTCAATAGGATTGAGGTCAGGGCTCATAGAAGGCCACTTTAGAATAGTCCAATTTTTTCCTCTTAGCCATTCTTGGGTGTTTTTAGCGGTGTGTTTTGGGTCATTGTCCTGTTGCAAGACCCATGACCTGCGACTGAGACCAAGCTTTCTGACACTGGCTAGTACATTTCTCTCTAGAATTCCTTGATAGTCTTGAGATTTCATTGTACCCTGCACAGATTCAAGACACCCTGTGCCAGACGCAGCAAAGCAGCCCCAGAACATAACAGAGCCTCCTCCATGTTTCACAGTAGGGACAGTGTTCTTTTCTTGATATGCTTCATTTTTTCGTCTGTGAACATACAGCTGATGTGCCTTGGCAAAAACTTCGATTTTTGTCTCATCTGTCCACAGGACATTCTCCCAGAAGCTTTGTGGCTTGTCAACATGTAGTTTGGCATATTCCAGTCTTGCTTTTTTATGATTCGTTTTCAACAATGGTGTCCTCCTTGGTCGTCTCCCATGTAGTCCACTTTGGCTCAAACAACGACGGATGGTGCGATCTGACACTGATGTTCCTTGAGCATGAAGTTCACCTTGAATCTCTTTAGAAGTCTTTCTAGGCTCTTTTGTTACCATTCGGATTATCCGTCTCTTAGATTTGTCATCAATTTTCCTCCTGCGGCCACGTCCAGGGAGGTTGGCTACAGTCCCATGGATCTTAAACTTATGAATAATATGTGCAACTGTACTCACAGGAACATCTAGTTGCTTGGAGATGGTCTTATAGCCTTTACCTTTAACATGCTTGTCTATAATTTTCTTTCTGATCTCTTGAGACAGCTCTTTCCTTTGCTTCCTCTGGTCCATGTCGAGTGTGGTACACACCATATCACCAAACAACACAGTGATTACCTGGAGCCATATATATAGGCCCAATGGCTGATTACAAGGTTGTAGACACCTGTGATGCTAATTAGTGGACACACCTTGAATTAACATGTCCCTTTGGTCACATTATGTTCTGTGTTTTCTAGGGGTACCATCATTTTTGTCCATGCCTGTTTCATGAGTTTATTTTTTTACATAATTCTGTTGAAGCATGGTTGAAAAACAATGTCTGACTTTCATTGGTTAACATTTATAGAATTTTAATTTATTATTACTTTTGTCAGATTAAAGTTATTTCTGTGACCATTGTGACTTTTTCTTTCATTGACCAAAGGGTACCAACAATTTTGTCCATGTCTGTATATCTGGCAATGACTGCAAGTGAAACTGAAACTAATATAGTAGCTGGGAGTGGCAGACAGGACTCACCTGAGAAGGATGCCTACAAACTCCCAGTCAGGACAAAAAGGTTCACAAGGCAAAACCCTGATGACATACCCTGAACCACAGAGCAAACTCACAAGCTATCGCGAGTAGCAAGTCGCTGCGACCTTCTCCTCCCAGACCTGTCTGGATCAGTCACAGTCGTGACACTGAAAGGGCTGCCAAAAATTACAAGGAACTGTCACTACAATGCACCCTTTATTACACACAAAGGGGGGCACCATACACACCCTTTAAAAAATATTCATTGATGGCCTGCTGGTGACCCTCAAAAACATTAGGATCAAGGGCCTGCTGATCTGACAACCTAAGAAGTTAATTGACCCGGTCAGCACAGGCTACCAAGAAAGAATGACCAATTTCTAATCGTAATGTTCCTTTGGGTTCCAGAGAATATCACATAGCAAAATCAGCGCAGGGAATGGCGGTCAGCACAGGCTACCTGTCTCGGATGGTGTTTCAGAAAACTAGAAGACACAAATGAAGATCCGACTGACTTGATCCAAAACTAAGGAACAATAGGGTAAGCCCTGTAAGAGCCCTAGCTCTCTCCCTTACTGCTCAGCCTATGCAAAAATCTCAATGGTAGAAAATTGCATACCCTCGTTCCTTGACTGTATGACACCTGAACACCCTATAATAGTGAGGGGACACGACCACCGGCTCCCTACACTAAATACGGAGGGAGTCAGGGTCACCTAGGATCAAGCCCACAGGCAAACAGAAATAAAGAAAACAACCTTATCCTGTGGATGCAGAAGTAACAGCTTCTAGCATCAGCACACTCCAGGAAGTTGTATAAACCGCAAAGTGATGCAGTATGGGAGGGGATTTAAAGGGATGCAATCAGTGCAACTAGATGACAGCTGAGAGAGGGAAACGAGATGACAAAACAAAAGCAAAACAAAAGAACCTCAGGCAGAAGGTTCTGAAGAACGTCTGTCAGAGCTTCTCAGATGTCTGGCAGTGAGAGTACCCCTCCTTCTACGAGTGGACTCCGGACACACATCCTCTCCTCAGGACCATAACCCTCCCAATAAACGAGGTACTGGAGAGAACCGTGGACAACAAGGGAATCCACAATCCTAGAGACCTCAAATTCAAGATTACCATCAACCACAATCGGAGGAGGAGGCAAAGAGGAGGGTACAGTGGGTTGGACATAAAGTTTTAATAGGGACTTGTGAAAAACATTATGGATCTTCCAAGTCTGAGGAAGATCAAAACGGTAGGCAACGGGATTGATGACGGACAAGATTTTGTAAGGCCCATTAAATTTAGAACCCAACTTCCAGGACGGAACCTTCAATTTGATATTCTTAGTAGACAACCATACCAGATCACCAACATTCAGGTCCAGACCAGGCACACGTCTCTTATCCGCCACACGTTTATATATCTCACTTATGCTCTTTAGATTATCCTGAATCTTTTGCCAAATAGATGACAAAGACGAGGACAATCTCTCCCCATCAGGTAAACCAGAAGCCCCCTCTCCAGAGAATGTCCCAAACTGCGGATGAAACCCATATGCACCAAACAATGGTGACCTATCAGAGGACTCCTGACGACGGTTATTTAAAGCAAACTCAGCAAGAGAGAGAAAAGAACACCAATCCTCCTGATTCTCCTCCACAAAACAACGCAGATATGTCTCCAGATTCTGATTGACGCGCTCTGTCTGGCCATTCGACTGCAGGTGGAAAGCAGAAGAGAATGACAACCGAACCCCCAAGCAAGAACAGAAGGCCTTCCAGAATCTGGAAACAAACTGCGTGCCCCTATCAGAGACTATGTCTGAAGGGATACCATGCAGTTTGACAATGTGATCAATAAATGCCTGCGCCAGCGTCTTAGCATTGGGCAAGCTAGGAAAAAGAACAAAATGCGCCATTTTGCTAAAACGGTCCACCACCACCAGAATCACAGTTTTAGCAAAATGGCGCATTTTGTTCCTTTTCCTAGCTTGCCCAATGCTAAGACGCTGGCGCAGGCATTTATTGATCACATTGCCAAACTGCATGGTATCCCTTCAAACATAGTCTCTGATAGGGGCATGCAGTTTGTTTCCAGATTCTGGAAGGCCTTCTGGAAGGAATGGGTAACGGAAGGAGAGGGCCCGATGGCCGTGAATGAGGGACTTTGGCACGAGCGCAGGTCTCGCAGGCTGCCACAAAACCCTCAACCGACTTACGAAGAGCCGGCCACCAGAATCTCCGAGCAATGAGATCCACTGTGGCTCTACCCCCCAGGTGCCCAGCAAGGACAGTATCGTGGTGCTCCTTAAAAACCTTGCGTCGTAAAGTGAGAGTCACAAACAACCTCCCAGGAGGACAAAGATCAGGAGCCTCTGCCTGGGCTGCCTGAACCTCTGCCTCCAATTCAGGATAAAGAGCAGACACAACCACCCCTTCAGCTAAAATGGGACCAGGGTCTTCAAAGTTCCCCCCTCCCAGAAAACAACGTGACAGGGCATCCGCCTTCACATTCTTAACCCCAGGGCGGAACGTGACAACAAAATTAAACCTTGAAAAGAACAAAGACCATCTGGCCTGTCTCGGGTTCAGACGCTTGGCTGACTCCAAGTAGGCCAGATTCTTATGGTCGGTAAACACGGTAATAGAGTGTCTGGCTCCCTCTAGCCAATGGCGCCATTCCTCAAAAGCGAACTTGATGGCCAACAACTCGCTATCTCCTACATCGTAATTTCTCTCTGCAGAGTAGAGTTTCTTCAAGAAAAAAGGCACACGGTCGCCATTTGGCAGGAGAGGGACCCTGAGACAAGACCGCACCCACACCCACCTCAGAAGTGTCCACCTCAAATATGAAAGGCAGAGAAAAGCAGGTTTTACCAAGATGGGAGTGGAAGCAAAACTCTCCTTGATACTAGAAAAGGCCTTATGCGCCTCTACCGACCAGGAGGAGTACATAGCAGACCGTGTCAGCGTCCTCTGTGATTCCTCTGTGCCTTACAACTGTTGGGTGTCCAAGCTGGAAACGTGGCACAAACTTGCACTCTATGCCTCAGATGTGCTGGGATGCCCAGTGTTTTTGTCAGAGCGGGTATGTAGTGTTGCTGGGGGCATAATAACTGATAAGCGCATCCGTCTGTCAACTGAAAATGCTGACAGGTCGACTCTTAAAAAAAAATATGAACAAGGCCTGGATTGCCCCTGACTTCTCTTATCCACCAGAGGAAAACGGGTGAACAACAAGGCACTTTAAATGTGTTGTTTGTAAAGTACTGAATACACTGTATTCACATAAACCTCTGCCACCACCAAAAAGGTTATATGGTTCAGTCTTCCTTTTCTTGTCCTTCTCCTTCTCCTCCATCATATCAACATGCTTTTTAGGCTGCCTTTGCTCATAATGTTTTATAGGGTTAGTGAAACCCTTGCACAGGTGCCAGGGGCGACACTCAGAGCCATCTGAGTGGACACCCTTACTTTTGAAAAAGTCTATGGTGCACCAATATGTCTTACAGTTTTCCTGCCATTTATCAGCGTCCGGTACGCCATGAATGGCACAGGCAGAACATTGACTGTAGGCAGGCCGCTATAGCTAAATAATAAGGAACATGGAAGATATACTATATTGGACTGTAGTATTCAGGGTAAATGATCGTGTGGGCACTTTGCGATAAATAAGTGTGTTTGTGGTAGCTGTTTGGGCAATCAGTCTCTAAAAGGTTCGCCATCACCTTCACTGTTTTATAGGGTTAGCGCACCTGGTGGCCCTCATCTACATTATTTTACTCGGTTTCATTGAGCCCAGGGCCACAGCCTCTGCGTGAACTATCAGCATTATGGCCACTTCCAGGTCCCATACTGGCAGCCTTCTTAATATTAAATGTTATATATGCTTAAAAATATCTAACACTTTGTCATGGTCTTACCTTCTTGCTGTTCTCCTTCGTTTGACATGTGCTGGCGGCCATCTTGGTTTCTGGGTTTCTTGTAGCCTCCCACCCGGCGGCTTCTCCTTCCCACTGGGAGGAGCTGGATGCCTAGCTCATATATAAAGGAGGTCTGTGGCTTCAGTTCCTTGCTTGGTCCTCCTGTGTTCACATGCTTCTAAGACTGCTGCTGCTTCTGGTTCCTGATCCTGGCTTCGTCTGACTACCCTGCTGGTTCCTGATCCAGGCTTCGTCTGACTACCCTGCTGGTTCCTAATCCAGGCTTCGTCTG
Source organism: Bufo gargarizans (assembly GCF_014858855.1). Classification (NCBI taxonomy): domain Eukaryota; kingdom Metazoa; phylum Chordata; class Amphibia; order Anura; family Bufonidae; genus Bufo; species Bufo gargarizans. The sequence goes on along the minus strand of NC_058085.1, from coordinate 214,496,157 downwards.
ATTACCCTCCTGGTTCCTGACCTCTGGCTTTGCAAGACCCTGCTTCGGTTTAGCCATCCGTTTGGACTTTTGCCTTACAGCTTGATTTTCAATAAAGCCTTCTTATTTCCACTTATCTCTTGTTGTACGTCTGGTTCATGGTTCCTTGACATTAGGACCAAGCCATGAATTCTGACGGTACAGGGCCATCCTCGCTACCTACGCTGGTTGCCAGACTTGATCAGCAGGATCACCTGTTGGGTCGGTTCGCTGTGGCGTTGCAAACCCTGCTTGAACGCACGGCTCATTTAGCTTCCGTTGCCGATGGGTCGGTTGTCGCTCCTGGGCCCGCTCCTACTGCCGCTCCGGTTGTTGCGCCAGAGTCTACCCCGACACCTGTTGCTGCGCCTGCGGTGTTTCGGGGTATGACCGGTTCTGCCCCCCTTCCACAGCGCTTTGGGGGAGAGCCAACTCAGTGCCGAGGTTTCCTTAACCAGGTGGGCATTTATTTCGAGTTGCTGCCACATGCCTTTCCTACTGAGAGATCAAAGGTGGGCTTCTTGATCTCGCTGCTCTCGGACAAGGCCTTGGCCTGGGCCAGCCCTTTATGGGAGAACAACAATCCGGTGGTTGCCGAGTTTTCCGGTTTTGTTGCTTCTCTTCGGAAGGTATTCGATGTGCCGGCTCGTGCTGCCTCTGCTGCGAAGCTCCTTATGTCCATCAGACAGGCTTCACGATCCGTAGCTGAATACGCCATTGAGTTTCGTACCCTGGCAGCAGAGGTGGGCTGGAATAATGAGGCTCTGGTCGCTGCTTTCTCTCATGGTCTCTCGGATGCCTTGAAGGATGAGGTTGCAGCTAAGGACCTACCAGTGGAGCTCGAGTCTCTTATTTCTTTCCTGATTTTGATTGACACCAGACTCAGGGAGAGACCTTCCTTTAAGGAGAGCCTGCGGAGGTCTTCTAACAGATTGGCGCCTACGTTTGCTGTCCCACCCGTGCCTCCCTCTCCTCCCACGCCTCCTGGGGATGACTTGTCTGGGGGTGAACCCATGCAGCTGGGGTTTGCTCGCCTGTCCGAGGGGGAGAGGGCACTCCGGAGACGCGAGGGCCGATGCATGTACTGTGGTCTCAGTGGGCATTTTCGGTTGGCATGCCCGAACCGTCCGGGAAACGCTCGCACCTGAGATCCTGTCGGGGGCAGATCTTGGGTGGAGTCTCCTCGTCCCCGGTTTCCCGTGTTGACAAACCACTGATTACTGTTGTCCTCTCCTGGGTCGGGGGCTCGGTGACGACTCAGGCGTTGGTGGACTCTGGTGCTGGTGGTTTGTTCATTGATAGTGTGTTCGCTGCCGCCAATTCCATTCCTCTGCAGCCTCGAGGTTCCCCACTGGCTCTTGAGGCGATAGACGGCAGACCCATTCTGCCGCCACACGTGACTCATGAGACCCTTCCAGTGGGGATGGCCATTGGTGCCGTTCACAGAGAGTCGGTCTGTCTCCAGGTTATTTCATCTCCACACTACTCGGTGGTCTTGGGGTACCCCTGGCTCCAGAAGCATAATCCGACTTTCGATTGGAGGTCGGCCGAGATCCTCTCGTGGTCACCGCAGTGTGTTCTAGTTGCATCCATGGGTCTGTCAAGTTGCTGTGTACTTCCTCGGACTCTCTGTTGCCTCCTGAATACGAGGAGTACCGGGATGTATTCGATAAGGTGCGTGCGGTTGCCCTACCTCCGCACCGCCCATACGATTGTGCCATAGAGTTACAATCTGGTGCCGTTCCTCCTCGTGGCAAAGTCTATCCACTGTCGGTAGCGGAGAATGAGGCCATGGAGGAGTACGTGAGGGAGGCGCTTTCACGCGGACACATTCGCAAATCCTCGTCCCCGGCAGGGGCTGGATTTTTCTTTGTGAAAAAGAAGGGCGGTGAGTTGAGGCCTTGCATCGATTACAGGGGTCTCAATCGCATCACGATCAAGAACGCTTACCCGATACCCTTGATTTCCGAGCTGTTCGATCGCCTCAAAGGGGCCACGGTCTTTACCAAACTCGACCTGAGGGCGGCATATAACCTGGTAAGGAACAAGGTGGGCGATGAGTGGAAGACCGCGTTTAACACCAGGACCGGTCATTATGAATCCTTGGTTATGCCCTTTGGGTTGTGCAATGCGCCCGCAGTCTTCCAGGAATTCATCAACGATGTTTTCCGTGACCTGTTGCAGCAGTGTGTGGTGGTCTATTTGGATGACATCTTGGTATATTCTGAATCCATGGAGGTCCACGTTCTGGATGTCAGACGAGTGTTGCAACGGTTACGAGAGAACAAGCTGTTCGGTAAGCTTGAGAAATGCGAATTTCACCGATCCCAGGTAACCTTCTTAGGTTACATCATTTCCGCTGAGGGGTTCTCCATGGATCCTGAGAAGGTTTCGGCTGTCTTACAGTGGCCCCAGCCCAGTGGTCTTCGTGCCCTGCAGCGCTTTTTGGGCTTCGCCAATTATTATCGGAAGTTCATCAGGGACTTTTCCATGCTAGCCAAGCCTCTCACGGATCTGACCAGGAAGGGCAGTAATCCCCAGGTCTGGCCGCTCGAGGCCATCCGAGCTTTTGAGGCTCTAAAGTCCGCCTTTGTGTCGGCTCCGATTCTGTCGCATCCCAACCCTGGGTTGCCTTTTGTCCTCGAGGTGGATGCGTCTGAGACGGGAGTAGGCGCCCTTCTGTCTCAGCGTAGAACACCAGAGGGTCCTCTGCTTCCTTGTGGGTTTTACTCCCGGAAACTGTCTTCCGCGGAGTGCAACTATCAGATTGGTGACAGGGAGTTATTGGCCATCGTGCAGGCCCTTAAAGAATGGAGGCACTTGCTCGAGGGCTCGGTGGTTCCAGTTCTCATCCTGACGGACCACAAGAATCTGACCTACCTCTCTGAGGCCAAGAGATTGACACCACGTCAGGCCAGATGGGCTCTGTTCTTGTCACGTTTTAATTACGTGGTCTCCTACCTACCCGGTTCCAAGAACATCAGAGCGGATGCCTTATCACGGCAGTACGCTGGCCACGTCACATGACCCTCACTCCCCACTATATATATACAGGCAACCTGCTGGCTACAGGTTGCCTGTGATTTTGGTCCCTTGGCTGTGTATTATTATTGTTATTTAGCTTACCTTTGGATTTGCCCTCTGATCTGCTTCCTGACACCTCTTCTGCCTGCTCCCTGAACCTTGACGCTACCTCTTGGATTTTGACCTTTGCTTGCTTTTGGATTTTGTCTTTGCCTCTTCTCTTGTACTGACATGACCTCCTGGACTGACCCCTGCTAGTTTACCCGCCTTGCCCTTCCTTTTTTGGTGGTACCTTGCTTGTTCCACCTCTCTTTCCGCTCTAGTTCTACCCCTCATTGTCTGTCAGATTCCCTGCTGTCTCTATCTCTCTGCTTGCACTTACTCAGGTGAGGGACTGTTGCCCAGTTGCGCCCCATCACCTAGAGTGGGTGGTGCAAGTAGGCAGGGACAGGGGACCAGGTGGCAGATCAGGGGGTGCACCTCCGCTTTATCTTTATACCCACGACTCTACCCCGTGACAGAATCACAGGCCTTAATTAAGCATGGACCCTCTACAGAGCCTCACTGAACATGTCCAGGGTCTTGCTCAAATAGTACAGGAACTTGGGGAGAGACTACAGGTTCAGGAGACCGTCCGAACTCCCCCTATTCTTGCTCCCGCCACCGTTCAGGTAGAACCACACATTAAATTACCTGATCGGTTTTCGGGTGACCGCCGAAGTTTTTTAGCTTTCAAGGAAAGCTGTAAACTTTATTTTCAACTATGTCCTCACCCCTCTGGTTCTGATCCACAGAGGTCTGGTATTATCATCTCCCTGCTTCAAGGGGACCCCCAGGAATAGGCCTTTTCTTTGCCTCCAGATTCCCCTTGTCCTAAATCTGTGGACCTCTTTTTCCAGGTGTTAGGGGTCCTTTATGATGAACCAGACTGAGCCTCTGTGGCAGAATATTCGAGAGGAGCGTATAACCTAGTTCGTATTAAGGAGGGAGATGAGTGGAAAACTGCTTTCAATACTCCAGAGGGACACTTTGAGTATCTTGTTATGCCATTCGGTCTTTACAATGCCAGCTGTGTTTCCGAATTTCATGAACGACATTTTTAGAGAACTCATCGGCAAAGTTATGATTGTTTATCTCAATGATATTCTTGTCTTTTCACCTGGGATTCTCATGTGTCTCACATCAGATCGGTTCTTAAAATCCTCAGGGAGAATATATTCTTACTCCTCATTCATTTAAAATGGATCCCAGTAAGGTTCAGGCTATCCAAGACTGGGTAAGCCCATCCTCCTTAAAGGCACTCCAACGCTTTTTAGGATTCGCCAATTTTTACCGTAAATTCATAAAGAATTTTTCTGTTATTGCCAAGCCCCTTACTGACTTAGGCTACTTTCACACTTGCGTTTGGGGTTCCGCTTGTGAGACCTGTTTGATGGCTCTCACAAGTGGCCCTGAACGGATCCATACATCCCCAATGCATTCTGAATGGATGCAGATCCATTCAGAATGCATCAGTTTGGCTCCGTACCGCCTCCATTCCGCTCAGGAGACGGACACCCAAACACTTACAGTGCAAGTCAATGGGGACGTTGACACAATATGGTGCAATTGCAAACAGATCCGTCCTCCATTGACTTTCAATGTAAAGTCAGGAGTCCCTATTAATATACCATCGGATCTGAGTTTTCTCGAATCCGATGGTATATTTTAACTTGAAGCATCCCCATCACCATCGGAACGCCTCTATGTTAGAATATACCATCGGATTTGAGTTAGATCGTGAAAACTCAGATCCAACAGTATATTCTAACACAGAGGCGTTCCCATAGTGATGGGGACGCTTCAAGTTAGAATATACTAAAAACTGTGTACATAACTGCCCCCTGCTGCCTGGCACCACCCGATCTCTTACAGGGGGCTGTGATCCGCACAATTAACCCCTCAGGTGCCGCACGGGTGCTGCCAGGCAGCAGGGGCCAGACCCCCCTCCCTCCCCAGTATTAATGGCCAGTGCGGACCACCCTCCCTTCCCAGTATTAGCATTGGTGGCCAGTGCAGCCCCCCTCCCTCCCCAGTATTAGCATTGGTGGCCAGTGCGGCCCCCCTCCCTCCCCAGTATTAGCATTGGTGTCCAGTGCGGCCCCCCCTCCCCCCCATCATTGGTGGCAGCGGAGCGGCATTTCCGATTGGAGTCCCAGTTTAATCGCTGGGACTCCGATCAGTTACCATGGCAGCAAAGATGCATCGCACAGACCTGTCACTTACCAGTAGGAGGAGCGCCGGCCACATACAGCGCAGCTAAGTATAAGCTAAGTATAAGCTAAGTAACCATGGCAGCCAGAACTGCAGTAGTGTACTGGCTGCCATTGTAACCGATCGGAGTCCCAGCGATTAAACTGGGACTTTGATCGGAAATGCCGCTCAGCTGCCACCAATGATGGGGGGGAGGGGGGCACGCACTGGCCACCAATGCTAATACTGGGGAGGGAGAGGGGGCTGCACTGGCCACCAATGCTAATACTGGGGAGGGAGGGGGGGCTGCACTGGCCACCAATGCTAATACTGGGGAGGGAGGGGGGCCGCACTGGCCACCAATGCTAATACTGGGGAGGGAGGGGGGCTGCACTGGCCACCAATGCTAATACTGGGGAGGGAGGGAGGGTGGGCCGCACTGGCCAATAATACTGGGGAGGGAGGGGGGTCTGGCCCCTGCTGCCTGGCAGCACCCGATCAGGGGGCTGTGATCCGCACAATTAACCCCTCAGGTGCGGATCACAGCCCCCTGTAAGAGATTGGGTGGTGCCAGGCAGCAGGGGGCAGTTATGTACACAGTTCTTAGTATATTCTAACTTGAAGCGTCCCCATCACCATGGGAACGCCTCTGTGTTAGAATATACTGTCGGATCTGATTTTTCACGATTTTGAAAACTCAGATCTGAAAAAGCTGTTATGCAGACAGATCCGTCCTGAACGGATACCATCGTTTGCATTATAGGTGCAGATCCATCTGATACCAGACGGATCTGCACCGAACGCAAGTGTGAAAGTAGCCTTAACTAAAAAAGGTTCTGATCTGGATTACTGGTCGTTGGAGGCCTGTCGGGCCTTTGATATCCTTAAAAATTGTTTTCAGGTTCAGCCCGTTACCGAGGAACCTTTTGTGGTGGGGGTTGATACCTCAGAGGATGGTGTGGAAGCCATCCTTTCTTAGGGGTCTTCTAACCTCACTAATTTAAGGCCATACGCCTTCTTCTCTCGTAAGTTCTCTCGTTTGGAGAGAAATTACGATATTGGAAACCATGAATTACTGGCCATAAAATGGGCATTTGAGGAATGGAGGCATTGTTTTGAAGGGGCTAGACACCGTATTACTGTCCTCACTGATCATAAGAACTTAGTGTTTCTTGAGGCGGCCAAACTCCTTAATCCTAGACAAGCCAGATGGGCCCTGTTTTTTACTTGTTTTAATTTTTCTGTTACTTTCAGACCAGGTAGTAAAAATATTAAGGCAGATGCCTTATCCCGGAGTTTTAATGCCGTCCAACCTCCTGACACAACCTCCCCCCCCCCCCCCCCCCCCCCCCCCCGGAACCCATCTTGCCGGCAAGCATCTTTGTGGCAGCAATTTCTGCAGATCTTTCCTCTGAGATTCGATGGGCTCAGCAACTTGCTCCTCTACAAACACCGGCAGATAAGTTATTTGTTCCTGAGTGCTTTCGTTTTCAATTATTGGGTGAATGTCCTGACTCCGTGCTCTCTGGTCATACAGGTATTGCTGCACTAAGGAATTGCTGCTGAGGTCTTTCTGGTGACCCACTTTGTCTAAGGATGTATGTTTTGGCTTGCGATGTTTGTGCCAGGTCTAAGACCCCAAGAACAATTCCCGCTGGTGAACTACAACCACTACCCATTCCCTGCAAGCCATGGTCTCACATTTCCATGGATTTTATTTCTGATCTGCCACCTTCTGAGGGGAAATCAGTGGTGTGGGTAGTGGATGACTGTTTTAGCAAGATGGTGCACTTTGTTCATTTAAGTAAGATCCCTGATGCAAAGACCTTAGCATCCTTGATCATTGAACATGTGGTACGTCTGCATGGTGTCCCTGAAAATATCATCTGATAGAGGCGTTTAGTTTGTTTCTGGTTTCTGGAGGGCTTTTTGTTGAAGATGCGACATCTCTTTATCCTTTTCGTCTGCTTTCCATACACAGATCAATGGGCAGACGGAACGGTTAAATCAGGCAGTGGAGCTTTTTCTAAGGTGCTATGCATCACATAACCAACTCTTATGGGTGAGATACCTCCCGTTGGCAGAATTCCCTATTAACATTCCACGGGGGTGTCTCCTTTTTTTTTGTAACAGTGGTTTGCATCCTCGCTTTTGTTCTAGTCCCTCTGTATCCTCACTCAACCCGCAGGCAGATTCTTTTACCTCTAGACTGTGCACAGTCTGGGCACAGGTTCAAACGAACCTGGAAATGGCCCAGGAAACCCAGTGTAAACATGCCAATAAGAGACGTTTCAAGGGGGTAAATTTTGTACTCGGCGATAAGGTTTGGTTGTCAACTAAGAATCTTGCTTTGAAACAGTGTTCTAGGAAATTCTCTCCGCGTTTCATTGGACCATACAATATTATTGAAGTTGTTAACCCAGTGTCCTTTAGACTTAAGCTACCCGACTCCTTTCGTATTCATGATGTGTTTCATAAGTCGTTGCTTAAGAGATATGTGTCACCAGTGGTTCCGGTTAAAAAACCTTTTCCACCTGTGGAGGTTGAAGGTCAGGAGGAATTCATCATCTCTAGAATGATTGATGTTAGAAAGGTTAGGAACTCCTTTCAATACCTGGTTTACTGGAAAGGCTATGGACCCGAGGAGAGGTCTTGGGTCCCAGCTACTAAGATCCATGCCCCGAGGCTCATCAAGAAGTTTCATGATGAGCATCCTGGGAGATTTGTACCCAAGGGCTTGGGTCTGGTGGCCCCTCGTAAAAGGGGGGGGTACTGTAACGGGGCACTGAAGGTGCACTCAGTCTCTTATCAGCCGCAGACCTGCTGCTTAGCTTCGGGAGCGATGTATCTGTGTTCAGCCTCGTTCCCAGGGCGGTTTTTGCTAAGTGGGAGGCTCCCTGCTCTTAGGTCTGCCTTGAGCGCCGAGCTGATCACTTGGTGCTCGACTTGTCTGTCGGTCATGTGACGCTGGCCACGTCACATGACCCTCACGCCCCACTATATATATAGGCAACCTGCTGGCTGCCGGTTGCCTGTTATTTTGGTCCCTTAGGATTAAAAAATTATTGTTATTTAGCTTACCTTTCGATTTGACGCTTGATCTGCTTCCTGACACCTCTTCTGCCTGCTCCCTGAACCTTGACGCTACCACTCGGATTTTGACCTCGGCTTGCTTTTGGATTTTGCCTTTGCCTCTTCTCTTTTACTGACGTGACCTCCTGGACTGACCCCTGCTAGTTGACCCACCTTGCCCTTCCGTTTTTGGTGGTACCTTGCTTGTTCCACCTCTCTGTCCGCTCTAGTGCTACCCCTCAATGGCCGTCAGGTTCCCTGCTGTCTCTATCTCTCTGCTTGCACTTACTCAGGTCAGGACTGTCGCCCAGTTGCGCCCCTTCACCTAGGGCAGGTGGTGCAAGTAGGCAGGGACAGGGGACCGGGTGGCAGCTCAGGGGGTACACCTCGGCTCTATCTTTATACCCGCAACTCTACCCCGTGACAATATGGTTGCGGCCTAAATGCAAATGTGCCCAAAACTAGTGAAATTTGTCCCAAATAGAAATAAATCTGTGCTGGATTACTGTATATATGGTTGCAGCCTCGAGCAATGCAATGCAACTCGAGCAATGCGACAAGCACACGTGGTATTCGGCCGAGTACCGCCACGTGCCGAGCATAGCGATGCTCGAGCCGAACCAGTACTCGGCCGAGCATGCTGGCTCATCACTAGTGTATACCTGAGTTAGTCTGTCAGTGATTGTCAAAAGATCTGTAATTACCTTATAATAACAGCATTAATGTCCTCGGTCCCTTTCCACTGCTCCCATAACCCCTTAAGGACCAGGCTCATTTTCACCTTAAGGACCAGGCCATTTTTTGCAAATCTGACCAGTGTCACTTTAAGTGCTGATAACTTTAAAACACTTTGACTTATCCAGGCCATTCTGAGATTGTTTTTTCATCACATATTGTACTTCATGACACTGGTAAAATAAAGTCAAAAAAAATAATTTTTTAGCATAATAAAATACCTAATTTACCAAAAATTTTGAAAAATTAGCAAATTTCAAAGTTTCAGTTTCTCTACTTCTGTAATACATAGTAATACCCCCAAAAATTGTGATGACTTAACATTCCCCATATGTCTACTTCATGTTTGACTTATTTTGGGAATGATATTTTATTTTTTGGGGATGTTACAAGGCTTAGAAGTTTAGAAGCAAATCTTGAAATTTTTCAGAAATTTACAAAAACCCAATTTTTAGGGACCACTACAGCTCTGAAGTCACTTTGCGAGGCTTACATAATAGAAACCGCCCAAAAATGACCCCATTCTATAAACTACACCCCTCAAGGTATTCAAAACTGATTTTACAAACTCCGTTAACCCTTTAGGTGTTGCACAAGAGTTATTGGCAAATGGGGATGAAATTTGAGAATTTCATTTTTTTGCCTAATTTTCCTTTTTAACCCATTTTTTCCACTAACAAAGCAAGGGTTAACAGCCAAACAAGACTGTATCTTTATTGCCCTGACTCTGCTGTTTACAGAAACACCCAATATGTGTCTGTAAACTACTGTACGGCCAGACAGCGTGGTGTAGAGTGAAAGGTGCGCCGTATGGTTTTTGGAAGCCAGATTTTGCTGGACAGTTTTTTTGACACCATGTCCCATTTGAAGCCCCCTGATGCACCCCTAGAGTAGAAACTCCATAAAAGTGACCCCATCTAAGAAACTACACCCCTCAAGGTATTCAAAACTGATTTTACAAACTTCGTTAACCCTTTAGGTGTTGCACAAGATTTAATGGAAAATAAAGATACAATTTCAAAATTTCACTTTTTTGGCAGATTTTCCATTTTAATATTTTTTTTCCAGTTACAGGTTAGATCATGTGGTAATTTTATAGAGCAGGTTGCCACGGACGCGGCGATACCTAATATGTATACAATTTTTTTTATTTATGTAAGTTTTATACAATAACTTTTTTTTAAAACCAAAAAATTGTTTAGTGTCTCCATAGTCTAAGAGCCATAGTTTTTTCAGTTTTTGGGCGATTATCTTGAGTAGGGTATAATTTTTTGCGGGATGAGATGACGGTTTGATTGGCACTATTTTGGGGTGCATATGACTTTTTGATCGCTTGCTATTACACTTTTTGTGACGTAAGATGGCAAAAAATTTGCATTTTTTACACCGTTTTTTTTTTTTTTTTTACGGTGGTCACCTGAGGGGTTAGGTCATGTGATATTTTTATAGAGCCGGTCGATACGGACGTGGCGATACCTAATATGTATACTTTATTTTTATTTATGTAAGTTTTACACAATGATTTTATTTTTGAAACAAAAAAAAATCATGTTTTAGTGTTTCCATAGTCTAAGAGCCATAGTTTTTTCAGTTTTTGGGCGATTATCTTGAGTAGGGTCTCATTTTTTGCGGGATGAGATGATGGTTTGATTGGCACTATTTTGGGGTGCATATGACTTTTTGATCGCTTGCTATCACACTTTTTGTGACGTAAGATGGCAAAAAATTGCTTTTTTTTACACCGTTTTTTTTTTTTTTTACGGTGGTCACCTGAGGGGTTAGGTCATGTGATATTTTTATAGAGCCGGCCGATACGGACGTGGCAATACCTAATATGTATACTTTATTTTTATTTATGTAAGTTTTACACAATGATTTTATTTTTGAAACAAAAAAAAATCATGTTTTAGTGTTTCCATAGTCTAAGAGCCATAGTTTTTTCAGTTTTTGGGCGATTATCTTGAGTAGGGTCTCATTTTTTGCGGGATGAGATGACGGTTTGATTGGTACTATTTTGGCGTACATGCGACTTTTTTGATCACTTTTATTACCTTTTTTGGGAAGTAAGGTGGGCAAAATTTCAATTTTCTCATAGTTTTTATTTTTTTATTTTTATGGCGTTCACCGTGCGGGGAAAGTAACATGACCGTTTTATAGATCAGGTCGTTACGGACGCGGCGATACCTAATATGTGTAGTGTATTTTATTTTTTTAATTTTTATTCAGTGATAAATGTTTTTTTTTATCTTAACTTTTTTTTTTTTTTTTTTGACTCAGACCCACTTGGTTCTTGAAGATCCAGTGGGTCTGATGTCTGTATAATACAGTACAGAACCTATATAGGGTTCTGCACTGTATTTTACTTACACTGAACAGATCTATGCTTTCAGCATAGATCTGTTCAGCACCATGGACAGCAGGACGCCTGAGCAGGCGTCCTGTTGCCATGGGAACATTCCCCGTCTGCCACAACTTCGCAGATGGGGAAGGGTGAGGACGGGGCTTCGGGGGGCTGCCTGGGGGCTCTCTCCCTCTCCATCGGGGGGGCTGCAAACGCACAGCAGCCCCCCGATCGGAGAGGGAGGGAGCTCCCTGCACTGTTAACCTTTTCCATACAGCGGTCCATACGGGCCGCTGTATGCAAAGGGTTAAACGGCTGACATCGCATCAACGACTATACCCACTGTACACCAACGATTATGCAATGGGAGGCGGGCGGGGGATCGCGATCCCGCCTGCCGCACCGCCCGCCTCCCGCAACGCCCCCACCGCCTGCGACACCCCCCCTGCACCACCCGCCACCATCAAATCGTGCAGGGGTGCAGGGGGAAGGTGAAATTTTGATTTTAGGCACTCTGCAAAAAGCGCAGCAAACCGCAGGTCTGAAATGACCTGCGGTTTGCTGCGATCGCCTGCGTTGTTACGGGATGCCGGCTGAATGATTTCAGCCGAAATCCCGTTCCGATTAACCCCCACGGCGCCGGAATTCAGATTTTAAGTCAGGACGTACCGGTACGTCCTCGGTCCTTAAGGACTCGGGAAATAGGGCGTACCGGTACGTCCTCGGTCCTTAAGGGGTTAAAAGACCATTACTAGGGCTTGTCTGTCTCCCAACTTAATGTAAACAGAAGACAAAGGGGCGGTCCTTCACACTGCACGCCTGCATTAGGCTTCAGAGTGAGGAGGCGTGTCTCAGTAATCCAATCTGATTGGCTGGCAGGGAGCTGCTGGCTACAGCAAGTGTGTATGGGAAATGAGGAAAAGTAGTTTTGGCCTCAGAAAACTGGCAAAGGAGCCATCTTGAAAAGGTCCTCATATTGTAAATGTTTAAACAGCCGTAACTAAGGGAGAAACTCAAGGAAAACTGTGGTATGTGAAGAAACTAAAGATTGATTTATGCATAATGCTGCTGCAGCAGTAACATATGCAAATGTTGTTTTTTTTTTTTTTTATGAAAACATGACAGCTACCCTTTAAAGTGAAAAATGGCTGGGTCCTGAAGGGGTTAAAGTTATTAAGTGTTTACTACAATTTATTTGCTCAGTACACTCAAAGCTAGCTTTCTTTATCACATTAATTCTCTTCTATAAATTAGTAGGGTCTCGTATTTGGTGTAATTTATACCCAAAAGCTTTTTCAGTTTTCCAAATCACTAAATATCAGGTTCAACATTTACGATTGCCTGGGATATTGGTTGGTATAAAGCATATATATTTATCAGACCATGTTAATTTAGACACTTGGTCCTTATTCTGGCACTTATCTTGCATCAGGGAACAGAAGTCTATCTCTCCCGTCAATGTTTCTCCTACATAGAAAGTTATATTCATCGGGTTATAGTCAAGGCGAGTATTATACCAATCTATGGGTTCGGAAAGGTATCCTTTTCTTAGTCCATCAATCCTGATTGCAGTTCCTCTGAAGAAACATAGAAAGCTATTCCACCAGTACTGTCCCTAATGAATACATCCTAGATCTGATGCTTTTGTCTGGGATAGAGGTAGGATGTCCACCAGATTTGAGACAAGCCTTCCCTAATGGAAGACTTCCCCTTGAAGCTGGACTATTGATTAATATAATCAGATCTTATTCTGTCCCTACCTTCCTAACCAGTTTACAGTGGGACAGGTGAATCCAAGTGGTACGTTCTGCAATTTTAACAGCTGTAAGGCTTGTCACGAACTATGGATCCGACCGCTCCGGATCCCACAGCTCTGACGTAGTGGTCTGTGACGGAGTCTGCGCACACACAGAGACCTCACGTGACCGGGGTATTACCACTCGGCTAACACCCCCCACTACACTTCGGTAACTGCCACCACGTGGGTTCCCGGTCCACGAGCCGACTATCCGGGTCATTCACTATCACACAGATCAGTGGATGAACCGGATATCACTTACTGACCAACCGCAGTCAATCACCCCCAACTACAATTCCTAAATGCAATTTAACTAACTACCTGGTAACGTCTCTTCAAAGGCAAGGTACGTTGTTCAGCAGCTTAGAATATGGAAGACTTGGCTACTTAGATTTTATAATCTTTAATAAGCGGTAAAAAGCAGTGCATACAAATCTAATGAAAATGACTATAAATCTACAGAATAATAATAACAATATAAATAATCACGACAGTTCAAATGAAAGGGAAAAAGATGAAAGAATACTTAGTTTCTCTGGAGGGTTTCAGATGGTCGTTCATATGTCCTTTTTGAATCCTTGCAAACCCCTTTTCAGTATGTATCAGGGGAGACCCTCAAAGTTCTTCTGATACAGGGATATGCTGTCAATGTCCAATTAAGTGTCTGGTGATGTTCCATGGGTCTCTCTCCTCTGTCCTTGTGCATGGATTTTTATGAACTCTGCCATGGGTAGGAGACTTACTCCTGTCAGCCAATGGCAGCAGAGTGACTGTGAATCCTAGGGATTGCCCCCAAGTGTTTTATGACCCCATCAAAGTTCAGTTCCTACAATGAGGATTATACTTAAGCCCATATCTCCTTGATACATCGGCATATTGTTATACAGAATACATATTTGCGATCCTTATTTATTTACCTACAGAATGAGACCACACACGGTAATGCTGGGACCTGTAGTTCTTCTACCACCCATAGGTCAGCTAAGGAATCACATCCTCTAGTCATATTTGATACCCAACTAACCACAATACTCTGTAGAGCCTGGATCTGGTGTCAGAATGGGCATAAGTTGATTCATAAATGAAATATGAAAGTGGACTGGTTTTATGCCCAGAGCTAATTAAGGGCTATTAGCTCTCCTCAAACCAGACCTGGAAATTAATGACGTCACGCTCCAGCCAGGCTTGACAGCGAGCTGATCTTGGACAGGATGAGCTGGGCCTGGTATAGCCTTTATGACCTTTTATTGCTGGCCTCAAAGAGTAGTGGTAATAAAAGTGTCCATCTATATCATAGGCGACCCAGGCTTCATGAAGATGAGAGTTCACAGCTTTTTACATAGGCCAGAAGCATATAAGATGGCTACCCAAAGGAATTATGTATGTATGCCGGCACACCTCCCTCTTTTAAAAGGTTGCCTGGGGAAATGGCCACAAGCCTATCCCACAGCAACCCAGCCATCTCCGGTCGATTCTCCCTGCCGCGACAACCCGTCGGCATTTCCATGTAAACTACCTTTTCTGTGCTGCACGGTGAAGTTGTACTGCTGCAAAATCAGGCTCCATCTCAGCAGTTTCGCATTGTCTCCTGCGAGACGTGCCAACCAGCTGAGGGGATTGTGATCAGTGATCACTGTGAAATTGCGTCCATACAGGTAGTGTTGTAGCTTTTGCAGGGACCACACAATAGCTAAACACTCCTTCTCTATTGTGGAGTAGCTGGTCTCCCTGGCCAGTAACTTACGGCTCAGGTATAGTACAGGATGCTCCTCCCCGGCCTGGTTCACCTGACTCAGGACTGCACCCAGACCAAAGGCGGAAGCATCCGTGTGGACCACAAACTTCCGAGTGAAATCTGGGGCCTAAAGCACAGGAGCACTGGCTAGTGCATCCTTCAGGGCCTGGAAGCCTTGCTTGCATTCCGGCGTCCATGACACCGTCCTGGGCAGCTTCTTCTTGGTCAAGTCTGTCAGAGGCTTGGCCAGGGCGCTATAGTTCGGGATGAACTTCCTATAGTACCCGGCCGTTCCCAAGAAAGACATGACCTGCTTCTTGGTGAGAGGTGTTGGCCATCTCGTAATGGCTTTCACCTTCTCTATTTCAGGCCTCAGTGTGCCTCCTCCTACTCTGTGGCCTAAGTAAGTGACCTCATTCATGCCCAGCTGGCACTTGCTAGGCTTAACAGTTAGTCCAGCCGCAGCAAGTTTGTCCAGTACTTGCGACAGGTGCACCAGATGCTCCTTCCACGTGGGGCTATACACGGCAATGTCGTCTAAATAGGCGACAGCACATTCTTCTAGTCCTTCCAGTAAGTCATTCACAAGCCTTTGAAAGGTGGCTGGCGCATTCTTCATCCCAAACGGCATTACAGTAAATTCGTATAAGCCGAAAGGGGTGATGAAGGCCGACTTCTCCTGAGCCTCCGAGGTCAGGGGAATCTGCCAATACCCCCTGCTCAGGTCCATGATTGTCAGGTAGCTGGCTCCTGCCAACTTATCTAACAGTTCATCAATCCTGGGCATGGGGTAAGCATCCGAGGTTGTGATGGCATTCAGTTTCCGATAGTCCACACAGAACCTGGTTGTCTGATCTTTCTTCGGGACCAGAACCACCGGTGAGGCCCAAGCGCTGTGGGATTTCCGAATGACCCCGAGCTGCTTCATCTCCTCGATCTCTCTCCTGAGGTCTGCCTGGACCTCCAGTGAGACACGGTAGGCGGACTGCTTTGTGGGAGCATGTGTACCTGTGTCCACATGATGGACTGCAAGGTGAGTTCTCCCGGGTTTCCCTGTAAAAGTGTCACGGTGAGCCGTCAACACTTCTAAGAGCTGAGATCTCTGCTGGGACGAGAGTTGAGGGTTGAGGGTTAAGTCCACCTCCAACTCTCGAGTGTCAGCTAGCAGATCTAGTAGGGGGTCGGCCTCCTCCCTTTCGGGCAGGCTGCAAACCGGCATAACATGTGGCGTTCTCTCGTGATGCTCCTTGAGCATGTTGACATGAAACGTCTTCTGTCTCCTACCTCCCTCTCCAAGGCCCACCACATAATTTACCTTACTCAGACATTTGACAATGGGGTACGGCCCTTCCCATGCAGCTTGCAGTTTGTTTTGCCGCATTGGCAGCAGGACATAGACCTTCTGCCCCTCCTGGTAGATTCTCTCTCGGGCAGTGCGGTTATACCACTGCTTCTGTTTGCTTTGGGCCTGCACCATATTCTCCTGTACCAGACCTACCAGCGACTCCATTTTGTCTCGGAACCTGAGGACATAGTCTACTACTGAGACTTCAGTTCCGGCAACCCTGCCTTCCCAAGACTCTCTGATTAGGTCTAGGGGACCTCTTACTCGTCGACCATACAGGAGTTCGAAGGGCGAAAACCCGGTTGACTCCTGGGGAACCTCTCTGTAGGCAAATAGCAGGTGAGGTAGATATCGTTCCCAGTCCTTCCCTTGCGCCTCCACAAACGTCTTCAGCATCTGCTTCAACGTCCCGTTGAAGCGCTCACAGAGGCCGTTTGTTTGTTTGTGGGTGGTAAGGGCTGGCTACGATATGGTTCACCTGTATTTTCCTACAGAGCCCCTGCATTAGTTCAGACATGAACTGAGGTCCTTGGTCGCTGAGAAGCTCAGCTGGGAACCCCACTCTCGTGAAGATCCCCAGCAGGGCGTCTGCAACCTTGTCCGCCCTAATGGAGGATAACGCCACTGCTTCCGGGTAGCGCGTCGCGTAATCCACCAGGGTTAATATGAACCGTTTACCCGAACTGCTGGGGATGGCCAGGGGACCAATGATGTCCACGGCCACCCTCCTGAAGGGTTCATCAATTATTGGTAAGGGATTCAATGGAGCTCGGTGACGGTCTCCTGCTTTGCCAACTCGCTGACAGGTGTCGCAGGACCTGCAGTACTTGGCGACATCTGCCCCGAGGCCAGGCCAGAAAAAATTCTGCATCACCCGGGACTTTGTTTTGGTTATTCCCAGGTGACCAGCTAAGGGGATCTCATGAGCCACTTGCAGTAATTGTTCCCTGAACTGCACAGGTACAATGAGCTGCCTCTTGAGTGGCCCCACCCTACTGTCACTGTGGGAGATGTCCTCCTTATACAGTTTCCCATTGTCCCAACACACTCGGTATTTGTCTCCCTCAGTGGGAGGGCTGGCAGCTAACCCTCTTAGCTGCTCCAAGGTAAGGTCATCTCGCAGGGCCTGCTCAAAGGCGGCACTACAAGTCCCAGCCAGCTGTCCTGTGGCGAACAGGGACAGTGGCTGAGGCTCTGACGCGGTTAAGTCCACGGGGTCCGAACCGGTGGAAGGGGACACTTCCACTTGCTCTTCCCCAATGGAGCGTTCCGCTGCGGCTTTTGCAGCCCTGCGAGTGACGGGCAACACAGGCACAATAATGTCATCACATTTAACATTTGCACAACTTGAATCAGTTAAACACATGTTTGCTACCTGTGTACATACACCCGCCATCCCCTCTACATCTCCTGTCATAGGAGAACTGCTCCCACACACCCCACCTCCCACCTCCCGCGGTCCATCCCCAAGGTTATCTGATGTTACACAAACATCCTTGCACAGTACCTCGGGATGTCCAGGGACCTCCATAGGGACGGGTGAGTCCTGTGTGCTTCCAGGGGGCACGTAGCACGAGACCAATCGTCCTAGGTCAGTGCCTAATAAAACATTTGTGGGGATCTCCGCAGAGACTCCCACCTCCCTTACTCCACTCCCAGCCCCCCAATCAAGGAAAACACGAGCTAGGGGAACATTAGGGCTCACCCCCCCAACTCCCGTGATGGTGAGGCTTTTGCCGGGAATAAGGTCTGCGTCATCCACTAGTTCAGGCCGAACTAGTGTGACTTCGGCTCCTGTATCGCGGAAGCCTGTGGTGCATCGGTTGCCCACAGTAACCGACTGTAGGTTGTCTGCGGTGTGTCTTGCAGCTCCATTCACTAACAGCACAGATGATGGGTTGCGGGCAAGCTTGCCAGGGGGTGCTGTCTTCTTCTCCGGGCACGAGTGGCTGAGGTGTCCTGGCTTGCCGCACGCATAGCACTTGCGCGCGTCTGTCGGTGCTGGCTTGACTCCTTCCGGTCTTTGTGCAGGCCTGTGAAAGGGTCGCTGGACAGGAACCGACAAAGCTGGCCGGGAGGAAGAAGCAGATGAAGAGGTTCCTCCCAGACGGGACAGAGTGTCTTTGAATGCCCGAGTGCTGGGCATGGCGATGTATTCATCGGCTAGCTCAGCCGCCTCTCGCGCACTCTTCGGCTTGTGCTCACATACATATTTTTGCACATCTGTGGGGCAATTGGAGACAAACTGTTCTCGGACCATCAGATCCGCCAGGGACTGCTTGGTGTCCTCTGTGAGGGGATCAGACCACTGTTGGAAGGTGGTCTGCAACTTGCCCAGATGGTCCATAAAAGTATCTCCGGGCCCTCTCCGCAGGGACCGGAACCGTAAACGGTAAGTCTCTGGAGTCAGCTGGTACTTGACCAGAATAGCCTTTTTGATGACCGCGTAACTGGTACGCTCTGCTAATGGTAGTCCGACCAGGGCCTCCATAGCTTTGCCCTTCAGTGCGGACATTAGATGTCCCGCCCACTGTGGCTCTGGTACCTGGTACTGCTGGCATGAGGTTTCAAAAGCATGCAGGAAAAGATCAATGTCACAGTTCTCAGACTCCATCACAGGCAGTTTTGGCTTGACCATCAGGGATGGGCCTGTGGATGTGGCATGCCGGTCGGACCCCTGAAGCTGTACTCGGGCCAGGTCCAGTTCATGCCTGCGGACAGCTTCCCGTTCTCGTTCTGCAGCCTCGCGCTCAGCCTTGCGCTCTGCAGCCTCGAGCTCAGCCTTGCGCTCTGCAGCCTCGAGCTCAGCCTTGCGCTCTGCAGCCTCGAGCTCAGCCTTGCGCTCTGCAGCCTCGAGCTCAGCCTTACGCTCTGCACGACGTGCCTCCAGCAGCCGAAAATATAAGTCCGGGTTACTGAGCATTAGTTGGTCCAGACCATTTTGGGATGACATAGAGACAGAGTTATGTCCAGCTAGAGGACTGCAAGCCCCAGCAGGCTGTCCTCCTCCCAGTTCATCATCCTCATTCTGGAAGGGGTCACCTGGCTCAGGGGCCCCAGAGTCTCCTCCATTCTCTGAATCCTGCAGGGATGACTCTTGACTCCTCCGTGCACATAACTCCTGGATAAGGACAGTCTTATTTTTCCCATATACTTGGATGCCTTTGTGCTCACACAGAGCTGTGATATCAGCCACGCTCAGGACGTCATAATTCACGGATTCGGACATTATTGCCAAATAAAAGATAGGACAGAAAACAAGAGAGAGGGGAGGGTACTGTCGTGAATTATTATTCTATCAAAACTAATGCACTGTGCTTCGTCTTCCAGAATTTTTCAATCCTTTAGTACAGAGTTATGGACATAACTTCATGCACTAATATTCTAAGCATACAGAATCCCGTAAGCTGCCACCATAAAAATGTCACGAACTATGGATCCGACCGCTCCGGATCCCACAGCTCTGACGTAGTGGTCTGTGACGGAGTCTGCGCACACACAGAGACCTCACGTGACCGGGGTATTACCACTCGGCTAACACCCCCCACTACACTTCGGTAACTGCCACCACGTGGGTTCCCGGTCCACGAGCCGACTATCCGGGTCATTCACTATCACACAGATCAGTGGATGAACCGGATATCACTTACTGACCAACCGCAGTCAATCACCCCCAACTACAATTCCTAAATGCAATTTAACTAACTACCTGGTAACGTCTCTTCAAAGGCAAGGTACGTTGTTCAGCAGCTTAGAATATGGAAGACTTGGCTACTTAGATTTTATAATCTTTAATAAGCGGTAAAAAGCAGTGCATACAAATCTAATGAAAATGACTATAAATCTACAGAATAATAATAACAATATAAATAATCACGACAGTTCAAATGAAAGGGAAAAAGATGAAAGAATACTTAGTTTCTCTGGAGGGTTTCAGATGGTCGTTCATATGTCCTTTTTGAATCCTTGCAAACCCCTTTTCAGTATGTATCAGGGGAGACCCTCAAAGTTCTTCTGATACAGGGATATGCTGTCAATGTCCAATTAAGTGTCTGGTGATGTTCCATGGGTCTCTCTCCTCTGTCCTTGTGCATGGATTTTTATGAACTCTGCCATGGGTAGGAGACTTACTCCTGTCAGCCAATGGCAGCAGAGTGACTGTGAATCCTAGGGATTGCCCCCAAGTGTTTTATGACCCCATCAAAGTTCAGTTCCTACAATGAGGATTATACTTAAGCCCATATCTCCTTGATACATCGGCATATTGTTATACAGAATACATATTTGCGATCCTTATTTATTTACCTACAGAATGAGACCACACACGGTAATGCTGGGACCTGTAGTTCTTCTACCACCCATAGGTCAGCTAAGGAATCACATCCTCTAGTCATATTTGATACCCAACTAACCACAATACTCTGTAGAGCCTGGATCTGGTGTCAGAATGGGCATAAGTTGATTCATAAATGAAATATGAAAGTGGACTGGTTTTATGCCCAGAGCTAATTAAGGGCTATTAGCTCTCCTCAAACCAGACCTGGAAATTAATGACGTCACGCTCCAGCCAGGCTTGACAGCGAGCTGATCTTGGACAGGATGAGCTGGGCCTGGTATAGCCTTTATGACCTTTTATTGCTGGCCTCAAAGAGTAGTGGTAATAAAAGTGTCCATCTATATCATAGGCGACCCAGGCTTCATGAAGATGAGAGTTCACAGCTTTTTACATAGGCCAGAAGCATATAAGATGGCTACCCAAAGGAATTATGTATGTATGCCGGCACAAGGCTTGTTAACGGGACTTGATAATTATATTACTGTGGGCATTGTCTTTGGAACTAATTAGACACAGTAGGCAAAAAAATTAATAAATAGTAAATTCATAGACTGTGAAGACTCTGGATATTATCTCTACCATCCCTCCTGTTGAGACATGATTTGTTCCATGGCTCAATATAGCTGCATGCCTGTAAAGATTGTTGGGTAGTACGTATGTCCCTTGGGGACATACATATACATCATCTTTTTTTATTGCACCCTTATTTACCCATTTTTGTTGTTCACTTTTGAACTAGTATGTGCAGCACATTTACAGATAGTGAACCTTCTTGGTAATTGTATAGCATCTAATAGTTGTAAAATCAAGTCTTTCTAATGTATTGCTTTCCAAGAGGAAGTAACCATTCCCCTATTTGTCTCCTATTTTCCACTGTTGGGCAAACACATGAACCTCATTTTCTAAAGCTAGCAGAATGTCTTTAGCCTTTAGGAGGCTCAAACTTTGCAAGATTTGTTGACATAGCCTGAGTAAATATAGTTGGTGACTCACAGTACTCCTGTGGTAAAAAGGTGAAAGTATACCCTTTTCCCTTAAGGTAGGTAAAAACAAACCAAAACTCACAGGTATACTGAAAAATGCATTGCTAATGTCAATCACAGAGAAGAATTTGTTTTCTGGTTTTCTGGTTTTAAGTCATTAAGGAGGGTATGAGGATCAGGGACAGTAGGTGCCCTTGGTAAGACGGCCTTGTTGACTGCCTGCAGCTCTTTGACCATCCATGGAGGGTGGTACCTTGTGGACAAAAAATAAGTGTGTACTACAGGGTGAGTCAGGGCACTCAATGATAACTTCAGCCTCAAGCGAGGCCTCAATTATGGGTTTTATGCTTTCTTCAGCTTCTGGTTTGAGTGAATATTGGAAGGTGGACATAGGAGCGATATTAACTGGTTCCACATCTTTTTTTTTTTTTTTTTTTTTTTTACTATAAAGAAGCTAAAAGGTCAGATAGTTCTGCCTCCTGTTCCTCAGTCAGTATCAGTATCTGTCAGTGCCTTCCATGACCTCCCTGTACTTCTGATTTTGCCACAGTGACCCAATTAAATGATTTTGAGTATGCATTTAGGCTTGATTGTACTCTACTTCTTCTCCCATGGATTTCAATTTAGACTGTTTTGGGTACAAAGTTCCCCACATCCCTCCATTCAGCATCTTTGTCAGGAAGACATGTGGTGCAGGGGTCAAGTCCTGGGAAAAAAAGTGTGGGAACTCACCCAAGATCCACTGCAACCCATCCCCCCCCCCCCCCCTCTCCAAAAAATAAAAAAGCACAGAAAATCTAGCATGCTGTAATTTGTGTCGCTGCGGAATAAAAAATAAAAAAAAAAACACTTTTAGAAAAGTTTGTCCTGGGATTCGATCTCATGACCTCTACACAACAGAGGCAAGGCATATGCCCTCACAGCTATGAAAGCTGTCTAGCTAGGTGCTTAAAAAAAAATATATAAGACTTCTACTGTAGGTAACTTTGCCCACTGTGTATGGATGTAGCAGGGCTGGGTGTGTTGGGGCAGCTGTCATGTGTATGGTTGTACACTAGGTATCAGTAAACTAGGTATCAGTAGAAGTCTTATAAAATAAAAAAACACACTTTTAGAAAAGTTTGTCCTGGGATTCGAACTCATGACCTCTACTCTACACATCAGAGGCAAGGCATTTACCCTCACAGCCATTAAAGCTGTCTAGGTAGTTGCTTAAAAAAAAAAAAAAAAGACTTCTATTTATACCTAGTGTACTGATACCTAGTGTACAACCATACACATGACAGCTGCCCCCAACACACCCAGCTCTGCTACATCCATACACAGTGGTACACTAGGTAGCAGTACACTAGGTATAAGTAGAAGTCTTATATATTTTTTTTTTTTTTTTTTTTTTTTTTAAGCAACTACCTAGACAGCTTTCATGGCTGTGAGGGTAAAATGTCTTCCTCTGATGTGTAGAGGTTCCGAGTTCGAATCCCAGGACAAACTTTTCTGAAAGACATTCGAAATGATCTCGTAGTGAAGGAGATGATGTCATTAGGGGGCGGGGCACCATGAGAGGAGTCACAGTGAGGCAGTCGCAGGCAGCAGCACCGCACAGACAGCTTCCTCTCAACTGAAGCCCTCCTCCCTTATCCTGCCCTGCACAGTGCGCTCCCCCTGTGAATCTGATTCTGATTCAGCCGGGTCCTCCTGGCTTGAGGCTGAAAGGGAACGGCGTTCCTGCCATGAAAAAAGTGCAGGAACGCCGTTCCCATGCGTTCCCCCTCCACTCGACCCCTGATGTGGTGTCAATCCCTTAAACAGTTTTACCATTATTTCAGGTAACTTACAGTCTATGCCACAGAAACCTTTTGTGTCCAAGTACATTTTACTTATGAGGAGTTTGACTTCTTTTTCCTTGAATTACTTTTCCTCATACTTTTTGTCGGGCTCTGTGGCATATTTGTAGTACATGATGCAATGAAGGCTATAGGGATTGTGGTGATCTACTCTTGAATATACCTTTTCAGTTGCTTCTTTTTCCAAGGCCTCTGTTACAATGGGGGTTTAACTATAGGTGCTTCATCTGGGTGGATTACTGTTTTAGATTCCCCTGAATCACACAACATTTTTATTTCCTTTCTGTCTATTCTTAAGGTTTTTCCTCATTTTATAAAATTGGTGCTATTTGTCCTAAATTCAACACTTCCTCTTTACTCTCCTGGTAAAGTACTTGTTCATCCTTAACAACTCATGCTGACACATCTTCCTCATTTTCAGGTTCTGACCTGTCCTTTCTCTGTTTGCAATTTCTTGCCCAATGTCCTGTCTTCCCACACACATAACAGCCTTCATTATTCCTTCTTACTCTACCTTCATCCACTATTTTTACTTACTCCATCTACAACATAAATTGCTGAACTTTCATCAACAACGAAAAAGTCTTTCCTTTTTTTTTAATTATTGTGGTTAAGCATGTCTGGCATAGTCCAGAATAGGGGTAAATCTACTAGTGCAATTATCAATAGTTCTGAAGCTGCGTACGTGTTATAAACAGCCTTTGAATAAGGAGGATACACCTCTCCACAATACCCTACTATTCCTAAAAATTGCCCCATTCACCATGGATTACTAGAGAGAGAGATTTGCTGAATGGACCTCAAACCTGGAAATATACACTGTCCTAGAAATGTAGCCATGGACTACACCAGGACTGCAGCTTATCTTTGGATAATTTGCTGCTTTTCACAAATAGAAATAATAAAAGACTAACAAATTCAAAACCTTGCTTAGTCACATACTGTTAGCATATCAACATATTATAACAGATCATGTGTTATCCAATAAACTACTGGTCGTCTCTTCAGTGTCCTCCTTGCTACTGGAAATAGGGGCCTGTCATACAGGGAAGTACTTTTATGTATAATCCCACCTCTTGTAGCTGGGCTGCAATGACCTTTTCCTGGGTGTGACTTAGGAGGTATTGACAAAAACACATAAGTGTGAATTAGGACTTATTTTAACATGGCCAGATCAAACAGGCATCCTGCCAAAACTACTTTACTGGTTGCCCACATATCAGGTACCAATAACAATATAGCTTCTGGCATAAGGTGTGGCGTGGTCTGAGGGTTAGCCATTGTAAGTCAGTATATGGAAAGTCCCACTCCCTTCATTTGGGCTGCCTTACCCTTTCTTCTAACAGCCATTTCTACTTAGCAAGGCTTGTAGTCTGATCTCTGCTGTTAATTAAACATTCAGTGAGTAACATTTAACATTTTACACAGGAAGTAACTTTAACTTCATACATAACACCACAAACAGATAAACAACACAAAGGGCCCAATTCACACACCTCATCATTTTTACATTTTCATTCCTTAAAGTTTATATGTCTTGTTGTTAATCCACAGTATTCATACACACATCTATTTACAACGTCACACATCTGCTCATAGTTGCACCCATAATTACACAAAAGAAACAGACTACAAATTCAATTAATTTCAAACAATACCAACATCATCTTACATAGTAACATAGTCCATAGGCCAAAAAAAGACATTTCTCCATCCAGTTCGGCCTGTTAACCTGCAAGTTGATTCAGAGGAAGGCAAAAAAAAACTGTGAGGTAGAAACCAATTTCCCCCACTTTGGGGGAATAAAAAAATTCCTTCCCGACTCCAATCAGGCAATCAGAATAACTCCCTGGATCAACGACCCCTCTCTAGTAGTTATAACCTGTAATATTATTACACTCCAGAAATACATCCAGGCCCCTCTTGAATTCCTTTATTGTACTCACCACCTCCTCAGGCAGAGAGTTCCATAGTCTCACTGCTCTTACCGTAAAGAATCCTTTTCTTTGTGTACAAACCTTCTTTCCTCCAGACGCAGAGGATGTCCCCTCGTCACAGTCACAGTCCTGGGAATGAATAGATGATGGGATAGATCTCTGTACTGTCCCCTGATATATTTATACATATTAATTAGATCTCCTCTCAGTTGTCTTTTTTCTAAAGTGAATAACCCTAATTTTGATAATCTTTCAGGGTACTGTAGTTGCCCCATTCCAGTTATTACTTTAGTTGCCCTCCTCTGGACCCTCTCCAGCTCTGCTATGTCTGCCTTGTTTACAGGAGCCCAGAACTGTACACAGTACTCCATGTGTGGTCTGACTAGCGATTTGTAAAGTGGTAGGACTATGTTCTTATCACAAGTAGAAGAAAAGACCGGCACTCACTTATCTTCAAAGTTTTTTTTCCTT
This sequence comes from Bufo gargarizans, assembly GCF_014858855.1. Lineage (NCBI taxonomy): Eukaryota > Metazoa > Chordata > Amphibia > Anura > Bufonidae > Bufo > Bufo gargarizans. Next base: position 214,470,286 of record NC_058085.1, on the reverse strand, counting down.
TTATTCGCCACACATAGATATGTTCAGTGACGCGCGTTTCGGCTCTGTTGCGAGCCTTTCTCAAACCAATGGCATATAACAAAGTCATACAATACAAGTGATTTAAATAGACCGCCAAAGCGGAAATGACATCATGTAGTCATGGTAATTTAGACAAACAAAAATGGAGTAAAAGGTAAAAAAAGGAAAGAAAAGAGAAAGAGCAAAGGGGAGGGAACAAAAGAAAAGGGGAAACACAGAATAACAATTTAAATAATCAGATACACGTGAGAAACAGCCCAATCGCAACAGCATCAATGAGAATGATAACAATCATAAATTCTTTTGAAGTTCTCTAGATATTCGTACTAGCTTGCAATTCAGATGATGCGGTTGGGGGGTTCCTCACGTTTTCTGTAAAATACAAGAAAACAAAGTATAAATTTAACATACATGTAAAAGAAACAGACATCTACAGAAAGCTATGGAGATCGTACTCCCGGTTTAACCCCATGGGTTCCAGTGTCTGAAGTGTATGAATCCAATAGGATTCACGCTTCTTTAGCATTTTTAAGCGATTACCGCCTCTACGAGGTTGTTGTACCTGCTCAATAATTTGAAAGCGCAATTGCGCAATATTGTGCTTACAGCGATCAAAGTGATGAGGGACGGGTAGGAGTAAATTATTTTTTCTAATAGTGGACTTATGCTTAGAGAAGCGATCCTTCATGCGCATGGATGTTTCACCTATATATAACAATCCACAAGGGCACTTGAGTAAATATATAATGAAACTACTATTGCATATGAAAAAGCCTCGAACTGGAAAGCGCTTGCCTGTATGGGGATGCGTAAAATATTCCCCTTTAATTACACTTGAACAGTGTATACACCCTAGGCAAGGGAATGTGCCCTTTCTAGGAGTTGATAAAGTCTGCTGACGCTTCTCAGTTTGAGCACTGCCCACATCCGCCCTTACCACCATATCGCGGATATTTTTGTTACGCTTATAGCACAATAATGGAGGATTTTTAAATTCCTCAATAGAGGGATAAGCCCTTGACAATATATTCCAATGTTTAGAAAAAATAAATCGACACCTGTTCACCCATGGGTGGAACTTAGTAACGAACGGTATACGCGACCCCCTAGACTCCTGTTTAGGGGTCAAGGAGGTGACCCTACTTCTCTCACTATCTAGCAGTGCTGTGGGATATCCTCTATTCTCAAATCTCATAGACATTTCATCAAGACGTTTTTCTTTCACTTCAGTATTAGAAACAATCCTACGTACCCTTTGAAATTGGGAGTGGGGTAAGGCTTTTTTTACTGTGGGAGGATGATAACTTGAGAAATGGAGAAGAGAATTTTTGTCGGTGTTTTTGATATACAAATCAGTCACAATTGACCCACCTGCACCCTTAATGACCAGGGTGTCTAAAAAATTAATCTCATGATCACTATAATGTAAAGTAAACTGCAGCTCGGGCCAAATTGAGTTCAGAAAATCTGAAAAGGCACGAAGGGATCGAATGCCGCCCCGCCATACACAAAACACGTCATCGACGAATCTTCGCCAAAAAATACAATGAATTTTAAATAGATCATTGGTGTAAATATACTTGTCTTCAAACCATGACATGTATGAATTTGCATATGGCGGTGCGGCATTCGAGCCCATCGCGGTCCCACAGCACTGCTGGTAGTAGGTGTCCTGAAATAAAAAATAATTCTCAGTTAAAATAATTTCAAGAAGTTTCAGAAAAAATTATTTGGCACCTTCACTGTGAGAGGAGAAGGATAGAAGCCACTCTACAGCCCGTATACCCTTCCAGTGAACAATAGAAGTGTACAGAGAACAAACATCGAAGGTGACTAACAAATCATCATCCTGTAACACCAGGGTCCCAACCTCACGTAAGAATTGATTCGTATCAAGCAGGAAAGACGGCATGTTTTTGGTCAGGGGTGTCATAACCTTTTCAAGCAAAATAGCTGGTGGAGACAAGATAGAGTCAGTCAAGGCCACAATAGGCCGACCCGGTGGTTGGGACAAAGATTTGTGCACTTTGGGCAGTGTATAGAACACTGGTGTTACAGGATGATGATTAATCAGATATTCCCCCAATTTGGGGTCAATGATCTGCTGTGCAATAAATGTATCAACCAAAGTACACAATTTCTTTTTTATAATGTATACCGGATCGCCGTCCAAAGGACGATATACATCAGTATTGGCCAACTGGCCCAAAATTTCACTGACATAATACTCCTTGTCCATAAGGACAAGAGCACCCCCCTTGTCAGCAGGCTTGAAAATCAGGCTATCGTCCCCCAATAAGTTATCGATAGCCTGCTTCTCAATGCGCGACAAGTTGTGGTTAACATAAGATCCACCCTGCCGTATCTCCTGCAGAGATTTTGACATGTCACGTTGGACCAATAAAATAAACGTTTCAACAGGATGATAACACTTAGGTGGTTGAAAGTGACTCTTGGTTCTCAGTCCAAAATCCTTCAATGATAAGCCAGTGTCACTGGTGGTTGCTGTACTTGCGCTTTTTTCAACATTAGTGGACTGCAAGCCTGAGAAATGTGCCTTAAGTCGGAGGTTCCTAAAGAAGCGCTGACAGTCCATGTCAAATTCAAAACTGTCAAGCGGACTAGTAGGACAAAATGATAGTCTCTTCTCCAATACCTGCAACTGGAGAGGACTTAAGCTTTTAGAGGATATATTGAAAATTAAAGTGTCATCTCTACCTGAGAGCGTGTTATCCGTGGTGCGTCGATGCCCCCGATAATGGCGTCCTGCTCGTCTGGTGTTTTTCTTTGTTGAGGTCTTTGTCTCCTTCTGCCTAAAAAAGGCACACGCGGAGGTCCAATAGTGGAATCACTTCCCGATCCAGATGACATCGAGGTTCCCCGACGTTGCTGCCTGGTAAATAGAGGTATAGCTGTGCCAGACAGATCTTGCCATTTATATACACGTTTATTCTGATAGTCCTCAGAGTCTCTGATAAATTTCTGGCGTTTAGTGCTTTCTATCTCCCTTTTCAGGTCAGCGCCAATTTTTTCCACTTTGGATTTTAGAGTAACCAATTCCTCAGCTGGTAAAGCGTCCTTCAGTTGCGTCTCAATGGTGGCAATTTTCTGCCTGCTAGTCATGATAGCTTCCGTCAGGTATTCGATGGTTAATACCATCAAGTCCATGGAGCACTTATTTAGAATATTTGAGAAGTTAGTGCAATAATCAATGTTGTCACAAAAAAACGTGGGTCTCAAATGGACTCGCAATCCACGTGGGATACGGTGCAAGCGGCAATATTCAGCAAGTGTGGATACATGTAGTTCCCAGGAGGTTAATCTCCTTACCTCCTTTTCAAGTTCTCTCCCTCGATACTCCGTGGGAGGTATTTTGAGAAAGTCCACATTAGCAGTCACATTGGACACGATCTCCCGTGCCCGTTCTTCCGTGTAGGAGAATGAAGCCATGTTGTATGGAAAATACACAGGTGCTCGCGCTGAAGAAAATTTGAAGTATTTCAACGAGGGTCAGCCGGCACTCCGTTTGTAGGCGTGGTGCACGTGTCCAGGGCCGAAGTCCAAGTACAAGTAGAAGAAAAGACCGGCACTCACTTATCTTCAAAGGTTTTTTTCCTTTTATTCGCCACACATAGATATGTTCAGTGACGCGCGTTTCGGCTCTGTTGCGAGCCTTTCTCAAACCAATGGCATATAACAAAGTCATACAATACAAGTGATTTAAATAGACCGCCAAAGCGGAAATGACATCATGTAGTCATGGTAATTTAGACAAACAAAAATGGAGTAAAAGGTAAAAAAAGGAAAGAAAAGAGAAAGAGCAAAGGGGAGGGAACAAAAGAAAAGGGGAAACACAGAATAACAATTTAAATAATCAGATACACGTGAGAAACAGCCCAATCGCAACAGCATCAATGAGAATGATAACAATCATAAATTCTTTTGAAGTTCTCTAGATATTCGTACTAGCTTGCAATTCAGATGATGCGGTTGGGGGGTTCCTCACGTTTTCTGTAAAATACAAGAAAACAAAGTATAAATTTAACATACATGTAAAGAAACAGACATCTACAGAAAGCTATGGAGATCGTACTCCCGGTTTAACCCCATGGGTTCCAGTGTCTGAAGTGTATGAATCCAATAGGATTCACGCTTCTTTAGCATTTTTGAGCGATTACCGCCTCTACGAGGTTGTTGTACCTGCTCAATAATTTGAAAGCGCAATTGCGCAATATTGTGCTTACAGCGATCAAAGTGATGAGGGACGGGTAGGAGTAAATTATTTTTTCTAATAGTGGACTTATGCTTAGAGAAGCGATCCTTCATGCGCATGGATGTTTCACCTATATATAACAATCCACAAGGGCACTTGAGTAAATATATAATGAAACTACTATTGCATATGAAAAAGCCTCGAACTGGAAAGCGCTTGCCTGTATGGGGATGCGTAAAATATTCCCCTTTAATTACACTTGAACAGTGTATACACCCTAGGCAAGGGAATGTGCCCTTTCTAGGAGTTGATAAAGTCTGCTGACGCTTCTCAGTTTGAGCACTGCCCACATCCGCCCTTACCACCATATCGCGGATATTTTTGTTACGCTTATAGCACAATAATGGAGGATTTTTAAATTCCTCAATAGAGGGATAAGCCCTTGACAATATATTCCAATGTTTAGAAAAAATAAATCGACACCTGTTCACCCATGGGTGGAACTTAGTAACGAACGGTATACGCGACCCCCTAGACTCCTGTTTAGGGGTCAAGGAGGTGACCCTACTTCTCTCACTATCTAGCAGTGCTGTGGGATATCCTCTATTCTCAAATCTCATAGACATTTCATCAAGACGTTTTTCTTTCACTTCAGTATTAGAAACAATCCTACGTACCCTTTGAAATTGGGAGTGGGGTAAGGCTTTTTTTACTGTGGGAGGATGATAACTTGAGAAATGGAGAAGAGAATTTTTGTCGGTGTTTTTGATATACAAATCAGTCACAATTGACCCACCTGCACCCTTAATGACCAGGGTGTCTAAAAAATTAATCTCATGATCACTATAATGTAAAGTAAACTGCAGCTCGGGCCAAATTGAGTTCAGAAAATCTGAAAAGGCACGAAGGGATCGAATGCCGCCCCGCCATACACAAAACACGTCATCGACGAATCTTCGCCAAAAAATACAATGAATTTTAAATAGATCATTGGTGTAAATATACTTGTCTTCAAACCATGACATGTATGAATTTGCATATGGCGGTGCGGCATTCGAGCCCATCGCGGTCCCACAGCACTGCTGGTAGTAGGTGTCCTGAAATAAAAAATAATTCTCAGTTAAAATAATTTCAAGAAGTTTCAGAAAAAATTCTTTGGCACCTTCACTGTGAGAGGAGAAGGATAGAAGCCACTCTACAGCCCGTATACCCTTCCAGTGAACAATAGAAGTGTACAGAGAACAAACATCGAAGGTGACTAACAAATCATCATCCTGTAACACCAGGGTCCCAACCTCACGTAAGAATTGGGGGACGATAGCCTGATTTTCAAGCCTGCTGACAAGGGGGGTGCTCTTGTCCTTATGGACAAGGAGTATTATGTCAGTGAAATTTTGGGCCAGTTGGCCAATACTGATGTATATCGTCCTTTGGACGGCGATCCGGTATACATTATAAAAAAGAAATTGTGTACTTTGGTTGATACATTTATTGCACAGCAGATCATTGACCCCAAATTGGGGGAATATCTGATTAATCATCATCCTGTAACACCAGTGTTCTATACACTGCCCAAAGTGCACAAATCTTTGTCCCAACCACCGGGTCGGCCTATTGTGGCCTTGACTGACTCTATCTTGTCTCCACCAGCTATTTTGCTTGAAAAGGTTATGACACCCCTGACCAAAAACATGCCGTCTTTCCTGCTTGATACGAATCAATTCTTACGTGAGGTTGGGACCCTGGTGTTACAGGATGATGATTTGTTAGTCACCTTCGATGTTTGTTCTCTGTACACTTCTATTGTTCACTGGAAGGGTATACGGGCTGTAGAGTGGCTTCTATCCTTCTCCTCTCACAGTGAAGGTGCCAAATAATTTTTTCTGAAACTTCTTGAAATTATTTTAACTGAGAATTATTTTTTATTTCAGGACACCTACTACCAGCAGTGCTGTGGGACCGCGATGGGCTCGAATGCCGCACCGCCATATGCAAATTCATACATGTCATGGTTTGAAGACAAGTATATTTACACCAATGATCTATTTAAAATTCATTGTATTTTTTGGCGAAGATTCGTCGATGACGTGTTTTGTGTATGGCGGGGCGGCATTCGATCCCTTCGTGCCTTTTCAGATTTTCTGAACTCAATTTGGCCCGAGCTGCAGTTTACTTTACATTATAGTGATCATGAGATTAATTTTTTAGACACCCTGGTCATTAAGGGTGCAGGTGGGTCAATTGTGACTGATTTGTATATCAAAAACACCGACAAAAATTCTCTTCTCCATTTCTCAAGTTATCATCCTCCCACAGTAAAAAAAGCCTTACCCCACTCCCAATTTCAAAGGGTACGTAGGATTGTTTCTAATACTGAAGTGAAAGAAAAACGTCTTGATGAAATGTCTATGAGATTTGAGAATAGAGGATATCCCACAGCACTGCTAGATAGTGAGAGAAGTAGGGTCACCTCCTTGACCCCTAAACAGGAGTCTAGGGGGTCGCGTATACCGTTCGTTACTAAGTTCCACCCATGGGTGAACAGGTGTCGATTTATTTTTTCTAAACATTGGAATATATTGTCAAGGGCTTATCCCTCTATTGAGGAATTTAAAAATCCTCCATTATTGTGCTATAAGCGTAACAAAAATATCCGCGATATGGTGGTAAGGGCGGATGTGGGCAGTGCTCAAACTGAGAAGCGTCAGCAGACTTTATCAACTCCTAGAAAGGGCACATTCCCTTGCCTAGGGTGTATACACTGTTCAAGTGTAATTAAAGGGGAATATTTTACGCATCCCCATACAGGCAAGCGCTTTCCAGTTCGAGGCTTTTTCATATGCAATAGTAGTTTCATTATATATTTACTCAAGTGCCCTTGTGGATTGTTATATATAGGTGAAACATCCATGCGCATGAAGGATCGCTTCTCTAAGCATAAGTCCACTATTAGAAAAAATAATTTACTCCTACCCGTCCCTCATCACTTTGATCGCTGTAAGCACAATATTGCGCAATTGCGCTTTCAAATTATTGAGCAGGTACAACAACCTCGTAGAGGCGGTAATCGCTTAAAAATGCTAAAGAAGCGTGAATCCTATTGGATTCATACACTTCAGACACTGGAACCCATGGGGTTAAACCGGGAGTACGATCTCCATAGCTTTCTGTAGATGTCTGTTTCTTTTACATGTATGTTAAATTTATACTTTGTTTTCTTGTATTTTACAGAAAACGTGAGGAACCCCCCAACCGCATCATCTGAATTGCAAGCTAGTACGAATATCTAGAGAACTTCAAAAGAATTTATGATTGTTATCATTCTCATTGATGCTGTTGCGATTGGGCTGTTTCTCACGTGTATCTGATTATTTAAATTGTTATTCTGTGTTTCCCCTTTTCTTTTGTTCCCTCCCCTTTGCTCTTTCTCTTTTCTTTCCTTTTTTTACCTTTTACTCCATTTTTGTTTGTCTAAATTACCATGACTACATGATGTCATTTCCGCTTTGGCGGTCTATTTAAATCACTTGTATTGTATGACTTTGTTATATGCCATTGGTTTGAGAAAGGCTCGCAACAGAGCCGAAACGCGCGTCACTGAACATATCTATGTGTGGCGAATAAAAGGAAAAAAACCTTTGAAGATAAGTGAGTGCCGGTCTTTTCTTCTACTTGTACTTGGACTTCGGCCCTGGACACGTGCACCACGCCTACAAACGGAGTGCCGGCTGACCCTCGTTGAAATATGTTCTTATCACAGGCATCTATGCCCCTTTTGATGCAACCCATTATCTTATTGGCCTTGGCATTATCTTATTGGCCTTGCATTATTCCTTCCCATGTGCATAACTTTACATTTGTCAGTGTTAAACCTCATCTGCCACTTATCTGCCCAAGCCTCCAATCTATCCAGATCGCTCTGTAGTAGTGTACTGTCCTCTTCAGAGTTAATTAATTTACACAGTTTAGTGTCATCTGCGAAAATTGATACTTTACTATGCAAGCCTTCTACAAGATCAGTAATAAATATATATTGAAGAGAATAGGGCCCAATACTGACCACCCCTGAGGTACCCCACTAGTGACCCAATCTGAGTGTTTAATGTTTTTTTAATTTAATCTTTATTTTGTTTTACAAAAACATAAGGTTAATACATAGACCAATATCAATCACACTAGTATAAAAATTATACCAATAAACATCATATCCATCGCATCTATGTATAAAATATACGAATCATAAATAACCTCCCCCCCCCCCCATTGGCTGCTGTTCCCCTCAATTCAGTAAAATACAACATACAACACATACATTAGATATTTCTATGTGGCTCTGCGTGCAACTCTCCGATTCCTTTCACTATCCTCGTAAATTTTAATTTGTTGAAGGTATGCACCCCACTCCTTAGACGAGGGCTGGGAAGCAGAGCCCCAATACCTGACCACTATAGCTTTCGCTACCATCAATCCCCTCATCCAAATCCGCCTAACCTGATGGGGAACTTCCGTTTCCGAAGTATAGTCTCCGAAGATCACTATCAGGATCCCCGGATTATAATTCATAGAGGATTCCTTTTGTAAAGCAAAGAAAACCTCTTCCCAATATTTTCTTATTTTACTACAACTCCAAAGCATATGTGCAAAATCAGCGTTCACGTAACCACATTTAGGGCAACAACAGTCCCGATCCCTATTTTGGGGGAACTTTCCTTGGGTTTTGGGCGTATAATACAGTCTATGAAGGATCTTAAATTGGATCAATCTATGAGCACTGGATACTGACGCCTTTCTCACATTCCTGTAGATAGTAGGCCACTTTAAAGAGGGGCAATTCAACTCTTGCTCCCATTTACCTGGGGCCTTAAAAGGTGTTACAGTAGCCAGTGCCATTCGGAGTTCAGCATATAATCGAGATAGTTTCACCTTCTGGTCCTTCTGAGCGTCACAATAATCAAAAAAAATATTCTCTTGTGGAAATATACGGCCCCTATTCCTAGAGGCTTCAAATACATGTTTCAAACGTGCATACATGAATAAATCTAATGGTGAAGCATCAACCAACCCAAATTCCGAAGGTGATTTAAATCGACCTAAATAAAATAGGTGAGACACCCTATTGATGCCATTACGTGTCCAGTAACCAAACTCTGTAATTTTAGAAAATTCCTCCAGCTCCCCATTCCCCCACAGAGGGGTGAAAACAAATGGGCCGGAAACTTTAAGAAGCTCCTTCAGCCTATTCCACACCCTCTGTATTGAGAGAGGGATCAACAAGGTTTTTCTCATTCCCATAAACCCAGTTTCTAAACATAAAAAAATATTTTCTATTCGTTTGTCCATGACTTTATTCACATACCGTAAAAGTAAACTCTCTTTCCAGTTACAGCACCGCTGAATCTGTGTGCAAAAATAATAACCTTGAAAAAAAGGAAGTGACAGCCCACCTTCTGCCTCCGACAACCATAGATATCTCTGCTTTATACGCACCCTCTTCCTGCCCCAAATTAGATCATTAATCAAAGTCTCCAATCTATAAAAGAAAATATCCTCTATCCAAATGGGAGAAGCACACATCGGAAACAAAACCATGGGCAAAATAACCATCCTGATCAGTGCGATTCGGTCTATCTGTGCCAGTATCAATTTCCGCCAGGCACCAACCTTAGTCCTCACCCTATCCAGCGCTGGGGCCAGATTGAGCTCACAATATCTACTTATGGGAACCCCTATCTTAATCCCCAAATAATCTAAGGTATCATTGGGGGCCAAAACACGAACTCGGCTCTCTACATCTACAGCTTTCCGATTCAGCGGGAGGAGTGATGACTTTGCCCAATTAATCATATATCCTGATAATTTACCATAGTCTTCTATTACCTCCATAACATACGGAAGGATTTTCCAACCCTGATCTAAAAACAGGATCACGTCATCTGCATAAAGGCTTATTTTATCGCTGACTCCCGCCACCCCAAAGCCGTCTATACCCCTCTCTAATCGGATCTGACAAGCCAACGGTTCTATAAAGAGGGCGAAGAGGAGGGGAGACAGGGGACAACCCTGTCTCATCCCTCTCCGCATCATGACAGGAGAAGTAGTAATACCATTGATATTAATATATGCAGCCGGCTGTTCATATAACATTTGAGTCATTCCCAAGAATGAGTTCCCAAGACCAAAATGAGACATTGTAGCCCACAGAAAAGACCACTCCATCCTGTCAAACGCCTTCGCGGCGTCTAATGACAGGATGGAGTGGTCCACACCACCCCCCACAGACAAATTCAAAAACACCCTATATATACTGGACTGGATATGGCGGCCCGGGATAAAACCCGTCTGGTCAGGATGGACCAGATCAGCTATAACCCTCTTCAATCGACAAGCAAGAATTTTGGCGAAAATCTTGTAGTCCGTATTTAAAAGCGATATAGGTCTATATGATCCCACATCGCATGGATCCTTATCCTTTTTTAGGACCAAAACCATCACTGCCTCTCTGAATGATGGCGGTAGAGAGCCAAGTACGCAGGATTCATTGAAGACCCGAAGAAGGATTGGAAGGAGAGACCTGGCATGGTACCTATAGATTTCGAAAGGTAATCCATCTAGTCCTGGAGAGGAACTATACTTTAAGGACGGAAGAACCGCTTGGAGTTCCTCCAGAAGGATGGGGGAGTCCAGTATTTCTCTATCCTGAATAGTTAATTGGGGAAGCGCCAGTTGTTGAAGATATTGATCCATATCAGTACGACTAAACATAGACTCAGATTCATAGAGGGTAACATAGTAGTAACATAGTAACATAGTACATAAGGCCGAAAAAAGACATTTGTCCATCCAGTTCGGCCTGTTATCCCGCAAGTTGATCCAGAGGAAGACCCCTCTCTAGTAGCTATAGCCTGTAATATTATTAAGCTCCAGAAATACGTCCAGGCCCCTCTTGAATTCCTTTATTGTACTCACCATCACCACCTCCTCAGGCAGAGAGTTCCAGAGTCTCACTGCTCTTACCGTAAAGAATCCTTTTCTATGTTTGTGTACAAACCTTCTTTCCTCTAGACGCAGAGGATGTCCCCTCGTCACAGTCACAGTCCTGGGGATAAATAGCTGATGGGATAGATCTCTGTACTGACCCTTGATATATTTATACATATTAATTAGATCTCCCCTCAGTCGTCTTTTTTCTAAAGTGAATAACTCTAATTTTGATAATCTTTCAGGGTACTATTGTTGCCCCATTCCAGTTATTACTTTAGTTGCCCTCCTCTGGACCTTCTCCAGCTCTGCTATGTCTGCCTTGTTTACAGGAGCCCAGAACTGTACACAGTACTCCATGTGTGGTCTGACTAGCGATTTGTAAAGTGGTAGGACTATGTTCTTATCACGGGAATCTATGCCCCTTCTGATGCAACCCATTATCTTGTTGGCCTTGGCAGCAGCTGCCTGACACTGGTTTTTGCAGCTTAGTTTACTGTTTATTAAAATTCCTAGATCCTTTTCCATGTCAGTGTTACCGAGTGTTTTACCATTTAGTATGTACGGTTGACTTGCATTTTTCCTTCCCATGTGCATAACTTTACATTTATCAGTGTTAAACCCCATCTGCCACTTATCTGCCCAAGCCTCCAGTCTATCCAGATCCCTCTGTAGTAGTATACTGTCCTCATCAGTGTAAATTACTTTACACAGTTTAGTGTCATCTGCGAAAATTGATACTTTACTATGCAAGCCTTCTACAAGATCATTAATAAATATATTGAAGAGAATAGGGCCCAATACTGACCCCTGAGGTACCCCACTAGTGACAGTGACCCAATCTGAGTGTGTACCGTTAATAACCACCCTCTGTTTTCTATCACTGAGCCAGTTACTTACCCACATACAGATGTTTTCTCCCAGTCCGAGCATTCTCATTTTATATACTAACCTTTTAGAGTAATATTTCACAAATTCTTCTCTAATCTCTTCTGCAGATCTCACTCCAATTCCCTGTAGGTTCCTAATTTCTTTTATACTAGTGTCCTCTCTCTGGTTGGCCACCAAACGAGCCAAAAACCTACCCGTTTTACCAGACTCGCAAAAACGATTCTGGCCCTGAAATAACAACTTGTGGTGTGCTTTTTTATATAAAAGTGTCTTAAGCTGAGAGTTTGCCTCCTTTAATTGAGTGATGAAATGTTCATTATGACTGTCTATCAGTGCGCCCCGTAAACTCCTTACTGTGTCTGTCAATTGATTTTCCCTCTGTCGTGTTTCCTTTCTGAATCTATGAATTTTGTTAAAATACAACCCCCTAATATGGGCCTTCAATGCGTCCCATACATAATGAATATGAGTTGAACCTACGTTGAAGCCCCAAAATTCTTGAATATCCTGGTCTATTCAGGATTGCTCCCCAATCACCTCAAGCCAATGCAAATTCAATTTAAAAGTTCTTCCTACGGATGGAGCCTCCACAAACACAATCAAAACTGGGGAATGATCCGAGATTCCATGGGGTTCATACCTCATCCTCTGGATCCGACCGCACAGGTCCCGGCTTGCAAAAGCCAAATCAATACGGGACATAGACCCGTATGACTGGCTAAAACATGAAAAAAAATTCTTATTGCCATATAGGTAGCGCCAGATATCTACCAGCGCCAGCTCCTGGCACACAGCAGTTAGCGGGGACCCACTGCGACCGTGCCCAGAGAGTGAAGAGAACCGATCCAACTCAGGGTCCGGGACTGCATTAAAATCCCCCACCACCAGTAAAGAACATTGATTTTTGGTAGATATATATTGACCTAAATGGGAAAGGACAGTTGTTTTAAATGGAGGGGGGATGTAAATAAACGCCAATATTACCTCCTGTCTTTTCCAATACCCATGTAAAAATACATATCGCCCTTCTTTATCAATGGAACTATCTAGCGGCTGGAACTCCATCCCTCGATGAATATACACACTAACACCTCTTGCATAAGAGGAATAACAAGCGTGGTACTCCAAAGAGGCCCATTTCCTTTTCAATGTATAAATCCTATCAGCTGTAGCATGGGTCTCTATTAGTGCCACAATTGCGGGCAGATGGCGGACCACAAGGTCAAAGACCACCGTCCTCTTCACTCTGTCTCCCAGCCCTCTCACATTCCAACATAAGATATTACACGGCATATGATATGAGTAGAGGTATCGCTAATCTCAGCGGAGAGGCACGCAAAACCACATAACAGAGAACAGCAGCCAATCCCTCCCTAAAACCCACCCCCAAACCCCCCCCTGCATGGTTGACAAGGCATTTTACAATACCCATCAACCTCTCACCTACCACCAAACCTAACCCCCAACCACCTCCCCCCACTACCCCCCCTCCTCCCCCCCTCTTCCTACTATTTCATAGACCCCTAGAATCCAACCATTGCGCCACCTCCGCCTGTGTAATAAAAAAATGAACAGTATCATTGTGTACCACTCTTAATTTAGCAGGATATAACATTGAATACTTAATCTTGGCTGAAATCAATCTTTTTTTAACTTCAAAGAAGGTTCTTCTTTTGTTTTGGGTCTCTCGGGAGAAGTCCGGAAATATTGATATCAGATTACTATCAAAATACAATTCTGAAATTTCTCTTTTGCGTCTAAGAACCCAATCACGATCCTTAGAACAAACAAATTTTGCTAAAATTGCTCTAGCGGGGGCACCTGGGGGGGGGGGGGGTTTAAAAGGAATTCTATGGGCCCTTTCTACACAAAAGGAGGATACGTCATAGTCTGAACCCAAACTTTCTACCAACCACTTCTGAACAAAGTTCGGCGGGTTATCCTGTTCTACCCCTTCTGGGAAGCCTACTAATCTCAGATTATATCTGCGAGACCTATCCTCCAGCTCTACCACTTTCCTTCTTAACCAAGCACGGTCTTCATCAACCTCTTCTAGTCTGTTCTTTAATACCCCATTCTCTACCGTAACAGAGTTAACTGTAGTTTCCAATTCCTTAACCTTTAACCTCAGCTTCGTCATTTCGTCTCTTATTATAGTGACGTCCCCTTGTACCACTGCGAGGGAAGAGGCCAGGTCTGCAACCGAAGTACTAGTAGCGTTTACCACTCCCAGTATATCCTGCAATTTATTATTAATGCTCTCAAAGCCTTCACTATTGGGGGAGCTGGTCTTTAATAATACCTGTTCTGAACGATCCGTATTGTCTGAGCCTGCCTCCACCTGAGGAACCGATCTCTGTACCCCTCCTCTAGTTTTGGGTGGTGGTGACTTCAAAAATTTATCTAATCGAGCCTGTGGGCTCCCCCCAGATCCACCTTTTGGGGAGGTCAGTCCAGCAGATTTACGATATTTTGGCGGCATTCCTATCTCTGACAATATATTGCTACCACATAGAGAATTCCCAAACAGCAATATCTCATATATATAATTACAGAGCCCCACCCTTCAAAGTTAGGAGGGTCAGATACTTATCAACTATACAGGACAGACAGAGAAATGAGTGCCAAGACAGTGCAAAAAGCCGGAGCCCTTGGGCCGTACAAACTATCTGGTTACTCCCCCAGGCAACAGAGTAAAATATAATTACCAACCGATATATAGCGGTAATACAAGTATAGATAGAACACACCCCAGTTACAGTCCAGACATATTATCAAGACTCTGCTTTGAAGAGTATATTTCCTGCTGGGTGCCCAATAAGCACATCTTCTAAAGTTCAGTCTGCAGACACCAAAGTTTGGATTTTTCCCCTCTCAGAAGCAATATCGGAGCGCCCCAAGGATTTTCCAACTGACACTTTGGCTGTAGGAGGGCCAGTTCATCTAAAAAAGGAAGCAAGGCCCAATGAGGCTTGTAGAGCACAGAGGGTAGTTGTTGCCCTTAATTTTCCGTCATACCCTATCGTATCCCATAGAGAGAGGGAGGGGGGGCAGTTCTCCTGAAGACACAACCTCCAATTCCAACGACCAGAAAATGAAACAGACGATAGCCCCAGGGCTCAAAGGTATCCACCAGCAATCACCAATAATATCAGCAAATTCGCAGGTTCGCAGATTCGCAATCGGAGTAGGACCTCCAATTCATCCGCAAAGCATCTGGCACCGAACCCCTACTCCATCCATACAAGTTGTAGCCCAATTATCTAGGCCTTACTTTAGCACCGACATCCAGCACAACACAGATAGCATGAAGTAGATCACTCAGAGAAATGAGCATCGGATAACGGAGCAAACATGACAGAGCGGGCAGTGTAGAGCAGGTCCCCAGATATCCGCAAACATCAGGCAGCAGGATAAAGCCAGGGCCGCAACTACCAAGTGGCTTACCAGCTCTTAGGCCCAACACCCAGCACCTCCAGGGCAGCGGATCGCCATTCAGCTTGAAAGCAGCAAGTCCCACCTGCAGCCGACCAAGAGCAGGGAATCAGGCCAGGACACAGGGAAGGCGGCACATAAAAGTCCACCAGATATTCGCCAGATATTCGCCGGATATTCGCCGGTTATTCGCCCGGTTATTCGCCCGGTTATTCGCCCGATATTCGCCGGAGGCCGGAGAGTAAGGATCCAGCCACCTCCAATCTACTCCATCCGGCTTCGGCTCACCATGTCTGGGCAGGGGGCGGCAATCTCCTGCAGCTTCGGCTACATCGAGGAACGAGGCAGGGAGCGAGGGGAGAGGACGGCCGGGGGAGGAGCGCGGCAAACCTACGTCATGCCGCTACGTCGGAGGTTCATGTGTTCTCTAATGGCAAGAAGATCATGTGTTCCCTAGATCGCTCTGTAGTAGTGTACTGTCCTCTTCAGAGTTAATTAATTTACACAGTTTAGTGTCATCTGCGAAAATTGATACTTTACTATGCAAGCCTTCTACAAGATCAGTAATAAATACAGACGTGGACAAAATTGTTGGTACCCTTTGGTCAATGAAAGAAAAAGTCACAATGGTCACAGAAATAACTTTAATCTGACAAAAGTAATAATAAATTAAAATTCTATAAATGTTAACCAATGAAAGTCAGACATTGTTTTTCAACCATGCTTCAACAGAATTATGTAAAAAAATAAACTCATGAAACAGGCATGGACAAAAATGATGGTACCCCTAGAAAACACAGAACATAATGTGACCAAAGGGACATGTTAATTCAAGGTGTGTCCACTAATTAGCATCACAGGTGTCTACAACCTTGTAATCAGCCATTGGGCCTATATATATGGCTCCAGGTAATCACTGTGTTGTTTGGTGATATGGTGTGTACCACACTCGACATGGACCAGAGGAAGCAAAGGAAAGAGCTGTCTCAAGAGATCAGAAAGAAAATTATAGACAAGCATGTTAAAGGTAAAGGCTATAAGACCATCTCCAAGCAACTAGATGTTCCTGTGAGTACAGTTGCACATATTATTCATAAGTTTAAGATCCATGGGACTGTAGCCAACCTCCCTGGACGTGGCCGCAGGAGGAAAATTGATGACAAATCTAAGAGACGGATAATCCGAATGGTAACAAAAGAGCCTAGAAAGACTTCTAAAGAGATTCAAGGTGAACTTCATGCTCAAGGAACATCAGTGTCAGATCGCACCATCCGTCGTTGTTTGAGCCAAAGTGGACTACATGGGAGACGACCAAGGAGGACACCATTGTTGAAAACGAATCATAAAAAAGCAAGACTGGAATATGCCAAACTACATGTTGACAAGCCACAAAGCTTCTGGGAGAATGTCCTGTGGACAGATGAGACAAAAATCGAAGTTTTTGCCAAGGCACATCAGCTGTATGTTCACAGACGAAAAAATGAAGCATATCAAGAAAAGAACACTGTCCCTACTGTGAAACATGGAGGAGGCTCTGTTATGTTCTGGGGCTGCTTTGCTGCGTCTGGCACAGGGTGTCTTGAATCTGTGCAGGGTACAATGAAATCTCAAGACTATCAAGGAATTCTAGAGAGAAATGTACTAGCCAGTGTCAGAAAGCTTGGTCTCAGTCGCAGGTCATGGGTCTTGCAACAGGACAATGACCCAAAACACACCGCTAAAAACACCCAAGAATGGCTAAGAGGAAAAAATTGGACTATTCTAAAGTGGCCTTCTATGAGCCCTGACCTCAATCCTATTGAGCATCTTTGGAAGGAGCTGAAACATGCAGTCTGGAAAAGGCACCCTTCAAACCGGACACAACTGGAGCAGTTTGCTCATGAGGAGTGGGCCAAAATACCTGCTGAGAGGTGCAGATGTCTCATTGACAGTTACAGGAAGCGTTTGATTGCAGTGATTGCCTCAAAAGGTTGCGCAACAAAATATTAAGTTAGGGGTACCATCATTTTTGTCCATGCCTGTTTCATGAGTTTATTTTTTTACATAATTCTGTTGAAGCATGGTTGAAAAACAATGTCTGACTTTCATTGGTTAACATTTATAGAATTTTAATTTATTATTACTTTTGTCAGATTAAAGTTATTTCTGTGACCATTGTGACTTTTTCTTTCATTGACCAAAGGGTACCAACAATTTTGTCCACGTCTGTATATATTGAAGAGAATAGGGCCCAATACTGACCCCTGAGGTACCCCACTAATGACCCAATCTGAGTGTTTACTGTTAATAACCACCCTCTGTTTTCTATCATTGAGCCAGTTACTTACCCACATACAGACGTTTTCTCCCAGTCTGAGCATTCTCATTTTATATACTAACCTTTTATGTGGTACAGTGTCAAATGCTTTGGAGAAGTCCAGATACATGACATCCATTGATTCACCGCTGTCGAGTCTAGAACTTACCTCCTCATAGAAACTGATTAAATTAGTTTGACATGACCGATCCCTCACGAGGCCATGCTGATATGGCGTTATTTGCTTATTTCCGTTGAGATGCTCTAAGATAGCATCTCTCAGAAAACCTTCAAACAGTTTACACACAGCAGATGTTAAACTTACCGGCCTATAGTTTCCAGGCTCTGTTTTTTGGACCCTTTTTGAATATTGGCACCACATTTGCCATGCGCCAATCCTGTGGGACATTCCCTGTCAGTAAAGAGTCCGCAAATATCAGAGATAAGGGTCTGGCTATGACATTACTTAATTCCCTTAAGATACTGGGATGTATGCCATCCGGTCCTGGCAATTTGTCTATTTATTTATTTTTAAGTCGCTGAACTGGAAGTACTTCTTCCTGGGTCAGACAGGACACCTTTAATGGGGAATTTATTTTTACATTCTGAATGTCATCTGACAGTTTATTTTCCTCGGTGAATACAAAAAAAAGAAAAAAATATTTAACAGCTTTGCTTTCTCCTTGTCTCTCTCTGCAACTCCCCCCCTCATTACTCTTTAACCACCTCCGGACCGCCTAACGCACGGATACGTCCGGAAGGTTGTTGATTGATTCCTCCTGGACGCATCCATGCGTAATCTCGCGAGACGTGAGATTTCGGTCAGAACCGGCCCGCGCATGCGCATCGCGGGCCGGCAAAAGTTCAAGGAGTATTTAGTCAGCAACCTGCCAGCCAATGATCGTTGTGATGATGATTTTTTTAAAAATCGAATCAGAAGCCAGCTAACACATCATATTAGTAAATATGATGTGTTATATGGCGTCCTCTGCTGGTCCTTTTCGTCGGTTGGTCTCAGCAGAGGAGCAGGCATCACTGTGAGTACCCACCAACACTTCACTTAGCCCCAAGATCACCCTCCATCACCCCCATCACCCCAATTAACCCCTTGATCGCCCCCTGTCAATCACCTAGTGAAAGGGAAAAAAGTGATCAGTGTAAACTGTCACTTTTTTTCCCACTTGTATTGACTGTTAGGTTTAGGATAGTTTAGGCCCCTTGGTTAGGTAGTTTAGCGATTGTTTAGCGCCCAGCCCACCGCACCACAGTCACTGATTCGCTGATTAGCGTATCGCTAATCAGCATTTGTACTTTTATAGTATCTGTAAGTGATCAAAACTGATCACAGTCAGATCTATAATAGTATTAGTGTCACCTTAGTTCGCCCTCCACCCAAAACGCAGTGTTTGCCCGATCAGGCCTGATCGGTCGCCCCACCGCAGTGACAAAAATTATAATTACACGCGCTGCGGCGATAAAAAATCTTTTTTGATATTTTTTATCAACTGCAGCGGCCTCCGGTACTTCGCTAGCCTCCCATTTGTAAGACAGGCTTGCTTTTTTTCTTGGGTAGTCTCAGGGAATACCACTAAATTTAGTTGCCCAAATGTCAAACAGGGGGTATTCTTCTGAAGAGGCCTACAGGCTTCTGACCCAGTCGGATGAGGAATGGGAACCCTCATCTGATGAATCTAGCGGGTCAGAACCTGTAGAAAGCAGTGTCACTCTGACCCAAAGTTCGGACGAGGAGGCTGAGGTCCCTGATAGCACCAGGCGTACCGAGCCCCGTGTCGCTAGACCACAGGTTGCGCAGGATCCACTTCAAGGGCAGCAGAGTGGGGCTGGCGCTGTCGGATTACGTGGTGAGGCATACACCAGCAGTGCAGCTCATCGTGGACCTAGTACCAGCACTGCCGTACAACATGGTGAAGTGGCGAGCACCAGAAGGGCAGTTGAAGCTGGTACGGTGGCACGTGCAGTAGTTACCCCGTCGCAGTCACCGCACAGACAGGCCCGTAGAGCCCCTAGAATCCCTGAGGTGCTGGCAAACCCTGATTGGCAGTCCCCAACTTCAGCCGCACCTGTAGTTCCCCCTTTCACTGCCCAGTCTGGAGTTTGGGTTGAGACAGCTCAGATCGGTTCAGCCCTGGGATTTTTTGAGCTGTTCTTGACTGCGGAGCTCTTAGACTTAGTTGTGGCAGAAACAAATCGGTATGCCACACAATTTATAACCGCCAACCCGGGATGCTTTTATGCCCAGCCTTTCCGGTGGAAACCAGTCCAAGTTTCCGAAATTAAAATTTTTCTGGGCCTTCTCCTCAACATGGGTCTAACTAAAAAAGCATGAATTGCGGTCATATTGGTCAACGAACCCAATTCATGACATGCCCATGTTCTCTGCTGCTATGTCCAGGACACGATTTGAGACCATCCTGTGTTTCCTGCACTTTAGCGACAACACCGCCTCCCGTCCCAGAGGCCACCCAACTTTTGACCAGCTCCACAAAATTCGGCCCCTCATAGACCATTTCAACCAGAAATTTGCAGATGTGTATACCCCAGAGCAAAACATCTGCATAGACGAGTCCCTAATACATTTTACCGGGCGCCTTGGCTTCAAACAATACATCCCAAGCAAGCGCGCCCGGTATGGGGTCAAATTGTATAAGCTCTGTGAAAGGGCCACAGGCTATACCCACAAATTTCGTACCTATCAGGGAAAAGATCAGACCCTGGAGCCGGTCGGTTGCCCTGACCACCTGGGGAGCAGTGGGAAGACAGTCTAGGACTTGGTGTCACCCTTATTCGGCAAGGGGTATCATCTTTATGTGGACAATTTCTACATAAGTGTGGCCCTCTTCAGGCATTTGTTTCTAGAACAGATTGGCTGCTGTGGCACCGCGCGAACTAGTCGCGCGGGCTTCCCCCAACGGCTCGTTACCACCCGTCTTGTAAGGGGGGAGAGGGCTGCCTTGTGTAACCAAGAACTGCTCGCGGTGAAATGGAGAGACAAGCGTGACGTTTACATGCTCTCCTCCATTCACGCAGACACGACAATCCAAATTGAGCGAGCAACCCGTGTCATTAAAAAGCCCCTCTCAGTCCACGACTATAACCTTCACATGGGAGGGGTGGACTTCAATGACCAGATGTTGTCTCTGTATTTAGTGTCCCCCAGAACCAGACACTGGTATAAGAAGGTGTCTGTATACCTAATTCAATTGGCTCTGTATAATAGTTTTGTTCTCTACAGTAAGGCTGGGAGAACACGATCCTTCCTCAAATTTCAGGAAGAGATCATCAAGAACCTCCTGTACCCAGGAGGTTCCGTGGCCCCATCCACCAGTGTAGTTAGCCGTCTACACGAGCGACATTTCCCCAATGTCGTTGCCGGTACCTCAACCCAACCGTCACCCCGAAAAAGATGTCGTGTTTGTAGCAGGAGTGGAATAAGGCGTGACACCCGCTATTTCTGTCCTGACTGCCCTGACCACCCTTCCCTATGCTTAGGGGAGTGTTTCCGGAAGTACCACACACAGGTACACCTAGCATAGGGATCACATCTCACCAGGACAGGCACACAGGGCTATTAGGGCCCATTCACACAGAGCTGCTGCAAACCTCTCCTTTCACCTGGGACAAAGTGCAAAACGCACTTCGCCACATCTTTGGGTGATTTGCGCTTTGCACATTGTCCCATGGGTAAAAAGGTTTGAGGTTTGTCCTATAAAGGTAAAAAAATAAAAATAAATCACCAGTAAGCAAAAAGGTTAATGTTCAGTTCAAAAAGTTAAAGTTTATATGTTCTGTTCAAAAGTTAATAAAATTATTGCGTTGCGGCCTGGTTTTTTCATTTTTTTATTTTTTTTTACCTTGCAGGTGGACCAACCGATCGACTAGCTGCAGCACTGATGTGCATTCTGACAGAAGCATTGCGCTGCTGTCAGATTACACACAAGTCGAGTATGCAGTGCTGCAAGACGAGATTTCTCCTCTGCAGTAAAAGATACGTTTGCCGAGGCATATGAGCTGAGGAGGTGGCGGTGTTCCTATGCTTTGGCAAACACTTTGTATATAAAAAATAAATAAAAAATCCCGGCAATGATTTATTCATTCACATCGATTGATGTGAATGGAGAAATCTGGTTTGCCAGGGCATATGAGCTAAGTGGGTATAGATGTTGGGCGGAGCTCCTATGTCTTGGCAGACGCCTTTCCCCTCCTTTTTTGGGGGAACAGAGATTTTTTCATCCACATTGATTGATGCGAATGAAGAAATCTGTGCCGTTCATTTTTTTCTTTCAGCCCAGAGGCTGAACGGAAAAAAAAAATCTCATTACCTGTATGCTCAATATAAAGAGAATAGCAGAAACTCCTAATGCTGGCCATACATGTAATGATTGCGGAGACCCTCAAATGCCAGGGCAGTACAAACACCCCACAAATGACCCCATTTTGGAAAGAAGACATCCCAAGGTATTCGCTGAGGGGCATATTGAGTCCATGAAAGATTGAAATTTTTGTCCCAAGTTAGCGGAAAGTGAGACTTTGTGAGAAAAAAAAAATCAATTTCCGCTAACTTATGCCAAAAGAAAATATATTCTATGAACTCGCCAGGCCCCTCATTGAATACCTTGGGGTGTCTTCTTTCCAAAGTGGGGTCACATGTGGGGTATTTATACTGCCCTGGCTTTTTAGGGGCCCTAAAGCGTGAAAAGAAGTCTGGGATCCAAATGTCTAAAAATGCCCTCCTAAAAGAAATTTGGGCACCTTTGCGCATCTAGGCTGCAAAAAAGTGTCACACATCTGGTATCGCCATACTCAGGAGAAGTTGGGGAATGTGTTTTGGGGTGTCATTTTACATATACCCATGCTGGGTGAGATAAATATCTTGGTCAAATGCCAACTTTGTATAAAAAAAATTGTAAAAGTTTTCTTTAGCCAAGATATTTCTCTCACCCAGCATGGGTATATGTAAAATGACACCCCAAAACACATTCCCCAACCTCTCCTGAGTACGGCGATACCAGATGTGTGACACTTTATTGCAGCCTAGGTGGGCAAAGGGGCACACATTCCAAAGAGCACCTTTCGGATTTAACCGGTCATTTTTTACAGATTTTGATTGCAAACTACTTCTCACGCATATGGGCCCCTAAAATGCCAGGGCAGTATAACTACCCCACAAGTGACCCCATTTTGGAAAGAAAACACCCCAAGGTATTCCGTGAGGGGCATGGCGAGTTCCTAGAATTATTATTTTTTGTCGCAAGTTAGTGGAATATGAGACTTTGTAAGGAAAAATAAATAAATAAAAAATCATCATTTTCCGCTAACTTGTGACAAAAAATAAAAAATTCTAGGAACTCACCATGCCCCTCACGGAATACCTTGGGGTGTCTTCTTTCCAAAATGGGGTCACTTGTTGGGTAGTTATACTGCCCTGGCATTTTAGGGGCCCATATGTGTGAGAAGTAGTTTGCAATCAAAATGTGTAAAAAATGGCCTGTGAAATCCGAAAAGTGCTCTTTGGAATGTAGGCCCCTTTGCCCTCCTTGGCTGCAAAAAAGTGTCACACATGTGGTATCGCCATACTCAGGAGAAGTTGGGGAATGTGTTTTGGGGTGTCATTGTACATATAAAAGTTAGGAAAAATGGACTGGGCACACCTAGGATATGGGATCAAACACTTTATTAGTATAGTAAAAATAGTATTTTTGGACGATATAAAAGGGATATGAAGAAGACAATATTTTTAAAAACTTAAAATACCACCTTAAATAGATGACATAATGTTAGACATATAATTAATAATACATAATGAGTTGTGTAACAAATATCTGAATAGTAGCAAAGGTTGTTAATAAAAATAACGAAGTTCATAAAATGCAATACAAATTCAAAAAATTCCTTTGATTGGAATGAAAGCAGTGCTTCTGTGTCCACTTGCAGTAGATGATATAATGCCTTGGGTGATACACAGTTTGTAATGAGCCCAATTGTTCTTTAAGAGAGGGGTATTATTAGTACGCTTCTATAGTAATAAGTTCCTCCTCACCAGAGTATTTCAAATGCTGATGTTAAAGTCCTTAAATCGGACCTTTCTGAGCAGCCAGTAAAAGTTATTACTTCACTGTAAGGGGTCTGTAAGCAATCTATGATTGTTCTGTGATGCGGCTAATATGAATAGTCTTCCTGGCCTGGCGGCGTCCCGCTTACGGTCAGTGTAACAACTATAATAATGTTGCCGACTTTTAGTTATGAAACAGTCTTACCGGTATAGTTGATCCCCGGTCTTGTTATGTTCGGCGGTTTCTTCAGTCCAAAGGAAGCTTGCCCAGGTCTCCTCCTACAGTCCGGAGGATGGCGTGTCCACAGTGTTCAGCGTTTACTCCACGTGGGATCACTTGTTAGGACAAGAACGCCGTCTCACTTTTACCTTTCAGGCTTTCACTTCTCACTTGGTCTCCGCGGTATTCGTTAGTAATTAATGGATGTGGTGCACTCACATATGTTCGGGGGTCCGACCAGACGCGTTTCGGGGTTAGAGTATCCCCTTCTTCAGTGGTAACCGGACCTCCCCGAACCTAGTCTCCTTTATAGCTAAAAAGGGGTTGGCAACAAGACCCGACGTGGATTTTATTCCGGAAGTCAATTTTTTTATATATATATCTTGTATATCTGACTTTATTCTTTATAATTGATTTGGTCATCTAGGCAATCCGTTACCTTAGTTCTTTCCCATATAACTGCGTTCAGTCTGTGTTTGTACTATCGATCCGAAAACCGCAGTTTTTAACTTTATGGCATTACTGCGGTTACGTTGCGTTATGTTGATGGACACAATCCTGAAGTTTTGCGGTTCATTCATTAGATATATAAATTATACTATTGTGAAGTAGGTATACAATATTAAAAACCTATATAATGAAGTTAATTTTGTTCAGAAATAATTTTATAGTTTTAAAAATAAAATATAGTTTTAAAAATGAAATATAATTAAATAGAATAAAATGCAATAAAACGGAGCTGCATACAGTATTGATAGTGATAGACATATTGGGGCGCAATTAGCCAGGGAGAGATTAAAACGTCGGGAAGATCACCATTAACTGGTTATACCTGTCAATGTCTCACTGGAATGTTTTTTTATTTTTTTATTTTTTTTCATACCATATTCTTACCAACAGAAAGTTATTAATATTCTTATTCGCAGGAGGAACAATCGGACGGTGTTTGTGAGTGGAGACCCACCGTCAAGGAGGGAAACCGCCGAGAATATAAAATTATTCGGCGGGATTCGTCCTCAACGGTAGGTCCCCACCCCCAGTCTTTATAGGAAACCAAATATTTCATATTTGGCGTTTAATCCTTCCGGAATCATGGTTTCCATTTTGAATATTCTTTGTGTTTCCATCCTCGACATCTTACTGATGTGATTCCCCTTCCTCCAACTTTTAGGTATTTTATCGATCGCTGCGAATTTTAAACCAGATGGGTCACTATTGTGAGTGTTTTTAAAATGTTGTGAGAGTGAGTGAGTTTCTACTCCTTTTTTAATGTTCGAAACATGTTCCGCTAGACGTTTTTTTAGAGTTCTTTTGGTTCTGCCTATATATTGCCTTTTACAAGGGCATTCTATAATATATATAACACTCTCTGAACTACATGTTAAAAA
The DNA here is from genome assembly GCF_014858855.1 of Bufo gargarizans. NCBI lineage: Eukaryota > Metazoa > Chordata > Amphibia > Anura > Bufonidae > Bufo > Bufo gargarizans. The sequence continues at coordinate 214,444,774 of NC_058085.1, read as the reverse complement.
TTATTTTATGATGTGTTTGTGTCCGTTAGTTGTAGAGATTATTTCTTTAGTCTGTCTCCCGAAAGAAGTTAGTTTACAAATGCCACATTGGCCACATCTGAAGAAACCTTTTAAGTCCATCCATCTACATAGTGATGAATTCTGGTGTGGAATATCTTCTTTAACTGTCGGTGCTATCTTATTCCCCAGATTTGGTGCCTTAGTAAAAATAATCAGGGGTTTGGGAGGAATTATTGTGCCAATCGTTTTTTCTTTTTTTATAACATCCCAGTGTTTATATATGATATTTCTTATCTTTTTATGATCTCCACTATAGGGTAGTATTAGTTTAATTAGGTTTTCTCCCTGTGCTTTAATGGTCTTCTGTTTTTCTTTGAAGATTTCTGTTCTTTCCATATTTCTTACTTTATTTAAAGCTACGTTTAAAATCTCTTCTGGGTATTTTTTTATTAAAAATTCTGTTTTCATTTTGTCGGCCTCCAACTCAAATTTTTCGGTGGTTGTACAGTTACGTCTTAGGCGTCGAAATTGACCTTGGGGGATATTTGAAAGCCAACTCGGTAAATGGCAGCTGTTATATAAAATATAACTGTTGCGAGTTGAGGGCTTGATATATGTACAGGTTTTTATTTTGTTTTCTTCAACATAAATATTTAAGTCTAAAAATTCTATGTGTTCTTTACTGGTTGTTCCTGAAAATTTGAGGTTTTGATTATTTTGGTTAATAGACTTTAAAAATATGTCCAGCTGTTCTCGTCCCGATCGCCAAATAAAAAATACATCGTCGATGTATCGCTGCCAGAGCACCAGGCTCGTCCCCAGTATGGGGGCCACATTCTGGTCTTCCCATTCCGCCATAAATAAGTTTGCGTAACTGGGGGCGAACCTGGTGCCCATGGCAGTTCCTCGAGTCTGTAAGTAAAACTCATCATTAAAATAGAAATAATTATGGGTTAAAATAAGGGCAATGCCTTCTATTAAAAATTCAATTTGTTGATTTGTCAATACACCTTCTAATATTAGTTGTTTTTTCACAGCTTCTTTGCCTTGGTCGTGGTCAATGACCGTATACAAGGACTGAACGTCCAATGATCCCATTATCCAGTGTTCCTCAAATACCATATTTTCTATTTTTTTTATTATTTGAGTCGTATCTTTTACGTAGGATGGGACCTTTTTTACTCTGGTTTGTAATAAAATATCAATATACATTGAAAGGTTGGCCGTTAAAGATTCGATCCCCGAAATGATTGGGCGTCCTGGTGGGTTGTCCTTGTCCTTGTGTATTTTTGGAATACAATAAAAAGCTGGTATACGTGGGTATTTGTTTAAAATGAATTCAAATTCTTCTTTGTTTAAAATGTCATTGTCTAATCCCTTTTTGCAAAATTCTTCTAAATGAGTATAAAATTGGTCAGTTGGATCCTTTGCTAGTTTTTGATATGTGCTTTTGTCTTCCAATTGTCGCAGACATTCCATATTGTATTTATCAATGTCCTGAATGACTATGGATCCTCCCTTATCCGCTGGTCGAATGACAATATTTTTTTCTTTTTGTAGGAGTTTGAGTGCTGTGATTTCACTTTGTGTTAGGTTATTTCGTTTATATTTAGTGTGGTTTTTAATCTTTTTTACGTCCCTCATCACACATTCGTTAAAGGTGGTCATTTCTGCACTTAATTCATTTCTTGGATAATTTTTCGACTTGTTTTTAAGTGAAGTATGGACAACATTATCGTTTTGTTTATTGAGAGTCGTTTCTTGAGTTGGTGGTTTTTTAAAAAAATATTTTTTCAAACATAATTTTCTTAAAAAATTTTCTACTCCAATAAAAATTTCAAATTTATTAAGAGGTTTAGTTGGGGCGAATTTGAGGCCTTTGTTTAATAGTTGTTTTTGAGTTTCCGATAATATTACTGAGCTTAAGTTTATAATTGCGTCATTTGTGATTATAGGTGATGTGACCTGTGGTGATAGTGTCTTTTTTCGTATTCCTCTTCTTGTCTTTCCCTTTCTTCGTGTTCTCTCCCTCTGTGGTAGTGCTTGTGATTCTGGTACTCGTTCTGTGACGTGTGCATTCCTCTCTTGAGGGGTGTTCTGTCGTGTTGGTGAATGTTCAGAATTTTGTTCCTCAAATTGTATTGGTGATCTGTGTGTGTTTTTTGTGTGATCTGTGTTTTTGGTGGGGGTGATCTCTGTCTTATTCGGGAACGGTGATGTGGCGGAGTGCGGTCTAAAAAATGGTCTCTTTCTTCCAATATTTCAAATCTGTTTTGAGTTGGTATGTTAAAATTATCATTTCTTGTTAGTGCTTTCTCAGTGATGTTTCTTTCTTTCCCAATATTTATGACTGCCTCTATTGCTGTTGTGTGTTCGTCTAATTCTTCTCTATTTTTATCTTCCCTATCTTTTCTTCCTCTTTTTCTGTAGTTCAATGTTTTCACCTTTTTTTCTATTATATCTTGCTCTAGTTTATCCAAATTATCACAAAGTTTGGATTGTAAATTATTATATTCTTCATTTTTGGTAATTTTGTCCATTGTTATTTTTATATCAGAGACCTGTTGGTTAATTTCTTCCAAAATCTCCATACGTCTTTTAATGACCAGTTTCGTACACGCGACCGATTGTTCCTGCAACATTTCCTCCCATTCTTTATTAAATTGGGTGCTGCACAGGTCTTGTGCAGGGATCTTATTAATTAATAGACCCTTGGGGATTTTGTTGATTTCAATACATCTTCTCAACGTCTTAATCTCCCATCTCTGCTTTAATTGGGGAATCAGAAGTAATTCTAATTCCTTAAACACATTATATATGCATATAGCGTCACTTGTTGATTCTATAGATGTGTTCTCAAAGTGGAAATTGTCGACTTTTTGTTTTTGATTTTCCATGTGCGTCCAAATATCCATGGTGAATCAACACACCGTGCTATCCACTCAGGTGACAAGTGGTAAAGAGTGAAGGTAATGAATAGGATGCACAGGTGTGTTGGTCCTCCAAAAAGGGTGCTCACAGTCGCACAGTGTCACCACACTGTTAAATCGGACAAACAAAAGTTAGGAAAAATGGACTGGGCACACCTAGGATATGGGATCAATCACTTTATTAGTATAGTAAAAATAGTATTTTTGGACGATATAAAAGGGATATGAAGAAGACAATATTTTTAAAAACTTAAAATACCACCTTAAATAGATGACATAATGTTAGACATATAATTAATAATACATAATGAGTTGTGTAACAAATATCTGAATAGTAGCAAAGGTTGTTAATAAAAATAACGAAGTTCATAAAATGCAATAAAAATTCAAAAAATTCCTTTGATTGGAATGAAAGCAGTGCTTCTGTGTCCACTTGCAGTAGATGATATAATGCCTTGGGTGATACACAGTTTGTAATGAGCCCAATTGTTCTTTAAGAGAGGGGTATTATTAGTACGCTTCTATAGTAATAAGTTCCTCCTCACCAGAGTATTTCAAATGCTGATGTTAAAGTCCTTAAATCGGACCTTTCTGAGCAGCCAGTAAAAGTTATTACTTCACTGTAAGGGGTCTGTAAGCAATCTATGATTGTTCTGTGATGCGGCTAATATGAATAGTCTTCCTGGCCTGGCGGCGTCCCGCTTACGGTCAGTGTAACAACTATAATAATGTTGCCGACTTTTAGTTATGAAACAGTCTTACCGGTATAGTTGATCCCCGGTCTTGTTATGTTCGGCGGTTTCTTCAGTCTAAAGGAAGCTTGCCCAGGTCTCCTCCTACAGTCCGGAGGATGGCGTGTCCACAGTGTTCAGCGTTTACTCCACGTGGGATCGCTTGTTAGGACAAGAACGCCGTCTCACTTTTACCTTTCAGGCTTTCACTTCTCACTTGGTCTCCGCGGTATTCGTTAGTAATTAATGGATGTGGTGCACTCACATATGTTCGGGGGTCCGACCAGACGCGTTTCGGGGTTAGAGTATCCCCTTCTTCAGTGGTAACCGGACCTCCCCGAACCTAGTCTCTTTTATAGCTAAAAAGGGGTTGGCAACAAGACCCGACGTGGATTTTATTCCGATTGTTCCTCCTGCGAATAAGAATATTAATAACTTTCTGTTGGTAAGAATATGGTATGAAAAAAAAGAAAAAAAGAAAAAAACATTCCAGTGAGACATTGACAGGTATAACCAGTTAATGGTGATCTTCCCGACGTTTTAATCTCTCCCTGGCTAATTGCGCCCCAATATGTCTATCACTATCAATACTGTATGCAGCTCCGTTTTATTGCATTTTATTCTATTTAATTATATTTCATTTTTAAAACTATATTTTATTTTTAAAACTATAAAATTATTTCTGAACAAAATTAACTTCATTATATAGGTTTTTAATATTGTATACCTACTTCACAATAGTATAATTTATATATCTAATGAATGAACCGCAAAACTTCAGGATTGTGTCCATCAACATAACGCAACGTAACCGCAGTAATGCCATAAAGTTAAAAACTGCGGTTTTCGGATCGATAGTACAAACACAGACTGAACGCAGTTATATGGGAAAGAACTAAGGTAACGGATTGCCTAGATGACCAAATCAATTATAAAGAATAAAGTCAGATATACAAGATATATATATAAAAAAATTGACTTCCGGAAAAAAAAATCCACGTCGGGTCTTGTTGCCAACTCCTTTTTAGCTATAAAGGAGACTAGGTTCGGGGAGGTCCGGTTACCACTGAAGAAGGGGATACTCTAACCCCGAAACGCGTCTGGTCGGACCCCCGAACATATGTGAGTGCACCACATCCATTAATTACTAACGAATACCGCGGAGACCAAGTGAGAAGTGAAAGCCTGAAAGGTAAAAGTGAGACGGCGTTCTTGTCCTAACAAGCGATCCCACGTGGAGTAAACGCTGAACACTGTGGACACGCCATCCTCCGGACTGTAGGAGGAGACCTGGGCAAGCTTCCTTTGGACTGAAGAAACCGCCGAACATAACAAGACCGGGGATCAACTATACCGGTAAGACTGTTTCATAACTAAAATTCGGCAACATTATTATAGTTGTTACACTGACCGTAAGCGGGACGCCGCCAGGCCAGGATAACTATTCATATTAGCCGCATCACAGAACAATCATAGATTGCTTACAGACCCCTTACAGTGAATTAATAACTTTTACTGGCTGCTCAGAAAGGTCCGATTTAAGGACTTTAACATCAGCATTTGAAATACTCTGGCGAGGAGGAACTTATTACTATAGAAGCGTACTAATAATACCCCTCTCTTAAAGAACAATTGGGCTCATTACAAACTGTGTATCACCCAAGGCATTATATCATCTACTGCAAGTGGACACAGAAGCACTGCTTTCATTCCAATCAAAGGAATTTTTTGAATTTTTATTGCATTTTATGAACTTCGTTATTTTTATTAACAACCTTTGCTACTATTCAGATATTTGTTACATAACTCATTATGTATTATTAATTATATGTCTAACATTATGTCATCTATTTAAGGTGGTATTTTAAGTTTTTAAAAATATTGTCTTCTTCATATCCCTTTTATATCGTCCAAAAATACTATTTTTACTATACTAATAAAGTGATTGATCCCATATCCTAGGTGTGCCCAGTCCATTTTTCCTAACTTTTGTTTGTCCGATTTAACAGTGTGGTGACACTGTGCGACTGTGAGCACCCTTTTTGGAGGACCAACACACCTGTGCATCCTATTCATTACCTTCACTCATTGTACATATACCCATGCTGGGTGAGAGAAATATCTTGGCAAAAGACAACCATTTTTTTATACAAAGTTGGCATTTGACCAAGATATTTATCTCACCCAGCATGGGTATATGTAAAATGACAGCCCAAAACACATTCCCCAACTTCTCCTGAGTACGGCAATACCAGATGTGTGACACTTTTTTGCAGCCTAGGTGGGCAAAGGGGCACACATTCCAAAGTGCACCTTTCGGATTTCACCGGTCATTTTTTACCGATTATGATTGCAAACTACTTCTCACGCATATGGGCCCCTAAAATGCCAGGGCAGTATAACTACCCCACAAGTGACCCCATTTTGGAAAGAAGACACCCCAAGGTATTTTGTGATGGGCATAGAGAGTTCATGGACGTTTTTATTTTTTGTCACAAGTTAATGGAATATGAGACTTTGTAAGAAAAATAAATAAAATAAATAAATCATCATTTTCTGCTAACTTGTGACAAAAAATAAAAAGTTCTATGAATTCACTATGCCCATCAGCGAATATCTTAGGGTGTCTACTTTCCGAAATGGGGTCATTTGTGAGGGTTTTCTACTGTCTGGGCATTGTAGAACCTCAGAAAACATGACAGGTGCTCAGAAAGTCAGAGCTGCTTCAAAAAGCGGAAATTCACATTTTTGTACCATAGTTTGTAAACGCTATAACTTTTACCCAAACCATTTTTTTTTTTTTGCCCAAACATTTTTTTTTATCAAAGACATGTAGAACAATAAATTTAGCAAAAAATGTATATATGGATGTCGTTTTTTTGCAAAATTTTACAACTGAAAGTGAAAAATGTCATTTTTTTGCAAAAAAATCGTTAAATTTCGATTAATAACAAAAAAAGTAAAAATGTCAGCAGCAATAAAATACCACCAAATGAAAGCTCTATTAGTGAGAAGAAAAGGAGGTAAAATTAATTTGGGTGGTAAGTTGCATGACCGAGCAATAAACAGTGAAATTAGTGTAGTGCAGAAGTGTAAAAAGTGGCCTGGTCATTAAGGGTGTTTTAGCTAGGGGGGTTGAAGTGGTTAAAGAGCTGACACCTTCAGATTTATACTTTGTAACATTTATATAATTGAAGAACATTTTAGGGTTAGTTTTACTCTCTTTTTTTCTTTATAGTTCAATTTTTTTCCTTATAGTTTTTCAGTGCTTCTGTGCTTTTGCTCTTCCTGAGGCTCGCTCTACTAAGTGGGCTTCTTATTAAGTGGAGTAAAAAAAAAAAGGAGTTTAAGAAAAGGAGTTGGAAACTAAGGTTGGATATAATTTCCTTTTGTGTTGTTGGCTAAATTCTAGGTAGTCCTTCAACTACAGCAGACAGAGTCTAATTCTAAATCATATTTACTGTTTTACTTTTTTTACGGTTGTAATCCCCAATTAGTATGTGTTGCACAATTTACAACGCAGTCCAGTGCACATCTTACATGATGTATGCAGTCCTGGAACTGCCGTTCGAGGGTGTATATCTTTGTTCAAGATGTGAGCAAATTACCCATTTGGAATCGCAAATCGAGTCTCTAAACGGGCAAGTTGCAACACTGAGAGGCATTGACAATTTGCAAAAGAGTTTGCTTTTCAATGAGCACTCTTTGGGGTAGATGAGGGGGAGGGTGACAGAGAGGAGGCTGGGTAAACTGAGGTAGCTAGCTGGGTAACAGTTAGAAAGCGGGGTAGAGGGAAGAGTGCCAGGGAGGCTAGCCTGATCTGACACAACCCAACAAGTTTGCACCTTTGGCAAATGAGGGGGATGTCAGGCCAGTGCTGCAGCTGGACACTTCCTCTGCCAGTCAGGGGGATGTCAGCTCCAGTAAGCAGGGAACCAGGAGAGCAAGGCAGGCCAGACAGGTGCTTGCAGAGGCAGACTCCATTATTAGGGGAACAGATAGGGAAATCTGTCACAAAGACCGTGATTGCCGAACAGTGTGCTGTCTTCCTGGCGCTTGAGTTCGACACATCGCGGATTGGGTTGACAGATTACTGGGAGGGGCTGGAGAAGATCCAGCTGTCATGGTCCATATCAGAAACAATGACAAAGTTAGAGGTAGGTGGAGAGTCTTTAAAAATGATTTCAGGGATTTAGGTCAAAAGCTTAGGGCAAGGACCTCAAAGGTAGTATTTTCCGAAATACTGTCTGTACCACAAGTCGCACAAGAAAGGCAGCGGGAGATTAGGGAGATTAACAAGTGGCTCAAGAACTGGTGTAGGAAGGAGGGGTTTGGTTTCCTGGAGAACTGGGCCGACTTTTCTATCGGCTACAGGCTCTATCGTAGGGACAGGAAGCACCTCAATAGGGAAGAGGCAGCTGTGCTGGGGAGAAAGATGGCCAGAAGTTTGGAAGAGTGTTTAAACTAGGGACTGGGGTAGGGGAATCACATTATAGGAGGGGAAGATAGGGCAGATAGAGACCGGGAGCAATGTAGTGGGACTGAAGGAGGAATGGACGGAGGGACTAGAACAGTTCAGAAGGAAAGATGTAGGGTAAAAAATGTACATAAACCTCTCAAATGTATGTATACTAATGCCAGAAGCCTGGCTAATAAAACTGGGGAGCTGGAATTAGTGATGCATGAGGAGAACTATGACATAGTGGGAATAACTGAGACATGGCTGGATGATAGCTATGACTGGGCAGTCAATGTACAAGGTTACAGTCTGTTTTGAAAGGATCGTGAAAACCGGAGAGGGCTTTGCCCTTTATGCAAAGTCTTGTCTAAAGCACACACTCCGTGAAGATATAAGTGAGGGACATGAGCATGTGGAGTCACTGTGGGCAGAGATACATGGAGCTAAAAACAACAATAAATTACTAATAGAAGTTTACTATAAACCACCTAATATACCAGAATCCACAGAAAATCTACTACTAAACGAGATAGACGAGGTGGCAAATCATAATGAGGTGGTTATTATGGGGGATCTCAATTACCCAGATATAGACTGGGAAACTGAAACTTGTATATCTCATAAGGGAAACAGGTTCTTGGCAATAACCAAAGACAATTACCTCTCCCAACTGGTTCAGGAGTCAGGACACGACTAGAGGGACGGCCATACAGTATTAACCAAAATGTCTGACAGAATAACAGACGTGCAGGTTGGGGGACACCTGGGAAATAGTGACCATAAAGTAATAACCTTCCAATTATCATTCAAAAAAGCATTTCTACAGGGAGGAACAAAAATACCAAACTTCAAAAAAGCTAAATTTAGCCAACTAAGAGAGGCCATAGGCCTAACTAACTGGGACAAAGTCCTCAAAAATAAAAATGCAGCCACAAAATGGAATATCTTTAAAAACATCCTAAAATCTAATTGTGAGAGGTACATACCGTATGGGAATAAAAGGTTAAGGAACAAAAAGAAACTAATGTGGATAAATAGAACTGTAAAGAAAGCAATAAATGACAAAAAGAAAGAATATAAATCACTAAGAAGGAAAAAAATAGAACATGTAAAAAACAAATAAAAGTGGCCAAACTAGAGACCGAGAGATTATTTGCCAAAGAGAGTAAAACGAACCCTAAAATGTTCTTCAATTATATAAATGTTAAAAAGTATAAATCTGAAGGTGTCGGCCCTTTAAAGAGTAATGAGGGGGGAGTCGCAGAGAGCGACGACGAGAAAGCAAAGCTGTTAAAAAAAAATATTTCTCCAATGTAGTCTCTGAGGAAAAAAACCATTCAGATGACATGCAAAATGTAAAAATAAATTCCCCATTAAAAGTGTCCTGTCTGACCCAGGAAGAAGTACATCAGCGACTTAAAAAGATTATAATAGACAAATCGCCAGGACCGGATGGCATACACCCCAGTATCCTAAGGGAATTAAGTAATGTCATAGCCAGACCCTTATTTCTGATATTTGCAGACTCTATACTGACAGGGAATGTCCCACAGGATTGGTGCATGGCAAATGTGGTGCCAATATTCAAAAATGGTGCAAAAACAGAGCCTGGAAACTATAGGCCGGTAAGTTTAACATCTGTTGTGGGTAAACAGTTTGAAGGTTTTCTGAGAGATGCTATTTTAGAGCATCTCAACAGAAATAAGCAAATAACGCCATATCAGAATGGCTTCATGATCGGTCATGCCAAACTAACTTACGGTAATCAGTTTCTATGAGGAGGTAAATTCTAGACTTGACAGCGGCAAATCAATGGATGTCGTATATATGGACTTCTCCAAAGCATTTGACACTGTACCACATAAAAGGTTAGCATATAAAATGAGAATGCATGGACTGGGAGAACACGTCTGTATGTGAGTAAGTAACTGGCTCAATGAAAGAAAACAGAGGGTGGTTATTAACGGTAAACACTCAAATTGGGTCACTGTCACTAGTGGGGTACCTCAGGGGTCAGTATTGGGCCCTATTCTCTTCAATATATTTATTAATGATCTTGTAGAAGGCTTGATTGTAAAGTATCAATTTTCGCAGATGACACTAAATTGTGTAAAGTAATTAACACTGAAGAGCACAGTATACTACTACAGAGGGATCTGGATAGATTGGAGGCTTGGGCAGATAAGTGGCAGATGAGGTTTAACACTGACAAATGTAAAGTTATGCACATAGGAAGGAATAATGCAAGTCACCCGTACATACTAAATGGTAAAACACTCGGTAACACTGACATGGAAAAGGATCTAGGAATTTTAATAAACAGCAAACTAAGCTGCAAAAAACAGTGTCAGGCAGCTACTGCCAAGGCCAATAAGATAATGGGTTGCATCAGAAGGGGCATAGATGCCCGTGATAAGAACATGGTCCTACCACTTTACAAATCGCTAGTCAGACCACACATGGAGTACTGAGTACAGTTCTGGGCTCCTGTAAACAAGGCAGATATAGCAGAGCTGGAGAGGGTCCAGAGTAGGGCAACTAAAGTAATAACTGGAATGGGGCAACTACAGTACCCTGAAAGATTATCAAAATTAGGGTTATTCACTAGAAAAAAGACGACTGAGGGGAGATCTAATTACTATGTATAAATATATCAGGGGTCAGTACAGAGTCTATCCCATCATCTATTTATCCTCAGGACTGTGACTGTGACGAGGGGACATCCTCTGCGTCTGGAGGAAAGAAGGTTTTGTACACAAACATAGAAAAGGATTCTTTACGGTAAGAGCAGTGAGACTATGGAACTCTCTGCCTGAGGAGGTGGTGATGGTGAGTACAATAAAGAAATTCAAGAGGGGACTGGATGTATTTCAGGAGCCTAATAATATCACAGGCTATAGCTACTAGAGAGGGGTTGTTGATCCAGGGTGTTATTCTGATTGCCTGATTGGAGTCGGGAAGGAATTTTTTATTCCCCTAAAGTAGGGGAAAATTGGCTTCTACCTCACAGTTTTTTGTTTTTTTTTGCCTTCTTATGGATCAACTTGCAGGATAACAGGCCGAACTAGATGGGCAAATGTCTTTCTTCGGCCTTATGTACTATGTTACTATGTTACCCTCCTGTTTTAGTGATTTATATGCTTTCTTTTTGTCATGTATTGCTTTCTTTAAAGTTCTATTTATCCGCATTGGTTTCTTTTTGTTCCTTAACCTTTTATTCCCATACGGTATGTACCTCTCACAATCAGATTTTAGGATGCTTTTAAAGATATTCCATTTTGTGGCTGTATTTTTATTTTTGAGGACTTTGTCCCAGTTAGTTAGGCCTATGGCCTCTCTTAGTTGGCTAAATTTAGCTTTTTTGAAGTTTGGTATGTTTGTTCCTTCCTGTAGAAACGCTCCTTTGAATGATAATTGGAAGGTTATTACTTTATGGTCACTATTTCCCAGGTGTCCCCCAACCTGCACGTCTGTTGTTCTGTCAGGCCTATTAGTTAATACTTAGTCTAGTATGGCCATCCCTCTAGTCGGGTCCTGAACCAATTGGGAGAGGTAATTGTCTTTAGTTATTGTCTTATATCACTTTTAACCATAACTGCGCTGCATCAAACATGTCATGATCATTCAACCATTCTATTACATGAAAGCTTTCCATTATTACACATGCAAACGGCCACCTGTCAACATACCAGCTGGTTTGCAAGAAGACTATCTCTATGGGTAGGGTACTACTGTTCATAGAATTGTGTCTCACTGTACATCAGCCCCACTCTTACCACACATTTTCTCCTGGCAGCTTCTCACATACCAGGATAACTTAGTTCTCTCTCAGCCTAAGTTTAGGAGTTCCTTAAGTCTCTCTCTACCAGGTCCCAGTTTTTCTACTTACTGAGGTGCATCTCACACACTGGAATTAAGATCACATATTGCTCTTCACAATATGCTAAATGCATTTTTTGCCTAACCTTTTCACTAATTTTGGACATGATTCTACAATTTACCATTAAACTCAAACTTATTACAATTTTTTTTCTAAATATTGTATCCTAATGAATACTCTTATTTAACATCTCTGGTTAATTGGCATTCAAGTTCTTTCTGACAACATATACATCCACGATGGGACAATTTACCTACAGAATTCCCCATACTCAGATTAGTCTTATATTATCCTAGAAGGGGGTATCCTTTTCATATATTTCAAATAACTTTAAGTATGAAACATACAGGAAACAATATGATGAGACACAAGACTGAGACAAAGCCTTCAGCACAGTGGATAACAATAGATTCCCACACACCAGGCAGGGTGTAGTTCAAGGGCACATGTGATTATGGGCTTCACTTTTTCTTACCTTATGGACTTTGTCTTCTGTCCACCTGACAGAAAAACCCACACCTACTGGTATCTCTTGTACACTCAGGATTTTATAGATATAATGCTCATACATTCACACAGTAAAGAAGGCCATTCAGATATCCTCATGTTTAAAAATAACTGATATTTTGTGGCTGGGTGGGATAAACTGGGGTCAGTTTGTGAGTAACCATGCTCGCTGCACCGTGGTTTTGGACAGAACCAAGGCCGCTTAATAAAACTTTACTCTCCTGGGACTGTAATGGTTGCTGCACCCTGGACACCCAGATGTCACAACCAGACAGCTGAGAAGCTCTGACAGAGGCCTTTCAGAACCTCCTCCTTGAATTTCTGTGTTGTGGTATTCAGCTCCTCCTCTCGTCAGCCTCTCTCAGCTGTCATGTCTTAATTGCTTCCCTTTAAATGCCTCCCCAGAATGCTTTTCTGGGCGGCTTATATTATTTCCTGGAGTGTGTGTGCACGCTGATCTGTCCTCCTGTTTGCTTCAAAGCTAAGTGTACTTTTATATGTTAATATCTGTTTGCTGGATCCCAGATGACCCTGACTCCCTCCGTGTCTTGTGTAGGGAGCCGGTGGTCGTGTCCCCTCACTATAGTAGGGTGCTCAGGGCTTTATAGTCAAGGTTCGTGGATATGCAAACCTCCACCATTAGGATCTTTGCATAGGCTGAGCAGCCAGGGAAAGTGCCAGGTCTTCTGCAGGGGTCTCCCTTGGTTCCTTAGTTTTTGGATCCAGCGAGTCGTTTATACATGTTGCTTTGCCTTGTTACCTGTACACATTCCGTGACATTATAAGCCGCCAAAACCGTCTTAAGCATGGATCCGGTTTCACTTTTGGCTGAACGCTTCCAGGGTCTTTCATTGGAGGTAGCTGACCTCCGTAAGACTTTGTCTCAGCTTCAAGTGACCGGTTCAGCTTGCGTTCATGGAGCTTGTTCTGAGCCTAAGATCTCGCTCCCGGATACGTTCTCCGGGGGTAGTGAGAATTTTGTGCGTTTTAGAGAGGCTTGCAAACTCCATTTTCGCCTTCTTCCCCATTCTTCTGGTGATGAGGAACGGAGGGTGGGGATCATTATATCGCTGCTCAGGGGTAACGCTCAGTCCTGGGCCTTTTCGCTGCCGGAGGGGGCACGGCCCCTCCGTTCAGTGGATGAATTCTTTTTAGCCCTGGGTCAGATATATGATGATCCGGATCGTATTGCTCTGGCGGAGTCTAGACTACGTCTCCTATGCCAGGGTAAACAATCCGCAGAAATATACTGCTCAGAATTTCGGAGTTGGGCAGCTGATACTGGTTGGAATGATGCTGCACTCCGAAGTCAATTTTGCCATGGTCTTTCAGAGGGATTGAAAGATGCATTTGCCTTTCATGAAAGGCCTATTTCTTTGGACTCTGCTATGTCTCAGGCCGTTCGTATTGACAGGCGTCTTAGAGAGAGAGGAGAGATCTCTCTTTCCTGTCATACTCGGTCCCAGGACTGTGCAGCGGTCCCATTCTCTGCGCAGGGGTCTCAGTCGCTGTCAGCCCCTTCTGAGCAGGAGCCCATGCAGCTGGGGTTGATTGCTTCTGACAATAGAAGATTCAGCCCGCATGAGAGGGTTTGTTTTTGTTGTGGAGGTATTAATCATTTGGCAAATATTTGTCCCTCTAGGAGATTCAGGCAGTTCTCTGGGTATAATAAAGAAACAAAGAGGAAAAAATCTTTGAAAAATGTTCCGTCTGTTACTATTGGCAGGATTGAGGCGGAAATTGAAGATTTTCCGTTTGCTTGTAGTTCCCGTTTTGTCCTGCCGGCTAGGGTGGCGCTAGAGAGCAAGAACATTTTTTGTGAGATTTTTGTGGATAGTGGAGCAGCGGTTAATCTCATTGATAATCACTTTGCGATAACTCATGGTTTCCAGGTGTGCGCTTTGAGAAAGGATATTCCTGTGTTTTCTATCGATTCCGCTCCACTTTCTCAGAAGTCATTAAAGGGCATAGTTCACAATATCCGTTTAATTGTGAGTGATGCTCATGTTGAGGATGTGTCATGTTTCGTCCTTAGCGGTTTGCCGACTCCTCTAGTGTTGGGGCTACCCTGGCTCACTAAACATAACCCCACCATTGATTGGCAAGCAAGGCAAATAAATGGTTGGAGTGACTTTTGCAGAGAGAATTGCCTCACGACATCTGTTTCTGAGGTTGCTACTAAGACTGTACCATCTTTTCTCTCTGAATTTTCGGATGTCTTCTCTGAGAGTGGAGTTCAGGATTTGCCCCCGCACAGGGAGTACGATTGCCCTATTAATCTCATCCCAGACGCCAAGCTGCCTAAATCTCGTTTATACAATCTTTCCCAACCTGAGAGGATCGCTATGCGTACTTATATCTCTGAGAGTCTGAGAAAGGGACACATACGACCCTCAAAGTCACCTGTTGCCGCTGGTTTTTTCTTTGTTAAGAAAAAAGATGGTTCTTTAAGACCTTGTCTGGATTTCAGGGAGCTGAACAATATCACAATTCGTGACCCTTATCCGCTTCCTCTGATCCCGGACCTGTTTAACCAGGTTGTTGGGGCTAAAGTCTTTTCCAAATTAGATTTAAGAGGGGCATACAACCTGGTCAGGGTCAGAGAAGGGGACGAATGGAAGACGGCCTTCAATACCCCTGAGGGCCATTTTGAGAATTTGGTTATGCCTTTTGGGTTGATGAATGCCCCAGCCGTTTTTCAGCATTTCGTGAACAGCATTTTTTATCATTTGATGGGAAAATTTGTATTGGTGTATTTGGATGACATTTTGATTTTTTCTCCCGATTTCAAAACTCATAAGGAACATTTACGTCAGGTCTTGCTCATCCTGCGGGAGAATAAATTATATGCGAAACTGGAAAAATGTGTGTTTGCGGTTCCAGAAATTCAATTTCTGGGGTTTCTTCTCTCCGCTTCTGGTTTTCGCATGGACCCCGAGAAGGTCCGCGCTGTGCTTGAGTGGGAGCTTCCTGAGAATCAAAAGGCGCTGATGCGTTTTTTGGGCTTTGCCAATTATTACAGGAAGTTCATTTTGAATTATTCTTCTATTGTTAAACCACTCACTGATATGACCAGAAAGGGGGTAGATTTTTCTTCTTGGTCAGTAGAGGCGCGTAAGGCCTTTTCTGATATCAAGGAGAGTTTTGCTTCCGCTCCCATCTTGGTGCAACCTGATGTTTCATTACCCTTCATAGTTGAGGTTGATGCTTCTGAGGTGGGTGTGGGGGCGGTCTTGTCTCAGGGTTCCTCTCCTGCCAATTGGCGACCGTGTGCCTTTTTCTCAAGAAAACTCTCCTCCGCAGAGAGAAATTACGATGTGGGAGATAGGGAATTGTTGGCCATCAAGTTGGCTTTTGAGGAATGGCGCCATTGGCTAGAGGGGGCCAGACACCCTATTACCGTATTTACTGACCATAAAAATCTGGCCTACTTGGAGTCAGCCAAGCGTCTGAACCCGAGACAGGCCAGATGGTCGTTGTTCTTTTCTAGGTTTAATTTTGTTGTCACGTTCCGCCCTGGAGTTAAGAATGTGAAGGCAGATGCCCTGTCACGTTGTTTTCCGGGAGGCGGGAATTTTGAAGACCCGGGTCCCATTTTGGCTGAAGGTGTGGTGGTCTCTGCTCTTTTTCCTGAATTGGAGGCAGAGGTGCAGGCAGCCCAGTCAGAGGCTCCTGATCTTTGTCCTCCTGGGAGGTTGTTTGTGCCTCTCGCTTTAAGACACAAGATTTTTAAAGAACACCACGATACGGTCCTTGCTGGGCACCCGGGGGTAAGAGCCACACTGGATCTCATCGCTCGGAGATTCTGGTGGCCTGCGCTTCGTAAGTCGGTTGAGGGTTTTGTGGCAGCCTGCGAGACTTGCGCTCGTGCCAAGGTCCCTCATTCACGGCCATCAGGTCCTCTCCTTCCCTTACCCATTCCTTCCCGTCCTTGGACACATCTGTCCATGGACTTTATCACGGACCTGCCTCGTTCCTCGGGGAAGACTGTGATTCTGGTGGTGGTGGACCGTTTTAGCAAAATGGTGCATTTCATCCCTTTTCCTGGTTTGCCCAATGCTAAGACGCTGGCGCAGGCATTTGTTGATCACATTGTCAAGTTGCACGGTATTCCTTCAGACATAGTCTCTGATAGGGGCACGCAGTTTGTTTCCAGATTCTGGAAGGCTTTCTGTTCTCGCTTGGGGGTTCGGTTGTCATTCTCTTCTGCTTTCCACCCGCAGTCGAATGGCCAGACAGAGCGCGTCAATCAGAATCTGGAGACATATCTGCGTTGTTTTGTGGCGGAGAATCAAGAGGATTGGTGTTCTTTTTTGTCCCTTGCTGAGTTTGCTTTAAATAACCGTCGTCAGGAGTCCTCTGATAAGTCACCATTTTTTGGTGCATATGGGTTTCATCCACAGTTTGGGACTTTCTCGGGAGAGGGGTCTTCTGGTTTACCTGATGAGGACAGATTCTCCTCGTCTTTGTCATCTATTTGGCAAAAGATTCAAGATAATCTAAAGAGCATGAGTGAGAGATATAAGCGTGTGGCTGATAAGAGACGTGTGCTTGGTCCGGACCTGAATGTTGGTGATCTGGTGTGGTTGTCTACCAAGAATATCAAATTGAAGGTTCCCTCCTGGAAGTTGGGTCCTAGGTTTATTGGGCCTTACAAAATCCTGTCTGTCATCAATCCTGTTGCATACCGTCTTGATCTTCCTCAGACTTGGAAGATCCATAATGTTTTTCATAAGTCCTTATTGAAACCTTATGTTCAACCCATTGTACCCTCGCCTTTGCCTCCTCCTCCGATTATGGTTGATGGGAATCTTGAATTTCAGGTCTCTAGGATTGTGGATTCTCGTCTTGTCCGCGGTTCTCTTCAGTACCTTGTTCAGTGGGAGGGGTATGGTCCTGAGGAGAGGATGTGGGTCCCAGTGACGGACATTAAGGCCTCTCGTCTCATCAGGGCATTCCATAGGTCCCATCCTGAGAAGGTGGGTTCTGAGTGTCCGGAGTCCACTCGTAGAGGGAGGGGTACTGTCACAACCAGACAGCTGAGAAGCTCTGACAGAGGCCTTTCAGAACCTCCTCCTTGAATTTCTGTGTTGTGGTATTCAGCTCCTCCTCTCGTCAGCCTCTCTCAGCTGTCATGTCTTAATTGCTTCCCTTTAAATGCCTCCCCAGAATGCTTTTCTGGGCGGCTTATATTACTTCCTGGAGTGTGTGTGCACGCTGATCTGTCCTCCTGTTTGCTTCAAAGCTAAGTGTACTTTTATATGTTAATATCTGTTTGCTGGATCCCAGATGACCCTGACTCCCTCCGTGTCTTGTGTAGGGAGCCGGTGGTCGTGTCCCCTCACTATAGTAGGGTGCTCAGGGCTTTATAGTCAAGGTTCGTGGATATGCAAACCTCCACCATTAGGATCTTTGCATAGGCTGAGCAGCCAGGGAAAGTGCCAGGTCTTCTGCAGGGGTCTCCCTTGGTTCCTTAGTTTTTGGATCCAGCGAGTCGTTTATACATGTTGCTTTGCCTTGTTACCTGTACACATTCCGTGACACCAGAGCTGCTTACCAAAACACAGTCCTCAGACAGTTGCGTTCACCAGAGGTGAACACAACTGGGTTTGTAAGAGACTGTCTTAACTCGTACTTTTACAACATAAAAAAAAAGGAAAGACACACACAAAGTAGACAAGACAACAATGACAACCAAATATCAATCTAGATATGTCTCTATCAACCCGTACTATCTTTAACGTGTGGTACAGAGTTATTTATTCCTGTAGTCTTCTCACACAGACTATGGACTGCAATTCCTAGAATCCCTGACTCTACACACAATATTCAATAACCTTACACTACTTATCCAATAATCATTATCTCTTACCTCAGTTCAGATTAAACTTATCCCGTTTTCCAATGATTATATATACGGATCAGTCACCTCTCCTCAGTCCAGGTGGATCAGCCTCTGTTTAATGGCAATTGGGCTGGAGGTTTTTTGACTCTAGTATTCCGAGACTTCCTGGTGAACGTTTTTCATGTTGGGTTCTGGCTCGAAGGACCAAGTTGTTAGGGAAGTTCTTCTTTTACCAAGTCAGGATTGGAGTCATCTGAATTTGGAGCAGGAATTTTGTTTGTCTCCTTGCCGGCAAGCAAATAATCTGACCTGTAGATAAATACATACTTTTTACATATTATTTTTTCCAACAGTGTTTATAGGAGCGCTGGATACTGCAAGTAATCGTCGAGACACCAGAGGTCGCCAACATCCATTAATGAATATCAACTTACTAATTTATTGTTTGATCCCCTGAATAACCAGAATATCTATATTACTGGGGAAATGCATCGGGACAGTACAGCAAGAGCTTGATGTTTGATGCAGGGTTACAGAAAGGATGTACAGGGCTTAGCCAATGAGAAATGGGGTCACCCCTGTTAGGGTGGGATTCTCTGCTTTTAGGCACGGGTAGTCCAGGGAAACTGATGGGGCAGTAGAACTAGGGACAGAAGAAACTGGGGGATGTTTTAGAAACTGGGGGTGTTTTAGACACTGGTCTTAATTCCCCTTTATCTGGCAGTGGATGCACCAAATTAATGTAGAGGAGCGGGCTTCTACATAACTTCTGTGTATTCACTGCCTGTCTAAATCTACTCCAGCTCCCTTGCTGGCATATATTTAGACCAGTCTGATAAATGAGACATGCCTGCCAGAGAGACCCCTTATTTAGACTTGGTGTGAGCAGGGAAAAGTCACAGATTGCAGCGCAAATAACCTTTGCGCTACAATCTGAGACTCTAAAAAGTGGCATATATATGTTGTATCTGACCCCCTAGGTCCCTAGTTTTGATCCAAATGGACATTACAGCTCCATTTCTCAACACCCAACTATGAGGGGTAAATTGCTATTTTTACAGCAGAACCAAGAGACCTGGAAGTGCAAATTCAGAATCTACACGCAGAATTTTAATTAATGATTAGCTGGATGCAATATAGGCAATATAGGCACCTGAGCCCTTTTTGATGAGCCCATTGCACTGATATACAGAAACTACTGCGAACATCTTTTTAAACTTTTGTTTATTTTGAGATGTTTATTAACAATTTTTGTTGTTGTGGAGATTATATTTTAATTGAAGTATTAAAGGTTATGTTTTAATAGAGTCAATTTACTCCAATTCTTGTATAGGTCATCCCATTTCCTCATAATAAAAAAACTATAAAAAAATAAACATCATAGGCATTTTTGTGTCCAAAATGCCTGTACTGTTAAAATTTTAACATATTTATTAGTGATGAGCGGCATAGGCAATATTCGCTTTCATTATATTTTGCTAATTTATGGCTTAATATTCGCCATAAATTTGCAAATTCTTGAATTCACAATCTCCAATCATTATTTTCTTGATTGCGAAAATCGGCAATGTAGTTTGCGCGTATTGCGCTCGCAATACAGGCGTGGCTCACTTTTGCTACATTTGTCAAGCTACTAGAAGTTTCCTGAGATTGGAGAAAATGGTTGGCAGCAACTTTCGTGTGTGTGAATAACAACTCCTGCATGGCAGAACAATAGCTTTATATGCAGATAGAGTGCTCCAATATATTTGCTATTGAGCAAATCAGCACTAATGACGCTCATATATTTTTTTTTTCGCAATACATGAAACTTCACATTTTATCAGATTTGAGTAAATATTACTGATTAGTGCATTAAGTATTTTTATGGCATCACAGCACAATGTCTATCACATGTATGTATGGACTAATCCCTATCACAGCACAGTAATTCCTATCACACTACCTAACACCCTAACACTAGAATATTTTGCGCTCAACACTAATATTTATCCCATATGCTTCACCTCCCCCAACAAAGTGAATAAAAAGTGAGCAAAATAGAGCTCTGAAAAATGATGTGGAATTTGATTGGCTGCTATGGGCAACTAAGCAAGGTTTCCTTTGCACACCTAGATGCCACATTAGATGATATGGCTGAAATACCTCCATTTCAAATTCAGAGCAAAATCCACTACAGAGAAGCCTGCATCACAGTGTGTTATGCATGTCAGTGTAAAGCGAGTTCCACTATGCCCCTGTACAGGAGAGGCTTGGGGGGAAAAGCAAACTTGCCAACTAAGTGGCACCAGACTTTTGATGCCCATGATCTTGCAGAGCCGGCATTCATTATTTTTAAAAACAATTGAGGTTTATCTGAGGAGTTAAATGGCTAACACCCATTACAGCTGACATCCAATACAAAGTAACACAGGCATTACTCTTGAGACTTCATCATACATTTACAGCATTTCAGTATAACTACAACACTTTAGCTCATGAGTAGTGATGAGCGAAACCAGAATGCCACGTCCGGGACCGTAACAGACATTTTGTTGTCTGTGTACCAAACCCGAGCACGGATTTTGGCGTCAAAGTCCGTGTCCGGGTTAGTTGTTAATTGTTTAAATTAACCTTGTTAAAAGCTGCAGCACAGCCAATAAACAAGCGCTTAAGCTGGCGGTACTTGGAAGCCATCACAGTCATGCTTATTATTGGAATGGTTGTGATTGGGTGACGCACCATGTGACCATGCATGCATACCTCACAACTTTGTAAACGAAGAGGGACATTATGTGTGGTGCACACATTTTTCCACACTAGGCCACGCCTCTAACTCCACCAAAAACATAACTATGCACCTAATCCCAACCAGTTCCCTTAATGCCCCCACTTAACAGTTATTCCCCTTCATGCCACCGCACAGTATTTATGCCCACACTGTGCCCCCTCACAGAATTATGCCCAGCTGTGCCCCCCAGCAATGTGCCCAGTTATGTGCCCTCTCACAGAATAATGCACAGTTGTGACTGTTTTATAACTGGATGCAAACTGCTGTCAAGATCCTAGTTACATTAAAGTTCTTAGTTGGATTCAAACTCTGCCGCATTCTTCTATCTCCATACTACAACCACTCTCATCATTTTTCACCACCAAGGTGCTGGCTAGAGATGTCTCGAACATAAAATTTTCTGTTCGCAAATGGCGAACGCAAATTTTTTCAAATGTTCGCGAACGGGCGAACCGCCATTGGCTTCAATAGGCAGGCAAATTTTAAAACCCACAGGGACTCTTTCTGGCCACAATAGTGATGGAAAGGTCGTTTCAAGGGGACTAACACCTGGACTGTGGCATGCTGTAGGGGGATCCATGGCAAAACTCCCATGGAAAATTATGTAGTTGACGCAGAGTCGGGTTTTAATCCATAAAGGGCATAAATCACCTAACATTCCTAAATTGTTTGGAATAACGTGCTTTAAAACATCAGGTATGATGTTGTATCAATCAGGTAGTGTAACGGTTACGCCCGCTTCACAGTGACAGACCAAACTATGACAGACCAAACTCCCCGTTAAATGCACCGCAAACAGTCCATTTGCACAACCGCAAACTCCCCATTTCCCCATATCAGGGGACGTGTATATGGCATCGATTTTAGGAACCGGGAGATGGAAAAAGATGCAAAGATGCTTGGTCGGTCCTCATACTTCAAATTTGGTGCACTGCGCATGCAATAGAATGTGCCACCAGATAGGAGCGGTGTGTTAAAGGGAACCTGCCATGTGGATATTTGATTATAATCTAATTATATACAATCATTAACTACTAAAAAGTACCTTAGATGAATTCACTTACTGGTGTGACACATGGTTACCTCATAATATACACACAAAGATGCCACATGCAGCATGTTAATAAGCTGATTCGAGTCCAGCGTTTTGTCATGGAGTCCAGCGTATATTTAATTCAGAGCTATAGCCACTCCCCTGCCCACCTGCTGCTGATTCATATGAAAACAAACTGTCATTGAGCAGCAGGTGTGCGGGGAGAGTCAGGAGCTTATGAATATTCATGACTCATCCCTATCAGCTGGATCTTTTCAATACAAGATGTTGGCAGATTGACTGGGTCAATTAAAGAAAGTGACCCAGCATTTTGCTAAAAGAATCAGTCACTTATTTATGTTGCCCTTAGTTAGGACACCACAAAACTGGTGACAGGTTCCCTTTAAGTAGTACTATTCTTATCAGTTTAATCCCTGTTACGTCCCCTATCAGGGGACGTGTATATGGAATCGATTTTAGGAACCGGGAGATGGAAAAGATGTTTTAATCCGTTTAAACCCTGTTACGTTCACTAGTATTATTATTATAAGGTGTGTTAAGTAGTACTATTCCTATCAGGGGACGTGTATGGAATAGATTTTAGACAACCACAAAGAGTTGTCAATAGTTGACACACTCATGACATAAATTGTATTCCTCTATGCGTCAATCTTGGTGTAGTGATGACTGTGCTTGTGTGCACGTTTGGGAGATTGCAGGTGATGGGGGGTTTTCAAAGCCTATGGTCGTGCTGAGGTAGTTCACTGACAGTTAAGTGACCCAGAAAACAATGATTCTGCAATGTGGGCCCATTGTTAGCCTAGTAGGCTTTAATGATCACCTTAGATGATCACAAAGAAAATTAATGTTTTTTTCTATGCAAAATTATCCAGCTGATCCCTTTTGGTCTGTTCACAATGAAGCAACGACCTTATCATCTGGGGTGTGCCAACATTGCCATTGCCAACACACTCAGAGGTGGTCGCTTAATTGTGTTATGCAAGCCCCGATCACGAAGGGGAATTGACACATGTATGTGCCTTTTTGTTTGTTTTTGAAGCCACAGTGCAGCAGCAGAGGCCAGAAAAATTATGCATGTACACATGCTTGAAAAATTAGGTATTTTTCAGCTGCTGCTCTAGCAGCGGCCAGAAAGATTGATGTTTCCCAGGCAGAAAGTGCCCTAAAATATTGTGGCTTGAACCCTAGTTGGTGGCGGATAAGTCATGCAAGTCATCCGGCATTCAGAGATACAATACAGCAGCGTGTGGACCATTTTTAGCCCATGGCAGCTCATCTCAGTCATGAGGCCTTTTTTAGTCGAATGTATCGCCCACTGTCAGTCCCTTTGAGATCCATCCCTCATTCATCTTAATAAAGGTGAGTTAATCTAGACTTTTTTTACCCAGACGACTTCTCTTCTCAGTGACAATACCTCATGCTGCACTGAAGGTCCTTTCTGACAGGACACTTGAAGCAGGGCAGGCCAGAAGTTCTATCGCAAATTGGGATAGCTCAGGCCACAGGTCAAGCCTGCACACCCAGAAGTCAAGGGGTTCATTGCTCCTCAGAGTGTCGATATCTGCAGTTAAGGCGAGGTAGTCTGCTACCTGTCGGTTAAGTCGTTCTCTGAGGGTGAACCCCGAAGGGCTGTGGCGATGCGTAGGACTTAAAAAGCTCTGTGTGTCCTCCATCAACAACACTTCTGTAACGCGTCCTGTCCTTGCCGGCGTGGTCGTGGTAGGAGGAGGATTACTTTCACCTTTTCCCCAGTTAGATTCCCGTTCTGCTGTGACATTACCCTTATACCCTGTGTAAAGCATACTTTTAAAATTATTGTGGAACTGCTGCATCCTTTCCGACTTCCGGTAATTCGGTAACATTTCAGGCACTTTCTGCTTATACCGGAGGTCTAGTAGCGTGGCCACCCAGTACAGGTCGTTCTCTTTCAGCCTTTTTATATGAGGATCCCTCAACAAGCATGAAAGACCCCATTTGCACAAGGTTGGATGCAGTGGTGTACATATAGGGGTCGCAGGGGTCGCAGTTGCGACCGGGCCCGGCACCCCAGGGGGGCCCGGCCGCCTGCGGACCCCTGGGGCCCCTGCTGCAGCTGTGTCTCAGACTCAGACGGACCGTCACATACGTTGCCCCCCGGCCCGGGCCCGCCCTCCTTCCTCCTCCTTCCAAGTTCCACCTCCTTCTTCCTCCTCCCTCCTCCAGTCCTCCCTCCTCCTCCTCCCAGTCCTCCCTCCTCCCTGCGGTCACTCACGTCAGCGCCGGCGCCGGGCCCGTGAACTCCCGCGAGACCTGTGCGAACTCCTGTGCAGGTCTCGCGGGAACACGCGCCTGTTCTCAGACGGGATCCGGACGTGACGACGAGAGGACGTGTCTTGTGAGAAGAGGACCCGCCGAGGCGCCGACCGGAAGAACAGAAGAAGAAGAACCGAAGTTCCTCTGCCCTGCCCGCGACGGTCGGTAAGTAAAAGCCGGGGGGGGGGGCGTGCGGGACCGGGACCGGACCCTGACCCAACCGGACCCGACCCCGACCCAACCGGACCCGACCCAACCGGACCCTGGGGCCGCCAGCAGATGACGACGGGGGTAGCAGCTGCAGGAGGGCACACTAGGCCCACAGCCCCCCAGGCAAATGACCGGGGGGGGCAGCAGCAGGCCCACAGCCCCCCAGCCCCCCAGGCAAATGACCGGGGGGGCAGCAGCAGGCCCACAGCCCCCCAGGCAAATGACCGGGGGGGGGCAGCAGCAGGCCCCCAGCCCCCCAGGCAAATGACCGGGGGGGGGGCAGCAGCAGGCCCACAGCCCCCCAGGCAAATGACCGGGGGGGGGGCAGCAGCCTCATAGCCCCCCAGGCAAATGACCGGGGGGCAGCAGCAGGCCCACAGCCCCCCAGGCAAATGACCGGGGGGGCAGCAGCAGGCCCACAGCCCCCCAGGCAAATGACCGGGGGGGGGGCAGCAGCAGGCCCACAGCCCCCCAGGCAAATGACCGGGGGGGGGGGCAGCAGCAGGCTCACAGCCCCCCAGGCAAATGGCACACCAGGCCCCCAGCTCCCCAGGCACCCCCCCTGGCAGATGACCGGGGGGGTAGCGGGCTAGCGGCAGGGCACACTAGGCCCACAGGCACCCCCCCGGAGTGGCAGATGATCCGGGGGGGGGTTTAGCGGCGGCAATCTTTGGCAGGAAAAGCCTGCAGGGCCGCAGCAACAGAGCACACTAGGCCCCCAGCCCCTCAGGCATCCCACCTGGCAGATGACCAGGGCGGGGGGAGTTGGGGGCAGCGGCAATCTCTGGCAGGAAAAGCCTGCAGGGCCGCAGCAACAGGGCACACTAGGCCGCCAGCCCCTCAGGCATCCCCCCTGGCAGATGACCAGGGGGGGGGGAGTTGGGGGCAGTGGCAATCTCTGGCAAGAAAAGCCCGCAGCAACAGGGCACACTAGGCCCCAAGGCATCCCCCCTGGCAGATGACAGGGGGAGGGTTTACAGTCACTGGCACTCGTCTCTGGCAGGAAAAGCCCGCAACAGGGCACACTGAGTCTGACTGTAAACCCTCCCCCCCCTCCCCCTGTCATCTGCCAGGGGGGATGCCTGGGGGCCTCAGTGTGCCCTGTTGCGGGCTTTTCCTGCCAGAGACGAGTGCCAGTGACTGTAGTCTGTCAGGGGGGGGGGCTCAGTTTGCCCTGTTGCTGCGGGCTTTTCCTGCCAGAGACGAGTGCCAGTGACTGTAAACCCTACCCCCCCCCCCTCCTCCCTCCCGTCATCTGCCTTGCTTTGATGTGATTGCCAGATTGGGGCCTGGGCTGATCTGATCATCTGAGGGGGTCTTTGAAAGCAAAGACCGTCTTTGCTTTCAAAGACCCCCTCAGATGATCAGATCAGCCCAGGCCCCAATCTGGCAATCCCATCAATAAATTCAGGCTGCCCCAGGGCCCCACTGCTGCAGGTCATTGTTCTCAGCAGCAGGCCAGCTGCTTTACAGAGTCTGACTACTTTAGTAGAGGGCCCTGGCCTGCTGCTGAGAGCCTGAGAACAATGACCTGCAGCAGTGGGGCCCTGGGGGGCAGCCTGAATTTATTCATGGGATTGCCAGATTGAGGCCTGGGCTGATCTGATCATCTGAGGGGTCTTTGCTTTCAAAGACCCCTCAGATGATCAAATCAGCCCAGGCCCCAATCTGGCAATCCCATCAAAGCAAGGCAATTCGGCTGATTGATCTGGTGGCTGATGGGGGGACGACGACTTTGAGTCTGAGGTCTGATGGGCATGGGGGAATGACTGGGGGGGTCTTTGGGCTGATGATTGATCTGGTGGCTGAGTGGGAGCGGGTCTTTGGGCTGATGGGGATTGAGGTAGCTGATATGAGGTCTCTTTGCAGAGAGACTCACTGAGGCCAGCAGTAGCCATTTTAGTCAGATTACAGCTACTCTGCAGCTTTGTCTCTAATCTGACTGTAATGGCTGCTGCTGTATTCAGTCTCTGCCACTGCTGCTTTTAGGGTGGCCAGACGTCCGGTTTTAGGCCTGACAGTCTGTTTTTTAGACTCCTGGTCTGACACAAGGCCACGACAGACGGCCATAATAAGTCCCCCTTTTTTGTTGTTAAAGATGATGCGACGGCAGGTCCGGCTTAGGCATAGTCACTGCTCGTCTGCCACTGCCCCTTGCCTGACTCTATACTACAGTCACTCACCCACCTCATTCTCTCTCTCTCTGCCAGACATTTTTGCCAGCCTGAAACCTGGCCCAGGAGCAGCACTCATTCAGCCAGAGCACACACTGAGCCCATCCAGCCTCCAGCATTCAGCCTTGCCAGACAGTTGCAACAAACTTTCAGCAGGTCGATTCAGCAGCTTTCAGCCGGAGCAAGCTCAGGTAAGAGTTACTATCTGGCCTTGGTATGTTCTGTAAATTATTATATGTCAGCTGACCTGGTATAAGGTATACATCTTCTGGTATATTAACATGTATAACTTATACCAGCTGTATATATATAATCATATAAGGAGATACCAGGTTATACCAGCATGGTCCCTATCACTATATACAGGAAGATGTATAAGTTATACCAGCTGTACATATATATATTATATACATAACAGTATAGAAAAAATAAACTCCGCGGCACATCCAAGTCGTGAAGAAGTAAAGAAATTTAATCACCAAACATGCGACGTTTCAATCCTCTCAATGGGATTTTTCTCAAGCAATCATTGCTTGAGAAAAATCCCATTGAGAGGATTGAAACGTCGCATGTTTGGTGATTAAAATTTATTTTACTTCTTCACGACTTGGATGTGCCGCGGAGTTCATTTTTTCTATACCGTTTGGAGGTGGATCGCCGACTCAGCCGCTGGCACTCCGTCCGTACTATTCTGATAGTGGTGCTGCCCACATTCCCTGATTTATTATATATACATAACAGGAGATGTCCAGGTTATACCAGCTATACATATATACTTATATACAGGAGATGCATAGGTTATACCAGCATGCTTCATATTGGAGACACATGGAGGAGTTGGGGACGCATATTCAGGGCTGCAGTTTATGGTGGAATTATAAGAATAATTAGGTTAAGGTTTTTTTTTACTTTATTTACAGAAAACTAATTCTTCAAAGTATGGCATCCTATCAACATAAGAGTGGTGCTCAGAAACGTAAACAAAAAAGGGAAGACAGTTTGAGAACTTCCAAACTTCCAAAAATAAGCAGCTACTTTTCCACTCCTACACCTGCTAGTGTTCCTCCTGTACAGAGTAACACTGAAAGTGAAATGTCTGTGGAAAGTGCTGTTGATGTCAGAGAGGTGGAAAGTGCTGTTGATGTCCGAGAGGTGGAAATCAGCGAGTGCACTTACTCCAGTTCTTTAGATGTAGCAGGTGACGAGAATCCCGATGAAGGTAGTAGCACAAGTCTACCAACTAAAGAAATAGTGCAGTCAACAGAAAGCACCAAATCAGGTGATGATTTTGAATTGTTGAAATCTGCAGAGGTTTCTATAGAAAGTATTGTGGGAGAGAAACATGTTACTGATAGGGGACATTACCCTATTACAATAATGGATTCAAATGTCAAAAGATTTATAATAGCTCATGGCCCGTGCCGACCTCCAGGACCTTTTCCACGAGATGATGAGAGAAGGTGCTTTTCTGAAAGCTATTATGTACGCGTTACAAAAACAGGCCTTAAGATCCCTGTGATGTGGCTATGCTACTCGCCTAAACTTAACGTAGCCTACTGTGAACCATGCTGGCTGTTTGGGGACCGTAAAAAGACAGGATTTGAACCTGCATGGGCCAAAGGAATACAGAAATGGCAAAGGCTTTCTGCAAGAATTCAGGCTCATGAGTCTTCCAAAACTCATATAGAAGCCTGTGTAGTGTATGAACAGTGGAGGAAGAACAAAACAATAGATGAGGAAAATGAAAAGCTAATTAGACAGGAAAAAAACTATTGGAGACAAGTTTTACATAGGATTGTCAATGTAACATTAACAATGTCAATGGCTAATCTTTCCTTCCGTGGTCATAGAGAAAAACTTGGCGAGGTAAACAATGGGAATTTTCTCTCCATTATAGAGCTGCTCGCGGAATATGACCCTGTTCTAAAGCAACTCCTCCAGTTACCCCAAAAATCAGTAAGATACTTGAGTCCTAGAATCCAAAATGAAATTATAGACATACTTTCAAATAAGGTCCGGAACATCATTGTGTCTGAAATAAAACAGCCACCTTTTTTTTCTATTATAATGGATACTACACAGGATATATCAAAAGTAGACCAAATGAGTCAAATAATAAGATATGTTTCTGTGGAAAGAGATGAAAGCCAGAGAGCAACTAGTGTGGAGATCAAAGAGGTTTTCCTAGGGTTTTATGCCGTTGAGGACCAGAGTGCTGCAGGCCTTGAACATGACATTGTCTCGTGCATAGAGAGCAACGGCCTCAATATAACAAAATGTCGTGGCCAGGGGTATGATGGGGCAGCGACAATGAGTGGGGTGTATTCTGGTGTTCAGGCTCGAATTGCACAGAGAGAAAAAAATGCCTTGTATGTACATTGTGCAGCTCACAATCTCAACCTGGTACTTCAGGATGCTGTTGGGAACATACCAGAAATTTCTAGTTTTTTTTTAAGTGGTCCAGGAATTGTATGTTTTTTTTGGGGAAAGCATACGCAGATGGAACATTCTTTCATCATTCTCTACAGAGTCCTCAATTACATTGAAAAAACTTTGCCCCACTCGATGGTCATCTCGCCATGATTCACTGCTTGCTCTACGCTTTCGTTTTGTGAACATTATGCAAGCTTTAACAAAAATAAACTTGATGTCATCCAAGCCAAAAGAAAGGGATGATGCTGCTCGCCTTAGAAAAAAATTAGGATCTTTTCAATTTGTTTGTCTCGTTGTCCTGCAAAGCAAGATTTTTGACACCATAAATGTGGTTTCTAAATTGTTGCAGTCAAAAAATATAGATTTATCCAGTGCAGCACATCTTATACAAAAGGCAGCTCAAGTCCTTACAAAATATAGGGATAATTTTGATGGAGCAAAACAAACAGCGGTAGAATTGGCAGAAAAGTGGAACATCCAGCCGCAGTTTGAAAACAAGAGAGCAAGAAAAGTGAAGCGTCACTTTGATGAACTTTCAATAGATGAAAGGTTGCAGGATCCAGAACAATACTTTAAAACGGGTGTGTTTTATAGGTGTTTAGACATTGTGACCAACCAGCTGTCTAACCGATTTGCTGGAATGAGCAATGTCATGCAGCTATTTAATATACTACAGCCTACAGTACTTGCCTCTGAAACCGATGATGATTTGTTCAAAGCTGCTTCACAGCTACAGGAATGCTACCCAGAGGACATGTCACCAGCTTTCCCAGAACAGCTTCTGAGCTTCCGATCAACATTTCAGGAAGAGATTCGTAGATGCTCCACTGTAAAGGACCTTTCTCACCTTCTAATTGTTGAAAATTGTGCCTTGTCATCCAGTCTACAAGATGTGTGCATAGCGTTGCTGCTGTTCCTCACCATTCCAGTTACAGTTGCAAGTGCAGGAAGGTCCTTTTCAAAATTAAAGTTTATAAAAAATTACTTGAGAAGCACCATGTCCCAACAGAGACTTTCTGGCCTGGCTCTGTTAAGTATTGAAAATCAGAGAGCTAGAAGACTTAACATTGAAGCCATTGTGGACAACTTTGCTGAAATGAAAGCACGGCAGCGTCCATTTTAAAGAGATTCGTAAGTTTTCAGTTCGGCCTTGATGTTCGGCCCTCAGTTCTGCCTTGTGTTCGGCCTTGATGTTCGGCCCTCAGTTCTGCCTTGTGTTTGGCCTTGATGTTCGGCCCTCAGTTCTGCCTTGTGTTCGGCCTTGATGTTCGGCCCTCAGTTCTGCCTTGTGTTCGGCCTTGATGTTCGGCCCTCAGTTCTGCCTTGTGTTCGGCCTTGATGTTCGGCCCTCAGTTCTGCCTTATGTTCGGGCCTCGTTTTGGCCCTTAGTTTGGCTTGCCGTTTTGAGTTTATACTAACCTTTGTTGCATGGTTTTAAATTGTTGTACTAACCAAGTTATTTAACAGTTTATTCTTTATTGTTACTAAAAGGTGCTAATACATGGTTCTTCTTTGGTTACTTTCTGCAGATCGATCTTCTCGTTATGTTGTGGATGTTTGTTGAAAAGTTCTGTTAAAGAAGATTTTAATGTTATGGAGCTGGAAGGCATCACGTTTGAATTTACCAAGTTGGAAGTTACCATTGTTTGTCTAGCAATCCTGTTTCATGAATAAGATTCCTCGTTATGGAAGATTTGAGTAAGTTACTTCTATTATGTGTCTGAACTACAGTGGAAATAGTATAAAGTGGTAAGTTATTGCTGTTTCTTATTTCTGCAGGTTCAGACTTCATCCAGCTTGCTGTAGCAAATAAAATACGGTTTGGAACCAGCGGAGAATTTGAGTAAGTTGTTGTTTTTTTTTTTTCTTGGTCCAATTGTACAATAATTGTCACAATAGAGGCAAAGGCAAAAGGATAGTAAATAAAAATGTCTTTAATTGGTGAATGAAAATTAGCTTCATAGACTAGTTTAGCACAACAGAATAAAATTTCCTGTAGTAATGTGTCTGCCTTTTTCTTATTTTGTAGGTATGTCTCTTTTCAAGAAGGATGAGGATAGTTTTTGGAAGAACACCAAACTGTTAATGCCCCTAAATAAAGTTTGTTTTTGGTGGAATAAGTACAGTATGCATCCATTTTTTTTTTCATTCTGCATGCTTATGACATATAATGTACATACCTCCCAACTCTTACCCCTGGCAATTCGCTCAGAGGTGGAGCTTGGCAGGACAGCAAGATTGGCATTCAAAATCAGACTTTACCGCACAAAGTGGTACTATTGGGACTGGAGGCATGTTGAGTGAATGGTAGGGGCGGTAGTGGCGGTGGGTGCGGCGGCGGGTTGGGGGGGGGGGGCATGGATCAATTTCGCACCGGGGCCCCATGGAATGTGTGTACGCCACTGGTTGGATGCCAAGCTCCTCATGTCCCGTTCCTCGTCTTCACTGATCTCACTGAAGGTCTGTTCTTCCCCCCAGCCACGTACAACACCATGGGTACCAGATAGGTGACAACGAGCACCCTGGGATGCCTGCTGTGGTTGGTCTTCCTCCTCAAAGCCACATTCCTCCTCTGACTCCTCTTCCTCAGATTCCTCTTGCAGCGTTGCCGCAGGTCCAGCAAGCGATGCTGATAAGGCTGTTTCTGGTGGTGATGATGGTGACCACAACTCTTCCTCTTCATGCTCATCTACGGCGTGATCCAAAACTCTTCACAGGGCACGCTCCAGGAAGAAAACATATGGGATGAGGTCGCTGATGGTGCCTTCGGTGTGACTGACTAGGTTTGTCACCTCCTCAAAAGGACCTATGAGCCTACAGGCATTGCGCATGAGCGTCCAGTAACGTGGCAAAAAAATTCCCAGCTCCGTAGAGGCTGTCCTAGCACCCCGGTCATACAAATACTCGTTGACGGCTTTTTCTTGCTGGAGCAGGTGGTAGAACATTAGTGTTGAATTCCAACGTGTCGGGCTGTCGCAAATCAAGCACCTCACTGGCATGTTGTTTCGGCGCTGAATGTCTGAAAAGTGTGCCATGGCCGTGTAGGAATGCCTGAAATGGCCACACACCTTCCTGGCCTGCTTGAGGATGTCCTGTAAGCCTGGGTACTTATGCACAAAGCATTGTACGATCAGATTACACACATGTGCCATGCACGGCACGTGTGTACACTTGCTCAAATTCAATGCTGCCAACAAATTGCTTCCGTTGTCACACACCACTTTGCCTATCTCCAGTTGGTGCAGGGTCAGCCACTGATCCACCTGTGCGTTCAGGGCGGACAGGAGTGCTGGTCCAGTGTGACACTTTGCTTTCAGGTAAGTCAACCCCAAGACGGCATGACACTGTCATTTCCGGGTTGTGGAATAGCCCCTGGGGGGGTGCCGTTGATGTGGAGCAAGACACAGCAGCAGAAGATAACTCAGCCGAGGAGGTTATGGAAGAGGATGGAGTAGGAGGAGTAGAGAAGGTGGCAGCAGGCCTGCCTGCAAGTCATGGCGGTGTCACCAACGACGCTGCAGAGCCACGCATTCCATGCTTGGCAGCCGTCAGCAGGTTGACCCAATGCGAAGTGTAGGTAATATACCTGCCCTGACTGTGCTTTGCAGACCAGGTATCAGTGGTCAGATGGACCCTTGCCCCAACACTGTGTGCCAGACATGCCAAGTAGAGGTTTGGGATTGCCTTATTTGAAAAAAAAAATTGTCCAGTTACCTTCCACTGTGGTGTCCCAATAGCGACAAATTTTTTGAAGGCATCAGACTCAGCCCGCCAGCTTTTACCATACCAGCTGGTGAAGAGTTCCGACAAGCCAGCTGTCAGACGCCAGCCAAGGGGGTGACTTTGTGACATTGGCTTCTTACGCTCAAACATGTCCTTGACAGACACCTGACTGTGGGCAGATGAGCAGGAACTGCTCAAGGCGATAGGCGGAGTGTCGGGTGGTTAAGAGGGGGCAAGGAGGACAGCAGTGGTTGAATTGGCTGAAGATGCTGGACCAGGAGGAGGATGGTGGCTTTGAGTTTGTGCGCTGCTTGTACTCGTCATCATGTGTTGATCCCATAGGCGTTTGTGATGTGATATCATGTGCCTTCGCAAAGCAGTTGTACCTAGGTGGGTGTTGGACTTCCCACGACTCAGTTTCTTTTGGAACAGTTTGCAAATAGCATTACTGTTATCAGAGGCAAACACACACAAAAAATGCCACACTGCTGAGCTTTGCAATGACGGCATTCTGGTGGTGGCAACAGCATGCGTTGATTAGCGTGCTGTCTGGCTGACCACGGGTGCCGATACATGCTGTCTGACTGTGCCACTAGCTCCTTGCGACGACCTCCCCCTGCTTCCAACTCATCTCCTCCTCCTCTCTGTCTCCCCATCTGAACTTTCCCCCTGTTCTTCTTCTCTTCGAGCGAGCATCCACGTGACATCCACGGACACATCGTCATCATCAACCGCCTCACTTGTATCTGGCAACTCAGCAAAGGAAGCAGCAGCGGATACATCATCATCATCACACCGTACGTCCATCTGTGTAATGCTGCCTGACTGAGACATATCCCTGTTATCTACATCCTCTTGCAATAATGGTTGCGCATCACTCATTTCTTCCAACTGATGTCTAAATAACAGCTCTAACAGATCAAGTGAAGCGGCTGTGGTGCTAGTGTTGGTGGTGGCGGCAGGCGGGCGAGTGGTAACTTGAGAGGTGCCCGAAGCTGAGCTGGAGGAGGATGGTGCGTCAAGTTTCCGAGCGGAAGCTGTAGAAGATTGGGTTTCCTGTGTTAGCCAGTCGACTATGTCCTCAGAACTTTTCGAGTTCAGTGTACGTGGCCTCTGAACACTGGGCATTAGTCTAGGGCCAAAGGGAATCACAGCACCACGACCACGACGGCCCCTGCGGGGTGGCCTGCCTCTGCCTATCATTTTTTTAGATTAGTTAAGTTGTACTATGTGTCCAAGCTACTGTGACACAAGATATGAGTTGCGCTGAAGTGACACTATGGACTTGCAGCTGAGCCTTAAACACACAAACACGTGTGCAACTGACTGCTATTTATTCAGTCAAAATTGTTGTTTTTCTTTAAATGGAATCGAATGTGACACCAGATATGAATGGCGCTGAAGTGACACTATGCACTGCACTGGGCCTTAGACACACAAACATGTGTGTGCAACTGACTGCTATTTATTCAGTCAAAATTGTTGTTTTTCTTTAAATGGAATCGAATGTGACACCAGATATGAGTTGCGTTGAAGTGACACTATGTACTGCTATTGGCCTTAAACACACAAACACGTGTGTAACTGACTGCTATTTATTCAGTCAAAATTGTTGTTTTTCTTTAAATATAATCAAATGTGACACCAGATATGAATGGCGCTGAAGTGACACTATGCACTGGCACTGGGCCTTAAACACACAAACACGTTTGTGCAACTGACTGCTAGTTATTTACAGTCAAAATTGTTGTTTTTCTTTAAATGGAATCGAATGTGACACTAGATATGAGTTGCGCTGGTGACACTATGCACTTGCAGGGCTGTGAGCCTGACACACACGCTGGCAGGCAACTGCAATTTGATTACACAGAAAGAAAAAAAAAGCAGACTGATGTTCTAGCCCTAAAAAGGGCTTTTTGGGGTGCTGTCCTTATAGCAGAGATCAGATGAGTCCTTCAGGACTGTAGTAGACACTGAATACACTTGCCTAGCTATCGATTTCCCTATTAAATCAGCAGCAGCTACACTGTGCCTCCTCTCACTAAGAATGCAGCTTCCGAATGAATCTAAAATGGATGCTGTCCAGGAGTTGGGAGGGTCTGGGAGGGAGGTCTGCTGCTGATTGGCTGGAATGTGTCTGCTGACTGTGAGGTACAGGGTCAAAGTTTATTCAATGATGATGTATAGGGGGCAGACCGAACATCGCATGTGTTCGCCCACTGCGGCGAACGCGAACAAACTATGTTCGCCGGCGAATAGTTCGGGACATCTCTAGTGCTGGCGTCACAACATTACCTAAGTCAGGGGCCCAGCCGCACAAGCACTCAGAAACCCAATCACCATCAAGAGCACCTCGATCACCGGCTGGCCGGTGTCCCCTGTAATAGAGTGTGCCCCGGATAATCTAGTGCTGTTCTCCCCTTCACTGCACTGTTGGCCCAGGGTGGCATCTGCCAACCGTGAGTAACCAATGAACTGTTGTATCCTTCGGCCCACCGTGAACCTCACGTGTTCTCCCCTGGGGACCGGCACATTGCACAAGTGATAGAAATAGATAAAAATCAGGTTTGCGCAGTGACATGTGGACCAGTAAGTAAGGGCAGAGACGTTATATCTCCCTAACTGCCCACTGGATAAATAGAGTGGCGGCTGGGCTTGAGGTGCACGGAGGTTTGGTGCATGTCCTACCGCCATTGAGTATTACTGGACGTTTCTCAGTTGCTCCTGTTGCCTCCTCCTACTCCGCTTCCTCCTCTGGTTCCTCCTCTACCGCCTCCTCATCACGTCAGTGCAAAACTTGCACCACCAACTTCAGCACAGCAGGGGGGGAACGACAGTAGGATGTTCTGAAACACATCTGTTTGGGGGAAAGATCCCACACCGCGCAGGAGCTGTGGTACAACAGACCAATGAGTGGTTGGTGCCGCTGAACCTCAAGCTCGGCCTGGTGGTGTGCGACAATGGGTGAATTCCCGTAGCAGCTCTGGGCCTAGCCGGTTAGACACGCATCCCTTGCCTAGCTAATGTGCTGAAATTAGTGGTGCGGAGGTTTCTTAAGAATTACTCCAATATGTCAGAGCTGCTGAAGAAAGTGAGGGGCATCTGTGCGTGCTTTTGGTGTTCTCACACTGCTGCTGCTTGCCTGTCTGCGCTGCAGCATACCTTTGGCCTTCCCGCTCACTGCCTCATATGAGACCTACCCACAAGGTGGAACTCCCCCTTGCACATGCTGGAGAGACTGTGCGAGCAGCATCAGGCGATAGTGGAGTTTCAGCTGCAGCATGCACTGGTGAGTCGCTCTGCGGAACAGCACCATTTCATGAGTGGGCCTCCATGCAGGACGTGTGTGCTGTGTTGTGCTGCTTCGAAAACTCCACCAACATGGCCAGTGGTGATGACACCGTCATCAGCCTTACTATCCCACTTCTATGTCTTCAGGCACTGATAGATGAGGGTGTAGCACAGGAGAAAGAGGGGGAACAGGGATCATTCCCACTGTTATCAGGCCAGTCGTCCATAGGTAACTCAAAGTGTGGGTTCATGCACCAAAAGCGGCCATATACCCAACTGTCCAGCCAGGGCACCGTTTTGGAGGATGAGGAGGATGATGCTGAGGAGTATCCCTGTTCACAGCAGGGTGACACCCAAATCAGCTCACGTGCATTACTGGAGCGCGGTTGAGGGGATACAGATGATACACCTCCCACTGAGGACAGCTTTTTGTTGCCTCTGGGCAGCCTGGCACACATGAGCGACTACATGCTGCAGTGCCTGCACAACAAATGCCAAGTTGCCCACATTCTATCCGGTGCTGATTACTGGGTGTCAAGCCTTCTGGATTCCCGCTACAAGGACAACATGCCGTCCTTACTTCCATCACTGGAATGTGAATGGAAGATGCCTGAGTACAAGAGAACGCTGGTAGAGGCGCTAATGATGCCGTTCCCACCTGACAGCGGGGGCTCAGTGGTAGCACAAGGCATAGAGGAGGAAGTTGCCAACACAGCAGGGGCACCATCAGCACCTCAAAAGGGAAGGTTAGCATGGCCGAAATGTGGGAAAGCTTTGTCTGCACGCCAGAATATATAACATCACCATCTGAGACAGACTGTCTTAGCAGGAGGCAGTGTTTCAGCACCATGGTGGAACAGTACAGGTGAAACTCCAAAAAATAGAATATTGTGCAAAAGTCCATTTATTTCAGTAATGCAAACTAAAAGGAATTGCATTAATGCAGCTTAAAATTTTAATTTTGTGAAAAGGTTCAATAGTCTAGGCTCAAAGTGTCAAACAAGCAAATAACATCATGGCTTCATGAGGGATCGGTCATGTCAAACTAATTTAATCAGTTTCTATGAGGAGGTAAGTTCTAGACTTGACAGTGGTGAATCAATGGATGTCGTATATATGGACTTCTCCAAAGCATTTGACACTGTACCACAGAAAAGGTTAGTATATAAAATGAGAATGCTCGTACTGGGAGTAAACATCTGTATGTGGATAAGTAACTGGCTCAATGATAGAAAACAGAGGGTGGTTATTAATGGTACACACTCAGATTGGGTCACTGTCACTAGCAGAGTACCTCAGGGGTCAGTATTGGGCCCTATTCTCTAAAATATATTTATTAATGATCTTGTACAAGGGTTGCACAGTAAAATATAAATTTTAGCAGATGACACTAAACTGTGTAAAGTAATTAACACTGAAGAGGACAGTATACTACTACAGAGGGATCTGGATAGATTAGAGGCTTAGGCAGAGTAGTGGCAGATGAGGTTTAACACTGACAAATGTAAAGTTATGCACATGGGAAGGAATAATGCAAGTCACCCGTACATACTAAATGGTAAAACACTCGGTAACACTGACATGGAATTTTAATAAACAGCAAACTAAGCAGTAAAAACCAGTGTCAGGCACCTTCTGCCAAGGCCAATAAGATAATGGGTTGCATCAAAAGGGGCATAGATGCCCGTGATGAGAACATTATCCTACCACTTTACAAATCACTAGTCAGACCACACATGGACTACTGTATACAGTTCTAGGCTCCTGTGAACATGGCAGATATAGCAGAGCTGGAGAGGGTTCAGAGGAGGGCAACTAAAGTAATAACTGAAATGGGGCAACTACAATACCCTGAAAGATTATCAACATTAGGGTTATTCACTCAAGAAAAAAGACGACTGAGGGGAGATCTAATTACTATGTATAAATATATCAGAGGACAGTACAGAGATCTCTCCCATCATCTATTTATCCTCAGGACTGTGACTGTGATGAGGGGATACCCTCTGCGTCTGGAGGAAAGAAGGTTTTCTTTCCTCCAGACGCAGAGGGTGTCCCCTCATCACAGTCACAGTCCTGAGGATAAATAGATGATGGGAGAGATCTCTGTACTGTCCTCTGATATATTTATACATAGTACACAAACATAGAAAATAATAACAAATAAAGGCTTGAAATATCTCGCTTTGCATGTAATGAGTCTATCTCATATATTAGTTTCACCTTTTAAGTTGCATTACTGAAATAAATGAACTTTGCACGATATTAAAATTTTTCGAGTTTTACCTGTATGTGTCCACACGTCTGTACGTACTGACTGATGGGTCTTCCCCATTTAACTTCTGGGTCTCTAAATTGGGCATATGGCCTGAGCTTATTCTTCACACCCTGAGGCAAGTGTATTGTCCTAACGTGTGTTCAGTGCGGCGGGGGGGGGGGGGCACGTACAGGAGCATACGCCTGTCCACAGCCAACGTGGACAAGCTCACATTCATTAAAATTAACCAGGCATGGATCCCACAGGATTTGTCCATACCTTTGCCAGAGTAGAGAGGACTGACCGTACCCAGCAATTGTTATACTCTAGTGCAGTTTGTGCATTCTCTTTGCTATTTTCCAATGTTTTGGGGCCTCCACAAACCAAAAAAAATAAATAAAAAACGTTGGTGACCTCCTCTGCCTCTTCCGCCTGCATCCCAACGTCTGCCTCCACAGCCTGAACCACCATGTCCACCTCCTCCACTCCAACATCCGCCAGCTGGCTCAGGATTATTATGTCTTACACTGCCTGTCCAAAAAAAAAGTTACCACCTGGATTTAACTTAGAAAATAGTTATGAGCCTCCTATTGGATAATTACTGCATGGGCGATTTATCTTTCAGCTGGCAACAAGTTATTTAACCCCAACTGGTACAATGAGTTGCTTCTCATTTCTTAAACAACCATGTCGAAAGACAAATCTCGTAGTTGCGGAAAAGATGTTAGTCTGTTTGAGAAGGGTCAAATCAATGGCATGCATCAAGCAGAGAAAACATCTAAGGAGATTGCAGAAACTAAAATTGGGTTAAGAACTGTCCAACACTAGTGTTGAGCGCGAATATTCGAATTACGAATTTTTTTCTCGAATATCGCAATTTCGAGATTTCGCGAATATTTAGAATATCGTTCTATATATTCGCGAATTCGAATATTCGTATTTTTTTTTTTATTATAATATTTTTTTTCTTTCCCACTTCTCTAAAGTTGTTCTTACCTGTCCTTTGGATTCCTGGCTTCCTGGCTGCTCCAGTCAGTGATGTTTTCAACTTACTGCTATATTCCATATTAGCTAAATTACAATCTAATCTATATGTGTATTTTACGAAATTTCGCAAGTTGCGATGCGAGTAATATAACACGAAATAATCGCATGAAGATTTCAATTTAGCACTGCTATATTCCATATTCTAGCCTAATATGGAATATAGCTGTGCTAAGTTAGCACTGCTGTATTCCATACTAGGCTAGAATATGGAATATAGCAGTGCTAAGTTGAAATCTTCATGCGATTATTTCGTGTTATATTACTCGCATCGCAACTTGCGAAATTTGCAAATGTTCTTAATATTGCTCTAACTTCGTCTTTTAGAATATTACG
This sequence comes from Bufo gargarizans, assembly GCF_014858855.1. Classification (NCBI taxonomy): domain Eukaryota; kingdom Metazoa; phylum Chordata; class Amphibia; order Anura; family Bufonidae; genus Bufo; species Bufo gargarizans. The sequence goes on along the minus strand of NC_058085.1, from coordinate 214,404,838 downwards.
AATATTCTAAAAGACGAAGTTAGAGCAATATTACGAAATTTCGTAAAATACACATATAGATTGTAATTTAGCTTATATAGTGCTATAATCCCTTTTTTTTTCCTCTAATTTTTTTTGCCTCTTCTGAACTTAAGTTTTGTAAAATATGTACACTGTTAAAAAATATTACTATAGCAGTATATTAGCTTAAATACAATCTATGTGTATTTTACGAAATTTCGTAATATTGCTCTAACTTCGTCTTTTAGAATATTCGTAATATTCTAAAAGACGAAGTTAGAGCAATATTAAGAACATTTGCAAAAGCCGAAATTGCGATGCGAGTAATATAATACGAAATAATCGCATGAAGATTTCAACTTAGCACTGCTATATTCCATATTCTAGCCTAGTATGGAATATAGCAGTGCTAACTTAGCACAGCTATATTCCATATTAGGCTAGAATATGGAATATAGCAGTGCTAAGTTGAAATCTTCATGCGATTATTTCGTGTTATATTACTCGCATTGCAATTTCGGCTTTTGCAAATGTTCTTTTTTTTTTTTTTTTTTTTTTTTTTCTTGGTTTCAAAAAATGTATTGGGCAAAATACAAAACATTTACAATAAATAAGATTTTTACAATCTCTCAATTCTTAGTGACCCAGCTAATTATATATAAACATAAATATATTCAACTCGTCTTTTCATAGCAATTAGAAAACCCTCCCCTCCCTCCCCCCCAATTTGTGGTGCGTCAAAGTAGGACCCCCAAATATGAAACAACCTGACCTCAGCTATTCAAATCCTCCAACCACCCCATATCCTGCTCCACTGGTACTCAGTTTCCCTCCGTTTATATATAATTTTCTCATAGTTCTTTACCTTATCAGTTAAGTTTAACCATGTATTTATGTCTGGAGCGGAACGGGCAAACCAGGTCCGACTGATCAGAACTCTAGCCAACATCAGTATTCTGCTCAGGAAAATCTTTTGATACTTGTGATTTTTTAGTTTGGAAAGATCATTAAGAACAAATACTTGTGGTTCAAAAGGAATTCGAATTTTTAGTTTATACATAATACAGTTATTGATACTATTCCAATAATTTATAAGTTCTGGACAAGTCCATATCATATGGAGAAAGTCCGCTCCTACAGTGTCACATTTGGGACAGTTGGACGAATCTCTTAACCCACATTTATTCATCCACAAGGGAGTAATATATAATCTGTGACAAATATAGAATTGTATTAGAACATGGTTGAAGTTCTGGGATAATAAAGATAAATTCCCAAAAATATTCTCCCACCCTTCTATTTGTAAATTCGGACAATCCACCTCCCACGCTTTTTGTCCTGGTGACTGTGTATCACTAAACCGTGTCTTTAGTAATAACTTATATATATTGGAAATTTTTATTCTAGAAGGTGTACCCCCTACCCAATCATTCAGAAAAGATAGATTATCTATATCCAACAGCCGCTTATCATCCAAACTAGATAATACAGATCGCAATTGAAAATACCTAAACCATGAAAGATTTTTTATAGTGTGTGTCATTTCTATAAAAGGTTTAATTTCTCTATCTTTAACTACCTGTGAAATATATAAAATGTTATTCTTCTGCCAAAATGTGTCAGCTGCAATTTCATCCAGCCCTTGTAAATAGAAATTATGCCAAAGAGGCGTAAATATAAGTGAACCCTTAACCTTCAACCATGTCCTAATTGTGGCCCACACTTTCAGGAGTAGTTTTATAGTCTCTCTGTAGCCTTGGTCATAGGTCTTCAATAGCCCAGATTCCAACAAAGTGAAAATATTATTGTGAGCGTGACTAGTTACCAACTTCCCCAGCAGTGCACTGTTCTCTGATTCATAACACATTAGTAACTGGGCTGCAATAAAATACCCCTTAAAGTAGGGGAGATTTAAACCCCCACACTCCACAGATTTATACAAATATTCCAACTTAATTCGAACTCGCTTTCTTCCCCAGATTAAATCATTAATTATTCTTTCCATAAGTTTAAAATGTTTATCTTGTATCCAAATAGGTGTATTCCTAAGCACATAAAGAAATTGTGGTAGTATCACCATTTTAACTAATGAAACTCGATCAGCTCTAGATAGGGGAAGTTTCAGCCAGATTCCTATTTTTGCTCTGATCTTTACCATTATAGGGATCAAATTAAGTTCTAGAAAATTTTCAACTCGAGGCGATATAGTCAAACCCAAGTATTGAAAAGTATCAACAGTATCCAACTGTGTAAAAGGAACCTCTTTCTGTAGCAGGGGGTCTATTGGGAGCAGACTGGTCTTGGCCCAGTTTATAAAAAAACCAGACACCTCTCCAAATAGTTTAACCATTTGAATAATCCTAGGGAGAGTAGTTTCCGTATGATCTATAAAGAACAAAACATCATCTGCATATAATGAAATACGGTCTTGTATTCCTAGTGTCCCAAATCCTTTGACCTGATCATCCTGCCTGATAGCAATCGCAAGGGGTTCGATATACACATCAAATAATAAGGGAGATAATGGGCAACCTTGACGGGTGCCTCTGTTTAAATCAATACTACTACTCAAAATTCCATTAAGGCTCAATTTGGCCCTCGGAGATCTATATAATAACTTAAGAATGCGTATGAACCTTTCTCCAAAGCCCATCCTAGCAAGAACCTTCCAGAGGAAGCGCCACTCCACCCTGTCAAAGGCCTTAGAGGCATCCAATGACAGGATGGAGCGGGCGGTCCCCCCAGGGGCCTGGATATTAGAAAAGAGCCGATGTAGATTATGATGTGTACCCTTATTTTGAATAAAACCGCTCTGGTCCGGATGTACAATGGAGGAAATGACCCTAGAAAGCCTTGTAGCGAGGACCCTCGCAAGAAGCTTTACATCTGCATTGAGCAGAGAAATTGGTCTATAAGATTCTAAATCTAGAGGGTCCTTGCCTTTTTTTGGGATTAATATTATTATAGCCTCCATCATTGAATCTGGTAGTATCCCATCCTTCATTGATTCAGCAAAGACCTCCAACAATCTGGGAAAAATACAGTCCCCATATTTAGTATAGAATTCATATGGAAGCCCGTCTGAACCAGGAGTGGAGTTAGCTGAGCATAGTTTAATAGCTCCCTCAAGTTCTTGCATTGAAACCTCCAATTCTAGTGCTTTTTTTTGCGTCTCAGTAATAGTTGAGAAGTTGATCCTATCTAGATAGGAATCTATCTTATCCTCTGTAATGTTGGAATCAGCTTTGTACAGGTCAAGGAAATAATCAAGAAAGGCCTTCTCCACCAGGCCCTGTCTAGTGACTATCCTACCATCACTCGCTCGAACCTTATCTATATATTTTTTTGGTTGTTGATTGGAGATTACTCTAGAAAGGAGTTTACCAGGTCGCCCTGACTCTGTAAAGTATTTTTGCCCTTTAAAAAAAAGACTCTGTTGAGCCTTATCCAGTAAAAAGTTAGCATATATTTGGGTGGCTTTTTGCATATTTTCCCTATTCTTCTGAGTCTTATTTATATGGAAGGATTCTGTCGCCAACACTACATCTTTTTCTAGATTTTTCTGTTTTTTAGCATATTCCCTTCTAAGATTCGTAATGTTACTAACCATCAATCCCCTCATATACGCCTTAAAGGTGTCCCATACCACTTGAATTTTTGCTGAGCCATGGTTTATATCCCAAAATCGGCCTATTTCATTTTGAATTATTTCATGTGTCTTTATAACTGATAGCCAATAAGGGTTTAGTCTAAAGGGAGGTTTTGGTGTATATCTTTCCTGAGATAAGCATAGTTCAAGTAATAGCGGAGAGTGATCGGATATTGACCTTGTTTCATATTTCATTCGCTTTATCAATTTCAGATGTTTACTATTTATCAATACAAGATCTATTCTAGACAACGATTTACCTGCATTACTAAAGCATGAAAAAACCCTTTTCCCCTGTCCCAGAGTTTCCCAAGCGTCCTCAAATCCAGCCTCCAGGCAAAACCGTGCAAGGGGAGACCCCTGGACCGGACTGTCCCTCCCAGCACTTATAGAAACCCTGTCACGTATAGGATCGATGACACAGTTAAAATCGCCAATAATCAATGTTGGACATTCTGGCCATTTATCCATGAATAATAGAAGAGAATTGAGAACCGAAAAAGAAAATGGCGGTGGGATATAGACAAAGGCCAAAATACATAGCTTTCCCCCTAACCTACAATATAAAAAGATAAATCTCCCCTGTTGGTCGACAGAGGATGCCTCACAGACGAAATCAATAAGTCTATGTATCAACACCGTGACACCTCTTGAATAATTGGAGAGGGTCGAATGATACGAATGCGCAGCCCATCCCCTGTCGACCACTCTAGTGGTCTCTTCAGTAAGGTGGGTCTCTAACAAGCATACTATTGCTGGTAGATGGGCCTGAGTCAGGTCAAAAACCGCTTGTCTCTTACCTCTTTCCCCCAAACCCCGTATATTCCAAGCAAAAATTCTAATCATCGTCATCAACAATGGTTAAGTGAAGAAACAGGAGAGAGGGAGAAAAGAGAAAAAAGAAGAAAAGTAGTAAACCAAAAAAAAAGGGGAACCACACCTACTTTGACGCACCACAACCCAACCCACCCCCCCCACCCCTCCCCCCCCCCCCACAAGCAATCCACCACATATTGTAGTAGATTTCTTTCCTATGACCAACCCACCCGCACTCCCCCCAACACAGCCATCCCCATTAGGAAGCAGAGAAAAATACATTTAGGGGTATAGGCCCCTTATAGTACTAACTATTCCCGCCAGATCATAACCCAATTACATTATCGATTATTTCGGTCAAGCCAGTCCTCAGCTTCTTCCGGGGTGTCAAAAAAAAGGGTTTTGTCATTAAAAACAATCCGCAATTTGGCTGGGAATATAAGCGAATATTTAATATCTCTTTCTCTTAGCCTCTTTTTAACAATCATAAATGTGCGTCTCTTTTCTTGTATTTCTTTTGAAAAATCGGGAAAAAAAGCCAATCTAACCCCGTTATACATAACTGGTGGGGATTCCCTCGCCCTTCTCAGGAGGACGTCCCTGTCCCCTGTCGTCAATAACTTAGCAAGGACTGTCCGAGGTTGTCTCCCTGGAATTGGTTTTCCCCCTGGGACCCGATGAGCTCTTTCAATCATAAAAAAAGGAGAAAATGAATCTTTCCCAAAGTTCTCAAGAATTAATTTCTGTACAAATTGGGTTGGATTTTTTTCTTCCGCGCCCTCTGGAATCCCAATTATTCTCACATTGTATCTTCGTGACCTATCTTCAAGGTCCACTACCTTTTTCTTCAAGAGATTATATTCAGATTTAAATGTAGAGACTTCCGTTTTTATTTTTTTGGATTCATTCTGTATAAGGGTGACGGAGCTTTCAAGGTTGTGGACTCTATCTCGGATTTTGGACAAATCATCTTTTATTAGACCCACATCAACTTGAATAAACCCCAATTGGGTTGTGACCGCCTGTATTAAATCCCCGTTCTGTTTAACCGCGAGGAGTATTTCTTCTAGCGGAGAAGAGTTATCATTAGGGATTACTTCCCCCATTATACCGTCTTCTTCTTCGGGGTATCTAGCGAGTTTTTGTGTTTCTAACTCAGTTGGCTCTGAGTCATCATTTTTTTTTTTAGAGAAAAATTCCTTTTGTCCGCCCTTTTGCAAATGTTCTTAATATTGCTCTAACTTCGTCTTTTAGAATATTACGAATATTCTAAAAGACGAAGTTAGAGCAATATTACGAAATTTCGTAAAATACACATAGATTGTATTTAAGCTAATATACTGCTATAGTAATATTTTTTAATAGTGTACATATTTTACAAAACTTAAGTTCAGAAGAGGCAAAAAAAAAATTAGAGGCAAAAAAAGGGATTATAGCAGTATATTAGCTAAATTACAATCTATATGTGTATTTTACGAAATTTCGTAATATTGCTCTAACTTCGTCTTTTAGAATATTCGTAATATTCTAAGAGACGAAGTTAGAGCAAATCACGAAATTTCGTAAAATACACATATTAGCCTAGCCATAGTCAATTAGCATAGGAACGTTGCCTTATACTATCAAGATAAATAATCGCAATACGCGGAAAAAAAAAATCGTATATTATTCGCGATAATTGGAATAATTACGAATATTCGATTTCGACGAATATAACACGAATATTCATTCGAATATTCGCGAAATATCGCGAAATCGAATATGGCACCTCCCGCTCATCACTATCCAACACATTATTAAAAACTGGAAGGATAGTGGGGACCCATCGTATTTGAGGAAGAAATGTGGCGGGGAAGAAATCCTGTATGATTGTGATCGGCAATCACTTAAACGTTTGGTGAAATCAAATCAAAGAAAAACAACTGTAGAACTTAGGGCTATGTTTAATATTGAAAATAAGAGCATTTCCATATGCACAATGTGAAGGGAACTCAAGGGATTGGGACTGAACAACCATGTAGCTGTGAGAAATCCACTAATCAGTGATGCAAACCAGAAAAAAAGGCTTCAATTTGCTAGGGAGCGTGAAGATTGGACTCTGGAGCAATGGAAGAAGGTCATGTGGTCTGATGAGTCTAGATTTACCCTGTTCCAGAGTGATGGGTGCATCAGGGTAAGAAGAGAGGCAGATGAAGTGAGGCACCTATCATGCCTAGTGCCTACTGTACAAGTCTGTGGGGGCAGTGCTATGATCTGGGGTTGCTGAAGTTGGTCAGGTTAGGTTCAGCAAGTGCTCCAAGAATGAGGTCAGCTGACTACCTGAACATACTGATCGACCAGGTTATTCCATCAGTGGATTTTTTCTTCCCTGAGGGCACGGGCATATACCAAAATGACAATGCCAGGATTCATCAGGCTCAAATTGCGAAAGAGTGGTTCAGGGAGCATGAGACATCATTTTGACACATGGATTGGCCACCACAGTGTAGACCTTAACCCCATTGAGAATCTTTGGGATGTGCTGGAGAAGGCTTCGTGCAGCACTCAGACTCTACCATCATCAATGCAAGATCTTGGTAAAAAAAATGTATGCAACACTGGATGGAAATAAATCTTGTGACATTGCAGAAGCTTATTGAAACAAGTGGTGACTTTATTTTTGGACGGGCAATGTATATTGGCAGAGTATACCGGGCTCACCTAGCCATTGTTATACTCCAGCACAGTTTGTGCCTCCACAAGCCAAAAAACAAACAATAAATAAAATAAAACAAAATAAAAAACGACATTTAATAAAAAAAAGTGGTGACCTCCTTCGCCTCCCTCCCTTTGCTTGCACTGCCACATCCTCCGCCTGCATCCTCCACGTTCACCTCCTCCTCCACTGGGACCTCCGCCTCCAGGCTCCAGATTATTATGTCTTATATTGGCATAGTAGAGAAGTATACCGGCCGCACCCAGCTATTGTTATACTCCAGCGCACTTTATCTGTTCTCTTTGCCATCTCCCAATGTTTGGTTACCAACAAACAAAAAAAAAAATATTGAAATTGTATCTCTATTTTCCATTCATTCTTGTGGAACACCTAAAGGGTTAACAACGTTTGTAAAATCAGTTTTTAATACCTTGAGGGGTCTAGTTTCTAGAATGGGGTCATTTTGGGTGGTTTCTATTATGTAAGCCTCAAAAAGTTACTTCAGACCTGAACTGGTCCTTAAAAAGTTGGTTTTTGAAAATTTCAAGATTTACTTCTAAACTTCTAAGCCTTGTAACGTCCCCCAAAAATAAAATGTCATTCCCAAAATGATCCTAACATGAAGTAGACATATGGGTAAGTATTAATGTATTATAGAAATAGAGAAATTGAAGCTTGGAAATTATTTTTTACTCCATTTTACCAGTGTCATGAAGTACAATATGTGGCGAAAAAACAATCTCAGAATGGCCTGGATAAGTCAAAGTGTTTTATAGTTATCACCACATAAAGTGACACTGGTCAGATCTTCAAAAAATGGCCTGGCCCTGAAGGTGAAAATGAGCCCGGTCCTTAAGGGGTTAAAGTCATGAAGTTTAAAAAAAAAATAGGAACACCCCATTCATCAGTCTATTGTAGAAGAGGAAACTCTTCTGTGGAGTGTATCTGCGAAAGTCATGAACCTCCAGGTCCGCCTCCTCCGCTGGTACCTCCTCCTTCTGGCTCAAAATTATTATGTCTTATATTGGCAGAGTAGAGAAATATACTGGCCACACCCCCAAAAATGGCTAAAGGTCACACACAGAATTGACAGACTAATAAAAAAAAAAAAAAAAAAAACAGAAAGAGTGTTGGCTTCCTCCTCCACCTCCCCCGCCTCTTCTACTGTCACGAGGGTGTCAAGAGCCACGTCTGACTCCGTTATACCCGGGGTCAGGAAGTCGCAGCGGGTGGCTGCGCGCTCTATGTCTAAAGATCACGGTGTTTCTTAGTGTTTGTTTTCTGTGTTTGCCTTGCTATCCTTTTTGTCTCACTCAGGGATCCGTAGCTTCTCCTCCTCAGCTGTTTCTTGTCTGCCACTCCCAAACTCCTTATATTCTCCTCTCACACTTCTCTTGTTGCCAGTTATAGAGCTTCCTGCCTGGACATCTATGCTGACCCACTGGAGCTGAGAATCTGGTTGTTGTTCCAGAGTGCTACCCTCCGGATCCCTGTTGGGCTTTTGTTGTCTCCTGTTGTTGCCCACCTGGGATTATATGTTTAGTTTGTATTGTCTGTCCTCCCCTTGGTGTTTTCCTTTAGAGCTAGTGGTGCGGACTAGTGTTCCCACCGCCCTGTTCACTATCTAGGGCTCATCCTAGGGAAAGCCAGGGTTTTAGGCACGTGATCGGCGTACGGGTGAGGAACCCGTCTAGGGACGACAGGGCAGCCAGGCGCCAGCCGCAAGGTGAGTCAGGGGTCACCACCTTCCCTCTCACTAGGGCAGGGCCTCCCTCTTTTCCTCCCTCCGTGTCACGTATGTGACAGTTACGCCGATCGTGATATCTACCTACACTGCAACGTCCACAGCCTCCTCAACTTCCTACTCCACTTGGACATCCATTTCTTGCTATTTTTTATTTGTATGTATTTTATGCTATTTTACGTAATTTCCCTATCCACATTTGTTTGCAGGGCAATTGTACTGCTCTTAGGCCCACTTTGGAGCCTTTTACAGCCCTCTAGCCCTTTCTATGACTTTTTACAGACATTTTAGTGCCCCAAAGTTCGGGTCCCTATTGACGTAACAAGGTTTAGAAGTTTAGAAGCAAATCTTTAAATTTTTCACAAATTTTCAAAAACCAGTTGACCATCCAGGGACCAGTTCAGGTCTGAAGTCACTTTGTGAGGGTTACATAATAGAAACCACCCACAAATGACCCCATTCTAGAAACTAGACCCCTCAAGGTATTCAAATCCATTTTTTCCAGTGACAAAGCAAGGGTTAACAGCTAAACAAAATGCTATATTTATTGCCCCGATTCTGTAGTTTGCAGAAACACCCCATATGTGGTCGTAAACTAGTGTCCGGGCACACGGTAGGGCGTAGAGGGAAAGGAATGCCGTATGGTTTTTGGAAGGCAGATTTTGCTGGACTGGTTTATTTACACCATGTCTAGAGTTGAGTGGACACCTGGATGTTCGGGTTCGACGGGTTCGGCCGAACTTCGGAAAAAAGTTTGAGTTCGGGACCCGAACTTGACCCCGAACCCGAACCCCATTGAAGTCAATAGGGACAAGAACTTTTGAGCACTAAAATGGCTGTAAAAATGTCATGGAAAGGGCTAGAGGGCTGCAAATGTGGTTAAGAGCATGGCAAGTGCTCTGCAAACAAATGTGGATAGGGAAATTACTTAAAATAACATAAAATACATAAAAATTAAAAATCTTGATCTAGGAGGACCAGGTCCATATGGAGTAGGAGGTTGAGGAGGCGGTGGATGTGGTGGTGTAGGTGGAAGTGGCGGTGTAGGTGGAAGTGGCGGTGGAGGAGGAGGAGGTAGCCTACACTGCTTTTTGGCTTTACTTTGATTTTTAAAATTAGGGTACACCCCAAAACATTGGGAAATATAACCTGTGACAACCCCCTTCAGTAATGCTAAACACACGTTCAGAAAATACACAAGCTGCAGGGCAGGCCAGCACCTCCAAGGGGTAAAGGTCAAGCTCAGGCCATGTGCCCAATTTGGAGACCCAGAAGTTGCAGGGGCTGACCCCTGTCAGTCAGTTAGTGTAGGCGTGTGCACGCTTACTGCCCCACCATGTTGCACGTCCCTGTGATGTTCACGACCCAAAAATTGGTAAATTTTACAAAAAAATGTAACAGACAAATATATTTTTTTTTTCCGGTCCACTAGGTATAGGAGTGTTACATCACACTAAAAAATTGTTGAATTTCACCAGAATATATAACTGACAATTTTTTGTTTTGTTTAACCTGTCTACTAGGTATAGCAGTGGTACTATACACCCAAAAATTGATGAATTTCACCCGGAAATGTTAATGACAATTTTATTTAATTTTTTTAACCGGCCTACTAGGTATAGCAGTGGTACTATACACCAAAAAATTGGTTAATATTCCCAGAAAATGTTAATGAGCAATGAGAAACTGCACAGAGCTGGAGGTACACAAGCAGAGGGTAGCAGCAGCCTGGCATGAAGGCATAGGCGGCGTCAGATCACACTCCTCACAGAACGTCCTGAAAATAGCGTTAGTGCGTTAAGAACACTAGTCTGAGGCTGGGCTTGCGGCGGTGAGCAGGCCTATAGAGACCCTGAGTAGAGTTGAGCGAACACCTGGATGTTCGGGTTCGAGAAGTTCGGCCGAACATCCCGGAAATGTTCGGGTTCGGGATCCGAACCCGATCCGAACTTCGTCCCGAACCCGAACCCCATTGAAGTCAATGGGGACCCGAACTTTTCGGCACTAAAAAGGCTGTAAAACAGCCCAGGAAAGAGCTAGAGGGCTGCAAAAGGCAGCAACATGTAGGTAAATCCCCTGCAAACAAATGTGGATAGGGAAATGAATAAAAATAAAAATTAAATAAATAAAAATTAACCAAAATCAATTGGAGAGAGGTTCCATAGCAGAGAATCTGGCTTCCCGTCACCCACCACTGGAACAGTCCATTCTCAGATATTTAGGCCCCGGCACCCAGGCAGAGGAGAGAGGTCCCGTAACAGAGAATCTGTCTTCATGTCAGCAGAGAATTAGTCTGCATGTCATAGCAGAGAATGAGGCTTCACGTCAGCCACCACTGCAACAGTCCATTGGCATATATTTAGGCCCAGCACCCAGGCAGAGGAGAGAGGTCCCGTAACAGACAATCTGGCTTCATGTCAGCAGAGAATCAGTCTGCATGTCATAGCAGAGAATCAGGCTTCACGTCACCCACCACTGCAACAGTCCATTGTCATAAATTTAGGCCCAGCACTAGTGTTGAGCGGCATGTCCCATATTCGAATTCGCGAAATTTTGTGAATATTCGAAAGAATATTCGTAAAATATTCGCGATTATTCAAATTCGTTATTATTTCGCATATGCGATAATTCGAATTTTCGCATCGCATAATACATATGCTATGCAAAATTCACATGTGCGCTAATGAAATCGCCTTACGAAGATTCGCAACTCAATTCAATCACTAATGTATGAATGCAATGCCCTTTGCCTCTGTTCTGGGACAAGTGTAGATATTCGCATGTGCGCTAATAAAATCGCCTTACGAAGATTCGCACCTCAATCACTTTCTAGGGAATGTGAGACTTTTGGGAATCAATCGAGATACAGTGGGGGGTGATGACAGTAGTTGACAGAGTACAGATCAATGTAATCTGTAAGGTGGAAAGTAAAATAAAAAATACGAATTTTCGTTAATCAAATTTTACGAAGTTCTACGTATTCGCGAATATGGTGCTATACTATATGAATGCACAGGCCTTTGCCTCTCTGTTCTGGGGACAAGTGTAGATATTTGCATTTGCGTTAATAAAATCGCCTTACGAAGATTCGCAGCTCAATTCAATCACTAATGTATGAATGCAAAGCCCTTTGCCTCTGTTCTGGGACAAGTGTAGATATTCGCATGTGCGCTAATAAAATCGCCTTACGAAGATTCGCAACTCAATCACTTTCTAGGGAATGTGAGACTTTTGGGAATCAATCGAGATACAGTGGGGGGTGATGACAGTAGTTGACAGAGTACAGATCAATGTAATCTGTAAGGTGGAAAGTAAAATAAAAAATACGAATATTCGTAAATCGAATTTTACGAAGTTCTACGTATTCGCGAATATGGTGCTATACTATATGAATGCACAGGCCTTTGCCTCTCTGTTCTGGGGACAAGTGTAGATATTTGCATTTGCGTTAATAAAATCGCCTTACGAAGATTCGCAGCTCAATTCAATCACTAATGTATGAATGCAAAGCCCTTTGCCTCTGTTCTGGGACAAGTGTAGATATTCGCATGTGCGCTAATAAAATCGCCTTACGAAGATTCGCAACTCAATTCACTAATGTATGAATGCAAAGCCCTTTGCCTCTGTTCTGGGACGTGCCGATATTCGCATGTGCGCTAATAAAATCGCCTTACGAAGATTCGCAACTCAATTCACTAATGTATGAATGCAAAGCCCTTTGCCTCTGTTCTGGGACGTGCCGATATTCGCATGTGCGCTAATAAAATCGCCTTACGAAGATTCGCGCCTCAATCACTTTCTAGGCAATGTGAGTAAGATCTGAGCTGTTGGACCTTTGGGAAACAATCAATTATATGTGTACTGTAATTTTGTGGGGGGGGGAAAAAACAAAAAACGAATATTCGTTTTTACGAATATATAGCACTATATTCGAAATATTCGCGAAATCGCGAAGTTGCGATATTCGCGAAAAAAATTTGCTTTTCGAATATTCGCGCTCAACACTACCCAGCACCCAGGCAGAGGAGAGAGGTCCCGTAACAGACAATCTGGCTTCATGTCAGCAGAGAATCAGTCTGCATGTCATAGCAGAGAATGAGGCTTCACGTCAGCCACCACTGCAACAGTCCATTGGCATATATTTAGGCCCAGCACCCAGGCAGAGGAGAGAGGTCCCGTAACAGACAATCTGGCTTCATGTCAGCAGAGAATCAGTCTTCATATCATAGCAGAGAATCAGGCTTCACGTCACCCACCACTGTAAGAGTCCATTTTCATAAATTTAGGCCCAGCACACAGGCAGAGGAGAGAGGTCCCGTAACAGAGGATCTGGCTTCATGTCAGCAGAGAATCAGTCTGCATGTCATAGCAGAGAATCAGGCTTCACATCACCCAACATTGGAACAGTCCATTGGCATATATTTAGGCCCCGGCACCCAGACAGAGGAGAGGTTCATTCAACTTTGGGTAGCCTCGCAATATAATGGTAAAATGAAAATAAAAATAGGATTGAATGAGGAAGTGCCCTGGAGTCCAATAATATATGGTTAAGGGGAGGTAGTTAATGTCTAATCTGGACAAGGGACGGACAGATCCTGTGGGATCCATGCCTGGTTCATTTTTATGAACGTCAGCTTGTCCACATTGGCTGTAGACAGGCGGCTGCGTTTGAGGCCTAGTATTTAGGCGCTGGGTGACCGGTATGGATTTAGTGACAGAATTAGACTTGGAAATGCACAGAAGCGTGTGTGTGTGAAGTTATTCTGAATGACCCAATGTGCACCTTCAATATTATATACCCTTTTAGGGATAGATTTCAAATAGCTCTGATATAGCAGAAACCACTAAATTATGAAATTGCTAAATTGGGAATTGTACTTCAACCCAGAACAAAAAATGTGCTTTGACGGACACTAAATATCTTGCCCAGCAACAACAGTACAGCGGTGGGTAACGAGAGATTTAGAGGGAATTAAATTTGAGGCCTAGTATTTAGGCGCTGGGTCACCGGTATGGATTTAGTGACAGAATTAGACTTGGAAATGCACAGAAGCGTGTGTGTGAAGTTATTCTGAATGACCCAATGTGCACCTTCAATATTATATACCCTTTTTGGGATAGATTTCAAATAGCTCTGATATAGCAGGAACCACTAAATTATGAAATTGCTAAATTGGGAATTGTACTTCAACCCAGAACAAAAAATGTGCTTTGACGGGCACTAAATAACTTTCCCAGCTACAACAGGACAACGGTAACGAGAGATTTAGAGGGATTTAAATTTGAGGCCTAGTATTTAGGCGCTGGGTGACAGGTATGGGTTTAGTGACAGAATTAGACTTGGAAATACACAGTAGCGGGTGTGTGTGAAGTTATTCTGAATGACCCTATGTGCACCTTCAATATTATATACCCTTTTAGGGATAGATTTCAAATAGCTCTGATATAGCAGAAACCACTAAATTATGAAATTGCTAAATTGGGAATTGTACTTCAACCCAGAACAAAAAATGTGCTTTGACGGACACTAAATATCTTGCCCAGCAACAACAGTACACCGGTGGGTAACGAGAGATTTAGAGGGAATTAAATTTGAGGCCTAGTATTTAGGCGCTGGGTCACCGGTATGGATTTAGTGACAGAATTAGACTTGGAAATACACAGTAGCGGGTGTGTGTGAAGTTATTCTGAATGACCCTATGTGCACCTTCAATATTATATACCCTTTTTGGGATAGATTTCAAATAGCTCTGATATAGCAGGAACCACTAAATTATGAAATTGCTAAATTGGGAATTGTACTTCAACCCAGAACAAAAAATGTGCTTTGACGGGCACTAAATAACTTTCCCAGCTACAACAGGACAACGGTAACGAGAGATTTAGAGGGATTTAAATTTGAGGCCTAGTATTTAGGCGCTGGGTGACAGGTATGGGTTTAGTGACAGAATTAGACTTGGAAATACACAGTAGCGGGTGTGTGTGAAGTTATTCTGAATGACCCTATGTGCACCTTCAATATTATATACCCTTTTTGGGATAGATTTCAAATAGCTCTGATATAGCAGAAACCACTAAATTATGAAATTGCTAAATTGGGAATTGTACTTCAACCCAGAACAAAAAATGTGCTTTGACGGACACTAAATATCTTGCCCAGCAACAACAGTACAGCGGTGGGTAACGAGAGATTTAGAGGGAATTAAATTTGAGGCCTAGTATTTAGGCGCTGGGTCACCGGTATGGATTTAGTGACAGAATTAGACTTGGAAATACACAGTAGCGGGTGTGTGTGAAGTTACTCTGAATGACCCTATGTGCACCTTCAATATTATATACCCTTTTTGGGATAGATTTCAAAGAGCTCTGATATAGCAGGAACCACTAAATTATGAAATTGCTAAATTGAGAATTGTATTTCAACCCAGAACAAGAAATGTGCTTGAACGGACACTAAATAACTCGCCCAGCTACAGCACTAGGGACAGATTTAGCTGGATATAAATTTGAGGCCTAGTATTTAGGCGCTGGGTGACCGGTATGGATTTAGTGACAGAATTAGACTGGGATATGGCCAAAAAATGAACAGACTATTGCTGGTTAAATGCACTTGGTGTGACAGCTTCACCCTGATGTAGGCTTTAGCCAAAAAACAACCACACCATTGAGGGTTAAATGCACTTGGTGACAGGCGCAGCTTGCCCCTGATTTTGTATATGGCCAAAAAATGAACAGACTATTGCTGGTTAAATGCACTTGGTGTGACAGCTTCACCCTGATGTAGGCTTTAGCCAAAAAACAACCACACCATTGAGGGTTAAATGCACTTGGTGACAGGCGCAGCTTGCCCCTGATTTTGTATATGGCCAAAAAATGAACAGACTATTGCTGGTTAAATGCACTTGGTGTGACAGCTTCACCCTGATGTAGGCTTTAGCCAAAAAACAACCACACCATTGAGGGTTAAATGCACTTGGTGACAGGCGCAGCTTGCCCCTGATTTTGTATATGGCCAAAAAATGAACAGACTATTGCTGGTTAAATGCACTTGGTGTGACAGCTTCACCCTGATGTAGGCTTTAGCCAAAAAACAACCACACCATTGAGGGTTAAATGCACTTGGTCGCAGCTTGTGCTGGCGCACCACAAGACACAAAATGGCCGCCGATCACCCCAGAAAAATGAGACTGACAAACGGTCTGTGCAGCCTAAAAACAGTGAGCAATTGAGGATCAGCAGCTCAATGATCCACAGCTGCAGATCGATCAGTTAATCAAGTCCTTTGGAGGAGTTAATCTGCCTAATCTCGCCCTACTGTCGCAGCCGCAACCTCTCCCTACGCTAATCAGAGCAGAGTGACGGGCGGCGCTATGTGACTCCAGCTTAAATAGAGGCTGGGTCACATGGTGCTCTGGCCAATCACAGCCATGCCAATAGTAGGCATGGCTGTGATGGCCTCTTGGGGCAAGTAGTATGACGCTTGTTGATTGGCTGCTTTGCAGCCTTTCAAAAAGCGCCAAGAAAGCGTCACAAAAGCGCGAAGAAAGCGACGAACACCGAACCCGAACCCGGACTTTTACGAAAATGTCCGGGTTCGGGTCCGTGTCACGGACACCCCAAAATTCGGTACGAACCCGAACTATACAGTTCGAGTTCGCTCATCCCTAACCCTGAGCAAGGTTTTTAAGAAGCTGTGTGGCTGCAGCTTAGAAGGAACAGCCAGCTCCTTGTAGATTTAGCACTGAGTTCTTCCATCTGAATTGATTGAAGCACTCATAGAGGCCAGCATCCCTATGACAACAGGCACCTGGGGACTGGTCTAATTCGATTAGGGTCCGAACCAAACTTTTTCAAAAATTCAACGAACCTGAACCAAAGCAAAATGGTTTGCTCATCTCCAATACATGGCATGTGCAAACCCTGTGCCATAAAATAGCAAACACCAGTCATAGGCTGCTGTTAAAAAAAATAAAGCATTTTGCACAATATACTTTATTTTTCAGTGGTTTACTGTATAGGAAAGTGAAGCAGGCCGTTCTTTCCTATACATTAAGAAGGTATACCTCCATATTTCATCTCAGCAAGACACTCTTTTGGCACCCACTGGGTCTAAGTAAATATTCAGTTTATGAGTTGGGAGTACTTCCTATTGCATATGCTGAACATAATCACTAAATGTAGTATTTGCATAGCCTTTACATTATAATTAGTCAATATTTTGTGTTCTGAGGGTCTTTCTATGTGAAAACTAATGCAAATAACTAGTAAAAATTTCTAGGATCTTTACCTGCAGCTCTGTAATTTCTACAAACAGTATATTGATGTGCAGGGCACAACGAAGCTCCTGAGTATTTGTAGCTTTCTGAGTTGGCTTCCACATCTCATTTTCTCTGACAATTTAATTACTCAGGGCCTGTGTTCTGGCTCAAAAAGAACCTGGGACTCCCGCCTCGCTTGTTCATTAGTTTTTAATTAAACCCTTTAATTTTATTTATGCTGCCACTGACTGATTAACAGTTTGCCAACACTGACAAAGGGGATATAAAATGTACCAAGAGAAATGCAGGACAGACAGTGTGTCAAAATGTATACTGTAGAAGGGAGGAGATGGAGTCTCTCGTGCCTCTGCCAGAACAACTCACACCTCCATCTAATAATACACATTGTCAGAGACTGCTTTCATGTTACTTCAGTTCAGGGGTCAAGTCCTGGGAAAAAAAAGTGTGGGAACTCACACAAGAATCATTGCCACCCCGACCGCCCCCAAAAAGTTTCAATTTCTCTACTTCTATAATACATAGTAATACCTCCAAAAATAGTTATTACTTTGCATTTCCCATATGTCGACTTCATATTTGAATCATTTTGGGTATGACATTTTAGTTTTTGGGGACGTTACAAGGTTTAGAAGTTTAGAAGCAAATCTTTAAATTTTTCACAAATTTTCAAAAACCCAATTTTTAGGGACCAGTTCAGGCCTGAAGTCACTTTGTGAGGGTTACATAATAGAAGCCACCCAAAAATGACCCCATTCTAGAAACTAGACCCCTCAAGGTATTCAAAACTGATTTTATAAACGCCGTTAACCCTTTAGGTGTTCCACAAGAGTTAATAGCAAATTTTCCATTTTAATCCATTTTTTCCAGTGACAAAGCAAGGGTTAACAGCTAAATAAAATGCTATATTTATTGCCCCGATTCTGTAGTTTGCAGAAACACCCCATATGTGGTTGTAAACTAGTGTCCGGGCACACGGTAGGGCATAGAGGGAAAGGAATGCCGTATAATTTTTTGGAAGGCAGATTTTGCTGGACTGGTTTATTTACACCATGTCTAGAGTTGAGTGGACACCTGGATGTTCGGGTTCGACGGGTTCGGCCAAACTTCAGAAAAAAGTTCGAGTTTGGGACCTGAACTTGACCCTAAACCCCATTGAAGTCAATAGGGACACGAACTTTTGAGCACTAAAATGGCTGTAAAAATGTCATGGAAAGGGCTAGAGGGCTGCAAATGCCAGCAAAATGTGGTTAAGAGCATGGCAAGTGCTCTGCAAACAAATGTGGATAGGGAAATTACTTAAAATAACATAAAATACATAAAAATCAAAAATAATAATCTTGATCTAGGAGGACCAGGTCCATATGGAGTAGGAGGTTAAGGAGGCGGGGGATGTGGCGGTGTAGGTGGAAGTGGTGGTGGAAGAGGAGGAGGTAGCCCATACTTCTTTTTGGTTTTTACTTTTATTTTTAAAATTAGGGTACACCCTAAAACATTGGGAAATATAACCTGTGATTACCCCCTCCAGTAATGCTAAACACACGTTCAGACAATACACTAGCTGCAGGGCAGGCCAGCACCTCCAAGGGGTAAAGGTCAAGCTCAGGCCATGTGCCCAATTTGGAGACCCAGAAGTTGCAGGGGCTGACCCCTGTCAGTCAGTTCGTGTAGGCGTGTGCACACTTACTGCCCCACCATGTTGAACGTCCCTGTGATGTTCATGACCTAAAAATTGGTAAATTTCACCAAAAAATGGAGCAGACAAATATATATTCTTTTCGGTCTACTAGGTATAGGAGTGTTACATCACACTAAAAAATTGTTGAATTTCACCAGAATATATAACTGACAACTTTGTTTTTGTTTGTTTAACCGGCCTACTAGGTATAGCAGTGGTACTATACACCCAGAAATTGGTCAATTTCACCAGAAAATGTTAATGACTATTATTTTTTTTTTTAAACGGCCTACTAGATATAGCAGTGAGAAATTGGTGAATTTCACCTGAAAATGTTAATGAGAATTTTTTTTTTTTTTTTTTTTAACCAGCCTACTAGGTATAGCAGAGGTACTATACACCCAGAAATTGCTTAATTTCACCAGAAAATGTTAATGACAATTTTATATATTTTTTTTTAACTGGCCTACCAGGTATAGCAGTAGTACTACACACCAAAAAATTTGTGAATTTCACCAGAAAATGTTAATAAGATATATATTTTTTTTATGGGTCTACAAGGTATAGCAGTGGTAATATACACCCAAAAATTGGTGAATGTCACCCGTAAATGTTAATGGCAATTTTTTATTATCTTTTTTAACCTGCCTACTAGGTATAGCAGTGGTACTATACACCCAAAAATGTGTTAATTTTACCAAAAAATATTAATGACAATTATATATTTATTTTTTAACCGGCTTACTAGGTATAGCAGTGGTACTATACACCCAAAAATTGGTGAATTTCACCAGAAAATGTAAATGACAAAGTAGTGAAATGATATAAAATAAAACATGTACAAAAAAAAATTTGATTTGAGGTGGAGTTCCATATGGAGTAGGAGTTTGAGGAGGCAGTGGACGTAGCAGAGTAGGTGGAAGCGGCGGTGGAGGAGGACGAGATAGCCAACACAGGTTTTTGGTTTTAATTTAATTTTGTAAAATTAAGGTACACTCCAAAAGAGTGTGAAATATCCAAAATACAAACATGAGCAATTGCGCTGCAGTATACCAATGGCTGCTTAGTGCCGGTATACATGTCTATTCTGCACAAGGTACGGACAAGTCCTGAGGGATCCATGCCTGGTTCATTTTAATAAACGTGAGCTTGTCCACATTGGCTGTGGACAGACGGCTGCGCTTGTATGTGATGACGCCCCCTGCCGTGCTAAACAAACGTTCAGATAATATACTGGCTGCAGGGCAGGCCAGCACCTCCAAGGCGTAAAGGGCAAGCTCAGGCCATGTGCCCAATTTGGAGACCCAGAAGTTGAAGGGGGCAGACCCGTCATTCAGTACGTGTAGGCGTGTGCACATATACTGCTCCACCATGTTGGTGAAATCTAGCCTCCTGCTAAGACGTTCCATATCAGCTGGTGGTGCTGGTTGTTGTGGCGTGCTGACAACTCTTTTCCACTTTTCGGCCATGCTAACCCTGCCTTCTGAGGTGCTGGTGGTGCCCCAGCTGCGTTAGCGACCTCTTGCTCGTACTCTGCCTTCTCTTTGTGCTTCCACTGTGCCCCCACTAACGGGTGGGAATGCCACCAGCAGCGCGTCTACCAGCGTGCGCTTGTACTCGCGCATCTTACGAACACACTCCAGTAAGGGAATTAAGGACGGTACGTTGTTCTTCTTGTAACAGGGATCTAGCAGCGTGGCCACCCAGTAATCAGCACAAGTAGGAATGTGGGCAACTCGGCAGTCGTTGCAGAGACACTGCAGCATGTAATCGCTCATGTGTGCCAAGCTGCCCAGAGGCAACGAAAAAGCTGACCTCTGTGGGAGAAGTATCTTCTGTGTCCTCTGTATCCCCCCCATCCACGCACCAGTGATGGCCATGAGCTGGTCTGGGTGCCACCCTGCTGTGAACATGGTTCCTCCTCGTCCATCTCCTCCTCCTCATCCTCATCCTCCAGAACTGTGCCGGAAGAGGCCTGCATCGCATATAGGGGCATTTTATAGTGCCACATTATGGAGGGCACTATGGAGACTGGGAAGGAGCACTATGGGGGCATCTTCTGGGGGGGACTATATAAGAGTATTTTATACTGGCACAAATTATAAGGTCACTATGGGCCCCTAAGCTCAACTGGTGGCACTGTGTTTTTTGTAGTGGCACACAGTACGGGTCATTGGAACACATGAGGGCACTCTGGGGACACTAAGAGGAGGTATTTATTTTTTTACTGCCACACAACAGGGCATTTTTTGTACTGGTGCACATTATAAGAAGAGGGGGTTCTACTGTCACAAATTAGAAAGATAATTATTACTATCGGGGCATTGTGGTGGGCTTTATTACAACTGGGGGACAATGGGAGCATTATTACTTGTGGGACACAATTACTGTTGGGGGCACTGTAGGAGCACTATTACAACTAAATGCACTCTGGCAAAGAAATAATTACTATTGTTGGGACTTTGGGAGCACCCTTACTTTGGGGGCACCCTGGCACAGCATCAGCTTAGCACAGTTCTTTTTGCAGTATAGTTTTGGGGAGCATAGCTTCTCAGTATTGGGGGTGCATGATGGGATGTTAATTGGAGGATGATGGAAAAGTAGGAAACTAAGATGTCTGTCAAACTCTGCAGAGACGTGAGATGGCTGAAATAAATTATCACGGTTGTCTGGTCTGAATGGCGAAGATGAAGAAAGAGAACATCTACATCAGAGGAGACGTCACTGGATATAAGAGGTATGGGGCGCTGTATTAGGCTACTTTCACATCTGCGTTAGTGATCCTAGCAGGCTGTTCCAGCTGAGAATTCACTGGATCCGGTACTGCTGGATGCAAACAGAATGCCCACCAGCCCCATTAACTATAATGGGGTACGGCAGAGATCCGGCCGCAATCTGGGAAAAATGCAGAGAATCAGCAGTTGCTTTGTGTCCAGTTGATTCCTTGCATTTTCTGCCGGATTAGGTGGCCGGATCGTACTAAGACCCCAAATGTCACCTGGGGACCGCAAAAGAAGCTTGTGTGTTGGCTGAAGCCTTCCTATCTTACTGGTGGCTGGCCCTGTCTCTCAATTTTCCTTCCGGTTTTGGCTCCGCAAGAAGGTGGGGCCTGTTGGGGTCATGTGATTGGGCTGCTCAGACAAAAATGCCCGGGCCTATTTTTTGTCCCAGTCCGGCCCTGGCAGGAACCCACCCTCGGAGCCACTTGGGAATGACTGGCTGGAAACCCTACAAACCCTTCTTCCTCCTCCTCCTCCTCCTGTGCCACATCCTCTTCCATCATCGCCAGGAGTGTTTTTTCAAGGAGGCATAGAAGTGGGATAGTAAAGCTGAGAACGGCGTTATCGGCACTGGTCATGTTGGTGGTGTACAAACAAAGAACACAGGTCTCGCATGGGGGCCCAGTCATTGGTGGTGAAGTGGTGCTGTTCCGCCGAGCGACTCACCTGTGCGTACTGCAGCTGAAACTCCACTATCGCCTGCTGCTGCTCGCACAGTCTGGCCAGCATGTGCAAGGTGAAGTTCCACCGTGTGGGCACGTCGCATATGAGGCAGTGAGCGGGAAGGTCGAAGTTACCCTGCAGTGCTGACAGGCGAGCAGCAGCAGGGTGAGAACTCAGGCGGCCCGCACTTTATGCAGCAGCTCTGACATATCGGGGTACTTTTTAAGGAATCTCTGCACCACCAAATTCAGCACATGCGCGAGGCAAGGTATGTGCGTCAAACTGGCTAGTCCCAGAGCTGCTACGATATTTCGCCAATTATCGCACACCACCAGGCCAGGCTTGAGGCTGACTGGCACAAACCACTCATTGGTCTGTTGTTCAAGGCCTGTCCACAGCTCCTGCGCGGTGTGGGGTTTGTCTCCCAAACAGATAAGTTTTAAAACTGCCTGCTGTCGCTTACCCCTGGCTGTGCTGAAGTTGGTGGTGAAGGTGTCACGCTGATCGGATGAGGAGCTGGTAGAGAATGAGGAAGCAGAGGAGGAAGCAACAGGAGGCAAACTGAAGCGCGCTGCAATCCTCGGTGGAGGAAGGACATGCGCCAAACTGCTATCCGCCTCAGGCCCAGCCGCCACTGCATTTACCCAGTGTGCTGTTATGGAGATATAATGGCCCTGACCGTGCTTACTGGTTCACGTATCCGTTGTCAGGTGCACCTTGCCGCAGATGGCGTTGAGCAGTGCACACCTGATTTTGTTCCCTACTTGGTTGTGCAGGGGTGGGATCGCTCGCCTTGAAATGTAGTGGCGGCTGGGCACGACATACTGTGGGACAGCCACCACCATAAACTATCCGTCTCCACCAGACGGAATGACAGCATTTCAAAGGCCAGAGATTTAGAAATGCTGGCATTCAGAGCTAGGGATCGCGGATGGGTAGGGGGGTACTTCCTCTTGCTCTCCAGCGTTTGCGATATGGAGAGCTGAAAGCTTCCGTGGGACATTGTGGAGATGCTTGGTGACCCAGGTGTTGGTGTTGCTGGCAGATCCTCTGTTTGCGGGGTGCCAGGTGGCACTGTCACTCCAGAGGTGGATGAAAAGGCCGCAACTGCAGCAGAAGAGGAAGCAGGAGGAGCCAGAGACCTTTCTTGGTTTTTGAGATGTATACTCCACTGCAGCTCGTGCTTTGCACTTAAATACCTGGTCATGCAGGTTGTGCTCAGGTTGAGAACATTTATGCCTCACTTCAGGCTCTGATTGCACAGCGTGCAAACCACTCGTGTCTTGTCGTCAGCACATTGTCTAAAGAACTGCCACGCCAGGGAACTCCTTAGAGCTGGCTTTGGTGTGCTCTGTCCCTTGCTGCGGTGGGCAGTAAAAGGAGCACTGTCTAGAGGACGGCCGCTCCGCTTTTGCACCCTGCTCCCTCTTCTGCTGTGCTGGTGGCTCTGTGCGACCACCACCTCTTCCTCCAAACTACATAGGTCATTCGCATGACCTTGATTCCATGTGGGGTCGAGGACCTCATCGTCCTCCACATCATCTTCCACCCAGTCTTCACCCCTGACTTCCTTGTCGGTCTGCACACTTTCAAAAGCCCCAGCAGTTGGCACCTGTGTTTCGTCATCATCCGCGACGTTCTGCGATGATCCCCGCATGTACTCATCTTGAAAGATAAGTGGTTGGGCATCGGTGCACTCAATCTCTTCCACTTCTGGGGCAGGGCGAGGTGGATAGCCGAGGAAAACCTGCTAACAGAGTCATCAAAAAGCAGAAGAGACTGCTGCATGAATTGGGGCTCAGACTGCTTGGCTGATTTGCAAGGGGGTGAGGTGAAAGACTGATGAACATCGTCTGCAGGTTCCAACTGTGGTCTTTCAGCAGGAGACTGGGTGAAAGACAATGTGAAGGAACTGGATACACTGTCAGCAACCCAATCTAATATTGCCTGTACTTGTTCATTCGTAGAGCAGCATTAGGCCCGACCAAATACCACTGCAGGTTTTGTCACCTACTCGCACCTAAGGAAGGGGTTTTACTTGTGTGTGTAGCTGGCACAGATCGACCACGTCCTCTCCCTGTACAGGAGCACCACCAGCAGCACCACAACCTG
The DNA here is from genome assembly GCF_014858855.1 of Bufo gargarizans. Classification (NCBI taxonomy): domain Eukaryota; kingdom Metazoa; phylum Chordata; class Amphibia; order Anura; family Bufonidae; genus Bufo; species Bufo gargarizans. The sequence goes on along the minus strand of NC_058085.1, from coordinate 214,380,425 downwards.
GGCCACTTCCCTTATTTGACACTCTCCTCATATTTTTTTAATTTAGGATCTTGCCCTAAATGCAGCTTCTGCTGTACTTTAATTAATAGTAAAATAGAACGACAGTATGTAAAGGGTGTATCTCACACGGCCTGAACCAGACTAGGCCTCAATAAAAGATTCTTGTGCCCAAAATGGCTGGTAGTTCAAATGGCTGTATTTCAAATGCCTGATTTAAACCCCTGTATGTAGAGGGAGTACCTCACATGGTCTGAACCAGTGTAGGCCTGAAGTAAATATATCTTTGCCCGAAATGGCTGTATTTCAAATGGCTGTATTTTAAATGCCTGATTCAAACCCCTGTATGTAGAGGGAGTATCTCACATGGTCTGAACCAGTGTAGGCCTGAAGTAAATGTATCTTTGCACAACATGGCTGTATTTCAAATGGCTGTATTTCAAATGCCTGATTAAAACCCCTGTATGTAAAGGGGTTATCTCACACAGTCTGAACCAGTGTAGGCCTAAATGAAATATTTCTTTGCACAAAATGGCTGTATTTCAAATGGCTGTATTTCAAATCCCTGAATCAAACCCCTGTATGTAGAGGTAGTATCTCACAGGGCCTGAACCAGTGTAGGCCTGAGGTAAATATTTATTTGCCCAAAATGGCTGTATTTCAAATGGCTGTATTTCAAATGTCTAATTCAAACCCCTGTATGTAGAGGGAGTATCTCACACGGTCTGAACCAGTGTAGACCTGAAGTAAATATTTCTTTGCCCTAAATGGCTGTATTTTAAATGCCCGATTCAAACCCCTGTATGTAGAGGGAGTATCTCACACGGTCTGAACCAGTATAGGCTTGAAGTAAATATTTCTTTGCCCTAAATGGCTGCATTTCAAATGGCTGTATTTCGAATGCCTGATTCAAACCCCTGTATGTAGAGGGGGTATCTCACAGGGTCTGAACTAGTGTAGGCCTGAAGTAAATATTTATTTGCCCAAAATGGCTGTATTTCAAATATCTGAGTCAAACCCCTGTATGTAGATGGAGTATCTGACAGGGCCTGAACCAATGTAGGCCTGAAGCAAATATGTCTTTGCCCAAAATGGCTGTATTTCAAATGGCTGTATTTGAAATCCCTGAATCAAACCCCTGTATGTAGAGAGTGTATCTCACAGGGCCTGAACCAGTGAAGACCTGAATTCAATATTGGTGCACTCAATCTCTTCCACTTCTGGGGCAGGGCGAGGTGGATAGCCGAGGAAAACATGCTAACAGAGTCATCAAAAAGCAGAAGAGACTGCTGCATGAATTGGGGCTCAGACTGCTTGGCTGATTTGCAAGGGGGTGAGGTGAAAGACTGATGAACATCGTCTGCAGGTTCCAACTGTGGTCTTTTTAGCAGGAGACTGGGTGAAAGAAAATGTGAAGGAACTGGATCCACTGTCAGCAACCCAATCTAATATTGCCTGTACTTGTTCATTCGTAGAGCAGCATTAGGCCAGACCAAATACCGCTGCAGGTTTTGTCACCTACTCGCACCTGAGGAAGGGGTTTCACTTGTGCGTGTAGCTGGCACAGATCGACCACGTCCTCTCCCTGCAACAGGAGCACCACCAGCAGCACCACGACCTGGGCCACTTCCCTTATTTGACACTCTCCTCATATTTTTTTAAATTTAGGATCTTGCCCTAAATGGGTGTTTAATTAATAGTAGTGTAGCGGAGTGCAATATTAGAATCCACGATCTCCGCTGGTATAACAGGTAAATCCACAGTCAGCGCTGAACAGTACGGCAATATTCCCAATCCTCCCAATAACCGGACGAAACACAGTCTGGGAGTCAACTACTCGCTTTATTCACAAGCTTGTATATTTATACAGTTCCCCAGCCATTGTACACAAACTCCCCTCCCCTCTGTCTGTAACACAATACACAAAACCAAATGAGCCTTGTCTGAGACGTAATTACCCAACACAATAAGCATTGTCTGAGACGTAATCCACAAAATACAATTACCAAACGTAATGGACTAACTTGACCCCCAGCATACACAGATACAATGTAACTGAACACATAATAACATACATAGTCTGTAGGACAGCCTGAATGCAATCTGCTACCCAGTCTAAAAGGGGCAGTAGTAGCAATATACAATACCACATTCCCAAATATTGCATTCAAACGTACGGACAACCTTCTTACATTATAGTCCAGAAGTGGCTAGGTTTGCCACAATGCTCCCCCAGAACCAAGCCGGCATACACAGTCTGATCCCAACGGATCGGCTTGGGGATGTCCGGGAGAGTACTCACAGATCACTTTTCCAGTTCCGTTTGTCTGGATAACCCATCGGCGTTACCGTTTTGTTTCCCTGGGCGGTAGTGGATGGTAAAGTCATACGGCTGCAGCGCCAGACTCCAGCGCAGCAGCCGGGCATTGTCTCCAGCCACACGGTTTAGCCACACCAACGGGTTGTGATCTGTGAGTAAGGAAAAAGGTTGTCCATATAAGTACGGCTGTAACTTTTTGAGGGCCCACACCACGGGCAGGCACTCCTTCTCAATGGCGGCGTAGCTTACTTCTCGTGGCAATAACTTTCGGCTCAAGTAAGCTACGGGGTGTTCTCCGCCATCGGCTCCAACTTGGCTCAGCACTGCTCCCAATCCAAACATTGAAGCGTCTGTGTGAACAAGAAATCTTTTAGTTGGATCAGGAGCAGCAAGTACGGGAGCATTAGTTAGAGCAGTCTTCAGTTGTTGGAATGCCTGCTCACACTCTGGGGCCCAGACAACCTGTCGAGGAAGATTCTTACGCGTCAAGTCAGTCAGGGGTTTGGCCAGGGCGCTATAATTGGGCACAAATTTTCTATAGTACCCTGCGGTACCCAGAAACGCTAGCACTTGGGTTTTTGTCCTAGGAGTGGGCCATTTAGCTACAGCTTCCACTTTAGCTGGTTCCGGTTTCTGTTGCCCGCTCCCCACCCGGTGGCCCAAGTACTGCACTTCGGCCATCCCTATATGACACTTGCTGGGTTTCAGCGTTAATCCTGCCTCTCCAATACGATCTAGGATGGCCCCTATGTGTTGTAGGTGCTCTGCCCAGGTCTGGCTGAATATAGCGATGTCATCTAAGTAGGCACAGGCGTATTCCTGGAATCCGTCCAGTAACCGATCGACCATCCGCTGAAAAGTTGCCGGAGCGTTTTTCATCCCGAATGGCATGACCCGAAATTGATACAGGCCAAACGGGGTGACAAACGCCGACTTGGGGATGGCATCCTCAGCTAGTGGAATCTGCCAGTATCCCTTACATAGATCTATGGTAGTGAGATACTGGCCCCGTGCCATCTTATCCAGCAGCTCGTCTATCCGAGGCATCGGATAGGCATCAGACACCGTTTTGTCATTTAGCCTCCGGTAGTCGACACAGAAACGTGTCGTGCCGTCCTTCTTGGGTACCAGCACTACCGGCGATGCCCAGGGGCTATCGGAAGGTTCGATAACCCCCAGCTGCAACATCTCGTCAATTTCAGTTTTCATATGGGTTCTGACTGCTTCAGGGACGCGATATGGAGTCTGCCGCATAGGTAGCTGTCCCGGGGTTTCGACTCGGTGGGTGGCCAGCGGAGTGTACCCAGGCAAATTGGAGAAGGTAGCCCCTTTAGCTACAATCAGCTCTTGTACCTGGGCACGCTCCTGAGGGCTTAGCCGCTCCCCCAGCCGAACCCCCTTGGAGGGCTCTGTCTGTTCTTCCTGTTCTAATAGGTCAGGTAGGGGCAGATTCTCCTGATCCTCAGAGGCTGAGGCGCATATCGCCGCCACGTCCTCTATCCTCTCATGGTAGGGTTTGAGCATGTTTATATGGAGCATGCGTCTCTTCCCTACCCCTGAGCAGGGGCCAATCACATAGGTGGTGTCACATCTCTGTTCCACCACCTGGTACGGGCCTTGCCAGATGGCCTGCAGCTTGTCTGTGCGGACGGGTTTTAAAATCAAAACCTTCTGCCCCACTTGAAAGCTGCGGTCTCTGGCTCCCCTATCGTACCATCGGCGCTGGCGCTGCTGGGCCGCCCGGAGGTTGGTGCGCACAGTCTGAGTCAGCGCCTCCAGACGGTCCCGGAACTCCAGTACGTAAGATACGATAGGGGTTCCATCTGGGCTACTGTCACCCTCCCAATGCTCCCTAATTAGGTCTAACGGCCCTCGTACCCTCCTTCCAAACAGTAATTCAAAAGGAGAAAACCCTGTCAATTCTTGGGGTACCTCCCTGTATGCGAAGAGCAGGTGGGGTAAAAACCGTTCCCAGTCTTTGTGCGCTTCTCCAAATGTACGGAGCATTTGTTTCAGCGTACCATTAAATCTTTCGCATAGCCCATTGGACTGGGGGTGGTAGGCAGAATTTATTATTGGCTTAATGCCACATATCTTCCACAGTTGTTGGGTGACCTCGGCAGTGAATTGGGTGCCCCTATCGGATATTATTTCTTGGGGAAACCCTACCCGGGAAAATATCTTCATTAAAGCCTCAGCCACCGTTTCAGCATGGATATTAGTGAGGGCTACGGCCTCAGGGTATCGTGTGGCATAGTCCACTACTGTTAAGATAAACCTTTTCCCAGAGGGGCTGGGTTTGGGTAGGGGCCCTACTATGTCGACGGCCACCCTACTGAAAGGTTCTGCAATAATAGGGAGGGGACATAATTTAGCTTTGGGGCGGTCACCTCGCTTGCCTACTCGCTGGCATATATCACAGGATGTGCAGTACTGCCTCACATCTTTAGAAATCCCTGGCCAGAAAAATGCATGGGTTAACCTATATCGGGTACGGGTCATCCCTAGATGCCCAGACAAGGGAATATCGTGCGCAATCCTAAGTAGCTCTTGCCGATATTTCTGGGGAACCACTAACTGTTTGGTGGTCACTGTGACTGACCCCCCCACTCCTCTTTCAGCAATACGGTACAGTAGCCCCTTCTCCCACGTGTACCGCTCCCCCTCTAACCCAGCCTGGTCGGTGAGTAACTCTGTCCCTATATCTGTAGTGTGGGGTCTGACTTTACCTCTGCCTCAAATGTAGTTGGGGTATCCCAGGACATACGTATCGTGTGGGGGTCATGGTCTTTTACCTGAGCCTCAGAGTGTGCTAGTGGAGCCGTGAATGCGAGCCTGCTGCCGTGTGGTCACTGGATGAGCTTCCTGGTGTGGAGCCTGGGGTACAAAAGCAGAGGTCATCTGGCCCAAGTCATTCCCCAGTACAACATCTGCTGGTAGATTTTGCATGATGCCCACTTCCACAACCCCCTCTCCCGCACCCCAATCCAAATGTACTTTAGCAGTGGGTAGTCGGTACACTGCTCCCCCTGCCACCCTTACGGCCACTGATCCGCCAGTGTGAGCGGAACCTGGAACCAGGTGAGGTGCGATCAAGGTTAGCGTGGCTCCGGAATCTCGGAGCCCTTGTACTTCCTTCCCTTCCAGGGTCACCAGCTGGCGATGGTGCTGCCTGTTGTCGGTGGCTCGAATGGACATCACCTCGTGTAATACCCCTAGAGGTTCCTCGGCTTGCACACTCCACATCTCTTGGGCAGCTGGCTCCCGCTGATAATGGTGGGCAGCAGCCCTTGGTGTCGGATTCGGTCGAGCTTGGTTCCAGGCGGGTCTGCCTCGATTTTGGGTGCACTCACGGGCCATATGCCCCCACTGTTTGCAGGTGTGGCACTGGATATTGACACGTCCATTATACCTGGAGGGTGGTGGTAGGTTCCCTGGGGACGGGCGAAGAGGAGATGCAGTGGGAGCGTGGGGGGGTGGAATGCTGGGTGACCCCGCGGGTCGCGGGTAACTCTTGGGGAGGGTTACCTGATGCCTTCTCGCATCAAAATGCTGATCGGCTAAGCGTGCCGCTTCTGTTAGGGTGAGAGGCTTCCTGTCCCGCACCCATTCTTGTGTCTCTGGAGACAAACCGTTGAAGAATTGCTCCAACAGCATTAACTGTCGCAATTCTTCCATAGTAGTGGCTTGGCTGGCTTGTATCCACCCTTGTGATGCTTGGTCCAGCTTGTGTGCCCACTCAGCATGAGAATCTTTCTCTGGTTTTCGCAGGTTTCTAAATTTTCGCCGGTATGCTTCTGGGGTAATGGCATACCTCTCTAATATCGCTCGCTTCACTTTTTCATAATCTCTGCTGTCCTCGCTGGGTACAGCGCGATATGCTTCTGCTGCCCGCCCTGCTAGCTTGCCTGCCAGCAAGGGGACCCATACTGACCGTTCCAAGTCATGTAAATCACACAGCCTTTCAAAATCCTGTAAAAACCCATCAATCTCATCCTTCTCCTCGCAAAATACTTTAAAGGCATGATAGGGAATTTTGGGTTTTACCTGGCTGTAGAGTGACCCAGTCGTGGACTCCGCTCGGGACGGTGCATGCTGTGGGCTGTGTGCCATCACGTACTCCTGCACATTTGCCATTACCATTTGCATCATGGCCTCTGATATAGGCTGTGGCAGAAATTCCAGCCTGGTTCTCATTTCCCTCTGGTAGAGTGTCTCCTCCATGGCTGCTGGGGGTGTAGCGCTGCGGGCTCTGTCTCCCTCCATCAGCTCGGCAATTAGTACAGCCTTGGGTTTGTTGCTGGCTACTTTACCCCTGGCTTCCAATAGCTCTTTCAATGTCTGCCGTTTCAAAGCAGCATAATCAATCTCCATTCACCTCGTTGTTCGTTCCTTTGTTCCATACGAATTGTCCTTCACTTTCCTTGTTCGGTAGTTTCAATTTACACGAACACCGCTTTTCGGCTGTAAGGTTGGATCCCGTCGCTTGCCACCAATTGTAGCGGAGTGCAATATTAGAATCCACGATCTCCGCTGGTATAACAGGTAAATCCACAGTCAGCGCTGAACAGTACGGCAATATTCCCAATCCTCCCAATAACCGGACGAAACACAGTCTGGGAGTCAACTACTCGCTTTATTCACAAGCTTGTATATTTATACAGTTCCCCAGCCATTGTACACAAACTCCCCTCCCCTCTGTCTGTAACACAATACACAAAACCAAATGAGCCTTGTCTGAGACGTAATTACCCAACACAATAAGCATTGTCTGAGACGTAATCCACAAAATACAATTACCAAACGTAATGGACTAACTTGACCCCCAGCATACACAGATACAATGTAACTGAACACATAATAACATACATAGTCTGTAGGACAGCCTGAATGCAATCTGCTACCCAGTCTAAAAGGGGCAGTAGTAGCAATATACAATACCACATTCCCAAATATTGCATTCAAACGTACGGACAACCTTCTTACATTATAGTCCAGAAGTGGCTAGGTTTGCCACAAGTAGAATAGAACGACAGTATGTAAAGGGTGTATCTCACAGGGCCTGAACCAGTGTAGACCTGAATTCAATATTGGTGCACCAAATGGCGGTATTTAAAATCTCTGAATGTAACCCAAATGTATTAAGGGTGTATTAAAATGATTGGTGGGCACTGCACCCTCCCCACCGCCTCCCCGGTATTAAAATCATTGCTGGGCTGTGCACCCCCCCGTCCCCTGTATTAAAATCATTGGTGGGCAGTGCACCCTCCTTCCCCTGGTATTAAAATAATTAGTGGGCGGTGCACCCTCCCCAATATTCAAATCATTGGTGGGCAGTGCACTCTTCCCCCCTCCCCAGTATTAAAATCATTGGCGGGCAGTGCCCCCTCCCCCCCTCCCCAGTATTCAAATTATTGGTGGGCAGTGCGCCCTCCCAGTATTAAAATCATTGGTGGTCAGTGCGCCCTTCCCAGTATTAAAATCATTGGTGGGCAGTGCGCCCGCCCCCCCTCCCTAGTATTAAAATCATTGGTGGGCAGTGCGCCCTCCCAGTATTAAAATCATTGGTGGGCAGCGCGCCCTCCCCCCCACCATTGGTGGCAGCGGCAGCTCCAATCGGTTACCATGGCAGCCAGGACGCTACTGAAGTCCTGTCTGGCTGCCATGGTCAGTTAGTCAGCAGCATACTTACATGTGCTGTGGCCGCCCGGCGCTCCTTCTTCTTGTAACTCACAGGTCTGTGCAGCGCATTGCTTATGCTTATAGCAATGCGCCGCACAGACGTGTGAGTTACAAGAAGGAGCAACCGGATAGCCACAGCGCATGTAAGTATAATGCTGCAGAGTAACTGACCAGGACAGAAAAGACTTCAGTACGGTCCTGGCTGCCATGGTAACCGATCGGAGCCCCAGCATTACACTGCTTGGACTCCGATCGGAACTGCCGATGCCACCAATGGTGGGGGGGAGGGCGCACTGCCCACCAATGATTTTAATACTGGGAAGAGTTTTCTCCAATCCTATGGTATATTTTAACTTCAAGTGTGACCTACAGAGGACCAGGAAGCGGAGAGTACAAAGCCTTCACCTGGCGTTAAAGACGGACGACCCTGAAAGGGAACGGCATTCCTGCTATGAAAAAAGTGCAGGAACACCGTTCCCACACGTTCCCGCAGGACTCGAACTCTGCCTCAGTTTCAATTGAGACATAAGGTTGAGGGTTGTGAGTTATAGTTTAAATGTTTTCAAACACTCATTGGATTGAGCACGTTTTTATTTTTCTGATATTTTTGGACCTAGGTACATGGTTATATAGCTAACCTTGGAGAATGTAATAATCTCTTAAAAGTTAAAGTATTATTTACATTTTTTTGTAATGTGTAGGCTAGTGACAAGGAAAGTGAATTTGTACATTTGTAAGAAGAAAAAACGGACTCGGCAGTGCTAAGTGAGCTTTGATAAGGAATATCCGTCTTCACTGCACAGCGTAGCACTTAAAGGGATTCTGTCACCAGATTTAACCCTATTAAGCTAGCTGACATTAGCCATGTTCTAATGTCAGCTAAACCTAACTAGCCTATTCCTACTTTTATCTATGCTGCCGTTACGCCAGAAATCTAACTTTTATAATATGCTAATTTTCCTCTAGGAGCAGGGGGGGAGGGCATTGTTCCTGCTCCTAGAGGCTCCGTTCTCCCACCTTTGTCGCCTCCCTCCAAGTCCTGATTGACAGGGCCAAGCAGAGCTCGCATTTGTCTGCCAGCCCTGTGCTCTGGTCTCACGCCGTTCAGTATTCGGCGCAGGAGCAGTGAGGGAGCTGGCAGCCTGCGAGCGTCTTTCCCTCACGGCACCTGCGGCTCACTGCTGCTGAACTCATATATGTACTGATAGGACTGACAATATATACAATATGTATGCATGTATGTATGTGTGTGTGTATATATTGTGGAGGTTAGCTGTACAAATGGTAGGCAGTCGGCAGGATTAAATGCAACATAAGGGTTTTATTAGAAAAAACACAACTCAAATTTGTTCCAACAGGATGGCTTGGCTTCAGCCCATCAAAGTTCAGTCACATAAAGCACTTATCTTCAGCCCTCATGTGTCATATAACAGTTCAAATTTTACACAGGCAAAAATACAGGAGTCACCTTTCTGCAGAATCGTGTCTTTTCCCTTCTCAGGAACACTGTGGAGATGAATGCTCCTAAGTCCTCTGTAGACCAACACCAACCACACACTGACAGTGAGTCTTTTAAATTAGCTTCCAGCTGGGTGAGGTGGTAACACAGGAGATGGAGTATGGGAGTGACCTTCCCACCCAAACTCTTCAGGCACTCCCAAATCCCAGGCTTAAATTCCAGCTACCACAAACTCAGCAATCTAACATCACTGGTTGCCATTTACCTCTGGGATTTACATCACTGAAAGCAGCAGCCTCAGTGACACATACTTACCATCAATAACCTCACCCTTTGAATGCTTACTATATATATATATATATATATATATATATATATATATACACACAGTACAGACCAAAAGTTTGGACAAACCTTCTTATTCAAAGAGTTTTCTTTATTTTCATGACTATGACAATTGTAGATTCACACTGAAGGCATCAAAACTATGAATTAACACATGTGGAATTATATACATAACAAAAAAGTGTGAAATAACTAAAAATATGTCATATTCTAGGTTGCCACCTAGGGTGCCTAAGTAGCCACCTTTTGCTTTGATTACTGCTTTGCACACTCTTGGCATTCTCTTGATGAGCTTCAAGAGGTAGTCACCTGAAATGGTTTTCACTTCACAGGTGTGCCCTGTCAGGTTTAATAAGTGGGATTTCTTGCCTTATAAATGGGGTTGGGACCATAAGTTGTGTTGTGGAGACATCGCAGGTTAACAGCAGCTCAGATTAGAGACCAGGTCAATGCCACAAAGAGTTCTAGCAGCAGACACATCTCTAGAACAACTGTTAAGAGGAGACTGTGTGAATCAGGCCTTCATGGTAGAATATCTGCTAGGAAGCCACTGCTAAGGACAGGCAACAAGCAGAAGAGACTTGTTTGGGCTAAAGAACACAAGGAATGGACATTAGACCAGTGGAAATCTGTGCTTTGGTCTGATGAGTCCAAATTTGAGATCTTTGGTTCCAACCACCGTGTCTTTGTGCGACGCAGAAAAGGTGAACGGATGGACTCTACATGCCTGGTTCCCACCGTGAAACACGGAGGAGGAGGTGTGATAGTGTGGGGGTGCTTTGCTGGTGACACTGTTGGGGATTGATTCAAAATTGAAGGCATACTGAACCAGCATGGCTACCACAGCATCTTGCAATCCGGTTTGCGTTTAGTTGGACCATCATTTATTTTTCAACAGGACAATGACCCCAAACACACCTTCAGGCTGTGTAAGGGCTATTTGACCATGAAGGAGAGTGATGGGGTGCTGCGCCAGACGACCTGGCCTCCACAGTCACCAGACCTAAACCCAATTGAGATGGTTTGGGGTGAGCTGGACCGCAGAGTGAAGGCAAAAGGGCCAACAAGTGCTAAGCATCTCTGGGAACTCCTTCAAGACTGTTGGAAGACCATTTCAGGTGACTACCTCTTGGAGCTCATCAAGAGAATTCCAAGAGTGTGCAAAGCAGTAATCAAAGCACTGCCACCAATGTATTAAAACAATAGAGGGAGGAAGGGGGGCGCACACTGCCACCAATGTTAATGCAATAGGGGGGGGGGGGGGTCGCACACTGTGCCACCAATGCTATTATTACAATAGAGGGAGGGAGGGGGGCGGGGGGGGCGCACACTGGCCACCAATGCTATTATTACAATAGAGGGAGGGAGGGGGGTGGGGGGGGGGCGCACTGGCCACCAATGATATTCAAACTGGGGGGGGGGGGTCTGCCCCCTGCTGCCTGGCAGCCCTGATCTCTTACAGGGGGCTATGATACGCACAATTAAACCCTTCAGGAGCGGCACCTGAGGGGTTAATTGTGCTGATCACGGCCCCCTGTAAGAGATCGGGTGCTGCCAGGCAGCAGGGGGCAGTCATGTACACAGTTTGTAGTATATTCTAACTAGAAGCGTCCCCATGACCATGGGATCGCCTCTGTGTTAGAATATACTGTCGGATATGAGTTTTCACGATGTCACTCATATCCGACAGTATATTCTAACATAGAGGCGTTCCCATGGTCATAGGGACGCCTCAAGTTAAAATATACCATCGGATTGGAGAAAACTCCGATCAGATGGTATAAAGGGACTCCAGACTTTACATTGAAAGTCAATGGGGGACAGATCCGTTTGCAATTGCACCATATTGTGTTAACATCAAACGGATCCGTCCCCATTGACTTGCATTGTAATTCAGGATGGATCTGTTTGGCTCCGCACGGCCAGGCGGACACCAAAACAACATTTTTTTCATGTCCGTGGATCTTCCAAAAATCAAGGAAGACCCACGGACGAAAAAACGGTCACGGATCACGGACCAACGGAACCCCGTTTTGCGGACAGTGAAAAAATACTGTCGTGTGCATGAGGCCTTAAGGTCATGTGAGTTACATCAGCCTCTACAACAACATTGGCTAAGCGTCACAATCGAAATCATATTTACTCACACATAAACTGTCTTATACTAAGAATGTCCTTGATTGCCTAAGGCAAAGAAATCAGAGTTCATATTAAAGAAGCTGAGGCTAAAGAAGAATCAGAAGCTGAGCTGTGATTTGTTGCTATATGCAACCCATGAATATCCAGGCAACAGACAATGGCTCCTGTAGTTTGGTGGTTAGGTTAATAAGTGTATTTTTTAGCAAATAATTGGAAAGAGCAGGGTGAAAATTTCCACTCAAAACATAGTCTATGACGTTCCCCAAGTCACAGGAAGCGGCTCTGCAAAATTTTGTTATTGGAAATGTGACTGTGCAGATTCCTTTAGCGGACATACACACATACATACACTTAGCTTTATTATATATATAAATAAATAAATCGGGGAGCACTGCTGTAGAAAAAATAAAAAAAAATAAAGAAACTCCACGGCACTTCCGTGAATGTGCATTTATTTACCCGGTATCATGTTACGTTTCAGTCCTCTCAGTGGTCCACTGAGAGGACTGAAACGTTGCATGATACCGGGTAAGCAAACACACATTCATGGAGGTGCCGCAGAGTTTCATATATATATGTTGGTAAGGCTGATTAGTCAGCCTGCATTTGTGGGAAGGGCGGAGGCTCTTCATATACGAGCCACACCCTCACTCACAGGTGTGTGTTTTCAGGTGCACAGCTGCTGCTGGTTGTCATTAGCAAACTAGCTTCTCTGGTGGTAGGATTCTTTCTTTGCAGCATGGAGCTTGTTATTTTGCTCTCTGCTACCGTAGCATGCACGTGCCATACTACGTAAGTAGGTTGGGTCGGGGCCGTCTCTCCTGGCTGGTCGGAACCGACTTTGCTAGCGAATGGGAGGCTTCGCCTCAGAATCTGCTACCTCAGGTTTGCTCTTTGGGGCTAAATACTTCTATTTCTTTTCACCTTTGTTTGTTGGTAATAGGAGTTAGTTCCTATAAATCTTACAAGTTTTACTTCGCTTTGTTAATCTCGTATGAGAATTTACTTCAGCCGGTTGCTGTAAAGGAAGAGTTACCCGGGCTGCACGTGACGTTATGTTTGGAGATCGGACACAGCGTTTATTGTTTAGGCCTCTTGCTGTAGCTGTTCCTTGCCACGTGTCTCCCCCTCCCCCCCGCCACCACCATCTTTAGACTTCACGTATTTCACTGCTCCATGTACTTAAAAACCCTGCTGCACTTTTATGCTCTGCTGTTATCCTGAGCGGCATTTACACTTTCGGCTTTTATTTTATGTCTTATGCTGCATCCGTACGTCTTCACTGTCCTGCACTTTCCTACTCTTGGTTCTTATTCACTCAGATTGGTCCCACTTTCAAGCTGACGTCACCTGTTGGCTGTTACATCTCATTCCGTACCCGGCCGACAGCCGGATCCGTATTACACGCCTGTTATTACATGTTGTATACTCGGCTTACAGCCATAGCTGCTACTGTTACTCTGTTTTCATGCTCTGGACGCACCACCCTGGTGTTCACACCTTGCTCCATTCACAACCAGAGCTGCGTTCATGGGTCGACTGGTATACCATGTTTGCTCTGCTCACTGTGAGAGCTGTGTTTTCACGTCCGCTGTCACAACATGTTCGTACTAGACTTTTTCCAGAGCTGCATTCACGTTCACCGTTACATCATGTTTATGCTCCACTCACATTTAGAGCTTCTATTCTACCAATTTCATTCTCGGCCACACCCAGAGGTGCATTCACACTATGCTGTCAAATCATTTTTTGCACTCCACCCACAACCAGAGTTGCATTCATACGTCTATCAGTATATCATGTTTGCTGTACTCTGACCCAGAGCTGCATTCACACGTCCTATGCTACTACAGGTTCTTTCCAGGCCCATTTCAAGAACTGCATTCACGTCGCTATTACATCTATGTTATGCTCCGTTCACACTAGGGCTGCTGTTATACCAAATTTCATGCTCTGCTTATACCCAGAGTTGTGTTCACACTTCTACTACACCAGGTCGTATACCCCACTCACCAAAGCCGCTTTCCATGTCTGCTGTCACATCAAGTTAATATTCCGTTTACATCCAAAGCTGCGTCCGCATGTCTGCTTTTTTATCTTGTCCTATACTCCATTCACTACTAGAGCTGCGTTCACGTGTCTGCCTTCGCATCATGTCAATACTCTGCTCACTTTCAGATTGCATTTATACATCTTCTTTATACCATGCTTTTCATGTGCTACCCATACTCGGAGCTGCGCTTATACCATGTTTTTCAGGTACCACTTACATCCAAAGCTCTATTCACCCATTTGTTGTTACATCATGTGTTGTACTCTGCTCCCACTCAAAGCTGCATTCTCCTGTTCATTGCTACGTCATGGTTTTACTCAATAATCTCCCCGGGGCAGTCTGCACCCACCGCTCTGGTACCTCTCTCCCGACAAACATAACTGCGTTCTTTTCAGGCTTGCGTTCCTTTCCTCGGTGGTCTGTTACATTCCATAGGCCTACTTTTCTGTTCACCTCAGGGAGATTATTTTTTTTTTTTTGGGTGTTCTATAATCCTGGTTCATATTCACTCAGACTGGTCTCCTTTTACTTCTGGTTTGTATTCACTCAGATTGGTCTCCTGCCCCAGTTCACCAAACAGCTCCTCAGCGGAGGTCATGGAGAGCACTCGACAGGGTAAGGAGGGTGATGAGGGACTGTTGGTCCCCTCTTCCCCTCTCCTTATGTTTCCCTTGTTAGGGGGAGAATAGGCTTGGGTAGTGGTTTTGAGGGAGGATAGGAAGGGGTTAATAGAAGTGGTATGTGGAGTGAGGATGAAGTGGGAGAGACGGTGGGAGGAGAAATAGTGTAGGCATAAATAGGGGAGTTCAGGGAAGAGGAGTTCCTCTTGACAGGGTAAGCGAGTTGCCCGCCCTCCCGCCCTTTAGATGTCGGATTTGTTTTATAACAGGTTTATTTTTATACATTTATAAAAAAAAAAAAGGTTGTTACGGTTTGTTCACTGTTTCTCTCTTTTGAGGTTCGGTGGACAGTGGAAGTCACAGATGGAGGCGGCATTTGGAAAGCAAGTCGTGGTGAAGAGTGACTGGCGTACGTACGCCCTGGGGATCCAGGGTGGTATACCGCATAGGAGGAATGGTCTGTGGAGGAGGTGGTGTTTTGTTACCATTTTGTTAAAGGAAAATTTTGCTGTGGCCGATCATCACCCAGTAAAGGATTGGTTAAAGAGCTAAGGTGTCAGTTTTTATTTGGTTTAAGTGAAAGGGGGGTCCGGTGAGGTCTCCTCCCCCCCTCCCTATTCATCTCCCTGCCCTATCCCTAGGTTAGTACCAGCAGTCGTGGGCCAATAGGAGTAAGTTTCCTGCTATGTTTTCACAGGCTGTTCATTTGTTTGTCACGATAAGAGACTTCTCTTAGAGAACTTGCAATGCCTCAGGCTCTTGTTTTTCTCCCATCTCTGTTTCAATTTTATGGTTCGTGGTGGTTAGTGTTTTATGTATGCACGTGTGTCGGATTACATAAGAGACTCACACGCATGGCTCCCGCCATAAGAGACTCGCACGCATGGCTCCCGCCATAAGAGACTCGCACGCATGGCTCCCGCCATAAGAGACTCGCACGCATGGCTCCCGCCATAAGAGACTCGCACGCATGGCTCCCGCCATAAGAGACTCGCACGCATGGCTCCCGCCATAAGAGACTCGCATGCATGGCTCCCGCCATAAGAGACTCGCACGCATGGCTCCCGCCATAAGAGACTCGCAGCAGTGGCTCCCGCCATAAGAGACTCGCACGCATGGCTCCCGCCATAAGAGACTCGCACGCATGGCTCCCGCCATAAGAGACTCGCACGCATGGCTCCCGCCATAAGAGACTCGCACGCATGGCTCCCGCCATAAGAGACTCGCACGCATGGCTCCCGCCATAAGAGACTCGCACGCATGGCTCCCGCCATAAGAGACTCGCACGCATGGCTCCCGCCATAAGAGACTCGCACGCATGGCTCCCGCCATAAGAGACTTTCACAATTGTCATCGACATTGGTAGGTCATACGGCCATCTGATACTATTTTCCATAGCACACCTTGCAGAAGTTTTCTTTTGTTCATTTATATTTTACAGTTTAGTACTTGCGGTTCATTTCAGCCTCATTTCATTAAGAAGCTTTGTCTTTCTAGGTTATCGAGTCCCGATTGATTACTAAACCTGTCGGGTTAAGCCCCAATCTTTTCCCAAGCTGTCGTTTAATTCTTAAGGTTCGCTGCCCGGCCCCATGGGCCCCTGGTGGTTGCTTCGGCCCCATGGCTTCAGGGGTCCAACCAATGGTTGTCTGTCCACCTGTGCAGCTATGCTTTTGGTTTTGAATGGCTTACATCTTTACCTGCTTGCCAGCTCATGTTATTTTAGGTTTCATTTTAATTAATGTCCGTTATCTCCATTTTCTGTCACGTTTCCCATCGTCTTTTCAGGTCATGCAGTTGGGGGTCACCTGGGGGTCACCTTCCACGTCGGTCAGGTCTCGTTTCTAACGATATTTCGCTTTGCATGTTGTTCAGGCCACGTAGTTTATCTTGGGTATCGCCTGCCACATGGGTCAGGCTCATGGTTTAATTTCACCTGCACCTTATTAAGGTTACTTATTATAGTTATAATTTCTTGGGGGGGGGGAGAATCGGCCCCATGGCTTTGGGGGCCCGAAGACCGCTTCGGCCCCATGGCTTCGGGGGCCCAATGACTGTTTTCAGTCCTGCTGGGCTGATTGCCTGGTTGGTTGTCCATCTGTGCATATGGGCTGATTTGGCCCGTATGTATCACATACATATCTGCTTCCCTAAACTCCTAATAATCCATGTTGATCGCTCACTTTATGTTTTGACCACAAACTGGTCTGGTTCGCCCTACAGCATCATTGTCATGTCTTACGCAGATATTTCGTCTTGCTTTAATTGTTCATGCTTCGTTCAGGTCCTGCCAGAGGAGAAACAAGTAGGTCAATTCCCTCTAGCATTTCAGTCTCTGACCGTAGTTGATCATATCTTGTCAAACCAGGTCCCCGCGCAAAGTCATTGCCTTTTTACCACAACTAGGAATTCATTTTCCGCAGGTAGCTTTATTGCAATTGCATTCCCTCACACATGGGAGGGCATAGACAACATTTTGTATATTATGGCTTCGTAGCTTCTTGCCGCACTAACCTCAGACTCCCTACAACCACGTTGAATCGGGTTTTGGACAAGGTCCAGCATTTCCTCACGGTAGAAGATTCAGATAGTAGGTTGGTCTTCACGTCTCAAGAGTTAAAACAATTCTCAAGGGCACACAGTAGAACAACGCTACTTCCGCTTCGGGCAGTATCCGCAATATTGAGCATTATGTGTCTGGCCTTGTCATCCACAAGATGGGTTGTAGGTCTCCTCTGGTCTTGCCTCATACACCCCGAATTTTCGCTCTAGATCCCCGACGCCTTGCAATTGGCTTGGGGATTAGTTTGCACATGCCATTGGAGTTCCTTTTCTACCCTACTTGGCTTGGTTTTTGCCCACTTATAGGCCTACCCACGATCATGGTTTAGGGCACACAACAAGCCATTTAGTCACGTTAGCTAAGACACACCTAGCTGGGTTAGGTTGTTCCCGTGGTTTCTCTCCCTAGGATTCTTTGGATATCTCTTGGCCGTAGCCA
The DNA here is from genome assembly GCF_014858855.1 of Bufo gargarizans. Taxonomy (NCBI): domain Eukaryota; kingdom Metazoa; phylum Chordata; class Amphibia; order Anura; family Bufonidae; genus Bufo; species Bufo gargarizans. Next base: position 214,362,809 of record NC_058085.1, on the reverse strand, counting down.
TGACCACAAGTTGGTAAGGCTGATTAGTCAGCCTGCATTTGTGGGAGGGGCAGAGGCTCTTCATTTACGAGCCACAGCCTCACTCACAGGGGCATGTTCTCAGGTGCCCCTCCCTCCCTTATCTTATCATTTCCACAGGGTATGCCCACTTATAGGCCTACCCACGATCATGACTTAGGGCACACAACAAGCCATTTAGTTAAGTTAGCTAAGACTAGCTGGGTTAGGTTGTTCCCGTGGTTTCTCTCCCTAGGGTTCTTTGGATATCTCTTGGCCGTAGCCATGACCACAAATATATATATATATATATATATATATATATGCGATGACTTCCTAACAACTGGGTTTTGCAATGTTAAAGGTGCAGCACAGGACAGGGACCCCTGTGGTGGACCCCTCGTCCCATGCCTTCATATCATCTGGAGACAGGGCACGTCTGTGTCCCGCTCTGGGTGGCGGATTTACACCACCACCGCAAGGGGTATACCAGTCACAAGAGTACAGATCATTATAAAGATATCCATCAAATACATTTATTTAAATAATACACTTGCACTTTATTATTATGATAGCTATTCACATAAAAAAAATTTTTTAGTATGTGTCCATTTTAGATATTTGTGTTCAAAGTTTAATTGGTCCCTTTAGTAATTATTGACAGTGATGGCCAGTTCGCCTGCAAACACATGCGGGCTGCCATCTTAACTCACAAGTCCAGCGATGCACAGGTAAGCCCTTACCTGTGCCGCGAGCCGGTTTGAAACAAATGCGGCCACCGGGACCAGGCAGTTCCGAGAAAAGCCCGATAAAGGCCCCCGGCAGCTGTTCTCGGAACTGCTGACCGCATTTGTTTCAGACCGGTTCACGGCACAGGTCATCACATTTCACTTTCATCTGGAATGTTGCCTCATATTTTGGAAATATTGTACAGTGGAATGGTCGCCTACCTTCCCTAAGGATTTGCACCCTATTTACTTTTTTTTCTAACTGTGCTGCTGTATATAAGCAGTATAATATATTTCTGGTCATGGCTACGGCCAAGAGATATCCGAAGAACCCTAGGGAGAGAAACAACGGGAACAACAACAACTTAACCCAGCTAGGCGTGTCTTAGCTGACCTGACTAAATGGCTTGTTGTGTGCCCTAAGCCATGATCGTGGGTAGGCCTATAAGTGGGCAAAAAAAACAAGCCAAGTAGGGTAGAAAAGGAATTTGAATGGGATGTGCAAACCTATCCCCAAGCCAAGCAAGGCGTCCGGGATCTAGAGTGAAAATTAGGGGTATATGAGGTAAGACCAGTAGGAGACCTACAACCCATCTTGTGGATGACCAGGCCAGAGACAAGATGCTCAATATTGCGGATACTGCCCTAAAGCGGAATGGAGGACCGGGAATACGTTGTGAAATGGATCATAAAAACCAACTGAAACTTGTAAAGTTTGGTTCTAGTGCGAGTACTGGCAATGCCCGAGCGTCAGGAGATTGTGGGACCGAAACCTAACTGCCTAGACTATGCAGGAATGAGAGCCAAAAAGAACTAGAATAGTTCCCCAGACAACATGTCTGTGAAGGTTCTAATTTATCCAGGTCATGGTATATATCTGTCAAGAATAAATCAAGGCAACTGATTCAGTTGCATTGATTTATTCTTTACAGATATATCCCCAGACAACAGCTATCCATGCGTTGTTCTACTGTGCGCCCCTGAGAATTGTTTTTACGCTTGAGACGTGAAGACCGACCTACTGTCTGAATCTTCTACCGTGAGGAAATGCTGGACCTTGTCCAAAATCCGATTCAACATGGTTGTAGGGTGTCGGAGGTTAGTGCGGCAAGAAGCTATGAAGCCAAAATACACAAGATTCTGTCTATGCCCTCCCATGAGTGAGGGAATGCAATGCAATGAAGCTACTGGCGAAAATGAATTCCTGGTCGTGGTAAAAAGGCAAAGACTTTGCGCGGGGACCCAGTTGACAAGATATGATCGACTAGAGGGAATTGCAATACTTGTTCTTCCTCTGGCAGGACCTGAACGAAAGGATGAACAATTAAAGAAAGATGAAATATCTGTGTAAGACATGACAATGATGCTATATTGCGAACCGGACCAGTTTGTGGTCAAAACATAAAGTGAGCGATCAACATGGATTATTAGGAAATGAGGGAAGCAGGTATGAATGCGATACATAGGGGCCAAATCAGCCTAGATGCACAGATGGAGAACCAACCAGGCAATCAGCCCAACAGGACTGAAATCAGTCGTCGGGCCCCCGAAGCCATGGGGGCCGAAGCAGTCGTCGGGCCCCCGAAGCCATGGGGGCCGAAGCAGTCGTCGGGCCCCCGAAGCCATGGGGGCCGAAGCAGTCGTCGGGCCCCCGAAGCCATGGGGGCCGAAGCAGTCGTCGGGCCCCCGAAGCCATGGGGGCCGAAGCAGTCGTCGGGCCCCCGAAGCCATGGGGGCCGAAGCAGTCGTCGGGCCCCCGAAGCCATGGGGGCCGAAGCTGTCGTCGGGCCCCCGAAGCCATGGGGGCCCAAGCAGTCGTCAGGCCCCCGAAGCCATGGGGGCCCAAGCAGTCGTCGGGCCCCCGAAGCCATGGGGGCCCAAGCAGTCGTCGGGCCCCCGAAACCATGGGGCCGAAGCTGTCGTCGGGCCCCCAAAGCCATGGGGCCGAAGCTGTCGTCGGGCCCCTGAAGCCATTGGGTTCTTTTTTTTTTTTTCTTTTTAAAGAATTATAACTATAAAAAGTGACCTGAATAAGGTGCAGGTGAAATTAAACCATGAGCCTGACCGATGTGGCAGGCAATACCAAAGATAAACTACGTGGCCTGAATAACATGCAAGGCGAAATATCGTTAGGAACGAGACCCCAATCTGAGTTCAACTGCATGACCTAAAAAGACGAAGGGAAACGTGACAGAAAATGGAGATAACGGACATTAACTAAAATTAATAACATAAGCTGGCAAGCAGGTAAAGATATGAGTCATTCAAAAGCATAGCTGCAGAGGTGGACAGACAACCATTGGTCAGACCCCTGAAGCCATGGGGCCGAAGCAACCACCAGGGGCCCATGGGGCCGGCAGCCGCTGGGATGCGAACCTTAGAATTAAGGATGGCTGGGGAAAAGATTGGGGCTTAACCCAGCGGGTTTAGTTAGCAACCGGGACTCGATAACCTAGAAAGACAAAGACATGTGGTAAAGCTTCTTAATGAAATGAGGCTGAAATGAACCACAAATACTAATCTGTAAAATATAAATGAACAAAAGAAAACTTCTGAAAGGTGTGCCATGGAAAATAGTATCAGATGGCCGTATGACCTACCAATGTCGATGACAGTTGTGAAATCCTCTAAGCCAAGAGCCACTCCAGCAAGCCCCTTATAGCGGGAGCCATGCGTGAGAGCCCCTTATGGCGGGACAAGTATCAGATGACCGTGCAAAATACGAATGATGATGCCAGTCGTGAGGTCCTATAAGCGAAGAGCCACTCGTGCGAGCCTCTTATGATTATTTTTTTATTTTTTAATAAACCACTAATATGCAGCACCAGAATGCCTTGGGGACTCGCATAACCAACAGCAAACCTGGGACACTAATCAGCCTACAACCATGTCGTACCCTTAACAAACAAAACATGAAAAACGGGCATGGGGCCCTCGGAGCCATGAGGCCGGATCAGTCTTACGGCTCCCGAAGCCAGAGGGATGACGTTGCGGTGACGATAAGTAATTAAAACGCAAGCGGGACCTGATGGCATATGAAGCGACTTGAGTGATTGAATTTGGTAGAAGGTGGCCTAAGGAACATGACTGCCAACAGGCGTTAAAAATATAGACATTAGTAATCCGAAGCACGTGCATACATAAAACATTAACCACCGCGAACCATAAATGTAAACATGAAATGCCTGGGCATTGCAAGTTCTCTATGAGAAGTCTCTTATCGTGACAAACAAACGAACAGCTTGTGAAAACATAGCAGGAAGCTTACTGGCCCACTGACCTCCGCTGAGGAGATGTTTGGTGAACTGGGGCAGGAGACCAATCTGAGTGAATACGAACCAGAAGTAAAAGAAGATCAGTCTGAGTGAATACGAGCCAGGATTAAACAGAAAGTAGGCCTATGGAATGTAACAGACCACCGAGGAAGGGAACGTAAGCCTGAAAAGAACGCAGTTATGTTTGTCAGGAGAGAGGTACCAAAGCGGTGGGTGCAGACTGCCTCGGTGAGATTGAGCAAAACCATGATGTAGCAATAAACAGGAGAATGCAGCTTTGAGTGGGATGTAACAACAAATGGGTGAATGGAGCTTTGAATGTGAGTGGTACCTAAAAAACATGGTATAGGCGCAGCTCCGAGTATGGGTAGCGCATGAAAAGCATGGTATAAAGCAGATGTATAAATGCAAACTGAAAGTGAGCAGAGTATTGAAGTGATGCGAAGGCAGACACGTGGACACAGCTCTGGTAGTGAAAGGAGTATAGGACAAGATGTGAAAAGCAGACATGCGGACGCAGCTTTGGATGTGAACGGAATATTAACTTGATGTGACAGCAGACATGGAAAGCGGCTTTGGTGAGTGGGGTATACGACCTGGTGTAGCAGTAAAAGTGTGAACACAACTTTGGGTATAAGCAGAGCATGAAATTTGGTATAAACGCAGCTCTGGGTGTGAGTAGAGCAAGGTGGGAACACCAGGGTGGTGCATCCAGAGCATGAAAATGGAGTAACAGTAGCAGCTATTGCTGCAAGCAGAGTATACAACATGTAATAACAGGCATGTAATACGGATCCGGCTGTTGGCTGGGGACGGAATGAGATGTCACAGCCAACAGGTGAACGCAGCTTGAATGTGAGACCAATCTGAGTGAATATGAACCAAGAGTAAAAAAGTGCAGTACAGTAAGGACGTGCGCATGCAGCATAAGACATGAAATAAAAGCCGAAAGTGTAAATGCCGCTCAGGATAACAGCAGAGCATGAAAGTGTGAGATTGTGGATAATCTCTGCCTGTATATTTATGTTTAAATTGTATTGGAGCTGTTATTTGGCATTCTGGGCACTAGAGGCCACTGTTTTGCAGCACAGTCAGCATGCTTCTGGGTGAACCAGGAAGTGTTGATCTGACATGGTGGAAGGATTGTGCTGTGAGGGACTGAATCAGATTCCATCCTGGCTTGCGGATGTCCGTCAGTGAATGGACACTCAAAGGAAGGAGAGTATCTGCTGTCCCCTGTCTGGATCCAGCTCTTTGAAAGAGAGGTTGTCCCAGGAAGACCAGTTCCAGTGTATGGATAGAAAACCTTAGCATCAAGCAAGGCTGCACGGGTAACCGGCATCCTAGGGCCCAGAACGGACGCAGGTCAGTACACCTGATTACCAATTGTACTTTACTGTTTGGCGCCTAAAGTAACAGAGACTAGCCTAGGCCTTGTATTAGCTAGTTAGATAGGGTTATAGCTTTGTTAGGCCTTACAGTACTGGACTGCAGTGCAGTAATTGATTTGCAGGCTCTGCTGTGTCTGCCACCGGTTAGGTGTGTCCTCTATAGCTGCACAGTACGACTTGTAGGCTCTGCTGTGTACGACAACAGGCTAGGCCTCTCCCTATGACAGGGACGGTGACTGTGGGCCTGGGGTATTACTTATACTGTTTGTACTTGTGTTAATACTGTTTCCAAAGTAAAGTTTATATTCTTGCATATAAAGCTGGTGTCAGTGTCGCTTTCCTTGTCTGTGACTTTGCTGTATCCTGGGGAGCCCACCCCGGTTTACGGCTTACAAAAGTAAAATACAGGAAGTCTAAAGATGGTGGTAGCGGGGGGGAGACACATGGCAAGGAACAGCTACAGCAAGAGGCCTAAACAATAAACCCTGCGTCCGATCTCCAAAAATGATGTCACATGCAGCCCAGGTAACGCTTTCTTTACAACAAACCGGCTGAAGTAACTTTTCATACGAGGCGAACGAAGCAAAGTGAAACTTGTAAGATTTATAGGTACTAACTCCTATTACCAACAAACAAAATTGAAAAGAAAATGGAAGTATTTAGGCCCAACGAGCAAACCTGAGGTAGCAGATTCTGAGGCGAAGTCGGTTACGACCGGCCAGGAGAGACGGCCCCGACCCAACCTACTTATGTAGTATGGCGCGTGCATGCTACAGTAGCAGAGAGCAAAATAACAAGCTCCATGCTGCAAAGAAAGAATCCTACCACCAGAGAAGCTAGTTTGCTAACGACACCCGGCAGCAGCTGTGCACCTGAAAACACACGCCTGTGAGTGAGGGTGTGGCTCGTATATGAAGAGCCTCTGCCCCTCCCACAAATGCAGGCTGACTAATCAGCCTTACCAATATATATATATATATATATATATATATATAGAATCCAGAAAATGAACGGCACACCAGTGGATTAAGAACAAATTACTCCTTTAACCACCTCCTGACCGCCTAACGCACGGATGCGTCCAGAAGGTGGTTGATTCATTCCCCCTGGTCGCATCCGTGCGTCATCTCGCGATAGCCGAGATTTCCTGTGAACGCGCGCACACAGGCGCGCGCGTTCACAGGAACGGAAGGTAAGCGAGTGGATCTCCAGCCTGCCAGCGGCGATCGTTCGCTGGCAGGCTGGAGATGCGATTTTTTTTAACCCCTAACAGGTATATTAGACGCTGTTTTGATAACAGCGTCTAATATACCTGCTACCTGGTCCTCTGGTGGTCCCTTTTGCTTGGATCAACCACCAGAGGACACAGTTAGCTCAGTAAAGTAGCACCAAACACCACTACACTACACTACACCCCCCCCGTCACTTATTTACCCCTTATGAACCCCTGATCACCCCTGATAGACTCCCTGATCACCCCCCTGTCATTGATAACCCCCCTGTAAGGCTCCATTCAGACGTCCATATGATTTTTACGGATCCACGGATACATGGATCGGATCCGCAAAATGCATATGGACGTCTGAATGGAGCCTTACAGGGGGGTGATCAATGACAGGGGGGTGATCACCCATATAGACTCCCTGATCACCCCCCTGTCATTGATCACCCCCCTCCCTGTAAGGCTCCATTCAGACGTCCGTATTATTTTTACGGATCCACGGATACATGGATCGGATCCGCAAAACACATACGGACGTCTGAATGGAGCCTTACAGGGGGGTGATCAATGACAGGGGGGTGATCACCCATATAGACTCCCTGATCACCCCCCTGTCATTGATCACCCCCCCTGTAAGGCTCCATTCAGACGTCCGTATGATTTTTACGGATCCACAGATACATGGATCGGATCCGCAAAACGCATACGGACGTCTGAATGGAGCCTTAAAGGGGGGTGATCAATGACAGGGGGGTGATCAGGGAGTCTATATGGGTAATCACCCCCCTGTCATTGATCACCCCCCTTTAAGGCTCCATTCAGACATTTTTTTTGGCCCAAGTTAGCGGGAATTGATATTTTTTTTTTTCTTACAAAGTCTCATATTCCACTAACTTGTGTCAAAAAATAAAATCTCACATGAACTCACCATACCCCTCACGGAATCCAAATGTGTAAAAATTTTTAGACATTTATATTCCAGACTTCTTCTCACGCTTTAGGGCCCCTAAAATGCCAGGGCAGTATAAATACCCCACATGTGACCCCATTTCGGAAAGAAGACACCGCAAGGTATTCTGTGAGGGGCATATTGAGTTCATGGAAGTTTTTATTTTTTGTCCCAAGTTAGCGAAAAAGGGAGACTTTGTGAGAAAATAAAAAAAAATCAATTTCCGCCAAAACACATTCCCCAACTTCTCCTGAGTACGGCGATACCACATGTGTGACATTTTTTTGCAGCCTAGATGCGCAAATTCCTTTTAGGAGGGCATTTTTAGACATTTGGATCCCAGACTTCTTCTCACGTTTTCGGGCCCCTAAATTGCCAGGGGAGTATAACTACCCCACAAGTGACCCCATTTTGGAAAGAAGACACCCCAAGGTATTCAATGAGGGGCATGGAGAGTTCCTAGAATTTTTTATTTTTTGTCACAAGTTAGCGGAAAATGATGATTTTTTTTTTCTTGCAAAGTCTCATATTCCACTAACTTGTGACAATAAATAAAAAATTCTAGGAACTCGCCATGCCCCTCACGGAATACCTTGGGGTGTCTTCTTTCCAAAATGGGGTCACTTGTGGGGTAGTTATACTGCCCTGGCAATTTAGGGGCCCTAATGTGTGGTAAGTAGTTTGAAATCAAAATGTGTAAAAAATGACCTGTGAGGGGCGGAGCCTGCAGCCGTGCTGAATGGCTGTGTGAAGACAGAGCTCCGTTGTAAAAGTGCCCTTACAGCCTGTATTACAGCGTGATTAGGCCGAATCATGGTCAAGATCGGAGGCTCCAAGGCAGGGGAATCTGCTGCCCAAGTGAAATCTGCTCCAGCAAGCGGCGATATGGATAAATTCATTAAAAAAGCTGCCGCTACCTACGTTAGCAGGGAAGCTAAGATGGCGCCGGCGTCTCCACATGCGGCCAGCAGAAGACAAGGTGAGGCGATCATGGGCGCGCACGGAGGTGAGGATGACTCCGATACCCTCCCGATCTCCCGTTCTTACCTCAGGGACACTCTGACTGCATCGCTGGCATCTGCTTTAGAACCGATCAGCACTGATATTGGGGCGATAAAACAAGATGTCCGCCACATAGGCCGCAGGGTGGAAGCGCTGGAGGAGACACAAATAGCCCTGTTGGATCATCAATCAGTAGTGGCGCAAAAGCTGCAGGCGGTACAGATGAATCTGAACACAATTTATAGCTCCTTAGAAGATCAGGAGAACAGAGGCCGCCGCAACAACCTCCGTTTCAGGGGGATACCTGAAACGGTTAATCAGAGTGATATCCCTAACACTGTGATGCAAATATGCTCTTCCTTGCTGGGCCCAGACTCAGTTCATGAGATTTTATTAGAAAGAGCTCACAGGGCTCTGAAGCCCAAGCCTGTCCCCCCAGCACCACCGAGAGATGTCATCTGCAAATTTTTAAGCTTCCCAGTAAAAGAAGCAGTATTAAATAAAGCCAGAGATATGCAAACGGTGCAGTGGGATGGTTATGAGATCCTTGTCTTTCAGGACTTAGCCCAATCTACACTGAGGAAAAGGAGATCCCTTAAGCCACTAACAGATTGGCTTAGACGGAACAACATCATGTATAGATGGACCTTTCCCTTTGGCCTTACGTTTGTTCATGATGGCCGCAGGATGTCGATCTCCTCCTATGTGGATCTGGAGGCGGTGTATGAACATTTGAACATAGCTCCACTGGATATCCAGGACTGGGATCCGGTGCAAGATCTCTGCGGATTACCTGCTCTCCCTCCTATTGAAACCTGGGACAAACTGCATACACCCAAACAGCAGAGAAACAGGAGAGGGAACCAGAAAACCACCCCGAGAAGACTTCCTATGGGAGAATAATTCTCCTCCAGCATAATGAAGGACTAAAGGTCTTATATTATCCGCACTTCTCCTCCTACTGGGGTATCTCCCCCTTAGTTTCTTTCGCTTGCATCTTATTTTCCCCCTTCTTGATATAGATCTTTACACTCCCTCCTTGATCTAACCAGGCCACTTTCTTGTCATAAGGGCACTGATACTGATCTTTTTTTCTCCCCCCTACTTTACCTTTCCTTCGGGATATTATTTTCATATTCCTTCCTCTATCCTATGATTGTATTTGATTTTCTATCCAATCCTTTATGTTTCCATTTTTTTACCACATGACCTCTTTGCTGAGTGTAAAGCAGAAGAGTATGCGGTATAACAGTTACCTGTTATTATTGGTTATATATGTTGTTCTTATAGGTAGAATTATCACTGACATTTTCGATTTGATATATCATTTTAGGAGGATGACAATGCAGTTGATGGCTGCATCTGGGAAGGCACATCTATACCCCTGGCTTCTATGGTCACTCGAGCATTCAATAGTTCAGGCACTCCCACTTCTGAGGTAACTAGATGGCGGATTTAAATATTGTCTCCTACAATGTAAAAGGTTTTAACGCGCCTTCCAAAAGATGTCAGATTCTCTCCCTACTTAAAAAAAAATACTGCTCAATCCTGCTGTTGCAGGAAACACATTTCAGATTTGATCATTATCCAAATTTATCCCACTCAAAATTTCCGCTATGGTTCCACTGTGGCTCCAACTCCTCAGCATCCAGGGGAGTCAGTGTGGGAATCAGGGGTGATGTGCCTTTCCAATTGTGTTCTCAATTACAGGACCCAGAAGGACGCTACATTTTGATTAAGGGATGTATTTCAAACCAGGTATACACGTTTATTAATATATACGCCCCAAACACTAACCAACAACAATGGTTTCAGGGTCTCTCCCCAATAATTGAATCCTTTAAAGAGGGTATCACTGTGTTGGGCGGAGACTTTAACCTGGTCATGGACCCCTTGAAAGATACATCTTCCCATAAATCAGCCCTCTCCCATAAAGCCTTGGTGTCCATTAAGAAACAAATTCATAATCAGGACTTCATTGATGTCTGGAGAACCCTCAATCCAGAAACTAGAGATTATACCTTTTTTTCCCAGGCCCATGGTTCATATCAAAGGCTAGACCATATTATGATCTCCAGGGAGCATATCCATTTGTGTTCTAAAGCATGGATCGATTCTATCCATTTATCCGATCACTCCCCTATTTTAGTCAACATTTCTACGCCTCAGTTGTCCCCAAGGTCTTTTATGTGGAGGCTTAATGAACAGCTCCTATCGTCTAAAGAACAAATTCTAGATATCCAGAATTCCATGGAAGAATTTTTCGCGTTTAATGCGCTTCCTGAAACTTCCCCCCATGTAGTCTGGGACACCCACAAGGCCTTCATACGAGGTCAGTTCATCAAGGCAGGCTCGATTCTTAAGAAAAAGAGGAAGAAGCATATGGACCACCTAATGTTGGAAATCCATAAATTAGAGACCCTTCATAAAAGGTATTTGCAAGATTCCCAGCTCACCAGACTTAGCGAACTGAGAGCGGAACTGAAAAATTATCTTAACACACAATCCGCGAAGCTTTTCTTGCATTCTCAGTATAAGTTCTTTGCTCATGGTGATAAAACATCTAGATTTATGATGAGTAGAATAAAAAAAAGAAGAGCCCATAATTATATACATAAAATTATCAAGGCTGGAGGTGACCAGGCTTTAACTACAAAGGAGATAGCCCATCAATTCCATGAGTATTACAGGGCCCTATATAATATTCCTCAAACTAGCGGGGATACAGACTCCACATCATCACCTCTATCAATTGAACAATTCCTCGGTCGGATCCCCTTACCCAGCCTAGATGACTCCCAAAGAAGTAAACTTAGCTCTCCATTTACTTTAGAAGAACTGCTGCTCACTATCAAGCAGCTCCCTAAGAATAAAGCCCCTGGCCCAGATGGCTTGCCTGCTCTTTACTATCGTACCTTTAGTGGAATTCTAGCCCCCCACCTGCTGAAAATTATTATTCCCAAAGAAGGGAAGGATCCCTCCGTTTGCGCTAATTATCGCCCCATATCTCTCCTAAATTTGGACCTAAAGTTAATTGCGAAAATGTTAGCTAACCGCCTATCCCCTCTACTTCCCCTGCTGGTACACAGAGATCAGACTGGCTTTGTTACTGGGAGAGAGGGTAAAGATAACTCAGCTAGACTGCTAAATGCTCTGTTTTCTACTAAAAAACACTCCACCCCTCTAGTCTTTCTCAGCACTGATGCTGAGAAAGCATTTGACTGGGTCAAATGGGATTATATGACACTCACCCTGGGAAAGTTTGGCCTACCTCCAGAGTTCGTGGACGCTATCCACTCAATGTGCAATAGAGCCTCAGCAGCGGTAATAGTTAACAGCTCCCTCTCTCCTCCTTTCTCTATTCAGAATGGAACGAGACAGGGATGTCCCCTCTCTCCCTTCTTGTTTGTTCTGGTCATGGAGCCCCTCCTACAGCTTATCCGTCAGGAAAGGAGGATAGAGGGTGTTAAATTAGGGGATCAAGACCATAAAGTTGCCGCATTTGCGGATGACCTTATGATCACTACAACAAACCCGGAGATATCTCTGCCTATCATCTGTAAGATATTGGAGACCTTCAGCCCGATCTCAAACTTTAAGATTAACCTAAAGAAGTCCAACGTTTTGGCTGTGGGCATGAAACCCTCAGTTAAATTAAAAATAGCTAGAACTTCCCCCTTTAATTGGGACACGCCTTATATTACTTACATTGGCATCAAAATACCCGATGATTCAGATAAGCTTTTCTCCCTTAACTATACTCCTCTCCTTAAATCAATACAGGACCAACTAGCCACGTTACACTCTCCCTTTCTATCCTGGTTTGGTCGTAAGAATATGGTGATGTCCCTGGTCCTCCCCAGACTCAATTACCTTCAACAAGTCCTCCCTATCCCTATCCCGACAAAGTTTTATGATGCCCTCTCTAGGGCAATTACAATGTTTATTTGGAATAAAAAGAGGCCTAGAATTTCATTACCAGCTCTCCAGAAACATAGATCAGAGGGTGGTATAGGCCTCCCAAACCCGCTTATGTATAATAGGGCTATTCTCTTGACGAGAGTCCTAGATTGGTTCAGGCAACCTCCTCACAAGTCTTGGGTAGGCATGGAAGTTTCCCAATCCGGTTACTCCTTTAGAGGTCTTCTGGTCGATACCACTAGCTTTCCTTTTAAGGATATAATTGCTAGCCCTTCAACTAAAGCGACTCTAGAAGCGTGGAAATGGTTTCAGGCTTCCAATATGGGTATCCCCACCCCCTCGCCGTTGGTTCAGATAAGGGACGTTCTTGACCTAGCCTCCAAGGCATTGAAGCAACATATTCCAACAGCTCTTCGCCTTTCAACTACTCCCATCATATCTCTATATACAGAGTCTGGAGTTCTGTTGGAGGGAGATGCCTTTTGTGCGGCCTTGAATGTCCCTTATGCCAACCCTCTCATTATTTCCTTTTTAAAGAATCATATCACTAGACTTGTTCCATTTCATTCTCTTCTAAGACCTATCACATGGTTAGAACATATGATCTAGACTCAATCTCCCCCTGTCAAACCTATATCACAAATATATAAAAGGCTTAACTCACCTGTCATGCCACCAAAACCGGCCTTCATAAGCCTTTGGGAGAAGGACCTTGATTGTAGTTTTTCCTCGAGGGAACTGACTTGCATGTACATGACCCCGCACTCCTCATCCCGTTGCGTAAGGATACAGGAGAACGGGTATAAAGTATTAACCAGGTGGTATAAGACCCCGGATATAACATGCAGGTATAAAGAAGGGAACTCGGATATCTGCTGGCGATGTGGCCAAGCAAGAGGTACCTTTTACCATATTTGGTGGCTATGTCCGATTATCTATAAGTGGTGGGTTACAATTTTCGATAAATGCAATCTGATCTGTGGCTCAAAAGTTCCACTGTCCCCCCTACTTGCCCTCTTAGGTAGCCCTGAAGGTGTCAAACCAATTAAAGTTCCCTTCCTCTTCTACCAGCTAATTATAGCTGCACGTCTGTTGGTCCCGCTGCAATGGCTGTCTCCAGACACCCCATCGGAAACTTCTTGGGTTAACAAAGTAGATGCCATATACCGCTTTGAGGAGATAGCCTCATGGGAAAATAGATCCCATGCTAGATTTAAGATAAAGTGGGCGCAATGGGAAAGGTTTAGGAAGTTCTAAATCTGTTTATTTGCCGTCTTGCCATTGAAACATTGTCCGTATTGTCCTCTTATAACTCAAATCTGCCTACATGTCAGTCACTTCATACATGCTTTCAATGTGTGCGCTTTCTACCTATTATTTGTGTTTGTGTATGTTCTGTTCGGCCTAGGTCGACAAATATTTCTTGATATGCTTATTGCTATGTATCACATCTTATTTGCTCAATAAAAGTTTATAAAATAAAAAATAAAAAAATAAAAGAAATATGTTTGCATATGCAATATAAAAAAAAAAAAAAAAAAAAAATGACCTGTGAAATCCTAAAGGTGCTCTTTGGAATGTGGGCCCCTTTGCCTACCTAGGGTGCAAAAAAGTGTCACACATCTGGTATCGACGTACTCAGTAGAAGTTGGGCAATGTGTTTTGGGGTGTCATTTTACATATACCCATGCTGGGTGAGATAAATATCTTGGTCAAATGCCAACTTTGTATAGAAAAATTGAAAAAGTTGTCTTTTGCCAAGATATTTCTCTCACCCAGCATGGGTATATGTAAAATGACACCCCAAAACACATTCCCCAACTTCTCCTGAGTACGGCGATACCAGATGTGTGACACTTTTTTGCAGCCTAGCTGGGCAAAGGGGCACACATTCCAAAGAGCACCTTTCGGATTTCACCGGTCATTTTTGACAGATTTTGATTTCAAACTACTTACCACACATTAGGGCCCCTAGAATGCCAGGGCAGTATAACTACCCCACAAGTGACCCCATTTTGGAAAGAAGACACCCCAAGGTATTTTGTGATGGGAATAGTGAGTTCATAGTGCATGCTATGATGGACACTGCATGTAGGATTGCCTCCCTCCTGAAGGATGTACTGCGTCCAACTTGATCCCTGTACTCCATCCCTCCTGTTACAATAGTGCAAATGATCTAGAACAAGAAAAGGAAAAGAAGAAAAATTATTGATAAGGCAAGAAATATTTTGATATTTAAATTCTCCTAGTATACACACCGGACACCAAGATGCAAACCATGTGTCGGTGTCCGGTGTGTGTATACTAGGAGAATTTAAATATCAAAATATTTTTTGCCTTATTATTTTTCTTCTTTTCCTTTTCTTGTTCTAGATCATTTGCACTATTGTAATAGGAGGGATGGAGTACAGGGATCAAGTTGGACGCAGTACATCCTTCAGGAGGGAGGCATTCCTACATGCAGTGTCCATCATAGCATGCACTGCTCTGCTTGGGATATATGTCACATTAGCCTTGATGGTGTTGTTTTTTGTTTTCTATTGATTAGTTTTTTTATAAGTTGTTGCCCCCTGTGTCACCTGTGTACCAGCCGGAGGAGAACCCTCATGAGTGTAATTATGTCTGCACGACATCCTGGACAAAAGCCCTAAGATAGCCGCGGGTTCCGTGGTGGTCGTTAGGATTTGTCCGGAGTCTGGGAGTGGGAGCCCTGTGATGGGGATTATCCCTACCTGTCGGTGACTTGACACTCAGCAATAGAGCTGGTTTTAGTGATTGGCAGTGTGGATCTGCAGATTAAGGGTGGTTTTCCATTAACTAAGATGGCGCATCTGCAGTACGCCAGTCCTTCAGAGTGAGCGAATGTGAGGTCACAGGGGTCAGTTAACAGACAGAGGGTTGCTCTTAGTACTCACAGTTTGTAGTATACCCTGGGCAGGAGTACAGCAGTGATGAAGAGGCTGGCACGTAGATCCTCTTGGGCACTAGATATAGGGACCAGGCAGAGTGATAGGTGAGGTGCCCTGGGTGTTGAAGGTTTAGCGTGCCTGTGGCAAGATCCCTTACAGTTTGTGACGCCAGTGCCAGTAACGGTGGCACACCGATTATTAGGAGGAATAATGGAGGTACACACAAGTGAACTAGAATTCTTCTTTACTGAACAGCTCAACTATGTACAAACTCCAGACAGTTCCATATGAAGAATATTTGGTAACAGGCAGGCTTTACAAAGGTGGCAGGTAAAATCCTAGCAAGGTGACTAAGAGGGAAATAAAACTCACAGATCAGGCTGTATTTTCTGCAGAATCCTGTCTGGCTTTCTCCAAGGCCCATATGCCTAATAGCTGGCTTTATCCTTGGATAGGGAAACCTCCTCTGGTATAAATCCTCTTGCTGACAATAAACTTCTGCCCCTCAGCTTTCCACTTGTCTGGATTGGATTAGCACTGCTCTGTACTTTGCAAGGTGCAGGAAAACTTCAGGAGGAAACTTCTTCTCCTGGACTCAGGTGGAGAACCTGGACTATCTAGCTGCATGTTAGAAGCTGATACTCAGCTACTACATGACTAAAGTGAACACTGGCCTTTAACACACTCTCCCTGGACTGGACCTGTCTATATATACTAGGGGGTTCCCTAGCTCCCTCTACAGCTTAGGAGGAGAAACGACACCCCTAGCAGGCCTGGTACACAGGAAATAACATGAAAATATGCATTACAATGCAATACAAAATACCATGACCATGTTCCACAGGAGGTGGAGAACAACATGACCCAATTGACCCTTGAGTAGTGCTCACCTTTACGTAGTGGGACACTACACGTCTGTGCCTGATCTCTACTGGGCATGCGCGGAATATTCAATACACCGAGGCAGTCAAGTGGTGCAGTGGCTGGAGAACGTGTATGCGTCGGCAAGTGTCTATGACGCATGACGTTCGCGGCTACAGGAGCTTCCCTATTGGCGCAGCTCTGAGCAGGCACAGAGTTATGTATACAACGCCGTGATGCCGCATGGAATGTGTTTCCTACCTGATTGGTATGTCTGCGCTATCTTTCCTTTGCTCCTCCCCCTGTATTTTAGATCATTATTTGTTATATGACATGGTCAGTTTTTGCATATGAATAACAGGTTTTCGTCACAAGATCAGTACAGCATATACATTATGTATCACAATTGAAATGTATGATCATGTCCTTTATTTTATATTGTATTTTCTTCACTGTATTTATTTTATTGTTTCACTTTGTAACACACCCACAGGGTGGATTGTAGTCACATGATTTGTACCTTGATTGTTTCACCTATATATTTGCCATCATTTGTATGAGTTCTCTGCTTGAAAAAGGCTCTAGTGCTGAGCCGAAACGTTGCACCGCACGGGTGATTAAAGGAGTAATTTGTTCTTAATCCACTGGAGTGACGTTCATTTTCTGGATTATTCATTGGGGTAAGACGTTTATTCCCTTGGAGCGTGCACCCGATTTTTTTCAATATGTGCCAGTGCCGCCATATATTTGTGAATACGTGGAGGTAAAGAACCGGAGTTAAAAACAAGGAGCTAAAGACAAGACGCAAAGAGCCTGTAAGTAATCTTTTTTTCACCTTCATTGTTTCTTTTTGCAACTGGTATAATGGATAGCAACATTGGAGATTTCCTTCAGTGCACAGTCTGTCATATGTATGCATGTCTGGAGCAGGTGTTCCAGGGTGAATACCGCTGTAAAAGATATGAGCATGTTGCCCATGTGGAAGCTTGTGTTAGAGATCTGGAAGAACAAAATGCAACACTGAGGGTGACTGAGCAAGCACTTAGTGGGGTAGATATGGAAGTTGGAGATCAGTTGGTGGATCAACAGGAAGAGGCAGGTCACTGAGTTAATGTATTTAGAGGGAGTAGAAAGGGATGCAAGAAGAGGAAGGTCAATCCTGTTTCTGAGCTTCCGAGCAAAATTGCCAAGTTGGGCAATGATGCAAGGGTGTCAGTTTCAGAAAAGGCAGCCCTAGCAGATACTGTTGTCCGTAACATCTGGGAGAACAGCCCAGCAAGTAATCAGGGGGGTGGGGAGTAGTGCAGGTAGGCTTAGACAGTTAGTGGTTATAGGGGATTCTATAATCAGGAAGACGGATCAAATAATTTGTCACCAAGACTGCCTTAGCCAAATGGCTTGCTATCTCCCTGCCAGGGTTTGGCATGTGGTGCAACGGGTGGATAAATTACTGGGAGGGGCTGGGGATGACCCAGCTGTCATGGTCCATGTTGGTACCAATAGCAAAATAAATGGTAGGTGGAAGGGGTTCTGCAGTTTGTTTAAACTGATGATCTATCCTCTGGATAGATCATCAGCATCTGACCGGCAGGGGTCCGAAACCCGGGACCCCCGCCAATCAGCTGTTTGAGAAGGCAGCGGTGCTCCAGCAGTGCCACAGCCTTCTCACTGTTTACCGCAGGCCCAGTGACTTCACGACTAGTATCAACTGGCCTGAGCAAGGCTAAGCTCTATATACTTGAATGGAGCTTAGCCATGCCCAGTCCAGTTGATACTAGTCATGACATCACTGGGCCTGCGGTAAACAGTGAGAATGCCGCGGTGCTGGTAGAGCACCACTGCCTTCTCAAACAGCTGATCAGCGGGGTCACGGCGGTCGGACCCCCGCCAATAAGATTTTGATGATCTATCCAGAGGATAGATCATCAGTTTAAACAAACTGCAGAACCCCTGTAAGGATAATTTTAAAGAACTAGGCTCCAAGCTGAAGGGAAGCACCTCAAAGGTACCTCTGGAATACTGCCTGCGCCATGCGCTACACAAGGCCGTCAGAGGGAGCTTAGGGAGTTAAATGCATGACTTAAGTCTTGGTGTAGAGCAGACGGGTTTTGGTTCCTAGACCACTGGGCTGGCTTTTCACTGGGGTACAAACTGTTTTCCGCAGATAATTTGCTCCTCAATGAAAGGGGAGATGCTGTGTTGGGGAAAAGAATTCTGGCTGGGGTGGCAATTTAAACTAGGGACGAGGGGGGAGGATATGGCTATAAATATGGAGGTAGACAGGTTAGAGAGGGGTCAGAATATATTGGTGGGGGAATAAATGGTGGGGGTAGCATAAGAAAAGTGGATAAGGAGATACATCAGTCGCAAACAAACTCTGAAGGAGAAAAAAATTATAATAAAAAAATCCAAAAATACATTTCCTAAAAGTGTAAAATTTGATTAAAATGTATGTTCACAAATGCCAGAAGTTTAGCAAGCAAAATGGGAAAGCTTGAGGCCTTGATACTGGAAAAACATTGATGTAGTTGGTGTTGTTGAGACATGGCTGGACTCTTCTCGTGATTAGTCTGTAAATCTTCAAGGTTTTACACTCTTTAGAAACGATAGGGCTTAACACAAAGGTGGTGGTGTATGTTTGTATTCTAGGAGTGATATGAAAGTAAGTGTGAAAGAAATAATTGTGGATGAAGGTTGTGAGGATTTTGAAACCTTGTGGGTGGAATTTCAGAGTAAAAAAATTAATAAATATAAATTATTCATGTGATCTATAGACCCACCAATATCACTGAGGAGTTAGAAGATCAACTGTATGTGCAAATGGAGCGGGCGGCGCAGGCTGGCACAGTAGTGATAATGGGAGATTTTAACTATCCAAACATAGATTGGGAACATGACTCTGCCTCTGCTGCAAAACCGAAAAAATTCCTCAGCTTTTTGTAGGATAATTTTATGGGCCAGTTTGTAGAAGATCCTACTAGAGGTGATGCTCTTCTGGATCTAGTCATTTCTAACAATGCAGAGCTTGTGAGAAATGTCACTGTCCATGAAAACCTTGGTAGCAGTGACCACAATATAATTATATTCCAACTAAACTGTAAAAATAAAACTTAGGTCAGTCGGGCAAAAACAATTAATTTTAAAAATGCTAATTTCCTAGGGTTCAGTGCTGCACTTCAGGACATAGACTGGGAGCAACTATTGTCACATAATGACACTAATGCCAAATGGGGGTGCTTTAAATCTACAAACCGGATTCCAAAAAAGTTGGGACACTGAACAAATTGTGAATAAAAACTGAATGCAATGATGTGGAGATGGCAAATGTCAATATTTTATTTGTAATAGAACGTAGATGACAGATCAAACGTTTAATCCGAGTAAATGTATCATTTTAAAGGAAAAATACGTTGATTCAAATTTTCACGGTGTCAACAAATCCCCAAAAAGTTGGGACAAGTAGCAATAGGAGGCTGGAAAAAGTAAATTTGAGCATAACGAAGAGCTGGAAGACCAATTAACACTAATTAGGTCAATTGGCAACATGATTGGGTATAAAAAGAGCTTCTCAGAGTGGCAGTGTCTCTCAGAAGCCAAGATGGGTAGAGGATCACCAATTCCCACAATGCTGCGCAGAAAGATAGTGGAGCAATATCAGAAAGGTGTTACCCAGCGAAAAATTGCAAAGACTTTGCATCTATCATCATCAACTGTGCATAACATCATCCGAAAATTCAGAGAATCTGGAACAATCTCTGTGCGTAAGGGTCAAGGCCGTAAAACCATACTAGATGCCCGTGATCTCCGGGCCCTTAAACGACACTGCACCACTGTCATGGAACCATGAACCAGACGTACAACAAGAGATAAGTGGAAAATAAGAAGGTTTTATTGAAGAGCAAGCCGTAAGCAAAGTCCAAACGGATGGCTAAACCGAAGCAGGGTCTTGCGGAGACAGAGGTCAGGAACCAGAAGGGTAGTCAGACGAAGCCAGGATCAGGAACCAACGGGGTAGTCAGACGAAGCCGGAATCAGGAACCAACGGGGTAGTCAGACGAGGCCAGGATCAGGAACCAGAAGCAGCAGCAGTCTTGGAAGCATGTGAACACAGGAGGACCAAGCAAGGAACTGAAGCCACAGACCTCCTATATATATGAGCTAGGCATCCAGCTCCTCCCAGTGGGAAGGAGGAGCCGCAGGGTGGGAGGCTACAAGAAAACCCAGAAACCAAGATGGCCGCCAGCACATGTCAAACGAAGGGAACAGCAAGGAGGTAAGACCATGACAGTACCTCCCCCTCAAGGGCCCCTCCTCCGCGGAGTAAGGAACGGTTTCTGAGGGAAGCGTGCGTGGAAGGCTCGGAGCAAGACAGGAGCATGGACATCTGCGGAGGGAACCCAGGAACGCTCCTCTGGACCATAACCACGCCAATGGACCAAAAACTGCACCCGGCCGCGGACCAGGCGTGAGTCCAGGATATTGCTCACCTCATACTCCTCACGATTGCCCACTTGGACCGGACGAGGCCGAGGAATCGAGGAAGTGAAACGATTACACACCAGTGGCTTCAACAGGGAGACATGAAACACGTTGGAGATCCGCATGCCAGGAGGAAGCGCAAGGGCATAGGCTACCGGGTTTACCCTGCGAAGCACTCGGAAGGGACCAACAAAGCGAGGCGCCAGCTTGGGAGTGGGCACTCGAAGGTTGAGGTTGCGGGTGGACAACCATACGCGGTCTCCGACCTGGTAGGAAGGAGCGGGCGCTCGTCTGCGATCAGCCTGGAGTTTCTGGCGCTGCGCAGAGACCTCAAGGGACCTCTGGATCTGTACCAAAGAAGCACGTAGGACGGAAAGGTGATCCTCCACAGCCGGAATATCCTGGGGAGAGAATACCTCCGGTAACACGGCAGGTTGGAACCCATAATTGGCCATGAAGGGAGACGTCCCAGAGGAAGAGTTCACCGCCGTGTTCCTGGCAAACTCAGCCCAAGGCAGGAGGTCAACCCAATTGTCTTGGTGATCGGAGACATAGCAACGAAGGAATTGCTCCAAGGCCTGATTGGATCGTTCTGCGGCCCCATTGGACTGAGGGTGGTAGGCCGAGGAGAAAGAGAGATGAATCCCCAACTGGGAGCAAAAGGCGCGCCAGAACCTGGACACAAACTGACTTCCCCGATCCGACACAATCTCCTTGGGCAAACCGTGCAACCGGAAGACCTCCCTGGCAAAAATCAAGGCCAACTCTTGTGCAGAGGGTAACTTCTTGAGAGGAACACAGTGGCACATTTTGGAAAACCGATCCACTATCATGAGAATGACCGTATGGCCTCGGGATGCAGGGAGGTCCACAATGAAATCCATCCCCAGGTGTGACCATGGACGCTCCCCGGTGGCTATGGGTTGCAAAAGGCCCAACGGAAGGTGCCGAGGGGACTTAC
This sequence comes from Bufo gargarizans, assembly GCF_014858855.1. Lineage (NCBI taxonomy): Eukaryota > Metazoa > Chordata > Amphibia > Anura > Bufonidae > Bufo > Bufo gargarizans. The sequence goes on along the minus strand of NC_058085.1, from coordinate 214,341,114 downwards.
TCTGGGCACAAACGGAGCATGCCGCTACATATGCGGCGATGTCGGAACGTAGGGAAGGCCACCAGAACAGAAGTGAAACAGCCCAGGACAGCTGATTCTTTCCAGGATGCCCCGCGGCCTTGGAGTTATGGTAGGTTCGCAACAACCGAGTGCGCAACTCCTCAGGCACAAAACACCTGCCGTTGGGTCTCCCAGAGGGAGCACCAGATTGAGCCGCCAAAATCTGCTCACCCAGGGGAGAGGTCAGGCTGGTGCGAATGGCGGCCAGGATCTGATTCGGAGGTATGACCGAAGTCGGAATCGACTCCTCCCCGGACAGCTCGGAGTACTGCCGTGATAAGGCATCCGCTCTGATGTTCTTGGAACCGGGTAGGTAGGAGACCACGTAATTAAAACGTGACAAGAACAGAGCCCATCTGGCCTGACGTGGTGTCAATCTCTTGGCCTCAGAGAGGTAGGTCAGATTCTTGTGGTCCGTCAGGATGAGAACCGGAACCACCGAGCCCTCGAGCAAGTGCCTCCATTCTTTAAGGGCCTGCACGATGGCCAATAACTCCCTGTCACCAATCTGATAGTTGCACTCCGCGGAAGACAGTTTCCGGGAGTAAAACCCACAAGGAAGCAGAGGACCCTCCGGTGTTCTACGCTGAGACAGGAGGGCGCCTACTCCCGTCTCAGACGCATCCACCTCAAGGACAAACGGCAACCCAGGGTTGGGATGCGACAGAATCGGAGCCGACACAAAGGCGGACTTTAGAGCCTCAAAAGCTCGGATGGCCTCGGGCGGCCAGACCTGGGGATAACCAAGGATTCATAATGACCGGTCCTGGTGTTAAACGCGGTCTTCCACTCATCGCCCGCCTTGATCCTTACCAGGTTATATGCCGCCCTCAGGTCGAGTTTGGTAAAGACCGTGGCCCCTTTGAGGCGATCGAACAGCTCGGAAATCAAGGGTATCGGGTAAGCGTTCTTTATCGTGATGCGATTGAGACCCCTGTAATCGATGCAAGGCCTCAATTCACCTCCCTTCTTTTTCACAAAGAAAAATCCAGCCCCTGCCGGGGACGAGGATTTGCGAATGTGTCCGCGTGAAAGCGCCTCCCTCACGTACTCCTCCATGGCCTCATTCTCCGCTACCGACAGTGGATAGACTTTGCCACGAGGAGGAACGGCACCAGATTGTAACTCTATGGCACAATCGTATGGGCGGTGCGGAGGTAGGGCAACCGCACGCACCTTATCGAATACATCCCGGTACTCCTCGTATTCAGGAGGCAACAGAGAGTCAGAGGAAGTACTCAGCAACTTGACAGGCCCATGGATGCAACTAGCCCCACACTGCGGTGACCACGAGAGGATCTCGGCCGATTTCCAATCGAAAGTCGGATTATGCTTCTGGAGCCAGGGGTACCCCAAGACCACCGAGTAGTGTGGAGACGAAATAACCTGGAGACAGACCGACTCTCTGTGAACGGCACCAATGGCCATCCCCACTGGAAGGGTCTCATGAGTCACGTGTGGTGGCAGAAGGGGTCTGCCGTCTATCGCCTCAAGAGCCAGTGGGGAACCTCGAGGCTGCAGAGGAATGGAATTGGCGGCAGCGAACACACTATCAATGAACAAACCACCAGCACCAGAGTCCACCAACGCCTGGGTCGTCACCGAGCCCCCGACCCAGGAGAGGACAACAGTAATCAGTGGTTTGTCAACACGGGAAACCGGGGACGAGGAGACTCCACCCAAGATCTGCCCCCGACAGGATCTCAGGTGCGAGCGTTTCCCGGACGGTTCGGGCATGCCAACCGAAAATGCCCACCGAGACCACAGTACATGCATCGGCCCTCGCGTCTCCGGAGTACCCTCTCCCCCTCGGACAGGCGAGCAAACCCCAGCTGCATGGGTTCACCCCCAGACAAGTCATTCCCAGGAGGCGTGGGAGGAGAGGGAGGCACGGGTGGGACAGCAAACGTAGGCGCCAATCTGTTAGAAGGCCTCCGCAGGCTCTCCTTAAAGGAAGGTCTCTCCCTGAGTCTGGTGTCAATCAAAATCAGGAAAGAAATAAGAGACTCGAGCTCCACTGGTAGGTCCTTAGCTGCAACCTCATCCCTCAAGGCATCCGAGAGACCATGAGAGAAAGCAGCGACCAGAGCCTCATTATTCCAGCCCACCTCTGCTGCCAGGGTACGAAACTCAATGGCGTATTCAGCTACGGATCGTGAACCCTGTCTGATGGACATAAGGAGCTTCGCAGCAGAGGCAGCACGAGCCGGCACATCGAATACCTTCCGAAGAGAAGCAACAAAACCGGAAAACTCGGCAACCACCGGATTGTTGTTCTCCCATAAAGGGCTGGCCCAGGCCAAGGCCTTGTCCGAGAGCAGCGAGATCAAGAAGCCCACCTTTGATCTCTCAGTAGGAAAGGCATGTGGCAGCAACTCGAAGTAAATGCCCACCTGGTTAAGGAAACCTCGGCACTGAATTGGCTCTCCCCCAAAGCGCTGTGGAAGGGGGGCAGAACCGGTCATACCCTGAAACACCACAGGCGCAGCAACAGGTGTCAGGGTAGACTCTGGCGCAACAACCGGAGCGGCAGTAGGAGTGGGCCCAGGAGCGACAACCGACCCATCGGCAACGGAAGCTAAATGAGCCGTGCGTTCAAGCAGGGTTTGCAACGCCACAGCGAACCGACCCAACAGGTGATCCTGCTGATCAAGTCTGGCAACCAGCGTAGGTAGCGAGGGTGGCCCTGTACCGTCAGAATTCATGGCTTGGTCCTAATGTCATGGAACCATGAACCAGACGTACAACAAGAGATAAGTGGAAAATAAGAAGGTTTTATTGAAGAGCAAGCCGTAAGCAAAGTCCAAACGGATGGCTAAACCGAAGCAGGGTCTTGCGGAGACAGAGGTCAGGAACCAGAAGGGTAGTCAGACGAAGCCAGGATCAGGAACCAACGGGGTAGTCAGACGAAGCCGGAATCAGGAACCAACGGGGTAGTCAGACGAGGCCAGGATCAGGAACCAGAAGCAGCAGCAGTCTTGGAAGCATGTGAACACAGGAGGACCAAGCAAGGAACTGAAGCCACAGACCTCCTATATATATGAGCTAGGCATCCAGCTCCTCCCAGTGGGAAGGAGGAGCCGCAGGGTGGGAGGCTACAAGAAAACCCAGAAACCAAGATGGCCGCCAGCACATGTCAAACGAAGGGAACAGCAAGGAGGTAAGACCATGACAACCACAAACAGGAATGCTACTGTAAAGGAAATCACAGAATGGGCTCAGGAATACTTCCAGAAACCATTGTCAGTGAACACAATCCACCGTGCCATCCGCCGTTGCCAGCTGAAACTCTACAGTGCAAAGAAGAAGCCATTTCTAAGCAAGATCCACAAGCTCAGGCGTTTTCACTGGGCCAGGGATCATTTGAAATGGAGTGTGGCAAAATGGAAGACTGTTCTGTGGTCAGACAAGTCACGATTCAAAGTTCTTTTTGGAAATCTGGGACGCCATGTCATCCGGACCAAAGAGGACAAGGACAACCCAAGTTATTATCAACGCTCAGTTCAGAAGCCTGCATCTCTGATGGTATGGGGTTGCATCAGTGCGTGTGGCATGGGCAGCTTGCATGTCTGGAAAGGCACCATCAATGCAGAAAAATATATTCAGGTTCTAGAACAACATATGCTCCCATCCAGAAGTCATCTCTTTCAGGGAAGACCCTGCATTTTTCAGCAAGATAATGCCAGACCACATTCTGCATCAATCACAACATCATGGCTGCGTAGGAGAAGGATCCGGGTACTGAAATGGCCAGTCTGCAGTCCAGATCTTTCACCTATAGAGAACATTTGGCGCATCATAAAGAGGAAGGTGCAACAAAGAAGGCCCAAGACGATGGAACAGTTAGAGGCCTGTATTAGACAAGAATGGGAGAGCATTCCTATTTCTAAACTTGAGAAACTGGTCTCCTCGGTCCCCAGACGTCTATTGATTGTTGTAAGAAGAAGGGGAGATGCCACACAGTGGTGAAAATGGCCTTGTCCCAACTTTTTCGGGATTTGTTGACACCATGAAATTCTGATTCAACATATTTTTCCCTTAAAATGGTACATTTTCTCAGTTTAAACTTTTGTTCCGTGATTTATGTTCTATTCTGAATAAAATATTAGAAGTTGGCACCTCCACATCATTGCATTCAGTTTTTATTCACGATTTGTATAGTGTCCCAACTTTTTTGGAATCCGGTTTGTACTTTGGATAAGTATAGTGTTAAATAGATTCTTAGAGGTTACAAGTACAAGCAAAAAAAATTAAACCCAACATGGCTTACAAATAGTGTAAAAGGGACAATAAATGAAAAAAGATGGACTTTAAGAAATACTAATCAGAGGGGTCAGCTGTAGCCTTTAGAAAGTATAAATAATTAAATGAATTATGTAAGGGGGTGATACATTCAGCAAAAATACACAATGAAATACAGGTGGCAAAATAAAGTAAGAACAACCCCAAAACATTCTTCAAATACATAAATGCAAAAAAACTAAGGTCAGCACATGTAGGGCCCCTTAACAATGGTAATGGGGTGGTGGTCACTGGGGATAAAGAGAAGGCAGAGCTCCTAAGTGGGTATTTTAGCTCTGTATATACAAAAGAAGAGAGAGCATCTCATGAGGGTGGTGCCACTGGTGAAAATACCTCAAATAACATACATACCTGGCTGACTGTAGATATGGTCCTTAATATGCTAAAAAAAAATTAAAGTGAACAAGGCCCCAGGTCCAGATGGATTACACCCTAGAGTTCTAAAGGAGCTCAATTCAGTTATTGAGACTGGTGTAGAAGAGAAAGTAAACAGCGGCACTCACCAGTGTGTGGAAAAACCAGCAGCTTCTTTATTCCAAAATCAAGTGTGGCAGGGGGCGGACAATTCTAAAGCACGCAACAAACAGCGGCAGCTACATGCGCTTCCTCAGGCTGTGCGTCACTGCGTGCTTGCGCATTGCTCCTTTTAACTCCCGGTGCAGGCCGTGTGAACTGCGCTGACTGTTGGCGCTGAATCGTCTGTGTGGCTGTGCCGCCCCCTACCTCTTCTGTTTGTTCAATTCAGTTATTGCTTTGCCTCTGTTCATAATATTTACAGATTATTTAATGAAAGACATTGTACCAAAAGACTGGCGCAAGGCAAATGTGGGCCCATTTTCAAAAAGGGTGCTAGGTCTTCACCAGGAAACTATAGACCAGTAAGCTTAACATCCATAGTGGGAAAAATGTTTGAGGGCCTTCTACGGGACTACATACAGGATAATGTAACTGTCAATAATATAACAAGTGATAGCCAACATGGTTTTACTAAGAACTGAACCTATCATACTTAGGCTAGTTTCACACTAGCGGCAGCCTTCTCCGGCAGGCTGTTCCAGAGTGCATGTGTGCTGCCGGAGGTCCGCTCTGGCCCCATTGACTATAATGAGGGCGGGCCGGAGTTCCGGTGGCAGCATGGCAAACATGCCCAGAGGCCGTCTGGAATAAAACTACATGGCACGCTTGCACTAGCGGCAGCACAGATCCGGCAGGCTGTTCGCTTCAGAACACCAGGAAGGGGAGATGCAGAGATCTGGAACCCAGGTGGACAGGTTGGTCCAATAACCATCTCCCTGTGACCTTCCAGTTCACTATAGGCCCTAATGGGTTTTGTTGGTCTTTGGCTACCTGGACCAGGAAGGAGGAGTGGACGAATCCCAGAGGCAGGGAGGAGAGTGGCTGACTACAGGTCAAAACGCTCATGCAGGCCAGAGGCGAGCACCTTTCTCTGAAGGGGGTCACCTTGAGTAACGTGTTTGGAGGGACATCAATGCCCCCATGTAACTACAGCCAAGCATTACAGCAAACCAGAACTCAAGTCAACACAACCCAAAGGACTACTCATTCATCTAGTAACTGACCCTTGCTCTGTATAACTTTGTTGTTTCATACCACCTGTATTTGCACATCCGACCACTGTATATATTCTCTGTATATATTGTGTATTGCCTAGTGCGCCCTTAAGGCAATTAAATGTATAATTTAATCTTGTGCTGTCCTTGTATCTCGATCAAGAATCCCCACGTCTGTGTTTCAGCATAGTTATATGCTACTGCGGGTTGGTTTCTCATCCTATATAATCCCGTTAACGGACCGGGCTTATATCAAATGAGGAACTGCTGGCAGTCTACCGGGCTGAGAAAGCTCTGTTTCACTGGGACAGTGAAAAAGCTTTCGTAGCTTGTCAGGATTGTGAGCGAGTGTGCAGTTACGCCGGAGGCCATGTAGACCACTGTCTCTCACCTCCCTGCCTCTCTGTTCCCACGTGGACAGGAGGCATCTGTGTAAACTGTATCAAGCTCCCAGGGAGGGCGTAACATCACGTCTTGGAAACCAGTGACAAACCGTATCTCGTGAGCTCGATGTAATTGAGATATATATATATGCTTGAGAAAGGCTCAGGTGTGAGCTGAAACGTTGCTATTATTTTTTCACATGGGTAAATAAAGATATCTATCCTTTTCAAGTCTTGGAGTGCTGTCCCATTTCTGCATATACAGGGAGTGCAGAATTATTAGGCAAGTTGTATTTTTGAGGATTAATTTTATTATTGAACAACAACCATGTTCTCAATGAACCCAAAAAACTCATTAATATCAAAGCTGAATATTTTTGGAAGTAGTTTTTAGTTTGTTTTTAGTTTTAGCTATTTTAGGGGGATATCTGTGTGTGCAGGTGACTATTACTGTGCATAATTATTAGGCAACTTAACAAAAAACAAATATATACCCATTTCAATTATTTATTTTTACCAGTGAAACCAATATAACATCTCAACATTCACAAATATACATTTCTGACATTCAAAAACAAAACAAAAACAAATCAGTTACCAATATAGCCACCTTTCTTTGCAAGGACACTCAAAAGCCTGCCATCCATGGATTCTGTCAGTGTTTTGATCTGTTCACCATCAACATTGCGTGCAGCAGCAACCACAGCCTCCCAGACACTGTTCAGAGAGGTGTACTGTTTTCCCTCCTTGTAAATCTCACATTTGATGATGGACCACAGGTTCTCAATGGGGTTCAGATCAGGTGAACAAGGAGGCCATGTCATTAGATTTTCTTCTTTTATACCCTTTCTTGCCAGCCACGCTGTGGAGTACTTGGACGCGTGTGATGGAGCATTGTCCTGCATGAAAATCATGTTTTTCTTGAAGGATGCAGACTTCTTCCTGTACCACTGCTTGAAGAAGGTGATTTCCAGAAACTGGCAGTAGGACTGGGAGTTGAGCTTGACTCCATCCTCAACCCAAAAAGGCCCCACAAGCTCATCTTTGATGATACCAGCCCAAACCAGTACTCCATCTCCACCTTGCTGGCGTCTGAGTCGGACTGGAGCTCTCTGCCCTTTACCAATCCAGCCACTGGCCCATCAAGACTCACTCTCATTTCATCAGTCCATAAAACCTTAGAAAAATCAGTCTTGAGATATTTCTTGGCCCAGTCTTGATGTTTCAGCTTGTGTGTCTTGTTCAGTGGTGGTCGTCTTTCAGCCTTTCTTACCTTGGCCATGTCTCTGAGTATTGCACACCTTGTGCTTTTGGGCACTCCAGTGATGTTGCAGCTCTGAAATATGGCCAAACTGGTGGCAAGTGGCATCTTGGCAGCTGCACGCTTGACTTTTCTCAGTTCATGGGCAGTTATTTTGCGCCTTGCTTTTTCCACACGCTTCTTGCGACCCTGTTGACTATTTTAAATGAAACGCTTGATTGTTCGATGATCACGCTTCCGAAGCTTTGCAATTTTAATAGTGCTGCATCCCTCTGCAAGATATGTCACTATTTTTGCCTTTTCTGAGCCTGTCAAGTCCTTCTTTTGACCCATTTTGCCAAAGGAAAGGAAGTTGCCTAATAATTATGCACACCTGATATAGGGTGTTGATGTCATTAGACCACACCCCTTCTCATTACAGAGATGCACATCACCTAATATGCTTAATTGGTAGTAGGCTTTTGAGCCTATACAGCTTGGAGTAAGACAACATGCATAAAGAGGATGATGTGGTCAAAATACTCATTTGCCTAATAATTCTGCACTCCCTGAATATTAAGGGTGAAGCTCATTCCCTTGGACATAGCACCTGAGCCAGCGTACTGGTGCCGCCGAATTCCCTTTTGTTATATATATATATATATATATATATATATAGTGTAGATAGAAGGATGTGGGCAGCACAGCTGTCTGGACGGTACGGTTGGAGTGCCAGCGGCTGAGGAGGCGATCCACCTCCAACAATATAAAGACAAGAAATTCCACAGCACATCCAGTTGTAAAAAGTAAAAAAAGACGGCTTTATTCACCAGACACGCGACGTTTCGATCCGCTCAATGGGATCTTTTTCAAGCAGTGACAAAAGTGGGCAGTGCATAGTACATATTTATGTGGTTTAGGCATCATTAAACAATTAACAAATCAAAATACAATTTATCACATATAATGTAGTGAAAACAACAGTACAATAATGTTATCATTTAAGTTTGAACAATCAAAATCTGCAATTCAATCAGTGCATTGCAGTGGCATTAATCCTTCTTATACAGTATATCATAGCCATTAAAAATATGACATAATACATTAATTGTGATGATAGTGAATACAGGTGCAGATCTTTCCAGTACCTTAATAACCTAAAGTGCACAGGTGCGTCTTCAGTTGGAGATGACATGGATCGCGGGAGTATATGGTGCAGTCAAACACACGTGGATCTCGGCGTATCAATCTATACACTGCGCATGTCAGAGGACCTTTCCAAGTAATTCAGTCACATGATCGCGCGTACACCGGTCACGTAGTGCGCATGTCCAAGGACCTTGGAGCATGTGATCGCATCACGTGATCACGCACCCGGTCATGTGGCCCAATATGTCACGTCACAGAAAAGAAGGAAAGGAATCCTAGTTACTCCGTATCTCGCGCTGTCAATAGACAGCCGATCGTGTATCTGATCATATGTTCAAACACACGAACATCTCATCGTAAAGAGTATGTATATATAGAACACCTAGTGAGGTGGTATATTAATCTAAATACTGTCCGCATCCCAGCACAAGAGGATTCCACCCGCACCAGCATCCCATGATCACCGCATGTCAGTATTGGTTGCAATTGTCGGATCCAATATAGGAGGCAAATAAATATGGGTCAGTGGTTCATCAGGGAACTTAGCAGGCAACGTCTTAGACGGAAGTACCGTTGTTATAAAGACAGTGTCTAATGTGCGGTTGTACCGCCAGATACCCATTCGAGTTATCAGCTCAAAATGGTCATTATAATGCCTTCCAGTCATATCGAGGAACACAACCAAAGTGACTCGGTTGTCACCGCTCAGTCCCAGGTTGAAATAACCCCCTGTTCATAGGATCCCATTCCTGGAAATCCGGTGTAACAGTCCGGGGTCATCCTCTAGACTGTGAGGCAATCGCAGGAACCACCTATTGAAAAACTCCTAATGTCGCCTCTCCCTCTGATACCACTGACTCCAAAAGCAACCTCCATAATCGGCCAGAGAATGCAGGTCGCTTACTGAACATCGTCGGCATCCCATGAAAACGCTGTGCATGGGAGTAATTCATGCGCTCAGTGTGGAAAAGTAGATCATATACCTCAATGTTCAAAAATAAAATAAATAGTAATGTATAGAAAAAAATTATGTATCGAAAAGAAATTGTTGAAAATTCGTAATACGGTTAGTTCAGGTCCCATGATGATCCAGTCGATTGACCCTGCACCGTTCTCCCCTGGCAAAAACCAGATCCATTGTCACCATCCCCTGAGAACAATAAAAACAATATATAGAATTACCCTGTTGATTCAACAAGGAACACTACCACAAATAACCTCAAATTGAAACAGGCGAGCAGAATCCCAGCGTGACCACTCAAGACAAAAGCCAGGGCCTATAATCCACATTTAACCCTTCGGGTTTCAAGGTGTTTAATCTAGTGATCCATCGGATCTCACATTTTTTAAGTAAAGTATGTCTATTCCCACCTCTGCGGGGAGTAGGAATATGATCTATGAGCATAAATTTGAGGTCCCTTTCTTTGTGGCCCATGTCAGTGAAATGTTTTGGAACTGGAAGATCCATGCGTTTTTTACGGATGGTATATCGATGTTGGTTGATTCGACTTTTAAAATCCAGAGAGGTTTCCCCCACGTATAACAACTGACATGGGCACCAAAGAACATATACAACGAATGAGGATTCGCAAGTTAAATAGTGTTTAATTTGATATTTTTTCTGTGTCGATGGATGCAGAAAGGAGCTGCCTTTCTGCATGTAGCGACAATTTATACAGTTTAGGCAGGGATAACTCCCCAATTTAGGGCAACGTAAAAATGTCTGGCCAGATTCTTTTTGTGAACCTATGTCAGTATGTATTATTTTGTCTTTGAGATTCCTAGCTCTTTTGTATGACATGAGGGGAGGAAGAAGAAATTCTTCAATTCCCCCATGTCCACTCTTTAGTACCGGCCAGTGTTTTAATATAATCTGTCTGATCTGTGTACTATCTTCAGTGTAAGTGGTGACTAAAGGAATTCTCTTAGCATGTTTATTGTCATTCCTATCCTTCTTTTTGAGAAGATCGTCACGTGATTTTTCTTGTGTCGTGGTAAGATGTTCTTTTAGTAGAGACAAGGGATAGTTTCTATCAACAAAGGCCTGTGTCATACGCTTGAGAGTATCTGGTAATTCATCATTGTTACTCACAATACGTTTGGCACGGTAGAACTGGCTCAAAGGTAATGATTTCACCATGGCTCTTGGATCGCCTCCTCAGCCGCTGGCACTCCAACCGTACCGTCCAGACAGCTGTGCTGCCCACATCCTTCTATCTACACTATTATTGCATCAAGTGGAGCCAAGCACGCCGATATACACATGATGACTTCTGAAACTACCTTTCCCACTGGGGATCAGTCTACACCAGGCGTCTTTTCATATTCTCAGGAACAGGCGAGCAGAATTCTTGGTGCCCATAAAGGAAATGCCGAGTTTTTATCCACTCCAAACATCCTGGATACCAAACGGGATTTCGAGCGCATTACCAAAAAATTGGTAAGTCTTGATTTGCACCTTACTACTTTGGGAGAATATTTTAAAACCAATAGAATACCTCGAGGGCTGAGGACACATTCACAACCTACCATGTACATGCATGACAACGATTTTCGCATTAAATATGAATCCATCGCTAATAAGTTTGCATTGGACTTGATTTTACTTAATATGGAGTTTCTTCAAAAAGATCTGGCTGACACCACCGAAAAACAGGATGCTTTACAAGCAATATTATGCTCCCTGTTGCCTACAGATGAATATCAGGAATACTTATCTAAATTTCAACCGTTCCTGGATAAATTAAGGACTGAAATACAGGACACAAAGCGCAGCAAATGGCAGCGTGACTCATCTGATTACAATACAGGGAAGGTCTATAATTGGACAACGACTCATCAGCCGCCACAACAACGCACTCAAAAAGCCGGAAAGAAACCTCCTACCAGGGACTTATCCCAAACGCAACAAAACAACCTTGTCTCTGAGCCTTTTTTAGAGCAAACAGCAACTGTGTCAGGAAGAAACGAACGCGACGCGGAGGACGAAAACGCCACCGCTACCAATATAAAAACAAGGAGCAAGAGGCCATTTGTCAAAAAACGCAATTGAGTGATGCCAACATTGTGGTAAATATTTCATCACATGTCTTGTCAGATACGCAATTGAGTATGTTGGCCAGGGGTTTGAGTTTTTGTCCCAATAGTAATACAGATTGGTTACAACTTGAAGCGGACTTATATCAATTTTTCCGCAGACTTAAACTCAAAACCTGGTTTTCAACACATTCATCTATAGATAAAACTAGTACCCATACTGAATTGAAATTGAGTGATTATAACCTGTTTAACAAGAGCGATTTTGTTCCACCTGTTTCTTCTCCAGCAATTGAGTTATTCATTGATGCAGTGATCAAAGATGTAAATACATTGAAATCGAATGCTCATAGTAAATTTACACATCCTAACATGACAATATTGGAGTGGCGTGCTGTTGATGAGTTGGTCCATGACCACAGTCTCACCATTAAGCCTGCTGACAAAGGCGGTGCGATTGTGGTCATGGACACTCATCAATACATTGCAGAGGCCAACAGACAGTTGGACGATTGTGAGGTCTACCAAAAATTGAATACTGACCCCAGATGGGATATTGAACGTAAGATAAAAAGTGTAATACAGGGAGCTAGCAATGCTGGCATTATTGATGACAAGCTTAGAGATTTTTTAATAATTTCATATCCCTTAACACCTTTTTTATATTTGTTGCCGAAGATCCACAAAAATCTTAAAACTCCACCTGGGAGACCCATCGTCTCGGGCCGTGGTTCCATTTTGTCCAATATTTCTATCTTTTTGGATAGGATATTGCGACAATACGCAGTATCAGCTCAATCTTACATTCAGGACACCTCAGATTTTTTAAATAAACTGGCAGTGACCACCGTTCCACCGAATGCAATTTTAGCATCGTTGGACATTACCAGTTTATACACCTCAATCCGACACAATTTCGGGATTGAAGTAGTCACTAGGGCTTTGACCCAGTCGACTCTCTCAGCTGAATGCCAAGATTTCATTTTACAATTGTTACATTTGGTACTGACATGCAATTATTTTTTGTTTGGAGATTCTTTTTATCTTCAGAGGAAGGGGACCGCCATGGGGTCCAACGTGGCCCCTACGTACGCCAACATGGCGGTCTCCTTCCTCGAAGAGATGTACATCTATGTATCGCCCCACTTCCGGCATGTCCTGAGGTGGTGGCGATACATAGATGACATTTTTTTGATTTGGACTGGGTCAGAGAATACATTGATTGACTTTTTTCAATTTCTAAACACTATTGACATAGATATCAAATTTACATTAGAACATTCAAGTGAACAAATTCACTTCTTGGACACTGTTGTAACTATCAAAGAGGGTGTGCTGTCGACGAGCTTGTACTCCAAGCCCACTGATCGCAACACCTTATTGAGTTACAACAGTGCACACCCAAGAGCCATGGTGAAATCATTACCTTTGAGCCAGTTCTACCGTGCCAAACGTATTGTGAGTAACAATGATGAATTACCAGATACTCTCAAGCGTATGACACAGGCCTTTGTTGATAGAAACTATCCCTTGTCTCTACTAAAAGAACATCTTACCACGACACAAGAAAAATCACGTGACGATCTTCTCAAAAAGAAGGATAGGAATGACAATAAACATGCTAAGAGAATTCCTTTAGTCACCACTTACACTGAAGATAGTACACAGATCAGACAGATTATATTAAAACACTGGCCGGTACTAAAGAGTGGACATGGGGGAATTGAAGAATTTCTTCTTCCTCCCCTCATGTCATACAAAAGAGCTAGGAATCTCAAAGACAAAATAATACATACTGACATAGGTTCACAAAAAGAATCTGGCCAGACATTTTTACGTTACCCTAAATTGGGGAGTTATCCCTGCCTAAACTGTATAAATTGTCGCTACATGCAGAAAGGCAGCTCCTTTCTGCATCCATCGACACAGAAAAAATATCAAATTAAACACTATTTAACTTGCGAATCCTCATTCGTTGTATATGTTCTTTGGTGCCCATGTCAGTTGTTATACGTGGGGGAAACCTCTCTGGATTTTAAAAGTCGAATCAACCAACATCGATATACCATCCGTAAAAAACGCATGGATCTTCCAGTTCCAAAACATTTCACTGACATGGGCCACAAAGAAAGGGACCTCAAATTTATGCTCATAGATCATATTCCTACTCCCCGCAGAGGTGGGAATAGACATACTTTACTTAAAAAATGTGAGATCCGATGGATCACTAGATTAAACACCTTGAAACCCGAAGGGTTAAATGTGGATTATAGGCCCTGGCTTTTGTCTTGAGTGGTCACGCTGGGATTCTGCTCGCCTGTTTCAATTTGAGGTTATTTGTGGTAGTGTTCCTTGTTGAATCAACAGGGTAATTCTATATATTGTTTTTATTGTTCTCAGGGGATGGTGACAATGGATCTGGTTTTTGCCAGGGGAGAACGGTGCAGGGTCAATCGACTGGATCATCATGGGACCTGAACTAACCGTATTACGAATTTTCAACAATTTCTTTTCGATACATAATTTTTTTCTATACATTACTATTTATTTTATTTTTGAACATTGAGGTATATGATCTACTTTTCCGCACTGAGCGCATGAATTACTCCCATGCACAGCGTTTTCATGGGATGCCGACAATGTTCAGTAAGCGACCTGCATTCTCTGGCCGATTATGGAGGTTGCTTTTGGAGTCAGTGGTATCAGAGGGAGAGGCGACATTAGGAGTTTTTCAATAGGTGGTTCCTGCGATTGCCTCACAGTCTAGAGGATGACCCCGGACTGTTACACCGGATTTCCAGGAATGGGATCCTATGAACAGGGGGTTATTTCAACCTGGGACTGAGCGGTGACAACTGAGTCACTTTGGTTGTGTTCCTCGATATGACTGGAAGGCATTATAATGACCATTTTGAGCTGATAACTCGAATGGGTATCTGGCGGTACAACCGCACATTAGACACTGTCTTTATAACAACGGTACTTCCGTCTAAGACGTTGCCTGCTAAGTTCCCTGATGAACCACTGACCCATATTTATTTGCCTCCTATATTGGATCCGACAATTGCAACCAATACTGACATGCGGTGATCATGGGATGCTGGTGCGGGTGGAATCCTCTTGTGCTGGGATGCGGACAGTATTTAGATTAATATACCACCTCACTAGGTGTTCTATATATACATACTCTTTACGATGAGATGTTCGTGTGTTTGAACATATGATCAGATACACGATCGGCTGTCTATTGACAGCGCGAGATACGGAGTAACTAGGATTCCTTTCCTTCTTTTCTGTGACGTGACATATTGGGCCACATGACCGGGTGCGTGATCACGTGATGCGATCACATGCTCCAAGGTCCTTGGACATGCGCACTACGTGACCGGTGTACGCGCGATCATGTGACTGAATTACTTGGAAAGGTCCTCTGACATGCGCAGTGTATAGATTGATACGCCGAGATCCACGTGTGTTTGACTGCACCATATACTCCCGCGATCCATGTCATCTCCAACTGAAGACGCACCTGTGCACTTTAGGTTATTAAGGTACTGGAAAGATCTGCACCTGTATTCACTATCATCACAATTAATGTATTATGTCATATTTTTAATGGCTATGATATACTGTATAAGAAGGATTAATGCCACTGCAATGCACTGATTGAATTGCAGATTTTGATTGTTCAAACACAAATGATAACATTATTGTACTGTTGTTTTCACTACATTATATGTGATAAATTGTATTTTGATTTGTTAATTGTTTAATGATGCCTAAACCGCATAAATATGTACTATGCACTGCCCACTTTTGTCACTGCTTGAAAAAGATCCCATTGAGCGGATCGAAACGTCGCGTGTCTGGTGAATAAAGCCGTCTTTTTTTACTTTTTACAACTGGATGTGCTGTGGAATTTCTTGTCTTTATATATATATATATATACATACATACAGTGGGATGTAAAAGTTTGGGCAACCTTGTTAATCGTTATGATTTTCCTGTATAAATCATTGGTTGTTATGATAAAAAATGTCAGTTAAATATATCATATAGGAGACACACACAGTGATATTTGAGAAGTGAAATGAAGTTTATTGGATTTGCAGAAAGTGTGCTATAATTGTTTAAACAAAATTAGGCAGGTGCATAAATTTGGGCACCACAAAAAAGAAATGAAATCAATATTTAGTAGATCCTCCTTTTGCAGAAATTGCAGCCTCTAAACGCTTCCTGTAGGTTCCAATGAGAGTCTGGATTCTGGTTGAAGGTATTTTGGACCATTCCTCTTTACAAAATATATTTAGTTAATTCAGGTTTGATGGATTCCGAGCATGGACAGCTCTCTTTAAGTCACACCACAGATTTTCAATTATAATCAGGTCTGGGGACTGAGATGGCCATTCCAGAACGTTGTGCTTGTTCCTCTGCATAAATGCCTTAGTGGATTTTGAGCAGTGTTTAGGGTTGTTGTCTTGTTGAAAGATCCAGCCCCTGCGCAACTTCAGCTTTGTCACTGATTCCTGGACATTGGTCTCCAGAATCTGCTGATACTAAGTGGAATCCATGCGTCCCTCAACTTTGACAAGATTCCCAGTCCCTGCACTGGCCACACAGCCCCACAGCATGATGGAAGCACCACCATATTTTACTGTAGGTAGCAGGTGTTTTTCTTGGAATGCTGTGTTCTTTTTTCTCCATGCATAACGCCCCTTGTTATGGCCAAATAACTCAATTTTAGTTTCATCAGTCCACAGCAACTTATTCCAAAATGAAGCTGGTTTGTCCAAATGTGCTTTAGCCCACTTCAAGCGGCACTTTTTGTGCTGTGGGCGGAGAAAAGGCTTCCTCTGCATTACTCTCGCATACAGCATGTCCTTGTGTAAAGTGCGCCGAATGGTTGAACGATGCACAGTGACTCCATCTGCAGCAAAATGATGTTGTAGGTCTTTGGTGCTGGTCTGTGAGTTGACTCTGACTGTTCTCAACATTCGTCGCTTCTGTCTATCCGAGATTTTTCTTGGTCTGCAACTTCGAGCCTTAACTTGAACTGATCCTGTGGTCTTCCATTTCCTCAATATGTTCCTAACTGTGGAAACAGACAGCTGAAATCTCTGAGACAGCTTTCTGTATCCTTCCCCTAAACCATGATGGTGATCAATCATTGTCTTCAGGTCATTTGAGAGTTGTTTTGAGATCTCCATGTTGCTACTCTTCAGAGAAAATTAAAAGAGGAGGGAAACTTACAATTGACCCCCTTAAATACTCTCATAATTGGATTTACCTGTGTATGTAAGTCAGGGGTCACTGAGCTTACCAAGCCAATTTGAGTTCCAATAATTAGTTCTAATGGTTTTGGAATCAATAAAATGACAACAGTGCCCAAATTTATGCACCTGCCTAATTTTGTTTAAACAATTATAGCACACTTTCTGTAAATGCAATAAACTTCATTTCACTTCTCAAATATCAATGTGTGTGTCTCCTATATGATATATTTAACTGACATTTTTTTATCGTAACAACGATTTATACAGGAAAATCATGACGATTAACAAGGTTGCCCAAACTTTCGCATCCCACTGTGTATAAATTATATATATATATATATATATACATATATATATATATATATATATATGCAGTACAGACCAAAAGTTTGGACACACCTTCTCATTCAAAGAGTTTTCTTTATTTTCATGACTATGAAAATTGTAGATTCACACTGAAGGCATCAAAACTATGAATTAACACATATGGAATTATATACATAACAAAAAAGTGTGAAACAACTGAAAATATGTCATATTCTAGGTTCTTCAAAGTAGCCACCTTTTGATTTGATTACTGCTTTGCACACTCTTGGCATTCTCTTGATGAGCTTCAAGAGGTAGTCACCTGAAATGGTTTTCACTTCACAGGTGTGCCCTGTCAGATTTAATAAGTGGGATTTCTTGCCTTATAAATGGGGTTGGGACCATCAGTTGTGTTGTGGAGAAGTCAGGTGGATCCACAGCTGATAGTCCTACTGAATAGACTGTTCGAATTTGTATTATGGCAAGAAAAAAGCAGCTAAGTAAAGAAAAACGAGTGGCCATCATTACTTTAAGAAATGAAGGTCAGTCAGTCCGAACAATTGGGAAAACTTTGAAAGTGTCCCCAAGTGCAGTCACAAAAAACATCAAGCGCTACGAAGAAACTGGCTCACATGCGGACCGCCCCAGGAAAGGAAGACCAAGAGTCACCTCTGCTGCGGAGGATAAGTTCATCCGAGTCACCAGCCTCAGAAATCGCAGGTTAACAGCAGCTCAGATTAGAGACCAGGTCAATGCCACACAGAGTTCTAGCAGCAGACACATCTCTAGAACAACTGTTAAGAGGAGACTGTGTGAATCAGGCCTTCATGGTAGAATATCTGTTAGGAAACCACTGCTAAGGACAGGCAACAAGCAGAAGAGACTTGTTTGGGCTAAAGAACACAAGGAATGGACATTAGACCATTGGAAATCTGTGCTTTGGTCTGATGAGTCCAAATTTGAGATCTTTGGTTCCAACCACCGTGTCTTTGTGCGAAGCAGAAAAGGTGAACGGATGGACTCTACATGCCTGTTTTCCACCGTGAAGCATGGAGGAGGAGGTGTGATGGTGTGGGGGTGCTTTGCTGGTGACACTGTTGGGGATTGATTCAAAATTGAAGGCATACTGAACCAGCATGGCTACCACAGCATCTTGCAGCGGCATGCTATTCCATCCAGTTTGCGTTTAGTTGGACCATCATTTATTTTTCAACAGGACAATGACCCCAAACACACCTCCAGGCTGTGTAAGGGCTATTTGACCATGAAGGAGAGTGATGGGGTGCTGCGCCAGATGACCTGGCCTCCACAGTCACCGGACCTGAACCCAATCGAGATGATTTGGGGTGAGCTGGACCGCAGAGTGAAGGCAAAAGGGCCAACAAGTGCTAAGCATCTCTGGGAACTCCTTCAAGACTATTGGAAGACCATTTCAGGTGACTCCCTCTTGGAGCTCATCAAGAGAATGCCAAGAGTGTGCAAAGCAGTAATCAAAGCAAAAGAATCAAACTTTGAAGAACCTAGAATATGACATATTTTCAGTTGTTTCACACTGTAGAATGTGCTCTGCTTTGCGGGTGCCTTAAATTACTGAAGAACAACTATATCTTAACTCAGTGTTGGATTTATTTACAAATAGGGATATATCTACATTCTAAATAAAATTAAGGGAATGGGAGAGGGGATTGGAGGGGGTCAGGATCCTTGAGCTAGCTACACCATTCTCTCTCTCAGTCACACATGCCATGGGCTTTTCTTCTGTACTCAGAACACTCCTCTCCAGCAGGTCTCAGCGAATCACATTCTTGATTGTAGACTCCAGGAAGACTTGTCTTGTCCCAGAGGTCACCAAGGTCACCATTGCTCTTACTTGTGAGTTAGGTTAGTGCAGATAATTACACAGGAAGAAAGTTGTATCATCCCAGCATATATGTCCTTGCTGACACAGATGTGGGCAGTAAATACCAGCAGGGGGTCGGGATTTCCCCAGGATGTGACAGTCCTGGCAGATCTTCCTTTCATCAGCGTCCTGCCCCAAGAACCCTTTGATGGTCCTAATTTGCATACCAAGCAGACCCGGGCTGATTCAGTTCAAGGAACATCTTTGCATCAAAGCTGTATCATAGATGTCAATTTTATCAGTTCCAACACACACTTTTTTGTTATGTATATAATTCCACATGTGTTAATTCATAGTTTTGATGCCTTCAGTGTGAATCTACAATTTTCATAGTCATGAAAATAAAAAAAACTCTTTGAATGAGAAGGTGTGTCCAAACTTTTGGTCTGTACTGTATATATATAAAGAGAGAGAGAGAATTTCAAAGTAGGGCAGCACTCCTTATACGTGTGGTTCGGGTGCCAGCATTTACCCTTTGATCCTGGGTGTATGAGTAGCGAAAGAAATCCACGGCAATCCTCTGTAGAGGGTGAAAAATACAAGTGTATTTATTTACACATGTCACAGGCTGTTTTTTTTTCACCATCTACAGAGGAGTGCAGTGGATTTCTTGCTATATATATACATATATATATCTTTCTTTGCTATATATATATATATATATATATATATATATACAAAGGAAAAATGGCGGCACTGGAACACAATCAAATAAAGGTAGGGTGCACGTCTCCAGGGGATGCAGGCTTCTTACCCCAATGTATAATCCAGAAAAATGGGCGGCACTCCAAGGAAAAGGATAAGTGAACTTTATTCACCCAGGTGGTGCAACGTTTCGGTTCTGCACTAGAACCTTTTTCAAGCAAAGTTACAACTCAAATAACAGCATTATATACAGGTGAATCAATTAGCATGTTCAACATGTGACCACACTCCACCCAGTGGGTGTGTTACAAATCTTGATCATCCAATGAAAACAGTGCAGAAACGTTGCACCACCTGGGTGAATAAAGTTCACTTATCCTTTTCCTTGGAGTGCCGCCCATTTTTCTGGATTATATATATATATATTAGGAAGGCACAAGGGTCCGTCAGAAGGTATGTGTCACAGAGGTTCCTGGCTTCGTTGAAGTAAGAGCTGGTATTTTCAGGTGTCAGCAGCAGCTAATGCTGAATGACACTTTGCTATTTTAGTATCCGAGACGGCTCTTACTGGGAGTAGCCAAAGTGATGGGTGAGGGACTACTCCCCATGTTCCAGGCCGGGTCTTGACTGGCCTATAAAAAAAACAGCCAGCAGTGTCAGCTGTGAGTGGATTACTCCTCTCTAACAGTGGAGCTTTGTCAATCTCTGTGTTGGGACCTAGGTGTCACAGCCTATGGTGTGTTTAGTGACACTTTCCTTCACTTGTAGTTGCCCATGGCAAAGTGTGGTGTCATGTGCATGTGGTGGCAGTGTCTCTGCCTTCTGGCTGATCCCTAGGACATTGTTGCCACATATGCCGTTGCCCGCGGTAACAGGTGGAGTGTGTCTTTATCTTTATTGCAGCTTATGGTCCTGGGCTCCTATGTGATGTGTGGTGTGGGCTGTGTCCATTTGTGTTCTTGTGGACAGCAGCACTCGTGCATGAGTTCCAGGCTGTGTGTCTGTGGCAGGTACGTGTGATACTTGTCTACTTACCTGCCATTGCCATATGCTGTACATGTTCCCTTTTCCTTGCAGCTTGGCCAGTGAGACTCCAGTTCCTCCATGATGTGGAGGAACAGGTCGTCTTACTCTGCTCCTTGTCCAGGGCCACCCTGAGGGCTAGTAGGGATCTTAGGTTCCTGAGTATGAGCCCTCCTACCATCAGGGTTGGCTCATACAGATAGGAGACAGGGTCAGAATTAGGGATGTGATAGGAAGTGACCTGCTCCCTGATTCCTGTCCTGGCCTAGCAGCTATCTTTCATATTGACATCCCACGGATTAGAGTTACCCCCACTCGGATCTGTGACACTTAGAGTTTGGGCCTTGATTAAGGCCTGCTACCTTGTTAGTGTGAAAGCAGGTCGATTCTGCTTTGTCCAATGACTTCTTCTTTGCTGCATGGTGTGAACAAATACCAGAATCACAAGGTGACTGTTTTCCTTGAAAAGGACTTTTTATTTTGTTATTTACTTAATGTGTGAATAAACACTGAACTGTTTAATTCAAAGATTTTGTTGTTGCCTCCATACTGCGTCCGCTAACCTGCCTACCAGAGCGAATCCCCACAATTGGTGGAGGATGTGGGCATTGCAGTGAGGCTGGCGTGAAGGCTAAAATATTTTAGTTTTTCCGGGCTCGTTGTATGTCTTACATCAAACCAGCTAGATCAGCTAGATTACAACCCCTGTCCCTTTACAAAGTGGAGGCTGTCATGAAGGCCCTCGTGGAGGCTAACCTGCAACAGCGGGAGGCCAATAAGCAACAGCAGTAAACAAACCAGCTGCTGTTACAACATGTGATGGCTTTAGTAGCGGCTCTAGCTTTCAAATTTTGGGGGGCACACTAGGGGCCAGGACAAAAGTAGGGGGGGCAGCTATAACAACAATACATTTACACAAGTATGCTTAGAAATGCTGCAATACCTAAAACCGCAACAGGGAAGAAAAGTCCTGCTGTCTGTGGTTAAATTTTTTTTTTTAAATCACTCAAATTTCAACATGTCCTAGCTGCCTGGGCATGCTGGAATTACGTCAATTCCAGCATCTACTGACTGTGTCAGAGGTAAGTCCCATTCTCTTTGTCACATGGCATGACCCGATAGTATCGCTATCGGCGAGCACCTGAAGTACTTGTACTCAGTATTAAAAAATGATATTTAGTGCATTACTATAAAAAAAACATTAAAAATAATGAATAAAACAATAACCTCCTACTGCAATTTTTAAAGAAAACAAAGAAACACAAGATACAAATTTTAGCTTTTGATTTTACTGCAACTCGTAGTAAACTAAATGAACAATAATTGTAGTAAATACTTATAGTGTATCTGTCACTTAATCTATAGTGGTTTTACTGGCAACACTGTGTAGTAGGGGTTAACAAGCATATGCCAGGCATACCTTTGTTTGTAGGTTTGGATACTTAGCAATTTGATACTTTCCAATAAAACAAAACATGTTTTATAGCATCCCCGTGACCAGTGCTAGAGTGACCAGGAGTCCTAGAGCCTCTCTCCACTGACATCAAGCCACTCTGCCTGGTGATTGACACACAGGGCTGCCATGGGCAGTTTAAATGCCTCTGTCAGTATTGACAGCAGCATCTAAATGGTTAATAGCCAACAGCGGTGATTGCTCTGCTCCGGGTATTAACAACAACCCTCTGCTGTTGAAAACAGCCAGGTGCCGCTGGGTATGGAGCAGACTCAAGTCCCAAGCCATCTCCATACTCTCTTAAGGGTCCCATGATGTGTATTTTTTTTTAAATTATATTTATTTATCATTTTTTTCTTCACAATAAAACAAGACAAACGACAAGCAGATAGGGGGTAGACATTTCAAATATACAAATATACACCATCGTAAATTACAAAGGTGCACCGAGACAGTTTTTCTTCCCCATCCAGTTTACTTTTGCTTCACAGTAAATACAAAGAACCAGAAAAAGAAAAAGACCCTTTTCCCCCAACCCTCCCCACCACCCTCTTGGTTGTCTTGGGAGTGTCTTCAAGGCGTTTCCTTTCCATGACCTCTCTTCAAGCACTAAAGTTCTCCCCTTCTTACTCCTTATTACCCATCAGTTTCACCTGGCTACTTTTCTCATATCTATACACCCTTTCAGATAGGTTTTTCCACTCTACAACACTTGGCGGCCTGTCCGCTCCCCATCCTCTAGCCAATACAACACGTGCCAACATCAACCCCTTTGCCCATTTCCTTTCGCTTACTTTATCCACCCTGATTCTTCCAGTGTCTCCCAGCACTGCTGCTATACTGATCTCCAGAGGTGCAGATTTCCCAATCTCTCTCCCGAGGTCCTGAAAGACTTGAGTCCAGTACCCCTGTACAATCGAACAAAACCAAATCAAATGCACAAAGTCGTCCCTCTCCTCTCCACACTTCCAACATTTTGTCTCCCCTGTTTTATACATCTTGCTCCGAACCCTAGGGGTGATATAGGTCCGATGGAGGATAAAAAACTGCGTCAGTCGAAAACTACTGGAGATGGTACTCTTTTTTACATTTTTATAGATACTTCTCCAGTCCAAAGTTGAGGGTTCCACCTCTTGTGCCCATTTCTTTTCACTATTAAATCTAATCACCCCCCCCTAACCCCTTCTTTATTTTTTTTATAAATCTGTGAAATTGATACTTTACTCCCTGTTCCTTGAAAACAAAATTCAGCAAAATCCAAGTGTTTCATATTAAAATATAATATGTATTTACATCATGGGTCGTTAAGGGGTTAAGACAATATCTGTAACAAAAATAGAGGCACAAAGGAAATGGTGGAAAATTTGGTGCAAATATTACTCCTAAATAACTACTGTGTAAGGAATATCTTCAGTTTTATACATACCTTTGCAGTCTTCCCTTCTTTTCTGCAGGGGGGGCATCAAGCTCTTATGGTCTCACCACACTGAAGATGAGCCTCACCCACTGCCCATTCACGATACAAGAGTTTGTGTCACAGGGTTTTGGATGCTAAATATATATATATATATATATATATATATACAGCACAGACCAAAAGTTTGGACACACCTTTTTCATTCAAAGAGTTTTCTTTATTTTCATGACTATGAAAATTGTAGATTCACACTGAAGGCATCAAAACTATGAATTAACACATGTGGAATTATATACATAACCAAAAAGTGTGAAACAACTGAAAATATGTCATATTCTAGGTTCTTCAAAGTAGCCACCTTTTGCTTTGATTACTGCTTTGCACACTCTTGGCATTCTCTTCATGAACTTCAAGAGGTAGTCACCTGAAATGGTTTTCACTTCACAGGTGTGCCCTGTCAGGTTTAATAATTAGGATTTCTTGCCTTATAAATGAGGTTGGGACCATCAGTTGCCTTGTGGAGAAGTCAGGTGGATCCGCAGCTGATAGTCCTACTGAATAGACTGTTCGAATTTGTATTATGGCAAGAAAAAAGCAGCTAAGTAAAGAAAAACGAGTGGCCATCATTACTTTAAGAAATGAAGGTCAGTCTGTCTGAAAAATTGGGAAAACTTTGAAAGTGTCCCCAAGTGCAGTCACAAAAACCATCAAGCGCTACGAAGAAACTGGCTCACATGCGGACCGCCCCAGGAAAGGAAGACCAAGAGTCACCTCTGCTGCGGAGGATAAGTTCATCAGAGTCACCAGCCTCAGAAATCGCAGGTTAGAGAGCAGGTCAATGCCACACATAGTTCTAGCAGCAGACACATCTCTAGAACAACTGTTAAGAGGAGACTGTGTGAATCAGGCCTTCATGGTAGAATATCTGCTAGGAAACCACTGCTAAGGACAGGCAACAAGCAGAAGAGACTTGTTTGGGCTAAAGAACACAAGGAATGGACATTAGACCAGTGGAAATCTGTGCTTTGGTCTGATGAGTCCAAATTTGAGATCTTTGGTTCCAACCACCGTGTCTTTGTGCGATGCAGAAAAGGTGAACGGATGGACTCTACATGCCTGGTTCCCACCGTGAAGCATGGAGGAGGAGGTGTGATGGTGTGGGGATGCTTTGCTGGTGACACTGTTGGGGATTGATTCAAAATTGAAGACATACTGAACCAGCATGGTTACCACAGCATCTTGCAGCAGCATGCTATTCCATCCGGTTTGCGATTAGTTGGACCATCATTTATTTTTCAACAGGACAATGACCCCAAACACACCTCCAGGCTGTGTAAGGGCTATTTGACCATGAAGGAGAGTGATGGGGTGCTGCGCCAGATGACCTGGCCCCCACAGTTACCGGACCTGAACCCAATCGAGATGGTTTGGGGTGAGCTGGACCACAGAGTGAAGGCAAAAGGGCCAACAAGTGCTAAGCATCTCTGGGAACTCCTTCAAGACTGTTGGAAGACCATTTCAGGTGACTACCTCTTGAAGCTTATCAAGAGAATGCCAAGAGTGTGCAAAGCAGTAATCAAAGCAAAAGGTGGCTATTTGAAGAACCTAGAATATGACAGATTTTCAGTTGTTTCACACTTTTTTATTATGTATATAATTCCACATGTGTTAATTCATAGTTTTAATGCATTCAGTGTAAATCTACAATTTTCATAGTCCTGAAAATAAAGAAAACTCTTTGAATGACAAGGTGTGTCCAAACTTTTGGTCTGTACTGTACAGGGAGTGCAGAATTATTAGGCAAGTTGTATTTTTGAGGATTATTTTTATTATTGAACAACAACCATGTTCTCAATGGACCCAAAAAACTCATTAATATCAAAGCTGAATATTTTTGGAAGTAGTTTTTAGTTTGTTTTTAGTTTTAGCTATTTTAGGGGGATATCTGTGTGTGCAGGTGACTATTACTGTGCATAATTATTAGGCAACTTAACAAAAAACAAATATATACCCATTTCAATTATTTATTTTTACCAGTGAAACCAATATAACATCTCAACATTCACAAATATACATTTCTGACATTCAAAAACAAAAACAAATCAGTGACCAATATAGCCACCTTTCTTTGCAAGGACACTCAAAAGCCTTCCATCCATGGATTCTGTCAGTGTTTTGATCTGTTCACTATCAACATTGCGTGCAGCAGCAACCACAGCCTCCCAGACACTGTTCAGAGAGGTGTACTGTTTTCCCTCCTTGTAAATCTCACATTTGATGAAGGACCACAGGTTCTCAATGGGGTTCAGATCAGGTGAACAAGGAGGCCATGTCACTAGATTTTCTTCTTTTATACCCTTTCTTGCCAGCCACGCTGTGGAGTACTTGGACGCGTGTGATCGAGCATTGTCCTGCATGAAAATCATGTTTTTCTTGAAGGATGCAGACTTCTTCCTGTACCACTGTTTGAAGAAGGTGTCTTCCAGAAACTGGCAGTAGGACTGGGAGTTGAGCTTGACTCCATCCTCAACCCGAAAAGGTCCCACAAGCTCATCTTTGCTGATACCAGCCCAAACCAGTACTCCACCTCCACCTTGCTGGCGTCTGAGTCAGACTGGAGCTCTCTGCCCTTTACTAATCCAGCCACGGGCCCATCCATCTGGCCCATCAAGACTCACTCTCATTTCATCAGTCCATAAAACCTTAGAAAAATCAGTCTTGAGAAATTTCTTGGCCCAGTCTTGACGTTTCAGCTTGTGTGTCTTGTTCAGTGGTGGTCGTCTTTCAGCATTTCTTACCTTGGCCATGTCTCTGAGTATTGCACACCTTGTGCTTTTGGGCACTCCAGTGATGTTGCAGCTCTGAAATATGGCCAAACTGGTGGCAACTGGCATCTTGGCAGCTGCACGCTTGACTTTTCTCAGTTCATGGGCAGTTATTTTGCGCCTTGCTTTTTCCACACGCTTCTTGCGACCCTGTTGACTATTTTGAATGAAACGCTTGATTGTTCGATGATCACGCTTCCGAAGCTTTGCAATTTTAAGAATGCTGCATCCCTCTGCAAGATATCTCACTATTTTTGACTTTTCTGAGCCTGTCAAGTCCTTCTTTTGACCCATTTTGCCAAAGGAAAGAAAGTTGCCTAATAATTATGCACACCTGATATAGGGTGTTGATGTCATTAGACCACACCCCTTCTCATTACAGAGATGCACATCACCTAATATGCTTAATTGGTAGTAGGCTTTCAAGCCTATACAGCTTGGAGTAAGACAACATGCATAAAGAGGATGATGTGGTCAAAATACTAATTTGCCTAATAATTCTGCACTCACGATATATATATATATATATATATATATATATATATATATATATGTGTATATCTAATAATCAGAGTGAAAATGGAGCTGGACCCTCCATGTTAGAGTAGGTCCCACCTGATAAGAAGCTACCTTGTCGTCTGGTAGGTGGGCCCAACATATTTTTGATCAATAATATGCGCTAAGAGCTTCTTCACTGCTTTGCAGTAAGTATTGGCGTCATGTATTTGACCCTGTTCACACATTCACCTGTTCACTCAGTCTTAGTGCATTTAGTGGTGTGCTTCTACTTTATTTGTTTTCTGTATTATTGCCGGGTAGCTTGCACCTGTGATTTGTCTCAGGAGGTGCTGTTCTGTTTTTTGCTTTAATATATACACTCTCCTAAAGAATTATTAGGAACACCATACTAATACCGTGTTGGACCCCCTTTTGCCTTCAGAACTGCCTTAATTCTACGTGGCATTGATTCAACAAGGTGTTGATAGCATTCTTTAGAAATGTTGGCCCATATTGATAGGATAGCATCTTGCAGTTGATGGAGATTTGAGGGATGCACATCCAGGGCACAAAGTCCCCGTTCCACCACATCCCAAAGATGCTCTATTGAGTTGAGATCTGGTGACTGTGGGGGCCATTTTAGTACAGTGAACTCATTGTCATGTTCAAGAAACCAATTTGAAATGATTCCAGCTTTGTGACATGGTGCATTATCCTGCTGGAAGTAGCCATCAGAGGATGGGTACATGGTGGTCATGAAGGGATGGACATGGTCATAAACAATGCTCAGGTAGTCCGTGGCATTTAAACGATGGCCAATTGGCACTAAGGGGCCTAAAGTGTGCCCAGAAAACATCCCCTATACCATTACATCACCACCACCAGCCTGCACAGTGGTAACAAGGCATGATGGATACATGTTCTCATTCTGTTTACGCCAAATTCAGACTCTACCATTTGAATGTCTCAACAGAAATTGAGAGTCATCAGACCAGGCAACATTTTTCCAGTATTCAACAGTCCAATTTTGGTGAGCTCATGCAAATTGTAGCCTCTTTTTCCAATTTGTAGTGGAGATGAGTGGTACCCGGTGGGGTCTTCTGCTGTTGTAGCCCATCCGCCTCAAGGTTGTGCGTGTTGTGGCTTCACAAATGCTTTGCCGCATACCTCGGTTGTAACGAGTGGTTATTTCAGTCAACGTTGCTCTTCTATCAGCTTGTATCAGTCGGCCCATTCTCCTCTGACCTCTAGCATCAACAAGGCATTTTCGCCCACAGGACTGCCGCATACTGGATGTTTTTCCCTTTTCACACCATTCTTTGTAAACTCTAGAAATGGTTGTGTGTGAAAATCCCAGTAACTGAGCAGATTGTGAAATACTCAGACCGGCCCGTCTGGCACCAACAACCATGCCACGCTCAAAATTGCTTAAATCACCTTTCTTTCCCATTCTGACATTCAGTTTGGAGTTCAGGAGATTGTCTTGACCAGGACCACAACCCTACATGCATTGAAGCAACTGCCATGTGATTGGTTGACTAGATAATCGCATTAATGAGAAATAGAACAGGTGTTCCTAATAATTCTTTAGGTGAGTGTATATATGTGTATATGTATGTGTGTGTATATTTATATATATATATATATATATATATATATATATATATATAATATATATATACACATTTGAATAGCGAATCCCTGTTTACAGTATAAGAGCAGGGGTTCCTGTCAAAATGATAGGAGTTTCTGCACTTTAATGTTATTCTAAGTGCAAAAGGTGTGCCAACTCTAACTGAGCCTGTGGCCATCTGTACTGCAGTCATGGGCGTAGGGATCATGGGGCCCTACGCCACTGGGGGCCCGGGCAGCCGGCTGAGGATTATTATGTTTTTCAAATTCATTTGGCGTAGCTACAGGGGTCGCAGGCCCCTCCAGGACAGACAGAGAAAGCGCTATCTGCAGGGCCTGCAGGCTGTGGGCGGTGCGATAGGGCGTGGCTGGAGGCAGAGAGGCATACCTGCAATGAGGAGATGGAGTGGTCCCGTTCCCAGTCTGGGTGGCAGTCCAACTGGCCGGAAGTGGAGGATACGGAGCATACAGTGAAGCTGCGTGCTGCTGGAGTGTGGGCGCGCAGACGTTCAAGTGGCTGTGAGGTGAGGGCTGGCTGACTTTGGGACTGGTAAAACTTACTCTGGAGTCCTGGTCCATTATATCTGGGAAGGAGGGGGGAGCAGCATCCTGGAGGTCTGGACCAGTACATTTAAGGAGAAGGGGGAGGCAGGACCCTGGAGGTCTGGTCTGGACCATTATATAGGGGGGAACAGGACACTGGAGGTCTGGACCATTATATCTGGGTAGGAGGGGAGAGTGGGATCCCCGAGGTCTGGACCATTATATCTGGGGAGGAGGGGGGAGTGGGATCCCCGAGGTCTGGACCATTATATCTGGGGAGGAGGGGGGAGCAGGACCTTGGGGGTCTGGACCATTATATTTAAGGAGCAGGGGGGATCAGGACCCTGGAGGTCTGGATCATTATATTTAAGAAGGGGGGAGCAGGATCCTGGAGGTCTGGACCATTATATAGGTGGGAACAGGACAATGGAGGTCTGGACCATTCTATTTAGGGGGAGCAGGACCCTGGAGGTCTGGACCATTATGTAGGGAGGAGCAGGACCCTGGGAGGTCTGGACCATTATATATTGGGAGTAGGGGGAAGCAGGATCCTGGAGGTCTGGACCATTATATATGGGGACTAGGGGGAAGCAGGATCCTGGAGGTCTGGACCATTATATATGAGGAGTAGGGGGAAGCATGAACCTGGAGGTCTGGACCATTATATAGGCAGGAGGGGGGAGCAGGATACTTGATGTCTGGACCATTATATCTGGGGATTGGTGGTGGGAGATTTAGGGAGGGGGTGGGAGGTCTAGCAGGGGTGTGGGGATGTTGGGGTGGGAAGTCCTGGAAGGATGTTTGGGTGGGAGCTCTGGAAGGGGTGGGGGTCTGAGAGGTATGTGGGGGTGGGAGATCCGGGAGGGGGGCCCATAAAATTTTTTGCTATGGGGCCCAGTCATTTCTAGCTACGCCCCTGACTGCAGTATAGTATAACTGTCAGTATATTATGACAGTTCATCTGTGAGATCCACTGGCTTCATGTTGCCATGGCAACCAGCCATGTTCAGCCACCGATCTCAAGGTGCAGTGAGAATGTAGGACATATGCATAGATCCAGTTGTGTTAATATTGCAGCTGCAAGGACATGCATACGTCCTGAAGCGGGAAGGGGTTAAAGGGTTTTTTCCCATCTCATTAAGTTTTATATATCCACAGTATAGGGGATTGAAAGAGTATTATCCTTCTCTATGCACCTTGATTCCTTCCTTTGTCCCCGAAGACAGGCCCGGAGGACGTGTCAGTGACAAATGCAGTATGATGTCAGTAACAGTTCTATTTATTGTTTGTCATACATGGGCCTTATATACTTTCAAGCATACATACAAGAATAGCTGCAGCTCTCATTACAATAATGCTGACTAGAAACTTTTCCTTATAAAGACAGGAGGTAAATGTATACATAGTCACCCTTCAATATGATGTCACCCAACCTCTTGTCCTTCATACAGATTATACAGCTAACTCTGTCTAACCCTTCAGGGATAACAAGCAGATAGGTGGGAGTCTGACTGCTGATACCCCTGCCGATCCTGAGAATGTAGAAATGCATAGGGAATGGATGGAGTAATAGACACGCAGGTGCAGTCCGCACCATTCACTCCAGGCACAATTATGTCCCCATACTTAGGCTTGGGGGGGGGGGGGCAGTGGTCAGACCCCCATCTGCTGCTTTAGCCTATATAGCAGTGGTCTCCAAACTGTGGAGCTCCAGATATTGCAAAACTACAACTCCCAGCATGCCTGGACAGCCAACGGGAGTTGTAGTTTTGCAATATCTAGAGCTCCACAAGTCCACAGTTTGGAGACCACTGCTATAAAGAAAAAGGCAGCAGCTTTAGTGTCTCTAAACCCTGTTCTCCACACACTATGACAGTCCACCAGCTGCACTATGCACTGCAGGAGCCAGCAACAGTTCTGATGACATAATAAGTAATTTAACTGGATCTTCTTAGGCCCCTTTCACACAAGTGAGTTTTCCGTGTGGGTGCAATGCGTGAGGTGAACGCATTGCACCCGCACTGAATCCGGACCCATTCATTTCTATGGGGCTGTGCACATGAGCGTCGATTTTCACGCATTACTTGCGTGAAAATCACCGCTCATGTGCACAGCCCCATAGAAATGGTCCGGATTCAGTGCAGGTGCAATGCGTTCACCTCACGCATTGCACCCGCACGGAAATCTCACCTGTATGAAAGGGGCCTAACTGTCACTGCTGCTGTTTCCAGCTGCTCTGTCTGCCTGCTAAATTACTCACTGATTCCAAACAGGCAGGCTCGCTCACTCACTGGCTGTCCTCTCCGTCTGGGCCTCTGGCTACCAGGCAGCTGGCTCTTTCACACTTCTCTCCCTCCCTTTCTAGTTCTTAGCCCTGGCTAGGCCTCCTTCTATTCTCCTCAGCAGCGGTGAAACAGCCGGTCCCGCCTTCACTTCTTTCTCCCACAATGCCATGTTGTGTCGGCGCTGACTCTGGGGGCCGGCCCAGCACTTACTGAGGAGGAGGCACCCTGGCGCTGTGCACCACATGATGCACAGTTCAACGTCACAGTGCTCAGCTGGTGAGTTTCCCTGCCCTGCGCCCACTACACAGCCTTCACGGCCGGCGGCAGGCAGGCGGGCCGGGCAACGATTAGGTGTCCACACACACTACCAGGGGCGGACTGGGAACTTTAGGTGGCCCTGGAAAAGGGAGTTGAGGGAAATGAGCAGCATAAGGTAGGACGTGCTGCGGGCTCCCGCCCCTCTGCTCCTCTGGGCTGCCCTCCCTCCCTCCTCCCTGCGCTCACAGCTGATCGGTCACTGACGATGACTCAGAGGCCCTGTGAAATGAAGTGAACTCTGTACTGACCGGCGTTTTTCACTTACCTGATGTCTGGAGCAGGACTGCTTGCTGGATGTGGTGTTGGGGAGGGAATGAGCGAGGGGTGAGCGGACAGTTATCCCCCTGATTTGTTTGCTGCTACTAAACTCCAGCTGGTATGCACGGCGAGCAGTGAGAGGGCTCGTGCGTGCGGTCGACGTGGTGTGTGATTCCTAGGGGGAGCCTCGGCTTGCTGTGTAGCAGGTGAGCGGAGGAAGCTGTTGCTTCAGCTGTGCGGGGCTTGGGCTCAGTTTTGGGAAGCTGTGGAGCCGTGCTGCTGTGAAGTTTGTGTCTTCAGCTTTGCATCGGTCCCCTAAACCAGTGAGTGAACTTTTGCAGCCCCCGCAGGAAGCTGTTCATGGAGATGTCGATCCAAACCCAGCAAATCGCTTGAACCAAGGACGGGCAAGTTTGGTGAAAATTATCTGTTTAAATGCCTGTGGTTATAATACCTAACTAACTGAATAGGGGCAAAGTGCCGTGGTTTGTCTGCTAACAACATTAACAAATAGCACAAGCTGAATCCTTGTTCAAGGCCCACGTGTTTTTTTTTTGTTTGTTTTTTTTACTGGCTCCAGCAGAAGGCTTCATTATTTTATACCTGAGGGGGGCCCTGGCAGTGCTGTGCTGCCGCAACAGTGATTTCATTGCGCCTTGCAGTGTAGGCAGCGACTCCACGGTGCCTGATGCCTGAGTAGTGACTTTATAGTGCCCTGCTATTTTGGCAGGGATTTAGCAGTACCCTGCCGTTTTAGCAGTATCTCTACAGTGCCGTGCTGCTTAGGCAGTGATCTGGTAGCACTCTGCTGCTTTAACGGTGACTCCACGGTATCCTGCTGCCTTGACCTCTACAGTGCCTCATTGCGCTGGCAGTGATTTTATAGTATTCTGCTGCCCTGGTGGTGACTGTGTGGTGCTCTGTTGCCTTAATAGTGTCTTTATAGTATTCTGCTGTTTTGAAAGTGACCTTACAGTGCCCTATTGTTTTTGTGCTGACCCCACGGTGCTCCGCTGCCTAGGCAGTAACCTCACAGTGTTCCGTCCTCTCGGCAGAGGCCTTGTAGTGCTCTGCCGCTTTTTCGACAGTGACCCCACTGTGACCTCCATTGTTTTTTGAACATGGCCCCTAAAGCACAAAATAGGAAATCCTTGGGTACCTCGGCCTCTGAAGGTGTAGAAGGTAAAAGCCCTAAAACCAACATTGAGAGGTACTTAAGATCCTCCCCAACTAAAACAAGAGGTACTATGAAACCCCTCGCCCGCTCAGAGGAGAGAGAAGAAGCTAGAAATGTTGTAACGCTTCCCGAAAATAGTGAAAAAGAGGCTATGGATAATCAGACATATAAGCGAATGGAAACAATAGAGCAAAAATTGGGGGACATTCTGAAGGCCTTAAAAATAACTAACCAAACCTTAGGCACATTGACAACTACAGTGTCCTCAATGCATTCTGATATTTCTCTTATTAGAGATGATATGGACAAAATATGTTCTAGAGTTAAAGAAACAGAGCTATCTCTAATCACCACTAAACATGAAGTCTCCTTAATGGAAAAAAAAATGTCAAAAGATTGATGTAGAACATAAGGCCCTTAAGGAGAAACTAACAGACTTGGGGGAGGGCAGAAAGTCAGGCCGCTTTGTTGTTGGGTATCCTCTCAAGGGATTTCCAGGGGCCATATGGGGATATTTTTTCTGTCCTGAAGACTGTTCATTTGGACATGAGGAAAAAACAATGTTTGATTAGCGATACACTAAATAAGGTTTGGAATAAGATAAAAAAAATGACTGGGTGAGACATTCCCTACTTATTTTACCCCACTTTGGCACAATTATAATTTAAAAGAATTTAAGTCAATGGTAGATTATAAATACTCGAATTCACACGGAATTAACCGCTTAACTCATATAATATCACACAGTAATATTATTCCTTTAGATGAATTAATAAAAGGTACACCGTCTTTCTTAGATAGATATAGGTATGCACAAATTAGTCACGCATATATGAGCACTCAGGATAAAAGTTTATTGGCCATTAGGGCAAGCCCCTTTTTGGATTATTGTTTCAGATTTAAGGATACTCAACTTACACTCTCTCAAATATATCATAAACTCCGGGACTGTTTGGGGGAAATAACTATATTTGAAAGTGAGGGAGGCTGGGAAGCTGAATTGGGCGAGGGGAACAGCTTGGAATGGGATATGGTATATCAAAAAAAGTATCAATCTCTCAGAAATACAGATTGATACAGTTCAAGATTGTTCACCGCCTATACTACTCCCCCGCCTTCCTCGCCAAGATATATAAGGAAAGGAAGGACTTGTGTTGGAAATGTTCATCAGAAAATGCAGAGTTAGGTCACCTACCATGGAATTGTCCAGAAGTGCATGGGTTTTGGACTAGTATTTATGAGGAATTATATAAAAGATATAAGATCAAATTGAAGCAAAGTTTTACGCAGGCAATATTGGGTCTTTTCCCCCGCTCTGAGCTGACCCCCTACCAATTACGAGTTAGCATGGAAGGTTTTATGGTGGCAAAGGCCTTGATAATTAAATATTGGGGTACGAAGAATAGCCCTAGTTTTTATGAATGGAGGGCTCGGCTAGACACTATTGAGGCCTATAGAAGAGTGGCAAGGAAATTGGAGTGATGGCTCCCCGAGGGGGCAGGCTCCCTTACTTGCTTCAGGCTCCCAAGATCCCTTATACTGGGAATTTTTGGAAACAGAAATCAAGGTAGATATTAAAATGCGGACGGATCCTGCAGCAGGTAAACAAAAGGGATGGGGTGGGTTAAAAGGAACAACTTTATTAACTTGTATAAAGTATATTTGTAAATTTTAACTGGTTGATATGAGAACTTGTATATTTGCTCCAGAAAATAATAAAGGATTAAAAAAAAAAGTGGCCCTGGAAAAGAAACCTAAAAGTGGCCCCAAGTTGTAGGCTGGTCTAGTGACACGGGGCAGGGCATTACAAGTAGGCGGGACCAACAGAAGTAGGTGGGGCCAGCAATAGCATGGTGAAGCACAAAATACCTCCCTAGCAAAACCAAATATCACAGTGCAGCACAAAATACTGCCCTTTCCCCATACTGAGGGCAGTGATATGGCTGAATTCAGGAAAGCACCCGCAGCTGCTGGCCAAGTGCATAAGTACCTGAAGCTCCTAGCATTAAGTAATGCTGAGAGCTTCAGATCATTATGATCTGTGGATGGCACTGTTATGGGGGATCTGAGGATGACACTGTTATAGGGATCTATGGATGACACAGTTATAGAGGGGAATCTGTGGGTGACACTTATGGGGGGATCTGTGGATGACACTGCTATGGGGGGATATGTGGATGACACTTATGGGGGGATATGTGGATGACACTTATGGGGGGGATATGTGGATGACACTTATGGGGGGATATGTGGATGACACTTATGGGGGGATATGTGGATGACACTGTTATGGGGGATATGTGGATGACACTGTTATGGATTGGGATCTGTGGATGGCACTGTTATGGATTGGGATCTGTGGATGACACTGCTATGGGTGGATCTGTGGATGACACTTATGGTGGGGATATATGGATTACACTGTTATGGGGGATCTGTGGATGGCACTGTTATGGGGGATCTGTGGATGACACTGTTATGGAGGGGGATCTGTGGAAGATACTGCTATGAGGGGGATCTGTGGATGACACACACTGTATATAGCATCTTATGCTATATGTGTCATCCACAGATCTACCCGATGGCAGTGTCATCCACAGATCCCCCACCACCATAACAGTGTCATCCACAGATCTCCCTTCCTATAACAGTGTCATCCACAGATCCCGCTCCCAGCCACTCACAGGAGTGTACATTTGACATTTCTAAACTGTAATCCATATCATGCAGTAACTTTAACTTTAAATCAGCGGCCGCTCATCTACTAGTACCTTACACTCAGGCTAGCTTTGGTAACAGGCTACAGCCTACAGGTAGTGCGGGCGACGCTCACAGTGACGTCACGTGCCTGCGCCGCCTAGTGGGAGGAGCAGGCGCGCCACTCGCATTGCCTGTTAGTTGTTACCGAGCACTGATTTAAAGTTAAAGTATCACTGATTTAAAGTTAAAGTATCCTGCAGGTCAGCTAGATTACGTAGATTACAGCTTAGAAGAAATGTACACTCCTGTGAGCGGTCCAGTCCGGCCCTGCACACCACCAGGAATTAAAATGAATGGGGGCACATATCAGTTTGGGGGGGGGCACATGGGGGGCACAGCGTGATGGTGGGGGGCCATGGCCCCCTCTGGCCCCCCTTGGCAATGCCACTTGATGGATACAAGCAGCACTTGAGAGGGGAGTGGTCGGTCACCAGACGCCACTGGATGGATACAAGCAGCAGGAGCATCCCAGAGCGTCCACGATGCCCTGAAAGCGGTCCGTGCAGCGATCCCCAAGATGACCCCTGCAGATGACGTCGAGACCTATCTGACAATCTTTGAGAAGGTGGCCGTGAGAGAGAAGCTACTCCAGGAGCAATGGGCTGAGGTCGTCGCTCTGCTCCTGGCGTCTGGACCCCAGCAGGTATATTTTGACTTACTGGATGATCAAGCGGCTGATTACCCAACAGTAAAGTGTGAGATCCTGGAGAGATTGGGGCGTGAATGTATTAGTCTGGGCCAGGCATGGGATTCAGCCAGTTCCCTCAGGTTCTCCAGATCCGGTTGTAAAAATGACAGTGGCAGCTAGAGATGAGCGCTTCCATTCCAGTTTAGCTCCTTAAGCTTTTTAAAAGTTGGGTAGTATGTGTGTGTAGTATATATATATGGTGTATTTATGTGTGTTGCATATATATGGTATATGTAAACATGTGTTGTGACGCCACGTGTCCGCCGTTGAGTAGGGAACCTGTTATTCAAAATTTTAATCCTACCCCTGGTCCGGGCCCAACGGGTGCATTAGTGGGAGTTTAACTCAGCTGAGTCTGCGAGGCCCCAGTATTATACCCTATTACACCTGTTTCAAAAATGGCTGCAACCTGACATGCAGAGTCCCACTGCTATGTTGGACAGTCTGTCGGCTGATGTGTTCTGGAGGGCTTTGCCATACCCTTCCATCACTGGATCAGCCAGGTGTCTCCTGGTAATGCCTTTGAGATGATGGACCTGATGGAAAGGAGGTTTTGTTTGGGAGGGGGGCAGCCAAACCCCAGCTATCTCTATTCTAGACCCAGAGACTTGTGCCAACCAAGTCCGCCTGGGCTGTACCCCCCTGTAGATCTGGCTCCGATAGTATGCTGGCGGTCTCATGAGCCTGGCCACGTAAGGGCCGACTGTCCCCATAGGAGCGAACCCATGGAGACTAACTATAGATACCGCAACTCGTTGTACGCCAGGAAACTGTGCATCAGGTATCCCAGAAACTATAGACAATAACCACCTGTGCCAGGTAGAAGTGGGAGACACTCTGGCAGTGGCTTTGTTGGACTCAGGGAGTCTGGTGTCCCTGGTAAGAGCTACTCTGGTGCAGCCCGATGAGTATACTGGCCGAAAAATCAGGGTCGTGTGCATACCTGGAGACTTAAAGGACTATCCCACCGCCCTGGTGTCTATATCCATGGGAGGCGGCAAATGGACCCACCTTATGAACTAATAATAGGGAGAGACTTTCCGGGCTTCCCAGCCCTGTTGCCGGCTGTGAGAGTTGTTGATGTCCCTGAGTCAGCAGTAACTTCAGCAGAGTGGCCTGGCTCGAGCGGGAGGCCAGAAACCTGGGAACCCGAAACCGAAGGGCCACCGGTAGGGGTGACTGCCACTTCGGTAGAAGAGGGGGAGACAAACCCGCTGAGTGTGTTGGTAGGAGACGTTGAAGACTTGCCACCAGGTCCAGAATTTGCAGAGCTCGGTGAAAATTTCGGAACCGCACAACACCGGGACCTAACTTTATCTCGGCCTGGGAGAATGTGGTAATAATTGATGGTGAACCACAAAAACCTCGTGTCTAGTCGATGTTTCCCCATTTTGTCGTTCACCAGGAAATGCTGTATTGGGTAAACCAACTACGGGGTGAGCATATTGAACAGCTGGTGGTGCCCAAAGTGTATTGCAAGCTCGTATTAGAGCTTGCCCACCAACATGTTCTTGGGGGTCACTTGGGGTGGCAGAAAACACAGGACCGGATACTAAAGTGGTTTTACTGGCCCAGCGTGTTCAGAGAGGTAGGAGAGTTTTGTAAGGCTTGCCCAACCTGCCAGATATATAGTTTCCAGCCACATTTTCGGATGCCTTTCCAGATTATCGAGGTCACGTTCGAGCGAATCGCTATGGATCTCATAGGCCCAGTACCGAAGTCCGATAGAGGGCACCAACACATCTTGGTCGTCCTCGACTATGCCACTCGGTAACCGGAGGCGGTGCCACTGCGAAATACATCAGCCAAACTCATAGCTAAGGAGTTAATGGAGATGTTTTCCCGAGTGGGACTACCTAAAGAGGTTCTGACCAAGACACCCCTTTTATGTCCAAGGTCATGAGGGAACTCTGTGAGTTGCGCCACATAAAACAGCTATTGACGTACATCATCCGCAAACAGATGGTCTGGTAGAGAGATTTAATTAAACATTAAAAAACATGTTAAAAAAAAGTGGTGTCTAAGGATGGGAGGGACTGGCACCTTCTTCTGCCCTATCTCATCTTCAAAGTGCGAGAGGTGCCCCAGGCCTCTATTGGGTTTTCGCCCTTCGAACTGCTATATGGCAGACACCCTCACGGTCTGTTGGACATAGCCGAAGAAGTGTGGGAACAACAACCCACACCGCACAAAAGGGTTGCTGAGTATGTCACCCATATGCAAGAATGGATGGAGACAGTGTTGCCTCTGGTCAGGGAGCATATGAAGACAGCGCAGCAAGCCCAGAGTAGGGTCAATAATTGGCAGACTCGGGTCCGGAACTTTAACCCGGGTTATCGGGTTTTGGTTCTGGTACCAACTGTAGACAGTAAGTTCCTAGCTAGGTGGTAGAGGCCCTACAAGGTACTCGAGAAAGTGGACGAGGTAAATTTCAAGGTACACCAGCTGGGGCGGCGAAAGCAGGAGCAGGTGTACCATGTGAATTTACTTGAACCATGGAAAGATAGGGAGTCCTCTCTACTGAAAACAGCCTGCAGCCATGTTTTTTAGGAGAAAAGGTTCAGGCTCCTTGGTCTGATGGAAGAGAAGCAGTTGCCAGAGTAAAAATTACTGACAGCCTCTCCTCTAAACAGGCTCAGGAAGCCAGGGAGTTCATTAGTCGGAACATGGATATGGTTTCAGACCTCCATGGACACACTTCCATAATCCAGCATGACATTGTCACTTAGCCTCAGGCAAAAGTCCAGTTAAACCATTCCTGGTACCCGAGGCTCGGTGACAAGCCATTGCGGAGGAAGTGCAGATAATGCTGTAACTAGACGTCATTGAGGAGTCCAAAAGTGAATGGGCCAGTCCAATAGTCTTAATACCAAAGCTGTACGGGACGTTACAGTTCTGTAATGATTTTCGCATACTAAACGAAATCTCTATGCTCAATGCATATCCCATGCCCCGGGTAGATGAGCATATCGAGAGGTTAGGACAAGCCCGATTGTTTTCTGTTTTGGACCTCACGAAGGGCTACTGACAGGTGCCCTTAAGGAGGCTGCCAAAGAGAAAACTGCCTTTGTCACCCCTGAGGGGCTGTATCAGTATAAAGTATAAAGTGTTACCCTTTGGTCTGCATGGTGCCACTGCCACGTTCCAACGACTCATGGACATTGTACTTCGCCCACATAGTCGGTACACGTCGGCTTACCTGGACGATATCGTTATCCACAGTACCGACTGGGAAAGTCATCTACCCAAAGTGAAGGCTGTATTGGACTCCCTTAGGAAGGCTGGACTGACCGCTAACCCAAAGAAATGCGTGATAGGGTTAGAGGAGACGAAGTACCTGGGGTACGTCATTGGACGCGGAATTATCAAACCCCAAGTGAATAAAATAGAGGAGAGTTGGAATTGGACACGACCTGTCACCACTAGGCAAGTAAAGTCGTTCCTCGAAATGGTGAGCTATTATATGAGGTTCGTTCCCCATTTTGCCACTTTAGCGGCTCCGTTGACGGGGCTCTTTAAGGGACAGATAACCATGATGGTTCGCTGGAATGACCAGGTGGAAGAGCCTTTTTCCGCGTTGAAGTCAGTCCTGTGCGGGTCACTGGTTTTGGTGACGCCTGACTTCAAGAGAGAGTTTGTGGTACAGACCGATGCCTCTGAAGTTGGCCTCGGAGATGTACTCTCTCAGGAAATCAATGGGGAAGAACATCCCGTTGTTTTCCTGAGCCGCAAACACACCCCAGCCGAGACTAGGTACAGTATAGTGGAGAGAGAGTGCTTGGCCATCAAATGGGCACTCAAGTCTCTCCGCTATTATCTGTTGGGAAGACAGCTCCGTCTGGTGACCGACCACTCCCCTCTCAAGTGGATGAGCCATGCCAAAAAGTTCCTGGCCTCGGTGAAGTAAAAGCTGGTATTTTCAGGTATCAGCGACAGCTAATGCTGATACTTTGCTATTTTAGTATGGCTGTATAGCTGATCCAGGACGGCTCTTATTGGGAGTAGCCAAAGTGATGGGTGGGTGACTACTCCCCAAGTTCCAGGCCGGGTCTTGACTGGCCTATAAAAAACCCAGCCAGCAGTGTCAGCTGTGAGTGGATTACTCCTCTCTGACAGTGGAGCTTTGTCAGTCTCTGTGTTGGGACCTGGGAGTTTGGGCCTGGATTAAGGCCTGCTAACTTGTTGGTGTGAAAGCAGGTGGATTCTGCTTTGTCCAAGGACTTCTTATTTGCTGCATGGTGTGAACAAACACTAGAATTACAAGGTGACTGTTTTCCTAGAAATTGACTTTTTGTCTTATCATTTACTTAATGTGTGAATATACACTGAACTGTTAAATTCAAAGACTTTGTTCTTGCCTCTATACTGCATCCGCTAACCTGCCTACCAGAGCGAATACCCAAAATATATATTTATATGTATATATATATATATATATATATACACTAGATACTGTTACAATAACGGGCGCTAGAACAGTAGTGCATAAACATTAGTAGGAACAGTCTATATTAAATGGCAAGAGAAGTTGACCACACTAACTGGTGGCTGTGGCTGGTGGCCGAGACTGACGGCTGTGGCCGAGACTGGTGGCCGAGACTGGTGGCCGAGACTGGTGGCCGAGACTGGTGGCTGAGACTGGTGGCTGACACTGCTGGCACTGTGACTGGTGGCTGTGGCTGTACGACTGGCACTGACTGTTGGTGCTGAGACTGCTGGTAGCAACTGGTAGGTAAGACTGCTGACAGGGGCTTCTCTCTATATAGATAGTGCTGTGACTGACAAACAAAAATGGCGACTGGGACTGATCCACAGAAATGTTGGCGCTCAGACCTGCTTGCCAGCGCACAGGTGATAAAAAATTTAATTTTTTTTCATGGTGTTCACCAGATGGGTTGGATTGCATGCTATTTTTATAGAGCAGGTCATTACAGACATGATGATACCTAATATGTGCATTTTTCTTC
Source organism: Bufo gargarizans (assembly GCF_014858855.1). NCBI lineage: Eukaryota > Metazoa > Chordata > Amphibia > Anura > Bufonidae > Bufo > Bufo gargarizans. The sequence goes on along the minus strand of NC_058085.1, from coordinate 214,299,405 downwards.
TTCTTTATTTTACTCAATAAAAGCATGTTTGGAAAACAAATTATGTTTTTGTGTCTCCATTTTCTGAAAGCCATATCTGTATTTATTTTTTTAGACAGTTGGCATATGTAGGGGCTAATTTTTTTGTGGGATGAGGTTGTGGTTTAATTGGTACAAATTTTGGATACATATGAATTTTTTGATCACTTTTTATACCATTTTTTTGGGAAGTGCAGTAGGTAAAATTGCAATTCCACCATATTTTTTTCTTTTTTTATGGTGTTCACCATGCGGTAAAAGTAACATGATCCCTTTATAGATCAGAACTTATGGACGCGGCGATACCAAACATGTTTAGTGTTTTTTATTCTTTACATTTTAAAATTACGTGTGGATATTTTTTTTATCAGTGGGTCTGATGGCTTACAATCACACTAAGCCTGATCAGGCTCCTGCCTTTAGCAAGCAGAGTGTATGTTACAGCTAACACTCTACCCTGCTGCTGCTCTGCCATCCTGAAGGGGGCATTAACCCTTCAAGCATCGGGCCACTGCCAGGGCAGAGCAGCGGCCCAATGGTTAGCCCCTTCCACACAGCGGTCCCCAAGGACCGCGGCATGGAAGGGGTTAAACAGTTATTTGAAGCAGAGTGTCAGCGTTGTGTCCAAATTGGTAGGTGCAATGCTGTGGGTGGTGCGGCCGCGTGTGGAGCACTGTGTCCTGATTAGTTGCCCAAGTTTGGACTTAAAGTTACTTTTATTCAAAGGTCCAGCAATAGAGATAACCCTTATAGAGAATATAATTTTAATTTTAATAGTAATTATACATAAATGACGTACAACGCACAACTATTATAGGTAGAACTACCAGAAATCTGGGTAAGCTAGTGTTGGGTGGGAAATCTCTCCCTAAACTTACACCCTAAGCAATCCCTCTGCCCAGGGATGGCCCCTAGTGGTGGGGACTCCCTGTCCTCGAGCCTTGGCTACCACCTCCTACTGTACCCTTGGTTAGTGTCAGCTGGTGGATATTGGCCTCAAGGTGGACTCCTAAATAGACAGACAGAAAAAACAAACACAGAAGTGCCCTTTGTATACAACCCTGATGATGTATCCACATCAAGAGGTACAAGGTGCACCTTAGAGCAACTAAAAACACCCTAGTATGATAATTTGGTCGATACATAGAACATGATTATAAAGCAAACCCCAACGCGTTTCCCCCACGGTGTGGGATCATCAGGGGGTAAATTAGTTTAGATATTTAGATAGATAGTAGAACAAAAAAGAGACGGGGACCAGTACTATAATGAGGCCTCCGTAGAGCGGGTGTAGATCACCATTATTTATATAATGGTGTCAATACAAGTTTGATAATTAAATTGGACTTAATGATATTACTAAGAAGAGGAGGAGGCAGATCAGGTACCACACCACCAGATTGTGTGGATAGTTTTTCCATGCAGTCAAAAGTCCAAGGCAGTACCTCCGGGTGAGAAGGAACTGCTCCAGTGATGAGTCCTTCTTCAGTGAGGCAAGGGGTTTGCAGGATAGGTTCAGGGCCAGGGGATACCCACAACCGGTACTGAGGGATGCCTTTAAACATGCATTGACAAGTGATCGAGCTGACCTACTAGTCCCCAAACGTAGGACGGCGGACTGTTCCCAGCCGGCACAAATTATCTCCAATTTCGATGCAGCAAATCGTGATGTTAAACAAGTGCTTAATAAATACTGGCCGATTGTACGAATGGACCCTGATCTCTCAGAGATAGTCACTGAGCATCCCACTGTCTCCTATAGACGAGGCAGGAGTCTGAAAGATCGACTAGTATGTAGCCACTTTATACCACCTGTTAAAACGGGCACCTGGCTAGACCGGAAACCTGTTGGTCTTTATAAGTGTGGCGGTTGTAAAGCGCGTGACTACCTGTCCACTGCTAAAATCATCACCTGCTCGGTGACGGGTCAGACGTTCCATGTCCGGGACTTTATTAATTGTAGATCTAAAGGTGCTGTGTACCTTTGTCAATGTCCATGCCCCATGGATTATGTCGGGAAGACAGTGAGGGAGGTGAGACGGAGGATCATGCAGCACGTGATTGATGTAAACAAGAGTGAGTGTACACCAGTTGCCACCCACGTGAATCAATTCCATGGGGGTGACCCCAGGTCCCTTCAATTTACAGTCCTAGAGCTGGTACCTCCCTCTCCCCGCAGGGGTGACTGGGACAGGAGAATCCTCCAGAAGGAGAGTGAATGGATCCATAGATTCCGGTCCCAGTCCCCCCGTGGTCTCAATGAGAGACTAACTTTCTCGTGTTTTCTTTGATCTTCTTAACTTGGACCTTTTTGAGACATTTTTTAGACATTTTTGATATCTTGGTCCGTTTATCGACTCTCTGGGTTCCTTGTCCCTCAATTCTATCTTAATCAATTATCATTGACCCCCCCCCCCTTCCCTTTTTTCCCCTGTCCTTTCTTTATCCCCCTCAGCTTGTGAGGCTTTCATTAATTAAATGTCCCCTTAACTAAGCCAGGTGCGCAAAGTATCTGAATTGTTAATAATCATAAACAATGAATATGAACAGATTCATTGTATACCTGTTTGCTCCCCCCTGCTTTATCATGAGGGGCTAGCTTATATAAATTGCTTTGACGATTCTCCCTCTACTATTATTCCCCCCCCCCCCTCCCTACGTTTTGGTCTCCCTCCTACTTGGCCCCAGACTTTGGCATCCTGATCACTTTCCTTATATAAGGGTAGTGATCCACTTGAGTTTCATGCTATCGAGGTGCATCTATACTAAGTGTGGGGAGGTGAACGCTTTGTGCTATGTGTAAAATTAAACTTAATTCATTCCTGTCCCCTTCCTCCGTCCGGTCCGGTACTGCATAACTCCTTCCTCTATCTCAATGATGGAGCGCCGAGTACGTGGGACCGGAAGTGTTATGCGGTTCAACGACCGGAAGTTACATGCGTTTCACGTTCCGGCGCGTTATGACTATCGTCACTACACCATTAGATCAGAGGCACCTGCCGGAAGTTGGCGCAGGAGCGTGCGTTCCACAGTGGGTGGGCCACCTGGGACTGATTGGGAGGGTTATTAAAGGGTGGGGCTGGACGGATAGACAGTGTATTGGACCGTTAGGAGGATCAACCATGGAGGACTAGCTGCAACAGATACCGACCGTGAGTACTTTCTAGGCATCTTGGCTTCATTGCTAGGACATACTAGACTAGATTATTTAATGTACGTCTTATGTCATACAGGCAATCGGATTCATCAAGCCATCTCTTTTTGGTCTGATTTTGCCTACTGAATGGTGTATCTGAGGTAGCCTTGTGCTTCTTTCCATGGGGTCCTTGAGGTGGTGGTCCCACGTGTTGGTTGTATATTGCCTGTATTAGTAAATCTATATGTCTTCACGTTATAGCTGAAATCACTTATCGTACTTGGTTGGATGACCGACTTGCAGGGTATCATAAATGTATGTTAGTCCACAATCACAGTCAACCTCTGTGGCTCTAATAACTGCATTTTATACTGCATCCAGGCATATACCAAGCACTCTGTGGACACAGTGAGTTGTCTCCTTGATCAGGGTGCTTAGTGGTGACGGGCACGCGTCAGCTATATGAAAAGCGGCTGTGGGTGCAACTGTATAGATACATGTACATACCTTTCTTTCCACTGAGGCCTGCCTTGAACTTTTGACCGCATGGAAAAACTATCCACGGAATCTGGTGGTGCAGTACCTGATCTGCCTCCTCTTAGTAATGTCATTAGGTCCAATTTAATTATCAAACTTGTATTGACACCATTATATCAATAATGGTGATCTACACCCGCTCTACAGAGGCCTCATTATAGTACTGGTCCCCATCTCTTTTTTGTTCTACTATCTATCTAAATATCTAAACTCATTTACCCCCTGATGATCCCACACCGTGGGGGAAACGCGTTGGGGTTTGCTTTATAATCATGTTCTATGTATCGACCAAATTATCATACTAGGGTGTTTTTAGTTGCTCTAAGGTGCACCTTGTACCTCTTGATGTGGATACATCATCAGGGTTGTATACAAAGGGCACTTCTGTGTTTGTTTTTTCTGTCTGTCTATTTAGGAGTCCACCTTGAGGCCAATATCCACCAGCTGACACTAACCAAGGGTACAGTAGGAGGTGGTAGCCAAGGCTTGAGGACAGGGAGTCCCCACCACTAGGGGCCATCCCTGGGCAGAGGGATAGCTTAGGGTGTAAGTTTAGGGAGAGATTCCCCACCCAACACTAGCTTACCCAGATTTCTGGTGGTTCTACCTATAATAGTTGTGCGTTGTACGTCATTTATGTATAATTACTATTAAAATTAAAATATATTCTTCTCTATAAGGGTTAGGTATTATTCACTGATTGACCCATTATACAATTTTCATCCATATTAGCTGGAAATTTTTTGATGGAACATGACATAGGTGTCTTCCAAAAATAATAAGACGATGTAAGAGAGGCATTATTGTGGAAAAAATAAAAAATTCTCAGCTTTTATTTACATTTGAGCAAAAAGGGTCCAGTCCAAAATTATCATACCCTTCTTAATAATCAATAGAAAAGCCTTTATTGGCTATTACAGCAATCAAATGTTTCCTATAATTGCAGACCAGCTTTTTGCATGTCTCCACAGGTATTTTTGCCCATTTATCTCTAGCAATGAGTTCCAAATCTTTCAGGTTGGAGGGTCTTCTTGCCATCACCCTGATCTTTAGCTCCCTCCACAGATTCTCAATTGGATTCAAGTCTGGACTCTGGCTGGGCCACTCCAAAACGTTGATGTCGTTGTCTGCTAAGCATTTATTCACCACTTTTGCTGTGTGTTTTGGATCATTATCATGCTGAAATGTCCACTGGTGCCCAAGGCCAAGTTTCTCTGTAGACTGCCTGATGTTGTCGTTGAGAATCCTCATGTACTGCTATTTTTTCATGGTGCCGTTTACTGTGATTAGGTTCGACAGTGGTTTGACAGTGGTGATGGTGTTCTTTGGGTTGAAGGCCTCTCTTTTTTTTACGCCAAATGAAGGAAACATCATTTGTGAAAAAACAATTAAATTGTTTCATCTGACCATAACACAGAAGATTAGAAGTCTTCTTCTTTGTCCAGATGAGCTTTTGCAAAGACCAAGCAAGCTTTTATGTGCCTTATCTGGAAAAGTAAAACCCAGCAGTGTGCAGTGTCCTTTGGATTGTCTGCCTTGAGACATTGCCACCAGCAGAGCCCAGATTCACCAGTTTGGCCTTGGTGGTGATCCTTGGATTCTTTTTTACCTCTCTAACTATCCTCCTGGCCAGCACAGGTGTCACTTTTGGCTTTCCGACCACGTCCTCTGAGATTTTCCACAGTGCGGAACATCTTGTATTTTTTGCTCCTTTGTAAATAAAAGCTGAATAATGCCTCTTGTGCATCGTCTAATCTTATCTTTTGGGAGACACCTATGTCATTTCCCATCAAAAAATTACTTGCTGGTTGAAAAAAAGTAACTTTAAGTCAAAATTTGACAGGGGTATGAATAATTATGGGCAGCACTGTATATATAGTGATATGTGACAGATCTCACAGAGGTGATAGGCAAAGAAGGGGTGGAGAGTGCAGTCCATATCCCTATTCCACCACAGGTGAGACCAGCTAAAGGTGCTCGGGCTGGCATAAAGCACCTCTCAGGGTGTCAGTCTAGGGCAGTGATGGCTAACCTTGGCACTCCAGCTGTGGTAAAACTACAACTCCCAAGATGCCCCCCTTGCTTGGCTGCTCTCAAAACTGTATAGAAATAAATGGAGCATGCTGGGAGTCATAGTTTCACCACAGCTGGAGTACCAAGGTTAGCCATCACTGGTCTAGGGGAAGGAGATTCGTTGTGCAACAGGGCCCTGCTGCAGGCGCTGTATTAGTGGTCTCAGCTGGGCTGGCTGAGGGACCACGGGGCTAGGTGCTAGCCAGAGCATTGGGAGACGCCGTGACACCTGGGTGCAAGGGTCACGAGACTGGAGTCGGAGGGACTACGAGGCCACACTCCCCCATAAAGGTACTGCATGTGAGACAGTGTGTGGACAGGGCTCTGTACAGCCAGGCGGCTTGTAATTACCATGTGAGAACGGTGCTTTAAGTAAGGTAGGAAGATGCCTTGTTTAGTTAGAGCCCAGCCGAGCAGGTGTTTATTTTGTATGATTTATGTTTGTTTTGCTGAGGTGCCAAATAAAAGCAATGTTTGGACCTTAAACTTGGTGAATGACCCCTGGTGAAGAGCTAACCCCCCACAATGCGGGCAGGAGTCCTGGCTGAAAAGAGGCGAAGTGGTTGCTGAAAGCAATAACTGCACACAGGAGACTGGGCTATTATATATTTTTTTCCTGTGGTGCAAACGGTGCAGGATTTAAAGGGCCAGTAGCCGAGTAAAAGAGACTGACCTGTGGATTATTTTTTTTTGGGTCAAAATGGCGACCAGGGTGAAAGGTGGCCCAGCCTGGGGGACAACCAAGGCCACAAAGGAAGTAATAGCGCAGCCGAGTGCTGCACTTGGAGAGGCAGCTCTAAACTGGGCTGAGAGTGGAGTGTAAGTGATGCCCCGAACTATTCGCCGGCGAATAGTTCCCGGTGAACATAGCTTATTTGCATTCGCCACGGCGGGCGAACATATGCGATGTTCGGTCCGCCCCCTATACATCATCATTGAGTAAACTTTGACCCTGTACCTCACAGTCAGCAGACACATTCCAGCCAATCAGCAGCAGACCCTCCCTCCTCCTGGACAGCATCCATTTTAGATTCATTCGGAAGCTGCATTCACAGTGAGAGGAGGGACAGTGCTGCTGTTGCTGATTCAATAGGGAAAGCGTTAGCTAGGGCAGTGTTCTGTGTCCACAGACTCATCTGTTGTAAGGACAGCGTCCTGACAGCACCCCAAAAAGCCCTTTTCAGGGCTGGTACATCAGTGTGCTTTTTTTCTTTTATATACATATATATATATTGTAGTAGCCCAGAGGGAAGAATCGTGGATGGTCAGTACGTCTCACTGAGAATGTGTGCCTCAGTGATATAATTCCCGGAAGTAAGTATTCCAGTAACATTAGGTTGCTGGGAGGTTTTCATTAAAGTGGATTTTGGGTCCGGGTTTTAGGAGTGACCAGAGAGCTTGGGTGGGACAGGTCACTCCCGTACTCCATCCAGGGTTTTCCTACTGTGTGGTTAAAAAGGATGTGGGAATCTCAGCTGGGGAGATCACAAGTGTGCACAGGCTAACTGAAAGCTGACAAGCTGAGAGGGAGGATTTGGTCTCTGAAAGACACCAGAGAGTGGTGAGATCGTATTATTGTTTCTGATTTGGACTGAACACAAAATGTGGGACTTTATGTTATGTACTATTTGCGGGCTGAAGAAAGCCTAAAGCTAAAGTTTGGACTTGTTTACTGCTGTTTTCTGAAATAAACACTGCCTGTGGTGAAGAGTGAACTGACACGCGTGTATGTGTGCACAGTGACGGAATTAAAACCCCCACAATTGGTGTCGGATGCGGGCAAAACGCTCCTAGAAATCGCAGCCACCAGCAGTTGTAGGAGGTACATGTCCTGGGTAAAAACTGCAGCGAAATTACAGTCTGAACGTCCAACCATGGAGGATTTAGTAAAGCAATTGGTGCAGGCTAACTTGTTACAGCAACAGGCTACTGCTCAACAGCAGAAAGCCCATATGGAGGCTATGCAAGCCCAGCAGGAGACAAATCAGCTACTAATACGACAGATGTCTGTATTGACTGAGGCCGTCAAATCTCAGGAGGGGGTGAGCCTTCCCAGTCAAAATGGCAGTGTTAAAGCCCGAAAGAATGTGAGGGAAACTTTGCAAAAAATTACACCTGAGGACGACGTTGAGGCGTACCTGTCCGTGTTTGAAAGGGTGGCAGAAAGGGAAAGTCTCCCACCCGAGCAGTGGGCAGAAGTGTTGGCGCCATATTTAACAGGAGAATTTAGAAAGCATATTATGATTTAACCTTGTGTACAGGACACCGGGGGTGGGTCCTGGACGGGTGCTATACGGCACCACTGTTTGGACTATGGTCCATTTAAATAGAGGTAGAAGGTTCAGGGGGTCACCCAAAAGTGGGTGAAAAGTTCCAGGCAGGCGCTAATTCAGAGAGGACTGGCTCGCAGTCTTCTCTATCTTAGTAAAGGAGTTTGGGGCCTGGAATTTTGGAGGCTCCAAAGTGTTATTTGGGTGGGATGAAGCCTCCACTCCTAAACCCTGGAAGCCAGCGCACAAGGGGTTAAGATCTCACAGACAACCACCCATTAAAGCAGGAAGTGATGCTGGAGGGTGTGGGTTGGGAGAGTGCACCTGTGAGGATAAGATGGAAGTCTGCTAGCTGCTCAGAGAGGACTTTTGAGTAGTTTGGAAGGGAAGCTGTGTCTGCAGGGAAGGTCTGAAGGACCTCTACTAAAAACGTATGTGCCTTTCTTTTGGTTGTTTTTCTGAAGAAAGACTGTTTCCTAATTTATGCTGGAAACAAGCAGGACTTTTGTTGTGACGGTTTGGATGCTGAAGAAAAGCTTTATTTTGTTTTGTTTGGTCACCAATAAAGACCCTTTGCTTTACTGACACGGTTTTTCGCACTTGTCTCGCGGAGCTTAAAGACCCCAAAGCTTACAACTGGTGGAGGATGCGGGCAAAGTGCATTTGCAGGCGCAAAAAAACCGTTTAAAACTGACATTTAAAGAGACAGTATACTTATGGCATGTCGTGGGTAAAGTCAGCCCAGGCGTTACAAACAGCAGACAAAGGCATGGAGGAGGTCGTTAAGGCTTTGGCACAAGCCACTGTGACCCAGCAGCAAGCCACTGTGGCCCAGCAGCAAGCGTCAGCAGAGTCAAACCGTCGCCATGAGGAAGCAATGGCTCAGCAGCAGCAGGCCCTGGCACAGGCTATAGCTGCGCAGCAGGAAAATACACGGCTGCTATCCGCCCAGTTTACGGCCCAGCAGGAGTCCACTCAAGCACAGGTGGCTGCCTTGCAGGAGGCCGTACAGCAGCTGGCTCAGGGACAAGCGCAAGCGGTTGTTGCCGTTAGCAACCCAGTGTCTGTCAGAGCCAGCCATTTTTTGCAGAAACTAACACCCAGCGATGACGTGGAAGCCTTTCTTACCACCTTGGCCCCGGGACCAATGGGCCGGCATTATATCGCCTTTTCTCACTGGTGACCCGCAAAAGGCCTATTTTGACCTCCCAGCTTAGCACATCAAAGACTATGAACGTCTAAAAGCTGAAATCCTGGCCCGCCTGGGAGTGACCACAGCTGTCCGGGCTCAGAGGGTGCATCGCTGGCGGTACAAATCAGACCAACCACCCAGGTCCCAGATGCATGAACTAATTCAGTTAGTTAAAAAATGGCTGCAGCCAGAAAAGTTGTCAGGTCCACAAATGGTGGAACGAGTGGTGATGGACCGGTACCTACGGTCCCTACAAGATGACCTACAGCGCTGGGTAAGCCATGGAAACCCTACTAATGCTGACCAGCTGATCGAGCTGGTTGAACGGTATACCGTGGTGGAGGACCTGCTTGGGCCTGCCAAGCGTCGAGAACCCACGCCAAGGACACCCAGACCAGCCACCAACCTGAGGAGAGAAGCCTTGCCAGATGTTGGCGTCCGCAGGTTTAGACCATCTACCCTAGAACCACGGAGGTCGGTTCCTGTACCAAAGATGGGAGACATACAATGTTGGCGATGTCGGTCCTGGGGGCATACCCGGGCACAATGCCCACTGCAGGAGGAGCCTATGGAGTGCGGGACCGGTCGGAGAAGCTCCTTCTATGTGCGAAGTGTGTGTACCACTCATCTTGACCTGGCTGCAGGACGGTTTGAGTGTGAAGTGTGGGTGAACCACCTTCCTGCCAGGGCCCTTCTGGACTCCGGTAGCATGGTAACATTAGTACATGCCAGGGTACTTGGGAGGCTTAGACCAGTGACTAAAACTCTTCGGGTGGTATGCATTCATGGGGATACCAAGGAGTACCCCTTGGTTCCGGTGACTGTCTCTTATGGCCGTGCCTCAGTTACACAGGAGGTCGGGGTGGTAAACAGTTTAATTCATGACATCATAGTGGGGCAGGACTGTCCACTATTTCTGGAACTATGGAACGAGGTGCAAATGGCACCACCAGGGGAACTGGGGGCACTGGGCCTGGAAGGGACAGGGTCTGAGGGGTCCGGAGCTGAAATACACCCCTCTGATATAGAAATACCTACCATTGATAATGAAGTCGCAGGGAATGCTGATGTGGAGGATAATGCCCCTGACCCAGTTAACCGCCCCAGCGCCACACTATAGAAACCCTCTGGTGCCCTTGCCGATTATCGAAGTCCCGTTTGAACGGATCGCTATGGATCTGGTGGGACCCCTGGTAAAGTCGGCACGGGGCCACCAATAATTATTGGTCATCCTAGACTACGCAACTAGGTATCCAGAAGCTGTCCCTTTGAGGAAAGCCTCCTCTAAGGCCATCGCCAGGGAGTTGTTTCAAATGTTCTCACGAACTGGGTTCCCCAAAGAGATCCTGACAGACCAGGGTACCCCTTTTATGTCAAAGGTAATGGCGGACTTATGCAAATTGTTCCAAATTAAGCAGTTGCGGACGTCGGTCTACCACCCACAGACCGATGGCCTAGTCGAAAGATTCAATAAAACCCTAAAGTCCATGTTGAGAAGAGTAGTCCAGAAAGATGGGAAGGATTGGGATATGTTACTCCCTGCCCTGTTATTTGCTATCCGGGAGGTCCCACAAGCATCCACAGGTTTTTCGCCATTTGAATTAGTGTATGGACGAAGGCCCCGGGGGTTACTCGATCTGGTAAAAGAGACATGGGAAAGTGAGTCCTCACCACACAAAACGGTGGTAGAACATATCTCTCAAATGCGAGAAAGGGTGGCTAAGGTGATGCCACTGGTGAAGGAGCACATGCAGAAGGCCCAGGATGCACAAAGAAGAGTGTATAACAGGTTGGCTAAAATTAGACAGTTCCAAGTAGGAGACCGGGTGGCTGTTCTAATACCCACGGTAGAGAGCAAGGGCCCATTTGAGATAGTAGAGAAATTCGGTGAGGTGGACTACAAGGTACACCAGCCAGGGAAAAGAAAACCATACCAGATCTATCACATCAATTTGTTGAAACCCTGGAGAGACAGAGAACAAGTGTCAGCGGTAGTAGGGGTACAGTCAGGGGACCATGCAGGGATCGACTTGGTGCAGGTTGCTTCTACCCTGACTAGACCTCAAACCCAGCAAACAAAAGAGTTTCTACAAAAAAATAGAGATATGTTTTCAGAGTTGCCCGGTCGCACCAACGTCATCGAGCATGACATTGTGACCGAGCCCAAGGTAAAAGTCAGGTTAAAGCCTTACCGTATCCCAGAAGCTCATAGGGTGGCAGTGTCCGAAGAGGTTAGAAGAATGTTCGAGCTTGGAGTCATTGAGGAGTCGCAGAGCGAATGGTCAAGTCCAATTGTGTTGGTACCCAAGCCCAACGGCGCCCTCCGCTTCTGCAATGACTTCAGAAAGCTTAATGAAGTCTCCAAGTTCGACGCATATCCCATGCCACGAGTAGATGAGCTAATTGAAAGGTTGGGGCCTGCCAGGTACATTACCACGCTAGACCTCACAAAAGGGTACTGGCAGATTCCCCTGACTAAGGAAGCCAGGGAGAAGACAGCCTTCTCTACCCCAGAAGGCCACTTCCAATATAAGAGGATGCTATTTGGTCTACACTCAGCCCCGGCCACGTTCCAAAGGGCCATGGACAAAACTCTGCGTCCACACCAACGGTACGCTTCTGTCTACCTAGATGACATAGTCATCTTCAGCACTGATTGGGAGTCCCACCTTCCCCGGGTTCAGGCAGTCGTAGACTCCTTAAGAAGAGCAGGGTTCACCATCAACCCCGAGAAGTGTGCCATTGGGATGGAGGAAGTAAAATACCTAGGGTATATTGTGGGTAGAGGGCTGGTGAAGCCCCAAATGAGTAAGGTGGAGGCCATACAGGATTGGCCCCGTCCCCTAACCAAGAAGCAGGTCAGAGCAGTTTTGGGCATAGTTGGCTATTATAGGAGGTTTGTCCCCAACTTTGCCACTGTTGCTGCACCACTGACCGACCTGACCAGAGGCAGAAAGTCAGTGATGATAAAGTGGAACGCCGAGGCCGAGACGGCTTTTCAAATGCTTAAGACAGCTTTGTGCCAAGATCCGGTGCTTGTAGCTCCAGATTTTTCAAAAGATTTTGTAGTACAGACAGATGCTTCAAGCGAAGGGTTAGGAGCGGTCCTGTCTCAGGAAATCAATGGGGAGGAGCACCCTGTGGTCTTTCTTAGTAGGAAGCTGACGGCAGCTGAAAGAAACTATGCGGTGGTAGAGCGGGAGTGTCTGGCCATCAAGTGGGCTCTAGACTCCCTGCGATATTTCCTCCTGGGCAGAAAGTTCCGCTTGGTGTCAGACCATGCTCCGCTTACCTGGATGAGACAGAATAAACACACCAATGCCAGGGTAACAAGGTGGTTCCTTTCTCTCCAGGAGTTCAATTTCATGGTAGAGCACAGACCCGGGAGACAGCATCAGAATGCCGATGCCCTCTCCCGAGTCCATTGTATGGTGTCTACTGTTGCCTCCAACACCTCCGCGTTGAGGCAGAGGGGGGGGATATGTACAGGACACCGGGGGTGGGTCCTGGACGGGTGCTATACGGCACCACTGTTTGGACTATGGTCCATTTAAATAGAGGTAGAAGGTTCAGGGGGTCACCCAAAAGTGGGTGAAAAGTTCCAGGCAGGCGCTAATTCAGAGAGGACTGGCTCGGAGTCTTCTCTATCTTAGTAAAGGAGTTTGGGGCCTGGAATTTTGGAGGCTCCAAAGTGTTATTTGGGTGGGATGAAGCCTCCACTCCTAAACCCTGGAAGCCAGCGCACAAGGGGTTAAGATCTCACAGACAACCACCCATTAAAGCAGGAAGTGATGCTGGAGGGTGTGGGTTGGGAGAGTGCACCTGTGAGGATAAGATGGAAGTCTGCTAGCTGCTCAGAGAGGACTTTTGAGTAGTTTGGAAGGGAAGCTGTGTCTGCAGGGAAGGTCTGAAGGACCTCTACTAAAAACGTATGTGCCTTTCTTTTGGTTGTTTTTCTGAAGAAAGACTGTTTCCTAATTTATGCTGGAAACAAGCAGGACTTTTGTTGTGACGGTTTGGATGCTGAAGAAAAGCTTTATTTTGTTTTGTTTGGTCACCAATAAAGACCCTTTGCTTTACTGACACGGTTTTTCGCACTTGTCTCGCGGAGCTTAAAGACCCCAAAGCTTACACTTGCAAGATGCGAAAGAATACAGTAAGCTAAAAGCAGAAATTCTTGCTCGGCAGGGGGTGACTGATGCAGTCCGAGCGCAGCGTGTTCACAGCTGGGAGTTTTGCCAAGATAAGCCTCCCAGGTCCCAAATGTTCGATCTGTTCCACCTGGTACAAAAATGGTTACAACCAGAATCATCCTCCCCAGCTCAAATGGTGGAAAAAGTGGTGATGGACCGGTTCCTTCATACGCTGCCAAAACCCATACAATGTTGGGTTGCCCAGGGAAACCCCCAGACTGCGGACGAATTGGTGGGCCTCGTAGAAAGGTATGTCAGCGTGGAGGACTCCCTGGAAAATAAGGGGGGATTGAGTCGGCCATATCGCTGCACCAAGAACGGGACTGGGTTCCCCAAGAAAGGACTACAATCCAGACCCAACTGGAAAACCCAGCTTAAGGAAAAGTTGGAGACTGGAACCCGAGTCCAGACCGGCCCCATTATCTGTTGGAGATGTCAGGCTCCTGGACATATAGCAGCGCACTGCCCTTTGTCTGCCGAGCCCATGGAGTGCGGTGTCGGCCAACCTTATTCTCTTTTTGCACATCCTGTGTGCAGTGCAGTTACCCAAGCCCAGGAAGGACCCCAGGTGTGCCAAGTGACCGTGAACAGTGTTATAGTGACTGCCCTCTTGGACTCCGGCAGTTTGGTCACTTTGATGACATCCATGGTGCCTCATGTATTAAATCCTGAAAGGCATGTGGGAGTGTTGTGCATCCATGGAGACACACGGGAGTATCCTGTTGCTCAGGTGTCCATAAACACTATGTGTGGTACAGTACTGCATGAGGTGGGAGTTGTGAAGGACTTACTGCACCCGATGATACTCGGAAGAGACTTCCCACTGTTCTGGGACCTGTGGGCTAACGCTAAGGTCCCGACGAAACTGTCAAGTACTGAGCATTCTAGTTGTGATGTGGTGGGAAAGGTGTTGGAGTATCCTGGGACTATATCAGGGTCTCCATTAGCGGTGATGTTAGGTGAGGAGGATGAGGAATTAACCCCTGAGACCGATGTCCTGGATCTTGAAGTGTCTAGGGACAATTTTGGAGAGGCACAGCTCAGAGATCTTACCTTGAAAGGTGCCCGGGAGAATGTATCAGTTCTGAATGGGGTTGCCCAAAGTCCAGGGGTGTCATGGTCTTACCTCCTTGCTGTTCTCCTTCGTTTGACATGTGCTGGCGGCCATCTTGGTTTCTGGGTTTCTTGTAGCCTCCCACCCTGCGGCTCCTCCTTCCCACTGGGAGGAGCTGGATGCCTAGCTCATATATATAGGAGGTCTGTGGCTTCAGTTCCTTGCTTGGTCCTCCTGTGCTCACATGCTTCTAAGACTGCTGCTGCTTCTGGTTCCTGATCCTGGCTTCGTCTGACTACCCTGCTGATTCCTGATCCTGGCTTCGTCTGACTACCCTGCTGGTTCCTGATCCTGGCTTCGTCTGACTACCCTTCTGGTTCCTGATCCCTGGTTTCGCAAGACCCTGCTTCGGTTTAGCCATCCGTTTGGACTTTTGCCTTACAGCTTTATTTTCAATAAAGCCTTCTTATTTCCACTCATCTCTTGTTGTACGTCTGGTTCATGGTTCCATGACATTAGGACCAAGCCATGAATTCTGACGGTACAGGGCCATCCTCGCTACCTACGCTGGTTGCCAGACTTGATCAGCAGGATCACCTGTTGGGTCGGTTCGCTGTGGCGTTGCAAACCCTGCTTGAACGCACGGCTCATTTAGCTTCCGTTGCCGATGGGTCGGTTGTCGCTCCTGGGCCCGCTCCTACTGCCGCTCCAGTTGTTGCGCCAGAGTCTACCCCGACACCTGTTGCTGCGCCTGCGGTGTTTCGGGGTATGACCGGTTCTGCCCCCCTTCCACAGCGCTTTGGGGGAGAGCCAACTCAGTGCCGAGGTTTCCTTAACCAGGTGGGCATTTACTTCGAGTTGCTATGTCTCCGATCACCAAGACAATTGGGTTGACCTCCTGCCTTGGGCTGAGTTTGCCAGGAACACGGCGGTGAACTCTTCCTCTGGGACGTCTCCCTTCATGGCCAATTATGGGTTCCAACCTGCCGTGTTACCGGAGGTATTCTCTCCCCAGGATATTCCGGCTGTGGAGGATCACCTTTCCGTCCTACGTGCTTCTTGGGTACAGATCCAGAGGTCCCTTGAGGTCTCTGCGCAGCGCCAGAGACTCCAGGCTGATCGCAGACGAGCGCCCGCTCCTTCCTACCAGGTCGGAGACCGCGTATGGTTGTCACCCGCAACCTCAACCTTCGAGTGCCCACTCCCAAGCTGGTGCCTTGCTTTGTTGGTCCCTTCCGAGTGCTTCGCAGGGTAAACCCGGTAGCCTATGCCCTTGCGCTTCCTCCTGGCATGCGGATCTCCAACGTGTTTCATGTCTCCCTGTTGAAGCCACTGGTGTGTAATCGTTTCACTTCCTCGATTCCTCGGCCTCGTCCGGTCCAAGTGGGCAATCGTGAGGAGTATGAGGTGAGCAATATCCTGGACTCACGCCTGGTCCGTGGCCGGGTGCAGTTTTTGGTCCATTGGCGTGGTTATGGTCCAGAGGAGCGTTCCTGGGTTCCCTCCGCAGATGTCCATGCTCCTGCCTTGCTCCGAGCCTTCCACGCACGCTTCCCTCAGAAACCGTTCCTTACTCCGCGGAGGAGGGGCCCTTGAGGGGGAGGTACTGTCATGGTCTTACCTCCTTGCTGTTCTCCTTCGTTTGACATGTGCTGGCGGCCATCTTGGTTTCTGGGTTTCTTGTAGCCTCCCACCCTGCGGCTCCTCCTTCCCACTGGGAGGAGCTGGATGCCTAGCTCATATATATAGGAGGTCTGTGGCTTCAGTTCCTTGCTTGGTCCTCCTGTGCTCACATGCTTCTAAGACTGCTGCTGCTTCTGGTTCCTGATCCTGGCTTCGTCTGACTATCCTGCTGATTCCTGATCCTGGCTTCGTCTGACTACCCTGCTGGTTCCTGATCCTGGCTTCGTCTGACTACCCTTCTGGTTCCTGATCCCTGGTTTCGCAAGACCCTGCTTCGGTTTAGCCATCCGTTTGGACTTTTGCCTTACAGCTTTATTTTCAATAAAGCCTTCTTATTTCCACTCATCTCTTGTTGTACGTCTGGTTCATGGTTCCATGACAAGGGGCTGATAATCAGTTTCCCCACTTCGCCATAAACAATGATATGTTGTATAGAGTGACCAAAAGGGGGGATGAAGTAGTGGAACAACTGCTAGTACCCAGTCCTTATCGACAAGTGGTGTTAAGGATGGCCCACTCGCATGTTTTAGGGGGGCACTTGGGGGCAGCTAAAACCCAAGAACGCATTCTGCAGCGATTTTATTGGCCTGGGTGTTATAAGGAAATAGCTGACTATTGCCAGTCGTGTCCCACTTGCCAGGTATCAGCCCCTATCCCTCATTTCAAAAGTCCTTTGGTCCCTCTGCCAATCATTGAAGTTCCGTTTGAACGGATTGCAATGGACCTCGTAGGACCCCTAGTAAAGTCAGCTAGAGGTCATCAGTATATTTTGGTGGTAGTAGATTATGCCACCAGATACCCGGAAGCAGTCCCTTTAAGAAATACCTCATCAAAAAACATTGCGAAAGAGTTGTTCCAGATGTTTGCCAGAACTGGTATACCAAAAGAAATATTAACTGATCAGGGAACACCGTTCATGTCTAAAGTCATGAAAGAGTTATGTCGGATGTTAAAAATTAAACAACTGCGAACATCAGTATATCATCCGCAGACAGACGGTCTAGTAGAACGTTTCAATAAAACACTTAAGAGTATGTTAAAAAAGGTGGTAGAGAAGGATGGTCGTGATTGGGACTGTCTGCTACCATACTTACTGTTCTCTATTAGAGAGGTTCCCCAAACCTCCACTGGGTTTTCACCTTTTGAATTGTTATATGCTCGGCACCCTCGGGGGTTACTGGCAAAGGAAAACTGGGAAAATGAGACTACCCCATATAAAAGTGTAGTGGAACACATTTCACAAATGCAAGAGAGGATATCTAAGGTCATGCCCATAGTAAAAGAACATCTAGTGAGGGCTCAAGGTAACCAAGCTCGAGTGTATAACAGGGCAGCCAAGGTTAGGCAGTTCAGTCCAGGGGACCGAGTGTTAGTTTTGGTACCCACGGTGGAAAGCAAATTCCTAGCTAAGTGGCAGGGGCCTTATGAGGTGGTTGAGAAAGTTGGGGAAGTTAACTACAAAGTTCATCAGCCTGGGAAAAGAAAACCCATCCAGTTGTATCATGTGAATTTGTTAAAACTGTGGAAAGATCGAAACTCCCTGGAAATGACCTGTTTGGTGGTAGAGGCTAAAAGTAACAGTCAGGATGTCACAATTGCGGAGACCCTCTCCAAATCCCAAAAACAGCAATGTAAGGAACTGCTACAACAGAATAGAGATTTGTTCTCAGATTTGCCAGGTCTCACTAATTGTATTGAGTATGAGATTCGAACAAAACCACATGTTCGAGTAAACATAAAACCCTATAGAATCCCTGAGGCTCGTAAGGAAGTAATATCACAAGAGATCAAAAGGATGTTAGAGCTAGGAGTGATTGAGGAGTCCCGGAGTGGGTGGTCCAGTCCAATAGTTTTGGTACCAAAACCGACTGGGGAATGGCGGTTCTGTAATGATTACAGAAAACTCAATGAGGCTTCGGAGTTCGACGCCTACCCTATGCCAAGAGTAGACGAACTTATTGAGAGGTTAGGTCCAGCGCGGTATATTACTACGTTAAACCTAACAAAAGGGTATTGGCAGATCCCTCTATCAAAGGATGCTAAAGAAAAGACTGCCTTTTCCACACCTGAAGGGTGTTACCAATATGTAAGGATGCCATTCGGTTTACAAGGTGCCCCAGCTACGTTCCAAAGGGCTATGGACAGGATCTTAGGCCCTCACAAAAAGTATGCAGCTGCATACCTGGACGATATCGTCATCTTTAGCCCAGATTGGGAGAGTCACCTGGGTAAAGTTCAAGCCATACTAGATTCCCTAAGAACAGCCGGATTTACCATAAACCCCAAAAAATGTGCCATGGGTATGGAAGAGGCCAGATATCTCGGGTATGTAGTAGGGAGAGGTCTGATTAAACCCCAGATTAACAAGGTGGAAGCAATTCAAACCTGGCCACGTCCACTTACAAAAAAACAGATAAAAGCTTTCTTGGGAATAGTGGGCTATTACAGACGATTTGTACTGAATTTTGCTACAATAGCTGCCCCGCTAACGGAGCTTACAAAAGGGACAAAGTCAGTCATGGCTAGATGGACCCCGGAAGCAGAACAGGCATTTAACGAGCTTAAGCCAGTATTAGTAGCCCCAGATTTTAGTAAGGAGTTCATAGTGCAGACAGATGCTTTAGAGGTAGGTCTAGGCGCTGTGATGTCCCAAGAGGTTAGGGGGGAAGAACACCCGGTATTATATCTGAGCCGAAAACTTACCCCCTGCGAAAAAAATTATTCTATTGTGGAAAAAGAATGTTTGGCGATAAAGTGGGCACTGGACTCCCTTAGATATTATCTACTGGGTAGGAGGTTCAGATTAGTTTCAGATCATGCACCACTAAAGTGGATGTCTGAGAAAAAGGGGAGTAATGCCAGAGTAACGAGATGGTTTCTGACGTTACAGGATTTCAATTTTTATATAGAACATAGGCCCGGGAAGTTGCATGGGAATGCCGATGCTTTATCAAGGGTACATTGTTTGATGGTAACAGGTGCCCAGCCCCTCGGCTTTAGGCAGAGGGGGAGGGTATGTAGTAGCCCAGAGGGAAGAATCGTGGATGGTCAGTATGTCTCACTGAGAATGTGTGCCTCAGTGATATAATTCCCGGAAGTAATTATTCCAGTAACATTAGGTTGCTGGGAGGTTTTCATTAAAGTGGATTTTGGGTCCGGGTTTTAGGAGTGACCAGAGAGCTTGGGTGGGACAGGTCACTCCCGTACTCCATCCAGGGTTTTCCTACTGTGTGGTTAAAAAGGATGTGGGAATCTCAGCTGGGGAGATCACAAGTGTGCACAGGCTAACTGAAAGCTGACAAGCTGAGAGGGAGGATTTGGTCTCTGAAAGACACCAGAGAGTGGTGAGATCGTATTATTGTTTCTGATTTGGACTGAACACAAAATGTGGGACTTTATGTTATGTACTATTTGCGGGCTGAAGAAAGCCTAAAGCTAAAGTTTGGACTTGTTTACTGCTGTTTTCTGAAATAAACACTGCCTGTGGTGAAGAGTGAACTGACACGCGTGTATGTGTGCACAGTGACGGAATTAAAACCCCCACAATATACACAGGGAGTGCAGAATTATTAGGCAAGTTGTATTTTTGAGGATTAATTTTATTATTGAACAACAACCATGTTCTTAATGAACCCAAAAAACTCATTAATCTCAAAGCTGAATATTTTTGGAAGTAGTTTTTAGTTTGTTTTTAGTTTTAGCTATTTTAGGGGGATATCTGTGTGTGCAGGTGACTATTACTGTACATAATTATTAGGCAACTTAACAAAAAACAAATATATACCCATTTCAATTATTTATTTTTACCAGTGAAACCAATATAACATCTCAACATTCACAAATATACATTTCTGACATTCAAAAACAAATCAGTGACCAATATAGCCACCTTTCTTTGCAAGGACACTCAAACGCCTGCCATCCATGGATTCTGTCAGTGTTTTGATCTGTTCACCATCAACATTGCGTGCAGCAGCAACCACAGCCTCCCAGACACTGTTCAGAGAGGTGTACTGTTTTCCTTCCTTGTAAATCTCACATTTGATGATGGACCACAGGTTCTCAATGGGGTTTAGATCAGGTGAACAAGGAGGCCATGTCATTAGATTTTCTTCTTTTATACCCTTTCTTGCCAGCCACGTTGTGGAGTACTTGGACGCGTGTGATGGAGCATTGTCCTGCATGAAAATCATGTTTTTCTTACCTTGCAGACTTCTTCCTGTACCACTGCTTGAAGAAGGTGTCTTCCAGAAACTGGCAGTAGGACTGGGAGTTGAGCTTGACTCCATCCTCAACCCGAAAAGGCCCCACAAGCTCATCTTTGATGATACCAGCCCAAACCAGTACTCCACCTCCACCTTGCTGGCGTCTGAGTCGGACTGGAGCTCTCTGCCCTTTACCAATCCAGCCATCTGGCCCATCAAGACTCACTCTCATTTCATCAGTCCATAAAACCTTAGAAAAATCAGTCTTGAGATATTTCTTGGCCCAGTCTTGACGTTTCAGCTTGTGTGTCTTGTTCAGTGGTGGTCGTCTTTCAGCCTTTCTTACCTTGGCCATGTCTCTGAGTATTGCACACCTTGTGCTTTTGGGCACTCCAGTGATGTTGCAGCTCTGAAATATGGCCAAACTGGTGGCAAGTGGCATCTTGGCAGCTGCACGCTTGACTTTTCTCAGTTCATGGGCAGTTATTTTGCGCCTTGCTTTTTCCACACGCTTCTTGCGACCCTGTTGACTATTTTGAATGAAACGCTTGATTGTTCGATGATCACACTTCAGAAGCTTTGCAATTTTAAGAGTGCTGCATCCCTCTGCAAGATATCTCACTATTTTTGACTTTTCTGAGCCTGTCAAGTCCTTCTTTTGACCCATTTTGCCAAAGGAAAGGAAGTTGCCTAATAATTATGCACACCTGATATAGGGTGTTGATGTCATTAGACCACACCCCTTCTCATTACAGAGATGCACATCACCTAATATGCTTAATTGGTAGTAGGCTTTCAAGCCTATACAGTTTGGAGTAAGACAACAGTTTGGAGTAAGACAGCAGTAAGAGGATGATGTGGTCAAAATACTCATTTGCCTAATAATTCTGCACGTAGTGTATATATATATATATATATATATATATATATATGTATTCACCAAATGAAGAGGCAGCACTTCCAGTTATTGGTGATAGGGTGACGAGCTGGGAATAAAGTTTGGGGTCGTCACCCTATCACCAATAACTGGAAGTGCTGCCTCTTCATTTGGTGAATACATATGTTGGAGGACAAGCCAGCCTCTCTGAGGAATATTGCACCCAGTGCACAACGTCTGACTGTGCTGCTGCATCATCTGTGGTATTATATATATATGTGTATATATATATATGTAGATATATATATATATATATATATATATATATATATATACAGTTGCAAGAAAAAGTATGTGAACCCTTTGGAATGATATGGATTTCTGCAGAAATTGTTTATAAAATGTGATCTGATCTTCATCTAAGTCACAACAATAGACAATCATAGTCTGCTTAAACTAATAACACACAAATAATTAAATGTTACCATGTTTTTATTGAACACACCATGTAAACATTCACAGTGCAGGTGGAAAAAGTATGTGAACTTTTGGATTTAATAACTGGTTGACCCTCCTTTGGCAGCAATAACTTCAACCAAACGTTTCCTGTACTTGCAGATCAGATGTGCACAACAGTCAGGAGTAATTCTTGACCATTCCTCTTTTGCTGTTGTTTCAGTTCAGCAATATTCTTGGGATGTCTGGTGTGAATCGCTTTCTTGAGGTCATGCCACAGCATCTCAATGGGGTTGAGGTCAGGACTCTTCAGAAGGCGTATTTTCTTATGTTTAAGCCATTCTGTTGTTGATTTACTTCTATGCTTTGGGTCGTTGTCCTGTTGCAACACTCATCTCCTGTGGACAGATGACCTTAAGTTCTCCTGCAAAATGTCTTGATAAAATTGGGAATTATTTTTTCCTTCAATGATAGCAATCCGCCCAGGCTCTGATGCAGCAAAGCAGCCCCAAACCATGATGCCCCCACCAACATACTTCACAGTTGGGATGAGGTTTTGATGTTGGTGTGCTGTGCCTCTTTTTCTCCACACATAGGGTTGTGTGTTTCTTCCAAAGAACTCAACTTTGGTTTCATCTGTTTCATTTGGTTTCAAAATTTTGCCAGTACTGCTGTGGAACATCCAGGTGCTCTTGTGCAAACTGTAAACGTGCAGCAATGTTTATTTTTTTTTACAACAGTGGCTTCCTCTGTGGTATCCTCCCATGAAATCCATTCTTGTTTAGTGTTTTACGTATCGTAAATTTGCTAACAGGGATGTTAGCATATGCCAGAGACTTTTGAAAGTCTTTAGCTGACACTCTAGGATTCTTCTTCACCTCATTGAGCAGTCTGCGCTGTGTTCTTGCAGTCATCTTTACAGGATGGCCACTTCTAGGGAGAGTAGCAGCAGTGCTGAACTGTCTCCATTTATAGACAATTTGTCTTACCGTGGACTGATGAACAGCAAGGCTTTTGGAGATACTTTTATAACTCTCTCCAGCTTTATGCAAGTCAACAATTCTTAATCGTAGGTCTTCTGAGAGCTATTTTGTGCGAGGCATCAGTCACATCAGGCAATGCTTCTTGTGAAAAGCAAACCCAGAACTGGTGTGTGTTTTTTATACGACAGGGCAGATGTAACCAACACCTCCAATCTCATCTCAATGATTGGACTCCAATTGGCTGACATCTCACTCAAATTTGCTCTTGGAGATGTCATTAGTCTAGGGGTTCATATACTTTTTCCACCTGCACTGTGAACGTTTACATGGTGTGTTCAATAAAAATATGGTAACATTTAATTCTTTATGTGTTATTAGTTTAAGCAGACTGTGAATGTCTATTGTTGTGACTTAGATGAAGATCAGATCACATTTTATGGCCAATGTGTGCAAAAATCCATATCATTCCAAAGGGTTCACATACTTTTTCTTGCAACTGTGTATATACATATATATATATATATATATATATATTGCAGTTGCTTGGCTGCCCGTGTGTGAGAGGCTGCAGGCTCAGTCACAGACAGCACGTGCACACCATTCATACAGGGTGTGACAGAAAATACCTTGCAGATAAAAAAAAATAATCTATTTGATATTTTTCTGTGGCATAATCACATTTGCAAGCCGTGTGTATCAGGTCCACACAGACTGTATTGTGGCCACTGGCTAGTGGCTAGGCCTCCACTCATACCGTTACACAGTGTCATTCACTCGAATACCTTGCAGATAAAAAAAAAATTCTATTAAAAAAAATGTCTGTGATATAATCTCATTTGCAAATTGCAAGGCCCACACAGACTGTATTGTGGCCACTGGCTAGGCCTCCACTCATACCATTACAGGGTGTAATTCACTCAAATACCTTGCAGATAAAAAAAAATTATATTACAAAATTTTCTGTGATATACTCACATTTGAAAATTGCAAGGCCGTGTGTGTCAGGCCCACACAGACTGTATTGTGGCCACTGGCTAGTGGTTAGGCCTCCACTCATACCGTTACAGGGTGCCATTCACTCAAATACCTTGCAGATAAAAAAAATTCTATACATTTCTTTTCTGTGATATAATCACATTTGCAAATTGCAAGCCCGTGTGTGTCAGGCCGACACAGACTGTACTGTGCCCACTGCCCACAACTTATATAGGGTGGCACAGTACCTTGGACGCATAGTACCACCAATGTCAGGCAGAGGCAGGCCACCCCGCAGGGGCCGTCGTGGTCGTGGTGCTGTGATTTCTACTGGCCCTGGAAAAAATGCCCAGTGTTCAGAGGCCACGTACCCTGAACCCAAAAAATTCAGAGAAAATAGTTGACTGGCTTACACAGGACACCCAATCTTCAACAGCTTCCGCCTGCTCGAAGAGAAGAAGAAGAGGCGGAGAAGGGGAGACAGAGTTGGAAGCAGGGGGAGGTCGTCACAAGGAGCTAGAGGCACAGTCAGACAGCATGTATCGGCACCCGTGGTCAGCCAGACAGCACGCCAATCAATGCATGCTGTTGCCACTAGCAGAATGCCATCATTGCAAAGCTCAGCAGTGTGGCATTTTTTTTGGTGTGTCTGCCTCTGACAACAGCGATGCCTTTTGCAACCAGTGTCAAAAGAAACTGAGTCGTGGGAAATCCAACACCCACCTAGGTACAACTGCTTTGCGAAGGCACATGATCTCACATCCCAAACGCCTATGGGATCAACACATGATGACGAGTAGAAGCAGCACACAAGCTCAAAGCCACGATCCTCCTCCTGGTCCAGCATCTTCAGCCACGTCAACCACTGCTGTCCTCCTTGCCCCCTCTCAACCACCCGCCACTCCGCCTCTCACCTTCAGCAGTTCCATCTCATCTGCCCACAGTCAGATGTCTGTAAAGGAAATGTTTGAGCGTAAGAAGCCAATGTCACGGAGTCACCCCCTTGCCCGGCGTCTGACAGCTGGCTTGACGGAACTCTTAGCCCGCCAGCTTTTACCATACCAGCTTGTGGAGTCTGAGGCCTTCAAAAAATTTGTCTCTATTGGGACACCACAGTGGAAGGTACCCAGACGATTTTTTTTTTCAAATAAGGCAATCCCAAACCTCTACTCAGTGATTGAAAAGGAAGTCATGGCATCTCTGGCATACAGTGTTGGGGCAACGGTCCATCTGACCACTGATACCTGGTCTGCAAAGCACGGTCAGGGCAGGTATATCACCTACACTGTGCATTGGGTCAACCTGCTGACAGCTGCCAAGCATGGAATGCGTGGCTCTGCAGCGGAGTTGGTGACACCGCCACGACTTGCAGGCAGGCCTACTGCCACCTCCTCTACTCCTCCTACTCCATCCTCTTCCATAACCTCCTCGGCTGAGTCCTCTTCTGCTGCGGCATCTGGCTGCACATCAACTGAATCCCCCCAGCTCCCCAGGAGCTATTCCACATCCTGGATACGACAGTGTCACGCTGTCTTGGGGTTGACTTGACTGAAAGCAGAGAGCCACACCGGACCAGCACTCCTGTCCGCCCTGAATGCACAGGTGGATCAGATCGGCAAAGTGGTGTGTGACAATGGAAGCAATTTGTTGGCGGCATTGAATTTGGGCAAGTTGTCGCATGTGCCCTGCATGGCACATGTGTTGAATCTCATCGTACAACGCTTTGTGTCTAAGTACCCAGGCTTACAGGACGTCCTCAAGCAGGCCAGGAAGGTGTGTGGCCATTTCAGGCGTTCCTACACGGCCATGGCGCACTTTTCAGACATTCAGCGCCAAAACAACATGCCAGTGAGGCGCTTGATTTGCGACAGCCCGACACGTTGGAATAA
Source organism: Bufo gargarizans (assembly GCF_014858855.1). Classification (NCBI taxonomy): domain Eukaryota; kingdom Metazoa; phylum Chordata; class Amphibia; order Anura; family Bufonidae; genus Bufo; species Bufo gargarizans. The sequence goes on along the minus strand of NC_058085.1, from coordinate 214,273,864 downwards.
AACACTCCTAATGTTGACCGCCTGCTCCAACAAGAAAAAGCCATCAACGAGTATTTGCATGACCGAGGTGCTAGGACAGCCTCAGCGGAGCTGGGAATTTTTTTGCCACGTTACTGGACGCTCATGCGCAATGCCTGTAGGCTAATGCATCATTTTGAGGAGGTGAAAAACCTAGTCAGTCGCACCGAAGGCACCATCAGCGACCTTATCCCATTTGTTTTCTTCCTGGAGTGAAGAGTGCTGGATCAGGCTGTAGATGAGCGTGAAGAGGAAGAGTTGTGGTCACCATCACCACCAGAAACAGCCTTGTCATCATCGCTTGCCGGACCTGCGGCAACGCTGCAAGAGGAGTATGAGGAAGAGGAGTCAGAGGAGGAATGTGGCTTTGAGGAGGAGAAAGACCAACCACAGCAGGCATCCCAGGGTGCTCGTTGTTGTCACCTATTTGGGACCCGTGGCATTGTACGTGGCTGGGGGGAAGAACAGACCGTCAATGACATCAGTGAGGAGGAGGAACAGGAAATGAGTAGCTTGGCATCCAACCTTGTGCAAATGGGGTCTTTCATGCTGTCATGTCTGTTGAGGGACCCTCGTATAAAAAGGATGAAGGAGAACGACCTGTACTGGGTGGCCATGCTACTAGACCCCCGGTATAAGCAGAAAGTGGCGGAAATGTTACCAAATTACCATAAGTCAGAAAGGATGCAGCAGTTCAAAACCAAACTAAAAAATATGTTTTACACAGCTTATAAGGGGGATGTCACAGCACAACGGGAATCTAACAGGGGAAGAGGTGAAAGTAATCCTCCTCCTACCATGACCATGGCGGCAAGGACAGGACGCTTTACAGATGTGTTGTTGATGGAGGACATGCAGAGCTTTTTCAGTCCTACACATTGCCACAGCCCTTCGGGATCCAGCCTTAGAGAACGACTCGGCCGACAGGTAGCAGACTACCTCGCCTTAACTGCAGATATCAACACTCTGAGGAGCGATGAACCCCTTGACTACTGGGTGTGCAGGCTTGACCTGTGGCCTGAGCTATCCCAGTTTGCGATAGAACTTCTGGCCTGTCCTGCTTCAAGTGTCCTGTCAGAAAGGACCTTCAGTGCAGCAGGAGGCATTGTCACTGACAAGAGAAGTCGCCTAGGTCAAAAAAGTGTTTATTACCTCACCTTCATTAAGATGAATGAGGCATGGATCCCGAAGGGACTGACAGTGGGGGATACGTTTGACTAACAAAAGGCCTGATGACATGCCTTGGCCTCAAAACGGTCCCCACGCTGCTGTATTTAATGTCTGCATACCGGATGACTTTCGTGAATTCTCCGCCACCAACTAGGGTTCAAGCCGCAATGTTTTAGTCACCTTTCTGCCTGGAAAACATCAATTTTTCCGGCCGCTGCTTAGCAGCGGCTGCAACAATGCCTAATTTTTCAGGCATATGTACATGCCAAATTTTTCTGGCCTCTAGTGCTGCACTGTGGCTGCAAAAACAAAACAAAAAAAGGCACATACATGTGTCAATTCCCCTTCGTGATCGGTACCTTGTTGTGGTGAAGGGGCTTGCGTATCACAATGAAGCGATCATCACCTCTATGAGTGTGTTGGCAATGTTGCCACACCCAAGATAAGGCCGTTGCTTCATTATGATAAGACTAAAAGCGATCGGCTGGATAATTTTTCATAGAAAAAAACATTTTTTTATTTTATTTTTTTTTTAAGTTGTATGGGTTTTTAATACATAAAAGAAACTATTAAGAGACTTTATTATGATTTTTTTATTAGAAATAATGCAGAAAATTTAAAAAGTCCCCATCAATTCCAAAACAAACCAAGTACAGAGCTCAGAACAAAATTATTTCAGGATGTCGTTAATTCGACAATGATTAATCAATTCAACACACATCCCCGGATAGGGGACGTAACAGGGATTAAACTGATGAGAATAGTACTACAGAAAATACCGCTCAGATCGGGTGTGACAGTAAATTGCACGGCGCAGATGCAGTGACCGTGGCGTGGATTCAAACAAAGGGGAGGGAGCCAGCGTTTTCTTAACCATTTCCCCATTCGAAAAATCTATTCAATTCACCTTTCGGGGACCCTTGGTGTTGTACGTTGCTGGGTGGAGAAAGAAACCTTCAATGACATCAATGGGACATGGCTAGCTTGGTATCCAACCTTGTGCAAATGGGAAGTTTGCTGTTGGGCAAATGGACTGTTTGCGGTTGTTTGCGGTGCATTAAAAGGGGAGTTTGGTCTGTCAATATCTGTGAAGCGGCCGTAACCCTTACACTACCTGATCAATACAACATCATACCTGATCGTATACACACACTGGATGTTTTAAACCATGTTGTTCAAAAAAATGTAGGCTTCTTAGGTGATTTATGCCCTTTGTGGATTAAAATCCAACTCTGCGTCTACTATGTAATTTTCCATGGGAGTTTTGCCATTGATCCCCCTCCGGCATGCCACAGTCCAGGTGTTAGTCCCCTTGAAACAACTTTTCCATCACTACTGTGGATAGAAAGAGTCCCTGTGGGTTTTAAAATTCGCCTGCCTATTGAGGTCAATGGCGGTTCACCCGTTCGCGAACATTTGCAGAAATTTGCGTTCGCCGATCGCGAATGGAAAATTTTATGTTCGCGACATCTCTAGTGGAGTGCCTTAGGAAAAATGGATATATGCCGTTGCCAAGGGCAACTGTCAGGAAGATAAAGAGGTGGAGAGCGGTGCGGATCTCAGGAGTGCCTGTGTTTCCTGTGATGGTGTCTGAAAGAGCATTTTCATAATCTTACCATTTTATATAGAGATCATGGATTGTCCCTTGCTTTAAATATACAGGACTCCAAATTACAAGCACATCTCACACCCTGCCAGTTGGTGAACACAATAGCACCTTCCTCCCGTAACAAAAGGCTATTTAAACTCACATCTCACATACAATGACAGCAACCTAAGACAAGTCATTCAACTTGTTAGCATTTAGATTAACCTTGGCCAATATGTAAGATAACACTTTCATGTATTGTATATATCAGATACTAGTATTGTTTAATAAAGTTTCAACTGTATCTTGTGACGCACTCCAGTACTTTTGATGTTCCCACTCCCAATGTCCTAAAAGTATGTGCTGTGGAATAAAGATTTCAGATATTGTCTACCTGAGTTGAGTGTGGGTGGCTGATATATCCTGGCCAGTGCAAATAGGATATAACCTTCATAAACCTGCCTGGAGAAAAAACGCTAACAAGGTCCTAAATGGAGCGCCTGTCTGGGAGAGGTCCAGACTCCAGGCCATGTGGTTTCCGGTAGCAACGGTTGCAGTCAAGAGTCTGCCAGTGGTCGTGGTGCCAGGAGCTCAGAGATGGCTGGAGATCTCGCTAGAGGTGATCTTGGACTATCTTCATCTCCAGAGACTGCTGAATCCGCGACGTCATGCGGTAAGAACATTCCTGCATTTATTGGGCTGGCAGACCCCAGGACAGTACGCAGACGACAGTTGCTACCTGCTGGGTCGGCAGGTGGTAAGTCCCAGAGGCAAGGAACTGTCACAAGGGGATGTCTGAACAGGCAGGTAAGCCTGTTGCGGTTGCTCCCTCGTGGGAATCTGCAGGGGAGAAGGGTATTGTTTTGCCTAAAATGCCTGTGACCAAGGCTAGGCTTGGGGTCGTGAAAGTTAGAGACCCTATGCTAGCCCATGTAAGGGGTAGCACAATACGTAAAACTAAGACTGGCATAGTGATAAATATGCTGGACAGATATGCGATTAAAAAGGACTGTCAGATAGTTCCCACCAGACGTGAGACTATCGTGACAACTGAGACTGACGACAACTAGAACCAATGGTGCCAAGTTATCTGCCTTGAGCAGGGTTTGATGATCTACTGTGTCGATAGCTGCGCTGAGGTCCAGCAGCACCAGGAGGCATGATTCTCCTTCATCTGCTGCTTCGAGGGCATCATCCCAGATTTTGAGGAGCGCCGTTTCTGTCCCGTGGCCATGGCAGAATCCAGATTGAAGTGGGTCCAAGAGTTTGTGAGTGTCCAAATGGGGTTGTAGCTGTTGTACTACTGCTTTCTTGATAATCTTGGAGATGGTGTTGAGGCTTGGAATCGGTCTGCGGTAATTTGGGTCTTTGGGGTCGTGATTTATCTTTGGGGTCGTATTTCTTTAAAAAAAAATATATATATAATTTAACTCACCTTAATCCACTTGTTTGCGTAGCCGGCATCTCTTCTGTCTTCATCTGTGAGGAATAGGACCTTTGACATCACTACGCTCGTCACATGGTCCATCACATGATCCATCACCATGGAGATGGATCATGTGATGGACCATGTGATAAACGCAGTGACATCATCAAAGGTCCTATTCCTCACAAATTAAGACAGAAGAGATGCCGGCTGTGCAAACAAGTAGATTAAGGTGAGTTAAAAAAAATATATTTTTTTTTAACCCCTCCAGCCCTGTATTCAGAATGCTTTTATTTTCCCTTATAACCATCTTATAAGGGGAAATAATACAATCTACACAACCTTGAACCCAAACCTGAACTTCTGTGAAGAAGTTCGGGTCTGGGTTACACATTCAGTTTTTTATCACACATGTGCAAAACGCATTGCATACTACTCTGGTGAATGTGCAAGAAAGGGTAGCAGTCCTAGAGGGTGTATCGCACGTACCAGAGGTGGACATACAGTCTTCACAGAGTTTTATAGTCAATAAAGTAATGTCCCAGGTAGGGATGAACTCAGCAGTGCCCCTAGAGCTCAGCGTTTAATAATGATACGAGTGACATAGGCATTGTATTTGCTGTGACCATTAGCAACTCCGAGAGGGAAGCTACCAGGTCAAGGTATTTCGAAATTCAGGCGGTCACTAGTAGCGACCAGATGACAGTTATACCTGATGTGAGGAAAGCTGAGTGTGGAGACTGCAGCCTAGTTGCTGAGACCTGGACCCAGGCAGGGGTAGATGACCTGACATATCAGTACAGCTGCAATCCTGAAGATTTGTCTCTCTCCACACGGTCCCTAGATATGATAGAGAAGGGACTAGCTGTCTTCATAGAGACAGAGAAGACTGCAGTATACACAAACAAAGTGCTTAAAGGGACCCTGGGTGGAACCCCCACAGGGTGGCCAAAAGAAAATGGTGATACTCCTACATCGGCTGCAGCAGAGCAGAGTGAAGAGCATCTGTCCCTCTCCTTGGCTTGATCCCTTGAAGAAGCGCTTGAGGAGCGAGATGAATGTGAGAGGCTGAACAAGCAACTCAGAGCAGGGATAGAAGATCTCATGAGCTCAAAAGATGATGTCGGGAAGAATGTCTATGAGTTGAAGTCTAAGCCAGAGCCTGTTAAGAATGGGTCTGGAGATGGTGGCGCCGTGGTGCCGACCGAGGCGGAGAAGACGGAAGATCTTTCTGCTGAGCCGGCTGATGTGAATGCAGAGACCAAGAGACTCGTGGCAATGAGTAGCCAGGACCTGGTCATGAAAAATGTTCCCTCTGCCATCAGTGCCTTACAGAAAGCCAGCGGTCTGCTGGAGAAGAAATACCAGGAGACAGACGACCAGCATGCAGATGGTGTCTACTACTGTGAGATGGCTCTCCTAGAGCCTGAACAATTGGGGGACAATATCCTGAGTGAACCTCTGGAGAGTTTTCCAGAAGGCAACGAGTTTGGTGAAGATCCTGATGTCCCCAGTACCTCCAACCTTGATGAGAAGGAGGAGTTAAGAAGGCAAGGATATGATGCCATGTCCATGAAGGATGAAAAGGCTAATACGCAGATGGAGACTCCAAAGAAATAGAGGCTGAAGAAGCTAAGGCCGATGTCTTGAAATGGGAGAAATCCTTGGATGTTCCAGAGACCAAGGTTAGGGCGGAAGGAGCGAATGCCGAAGTGGGAAAAGCAGCCACTGAAGACGCAGAAGACTGATGCTAGCCCCAAACCTGAAAAAACTATTCTGAGAATAATGGAAAAGTGGTGCAGATGTGTGGAAAAGGAGCGAGTCGTAAGAAACCTGCTCTGCTGAAGGAGCCCCGCAAGGCATAAGAGAAAGGGTCGGGACACGACCATGACTGGGACCAGTTCAGTCAAGAGTTGCCGCAGTCCAAGAAAGGATAATATAGAAAAGAGAGTACCTGCTTATGAGAAGGGCAAGAAAATCCCTGAGGCCTTGTCAGCTCTGTAATAAACTCATGAGGGTGACAAACTAAGCGCTGTTGTCCTGAGTCTGGCAGAATAAGGGGAAGACTGTAGACCAGGTGGATGCCTGTTCACGAGCATCTGGATTTGATGTTAGTGTTTGCCCCTATGGACTTGAACAAAGGAGGGGGGTATGTGAGATAGTGACAGATCTCACAGAGGTGAGAGGCAAGGAAGGGGTGGATAGTGTGGCCTATTCCACCACAGATGAGACAGCTAGAGGAGCTCGGGCTGGCATAAAGCACCTCCCAGGGTGTCAGTCTAGGGTAAGGAGATTTGTTCTGCAACAGAGTCCTCTGTATTAGTGGTCCCAGCCGGGCTGGCTGAGGGACCACGGGGCTAGGTGCTAGCCGAAGCATTGGGGGACGCCGTGACGCCTGGGTGCAAGGGTCACGAGGCTGGAGTCGGAGGGACTACTGGGCCACACTCCCCCATAAAGGTCCTGGATGTGAGACCGTGTGTGAACAGGGATCTGTACAGCCTGGAAATCCGCTTGTAATTACCATGTGCGAACGGTGCTTTAAGTAAGGTAGGAAGATACCTTGTTTAGTTAGAGCCCAGCCAAGCAGGTGTTTATTTTGTATTATTTATGTTTGTTTTTCTGAGGTGCCAAATAAAAGTGATGTTTGGACCTTAAACTTGGTGACTGGCGAAGATACTTGTGTGAATGACCCCCGGTGAAAAGCTAACCCTCCACAATAAATATATATACTGTGTGTGTGTGTGTGTATGTGTATAATATACATATATATATATATATATATATATATATATAAATATACACACAGTGGCATGCAATAGCTTGGCCCCCCTATGTTAAAATTACTGTTAATGTTAACAGTTTAGCACTTTGAAGATGAAGTGATCTCCGAAAAACATTGTATTGTTTTTGTACAATTTTAGTATTATAAAAGAGTACTTTGCAAAAGTATGGGACCCGAAGGAGATTCGAGCCAAGCCTGTTAGGCCCCTTTCACACAGGCAAATTTTCAGCTCGGGTGCAAAGCGTGAGGTAAACGCATTGCACCCGCACTGAATCCGGATCCATTAATTTCTATGGGGCTTTGCACATGAGCAGTGATTTTCACGCATCACTTGTGCGAAAATCGCAGCATGCTCTATATTGTGTGTTTTTCACGCAATGCAGGCCCCATAGAAGTGAATGGAGCTGCCTGAAAATCGCAAGCAAGTGCGGATGCGGTGCGATTTTCACGCATGGTTGCTAGGAGATGATCGGGATGGGGACCCAATCATTATTTTCCCTTATAACATGGTTATAAGGGGAAATAATAGCATTCTTAATACCCCCATTCTTTTAACCCCTCCATCCCTATTTTACTAAGCATTCTGTATTAAGAATGCTATTATTTTCCCTTATAACCATACACTTTGAAAATGGTTAAGGCCCACGACGGCTTCCCAAAAATATTTGATTCAAATTTATTTGTGATGAATCGTGTTAAAAAAAACAGCTATATCCTGGCTGCAGAGAGCCTGTATATTATTGTAGAACACTGTGCATTGCAGAAACATGCATAGGGAGTCCGCTGTGTTAGGAAAACAGTACTGTAAGTCAGTATGACACACAGATAACAGGTGTCACTCTTAGAATCACGTCACATTTCCCTTATTTGGTCAGTTAAGGGGCCAAAACTGACTTAATAACTCGTGTGAACTCAGCCTTACAGGTACATTTTAGTGCCAGGTATAAGGAACCATACAGTGGCCCAAGATTGTACTGTAAACTGAAAGAGAGCACTCCTTTTACACCGCCGTCAGCTGATTCCACATAGATTTTTGCAGAATCTCTTCTGTTACACACTGAAATGAGTAGTGCCACCCTGATAGAATGGACAGGGTCTCAGCAGTAATTTTGTGTCGATGTCACTGTTTATTTTGCCCTTCTTCTAATCCATCATATGAACAACCCCCAAAAAGTGGATCCTGTCTTTTGAGCATCCGCCTTCACATGGTCAGCATTTGGTCAGTAATCCATCAGTATTGCAAAGGCCAAAAGAAAAAAACAGGAGTGGATCCAAAACAGAGATGACACATGATTGGAAAGTTTTCATTTCTTCTGTGTTTTGTACACACTCCTGCTTTTGGCTTCCAAATCATTAGCAAATCCTGATGCAAAATAGGGACCATATGCAGTGTCCCAGGGGGTCAGTAGTGTATGCTGGGCTTTGTAGTGCAGATTGACTCACTAACCTGGGATCCACTGTCGTCTTCAATTTTGGTCAAATACTGGAACAGGCAGGTATTTAAAAGTTCGTGACGCCAGTGTCAATTAAACGGTGACACGCCATGTAGGATATTGTAGAAGAACGAAGCAAGCACAGGATAGCCAACAAAAACTGGAACTTTACTGAATATCAGTTATAATCATACATGGACGCAGTTGGAAGCGCCGTTCCATGAAAGACAGTTGGTTTTCTATAAGAATACAGGTGGTTCTTGGAATTACAGAATGGCCGGTCTTAGCAATGTATAATACAGAGTGTTGATTGCAGGAGATGCAGTACAGGCGGCTTGCACACTATTCCTGACCGGTCCTGACACATGTGACTTTCTCTCCAAGGTCTAATGCCCTTTATCTGGCGTACCCTTGAAGCTGTCCTTATCTAGTACCTCCTCTGTTATCTTGAGTACCTCTTGCTTTATCTGATCGGCCTCTGTGGTATTCTGTGTCTTGGCTGATGGCTTGCTTATGCTGTCTCAGCTAAACGGATGATGACTCAGGAGGGGAACCTTTTCCTTGGATCCGGAACCCAGTTACAGGGCCTTTACTACCCTCTCCTAGTCGGCAGGCTTCAGGCCTGCTCTGCTCTCACAGGCCCATAGTCTGGCTTTCACTCAGACACAGGATCATTTCTGACCTCTGCTCCCACTGTCTGAACACTGCTGTTACTTCCTGACTGGGCCTTATATAACCTAGGGTTCCCTAGCTCCCTCTAGTGACTCAGAGCTGGAATGACACCCTAGCCGGCCTGCACATGCACGTTTCACAGTAACAGGAAAATACATAGCAGTACATTGACAAGATATTCTATACCAACCTCCCCATAAATACAGGGGGAACAACAATACCCAAGTGACCCTTCTGTAGTGACGGGGTATTACTCTCCCGTACACTACATACCCCGCTGCTTTAAGCTGAGTACGACCTCGTACTCCATCAGGGCCCGCCCAACTGGAATCATTACCTGAAATAGAGAAAGACACATGCATGCATACATATATGTCAATTACACTCATATCAGACCCAATTGGCAAAGGTGAAGTCTGGTGACAAGGGGCGTCGTTCTCTTTTCCACAGGATAGTGAGTGGAACGGGGGCGCTGACCTGGCACAGCGGATGTTTAAAGAACCAGGATAGTCCATGACAATAAATAAGTCCATAATAAAATTAACCTCTCAGAGGCTTGCACATAGGAAGTCCATCTCTGGGCACATAGACGTGAATAAAAAAAACCGGTTACTTAAATACAGTCAGCAGCACATATATAAAATGACAATACAGGACTCTGACAATACCAGGGCCTTGTTATCCTGGCAAGTCCTGCTTACCCTTTAAAATAGTGCTGACATAAAAATGTCTTTTCAACCTGAAATGGGGGTAAAAAGGGAAAAACAGTGCAAACTAAGGCACAACTGGGATTTTAGCAGCAAACCGGATGTCCCAAACATAACAAGGGCAGCTGGAAGCAGTAGTAGACAGTGGCACTATTATGCAGTTAGAATGCCACCGGCCGTGTATAACTGGCAGCGAGCTTCACCAGCTCTGCCAACTGGAGGGACAAAACGGCCATTAAGGAGATGGACATGAGGGCAGGAGTACTCACAAGCGAGTGTCATATTCTTCCTCGGATGACGAGTCGATGTACGGAACCTGCAGCAATTGTTCTGGCAAGGCCGGCCACATCTGGAAACCATCTCCTCTTACAATCTTTAGAGGGGGAGGCTTGTCTTTCATGGCCTCCATTTCGGCCTCCGTCCTCGGAAACGGGAACCACCGCACGCCTCCTGCGCACCCGAGGTCCGCCACCCAATTCACCCTCTTACGTTGGGCCTCTAGTTCAGCTTTGGTGCAGGTGGTCGGAGCTACCGGAGGTTCAGGGACAGTGGCCTCTGGGGTAACGGTGGCAGCTGCTGCTTGACGCCGGGCCTCAGCACATTCCTCTGCCCGCCGGCAGCTGTCCTGCCGCTCCTTCTCTTCCTCACGTCTCACCGCATCCGGAGGGGGATATCGTTCCTCCAGCCCCTGCAGCACGATGGGCTCCCAGAAAAATGCGGGACTGAGGTAAGCCTGGCTTTGCAGATGGGTGGTTCGGGCCGGTTCCACTTGCACTCCCTCCGTCTCAACCGGATCTGTCCCCTCTTTCTCAGGGTCCCAGGTTTCAGCCGGCGCCTTCGGGCGAGTGACTGCGGTAGCGTAGGGGCCCCGTAGACTTTCGGCGGGGGTGTACTCCACGATCTCTCCCACAGTTAAATTATGGAGATGCTCCGGGAGGTAGTGCCGCTTCACCGACCGCCGGTTCACATAGAAGTCCCGGCCAGTTCCCAACTCCTGGATAAACCCGTAGCCTTTTTCCTTATCAAAGGACACCACGATCCCGCGGCGCCTTTCTAGCTGGGGCTTACCCGGAAAGGAGTCTCCTTGTATGGACTTGGCCATTTCTTCAAACCGCTTTTTCCGGCTGGTGTTCTTTTTAGCCACCGCGGCTCTCAATTCTTCCATAATAGCCGGCCATTCTGCGTGCCGGCGACGGATCGGTGGGGACTGAGGACGAGTGATACTCAAGTCCATGGCCTGGGCCCAGGGGGTGGCCGTCCAGGCTAGAGGGTCCCACGGCCCCAACTCAGGAAAGTCCGGAGGAGTGGCGCCCCACTCGCACGTGGCATCGAACTCCGGCTCTTCCGCGTACGCCATCTCTTCACTCACTGGGTGCAGAGTCGACACTGACTCCTCCCACACACGGGGCCGGTCTACCTCAATCTGAGGCCCGCCTCCCGGGCGTAACTCTTCAAGGTAGTCAGTCGCGTCGTCACTCCTCAAGGTGGGTGGCGCTCCAGGGCAATCGTCTCCTCCTTCTTCTTGGAAGGTTTGAGCGCCAAATATTCGCGCCTCTGCACATCCTGATGGCGCAGTAAAAAGCCTCATGGCGTCGGCGGCCATTTTAGATGTCCTGATGCTGCAATTCACTGACAGCAAGCAGGATGATGAAAAGTCCAATAAAACACAGTCCACAAATGCGATTTTCTCTCTGGGGGTAGCGCAACACAGTACAGCGTCTCTGATTCCTCCCAGGCACAATTGTAATCCACAGGTTTAGAAATAAAGGTGCAGTCCTCGCAATACGGTGGTGGAATAGTTAAAGCACACAGTTCACACTTCTCTGCACTTCAGAAGTATGCGGATCCTGTTCGTGACGCCAAAAAGAGCGATGCAGTGTCCCAGGGGGTCAGTAGTGTATGCTGGGCTTTGTAGTGCAGATTGACTCACTAACCTGGGATCCACTGTCGTCTTCAATTTTGGTCAAATACTGGAACAGGCAGGTATTTAAAAGTTCGTGACGCCAGTGTCAATTAAACGGTGACACGCCGTGTAGGATATTGTAGAAGAACGAAGCAAGCACAGGATAGCCAACAAAAACTGGAACTTTACTGAATATCAGTTATAATCATACATGGACGCAGTTGGAAGCGCCGTTCCATGAAAGACAGTTGGTTTTCTATAAGAATACAGGTGGTTCTTGGAATTACAGAATGGCCGGTCTTAGCAATGTATAATACAGAGTGTTGATTGCAGGAGATGCAGTACAGGCGGCTTGCACACTATTCCTGACCGGTCCTGACACATGTGACTTTCTCTCCAAGGTCTAATGCCCTTTATCTGGCGTACCCTTGAAGCTGTCCTTATCTAGTACCTCCTCTGTTATCTTGAGTACCTCTTGCTTTATCTGATCGGCCTCTGTGGTATTCTGTGTCTTGGCTGATGGCTTGCTTATGCTGTCTCAGCTAAACGGATGATGACTCAGGAGGGGAACCTTTTCCTTGGATCCGGAACCCGGTTACAGGGCCTTTACTACCCTCTCCTAGTCGGCAGGCTTCAGGCCTGCTCTGCTCTCACAGGCCCATAGCCGCTTTCACTCAGACACAGGATCATTTCTGACCTCTGCTCCCACTGTCTGAACACTGCTGTTACTTCCTGACTGGGCCTTATATAACCTAGGGTTCCCTAGCTCCCTCTAGTGACTCAGAGCTGGAATGACACCCTAGCCGGCCTGCACATGCACGTTTCACAGTAACAGGAAAATACATAGCAGTACATTGACAAGATATTCTATACCAACCTCCCCATAAATACAGGGGGAACAACAATACCCAAGTGACCCTTCTGTAGTGACGGGGTATTACTCTCCCGTACACTACACATATGATACAGGCCTTACGGATGCTCCAAAGGCAGGTTGTGTTTCTAAAATGTGGTTGGGTTTCTCAAATGAAGGAAAAAATATATTCATTTTCACTTATATTTTTTCTATCTCAGGCCCTGACACACAGAAGGTATTCAAAATATGTCACAAGTCACTGCAGACACCCTCTAGAGAAAAAGTATTTAAAATGATGAAAAAAATATAGTAATTTTTACTATCTCTGGCCCTAAAACAAGGAAGGTGTAAGGATCTGGACTTGAACCTGGGACCTCTGCTGTGTCTGGCGGTGCCTCTACTTGCTGAGCCACCTGAAGTGCTGGACAGTTCCTTAGACTATTCCTTGAATGATCTTGTCTTGAATCTTGTTTGCCTTGAACCTTGAACCCCTTGCTCCTCCCATGAACTTCCTGATTTAAGCCATGTCTCTGCACTTCCTGGTTGCCAGATTATTGTGCCTTTACCAGCCAATATCTTGCTCTTGTCTATACTGCTGCCGACCGTATCTCTGCTACCATCCGTTACTGACATTTGGCTTGTTCCTCGACTACGCTCCTGCTTAATCCCAACCTGCACTATTTGTTACCGACTTTGGCTTGTTATTCAACCACGCTTCTGCTTGATCCCTGTCTGCTATATCTGCTACTGGACCTTGGCTTGCTCACCTCCTGCTGGGGCTATCCTGAGGACCGCGACCTGGTACTAACACGCAGCAAAGTCCATCTCCACCATCAGGAGCTCTGGCGAATACCGGTTAGTACTTAGACCCCGCACCTCAGGTGAACCCGTGTCATCAGCCAGGGTGGCCAGTGTGAATATCTGCTCCGCTGCTATAGCTACTGGCCTCCGAGCCTGATTCCAGACCGTGACAGAAGGTATTAGACAGATGTCAAAAGTCACTGCAGACACCCTCTTTAGAAAAAGTATTGAAAATGAAGGAAAAAATATATTAATTTTAACTTATATTTTTCTTGTCTCTGGGCCTGACACACAAAAGTTATTGGACAGATTTCACAAGTCAGAAAAAGTATTAAAAAAATACACTCATTTTCAATTATATTTTTCCTATGTCTGGCCCTGACACACAGAAGGTATTGGACAGATGTCACCAGTCACCCCTATAGAAAAAGTATTGAAAATGAAGAGAAGAAAATAGTATTATTGTCACTTATATTTTTCCTATCTCTGGCCCTGATACACACAAGGTATTGGACAGATGTCACAAGTCATTGCAGACACACTCTTTTGAAAAAGTATTGTAAATTATAGGAAAAATATAACTGAAAACTAGTATATTTTCTCTGTCTCTGGCTTTGACACACAGAAGGTATTGGACAGATGTCACAAGTCAATGCAGACACCCTCTATAGAAAAACTATTGAAAATGAAGAAAAAAATATAGTAATTTTCACTTATATTTTTCCTGTCTCTGGGCCTGACATACAAAAGTTATTGGACAGATTTCACAAGTCAATGCAGACACACTCTATAGAAAAAGTATTTAAAATGATAAAAAAAAATACACTCATTTTCACTTATATTTTTCCTATCTCTGGTTCTGACACACAGAAAGTATTGGACAGATGTCACAAGTAGAGTTGAGCGGACACCTGGATGTTCGGGTTTGACGGGTTCTGACGAACTTTTGAAAAAAGTTTGAGTTCGGGTCCCGAACTTGACCCCGAACCCGAACCCCATTGAAGTCAATAGGGACCTGAACTTTTGAGCACTAAAATGGCTGCAAAAATTTCATGGAAAGGGCTAGAGGGCTGCAAATGCCAGCAAAATGTGGTTAAGAGCATGGCAAGTGCTCTGCAAACAAATGTGGATAGGGAAATTACTTCAAATAACATAAAATAAGTAAAAAAAATAAAATAATAATCTTGATCTAGGAGGACCAGGTCCATATGGAGTAGGAGGTTGAGGAGGCGGTGGATGTGGTGGTGGATGTGGTGGTGGAAGCGGCGGCGGTGGAGGAGGAGGAGGTAGCCTACACTGCTTTTTGGTTTTAAATTTTATTTTTAAAATTAGGGTACACCCCAAAACATTGGGAAATATAACCTGTGATAACCCTCTCCAGTCATGCTATACACACGTTCACACAATACATTGGCTGCAGGGCAGGCCAGCACCTCGAAGGGGTACAGATCAAGCTCAGGCCATGTGCCCAATTTGGAGACCCAGAAGTTGCAGGGGCTGACCACTGTCAGTCAGTTTGTGTAGGCGTGTGCACACTTACTGCTCCACCATGTTGCACATCCCCGTGATGTTCACGACCCAAAAATTGATGAATTTCACCAGACTATATGACTGAATTTTTAATTTTTTTTGTTTTACCTGTCTACTAGGTATGGCAGTGGTACTATACACCCAAAAATTGGTTAATTTTTTCAGAAAATGTAAATGACAAATATTTTTTTTTTTGTTTAACCTGTGTACTAGGTCTGCTCATTTACATTTTCGAGTAAGATTTACAGATTTTTGGGTGTATAGTACCATTATCATTTGTAAATTTCACACGAAAATGTAAATAACAAAGTAGTGAAATGATATAAAATAAAACACGTACAAAAAAACAAATTTGATTTATGAGATGGAGTTCCATATGGAGTAGGAGTTTGAGGAGGTGGTGGACGTAGCGGAGTAGGTGGAAGCGGCGGTGGAGGAGGACGAGATAAAACCAAACCTGTGTTGGCTAATTTAATTTTTTTAAATTAAGGTACACTACAAAAGAGTGTGGAATATCCAAAATACAAACATGAGCAATTGCGCTGCAGTATAACAACGTGATATGACAGGCTGGTTAAAACTGTAAAAAAAAACTGGTGTGCACACCATAGGGTAATTCTGTGAGTATAAAATTGTAGGCAGAGAGAACTTGCAAGGCTCACCTTACGTGGTTGTGCAAATGTGGGCACAACATTAATGAGGGTTTATCTCACAAGCCTGGACGTCTGGATATAGCGGTCTGCAGCCACGGGATCATGGAAAATCTTCAAATGGAGAAGCCTGGAGCCCCCAAGAAGATGATGAACACAAAGGAAACAAAATGCGTCCCACGGCGCGAAATACCGTCAACCAGTCACTAGGATCAAGAAGGAATTTTTTATTGCAGCGATACAACGCGTTTCGGGGAATCCCTCCCCTTCATCAGGTACAAAGAAGCTGCACAAGTTTAACAGCAGGAAACTACACACATTTATACATACAAAGGTACCGCCTATAGGGAGGTCACAAGGTCAGGGGGTGTTGCCTAGATGGATATATGGCGAATGTAATGTGCATATCAGCAAGTCCTCAAAACGAACTGCCGATATGCACACCCCGATTGTGCTTATACAATATGAAATGAAAAATCACACTGATAATTGTCTATTTGATAAAGACCTCACTGTTACAAAACTGTTAGTTACACTGTTACAAAACTGTTAATTACACTGTGTGCGGTCGGTCAGGACTTCAGGGACCCGTAACTCCCGAACCCTTGGACCGACGGAGCCGGATTTTGGATATGTTGTTCCCCTACACCAGGACTGTCTGAGGATACCGAATGTAAAGATGTTCCCCCTGGTTTTGGGGTACATCCAGAACTTGGGTAACATTGTGTGTGGGTTGATTATGTTAAAGGCTTATCTGAGGGGAGGAGACGTGGGGGCTGTCCCAGACGTGTAATTGTGTATTGTGGTAATCATGTAAATGTAGCCCTTCCCAGGGCAGGATTGCATAAAAGAAGGCCCCGGGTCAATAAACATCAGTCTTGCTTAACCTTCAAATCGCAGCCTCGACTCGTTTGTGGAGGGGGGAACGATTATCCTAGCTGAAAGATCATTACCGGGATTGTTCTACATTTACAGGATCCTTCTGGATACCGAGACGAAGCGGCTCCTCTCTCTCTCCCTAAGCAGAGATCCAGACTATCCAAGCGGTCCAGCTCCCAGCTAGCCGGGGAGTAACCGTAACATTTGGTGGCAGCAGTGGGATTGTCCTGGATTTCCTAGGAGAGGTACTGAACGGATGGAGAGCGCTTACGAAAAATTGAAACGTGCGACCTTGAAGGATTTACTCGAAAGCAGAGGGGGGAACGCCAGCAACCGTCCGAGAAGGGAACTGATCGCAGAACTAACCGAACTGGATCAGGGCTTCACGATGGCAGAAACCCCAACCACGAGTAGTGACGAAAAGACCAGGATTGTTCGGGAGAGGCTCTCTCTATACGGGCCGAACCCACCTATGGAACTGGTACAGCAGTTGATGGCAGAAGCGGACGAGGATATACGGAAGGCTCGAGCCCACGAACTCAGCCTAGTGACCGCACACCGCAATGCCGAAGCACCGCAGGTAATCTTTCCTGTCGGAAACGCCGGGAGGCCAAAGATACCCTATGCGGCTTTTAGACCCTTCCTAGAGAGCGAGACAGGTATTGATAAATATTTAGCGGACTTCGAGAGGCAATGTGCCCTGCACCAGATTCCCAACAGAGAGTGGCCCACGATATTGTCTGGAAAACTATCCGGGCGAGCTCTGGAAGCATTTCGGACTCTGGGCGCTGAGGAAGTGACACAGTATGCGCTGGTCAAAGAGACACTGTTGCGGCGGTACGCTGTAACTCCTGACACGTATCGCCGACAATTTCGTAGCACGAGAAAGAAGCCTAACGACACACATATGGAATGGGCGCACCGAATGCGGAGAGCGGCAAATCACTGGATGAGCGGAAGTAAAGCTGTGACTGGTGAGGAAATTTTACAATTATTTCTCTTAGAACATTTTTATAATGGCATGGAGCAGCAGGGGAAGGAATGGCTGCGAGACAGACGACCCTCTACCTTAGAAGAAGCAGCCAAATTGGCCGATGAACATTACGACTCCCGTCTACACGAACCCACGAACTACCGAGCCCCAGCACGGGTCGAACACAAAGATGTTTACCGCACGCCACCACGTACTGAATTCCGAGCCTCGGTGCCCGCGGGCCCCGCACGGTACTCAGGACCACCGAGTAACAACTCTGATCGCCCCAGACCGACCTGCTACCAATGCAAGCAACCAGGGCACCTCATGGCTAGCTGCCCCCTTAATGCACACCAGACCCCCCGGAATTATAATTACCCCCCTGGGTCATCTCGTCCTGCCCGGGCGCTCTGTGTTAACCAAGAAGCCCCTATGGAGGAATATTTGGGACCACTTCACGAAGCAGATCCGGTATATGCTGCTTCGGATAACCGCCAGCACCATCGGCAGAAGGTATGGCTCGAGGGCCGATCTACCGAGGGGTTAAGAGACACGGGGGCTACCATTACACTAGTCCAGAGCCATTTGGTGCCGGAGCACAAGCGATCAGGGCAGACTGTGGCCGTTAGAGTGGCGGGGGGGGATGTGTACAAAATTCCGACCGCTAAAGTACATCTTGATTGGGGAGTGGGAAAGGGGTCCGTAAACGTGGGCATAATGGATAATTTACCTGCCGAAGTACTACTGGGCAACGATTTGGGCCCCATGACTTCTGCCTATGCTCCAGTGGACAACAACGAGGCAAACCCAGTGACTACCAGAGCCCAAGCCCGAACGGAGCAAGAACTATCACCGGTGCGGGAGACACAGGTAAGACCTACCCCGACCTCGACTGACCTGTTAGGTCCCATACCCTGGGACACCCCAGATGCTTTCGAGACAGAGTCTAAGACTGACCCGACATTACAAAAGTACCGGGAACGAGCAGAGACCGGAGGGAGCGGGTCAGATAACGAAACCTTTTTATGGGAAAAGGGAAAGCTGTATCGCTTGACGGAGAAAAGGGAGCAGCAGAGGCGACAGCTGGTAGTGCCCCACAAATACCGTCGAGAAATACTCAAGATAGGACATGACATTCCCTTGGCAGGCCACCTAGCTGTAACCCGCACACTACACCGTATTACTCACACATTCTTTTGGCCAGGGGTACACGCTGATGTTAGGACTTATTGTAAGACCTGCGATGTGTGCCAACGAGTAGGGAGGAGAGGCGATCACCCTAAAGCTCATTTAGTAAATATGCCCATTGTGGAGGAACCCTTCAGCAGGGTTGCTATTGACCTAGTGGGACCGCTGGCTACCCCTAGTCCCTCCGGTAAGCGATACATTCTTACCGTAGTGGACTACGCTACCAGGTACCCGGAAGCTGTCGCCCTATCCAACATCCAAGCGGATACGGTAGCGAATGCGCTGGTGCAGGTGTTTTCCCGGGTAGGATTTCCGAAAGAAATCCTGTCCGACCGAGGCACCCAATTTACGGCCGAATTGACTCAGCAACTCTGGCAGGTTTGCAAAATTAAGTCCCTCCTGAGCTCTCCATACCACCCCCAGACAAACGGACTTTGTGAGAGGTTCAACGGGACCCTCAAACAAATGCTCAAAACATTTACTCAGGAATACCGAGACTGGGAGCGTTTTCTGCCACACCTCCTATTTGCTTATCGGGAGGTGCCCCAGGAAACGACCGGGTTTTCGCCCTTCGAGTTGCTCTACGGAAGAAAAGTACGGGGACCCCTAAACCTGATCCGGGAGCACTGGGAGGGAGAGATGGAGACTGACGGTGTCCCCATTGTGCCGTACGTGCTGGAACTCAGGGACCGAATGGAGCAATTAGCTAAATCAGTGCAGGCTAACCTCCAGTCGGCCCAGAGAAGACAGAAGGTGTGGTACGATCGGGGGGCCCGAAAGAGAATCTTTACCCTAGGACAAAAGGTGTTAGTGCTTAAGCCAGTTAAGACAGACAAATTACAGGCGTCCTGGCAGGGCCCCTATCAGATAGTGGAGAAAAGGGGAGACACCACCTACGTAATAGCTAGCTGCCATGACAGCAATCTTAGAAAGACATTCCATGTGAACATGCTCAAGGAATATCTTGAGCGGCCGGAGAACGTGACGGCCATATGCTGTCCCCCTCAGGAAGACCCCGACAGTCTACCCATTCCAGATCTGTTAGAAAAAAGTCCCCACGCAGATATAGTAGCTCAGGTCAAGATAGGGGACCGACTTAGCCCCACTGAAAGGGAGCAGCTTAACCAACTCCTGCAGTCCAAAAGCCCCACTTTCTCCCAGAAGCCAGGGTACACTACCTTAACCACCCACCAGGTAGATACCCCGGGACAAGCTCCTTTACGCCAGGCTTCTTACCGAATCCCCAAGGCAGTTAGGGCAGAGATGAAGAAGGAGATCGATGAGATGCTCCAACTCAAGGTAATTGAGCCCTCCGATAGTCCCTGGGCTTCTCCAGTGGTCCTGGTGCCCAAAAAAGATGGTACAACCCGGTTTTGCGTAGACTATCGGAGGCTCAATGAAAAGACAGTGACGGACGCTTACCCTACGCCCAGGGTAGACGAGCTACTCGATCGTATAGCCAGGGGAAATTATCTGACCACCATCGACCTCTGCAAGGGTTACTGGCAGATTCCCCTGGCCCAGGAGGCTGTCCCCAAGTCAGCATTCGTCACCCCGTTCGGCTTATATCATTTTAAGGTAATGCCGTTTGGGATGAAGAATGCCCCAGCTACATTCCAGCGCTTGGTCGATAGGCTCCTGGATGGCTTCCAGAGTTTTGCTTGCGCATACCTGGACGACATAGCGATCCACAGTGAGTCCTGGGGGGACCACTTAGCTCACGTAGGAATGGTTCTGGATCAGATCCGGACTGCGGGCCTGACTCTGAAGCCAGAAAAATGCCACTTTGGGATGGCCGAGGTACAGTACCTGGGTCACCGGGTGGGGTGTGGGAAACAGCGACCAGAGCCGGCCAAGATAGAAGCTGTTGCCAATTGGCCCACCCCCACCACTAAGACTCAGGTCCTAGCATTCCTGGGCACAGCAGGGTACTACAGACGGTTTGTACCAGACTACAGCACACTTGCCAAACCCCTGACTGACCTGACCAAGAAAAACTTACCTCGACAGGTCCTGTGGTCTCCCCACTGTGAAACGGCTTTCCAAGCTCTCAAACTTGCTCTTGTCAACGCTCCCGTCTTGGCGGCCCCAGCCCTTAACAAACGTTTTATCGTCCATACAGACGCTTCCATGTTCGGGCTGGGAGCTGTCCTCAGCCAAGTAGGCGAAGACGGAGGGGAGCACCCAGTTGTCTACATCAGCCGTAAGCTCCTGCCACGCGAAGTCAGCTATGCAGCGGTAGAAAAAGAGTGTTTGGCTTTGGTGTGGGCACTAAAGAAATTGACTCCCTATTTGTATGGACAAGAGTTCACTCTGGTTACTGACCATAACCCGTTGGTGTGGCTAAACCGGGTCTCGGGGGATAACGGCAGACTTTTACGTTGGAGTCTGTCATTACAACCCTTCAACTTCACCATTACCTACAGACCTGGGAAACAGAATGGCAACGCTGACGGGTTGTCCAGACAAACAGACCTCAGCCCAGCATAACCCGCGGTCTGGACAGCCTTAGTCTGCCCCGAAAAGGGGTCAGACAGTGTCTGCCAGAGTGTTCCACAAAAAGGGAGCACTGTTACAAAACTGTTAGTTACACTGTTACAAAACTGTTAATTACACTGTGTGCGGTCGGTCAGGACTTCAGGGACCCGTAACTCCCGAACCCTTGGACCGACGGAGCCGGATTTTGGATATGTTGTTCCCCTACACCAGGACTGTCTGAGGATACCGAATGTAAAGATGTACCCCCTGGTTTTGGGGTACATCCAGAACTTGGGTAACATTGTGTGTGGGTTGATTATGTTAAAGGCTTATCTGAGGGGAGGAGACGTGGGGGCTGTCCCAGACGTGTAATTGTGTATTGTGGTAATCATGTAAATGTAGCCCTTCCCAGGGCAGGATTGCATAAAAGAAGGCCCCGGGTCAATAAACATCAGTCTTGCTTAACCTTCAAATCGCAGCCTCGACTCGTTTGTGGAGGGGGGAACGATTATCCTAGCTGAAAGATCATTACCGGGATTGTTCTACATTTACAGGATCCTTCTGGATACCGAGACGAAGCGGCTCCTCTCTCTCTCCCTAAGCAGAGATCCAGACTATCCAAGCGGTCCAGCTCCCAGCTAGCCGGGGAGTAACCGTAACACTCACAATCACATGGCATGGCTGCGCCCATAAAGAGGCCGGCCTTAGAGTAAAAAGCAATTACAATTGCATCAGAATGCGCATCTAATCCACCCATAATCGCGCATACTAATGATGCAGTCCTATTGAGTGTTCCGGATCCGCATCACATGAGCGGGGCCGGGTCACGTGGAGGCCGTTACCTAGCTTCAAAGATGCTTCAACGGCAAGAGAGCCGTCTGCTATTAAGAAGCTGGTTACGTCTCCCGGCCCAACGTCACGTGATGATGGCCAGATCACGTGGAGGCCGCTGCTAGGTGACAGGGACGCTCTAAGGATATAAGAGTGATCCGCTGTTATTAAGAGCAGTAACAAGATGTTAAATCAGTCTGACTTATAATAGAAAAGCAAAATTAGAATGCGACCTGTGAACTAGTTGGAACAACCACACCTGTATATACATCCAATAGGGTCACTTGCTATACACACTAGTATCCATCCATACTGTTGACCGTGCCCACATTTTCAGAATTTTCTGACTTGCAACTTATTAGCAACTACCAGCTAGCAAGCCAGATTTCTAGCCCAGACCCTCAACTGTACAGAGGATTTATTTATTACCTGTCTCTGTGCATGTTTTTGAGACTGGTTGCCTGATGGTCACAGACTGTGACATATAGGCTTTTTGCCCCCTTTTTAAACGGACTTTAAATAAAGGTTTTGTTTTTTATTTTTAAACGTTCATCAGGCTGTGAATTTATTAGCATTCAGGAACGTCTACCCACTTATCTGTTACAAGTGTGAACTAGCAAAAGTTATGTACCTACCCTGCCCATGTTTGCTAGACCACGTGTCTGTGGTCAAATGTATCTTGGCACTGACACTGTGTGCCAGAGATATATTCACTTGCCACTGAACATGGCCATATAGCTCTGGGATGCCCTTCTGGGAGAAATATTTACTTCTGGGGACTTTCCATTGCGGTCTGCCAATGGCCACCAATTTTCTAAATACCTCAGAGTCCACCAGTTTATATGGCAGTAGATGGCGGGCTAGCAGTTCTGACAAGCCAGCAGTCAGCTGTTGAGCAAGAGTTATCCGGCATCATCAACTTTTTATGCTCGAACATTTGGGCCACGGAAGTCTGCCTTCTGCCAGATGAAAGTGACGACGGCATGGTGAAAGATGGAGTGGAGGAGAAATGGGAGGAGAAGGAGAATGAGAAGCGGCAGGACGTGGAGTGCCGGGATGTGGCTTCTGACGGTGTTGCTCCCACTGAGCTTGGTGACGGGAGGTCAGGTGCCTTCTTAAGGCGGTCGTCCCTAGGTGAGTGTTGGGCTTACCGTGACTTCAGGGGCGTAGCGTGGGGGTGGCATTGCCCCGGGCGCATAGTTGCTGGGGGCGCCATGCAGCAAACACTTCAATGAGGGTCATGCGAGCCTATGGCTCCCGTCCCCTCCGTTCTTCCTCACAGCTTTCAGGCTAGTGGCCTGAAGCCTATGCGGCAGTAGAGCGAGCGTAGTGTCAAGAATGTAGTTGATCCTGGGAGGTATGATGTCAGGGGAAGAGGCGGAGTCTCATCATCCAGGGGGCGGGCCTAATGATGTGCGGGAGATTCTACAGAGCAGGAGCAGAGTCTGCAGGTAAGTATGTGGAGGGGAATAGTGACTGTTATTTTTACTTGGGGGGCTTTTTGCAGGGGCTGAAGGGAGAAGGAATCACCTTTGTATTGGAGACTGTATGTTAGAGGGGTCTGAAGAGAAGGTGGGGGGTGATATTTACATGGGACTGTATGCTGGAGAGACTGAAGGCAGCGGTGGTGATATTATTTTACATGGGACTGTATGCTGGAGGGGCTAAGGCAGGGAAGTGATGTGTCTTACATGGGACTGTATGCTGGAGGGGCTGAAGGCGGGGGGTTGTATCTTACATGGGACTGTATGCTGGTGGAGCTGAAGGCAGGACGAGTTATGTATTTTACATTGGACTGTATGCTGGAGGGGCTGAAGGCAGGACGAGTGATGCATTTTACATGGGACTGTGCAAGAAGGGCTGGAAGGCAGGGGTGTGATGTATCTTACATGGGACTGTATGCTGAAGGCAGATGGCAAAGAGAGGGAGTGTGATATTTACATAGGACTGTATGTTGGAGGGGATGAAGGCCTGGGAGTGATGCATTTTACATGGGACTGTATGCTGGAGGGGCTGAAGGGGGGGGGCATAATTATTACTATAATACTACAGGGGGCCATTATAATATTAATAATATTAATACAGAGGAGGAAATAATAATAATATAGAGGGGCCAGTATATATTATAATTATACAGAGGGCATTATAGTTATGGTCACTATGGGGGAGGTCTGTTATCTGAGGAGATGAGACGCGGCTGAAAGAAGTTATCATGGCGGTCCTATCTCCGAATGAAGATGCTGAGGAAAGTCTACATCACAGGAGATGTCACTGGATTGTTGTGCCTTTTCATAGGTAAATGCAATGATATCCAATTTATTTTAGTCAAGATGGATGTTCATTACCTTTAAGAGCCATGCTCGACTATAGTTACAATTTTGTATATCTTGAGTAGTCCACGGTAAGGTCGCACAAAGGTTTCTACTCTTCAGTGTTATTCTTCTCATGAATGTACCAGTCTGAGAAGAGGCCTTCTTGTCTACTTTTAAATTTATGACAAGAGATAAAGATAAGCTCTATGCAGCTGGTGATAATTACCTATACAATTAGGCATTTATTAATGAAGCAAAATATATAATATGTATGTATTCATTTAATGAGCCTTAGTCCTTAGCATAAGACAATCAGTAGAATATATTAATATATATTATACTGTTATATGTTATGAAGACAACATGTATCCAGTATATTATATATATTTCTCATTAGGAGAATCTTTGTCTCTAAAAGAGTGTCTGTGAAGATGTGTGTTTTGTAACCATAAATCACATCTTTTGGTGTGTCAAGAGGAGGTACTGATATCTCTGTGAGAAAACAAGGACATTGAAGTTATTTACGATTTACAAATAAACTGTGTGAGAAACATTCAAAGAGACGCCTAGAGGTCTGTCTCTAATTGCTACAAGTGTCAGAATTAATCCCTATAGCTTTGAATTAAAGCTTTTAAGGTCAAAATGTATATTATACCTTTATTCAGACTTACAGAAGTTAACCCTTTATACTATGATGCAAATAGCTTACACAGCAGTGCCACCTAGGTATAAGTAGGTGACATTACAACAGTAGCAAAAGTGCATTCTGGGTAAGGTTATGATGTCATTTCTTATCAATAGTCACGCCCATCCGACAATGATTGGAAAGCTCCAAACTAGGAAGGTGTGTCTAACTGATAAGTTTGTGATCATAAACCATACACAAGGGGGGGGGGGGGAGAAAGGACAAAACACACACAAGTAAGGGAGGAGAAGGAGACAAGTTGAGCTCTCTATCAGGATGGAAGCCATGGTTACATACGCTATGATGGACCACCCAGCTTTCCTAGGAGCAGAAGTGAGATTTCTACTAGGACTTGGTAAGAGACACAGACAATGATATTTCATTTTATTAAGACTAATTTGATAGTGTGGGTGAAATTATACCATCTAGATTGGCAAATAAATAAATAAATTGATCATCTCCATGTTGAGATGTAGTCTTAGGATGTTGTGAGACTTCATTCTACCTGCAGAAGAATCAAGACTTATAATCTAGCAAAGCATTAAATAATTGCTTTTATATATATATATATATATATATATATATATATATATATATATATTGATAGAACATTCTTCGCCAAGCTAAATGATGGATTCCCACAGGAAAGACTTGTTTCAAGTCCTTCCCATTTAAGATATGGTCTAGGAAAGATCCTAGATCCCTGTTATTTGTCTTAATAGTCTTACCAAAGTTATATGTGTGAAAATAGTCCAGGATGGGGCGGAAGGATACAGTTATCTATTCTAAGTTATATCCTTGATTGGATTTACCCATGCCTGAAGTCAAATGATGTGTAGTTGGTTAGAGGGGGGTGGAATGTATTTAGCATTCCATATTGATGTCTAGGATTAGACATGCCCATCCTGATATCATGAGGTTTTCTCTGAACAGAAGTGATGTATATAAATTATGTTCCTATTTGATATCCTAACCTAATAATAGCTTGGTTATAATGTGACAAGTTATTTCCACTCACATGTATTGTTAAGCTTGTAATGCTTTATATTAACGCTATATATATTCATTTGCATGTATCATTGTGTTTATTTACTTATATATGTTTATAATCTTGTAACCAATAAGGCTACTTTCACACTAGCGTTCGGCTGTCCGCTTGTGAGCTCCGTTTGAAGGGGCTCACAAGCGGACCCGAACGCTTCCGTCCAGCCCCAATGCATTCTGAGTGGACGCGGATCCGCTCAGAATGCATCAGTCTGGCGGCGTTCAGCCTCCGCTCCGCTCAGCAGGCGGACACCTGAACGCTGCTTGCAGCGTGCGGATCCGTCCAGACTTACAATGTAAGTCAATGGGGACGGATCAGTTTGAAGATGACACACTATGGCTCAATCTTCAAACGGATCCGTCCCCCATTGACTTTCAATGTAAAAGTCTGGACGGATCCGTTCAGGCTTATTTCACACTTAGAAATTTTTTGACAATATAATGCAGACGGATCCGTTCTGAACGGAGCCACCGTCTGCATTAATATGAGCGGATCCATTCAGAACGGATCCGCTCGAACGCTAGTGTGAAAGTAGCCTAAATCTGCATATTTTTATAATACCTGTGTATTATTGTATAATGCAGAACTACATGTTTTATCATTAAAGTCATCTCACATCAAAAAGAACTTATTTATCTGAGGAAATAGTCGGACTCAGATGTGAATTGTATCAATTAGCTTGTCTACAATTCACCAGGTCATGATTTTAAGAATTTATGACAAATTTTATACATTTAATTTTTTTATGGTTAATTATTTTTATGACCATAATTAATAATTCTTAATTGAATTATTACCACCCGACAGGATGTAACAGGTATGGTGCTGTATTCTCCTGTATATTTCATAGCAATGTATGTTATGTCCATCCAAATATCTGTTTGGGGGGGGTGGATATAGAATTTGGGCCACACTGCCGTAGCCTGGCCCCAGACTTCAGGTCACACTGTGTGTGTTCTGAATTCTGGGGCCTCACACCCATCTACTACTTTATCTGTACTCAGAGTTATCCCTGTGTTATCTGTGGTGTTACATAGGACTGCAGATGACATCTACTGCATTATTTGTAAAAAGGGGACGTGGTCACAGGTTGGGGGGCGTAATACTTGGCTTGCCCCAGGGGCTGGCAACATACCCTACTCCACTGTGCAACTTATGCGTTGACAGCACAGACTGCAGATGGCAACACTATTGTCAGCAGCTGACATGTTAAAAAAAGACCACACTGCAGAGCCATATGCCGGCGTCCTGGGAGATCCAGATGTGACCGTGCATAGTGGATGGCTCGCACCAGATACATTTGCAGTCTGCTTTTTGCCTCCTGTGCACTGCGAGTTCTGCCTGCTTCTTCCCCCTATCTGCTGCTCCATCTCTCACTCTGAACTTCCGTCCTCTTCCTTTCTTGTGGGCACCCTTGTGACATCCATCGACACATCATCATTGTCACCTTCACCATCACTGACATTAGAGATCTCGGAGTAGGCAGCAACAGCAGGGACCACCCTCCTTGGGCTGATCTGGGTACTGTCGTCAGACTGCTGGGTGGCGGCCATTGCTACCTCCTCTTCCTCATCCAATGCCAAGAATGGCTGCGCATCGGTAAGGTCTGGGAATGGATGGAAAAATAATTCCTCTGACTCAAGTGGAGGGGCTATGGTGGTGCTGGTATCTTTGGGGGTGCACACAGCAGAGAGTGAGGAGGTTGCTGATACAGAGGATGAGGAGGGTGCAAAAGCGGAAGGCTGAGTGAGCCACTCAACCAACTCTGGTGCGTCCTTTGATCGCAGCTGAGCGCTAAGTGCCCTGTTGGGTGCTCAGACTCCTTACAGTAACCATGGGAGCGGAGGACGCTGGCCGCGCTAAGCAGGTGTGCGCCCTAGTCCTCCCTGCCCCCTGTTACTCGCTCCGAACTACGAGGGGCCACCGGACCTAAATTCGCTGGAGATAGTTTTTCCGGATGAGCGAGATTATACATTTTTTTTTATCAACCTTGTAGCATGAATTCTATTCACTGGTACTCAGAACCTTTCCTTGGATCCATAACCCTTCCAATGGATTAGGTATTGAAATGAGTTAGAAACTCTCTTAACATCAATGATTTTAGAAGTAATAAATTCATTTTAATCATTCACCTGTACGGGGGAAGGGGCTGCCTGTGATGGAACTATGGGTGAAATATATTTTTTAAGCAAAGATTTATGAAATACGTTGTGAATACGAAATTAATCTGGTAGCTTCAACCTGAATGATACGGGATTAATAATGTCGAGAATTTCATATGGTCCAATAAATTGTGGAGCAAATTTCCTGGAAGACACATTTAAGCGACAAATTTTTTGTGGACAACCAAACCTTTTCCCCAACCTTAAAATCTTCCCCTTTGGAATGCTTCCTATTAGCTTTAATTTTCTGAACCTCCTGAGCTTTCTCCAGGTTCACTTGAACCCGAGCCCAAACTGTGCACAGTTCTGAAGTTACACTTCAGCTTCAGGGTTAGGTGAATTGATGAACAAGAATTAAATTGAGGATGGAAACCAAAATTACCAAAAAACTGAGATACTCCAGTGGAAGAGTTCACACAGTTATTGATTGCGAACTCTGCCAAAAGAAGAGATTTCACCCATAATAGTTGATTTTCAGAGATGTAAGACCTTAAAAATTGTTCAGCAGCCTGATTCAGCCGTTCCATTAGTCTCGGGATGAAAAACTGACGAAAAGGACAATGATATCTCACATCTCTGACAAAAGGCTCTCCAAAACTTAGAAGCAAACTGAACACTCCTGTCAGATACATTGTTCTCAGGAACGCCATGCAAACGTACCACTTGCTCAATAAAAACAGAAGCCAGAGTCTTGGCATTCGGGAGCTTGGCCAGAGGAACGAAATGTACCATTTTACTAAATCTATCAACCACTACCAAAATCACAGATTGGCAGGTCAGTAATAAAATCCATAGAACTATGTGACCAGGGTCGTAACTCACCCGCAGGGCGAGTTCTAGGAATCTTGGAACTGGCACATACTTCACAAGCAGAGACAAATGAACTGACATCCCTCGATAACGTGGGCCACCAATAAGACCTGGACACCAGTTCCCTGGTGGCCTCAATACCGGGATGGCCACATAAAATAGAATCATGGCACTCACTCAGCAGATTGAGATGGAAATGACCAGGAACAAATAACTTATCTGTGGGTGTCTGCGCCAGATCTAGGTGTTGTGCTGACTCAATATCAGAAGCAAGATCCATGGATAATAAAGCCACAATGATGTTAGCCGGTAGGATAGGTTCCAGAGGAGTGTCAGGAGTTTAAAACGCACAAAAGCTTTGAGATAAAGCATCAGCTTTCACATTCTTACTTCCTGGCCTGAAAGTAATAGAGAAGTTAAAACACGTGAAGAATAATGCCCATCGGGCTTGACAAGGATTCAGATGTTTTGAAGATTCGAGAAACAATACATTTTTATGGTCAGTAAGAACAGTGATACAATGTTTGGCCCCCTATAAGAAATGTCTACACTCCTCAAATGCACATTTAATGGCTAACAATTCACAATTACCAATATCGTAATTCCTCTTGGTAGGAGAGAATTTTCGTGCAAAAAATGCACAAGGTCTTAGATTAGTGAGATTAGGGGGTCCCTGAGAAAGAACTGACCCCACCCCATGTTCAGAAGCATCCACCTCCACTACAAAAGGTTTTTCCTGATCTGGCTGAATTAAGACTGGGCATTCCTAAAAGATTTTTCTAAGGGTTTCGAAGGCTTCAGTAGCCTCCACAGATTAACAAGATCCGCCCCTTTCTTAGTAAGGTCGGTCAAAGGTTTGACAATTACCCAATTTTTTTTATAATCTTGCAGTAATAATTGGAAAACCAAAGAAAGCGCTGTAGAGCTTTAAGGGAGGATGGTCTCACCCAGTCCGTAATAGCCTGTAACTTCCCCGGATCCATATTAAACGAGTGTGCAGTGAGGATATAGACTAGATCGAAAATGTCTTCCACCCCAAAAAAAATTCTCTAATTTGGTAGACAATTGATTTCTTCTTAGAATATCAAGCACTAATCTGATGTTCATAACATTAAAATCCCAATTTGAAGAAAAAGCCCAAAAGGCATAACTAAATGTTCAAAATGTCCCTCAGGAGTGTTGAAAGCAGTCTTCCATTCATCCCCTTCTTTGATTCGTATCAAATTATATGCCCCTCTCAAAATAAGTTTGCCCCAAGAACCTGATTGAACAGATCAGGGATCAATGGAAGAGACTATTGATTTTTTTAATGGTGATTTTGTTAAATTCAAAATAGTCATTGCAGGGTCTGAGACCTCAATTTTTTTTTAACAAAAAAGAACCCCCACCCCATAGGGGACACAGAGGGTCTAATGTGTCCTTTAATTAGGCTTTCCTTAATATATTCCCTCATGGAATTGCGCTCAGGGCCAGATAAATTTTTTATATATATATATATATATATATATATACGACCCTTAGGAAACCTGGATCCCACAACTAAATCAATAGCACAGTCATAAGACCTATGGGGGGGGGGGGGGGGCAGACTCTCCAGGTCAGATGAGGAGAACACATCAGAAAAATCCTCGACATATGAAGGAAAGGTCTTAGATTCTGCGGAGACACTTGCCTGTACAATGGTAACAAGAGTTACATTTAGGACCCCATTTTTCAACCTCCCCTCTGGTCCAATTAATGACAGGGTTGTGCAATTGGAGCCAGGGCATACCTAACACCATTTCTCAGTGTGACTCACCCCTACAGTCAAAATTATTCAGGTGTACAAAACTTAACAGTTCCTCCCAACAAAGGGGTGGAATCAATGGCTACAATGTAAATAGGACTGGGAAAGGCTAAAATAGGTATCCCCACTTGAAGAGCCAACTTAAGATCAATAAAGTTAGAGGCCAACCCAGAATCTATAAAGGCACTACCTGACCCCCTATTTAATATTAACAAAATGGTAACTGGTACCAATAATTTCTTTTTAACCACCCTGGGTAGTAGCTTGTCTTTAGATCCCTCCGCTTTGGGTGACCTTCCGGTAGGAGGGACCTTGGACACTGCCAGATCCAATGATCAAAGTCACCACAGTAGAAACATGTACCAGGGCAACGGCGTTGGCCTCTTCTGGTCATACCGAGCTGCATAGGTTCGTCAGTACAAGGCTCGGACTTGACCCTTACCGGACTAGTCTCTGGTTTGGACATAACCTGTGGAAAAAAACAAATGCTCCCGTTGTCTCCACCTAATGCCTCTGTCCAGTCTCACTGCAAGAGCCATGGTTTGTTTCAGGTCCCAGGAGAAGCATAACATACTAAGATGTCTTTAAGGGTCCCAAATAGACCTGACCTGAACTGACTTTTAAGAGCAGGTTCATTCCAACCGGAGGGAGCGCAACAATTTTTGAAACTGAGTAGAGTAGTCTTCTACAAGTCAGTCATCCTGCACAAAAGATTTTATCTGATTTTCCGCTACCATTGCTCTGTCAGGTTCATCATACAGTACCCCAAAGGCCTGAAAAAATGCGTCAACTGACCTAATACACTGAGAATTGGGGGGTAACAAAAAAGCCCACTCCTGGGGGTCGCCTTGTAATAAAGGGATAATAATTCCCACTCTTTGTTGAGCAGAACCAGAAGAGTGGGGACGCAGAAGGAAATACAGTTTACAGCTCTCCTTAACCCTAAGTTCAGACCTGAGCGTTTTACAGCGCGTTCCTACGCGCTGTAAAACGCTCATCAAGGAGAAACCAATGATTCCCTATGGGAATGGTTCTCACCTGGGCGTTTTACAGTGCGTACGATCACGCTGTAAAACGCCCGACGCTCAAACAAGTTCTTTTTTTGGGGCGTTTGTCGCGCGTTCCCGTACATAGATATTCGGGAACGCGCGACAATGTGTGTTCGCTTGTCTTTGTATGCGCGATTGTAAACGCCCGTACAATCGCGCATACAGAGTGCTCGTTTCAGAACGCTCAGGTCTGAACCCAGGGTAAAGGCTAAAAAACTATTGCGATCCCTGCCTACTTGCACTTACCTGTCCTAGGTAACGGAGCGCAACTGGGTGGCGATCCCTAACCTGAGTATGTGTGGAAGAAACATACAAGACAGACAAACAAAGAATAGTCAAACAAGCAAGAACCAGAAGGACAAGGCGGTACCAGGGGGCTAGCAGGAGCAAAGTCAGAGTACAAACCGCGAGTCAATACCAGGAGAAGCAATAAGACAAGGGAGCAAGCGAGGGCGAGTCAAAGTCTGAACAGGAGTCAAATACCAGGAGATGTAATCGGACAAAATGAGCAAGTGAGGGACGAGGTCAAAAAATGAGCCGAGATAAAAACACCTGAATAGCAATGCCACAGATGAAGATACACAAGGCATATACCTTAATCACAGGCAACCTGTGGCCAGCAGGCTGCCTGTTAAATAGAGGAGGGAGGGAGTCATGTGACGTGGCCAGCGTCACATGACTTATCCCCCTGCATACAGCTGAGCGCCGAGTGCCCAGCTCGGCACTCAGACTCCTTAAAGTAACCATGGGAGCTCCGAATTTACCGCAGAGCGCCAGCGGCGCAGAGAGGTTAGTCGCGCGAAGCCGGCGCCCTGTGACACCAAAAATGAGTATTTGCTGGAAGACGGTAATTCAAACTCCATAATCAATATTTTATGGAAGCTGGTGTATCGCAGGCCACAATCAATATTTGTTGCAAGTCGTTATATCAATCCCCTCTATCAGTATTTTGTGGAAACAGGTATACAGAACCCAATAAGGAGTATTTGCTGGAAGCTGGTAAATCAAACCCCTTAATCAATATTTGGTGGAAGCCAGTGTATTGCAGGCCTCAATCAATATTTGGTGGAAGCCAGTATATCAATAGCCTGTATCGGTATTTTGTGGAAACAGGTATATAAAACCCAATAATGAGCATTTGCTGGAAGCTGGTATATCAAACCCCTTAATCAATATTTGGTGGAGGCCGGTGTATCACACCCCTCAATCAGTATTTTGTGGAAGCAGGTATATCGCAACCCTTAATCTGTTTTTTTGGAGGGCAACAAGTATATCACACCAGTTGTAATTAGGTATTTAAATATAATTTGTCTCTCTATATAGCTGCGGTATCTCAGCAGAACCGCACACAACTGCTGCACAATACAAATGCACTATAATATACTTTCTAAGTTAGAAGGTATATTATAGGTATATCATACCCCTCTATCAGTTTTTTTTGGGGGCCAAACAGGTATATAACACCAGTTGCAGTAAGTTATTCCAATAGCGTTTGTCCCTCTATCTATCTGCAGTATCTCAGCAGAACCACACACAACTGCTGCACAATGGCTGACTAATTTGCTGAAAAAATCCAGAAACTTAGGTACAATATCCCTATGGTTCATAGGACGGACGAGACATTTTCTTCTTCACTCTCAACCTTACCCTATTCCCTCACAGATTTGCAACCCATCTCTGAGGAGAGAATGATTGAAATCTTTGGAGCTCTTAGATCCTCCTCCTCGCCTCTAGACCCATGCCCGGCGGCCGTGGTGAAGTCCGCCGCGGTTGCAATGGCACCATACATTCGAGACATTATAAATAGTTCCTTTTCTAGCGGTCAGGTGCCGGCTATTCTGAAGCAGGCAGTGTTAACACCCCTGCCTAAGAAACCGGCGCTACCTGTGACCGATCTGAGTAACCATAGACCGATTTCGGGACTGCCGTTTGCTGCAAAGATAGGCGAGAGGGAGGTTGTTGCACAACTACAGGGATATCTGGAGGCCAATCACATTCTTGATGGCTTCCAGTCAGGATTCCGACCAGGAAAGGGTACTGAGACTGCTCTGGTCAATGTCCAGGACGATCTACTGATGGCATTAGACCAGAACCACTCTATGGTCCAAGTCCTTCTGGACCTATCATCTGCTTTTGACACTATTGACCATCAAGTGTTACTGAACTGGTTGAAAGTGGTAGCCAGATTAGATGGAAATACCTTGGCATGGATGGTCTCATTTCTCTAGGGCAGGGTAGAACGAGTGAAGCTGGGGGTATTTCACTCAGCCGATCTCCCACTGTCCTGTGGAGTACCACAAGGCTCGGCACTATCTCCAGTCTTGTTCAACATCTATCTGAGACCATTGGCCAACATCATCAGGAGCCACAATCTTCAGTTTCATGTTTATGCGGATGATACACAACTGTACTTTAGGCTTGCCAAAGGAACAGTTGATCAAGTTGATCTGGCCGGATGTCTCCTGGAGATCGATCACTGGATGAGTGTCAATCAACTAAAGCTTAATGGCAGCAAAACTGAATGTAATACATTCAGTGACCAGAAATTACACCCTCAGCACCCCAATGGCCATTGTCTTTTGGACCTGTCCCTGAGACAGCTATCCAGGTCAGGAACTTGGGAGTGTTCTTGGACTCCAGATTAACCCTGGCTCCTCAGATAAATCAGGTGGTTAGTACCTGTCACTACCAGCTGAAACTTCTGAGGAGGATCTTAAAATACATCGAATCCCCTCTCAGGAAAGCCTTGGTCGGAGCAGCGATCAGCAGTCGGTTGGACTATTGTAATGCCTTGTACATGGGACTCCCTAAGAAGAACTTGCATAGACTTCAACTTGTGCAGAATGCCGCAGCAAGGCTGCTAACGGGTGTTGCCCGTTGAGAGCATATCACTCCCTCTCTTAATGCCTTGCACTAGCTCCCCATCCAACAACGGGTGATGTTCAGGATTGGATGCTTCATACATAGGGTATTCCATTGTGTGGGGCCCCTGTACCTGCTACGTAAATTCACCAGGTACGTTGAGGACATTGAGGTCTAGTAACTCTGCGAATTTTAACATCCCGCAAGTTAACAAGATCAGATGTGGAGGTAGATCCTTTTTGGCTCACTGGGGCCAGATTTTGGAACCACCTACATCTGAAAATGATTACCAGTCTTCTCTCATTCAGATGTGCACTGAAAACCTTACTTTTCAAACAGGCGTTTGATCTTCCTATATAACACTAATTTTTGGTTCATATAATTTTAGGGGTTTTCCTAAATTTTAGTCTATAAATTCACGGTTGGTAATGTCCCTTCTATTTTAAAGATACTTTTTCCTCACGTTTATTAATTTTATTCTCTTCACATTCTCTATATCTCGTCCGAACCAATTTAACCTTGAGATCCCCTACCTTCCCTCCCTTTTTCTTGATTCTCCATTTGATAAGTGCTAGGAAATTGGTCTCTGGAATAGGTGCCTTATTCTCTAGGCCCCATGGCAAAGTGTCATGCCTTCTTCTATCAGCCAGCTAAGCGCATCGAGGCCCTAAGGGTAAGACTGCGTGTTCACAAGACTATACATCATCATTAGGGATGAGCGAACTCGAACCGTATAGTTCGGGTTCGTACCGAATTTTGGGGTGTCCGTGACACGGACCCGAACCCGGACATTTTCGTAAAAGTCTGGATTCGGGTTCGGGGTTCGTCGCTTTCTTGGCGCTTTTTGACGCTTTCTTGGCGCTTTTTGAAAGGCTGCAAAGCAGCCAATCAACAAGCGTCATACTACTTGCCCCAAGAGGCCGTCACAGCCATGCCTACTATTGGCATGGCTGTGATTGGCCAGAGCACCATGTGACCCAGCCTCTATTTAAGCTGGAGTCACATAGCGCCGCCCGTCACTCTGCTCTGATCAGCATAGGGAGAGGTTGCGGCTGCGACAGTAGGGCGAGATTAGGCAGATTAACTCCTCCAAAGGACTTGATTAATTGATCGATCTGCAGCTGTGGATCATTGAGCTGCTGATACTCAATTGCTCACTGTTTTTAGGCTGCCCAGACCGTTTGTCAGTCACTTTTTTCTGGGGTGATCAGCGGCCATTTTGTGTCTTGTGGTGTGTCAGCACAAGCTGCGACCAAGTGCATTTAACCCTCAATGGTGTGGTTGTTTTTTGGCTAAAGCCTACATCAGGGTGAAGCTGTCACACCAAGTGCATTTAACCAGCAATAGTCTGTTTATTTTTTGGCCATATACTACATCAGGGGCAAGCTGCGCCCGTCACCAAGTGTATTTAACCCTCAGTAGTGTGGTTGGTCAAGCTGTCACACCAAGTGCATTTAACCAGCAATAGTCTGTTCATTTTTTGGCCATATACTACATCAGGGGCAAGCTGCGCCCGTCACCAAGTGCATTTAACCCTCAGTAGTGTGGTTGGTCAAGCTGTCACACCAAGTGCATTTAACCAGCAATAGTCTGTTCATTTTTTGGCCATATACTACATCAGGGGCAAGCTGCGCCCGTCACCAAGTGCATTTAACCCTCAGTAGTGTGGTTGGTCAAGCTGTCACACCAAGTGCATTTAACCAGCAATAGTCTGTTCATTTTTTGGCCATATACTACATCAGGGGCAAGCTGCGCCCGTCACCAAGTGCATTTAACCCTCAGTAGTGTGGTTGGTCAAGCTGTCACACCAAGTGCATTTAACCAGCAATAGTCTGTTCATTTTTTGGCCATATACTACATCAAAGGCAAGCTGCGCCCGTCACCAAGTGTATTTAACCCTCAGTAGTGTGGTTGGTCAAGCTGTCACACCAAGTGCATTTAACCAGCAATAGTCTGTTCATTTTTTGGCCATATACTACATCAGGGGCAAGCTGCGCCCGTCACCAAGTGCATTTAACCCTCAGTAGTGTGGTTGGTCAAGCTGTCACACCAAGTGCATTTAACCAGCAATAGTCTGTTCATTTCTTGGCCATATACTACATCAGGGGCAAGCTGCGCCCGTCACCAAGTGCATTTAACCCTCAGTAGTGTGGTTGGTCAAGCTGTCACACCAAGTGCATTTAACCAGCAATAGTCTGTTCATTTTTTGGCCATATACTACATCAGGGGCAAGCTGCGCCCGTCACCAAGTGCATTTAACCCTCAGTAGTGTGGTTGGTCAAGCTGTCACACCAAGTGCATTTAACCAGCAATAGTCTGTTCATTTTTTGGCCATATACTACATCAGGGGCAAGCTGCGCCCGTCACCAAGTGCATTTAACCCTCAGTAGTGTGGTTGGTCAAGCTGTCACACCAAGTGCATTTAACCAGCAATAGTCTGTTCATTTTTTGGCCATATACTACATCAGGGGCAAGCTGCGCCCGTCACCAAGTGCATTTAACCCTCAATGGTGTGGTTGTTTTTTGGCTAAAGCCTACATCAGGGTGAAGCTGTCACACCAAGTGCATTTAACCCTCAGTAGTGTGGTTGGTCAAGCTGTCACACCAAGTGCATTTAACCAGCAATAGTCTGTTTATTTTTTGGCCATATACTACATCAGGGGCAAGCTGCGCCCGTCACCAAGTGCATTTAACCCTCAGTAGTGTGGTTGGTCAAGCTGTCACACCAAGTGCATTTAACCAGCAATAGTCTGTTCATTTTTTGGCCATATACTACATCAGGGGCAAGCTGCGCCCGTCACCAAGTGCATTTAACCCTCAGTAGTGTGGTTGGTCAAGCTGTCACACCAAGTGCATTTAACCAGCAATAGTCTGTTCATTTTTTGGCCATATACTACATCAGGGGCAAGCTGCGCCCGTCACCAAGTGCATTTAACCCTCAGTAGTGTGGTTGATCAAGCTGTCACACCAAGTGCATTTAACCAGCAATAGTCTGTTCATTTTTTGGCCATATACTACATCAGGGGCAAGCTGCGCCTGTCACCAAGTGCATTTAACCCTCAGTAGTGTGGTTGGTCAAGCTGTCACACCAAGTGCATTTAACCAGCAATAGTGTGGTTATTTTTTGGCCATATCCCAGTCTAATTCTGTCAGTAAATCCATACCGGTCACCCAGCGCCTAAATACTAGGCCTCAAATTTATATCCCGCTAAATCTGTCGTTACCGCTGTACTGTTCTGGCTGGGCAAGTTATTTAGTGTCCGTCAAAGCACATTTTTTGTTCTGGGTTGAAATACAATTCCCAATTTAGCAATTTCATAATTTAGTGGTTTCTGCTGTATCAGAGCTATTTGAAATCTATCCCTAAAAGGGTATATAATATTCAAGGTGCAAATAGGGTCATTCAGAATAACTTCACACACACGCTACTGTGCATTTCCAAGTCTAATTCTGTCAGTAAATCTATACCGGTCACCCAGCGCCTAAATACTAGGCCTCAAATTTATATTCAGCTGAATTTGAATACAATACATTGGGCCAAATAATATTTTTGTTGTTGTGGTGAACGATAACAATACGGAAAACATCTAGTAAGGGACGCGGACGTGGACATCGTCGTGGTGGTGTTAGTGGACCCTCTGGTGCTGGGAGAGGACGTGGCCGTTCTGCCACATCCACACGTCCTAGTGTACCAACTACCTCAGGTCCCAGTAGCCGCCAGAATTTACAGCGATATATGGTGGGGCCTGAGCAGGTACAGGCATTAGTCAATTGGGTGGCCGACAGTGGATCCAGCACGTTCACATTATCTCCCACCCAGTCTTCTGCAGAAAGCGCACAGATGGCGCCTGAAAACCTACCCCATCAGTCTGTCACATCGCCCCCATGCATACCAGGGAAACTGTCTGAGCCTCAAGTAATGCAGCAGTCTCTTATGCTGTTTGAAGACTCCGCTGGCAGGGTTTCCCTAAGGGCATCCACCTAGCCCTTCCCCAGCGGTGAAAGACATAGAATGCACTGACGCACAACCACTTATGTTTCCTGATGATGAGGACATGGGAATATCACCTCAGCATGTCTCTGATGATGACGAAACACAGGTGCCAACTGCTGCGTCTTTCTGCAGTGTGCAGACTGAACAGCAGGTCAGGGATCAAGACTGGGTGGAAGACGATGCAGGGGACGATCAGGTCCTAGACCCCACATGGAATGAAGGTCGTGCCACTGACTTTCACAGTTCGGAGGAAGAGGCAATGGTGAGACCGAGCCAACAGCGTAGCAAAAGAGGGAGCAGTGGGCAAAAGCAGAACACCCGCCGCCAAGAGACTCCGCCTGCTACTGACCGCCGCCATCTGGGACAAAGCACCCCAAAGGCAGCTTCAAGGAGTTCCCTGGCATGGCACTTCTTCAAACAATGTGCTGACGACAAGACCCGAGTGGTTTGCACGCTGTGCCATCGGAGCCTGAAGCGAGGCATTAACGTTCTGAACCTGAGCACAACCTGCATGACCAGGCACCTGCATGCAAAGCATAAACTGCAGTGGAGTAAACACCTTAAAACC
This sequence comes from Bufo gargarizans, assembly GCF_014858855.1. Taxonomy (NCBI): domain Eukaryota; kingdom Metazoa; phylum Chordata; class Amphibia; order Anura; family Bufonidae; genus Bufo; species Bufo gargarizans. Next base: position 214,234,706 of record NC_058085.1, on the reverse strand, counting down.
AAGGAAGTCACTCAGGCTCCCCCTGCTACCTCTTCTGCTGCTGCCGCCTCGGCCTCTTCTGCTGCTGCCGCCTCGGCCTCTTCCTCCGCCTCTGGAGGAACGTTGGCACCTGCCGCCCAGCAAACAGGGGATGTACCACCAACACCACCACCACCTCCGTCACCAAGCATCTCAACCATGTCACACGGCAGCGTTCAGCTCTCCATCTCACAAACATTTGAGAGAAAGTGTAAATTCCCACCTAGCCACCCTCGATCCCTGGCCCTGAATGCCAGCATTTCTAAACTACTGGCCTATGAAATGCTGTCATTTAGGCTGGTGGACACAGACAGCTTCAAACAGCTCATGTCGCTTGCTGTCCCACAGTATGTTGTTCCCAGCCGGCACTACTTCTCCAAGAGAGCCGTGCCTTCCCTGCACAACCAAGTATCCGATAAAATCAAGTGTGCACTGCGCAACGCCATCTGTGGCAAGGTCCACCTAACCACAGATACGTGGACCAGTAAGCACGGCCAGGGACGCTATATCTCCCTAACTGCACACTGAGTAAATGTAGTGGCAGCTGGGCCCCAGGCGGAGAGCTGTTTGGCGCACGTCCTTCCGCCGCCAAGGATCGCAGGGCAACATTCTTTGCCTCCTGTTGCCACCTCCTCCTACTCGACTTCCTCCTCCTCTTCTTCCACCTGCTCATCTAGTCAGCCACACACCTTCACCACCAACTTCAGCACAGCCCAGGGTAAACGTCAGCAGGCCATTCTGAAACTCATATGTTTGGGGGACAGGCCCCACACCGCACAGGAGTTGTGGCAGGGTATAGAACAACAGACCGACGAGTGGTTGCTGCCGGTGAGCCTCAAGCCCGGCCTGGTGGTGTGTGATAATGGGCGAAATCTCGTTGCAGCTCTGGGACTAGCCAGTTTGACGCACATCCCTTGCTTGGCGCATGTGCTGAATTTGGTGGTGCAGAAGTTCATTCACAACTACCCCGACATGTCAGAGCTGCTGCATTAAGTGCGGGCCGCCTGTTCGCGCTTCCGGTGTTCACATCCTGCTGCTGCTCGCCTGTCTGCGCTACAGCGTAACTTCGGCCTTCCCGCTCACCGCCTCATATGCGACGTGCCCAACAGGTGGAACTCCACCTTGCACATGCTGGACAGACTGTGCGAGCAGCAGCAGGCCATAGTGGAGTTTCAGCTGCAGCACGCACGGGTCAGTCGCACTACAGAACAGCACCACTTCACCACCAATGATTGGGCCTCCATGCGAGACCTGTGTGCCCTGTTGCGCTGTTTCGAGTACTCCACCAACATGGCCAGTGGCGATGACGCCGTTATCAGCGTTACAATACCACTTCTATGTCTCCTTGAGAAAACACTTAGGGCGATGATGGAAGAGGAGGTGGCCCAGGAGGAGGAGGAGGAAGAGGGGTCATTTTTAGCACTTTCAGGCCAGTCTCTTCGAAGTGACTCAGAGGGAGGTTTTTGGCAACAGCAGAGGCCAGGTACAAATGTGGCCAGCCAGGGCCCACTACTGGAGGACGAGGAGGACGAGGATGAGGAGGAGGTGGAGGAGGATGAGGATGAAGCATGGTCACAGCGGGGTGGCACCCAACGCAGCTCGGGTCCATCACTGGTGCGTGGCTGGGGGGAAAGGCAGGACGATGACGATACGCCTCCCACAGAGGACAGCTTGTACTTACCTCTGGGCAGCCTGGCACACATGAGCGACTACATGCTGCAATGCCTGCGCAACGACAGCAGAGTTGCCCACATTTTAACGTGTGCGGACTACTGGGTTTCCACCCTGCTGGATCCACGCTACAAAGACAATGTGCCCACCTTACTTCCTGCACTGGAGCGTGATAGGAAGATGCGCGAGTACAAGCGCACGTTGGTAGACGCGCTACTGAGATAATTCCCAAATGTCACAGGGGAACAAGTGGAAGCCCAAGGCCAAGGCAGAGGAGGAGCAAGAGGTCGCCAAGGCAGCTGTGTCACGGCCAGCTCCTCTGAGGGCAGGGTTAGCATGGCAGAGATGTGGAAAAGTTTTGTCAACACGCCACAGCTAACTGCACCACCACCTGATACGCAACGTGTTAGCAGGAGGCAACATTTCACTAACATGGTGGAACAGTATGTGTGCACACCCCTCCACGTACTGACTGATGGTTCGGCCCAATTCAACTACTGGGTCTCTAAATTGTCCACGTGGCCAGAGCTAGCCTTTTATGCCTTGGAGGTGCTGGCCTGCCCGGCGGCCAGCGTTTTGTCTGAACGTGTATTCAGCACGGCAGGGGGTGTCATTACAGACAAACACAGCCGCCTGTCTACAGCCAATGTGGACAAGCTGACGTTCATAAAAATGAACCACGCATGGATCCCACAGGGCCTGTCCGTCCCTTGTCCAGATTAGACATTAACTACCTCCCCTTAACCATATATTATTGTACTCCAGGGCACTTCCTCATTCAATCCTATTTTTATTTTTATTTTACCATTATATTGCGAGGCTACCCAAATTTGAATGAACCTCTCTTCTGTCTGGGTGCCGGGGCCTAAATATATGCCAATGGACTGTTCCAATGTTGGGTGACGTGAAGTCAGATTCTCTGCTATGACATGCAGACTAATTCTCTGCTGACATGAAGCCAGATTCTCTGTTACGGGACCTCTCTCCTCTGCCTGGGTGCTGGTCCTAAATATATGCAAATGGACTGTTGCACTGGTGGCTGACGTGAAGCCTGATTGTCTGTTACGGGACCTCTCTCCTCTGCCTGGGTGCTGGGCCTAAATATCTGACAATAGACTGTTGCAGTGGTGGCTGACATGAAGCCTGATTCTCTGCTATGATATGAAGACTGATTCTCTGCTGACATGAAGCCAGATTCTCTGTTACGGGACCTCTCTCCTCTGCCTGGGTGCTGGGCCTAAATTTATGAAAATGGACTGTTACAGTGGTGGGTGACGTGAAGCCTGATTCTCTGCTATGACATGAAGACTGATTCTCTGCTGACATGAAGCCAGATTGTCTGTTACGGGACCTCTCTCCTCTGCCTGGGTGCTGGGCCTAAATTTATGACAATGGACTGTTGCAGTGGTGGCTGACGTGAAGCCTGATTCTCTGCTATGACATGCAGACTGATTCTCTGCTGACATTAAGACAGATTCTCTGTTACGGGACCTCTCTCCTCTGCCTGGGTGCCGGGCCTAAATATCTGAGAATGGACTGTTCCAGTGGTGGGTGACGTGAAGCCAGATTCTCTGCTATGGGACCTCTCTCCAATTGATTTTGGTTAATTTTTATTTATTTAATTTTTATTTTAAATCATTTCCCTATCCACATTTGTTTGCAGGGAATTTACCTACATGTTGCTGCTTTTTGCAGCCCTCTAGCCCTTTCCTGGGCTGTTTTACAGCCTTTTTAGTACCGAAAAGTTCGGGTCCCCATTGACTTCAATGGGGTTCGGGTTCAGGACGAAGTTCGGATCGGGTTCGGATCCCGAACCCGAACATTTCCGGGAAGTTCGGCCGAACTTCTCGAACCCGAACATCCAGGTGTTCGCTCAACTCTAATCATCATTGCTTTTTTTTTTAGATCAAGGATTCGTTTGTGTCATGTGACCATGGGGTGAAGCTCTTGCTATTACTCACGCTCCGTGGTCGACCACACCGCGCTGCACTGTATCCTGACACATCATTAGGACATTGTGCATGTAAGCGCGCACTATGACCTGACGATGTATGACGTCAGGTCCCAGTGCAGCGTGCAAAGAGGAGACAAACAAAGCTGTGCAGTGTCGGCAGCATCCCTACAGGAAAGATAGGATTTCACTGGTGCAGGGGAATAATGGCTAGAAGCGGGAGATAGTGCCACTGGGGGAGTAAATGATGGAGTGAGCTGAGGTCACAGAGGATGGATGACCATGGGGCAGCTGGTGATGGCATGGGGGAGCTGATGGCTCAGAGGACCGATGGCACTGAGGGAGCTGATGGCACAGAGGACTTCCTCTGGCATTCATGTCAACACAAAAACTGTGCACCCAAAGCTTCAAGGCAAAAGTTTCCATGGTCAAGGAGCTCTGTAACGGAGCAAATGTGGATTTGCTGTGTCACTTCCACAGATTTGGTTACTACTAAAGGTGTTATCTAAGTAGTCCCCGAGGTGTTCATCCTTTAACCACTGTTCAGGCATCTGGTCTCCACTGCAGGTGAACCCCTAGACCTCTTGTAGTATTCTCTGTTCAAGTGACTGCAGCACAGGTAGACTATGTGCAGACTGCAGTAATAAAAAATCTGAGGTCAGGGCGGGCAGCTCAGGGTCAGAACATAGATCAGGCAAGGGTCAAGTCAAGCAGAAGGTAAATTGGTAAGTTCCAGCAGTCAGGCAGAAGTCTGTGTTCAGGAAACAGGCAAACGTGCTAACGGCACACCTTTGTAGGAAATTAGTTAAACATAACCTATTGCTCGGGCGCCTTTACACAGGGGAAGGTACTTAAAGTACCCCATGGTAACCAGCCATTGGATGGGGAAGATTAGTGTGTGCGCTCATTGGTTCCTATGATCGGGCCTATGACCATTTTGGATTTTTCCTCCCCACATTCCAATAGCCATAAGTTTTTAATTTTTACGTTCACATAGCTATATGAGGACTTATTTTTTTTCGAGACAAGATGCATTTTTAACGCCACCATTTATTTACAATGTCGTGTATTATAAAACAGGAAAAAAAAAATTGTGGGGCAAAATTGAAAAAAAAAAATAAACAGAATTCCGTCAAGGTTTTTGGGGTTTTGACATCACAGCATTCACAATGTACTAAAAATTACCTGACATCCTTATTCTGCGGCTTAATGCGAATTTGGCGATACCAAGCGTGAATATTTTTTTGTTTTGTTTTACAACTTAAAAAAAATAAAAGCCTTTGAAAAATCCAAATTTTCTTTGCAACACTATATTTTGACAACCATAACTTTTTATATTTTGGTCTACAGAGCTGAATGAGGGCTTGTTTTTTGCGTAACAAACTGTAATTTTATTGGTACCATTTTTGTAGTATGTAAGACTTTTTGATTGCCATTATTCAATGTTTTAGGGGGACAAGATGACAAAAAAGGTAAAAATTCCATTACGGCGTTCACCACACAGGAATTTTTTTAATATTTTATTAGTTCAGACATTTTCGGATGCAGTGATACCCAATATGTTTTTTTTTTTATTGTTTATATATTTTTATATGTAAAATTGTGTTTTTTTAACTTTTTTTTAATAACTATTAGCCCTCCTTAGGGGCCTAGTACATGGGATCTTTTGATCCCCTCTCCTAGTCACCGTAATAGAGATCTATTAGGATGAATAGGATTTTTACACTCTCCATTCTGAGCTATCAACTGCATAGCTCCGCATGGAGAATGCCATGGCAGGCCTGGATCACTTCAGCAGTATCTAGGCTGCCATGGCAGCCAATCTGAGACCTGAGATTACACTGCTGGTGCTACGATCGGAAGGAAGAGGGAGTCGCATCCCTCTGCCTTCACTCACAGGTGCCGCGATCAGCGTTGATTGCGGCACCTGAGCTGATCGCAGCATCTGAGGGGTTAAATGACAGGGGCAACAGGAGCACTGCTTCCTATCAGTGCAGGCGGATGCCAGCTATATAATACAGCCAGTACCCAGCGTGTATGGAGCAGGCGTTATTGGTTAAGGGGTTAAAAGCCGGAGAGAGTGCACGCCCTATGGGCATAAAAAAAAAAACAATACCAACAGGAAGTAGAACTCAGTCTGAGTGAAAAAAGCATAGTTACTCTGTAAACCAGGAACGCCAGGCAGGGAGAGAGGAATTCTGGTAGCACTGGGAAGCCAGAGTCCTGGAGCTATACAGCAAGGGATCAAGGCAGCTGTGCCCACCAGCAGGAGAGGAGCGGTGGTGGGCACGGACAACCACCATAAGCTTCATGCAAGCCTTACATCACCAAGCACAATGCCAACTATCCGATGAAGTGGTGTAAAGCATTGATGCCAATGGACTCTGGAGCAGTGGAAATGTCTTCTGTGGAGTGACGAATCAAACTTCTCTGTCTGGCAGTCTGATGGATGAGTCTTGGTTTGGTGAATTCCAGGATAACTATATTTACCTGACTATATTGTGCCAACTGTAATGTTTACTTGATGAAGGATAATGCTATGTTATTTTTCAGATGGTTGTCTCAGGCCCCTTAGTTCCAGTGAAAGGAAGTCTTAATGCTTCAACATATAAAGATATTTTGGAAAATTGTATGATTACAAGTTTGTGGAACACACTTTTCTGTTCCAGCATGACTATGCACTAGTGAACAAAGTAAAGTCCAAGTATGTTTGGTGAAACTAGGACAGAGATTGCGAGCCAGCCCTCCAACACAAGTATCTGACCTCACAAATGATCTTCTGGATGACTGGCAAAAATTACCACACATGCACAAATGTTGTAGAAAGCCTTCCCAGGAGAGTAAAAGATGTTTAGCTCCAAATGAGGACTAAATCCTATGGATTTAGAGTGGGATGTCATAAAAGCTCCTGCAGGTGGATAATTGATGAGATAAGCCCTTTTAACCTCTTTCAGACCTATTCACTGAGAATGATCAAGTAGGTAGGCATCTCACTATTAGAAAAAGAATCACTGCCTATTGAGAATGCTAAAATGAAAATAGCAAATCCTTTATTTCACTAAATATATAATAATAATCTGACCAAATCCTCTATATTACAAAAGGCAGAAAACCTCACACAGGGTAGAATTACATGATCATAGGCACTGCTATCTAGATTAGAGCTTGTCTATGCCCACCTGGTCAATACATTCAACCTAGGAGTGCCTTCGACTGTCCCAGTCACAGTACATATAAGACCATACGGCAGTATTTTCAGGACACTCAGAGGCACCAAAAAAAATAGGAGCTTATTTACAATAGTGATAGGGATCGAGTTATGCCCGGATGATATGCAAACTACAGGTTGAGAACCTCTTATGTGTGTACACAGGAATTCCTGCTCCTCACACACAAAAAAAGCCCCACAAACATACCCTGCAAATGTCCCTAACCAACATGTAGTGCTCAAACTACGTGCTGCTCATTAAAATTATGCCCAACCTGTTTCTGTAGAGAAGACTGCTTCATCAGGAGCCGCTAAAAGCAGCACAGATATACTGATAAGAGCAATATTGTGGCTACAACTGCGCGCTTCATGGCCATACCAGAGTATGGCCATGAAGTGCGCATGTACAAGCTACGGGTACTTTCACACTAGCGTTTTTGCTGGATCAGCAGGGTCCATCAAAAACACTTCAGTTACTGATAATATAAACCATCTGCATCTGTTATGAACGGATCCGGTTGTATTATCTTTAACCAGTGGCGTCGCCATGGGGGGGCCAGAGGGGGCCATGGCCCCCCCTACATCACGCCGTGCCCCCCCATGTGCCCCCCCAACTAAAATCCCCCCCCCCCCCAAGTGAGCTGCCGCACTGCCGCAGTCGGGCACAGGGAGATGAGCGCTTCCATTGCGCTCATCTCCATAGTAATCTGCCTGTGCCAGCGGCGGTGCAGGGGAGGGAGAGGCGTGTCCCTTCTCCTTCCTCTGATAGGCTGCTGGCACTAGGCCGGCAGCCTATCAGAGGCCGTCGCAGGCGGCGCAATGACGTCATCGCACGCCTGAGCCATACAGCGCGGGACACAGGCCGGAAGAGGCCTGTCTTGCATCGCTGACATGGATGTAAGTATAAGTGTTTTGTTTGTTTTTTACAATATTTTTATAGGCACAATAAGGGGGGCTCTTGTTACTGGCACATTGGGGGGCTTATTACTGGCACATTGGGGGGCTTACTACTGGCACATCAGGGGGCTTATTACAGGCACATTGGGGGGCTTATTACTGGCACATGGGGGGGCTTATTACTGGCACATTGGGGGGGCTTATTACTGGCACATTGGTGGGCTTATTACTGGCACATTTGGGGGGCTTATTACTGGCACATTGGTGGGCTTATTACTGGCACATTTGGGGGGCTTATTACTGGCACATTGGGGGGCTTATTACTGGCACATTGGGGGGGCTTATTACTGGCACATTGGGGGGCTTATTACTGGCACATTGGGGGCTTATTACTGGCACATTGGGGGCTTATTACTGGCACATTGGGGGGCTTATTACTGGCACATTGGGGGCTTATTACTGGCACATTGGAGGGCTTATTACTGGCACATTGGAGGGCTTATTACAATACTGGCACATGATGGGGGGCTCTTGTTACTGGAACATTGGGGGGGCTCTTATTACTGGCACGTGATGGGGGCTGGGCTCTTATTACTGGCACGTGATGGGTGCTCTTGTTACTGGCACGTTATTGGTGGGCACTATAGGGGCATCTACTGAGGCCACAAAGAAGGTGCATTTTATATGGGGGGCTCTGTACAGTAGCATTTTATATTGGGACACATGGTGGGTACTATGGGGAAGGGGGAGAGGAGTACTATGGAGTCATCTACGGGGCACTAAGAAGGGGTATTGACACATTTTATACTGGTACATTATGGGGGCACTAGGAGGAAGGGGGGAGAGGAGCACTATGGGGGGCATTTATTGGGGGCACTATATAGGGGTATTTTTTGCATTGTCACATTATAAGGAGAATTATTTCTACTGGGGGGCATTATGGTGGGCTTAATTACTCCCCCATGGTATGACCCCCTAGTAGCAGCACCAGCCTCTCCCTGCTCTGTGACCCCTCTGCCCCTTCTCCAAATCCTTATTATGAAATCTTTCTCATTAGGATAAAACACAACATCAACTCTGCAGAGCCCCCGGCCAAAGAGATCCCCAAGGGCCAAGCCAAGTAATTGTAAGTTTTCATGTGAAATATGTTTATGTTATACACATATAGCCTACACTGTGCCACACAATATACAGTATACCTCTACCCTGTGCCACACAATGTACAGTATACCTCTACACTGTGCCACACAATGTACAGTATACCTCTACACTGTGCCACACAATGTACAGTATGCCTCTAAACTGTGTAGTCTGTTCTATAAGCACCCTTGTTCTGTGGTGGCAGACAGAAAATAATCTGGAAGTACCCCTCCCAAGACCAGGCTCTGGATCCGCCACAGTTTAGAAATGTCAAATGTACACTCCTGTGAGAGGCGGGGAGGGAGATCTGTGGATGACACTGTCATGGGATGGATCTGTGGATGACACATATAGCATAAGATGCTATATACGGTCTGTGGCATCCACAGATCCCCCCCATAGCAGTGTCATCCACAGATCCCCCTCCCTATAAAAGGCGGCTAGGACATGTTAAAATCTGAGTGATTATTTATTTTTTTAAACCACAGACAGCAGGACTTTTCTTCCCTGTTGCGGTTTTAGGTATTGGGTAAAGTATCGCAGCATTTCTAAGCGTACTTGTGTAAATGTATCGTTGTTATAGCTGCCCCCCTACTTTTGTCCCCCCAAAATTTGAAAGCTAGAGACGCCACTGTCTTTAACATATCTTTAACATTGCCAAGACAGAGCCGTCATTAACTCCATTGAAAGTCAATGGGGATGGATCAGTTTTCTATTGTGGCAGATTGTGGCAAAGAAAACAGATCCGTCCCCATTGACTTGCATTGGGGTAATGCCGGTTCCGTCTTGCATCCGCATCCCAGGACGGGAAGCAAAATACAACATGTTGCGGTTTGCTCTCCGGTCTGAGAACGCAAGTTAACAGAACGGAATGCATTTTGGAGTATTCTGTTCAGTTCAGTTTTGTCCCCATTGACAATGAATGGGGACAAAACTGAAGCTTTTTTTCCGGTATTGAGCCCCTATAATGGAACTCAATACTGGAAAACTTAAACACTAATGTGAATGTACCCTATCTTATAAACACAAGGACCCACCCAGCCGACAAAACAAACCCCCAGTGAAGCCATACAGGATTGAGGAGGCGGACACAACCAGGTAAGCCCTCCCTAGTGCGAGGCTGCAGCAATAATATCTGGATTCATGTCTTTGATATCATACGCCCAATGGCATAAAGCAGGGGATGCAGGAAAACTTAGTAATTCATACCTTTTGCAAGAGACATAGGTATGCAGCCTTACATAGCTGTGTATAAGAGATACAAAGCAACAACTGCCCAGATCAGAGCTTGTGTCACAGGAAGAAAAAAAAAGTCTTCTTTTCCCTTCCCCTTCCTTTATATAACAAGAGCTGATCATTTACTAGCAGTTACAACAAGGTCTATCAAATGTAAATAACCTATTTCTCTGTACATAGCAGATGCTTAGTCATTAGACACAAAAGCATATCGTCTGTAAAATAAAAGAGTAATATATTAGGTGTACATAAATTCCAAAAAGGACATTTTAATGCTGTTTGCTGTTTATCTATAATTGGCAGACGCTCAGCCCATAGACAAAAAGGCTCAGCGTCTGTAAGATAATAGGATAGATTATTACATGAGAGGTGTGTATGGGTTCAATGCCACAGAGGAGAGAGAGGGGATCTTTTCTCCAAGACACCTCTGGAAAAATCAGCGCATATAGAACTTTTGTAACAAACAAAAATGAAGGGTACATAAGGGAGAGAGGGGAAGATAGCCGACCAGGAGATGGCTCATATTAGTATATAAAGCAAGCAGGTATACAAAATCTGGTCATTAAGACCCTGCTGTTTTAAGGTTTTCAATTGAAAAATCCACTGAGCTTCCCTTCTCAACACCAAGTTGTCATAATTTCCCCTTCTTGGGGAACAACATACTGTCTCAATTCCTTGAAACCGAAGCACATTGGGATTCCCATGGTGATTGGATCTCCCATTGGCTCTTGTTATAAAAGAGAGGGGGGGAGGGAAAGGAAGCCATTTATTTTTTTCCTACAACTCAAGCTCTGATCTGGGCAGTTGTTGCTTTGTATCTCTTATACACAGCTATGTAAGGCTGCATACCTATGTCACTTGCAAAAGGTATGGATTACTAGGTTTCCCTGCATCCACAGCTTTATGCCATTGGGCATATTATATCTAAGACATGATTACAGGTATTATTGCTGCAGCCTTGCACAAAGGAGGGATTACCTGGTTGTGTCCACCTCCTCCATCCTGTAAGGCTGCACTGGGTTCGTTTTGTCGGTTGGGCTGGTCCTTGTATTTATAAGGTAGCATGTACATGTGCGCGTCACGGCAATAGCAGAGCCAGATTCTGTGGCCACACACCATCAGTTGTGGCCCCAATATAGTGCTTATCTATACATCTGTCCTGCGGTTAGCTGCTCCTGATGAAGCAGTCTTCTCTGCAGAAATGCGTTACAAGTGCAGCATGTAGTTTGAGTGCTACATGTTGGTTAGGGATGTTTCAGGGGTTCTCAACCTGTGGGTCTGTATATTATCCTGGCATTAATCGATCCCTATCACTATTGTAAATAAGCTCCGATTTTTTGGGTGCCCCTGTGTCCTGAAAATACTGGCATATTGTCTTGTATGTAACTGTGACCCGAACAGTGAAGGGCACTCCTAGGTTAAATGTATTGACCAGGTGGGCACAAACAAACTATAATATAGATAACGGTGCCTGTGGTCATATCATTATACCCTGTGTGAGGTTTTCTGCCTTTTGTACTATATAAGACTTGGTCCGATTTTTAATATATATTTAGTGAAATAAAGGATTTGTTATTTTCATTTTAGAATTCTCAATAGTCAGTAATTCTCCAGTTATCACCTTACTGACAGTCAGTGTTCTGTCAGTGATTGCTATCAGTGATTATAAGCCAAAACCAAGTGCAGCTCTAAACTCAGAACAGGTGCAGATCTTTTCCTTATACTTTATATTTGTGTATCCTGGTTTTGGCTGACAATCACTGATGGAAATTACTGACCAAAACACTGATGTGTAAATAAGGCTTAATGGCTATGTACACCTTTGGATGCAATTCTGTTTATTGCATTTTACTCATTTTTGGCTAAAAATCATATTTTCAATTGGCCTTTATTAAAAAATATTCAGTCACAAAGGGTTAACTGTATTTCTGAATGTATGACTGGTACTTTCTCTTTGTGCCAGTCATCTGATAACCCTTCTCTCTAAACTACTAAGAGGTCATAAACACTTATTAAAGCCGCATTCTTAATGGTATAATAAGGATTGAGCTTTGATGAGTGTTTATAATGTCAGAGAGCAGACATAAGGAGTCTGTCTGCCCCAATGACGGAAAAGACAAAAGAATCATAAGCAGCTAGTAGAGCATGCCAGCTTTGTACACACAAAAAGGATTATATATTGTTAATAAAGATCATTTGAAAAAAAATTATTTTTAGCTCAAAATAAGTACAATGCAAAGGTGTACATCCAAGTGATTCTGAGATTGCTTTTACATGACACATAGTACTTCATTTTAGTGGCAAATTTAGTTTGATAAACCTTTTGGAGGTCAATTGGCCTTTATTAAAAATATTGAGGCATTCTGTCACAACGGGTTAACTGTTTTTCTACCTGCGTGAATGTACTTTTTACTTTTACTTTGTGCCTTAATAAACCTTATCTCTAATTTACTAAGAGGTCATAAACACTTATTTAAAGTGGTTGTCTCTAGTGATGAGCGAAGTGAGCTTCAGATACTAGATCCGAAGTCGCTTCACTCAAAACTTCAAATTAATGTACAGCATTAAAATATATGGCCTCCGATGAGGCGCAGTTAGTTATTCGCAAAGTCTTGCTAGACTTCATTGAGTAACTCCGATATTTTATTTTTAAAACGTGGATCCAAAATCTGCTTCAGTCTTGTAAGGCTACTTTCACACTATCGTTCGATCGGATCCGTTCTGAACGGATCCGATCATATTAATGCAGACGGAGGCTCCGTTCAGAACGGATCCGTCTGCATTAAAATGGCAAAAAAAAGCTAAGTGTGAAAATAGCCTTGGACGGATCCGTCCAGACTTTCAATGTAAAGTCAATGGGGGACGGATCCGCTTGAAGATTGAGCCATATTGTGGCATCTTCAAACGGATCCGTCCCCATTGACTTACATTGTAAGCCTGGACGGATCCGCACGCCTCCGCACTGCCAGGCAGACACCTGAACGCTGCAAGCAGCGTTCAGCTGTCCGCCTGTCCGTGCGGAGGCGAGCGGAGCGGAGGCTGAACGCCGCCAGACTGATGCAGTCTGAGCGGATCCGCTCCATTCAGACTGCATCAGGGCTGGACGGAGGCGTTCGGGTCCGCTCGTGAGCCCCTTCAAACGGAGCTCACGAGCGGACAGCCGAACGCTAGTGTGAAAGCAGCCTAAATCTTCGCAAATAATTAACTTTGCTTCATCGGAGGCCAAACATTTTAATGCTGTACGAAGATGGATACAGCATTAAAGGAGTTGTTCGGGTTCAGAGCTTAACCCAGAACATACCCGTATTTTTACCCAGGCAGCCCCCCTGAGGCTAGAATAGGAGCATCTCATGCTCCGATGCGCTCCCTTGCCCTGCGCTAAATTGCGCAGGGCACGGGTTCTTTTGTTTATCATAACACACTGCCGGGTGGAAGGCACTGTGTTCAGTGAAGTCACCAGCTCTGATGGGCGGACTTTAGCGCTAGGATCCAAAGTTTGCTTTCCTAATCACCAGTTGTCTCACATTCTTATCAGTAAGAAAATAACTGAGCTATAATGAGTGTTTATTTTGTCAGGGATGAGAGATAAGGAGCCGTCAGGTGAGCTGGCTGACAGAGCAGAGAGAAAATTAAGATCCTGCTATTACAGCATCTCAGCTCTGTACAGAGAAAAGAGCTCCATATTTTAATAAAGACCAATAAAAATAAAAATAAAACTCAAAATTAGTTCAATGCAATGATTTAAAAAAAAAACTGTCCCCAAAAGTGTCCATAGCCTTTAACAGTAACCTGCACAGCGGCCTGCACCCTTAACAGTGACCTCCACAGCAGCCCACTGTTACCGCCGCCTCTGGGAGAGATCTTAGAAGTTCAGATAGATGGAAGAGTCAAGAGTTGATCTGACAGATCTCTATTGTTTTCATTGTTGCTGACAGGTTTCCACCCCTTCGCAGGTGTTGCTCATTATCAGTCAAGTGGCCCCTTTAGATGTTCCGCCTTTCACTGGTTTCCCTGCGGCTAATAGTTCTTCTGAGGAGTGATCTGCTTGTGTGGTGATTCTCCTGTTCCAGTTGCTTCTCAAGCTAAGTCCTTTCCATTTTCTTGTTGTGTCTGTCCTGACTAGGCCTAAGGGAGCCACTGGCCCCTTCAGGTTGGAAGGAGCCGGTTGCCTCTTTCCCTGTTCTCTAAGCTGAGGATTTGGTGCAGTGTGTCGACTGAGAGGAGATCTAATTAATATGTATAAATATATCAGGGGACAGTACAGAGATCTATCCCATCTATTCATTCCCAGGACTGTGACGAGGGGACATCCTCTGCGTCTGGAGGAAAGAAGGTTTGTACACAATCATAGAAAAGGATTCTTTATGGTAAGAGCAGTTAGACTATGGAACTCTCTGCCTGAGGAGGTGGTGATGGTAAGTACAATAAAGGAATTCAAGAGGGGTCTGGATGTATTTCTGGAGCGTAATGATATTACAGGCTATAGCTACTAGAGAGGGGTCGTTGATCCAGGGAGTTATTCTGATTGCCTGATTGGAGTCGGGAAGGAATTTTTTATTCCCCTAAAGTGAGGAAAATTGGCTTCTGCCTCACAGTTTTTTTTGCCTTCCTCTGGATCAACTTGCAGGATGACAGGACGAACTGGATGGACAAATGTCTTTTTTCGGCCTTATGTACTATGTTACTATGTGTCAGCAGCCTTAGGAGACGTATTACCTGAAAGGTCGGTCCCCTCTGACACTCGGGGTACTGAGACACCTGAGCCCATGTCTAGAGATGAACTTATGCAATTGGGACGGGTCTTTCCAGACCGTAGTGATAAGAACTTCAGGGCTATAAACAGACTCTGTTTTGTTTTGTTTTTGTGGTAAAGGGGGTCATTTTGTTTATGTTTTCCCCATGTAAAATATGTAGGCGAGAATAAAAAAAAGGAGTTACCAATAAGTTTTGTTCTCTAACTCTTGGCAGAGTAGTTGGGGAACCTGAGAACATGCTCTTGTCTTTTACCGGTAGTACCCATTTTCTCCTGCCTGTCAGGGTGGCGCTAGATTCCAAAAATATTGATGTGGAGGTATTTTTGAACAGAGGGGCAGGGGTTACCCTTGTGGATTACCAGTTTGTCCTGATGCATGGTTGTAAATCTGATGCAATGGACAAAAATCTTTGACTCACATGGTGCAGGATATCCAGTTAAGGGTGGGGGATTCTCATGTTGAGGGTATTTCTTGTTTTATAATAAAGGGTCTACCGGCCCCTCTGGTGCTAGGGTTGCCATGGTTGTCCAAAAGTAATCCTGTCATTGATTGGCAAGGGAGACAGATAAAGGGCTGGAGTGATTACTGTATGGACAACTGTCTCGTCACATCTCTTGCTGGGATATCCACTAAGATGTTGCACCCATTTCCCGTTTCTCTCTGATTTCTCTAATGTGTTCACTGAGGGTGTGGATCAGGCATTACCCCCTCATAGAGAATATGCTTGCCCCGTCAATCTGATTCCCGGAGCTAAGTTGCCAAAGTCTCGGTTGTATAACCTGTCTGAACCCGAAAGAGTTGCTATTCGAAAGTATATTACTGAGAGTTTGGCAAAGGAACACATCAGACTTTCTAAGTCACCTTTTTTGTAAAGAAAAAAGATGGGATATTGAGACTGTCTAGATTTAGGAGAGTTGAATCGCATCACTATCTGTGATCCTTATCCCCTTACCCTGATCCCAGAGTTGTTCAACCAGATTGTTGGAGCTAAGGTGTTTTCTAAATTAGACCTAAGATAGGCATATAATCTGGTCAGGATCATGGAAGGGGACAAATGGAAGACTGCGTTTAATACCCCAGAGGGTCATTCTGAGAACTTGGTTGTGCCTTTTGGTTTGACCAATGCCCCAGCAGTATTTCAATATTTCATCAATGACATTTTTCATCATTTGGTGGGAAGGTTTGTTGTTGTATCCCTGGGTGACATACTGATTTATTCTCCCGACATGGAGAGTCATCGGGATCCTTTGAGACAAGTCTTGCTGATCCTCCGGGAGAATAAGTTATATGCCAAGATAGAAAAATGTGTGTTTGCTGTTCAAGAGATTCCTTTTCTGGGTTACCTGCTTTCCACTTCTGGCTTTCTCATGGATCCTGAAAAAGTCAGTGCGGTCTTGGAATGGGATCTGCCCGAGAATCAAAAAGCGCTTATGAGGTTTTTGGGGTTTACAAATTAATACAGAAAAATTTTCTTGAATTATTCCACTGTTGTCAAACCTCTGACGGACATGACTAAGGGGTGGATTTCTCTGTCTTGTCGGAAGAGGCATTACATGCTTTTTCCACTATAAAGAAATGTTTTTCTTCTGCTCCCATTTTGGTCTCAACCAATGGTGTCTCAACCATTTATTGTTGAGGTGGACGCATCAGAAGTAGGAGTTGGTGCAGTTCTGGCAAATGGTGCCCTTGTGCTTTTTTTTTTCTTTTAAATCTCTTGGCCTTTGAGGAATGGCGTCATTGATTAGAAGGAGCGATTCATCCGATTACTGTATTTACAGATTATAAAAATCTAGCCTACCTGGAGTCGGCTAAACGTTTGAACCCAAGGCAGGACAGATGATCTTTGTTTTAGTTTTTTTTAACAAATCTTTATTATCATTGTGCTATATTGAATCAACAGATACATAACATTTGTAATAAACATGAATTATGTATCACATCCCGTGTACATCCTTAATTATTACAGTCATATGCAGCAAAATAATGTGATGACACAACAATTCTTGTTTACACCCTTCCCCCCTAACCCCCCTCCCTTCCTCAAACAACCCAACAAAACCTCTGAGTATGGCCTCATGCACACGACAGTTTTTTTTCTCGGGCCGCAAAACGTGGTTCTGTTGTTCCGTGATCCGTGGCCGTTTTTGCTTCCGTTGTGCTTCCGTGTGTCCGTGTTCCCGTTTTTTTTGCGGCCCGTCAGAAATCTAGGAATGGTTAAAAAAATGTCATTTTAATATCTCCACCCAGGATACTGGTATAAATCAGGGGCACCTGAGTATGCATTGGTGGCCATTTTCTGTAGTCTTTCCAGAGTACAGAGTTATTTTGGCTGCTCTCTTTGCTGTATCACCATGTCTGATTCTGAGGACGAGGTCGTGCTGCATTGGCTGGTTTCTCGGCGTTGGGGACAGCGCACTCATTTGATGAATGAGGAACCGAGTAGAAGGCGACGATTTTGGGTCCATCCGATTGTTTCAGAACGGCACCGGAAAGGACACTTCCATACGCTATACCAAGATCTTCGCCGCCATCCGGAGAAGTTCTTTTCCTTCTGTCGGATGTCAGTGGGTACCTTTGACCAATTGCTGTCGTCTCTACGTACTGTCCTTACCTTTATGGACACCAATATGAGGCGCAGCATTACTCCTGAGGAAAGGCTCATCGTCACGTTGAGGTAAGCAGTATAGTACTTGTTAAGTTTCAACAGAAATGTGCAGTGCTTGTGTTAGGAGTAACATGTGCTCCAAAATGGCTGCTGTGAGACATGTGCTACTGTTTGCTGAAGTAGCATTTCTTTGCCCTTTTTTTCTTTTGGGGGGGAGTTTAATGGTTTGTTTCTTTACACATTAATCCCTGTCACATGACCTAACATTTTTTGTGTATTTTTTACCATTTGGATAAAGTTCAAAACTTGTGTTCAGCTATCGTCCTCCAGACACTCCAAAAATACACTGCACTCGCCAGGCGTTTGCTAAAAATGGTGTTTAATACACTCAGTCCGCCGTGATTCAGCAGCTGTAACCTTCCTTTCAGAGTTATTAATCTGTCAACAATTTTCATCCTATACTGTCGAGTGCCGTGGTTTTTGATAGTGTCTGAATGAAATTGGTCCCTCTGTCAGGATCTCTCTCTGCGTGCACCACCTTGGTCAAAGTCGATGTACCGGTCTGGACCCTATTTGGGATGATTGTGCTGCTGGCAACCCACGAGATTTCCAGCTATCGTCCTCATCATGCATAATGTTCACATAATTGTGCACTTGCACAGCATTTACTGCATTAAAAAGGGTCTAAACATAGTTGTTGTCACTTAGTTGTGGTAGTACTGCCCACACACAGGGCCTTGAGTGCCGACTATGGCACCCGTCCCATAGGTTCCCCACCACTAGACATATGGTGTTTTCAATCGTGTAGTGTATACAGCATTATACTAGAATCCTGAATCTGTTCTTACATGCGATTTGTTGATGACCGTTTTTTTATTTTATTTCCTTTTTCCTACAGATTCCTTGCCACTGGGAACTCTTTTGCATCCCTGCATTTTGAGTTTCTTTTAGGGACCTCAACGATCTTGAGAATTGTACGACACACTTGCCATGTCATCTGGCAGCAACTCCGAGAGACGGTGATGCCACAGCCCAAGGTGGACGATTGGCTTCGGATCGCTGAGGGCTTCCAAAATTCTGCGCAGTTACCAAACTGCATCGGGGCAATGGATGGCAAGCACATCCGTGTGAAGAAGCCGCCACACTCAGGGAGCCATTTCTTCAATTATAAACAGTTTTTCTCGGTAGTGCTGATGGCTGTTGCTGACAGTCATTACCGGTTTATAATGGTAGATATCGGGTCCTATGGAAGCACTGTGGATGCTCGCATCTTTAGTGCTTCTAGAATGGGTGAGCGGCTTCGTGCCAACCAGCTTGCCCTGCCCGAGTCCAGAAGACTGCCCGGATATGCAGGTCCGCCGGCTCCGTTTGTCATCGTGGCGGATGAAGGGTTTGCATTGACTCCACATGTTATGCGGCCCTTCCCAAAGCGTGGTTTGGATGTCAGGAGGCGTATCTTCAACTACCGGTTGACTCGTGCCCGTCGGTATGTGGAGTGCGCTTTCGGGATACTCTGTAGCAAGTGGAGGGTGTTTCTGTCATCCATACAGATGGATCCGGAGAATGCTACCCTGGTTATTCAAGCTTGTGTTGTTCTACACAACTTCACCAGGATTCACGAGGCTTCCTCTTCTCTTGACATGGAAGATCTTCCTACGTCATCAGATTTGGGTTTGGAAAGGACCCTGCATAGACGACCTGGGACTGCAGGCATTGCAGTTCGGGAACTCTTTGCAGACTACTTTATCAGCCCAGAGGGGTCTTTGCCGTGGCAGAGGGACGCTATTTGTGGCAGTTTTTGAAATCTTCTGGGCTCTTTAGTTTTTTTTTATTTTCTAGCTAACTTACTATAAATGATTGTGTTAGTTGAGTGTAGGGACTCGCAAGATAATGAGGACCCTTGACGTGGGCTTGCGGGCTGAGATTTTTTGGACATCACATATTTTTTAAAAATTAGTTAAAAATATTAAAGATGTTTCTGTCTAAATGTTAATTTACTGAAACATCTTGATATTTGGCTCTTCGGGTCCCAAAAATTTTCTAATACCTCATCTGCACAGGAACCCTAAATAAAGATGTTGATTGTCCAAATAAAGTGTGGCTTTGTGAGATACAGTTTGTGTAGCTTATGTTTTACATTGTGTTTTCAAATGAGAATGTTGTGTGTAGTGTGCAAATAAAACACTAGTCAATGATTTGGGACCCAAACCATAATTTAGTAAAATTTTGGGCACACCCAAAACACAGTCAATGGTATTTTTACAACAATAAACAAAGAACAAATAAAATGCTTTTTCAAACAATGCAACCATAAATTACAAATCCAGAAGGTCCTGCGAGAACGACCCAGGCGGAAAAGAGGACCGTGGCCTAACATGGGCCGGTGGTGGTGCCCCAGTTGCTATACTGGGATGGTAAAGGGGCTGCCCCACAGAATGACTTGGCCCCTGAGGTGGAAGGTACTGTTGAGGGGGGGCATAAGAAGGGCCTTGGGTGGGTTGGGGAGGGAATTGGTATGGGGCCGAATTGGTCTGCTGGCCTGCATTTTCAATCTCAATGCGCATGTTATTTAATCGGCCAATGATGTCCCCATGGTTGGGGCAAGCGAACATTTTGATGACGATGGCTATGGAGGCCACGCAGTCCGGATGTTCATTTGTAGGAACCTGCTGCAGGAGCGGGCCCAGTCCCCTCAACAGCTTCTCCTCCTTGCCATCACTCCTCCTCTGGGCCAGAAAATCGATGACGCGTGCATCAATAACCTCCCGACTCTCTGGCCCAGAGGTAGAGGGAGGGACTTGGCGGCGCCGTCTGGGCTGAGGCTGGACAATCCTGGGTGGACTGGCCAGTGGTAGGGGGGCCTCAGCCTGCGTGGAGTCTTCCGGGTCCTGAGCCGGGGTTGGTTCAGGACTTGCCTCCGGGGAAAAGACTGCAGGGGTTTCACTGCCCTACGATTCAGACTCGTGGGATGGATCCAGACTGTCCACAGTACTGTATGTAAAAAAATGAATACAAAAAACACATTAGATCATTTGCGTTACACATTCCAAAAGCACATTGATTATATTAGGCGCAAACAAACTGTGCAAATAGAATAAATATACGGACAGGCAGCATACATCTGAAATTTTTATTTACTCATCAAAAAACTGCTTCAATGTGAAATGTGGAAATCCCATTTCAAATACATTTGGAATCTATTGATGGGATAAGTCTGGTAAAGGCCTATTGTTTTGGAAAAGGGAAAACATTGTTTGCTGCTTGGAGCTGTCCCGCCTCTGAAGAGGATTCCGCATTCAAGGACCAAAACCAGTGCTGAAATTGAGGCCAACTCATCTGCATGTGCCCCGCTACCAACATGTAAATATCCAAGATGTAATTAGAACCTAGTAGAACTACATATACAGATAAACAACATGTACCAGGCCACACTTGACCATGATGATAGTCCTAGTTGTAATCCTGCTGCTCAAGCGTTGTTGCAACCTCAGCTTTCCACTTTTGCCTAGAATGTGGTTATAGTCAGATTATAGGAGGAATGGTAGGAAACCATGTGGGGTTCGGTGCAATACCAATTCTGCTATATAAATTACAATGCCGATAGGTAAAGGGTACCCATTTCTAAACTAAAAGAAATTTAGATAATATGTTGCTATGGTACAATTCTCATGTCGTCCGAAAATTTAAAATCAAAAAACTCTAGTCCGGGCTCCCATTAAAATGGGAGGCATATGAAAAGCGTTTATAAACATTGGTGTGTGACTAGGAGCCAACAAACACGATGATCTACTGTATGAGGAAATAATGCGTGCAGTGCGTAAGTGTCATCTCTATTCGCTTTTCAAGTTCCAATTTCAAACATCTATGTTCCAGGAGGGACAATAAATTGCTTTGACACAAACAAAACAGATAAGGGAGGCGACATCTGCACACTTCACGTGTCGTCTCATCATTCAGCTCCAAAGCAGTGGACCCTGGTTTGACTCCACCACTAAACTGAGGTAGGCAACCAACACCATGCATTTAGAAACTGTTGCACACCAGCTGATGGCCAACTACAACTCCAAGCAGGACCGAGTAGCTTACAGCTATTCTATCATGCTGGGAGTTTCAGTAGTTTAAAAGCAGGATGTAGTCAGTTCTGACATGGCTGCCACACCGAAAGTATAGGTCTGTAATAGAACCACTGAACTGTATCCATTTTTAACAGGGAAACTTTCGCTTTGTCCAAACAAACGTAAGTGTGCAAATATAAAACATTTGGGGAAAAAAAGTGAAAAATACTTACGGCCTCAATTCCATAACTGGCCGAAGAAATTGCAACTGGGCCGTATATATATAGGCCCGTTTACGCGACGACCCCTCCCCACTCCGGCCTTTGCTGGTCATCTCCCGCCTGAACTGGTCGCGGCAACTTGCCCAGCGGGTTTTGGTTTGTTTACCTGTTTAGAAATGACATAGAAGACAATTGTGAGGTAAATAATTAATATAGGGGAAAAATTAGACGCCTCATTTACCAACCATTTACAGGCCTTTCCGCAAAAGGAGGCTGGACCACCCCAAAAACACTATTGTCCCCTCAGGGAATTTCCAACTACATCTTAGGGCCACACAGAGGACAAGGACAGCACAACTACATTGATAACACTTACCTAATTCGGCCCGGCCTCGGCTATCAGCCTTGGCCCATTCGCTTCGGCGCATGCTCCGTGCCACTTGCTCCCATGAAGCATCCTTTTTTTGGCGGTCAATATATGAATTATGCCGGGTATCCCAAAGCTCCGGCCTCTCCTGGACGAGGGAAATAAGTTTTTCTACATCCCATCGTGGCATTGTGGCTGTATTTGCACCTGCTGCAATCGCTGCCTCACTATTCAGAAGCTGTTTACCACAGATGACTAGAAATTAGCATATCCTGTCACCTCAAACTTCCTGTCTATTTTTTTTTTCAATTTTATTGCCACAAGTTTTGGCCAGACAATTTGCCCATGCCATAAGAAGAAATAAAACGGGCGCGGAGCGGGCGCGGATGACAAACGGGTGTGCAACCGCGTTTTTTCACGGCCCCATTCACTTGAATGGGGCCGCGACCTGTTTCCCGTGAAAAAAATAGGACAGGTTATATTTTTTTCACGGCCTAGAAACACGGGTCACGGGCGCGGTGTAAAAACGGTGCACAAGCCGAGTTTTCAACGGACCCATTGAAAGTCAATGGAGCCGCAGAAAAAAACGTCTAACGGCACAACGGCCACGGGTGCACACAACGGTTCCCCCCGTACTATCAACATGGAGAATAACTACCGTTGGCGATTGCTGGTCCCTCTCAGGATTTGGTTTACCTGTCGCCAATAATCCTCTAATCTTGGGCAGTTCCACAGACCATGGAGAAGGTCAGTTTTTGGCATAGAACACTTAGAGCGGGCAGTAATTTTATCAGATTTTGTTGCTGTTACAGGCAAGTCGAATCCATACACCGCGTGATGGATGATCTTAAAATGTGTTTATCTCATCCTCTCATTTAACACCGCTCTATTCAAAGCGATAATACCTGCTCGGACAACAGGTTGAATGTCCTTAAGGTCCAACTGGACGCCCATCTCTTGAAAAGCCCTCTGGAAGTGGAGTCATCCCAGATGTTCCTCAAAGTGCTATATAAGAGAGAAATTTAAGTTCTACTTTTATTGTCGAGAAGGAAATCAAATTTGTTTGGTCACAACTTGTTGGTGATGTCCTTTACCAGACTCCTGCTGTAATTCCTAACTTGCATATAGGGAAACAAGTTGGGGCCCTGTAAGCTCCACTTATCCTCCAATTCTAATAAGGTTGCCCATCTAGCCTCCTGTTCATGGAAGAGATCCCCAATTGTCCTCACTCCCCTAGTCACCCAGTGCTTTAAGGGTTTTTCGTACTTCCCAGGAATAAAGGTTGGGTTGTTATGGATGTGGTTGATGTTTGGAGAACTGAAACGATAGACCAAAAAGTTTCCTGAGAATCTTCCAAGTTATGATGGAGTCTCTTAAAATTAGTGAATGTCTAGCTAAGTACGGGAGATGGGGCAGACTGGTGTGCACAAGTGCCCTCAAGTCCCAGGGTGCAGCTAATTGTCGTTCTAGGTGTATGTTAGAGTAGTAGGTCGTACCATTAAACCAGTCTAATAGCTGTCTACTGAGGCAGGCTAAATTGTACCCCCGAACGTCAGGAAAATTAAGACCCCATGCTCTTTCCACATCTGTAATTTTCTCAAGGAGATTCTGGGCTTCTTTCCGTTCCAAATAAAGTGAACAAATTTACTTTCTAGCCCCGCAACATCCACATGGCGTAAGAGTAAAGGTATAGTTTGGAAAGGGTACAGTAACCGCGCCATCCCCATCATTTTAACTAGGTGGAACCTTCCCATCAACGACAAAGGCAACCTTTGCCACCTATTGAGGTCATTCTTGATTTTGGTGATCAGTGGTGGGTAATTCAGCTGGTAGATGGAGTGTGATGTCTTCCCTATTTTAATGCCCAGGTAAGTAATTTGGTTTTTAGCTTGCAACAGACCTATCATAGGAGAAGAGACCCAGGAGCGTTTATTGTCCTGGCCAAGAGGCAGCAGCTCACATTTAGAGGCATTTACTTTGTAACCAGAGTACCTCCCAAACCCTTCCAAAGTCTTGAATATATTCCTGATATGTTCCTGTGGCTTTGCCAGAAATAATATGACATCGTCTGCGAATAACGCAGCTTTTACCTGAGTGTTTCCCACTCGGATGCCTTCAAATACATTAGAGTTGCATAATTCTCTGGCTAGTAGTTCTAGTGCTAGGTTGAACAGAAGGGGGGGGCAGGGGGAAACCCTGGCGGGTCCCCTTCTGCAAGCCAAAAGGTCTAGATCAGAAGCCCTGCGTGTAAACCCTAGCCGTTGGTTTATGATACAGCTGGGACAGAGACTCTGAACGTGCCAGTGAATCCCATTTTATCCAGAACCGCCTCCAGCCATGCCCACCTGAAATTATCAAAAGCTTTTTCGGAGTCTAATGTGAACATGGCTGAAGACTCTCCTCCCTCAGGGACATGTTGTATTCTGTCCAAAACTGTTAGCACTGTCCTAATATTTGTCAACGCGGACTGTCCCTGAACAAATCCCACTTGTTTGGGCCCTATCAATTGGGGTAATATTCTGGCCAGACGATCAACTATGATTTTAGATAGGATTTTAGCATCCACATTAATTAATGAGATGGGTCTGTAAGACCCTGGTAATAAGAGGTCCTTTTCCGGTTTAGGAAGCATATTATCCCTATCCAATTGTGTGTCCTTTAAGGACTTCATTAAACAAGTCCAACATAACCTGTAAGACCTGGTTCGATAGGGCTTTATAATATTCCCCGGTAAATCCATTTGGACCCAGCGCTTTCGAGTTACCCAACTGAAGTTCAGTCAGGGAGATGTCAGAATTCAGGATCTGGAGTTGTTCAGTGCTCAGTTTGGGAAGCGGTACCCTATCCAGAAGGGAATCGGTCAGGTCAACCTGGCCGCCATCCTTATATACATTTTCATAGGCTGGGCCTCTAGGAAAGGTGTCTGTCAAACCTAGAACAACCTGTGCATTGTCCGAAATTACAATGTCATCAATGTCCGTCAACTCCACTCCATGCACCAGAGAATGAGGTATTAAAATGTAGTCAATTCAAGACCATGAATTTTGCGAGTGAGAATAAAAGGTATAGCTCCTGTCATCTGGGTGACGCTGGCACCACGGATCAATTAGCCCCACTCCCTCCATCAATTATTTTAATGCTCGGTCTTGGGAGCCTACCATTCCACCCCAAGACACAGCAATTCAATTGTTTATTGATCAATATTAATACCCCCACTTTTCGGGGACCCCAACACCGTATCTACCCAGGATTTCTTCATTCTATCAGTCACCTGCCCCGAGATGGGTTTCCTGTAGGAGTACTACATCAGGTTTAAGTTTCTTGAGGTGTCTAATTATCATCCATCACTTATGAGGTGATCTCAGGCCTTTAATGTTCCAAGATATCACCCTCATATTGGGTTGGATAGATGCAATGACAGTAGGCGCCTCAGAGTTATGAGTCTCCCACAAGAGCCCAGAGAGGTTTCAAAGAAAAGTAGAAACTTTCCCCAACAATAAAACTGTACCTTCCCTCCCACACAAATTTTCTCCCCACCTATTAGAACACCTCTTCACTAACTTCTTTGGTAACTTCCTTTTTTCTGGGCTGCATCCCCCTCCCACATTTATCGAAGGGATCTCCCCTCGTTAGTCATAACAGAACATCTTCAACATTATCAGTATAAGACTCAAAGGGGTAACCTGCCCAGCCCGGTGAGCACCCCACCGAACCCCAAACAGTAGGATATAACATAACAGCAACATTCAATGGGCCCTGGGAATGATACGTTCTGAAAGAGAGATTCTTTAGCATGAGATCTCCCCGTAGCAGCTATCACAGCATTTGCTAAAAGATATCTGGACCCAGGGGCGGACACAGGCAGCAGAGGGCCCCTGTGCAAAGAATGTGCCTGGGGGCCCCCCCAAGCCAAATTTGCAAACTAACATATTCCGTCCTAACATTACTTATAGCAATACAAAACATACAAGGTAAGGCTACTTTCACTCCTGCGGCACTATGCTCCGACCACCTGATCCGGCAGAAAATGCAAGGAATCGGCCGGACACAAACCGCAGCATGCAGCGGTTTGTTTCCAGCTAATTCTCTGCATTTTTGCCAGATTGTAGCCGGATCTCTGCTGTACCCCATTATAGTCAATGGGGCTGGCGGGAATTCTGTCTGCATCCAGCAGTGCTGGATCCAGTGAATTGCAGTAGGCTGTTCTCTGCTGGAACAGCCTGCCAGCTGGCACAGTGTTAAGCTGATACTGTGCCAGAGTGCCCCTCCCCAGTAATACTGCTCCCCAAAGTCCCACCAATAGAAATAATTATCTACCAGACAACACGTAGTAGTAATAGTGCCCCTACAGTAATACATTACCACTGTGTCCCAGAAGTAATAATGCTCCCATAGTCCTTATACTAGTATTCATGTTCCTCATAATGCCCCCGGTAGTAATAATACTCTTTATAATGTGTTACAGTAAAAATTTAAATACCCTGTTGTGTGGCAGTATAAAAAATACCTTCTCTTAGTGCCCCCTGTAGAGCCAATGTTCCCATAGTACCCTCAAAATGTGTGCCAATGCCCCTTACTGTGTGCAGAAAAAAAAACTCTTAGTGCCCCCAGTTGAGACAAGGTCCCCCATAGTGCCCTATAATTTGCGCCAGTACAAAATACTCCTATATCATGCCCCCTATTATCCCCATGGTGCCTGACTATGTGCCAGTATAAAATTCCCCCATAATGTGTGCCAGTATAATTCCCCCATATAATGACCCCAATAGTGCTCCTCACCTCCCTTCTCCATAGTGCCCCCATGTGTTCCAGTATAAAAAGGTAGGGCCCCCATAGTGCTCCTCCCCTCCATAGTGCCCCCCATGTCTGCCAGTATATAAAATAGGCAGGCCCTCCATATATCAATTGGTAAGCCCCCCATATGTCACTTGCTCAGATAGGCCCCCATATCAGATGCCCACGACCTCCCCCATATCAAATGCCCATTCATGCCCCCATATCAGTTGCTCAGACCCCCCCCCCCCCCCATATCAGTTGCTCATTCAGGCCCCCCATATGTCACTTGCTCAGGAGCCCCACCCATATCAGTTGCTCAGGGGGACCCACCTCCCATATCAGTTGCTTATTTAAGCCCACATATGCCAGTTGCCCAGGACCCCCATATCAGTTACTCAGGAAGACCCCCCCAATATCGGTTGTTTATTTATTCAGCCCCCCCATATGTCAGTTGCCCAGGACCCTCTCCCATATCAGTTAATCAGGAGGACCCCTAATATCAGTTGTTTATTTATTAGCACCCCCCATATGTCAGTTGCCCCCCCTATCGATGTGACAGACCCCCAGGGCCCCATCAGACCTCAGATCAGACTAAAAATAAATAATTAAAACTTACCTCCCCTGCTCCGCTGCTCTCCGTGTCCTGATGTGAGTGCCTGCCCTGCTGGATTTCAACAGCCCGCGCTGCATAGTCAAGTGACCTGACTGCGTACAGCATCAGGTCATAGTGCGCGCTGTACTCAGTCAGGCATGAGGGGTAAGTAAGTGACGATCTCTTGCATACTAGTGAGCGCTTCTGGATGCGCTTACTAGTATGATACTAGTGAGCGCTTCTGTATGCGCTTACTAGTGAGCGCTTCCAGAAGCGCTCACTAGTATGAATGGGCCCCCTCACACGCTGACCCCTGTGCAGATGAACCGGCTCCACCGGCTTATGTCCGCTCCTGTCTGTACCGTCACATGGCGGCATATATAGTACTTAAGTCATCTCCTAGGATAAGACGCCTCCTTGCGATTGGGAGATTTTCCACCTCCATTCCTGGCTTCTTGATCTGCTCCTCTTTTTCCACTCTAGGCCACCGGATCGCTCCTGTCTTGGTGTCCCTCCTTGTTGCTCTCGGTCATCATTAGCTGCCTTTGTCTGGTTCTGTAAAGAGTACATCCACTCCCCCGCTGTTGTCGGGTCGTTGTAGGTTGTCACAGTTCCATCAGGGTGTGTTACCCGCAACTTGGCTGGATATAATAGTTGGAATTTAATCCGCCTCTGATGTAGAATAGAGCATATCTGACTGAACTCTCTCCTCTTCCTCGCCACCGCGGTAGAACAGTAAAATTGTGTGCCTCATTAACTTCAGTGGCCCTTTACTGGTTCTAAAAGCTCAAAGTATTGTCTTCTTATCACAGTATTCCAGAAATGTCATTATCACTTGACGGGGTCTAGGCGTTCCGCCACATGTCTCCCTAAATAGTCGCTGCTGTATTTACACTGCAGGGCCAATTCTATGCGCTCTTTCCACTTGTGGCATCCCTCCATCCCCAGGGCCAGCAGTAGCTCCCTTTCACACAGATTTTTAAGGGCTTGCAGTTTGACCGTTTCCGGTAAGCCCAGAAGATGTATATTGTTTAGTCTAGACCGGTTTTCAAGGTCCTCAATCTGATCTAATAAAATTGCATTTTGTTTAGATAGTTTGCTCATTTTCTGGGCAGAAGTAGTGTAATCATTATCAGCCTGTGACAGTCTCTGCTCTAGCTCCTCAAACTTTGAATCATGCTGGGAGACTGTTTCATATAATTTCTGCAGGGATGCCTACAGCGTCTTGGACAAAGTGTCCCTAATGTCTGGTGCTAGATGTTTGGCCACTTCTATGGACAGAGACTTTATAATCAATATCTGGGGGAGCGGATTGCGAGCTGGATTGAATCTGCGAGTCACAAAGTTCCTAAATCGCTGGGACTGGAGATGAAGAGCGCGCGTCTGCCATTTTGCTGAGCATGCCGTCCGCGTCTCTACCCTTGCCTTTAGAGATCCTCCGTTTGCCGCAGGAGATATCGGTCCATGTACCAATTGACCCGGTGAGCTGAGGGACCTGACCGCACTTCTCCTGTCCCCCTCTTGCCGATCTGAAAGTAGCGGAGGTGATTTAAAGGTGGGAGAATGCCGGAGCTCCTTGCCTGCATCCCAGCACCGGAATCGGAAGTCCCCATGGTCTTTGTTTTTTACAAGATTTAATTGTCACTTTTCGCCCTGGGGTCAGGAATGTCAAGGCGCAGGCCTTGTTGCATAGCTTGCCCGGGGGGGGGGGGGGGTGATACTGAGGATCCTGGTCCGATTTTGGCTAATGGGGTGATTGTATCTGCCCTCTATCCTGAACTGGAGGTGGAGGTGTCAGAAGTTCAGGGAGAGGCACCTGATTCCTGTCCCCCAGGGAAGTTGTTTGTTCCTTCTGAGCTTCGTCACAAGATGTTTAAGAAACATCATGATACTGTCCTTGCTGGACACCCTGGGAGCAGATCCACTGTTGATCTTATTTCTCGGAGATTCTGGTGGCCGGGTTTGCGTAAGAGTGTTGAGGGCTATGTGGCAGCTTGTGAGACCTGTGCACGTGCAAAGGTAACTCATACTCGGCCTTCAGGATCTCTTTTTCCTTTGTCCATCCCATCCCGTCCCTGGACCCACTTGTACATGGACTTTATCACCGATTTGCCCAGTTCTTCTGGGATGACGGTGATTTTGGTGGTGGTCGACCGCTTTAGTAAGATGGCACACTTTATTCCGTTTTCTGGTTTACCCAATGCCAAAACTCTGGCTTGGACATTTGTTGATAACATTGTGAAATTACACGGCATTCCCTCTGATGTGGTGTCTGATAGAGGGACTCAATTTGTTTCCAGATTCTGGAAAGCTTTCTGTACTCGCCTGGAGATTCGTTTGTCCTTCTCTTCGGCTTTTCACCCTTAGTCGAACGGACAAACTGAACGCACTAACCAGAATCTAGAGACATATTTGAAGTGATTTGTCGCTAAGAATCAGGAGGAGTGGTCCTTATTTTTATCGTTGGCTGAATTTGCTTTGAATAACCGTCATCAGGAGTCCACAGATAAGTCACCATTTTTTGGTGTATATGGGTTTCACTCTCAGTTTGGTACGTTCTCTGGGAATAATTCCTCTGGTATTCCTGATGAGGAGAGATTTGCTTCTTCCTTGTCATCTATCTGGCAGAAAATTCTAATCAATTAAAAAAAGATGAGTGATATGAATAAACGTATGGCTGACAAGAAACTGTCCGTACCTGAATGTGGGTGATTTGGTGTGGTTGTCCACTAAGAACATTAAGTTGAAGGTGCCATCCTGGAAGTTAGGTCCAAGATTTATTGGTCCATACAAGATCTCTCTCATTATTAATCCGGTGTCTTTTCGGCTTGAACTTCCGCAGTCTTGGAAGATACATAATGTCTTCCATAAATCTTTGTTAAAGAGTTATATGGAACCTGCTGTACCATCTTCCTTGCCACCTCCACCTGTCATGGTTGACTGGAATCTGGAGTTTCAAATTTCCAAAGTTGTTGACTCTTGTGTCCTTTGGGGTTCGCTTCAATACCTCGTTCATTGGAAGGGTTACGGTCCGGAGGAGGGAATGTGGGTCCCAGTGACTGATGTGAATGCCAGTCGGCTTCTGAGGGCCTTTCACAGGGCCCACCCTGATAAAGTTGGTCCTGGGTGCCCGGAGGTCACCCGTAGAAAGGGGGGTACTGTCACCGCCAGCTCTGGGAGAGATCTAAGAAGTTCATATAGAAGGAAGACTCAGGAGTCGATCTGACAGATCTATATTGTTTTCATTGTTGCTGACAGGTTTCCACCCCTTCGCAGGTGTTGCTCATTATGAGTCAGGTGGCCCCTTTATATGTTCAGCCTTTCACTGGTTTCCCTGCGGCTAATAGTTCTTCTGAGGAGTGCTCTGCTTGTGTGGTGATTCTCCTGTTCCAGTTGCTTCTCAAGCTAAGTACTTTACCTTTTCTTGTTGTGTCTGTCCTGACTAGGCCTAAGGGATACTGACAGTGCCTGTCACGACCTATGTGGTCTGGCAAGCTGGTGGACGTAAGGCGCAAATCACAACCGATTTTGACAAGTACGGGTTTATTGAGAGACAACGCGTTTCGGGGTGCGCATGACCCCTTTATCAAGTCTACAAGAGACATAAATAATAACAAAAAAGTATATACATGTACAATTTGTACTCAAAGGGGGGGACGCGATGACGTAGGCAGAGTACGTCACGCTCTCCGCCTCCCCCGTGGCTCAGCTGTCCTGCTGCTGCTCTGAGCTTCCGGCGTCGCATGGATCTCTCGGCGTCTCTGTGACGCTCCCCGGCCGTGTTTCCTCTATGTTGCCGCTCCGACGATTTCTCCGTCTGCTCTACCTGTGAGGAGTTCATCTCAGCTTATACTTCCCCGGTCTTCGTCGATCCTCTCCCCTCCTCTCCATCCCGCTGTGGAAACTTGGAGTCGGTACCGCCTGGATTTGCCTGGATCGCTGGATCGCTGGATCGCTGAACGGGTCTGGATCCTCACTCCTGTTGCCTGCATCACTGTATGTATCGGTCCTCAGACCTGCTGATTTCTGCTGATCCCCCGTCCCTCTCCCTGTGCCGTTCTGATTAAATTATGCTGTGTCGTTTTTGGCTGAAAAGAATCAGGCCGGGCTGTTGAAATATCTATGGGACTCTCTCTTACCTGACCGTCCGACTTACAGCCGACTTCTCCCCTCATTTGTTCTCACTGATTTGCTTCCCTGTCACTGCCGTGACTAACCTCCCTGTGACTGTGTCTTTGTAATACTGGGATCAACCCTATAAAACTTTATTTTTGATAGGCTGCTGGATATTCGGCTTCTCCGTTTTGGCTGCTGGTGTCTCTTAGGAGTCTCTGATCCTGGGGAAGGTTGAAACCCGGTGAGATTGTTCCTTTCTTTTGTTACCCCCCTTCCTTTTGTCTCCTATACGTCCTCTCCTGCGGATGATATTTACTAACTAAAATCTACTTCACCATCCTAAAAACACACTTGGTGCCTACAAATATTAAAAGTAGTAAACCATACAGTATCAGGTGGAAAGTGGAAGTGGAAGAGTGGAAAAAGTATAAAAAGAGTATAAAAAGGAAAAAAAAAAAAAAAAAAAAAAAGGGTTAAGAAAAAAAAAAAAAAAAAAAAAAAAAAAAGGAGAAGGGGGCGAAAGAGGGAGAAGGAGCAAAGAAAGAGAGAAGAAGAGATACAAATATAAAAGGAGAGTAAGAAAAACAAAAAAGCTAAAAAAAAAAAAAGAAAAAATACACAGGGAAAGGGGGAGGAAAAGAAAAGGAGGAGAAGAAAAAGAGAGTAAAGAGAAGGAGGAGAAGAAAAAGAGAATAAAGAAAAGGAGGGGAGACGGGAAGGGAGAAGGAGGAAAAGGGGAGAAAAAAAAAAAAAAAAAAAAAAAATACCAAGGAACCGACCATGGCTCCAAAAGCTCCCAGGCGATCGGCTGACCACTCAAGTCAGAAATCGGGGTCTAAAACTTATGAAACAACTAAAATAGACCAGTTCCTGAGATCTCCGAGGATTAATACGAGGGGCGGACAAAAGGAACTTGCCACAAAAAAAAATGATGATGATTCTGAGGTGATTGTAACAGAATTACAAAAAGCTTCTAGATACCCCGAAGAGGAAGACGGCATAATGGGGGAAGTCATCCCTAATGATAACTCCTCCCCGCTAGAAGAAATACTGCTAGCGGTAAAACAGAATGGGGATCTAATACAAGCTGTTA
Organism: Bufo gargarizans; assembly: GCF_014858855.1. Classification (NCBI taxonomy): domain Eukaryota; kingdom Metazoa; phylum Chordata; class Amphibia; order Anura; family Bufonidae; genus Bufo; species Bufo gargarizans. Next base: position 214,202,006 of record NC_058085.1, on the reverse strand, counting down.
CAACCCAACTTGGGTTTATTCAAGTCGACGTCGGATTAATAAAAGATGATGTGTCCAAAATGCGAGATAGAGTTAAACTCCTTGAGAGTTCCGTCACCCTTATACAGAAGGAATCCAAAAAAACAAATATGGAACTATCTACATTTAAATCAGAATATAATCTCTTGAAGAAAAAGCTAGTGGACCTTGAGGATAGGTCACGAAGATATAATGTGAGAATAATTGGGATTCCAGAGGGTGTGGAGGAGAGAAACCCAACCCAATTTATACAGAAGTTAATCCTTGAGAATTTCGGGAAGGAGTCATTTTCTTCCTTTTTTATGATTGAACGAGCCCATCGGGTCCCAGGGGGAAAACCAATTCCAGGGAGACAACCTCGGACATTCCTCGCCAAGCTACTGACTTCAGGGGACAGAGATATCCTCCTGAGAAGGGCAAGGGAATCCCCACCGGTTATATATAACGGGATTAGACTGGCTTTTTTTCCCGACTTCTCGAAAGATGTACAAGAAAAGAGACGCACATTTATGATCGTTAAAAAGAGGCTAAGAGAAAGGGATATTAAATATTCTCTCATATTCCCAGCCAAATTGCGGATTGTTTTTAATGATAAAACCTTTTTTTTTGACACCCCAGAAGAAGCTGCGGACTGGCTTGATCGAAATAATTGATAATTCAATTGGGTTATGTTTTGGTGGGAATAATTAGTACTACAAGGGGCTTATACCCCCAAAATGTATTTTTCCTTTGCTTCTTAATGAGGATGGCTGAGTGGGGGGGAAGGTGGGAGGGATGGTCATAGGAAAGAAATCTACTACAAATGTGGTGGATTGCTTGTAGGCGGGGGGTGGGGGGAGGGGGAGGTGGGGTTGGGCTGTGGTGCGTCAAAGTAGGTGTGGTTTCCCTTTTTTTCGTTTTTGGTTCTTTCTTCTTCTTTCTTCTATTTCTCCATTTTGACCTTTCCTGATGACGCTGATTAGAATTTTTGCGTGGAATATACGTGGCTTGGGGGATAGAGGCAAGAGACAAGCGATTTTTGACTTGACACAGGCCCACTTACCAGCAATAGTATGCCTGCTAGAGACCCACCTTACTGAGGAGACCACTAGAGTGCTCGACAGGGGATGGGCTGCGCACACGTTCCATTCTACCCTCTCCAACTATTCGAGAGGTGTCACGGTGTTGATACACAGACTTATTGATTTCGTCTGTGAGGCATCCTCTGTCGACCAACAGGGGAGATTTATTTTCTTATACTGTAAGATAGGAGGGAAGATATGTATTTTGGCCTTTGTCTACATTCCACCGCCATTTTCTTTCTCGGTTCTTAATTCTCTTTTATTATTTATGGATAAATGGCCAGAATGTCCAACATTGATTATTGGCGACTTTAACTGTGTTATCGACCCTCTTCGCGATAGGATTTCTACGAGTGCTAGGAGTGACAGTCCGGTCCAGGGGTCCCCCCTGGCACGGTTCTGCCTGGAGGCTGGATTTGAGGACGCTTGGGAACATCTGGGACAGGGGAAAAGGGCTTTCTCATGCTTTAGTAAAGCAGGTAAATCGTTCTCCAGAATAGATCTTGTATTGATAAATAGTAAATATGTGAATCAGATAAAGCGAATGAAATACGAAACAAGGTCAGTATCTGATCACTCTCCGATACTACTTGAATTATGTTTATCTCAGGAAAGATATATACCAAAATCTCCTTTTAGATTAAATCCCTATTGGTTATCAGTTATAAAGACACATGAAACAATTCAAAACGAAATAGGTCGATTCTGGGAAATTAACTACGGTTCAGCAAAAACTCAAGTAGTATGGGATACTTTCAAGGCGTATACGAGGGGATTGATGGTTAGTAACATTGCGAACCTTAGACAGGAATATGGAAAGAAACAGAAAAATCTAAAAGAACACGCAGTGTTAGCAACAGAATCCTTCTATAGGAACAAGACCGAGAGGAATAGGCAAAATATGCAAAGAGCCACACAAATATATGCTAATTTTTTATTGGATAAGGCCCAACAGAACCTTTTTTTTAAAGGGCAAAAATACTTTACAGAATCAGGCCGACCTGGTAAACTCCTTTCCAGGGTAATCTCCAATCAACAACCCAAAAAAAACATATAGATAAACTTCGTTTGAGTGATGGTAGGATAGTCACTACACAGGGCCCGGTGGAGAAGGCCTTTCTTGATTATTTTACTGATTTGTATAAAGCTGATTCTAACATCACAGATGACAAGATAGATCTCTACTTAGATAGGATCAAGTTTCCAACTATTACTGAGTCGGAAAAGAAAGCACTAGAAATGGAGGTCTCAATGCAGGAACTTGAGGGAGCTACTAAACTATGCTCGGCTAACTCCACCCCTGGTTCAGATGGGCTTCCATATGAATTTTATAGCAAATATGGGGACTGCATTCTTCCCAGACTGTTGGAGGTCTTTGCTGAATCAGTGGAGGATGGGATGCTGCCAGATTCAATGATGGAGGCCATAATAATACTAATACCGAAAAAAAACAAGGACCCCTTAGAATTAGAATCATACAGACCAATTTCACTGCTCAATGCAGATGTAAAGCTCCTTGCGAGGGTCCTGGCAACAAGGCTTTCCAGGGTCATCTCCTCCATTGTCCATTCGGATCAGTGCGGCTTTATCCAAAATAAGGGTACACATCATAATTTACACCGGCTCTTCTCCAATATTCAGGCCCCGGGGGGGACTGCCCGCTCCATCCTGTCATTGGACGCCTCTAAGGCCTTTGACAGGGTGGAGTGGCGTTTCCTCTGGAAGGTTCTTGCAAGGATGGGCTTTGGAGAAAGATTTATACGCACTCTTAAGCTACTGTATAGATCTCCAAGGGCAAAACTGAGTCTTAATGGAATCCTGAGCGGCAGTATTGATTTAAAGAGAGGCACCCGCCAGGGCTGTCCACTATCTCCCCTGTTATTCGATATTTATATCGAACCCCTTGCGATGGCCATCAGGCAAGATGATCAGGTTAAAGGATTCGGTACGTTAGGAACACAAGACCGCATCTCATTATATGCAGATGATGTTCTGTTTTTTATAGATCATACGGAAACTACTCTTCCTAGGATCATTCATATGGTTAAATTATTTGGTGAGGTGTCTGGTCTTTGTATAAATTGGGCCAAGACCAGTCTGCTCCCAATAGACCCTCTGCCACAGAAGGAGGTTCCTGTTATACAGTTGGATATTGTTGATACTTTCCAATATTTGGGTCTGACTATATCGCCTCGGGTTGAAAATTTTCTACAACTTAATTTGATTCCCATAATAGTAAAGACCAGAGCTAAAATAGGAATCTGGCTGAAACTTCCCCTATCCAGAGCTGATCGAATCTCACTAGTTAAAATGGTGATACTACCACAATTTCTCTATGTGCTCAGGAATACACCTATTTGGATACATGACAAACACTTTAAACTTATTGAAAGAATAATTAATGATTTAATATGGGGAAGAAAGCGAGTTCGAATTAAGTTGGAATATTTGTATAAATCCGTGGAGTCTGGGGGTTTAAATCTCCCCTACTTTAAAGGGTACTTTATTGCAGCTCAGCTATTGTGGTGTTATGAATCAGAGAACAGCGCACTCTTGAGGAAGCTGGTAACTAGCCATGCTCATAATAATATTTTTACTTTGTTGGAATCCGGTTTATTGAAGAGTTATGAGCACGGCTACAGAGAAACTATTAATCTACTTCTGAAAATGTGGAATACAACTAGGACATGGTTGAAGGTTAAGGGTTCATTCACATTTACGCCTCTTTGGCATAATTTCTATTTACAAAGCTTAGATGATATTGCAGCTGACATATTTTGGCAGAAGAATAAAATCTTATATATTTCACAGGTAGTTAAAGATAGAGAAATTAAATCCTTTATAGAAATGACACATAATATAAGAAATCTTTCATGGTTTAGGTACCTTCAACTTCGATCTGTATTATCCAGTTTGGATGATAAGCGATTGTTGGATATAGATAATTTATCTTTTTTGAATGAGTGGGTAGGGGGTGCACTTGTTAAAATAAAGATTTCAAATATATATAAGTTATTACTTAAGGCACGGTTTAGTGATACACATTCACCAGGACAAAAAGCGTGGGAGGCGGATTGTCCGAATTTACAAGTAGAAGGTTGGGAGAATATTTTTGGGAATTTGGTTTCAGTATCCCAGAACTTCAACCATGTTTTAATACAATTCTATATTTGTCACAGATTATATATTACTCCCTTATGGATGAATAAATGTGGGTTAAGAGATATGTCCAACTGCCCCAAATGTGACATTGTAGGAGCGGACTTCCTCCATATGATATGGACTTGTCCAGAACTCACAAACTACTGGAATAACATCAATAACTGTATTATCTACAAATTAAAAATTCGAATTCCTTTTGAACCACAAGTATTCGTGCTTAATGATCTTTCCAAATTAAAAAATCATAAGTATCAAAAGATCTTCCTGAGTAGAATATTGATGCTGGCTAGAGTACTGATCAGCCGGACCTGGTTTGCCCGTTCCACTCCAGACATCAACACATGGATAAACCTAACCGATAAGGTTAAAAACTACGAGAAAATTTTATATAAACGGAGGGAGGTTGAGGAACAGTGGAACAAGATATGGGATGGCTGGAAGATTGATTGATTAGTCGAGGTCAAGTTGGTTTATTTACGGGGGGCCTGCTTTGACGCACCACAGATTAGGGATTAGGGATTAGGGGGGAGGGAGGGGAGGGTTTTTCTAAATGAAAGAAAAGATGAATTGAATATATTATAATTATATATAATTAGTTGGGACACTAAGAATTGAGAGATTGTAAAAATGTCTGTAAAAAATGTTTTGTAGTGGTTTTCCAATAAATTTTTGTTGAAAAAAAAAAAAAAAAAAAAAGGGGGGGGGGGGAATTTTTGCAGGTATTAAAAGCGAGGGTTTGATAAAATTCATAATAATAACGATAGTCGAAAATAAGGGATAAAAATATCTTTCAATTAGGTTGGTAAAATGGAATAAGAAGTGCTATGTTCAAAAGACAAGATCTAGAAGAGGAGAAAAATACGATATATAAAATATATATATAAGACTATAGAGAAGAGGCCTATAACGAATAGGCATCAAAGAGAATGAATGCGTAGGCGTATCGTTAATGGTTCAACAAAAGCACATGGTCCGGGTACCAACCGGCCTTTAATAGTGAGCTGGAGGTCTTTTGTTTAAGTTTGCTGGGGGCCAGTACGTTCTTTAGGGTTCTCGCTCTCCTGAACGTAATTCTTGGCCTCTGAGGGATGTCTTGTTTGAGATAGGGATCATTCGTTAGTATGTGCCAGTGTTTTGTTAAAATACTTCTCAGAATTTCGTGATTGGGATTATATGTGGTTATAAAGGAGGATCTGTATTTTTTTGGATCTTCCATTGCTATTGATTTTGTTTTCATTTTGAGGCACTCCTCTTGGGTAAGATTGCTTGCCCGTGTAAGGGCATTATCTATGATTCTATTGGGGTAGTTTTTGTTTAGGAATCTGTTACGTAAAATTTTGCTCTGTGTAGTAAAGTCGGTTGCGGTAGAACAGTTTCTTCGTATTCGCTTAAATTGACTAAATGGTATATTGTTTTTCCACTTTTTGTAATGTGAGCTTCTGTAATCCAAGTAATTGTTCCCGTCTACTTTTTTGAAAAAAGTTTTGGTTAGTATGGTTTTATTACATGAATATAAGAGAAGATCCAGGTATTCTATTGATGTTGTTGAACTGTTAGCTGTAAATGTGAGATTCCAGGTGTTTGCGTTGAGGTAGGTGATGAATGCTTTAGCTTCCTCATTGCTGCCTTTCCATATGATGATAAGGTCATCAATGTAACGCTTATAGAACACAATCCTGTCCCTCCATTCATGGTCACTGTAGATGAATTGTTCTTCGAATCGTCCCATGTAGAGATTCGCGAAGCTTGGCGCGAATCGCGTGCCCATCGCGGTCCCCTTGCGCTGTATATATATGCTGTTTTCAAATGTAAAGACGTTATGTGTCAAGATGAACCGAATTGCATCTGTGATAAAAATCTTGTGTTTTGGAGAAAGTTGGTCATCAGTATCAAGATAGCTACTGGATGTGCTAATGCCTGCCTCATGCGGGATGTTTGAGTATAAGGAGGCGACATCCAGTGTAAGCCACAGGTAAGTGGGATCCCAACTGATGTCTTTTAACAATGTTATGAGTTGGGAGGAGTCTCTTAGATGGGAGCGGAGATTGATGACGTGTTTTTGAAGGAAAATGTCTACATAATGTGAAAGGTTACTTGTAAGAGAGTTGATGCCTGAGATGATCGGTCTACCGGGAGGTTTTTTTTCATCTTTATGTATTTTTGGGAGATGATAAAAAATTGCAGTGGTGGGGTGGTCGATTGTTATAAATTCTCTTTCTTTTTTGCTGAGGATATGGTCCTCCTCTGCTTGTTTTAAGAGGCCTCCTAGCTCTCTTATGTCCTCGGCCAGTGGATTATGAGATAGGGGTTCATAGTATGAGTGGTCCTCCAGGATTCTATGTGCCTCCGAGATGTAATCTTCCCTTTTTTGTATAACGATTCCTCCCCCTTTATCTGCATTCTTAATCACCAATTGATTGTTGTTGCTTAGTTCTATTAGTGCCTCTTTTTCTTTTTTACTGAGGTTGGGTTTGATCTTGATATTATTGTTTATATTCCGGATATTATCTGAAACTAGTGACAAGAAAGTATTGATATGATTTCCTCTATGGTGGGTTGGGTTGAATGAAGACTTTGGTCTGAGGTTTGTTTGGGTCGTGGTAATGAGATCCGGGGTAGTAGGATCAGCATCTTTATTGGTTTGGGTCACTTGTTTGGCTTTGATGGCAAAGTGTCTTTGTAATGTGATTTTCCTGATGAAGGTGTTTAGGTCAACATAGAGTTGAAATTCATTGAATTTTTCTGCTGGGCAAAAAGATAGGCCTCTTTGTAGTAGTGACAATTGCGCTGAGGTGATGTTGGATTCTGAGAGATCAAAAATCTTCATTGCTGTGAGGTCTTGTTCCTTTTTAGACTATGGTGACTTGGAGGGGCTGTTCCCATCTGTCTTGTTTCCTTTAGTGCGTCTGTTGGTGATTCCGCCTCTCCGGCCTCTCCTACATTTTTTCTTTTTATTCCCTTTTGTCCCGTTTTTGGTTTGAAAAAATCTGTTATGACGGACATGTTCCCTGAAGGTTGTTTCAAAACATAGGTTGCTTGTGGGGTCAGGGTCCCCGGAAGCGGTAAAAAAGACATTGATGATGTTGGTGTAATTTGGGGACTTGAGTAAATCTTCAGGGCTGCTTGCATTATGGATGGTAAGGAGTGAGTCTTCGAAGGTGGTGGTATCAGTGGTGCTGGAGATTTTTATGGGCTGGACGGAGATGAAAGAGGTGGGTGGCAGGTTGAGGGGACAACCTTGGGGTAGATCAATGGGCGATGAAGGTAACTGGCATTCTCTAAGTGGTATGGAGGGTGGGGTGAAAAATATGGGAGTCCCGGTGGTGGGATGGATGGAGAATGAGTATGGTGATGTGGTTGTGGTATTGATGTCCTGGAAGGGTGGGTTTGGTGGGGAACTAGGTTTGGAGGTGGACGCGTTTGGTATAGTGGGGCTAGATTTAGGGCTGGGTTTGGTTTGGAAGGGCTGGGTAATTGTTAGTCCAGGTTTGGACGGAATACGGGCCTTAAAGGTGGTGGAAGATTGTTGCATGGACTTGGTGTATTGATGGTGTTTCTGTCGCATGGTTGGGAATAGTGGTTGTATGGTGGATGATCCTTTTTTGGGCCTAGTAGAATATTGGACTGTCGTTTCGGTAGGCATGCGTGTTGTTATTAAGGGTTTGGTTGCGGTTGGGTTTATGGTGTTGTTGGTGTAATTATTGTTGGTGTTTTTATTAGTGTTTTTGTCGCTGTTGAGCCAGAACTGGATGTTATTTGATCTGAAGTCGTTTCTATCTCTAATAAGTTTTGAGGTTTTCTTTTCAATAGTATCACGTTCATATTGTAAAAGCCTACTAGTGATCTGTCTGTCGAATTTAGTGTAATCGGTGTGTTTTGTATGTCTACGGAGTGAGTTGGTGTGTGTCTCGATCTGGTCTTTGAGGTCTTGGCACAAAGACTCCCGTTTGGTGACCAGGCGTGTTAACATGCCTCTGGCGCATTCTAGCATATAATTGTTCCAGTCTTTTGTAAATTCTGTATCATTTAGAAACGGGCTCTTGAACCTAAGTCTCAGTCCACGTGGGACAAGGGATTCTTTAAGGTAAGTTTCCAGTAAGATCCAGTCTAGATGATGCTGTATCTCATCTTTGAGACTGGACTCTAGTCTGTAGAATAGTTCCGCTAGTTCTTTAGAGTTGATCGTCTGTTGGGAGCCTGTATCCGCCGTCAGTCCCTTTGAAGTGTGGTGATTGGACTCGATCGTTGACCAGATACTGGTCAATTTTTTTCGTTCATGTAGGCGGTGTTCGCAGTAGTCCATTGTATCGGTTTACCGTTGCTGGATTCCCTTTAGAAAAACCTAGAGCCGCCGTATCTCGGAGTGAGTTAAACACTCTTCACCCGGAAACCCGGGGCAATACAGCAAATATGTGGCCACAGGATGAGAAAGGCGCTCATAGGGTAAATAGGTAAAGATGAAACAGCGTTCTTCAATTTAAGATGAGTATGTGCTGCTCACCTGTTTAGGTTGCACCGATTGGGTGCAACCGTGATGAAGGTCCGCTGGATTAGCTAGGTGTCAGGTTGGAGCTGCCGCGTCCAAAGGAACCAAAGGGCGAGGGCCAAGTCGCCACTTCGTTGAATACTAGAAATACTGACAGTGCCTGTCACGACCTATGTGGTCTGGCAAGCTGGTGGACGTAAGGCGCAAATCACAACCGATTTTGACAAGTACGGGTTTATTGAGAGACAACGCGTTTCGGGGTGCGCATGACCCCTTTATCAAGTCTACAAGAGACATAAATAATAACAAAAAAGTATATACATGTACAATTTGTACTCAAAGGGGGGGGGGAATTTTTGCAGGTATTAAAAGCGAGGGTTTGATAAAATTCATAATAATAACGATAGTCGAAAATAAGGGATAAAAATATCTTTCAATTAGGTTGGTAAAATGGAATAAGAAGTGCTATGTTCAAAAGACAAGATCTAGAAGAGGAGAAAAATACGATATATAAAATATATATATAAGACTATAGAGAAGAGGCCTATAACGAATAGGCATCAAAGAGAATGAATGCGTAGGCGTATCGTTAATGGTTCAACAAAAGCACAACAGTTTGATAAAAAGATTCAGTTCTCATATGTCGTCATATAAAGTTGTGTATAATAAATTATTATATATAAATAAATATGTAGAAATCGGTCAACTCATATGTATTGCCATGTTAAATTACATGGGTAAGATAGGATGTGGTTAACAGTTGTTAGGTAGATAAATACATAAATGAATAAAATGATCTCTTCAAAAAAGATAAATAGATTGATAACATTAAATGATGGAGTAAAGAGCTGTACCTAGTACCTGCGGATGAACGTGATTAGTCGGTATGTGATGAATGGTGACATCATAAGTAGATGTCAGTGCATTATTTTGGTGGTTGGAGGCTATGGCAATAAATGTATGTGGCTCTGGGTATGGACTTTGGATGGGGGGATTGTTACCTGGTGTGCTGCAGCTGCAGGTGCAGCTGGATGTTTGCTGTTTGTTTAATGCTCCCCGGTCACTTTTCCTGACAATGTACAATGCTGTGTGACAGAAATGGTTTAGGAGTCATTAAAAAGTAAAGGGTGAGTGATAAAGGAGTTGTGGTGATGTTGAGAGATGGTTAATATTGTTATTACCTTTGCCAGAGATGAAATAGATGTAGCTGAAGCGCTGTGGCTTTTCTATTGTACTTGGTTAGGCAATGCTGTGTAATAAAATACAGTTAAGGGTGATTGAAAAGGCAGTTTGTATATGATAGGAAAGTTATGATCATCTAATTAGATTAGTATTCTTGTTACCTGTTGCGGTGGTGAGGCTGATGTAGCTGGGGTATTGAGACCCGGCTACTGCACGTGGTGCGTGCTGTAAGGACACAGGGAGCAGTGAAGCGCGGCGCTGGAGAGGAGGAGGATATCGGAGTGTGGTGGGCGTGGCCAAGTACGATGGGCGTGGCCAAGTACGGTGGGCGTGGCCAAGTAGCGCTAGTACCTATCGCTCCACTGGGGATTCAGCAGCCCATACAATATTATGAATGGACTGAGGGCTGGGGGGGATTTTATTAGAACAGCTGATGGAGGAATGAAGTAGTACGGGCTTGGGAGTGTGGTGGCATTGTGGGGAGAGTATTGATTGTGTAAATGTGTTTATGGGGCCGGCTGGTTGATGGTCCTGATCTGAGATGATACTGCAAGAGGGGGAGGATTAAAATAACTCTGGGCCAGAGAAAGAGATGAACAATGGAGGGGGGGATAAAACAGCTGAAATGAATATCCAAGGGGCTAAGAGGGGGAGTTAAATATACATGTGAATTATATGAGGAGGGAACTGTAGAAAAGGGGGGGGGAAATGATAATAATAAAAAAAAATATATATATATATATATATATATATAAAATAAAATAAAATATATATAATAATAATGAAAAGAAAAAATATATATATACAATGTAAATCAACAAACATTTAATAAAAAAAAAAAAATTATATATATATATATATAAATGGTGTGGGCCTCAAAAACATTTGTTCTCTAAGCTTTCATTGAGCCTGTGTGGTTCCAATGTCTGTAATTTGAAAATCCAGAACATCTCCCTTCTCTGGAGTGTTCTATATCTATCCGAGCTGTTCAATACCCTCCCCACAATGCCACCACACTCCCAAGCCCGTACTACTTCATTCCTCCATCAGCTGTTCTAATAAAATCCCCCCCAGCCCTCAGTCCATACCCAGAGCCACATACATTTATTGCCATAGCCTCCAACCACCAAAATAATGCACTGACATCTACTTATGATGTCACCATTCATCACATACTGACTAATCACGTTCATCCGCAGGTACTAGGTACAGCTCTTTACTCCATCATTTAATGTTATCAATCTATTTATCTTTTTTGAAGAGATCATTTTATTCATTTATGTATTTATCTACCTAACAACTGTTAACCACATCCTATCTTACCCATGTAATTTAACATGGCAATACATATGAGTTGACCGATTTCTACATATTTATTTATATATAATAATTTATTATACACAACTTTATATGACGACATATGAGAACTGAATCTTTTTATCAAACTGTTGTGCTTTTGTTGAACCATTAACGATACGCCTACGCATTCATTCTCTTTGATGCCTATTCGTTATAGGCCTCTTCTCTATAGTCTTATATATATATTTTATATATCGTATTTTTCTCCTCTTCTAGATCTTGTCTTTTGAACATAGCACTTCTTATTCCATTTTACCAACCTAATTGAAAGATATTTTTATCCCTTATTTTCGACTATCGTTATTATTATGAATTTTATCAAACCCTCGCTTTTAATACCTGCAAAAATCCCCCCCCCCTTTGAGTACAAATTGTACATGTATATACTTTTTTGTTATTATTTATGTCTCTTGTAGACTTGATAAAGGGGTCATGCGCACCCCGAAACGCATTGTCTCTCAATAAACCCGTACTTGTCAAAATCGGTTGTGATTTGCGCCTTACGTCCACCAGCTTGCCAGACCACATAGGTCGTGACAGGCACTGTCAGTATTTCTAGTATTCAACGAAGTGGCGACTTGGCCCTCGCCCTTTGGTTCCTTTGGACGCGGCAGCTCCAACCTGACACCTAGCTAATCCAGCGGACCTTTATCACGGTTGCACCCAATCGGTGCATCTAAACAGGTGAGCAGCACATACTCATCTTAAATTGAAGAACGCTGTTTCATCTTTACCTATTTACCCTATGAGCGCCTTTCTCATCCTGTGGCCACATATAGGCCTAAGGGAGACACTGGCTCCTTCATATCTCCTAATATGCATAATATGATACATTTTTCTAGTTTACATTGATATATCTCCTATAATCTCGGTTAAATTATTCCAAAATGGTGAGATCTTTGAGTAACTCCACCACATATAGGTAATATCTGCTTCTAAAGTTCCACATCTGGGACATACCATAGATGCAGTAGTATTCAACTTATGCAACCATCTACGTGTGAGATATAATCGATGGAGCACCATAAATTCGGTTACTCTATATGTTGGATTCCGAGTAAATTTAGAGTTATTACAAAGTCTGTACCATTGCTCCATGGTCATCGGGCCTATATCCCTTTCCCACTTAATCTTACTAGTGTGCACTAAACCTTCATTCAGTAATTTACTTAATCTAGAATATAATAGTGATATTATGTTATGCTTATCTCTTTAAGCAAAAATAAAGTTTATCAACTTGTGATTCTCAACTGTCAAATATGTCTTATATTTATTATCCTTAATTAGTGCATGTAACTGTAAGTATCTAAATACCTCTCCTATTTTATGACTAGAGTTGAGCGGACACCTGGATGTTCGGGTTCGACGGGTTAGGCCGAACTTCACAAAAAAGTTCAAGTTCGGGACCCGAACATGACCCTGAACCCAAACCCCCCAAACTTTGGAGCACTAAAATGGCTATAAAAAGGTCATGGAAAGGGCTAGAGGGCTGCAAATGGCAGTAAAACGTGGCTAAGAGCATGGCAAGTGCTCTGCAAACAATTGTGGATAGGGAAATTACTTTAAATAACATCAAATATGTAAAAATAAAAATTACTAATCTTGATCTAGGAGGACGAGGTCCATATGGAGTAGGAGGTTGAGGAGTCAGTGGGTGTGGCGGTGTAGGTGGAAGCGGCGGTGGAGGAGGATGTAGTCTACACTGGTTTTTGGTTTTAATTATTATTATTTTTTGTTTAAATTGGGGTAAACCCTAATATTTTTAACCCAGACAGACAATACACTGGCTGCAGGGCAGGCCAGCACCTCCAAGGCATAAAGGGCAAGCTCAGGCCATGTGCCCAATTTGGAGACCCAGAAATTGAAGGGGGCAGACCTGTCATTTAGTTCGTGTAAGCGCGTGCACACATTCTGCTTCTCCATGTCGCACGTCCCTGTGATGTTCACAATCCAATTGGATATCTTTATCAACTTTTGATGATCTTTTCTACGCCTACCATGTTGATCACCGTTAGCAGTGAATCAGGGTTCCACGCGGAGAGGGAGCCTAAGAAAAGGATACCACATCTAAGGGAGGTCAATGGATGAAATTAAATGTAATCGAGCGGAAACGTGGGACAAATTATTAAAGGAGGGAGCGTGCGACAATTACCCACTCCTGACTCGGGGAGGTAGCGACGATAAATAACAATACAGGACTCTTAAGATGCCCTGTGTGACGACCACCCGCCAATCCCGTCGTACTAAGCCACAGTTGCCATACAGGTCTCCACTAGAGACTTCTGGAGGCGAATCCACTGTGAGCACAGAAGACGTTTAAGATTGGTTGGTGGGCCCAGACAGGATGCAATCACGATTGTATGTACAATCGGTAAAAATAAAATTACTGATTTCACGCTGGAAATCAAATTGATTTGCTGCCACCACTCTTCATATTGAATCGGGGCGAAGAGACCCCGGCTAGCTAATCCTAAAGGGACGAAACGGTTATTTGCAACCTAGCTAGTACATTAACAATTTATAAGAATAACACAATTTGGTAGTATGTCTTCTGAGGACAGAGTTCTTAGCATAGATCAGGTCATCAAGTAACAAGGGCAGAACTGGAACGATGAAATCGTTAGTTTTTATTCTAAAACTACACACAAAAATATATATATTAAAGCTGACAGATAAATATACCTGCCAGGTGAACAGATTGGTTTGGATAGAAATAGTTAGAGGTGGAAGGGAATAGAATGTCTGTAAGTTCAGAATTACCGTGGTAGTGTCCAGTAATAAGCAAAGTCTTTGAAATAATAATCCAAGATGGTGGGGTGCCCGTGTCCCTGCGGGCGGTCGAGATGTTAGACGACGTCAGATGGTAGGTGAAGGACGCAGGACCTCAGTGTGTCACTGTTTTTACCTACTCTGAAGTGGGGAGTGGTTATGACACGTTCAGGTCCAGCCTTGTGTAATTGGAACAGGGGCAGTCCTTTGCCCCATAGGGAGAAAACCTGGCAGCATCTTTGCTTTGCCCATTTCTCCATATCCCGTACGTCCAATCAAGAAATATAGTTGATATTGATAATCAGTACAATTTTACGCATCATCTGATAACAAATACGACTAAAAGATAACACAGGGTGCCTGAGAACCTTTATATCTCAGAGCGGGAATCTCTGATTTGTCCGCGGGTTTCCTAGAAGGTGGGTTAGGAGAACGAAAACCATCTCTGAAAAGATGGTTCCTTTCACATTTCCATAACCCATGAAATATTAGGAAAATATGGGAAAAATATGAAGCTTATGGATTGAAGAGGACTTTCAGGTCATCTTCCTTCCTGTACCAACCAGCTGTGTGATAAGGATCTGTCCTTTTCTTCTGAAGCTCGCTGCCCAGGCTAAAGGTGTGAGACCCCTGCTGGTATTGGAGACACTATGGCTGCAGAAAGGAAGTTTTTTATGAGGTTCTGTCAAGAGAATACCAGATTGATGGGTACTCAACCTGGCATGGGGCAGGAAGATTCTTTGGCAAGAAGGTGCTAATTGTACCTCTGATCTGTGAGTTACTCCTTTAGTGAAAGAGAAGATTCTTAGTGAAGGCTCTTTTGTCTTTGTGATTGAGAAATATGGCGCATTTGTGATTTCCTAGTATCGCTGTGGATCGCAAAGCGTCACACACTGTTATTGGAATGATTAATTAAAAATTATAGGGAATGTCACTGGGGCATTTTGGATTTGGAAACGTTAGACAGGAGAGGCCCTGCTGCCGCTTTGTTGACTCTAGATAACTTCTGCCTGATCACGCATCCCTGTGACCTCCACGATCCAATTGGATATCTTCTCTATCAAATTTAGATGTTCTTTTGTGCGCCTACCATGTTGTTCGCGGTTAGCAGGGAATCAGGGTTCCACACTGGAGAGGGAGCGTGAGAAAGGGATACTACATCGAAGGAAGGTCAATGAATTAAATTTGATCGAGTGGAAATGTGGGACAAGTTGTTAAAGCGGAAGGATCAAATGAAAGGAGGTGGCGCGCGTCAATTTTATGACGAATTTTAAAAATTTAAGTCCCTGTCATCTATGCAGAGCAGGGTTTTTTCATCAGCAAAACTGTGTTCATGTCACCCACCAATTGAATAAACGATTTTATAAAAATTAGGTCCCTGTCACCTATACAGAGCAGTGGTTTGTATACGGCAAAATTGGTTAAAAAAAAAGTCACCTGACAATGTAACAGACGATTTCGCATCCTGCTCCCTCTTTTTCTGTGCTGGTGCCTGTGTGCGACCACCAGCTCTTCCTCCGAACTAGACAAATCACTAGCATGACCTTGATTCCATGTGGGGTCTAGTATCTTATCATCCCCCACATCATCTTCCACCCACTCTTTACACCTGCCCTCCTTGTCGGTCTGCATACTGCAGAAAGCATTAGCAGTTGGCATCTGTGTTTTGTCATCATCATATGGAGTAGGAGGTTGAGGAGGCAGTGGATGTAGTGGTGTAGATCGAAGCGGCGGTGGAGGAGGACGAGGTAGCCAACACTTTTTTTTTTTTTTTTTTAAGTAGGGTACACCCCAAAAGAGTGGGAAATATGAAAAATACAACAATGAGCAATTGCACTGTAGTATGAATAACAATGGCTGGGTAAGGCCGGTATACATGTCTATTTTGCACAAGGTACGGACAAGTCCTGTGGGATCCATGCCTGGTTCATTTTAATGAACGTGAGCTTGTCCACATTGGCTGTGGACAGGCGGCTGCGCTTCTCTGTGATAACACCCCCTGCCGTGCTAAACACACGTTCAGACAATACACTGGCTGCAGGGCAGGCCAGAACCTCCAAGGCTTAAAGGGCAAGCTCAGACCATGTGCCCAATTTGGAGACCTAGAAGTTGAAGGGGGCAGACCCATCATTCAGCACATGTAGGCATGTGCACACATACTGCTCCACCATGTTGCTGAAATACTGCCTCCTGCTAAGACAATCCATATCAGCTGGTGGTGCTGGTTGTTGTGGTGTGCTGACAAAGCTTTTCCACATTTCAGCCATGCTAACCCTGCCTTCTGAGGTGCTGGCGGTGCCCCAGCTGCGTTAGCGACCTCTGCCTTCGCCTTGTGCTTCCACTGTGCCCCCGCTGTCAGGAGGGAATGACATCAGCAGCACATCTACCAGCGTGCGCTTGTACTCGCGCATCTTACGATCACGCTCCAGTGACGGAATTAAGGAGAGTACGTTGTCCTTGTAAAGGGGCTCCAGCAGCATGGCAACCAAGTAATCAGCACAAGTTAGAATGTGGGCAACTTGGCTGTCGTTGCAGAGACATTGCAGCATGTAATCGCTCGTGTGCGCCAGGCTGCCCAGAGGCAACGACAAGCTGTCCTCTGTGGGAGGTGTATCGTCTGTGTCCTCTGTATCCCCCCAGCCACGCACCAGTGATGGCCATGAGCTGGTTTGGATCCCACTCTGCTGTGAACATGGTTCATCCTCCTCCATCTCCTCCTCCTTATCCGTCACCTAATCATCCTCCAGAACTGTGCCATGGCTGGACAATTGTGTACGTGCCGTTTGTGGGTGCAGGAACCAACCCTCGGGGCCACTTGCGAATGACTGGCCTGAAACCCTATGAAATGATCCCTCTTCCTCCTCCTGTGCCACATCCTCTTCCATCATCGCCAGAAGCGTTTTTTCAAGGAGGCATAGAAGTGGGATAGTAAAGCTGAGAACGGCGTCATCAGCACTGGCCATGTTGGTGGAGCACTCGAAACAGCGCAACAAGGCACACAGGTCTCGCATGGAGGCCCACTCATTGGTGGTGAAGTGGTGCTGTTCCGCAGAGCGACTCACCCGTGCGTGCTGCAGCTGAAACTCTACTATCACCTGCTGCTGCTCGCACAGTCTGGCCAGCATGTGAAAGGTGGAGTTCCACCTTGTGGGCACGTCGCATATGAGGCGGTGAGCAGGAAGGTCGAAGATACGCTGCAGATGAGCAGCATCAGGATGAGAACGCCGAAAGCGTGCACAGACGGCCTGCACTTTCTGAAGCAGCTCTGACATATCGTGGTAATTTTTAAGGAACCTCTGCACCACCAAATTCAGCACATGCGCCAGGCAAGGGATGTACGTCAAACCGGCTAGTCCCAGAGCTGCTACGAGATTTTGCCCTTTATCGCAAACCACCAGGCCGTGCTTGAGGCTCTATGGCACCAACCACTTATTGATCTGTTGTTCCATGCCCGTCCACAGCTCCTGCGTGGTGTGGGGTTTGGTCCCGCAAACAGATAAGTTTTAAAACTGCCTGCTGTCGCTTACCCCTGGCTGTGCTGAAGTTGGTGGTAAAGGTGTTACGCTGACCGGATGATGAGGAAGCAGAGTAGGAGGAGGAAGCAACAGGAGGCAAAGAGAAGCGTCCTGCAATCCTCGGTGGTGGAAGGACATGCGCCAAACTGCTATCTGCCTCAGGCCAGGCCGCCACTGCATTTACCCAGTGTACTGTTAGGGAGATATAATGTCCCTGACCATGCTTACTGCTCCCCGTATCCGTAGTTAGGTGGACCTTGCCACAGACGGCGTTGCACAGTACACACCTGATTTTGTCCCCCACTTCGTTGTGCAGGGAAGGGATGTCTCGCCTGGAAAAGTTGTGCGGCTGGGCACGACGTACTGTGGGACACCTACCACCATAAGGCTTTTAAAACTCTCCGTCTCCACCAGACCGAATGACAGCATTTCAAAGGCCAGTAATTTTAAAAATGGGATCGCAGGTGGGTAGGGGGGTACTTTATTTTCTTTCGCTCCAGTGTTTGGGAGATAGAGAGTTGAACACTTCCATGGGACATTGTGGAGATGCTTGGTGACCCAGGTGGTGGCGTTGTTGGCAGATCCTCTGTTTGCAGGGTGGCAGGTGCCACTGTCACTCCAGTGGATGAAGAGGCCGAGACTGCAGCAGAAGAGGAAGCAGGAGGAGCCAGAGACCTTTTTTTGTTTTTTGAGGTGTCTACTCCGCTGCAGCTTGTGCTTTGCATTTAGATGCCTGGTCATGCAGGTTGAGAATGTTTATGCCTAGCTTCAGGCTCTGATGGCACAGCGTGCAAACCACACGTGTCTTGTCATCAGCACATTGTCTGAAGAATTGCCACGCCAGTGAACTCCTTGGAGCTGGCTTTGGTGTGTTCGGTCCCTTGCTGCAGTGGGCAGTAGCAGACATACTGTCTAGGGGACGGCTGCTCTGCTTTTGCACCCTTCTCCCTCTTCTGCTGTGCTGGTGGCTCTGTGCGACCACCGCCTCTTCCGCCGAACTACATAAGTCACTTGCATGACCTTGATTCCATGTGGGGTCGTGGACCTCATCGTCCTCCACATCATCTTCCACCCAGTCTTCACCCCTGCCCTCCTTGTCGGTCTGCACACTGCAGAAAGCTCCAGCAGTTGGCACCTGTGTTTTGTCATCATCCGAGACGTGCTGTTGAAGTAGAAAATGAAAAAATATATAGTATAATGCCGCCTGATTATACCAGACAATACATTCCCAAATTTTATGTGTGTGTACACATTCCTAAGGTGGGGGCACTCACTTGGGTGAGGGGCTATTGATTAGATGAAGCAAGCATTACTAATGAATAACTGATGTTGGCCAAGAAGAACATGATGAAAGCACGCATTATCCATATATGGAGATGTACAATGGGGTTGTAGAGAGAGTTTAACCTATCCAATGAGGATAAGACAAGTATGGAAACTTTAGGATGATTATGTGTATAAGACGAGTGTGGGCCTCTGCCTCTTTAAGCATTTTCCTTTGTGTGATTGAAGCTGTTAAAGGGGTTGTCCAAGTTATATTTATTGATGACCTATCCTCAGGATAGGTCATCAATATCAGATCGGAGGGGGTCCGACACCCGGCACCCCCTCCGATCAGCTGTTTGAAGAGGAGACTGCACGGTGTCAGCGCTGCCTCCTCTTCACTGTTTACCTTCTAGCCGTTGCATCTGCAGTGGTGAGCAGGTGTAATTACACCCAAGGCTTGAAATGAATGGGACGGCTAAGGTGTAATTACACCTGCTCACCACTGCAGATGCAACGGCTAGAGGGTAAACAGTGAAGAGGAGGCAGCGCTGACACCGTGCAGTCTCCTCTTCAAACAGCTGATCGGAGGGGGTGCCGGGTGTCGGACCCCCTCCGATCTGATATTGATGACCTATCCTGAGGATAGGTCATCAATAAATATAACTTGGACAACCCCTTTAATGCTCCCGGCTAGCCACAATAAACCTTATTCTTCCTGAAGAATGTGATTCCTGAGTGGTTTTCCAAAACACTGTGGTTGTCCTCCCATGTACTCATCCTGAAACATTAGTGGTTAGGCATCGGTGTACTCAATCTCTTCCACTTCTGGGGCAGGGCTATGTGGATGGCCCTGGGAAACCCAGAGTCATCAAAAAGCAGAAGAGACTGCTCCATGACTTGGGGCTCAGACTTCTTGGCTGATTTGCAAGGGGGTGAGGTGAAGGATGGATATGGGCTGCAGGTGCCAACATTGATCTTTCAGTAGGAGACTGGGTGGGAGACAATGTGAAGGAACTGGAGGCACTGTCAGCCACCCAATCTACTATCCCCTGTACTTGTTCTGGCCTCACCATTCGTAGAGCCGCATTCGGCCCAACCAAATAACGCTGAAGGGTCTGTTGCCTACTCACAACTGAGGAAGGTGTTTAACTTGTGAGTGTAGCTGGCACAGAGCGACCACGTCCTCTCCATGCAACAGGAGCTCCACCAGCAGCACCACGACCGGGGCCACGTCCCTTATTTGACGCTCTCCTCATTCTTTGTGTTCACCTACCAAACTAACAGATGGTTTATGTCAGGCGACAATGTAACCGCCAATAGTCAACAATAGGGATGAGCGAACCCGAACTGTATAGTTCGGGTTCGTACCGAATTTTGGGGTTTCCGTGACACGGACCCGAACCCGAACATTTTAGTAAAAGTCCGGGTTCGGGTTCGGTGTTCGTTGCTTTCTTGGCGCCTTTTGAAAGGCTGCAAAGCAGCCAATCAACAAGCGTCATACTACTTGCCCCAAGAGGCCGTCACAGCCATGCCTACTATTGGCATGGCTGTGATTGGCCAGTGCAGCATGTGACCCAGCCTCTATTTAAGCTAGAGTCACGTAGCGTTGCACGTCACTCTGCTCTGATCAGTGTAGGGAGAGGTTGCAGCTGCGACGTTAGGGCGAGATTAGGCAGTGATTAACTCCTCCAAAAGACTTCATTCAGTGATCGATCTGCAGCTGTGGATCATTGAACTGCTGCTATTCAATTGCTCACTGTTTTTAGGCTGCCCAGAGCGTTTTTCATTCACTTTTTTCTGGGGTGATCGGCGGCCATTTTGTGTCTTGTGGTGCGCCAGCACAAGCTGCCACCAAGTACATTTAACCATCAATAGTGTGGTTATTTTTTGGCTATATCCTACATCAGGGTCAAGCTGTCACACCAAGTGCATTTAACCATCAATAGTGTGGTTATTTTTTGGCCATATACTACATCAGGGGCAAGCTGAGCCTGTCACCAAGTGCATTTACCCTCAATAGTGTGGTTGTTTTTTGGCTATATCCTACATCAGGGTCAAGCTGTCACACCAAGTGCATTTAACCATCAATAGTGTGGTTATTTTTTGGCCATATACTACATCAGGGGCAAGCTGAGCCTGTCACCAAGTGCATTTAACCCTCAATAGTGTGGTTGTTTTTTTGGCTATATCCTACATCAGGGTCAAGCTGTCACACCAAGTGCATTTAACCATCAATAGTGTGTTTATTTTTTGGCCATATACTACATCAGGGGCAAGCTGAGCCTGTCACCAAGTGCATTTAACAATCAATAGTGTGGTTATTTTTTGGCTATATCCTACATCAGGTTCAAGCTGTCACACCAAGTGCATTTAACCATCAATAGTGTGGTTATTTTTTGGCTATATCCTACATCAGGTTCAAGCTGTCACACCAAGTGCATTTAACCATCAATAGTGTGGTTATTTTTTGGCCATATACTACATCAGGGGCAAGCTGAGCCTGTCACCAAGTGCATTTAACCATCAATAGTGTGGTTGTTCTTTGGCTATATCCTACATCAGGGTCAAGCTGTCACCAAGTGCATTTAACCCTCAATAGTGTGGTTATTTTTTGGCTATATCCTACATCAGGTTGAAGCTGTCACCAAGTGCATTTAACCATCAATAGTGTGGTTATTTTTTGGCTATATCCTACATCAGGGGTTTGGCTGTGCTTGCTATTTTATTGAGGGGTGAAATACAATTGGCAAAATAGCAGTACCCTAAATCTGGTGTTTCAGCTGTGGCCAGCCAATTGTAATACTGTCTGCTGTCTGGCAAAGGATATATTTTTGTTCAGGGTTGAAATACAATTCCCAACTTAGCAATTTCCTAAATTAGTGGTTTCTGGTGTATCAGGGCTACTTTAAATCTATTCATTAAAAGGGTTTTTAAGATTCAAGGTGCAGATAGGGTCATTCTCAATAACTTCACACACACGATACTCTGCATTTCCAAGTCTAATTCTGTCTGTAAACGTATACCTTTCACCCAGCGCCCAAATACTAGGCCTCCAATTTACATTCATCTAAATCTGTGGCTGGTCAAGTTATTTAGTGTCCGTCAAAGCACAGTTTTTGTTCTGGGCTGAAATACAATTCCCAATTTAGCAATTTCCTAATTTAGTGGTTTCTGCTGTATCAGGCCTACTTTAACCACTTCAGCCCCGCTAGGTGAAACCCCCTTCATGACCAGGCCACTTTTTACACTTCGGCACTACACTAATTTCACCGTTTATCGCTCGGTCATGCAACTTACCACCCAAATGAATTTTACCTCCTTTTCTTCTCACTAATGGAGCTTTCATTTGGTGGTATTTTATTGCTGCTGACATTTTTACTTTTTTTGTTATTAATCAAAATGTAACGATTTTTTTTGCAAAAAAATGACATTTTTCACTTTCAGCTGTGAAATTTTGCAAAAAAAAACGACATCCATATATAAATTTTTCGCTAAATTTATAGTTCTACATGTCTTTGATAAAAAAAAAATGTTTGGGCAAAAAAAAAATGGTTTGGGTAAAAGTTATAGCATTTACAAACTATGGTACAAAAATGTGAATTTCCGCTTTTTGAAACGGCTCTGATTTTCTGAGCACCTGTCATGTTTCCTGAGGTTCTACAATGCCCAAACAGTAGAAAAACCCCACAAATGACCCCATTTCGGAAAGTAGACACCCTAAGGTATTCGCTGATGGGCATAGTGAGTTCATAGAACTTTTTATTTTTTGTCACAAGTTAGCGGAAAATGATGATGATTTTTTTTTTTCTTACAAAGTCTCGTATTCCACTAACTTGCGACAAAAAATAAAAAATTCTAGGAACTCACCATGCCCCTCACAGAATACCTTGGGGTGTCTTCTTTCCAAAATGGGGTCACTTGTGGGGTAGTTAAACTGCCCTGGCAATTTAGGGGCCCAAATGTGTGAGAAGAACTTTGCAATCAAAATGTGTAAGAAATGACCGGTGAAATCCGAAAGGTGCACTTTGGAATATGCGCCCCTTTGCCCACCTTGGCAGCAAAAAAGTGTCACACATGTGGTATCGCCGTACTCAGGAGAAGTTGGGGAATGTGTTTTGGGGTGTCATTTTACATATACCCATGCTGGGTGAGAGAAATATCTTGGCAAAAGACAACTTTTCCCATTTTTTTATACAAAGTTGGCATTTGACCAAGATATTTTTCTCACCCAGCATGGGTATATGTAAAATGACACCCCAAAACACATTGCCCAACTTCTCCTGAGTACGGCGATACCAGATGTGTCACACTTTTTTGCTGCCAAGGTGGGCAAAGGGGCACATATTCCAAAGTGCACCTTTCGGATTTTGCAGGGCATTTTTTACACATTTTGATTGCAAAGTTCTTCTCACACATTTGGGCCCCTAAATTGCCAGGGCAGTATAACTACGCCACAAGTGACCCCATTTTGGAAAGAAGACACCCTAAGGTATTCCGTGAGGGGCACTGCGAGTTCCTAGAATTTTTTATTTTTTGTCACAAGTTAGCGGAAAATGATGATTTTTTTTTTTTTCTCTTTTTTCCTTACAAAGTCTCATATTCCACTAACTTGCGACAAAAAATAAAAAATTCTAGGAACTCGCCATGCCCCTCACGGAATACCTTGGGGTGTCTTCTTTCCAAAATGGGGTCACTTGTGGCGTAGTTATACTGCCCTGGCAATTTAGGGGCCCAAATGTGTGAGAAGTACTTTGCAATCAAAATCTGTAAAAAATGACCGGTGAAATCCGAAAGGTGCACTTTGGAATATGTGCCCCTTTGCCCACCTTGGCATCAAAAAAGTGTCACACATCTGGTATCGCCGTACTCAGGAGAAGTTGGGGAATGTGTTTTGGGCTGTCATTTTACATATACCCATGCTGGGTGAGAGAAATATCTTGGCAAAAGACAACTTTTCCCATTTTTTTATACAAAGTTGGCATTTGACCAAGATATTTTTCTCACCCAGCATGGGTATATGTAAAATGACACCCCAAAACACATTGCCCAACTTCTCCTGAGTACGGCGATACCAGAGGTGTCACACTTTTTTGCTGCCAAGGTGGGCAAAGGGGCACATATTCCAAAGTGCACCTTTCGGATTTTGCAGGGCATTTTTTACACATTTTGATTGCAAAGTTCTTCTCACACATTTGGGCCCCTAAATTGCCAGGGCAGTATAACTACCCCACAAGTGACCCCATTTTGGAAAGAAGACACCCCAAGGTATTCCGTGAGGGGCATGGCGAGTTCCTAGAATTTTTTATTTTTTGTCGCAAGTTAGTGGAATATGAGACTTTGTAAGGAAAAAAGAAAAAAAAAGAAAAATCAGCATTTTCCGCTAAATTGTGACAAAAAATTAAAAATTCTAGGAACTCGCCGTGCCCCCCACGGAATACCTTGGGGTGTCTTCTTTCCAAAATGGGGTCACTTGTGGCATAGTTATACTGCCCTGGCAATTTAGGGGCCCAAATGTGTAAGAAGTACCTTGAAATCAAAATGTGTAAAAAATGGCCTGCGAAATCTGAAAGGTGCCCCTTTGCCCACCTTGGCTGCAAAAAAGTGTGACACATCTGGTATCGCCGTACTCAGGAGAAGTTGGGGAATGTGTTTTGGGGGGTCATTTTACATATAACCATGCTGGGTGAGAGAAATATCTTGGCAAAAGACAACTTTTCCCATTTTTTTATACAAAGTTGGCATTTGACCAAGATATTTTTCTCACCCAGCATGGGTATATGTAAAATGACACCCCAAAACACATTCCCCAACTTCTCCTGAGTACGGCGATACCAGATGTGTCACACTTTTTTGCAGCCTAGATGCGCAAAGGGGCCCAAATTCCTTTTAGGAGGGCATTTTTAGACATTTGGATCCCAGACTTCTTCTCATGCTTTAGGGCCCCTAAAAATCCAGGGCAGTATAAATACCCCACATGTGACCCCACTTTGGAAAGAAGACACCCCGAGGTATTCAATGAGGGGCATGGCGAGTTCCTAGAATTTTTTTTTTTTTTGCATAAGTTAGCGGATATTGATTTTTTTTGTTTTTTTTCTCACAAAGTCTCACTTTCCGCTAACTTAGGACAAAAATTTCAATCTTTCATGGACTCAATATGCCCCTCACGGAATACCTTGGGGTGTCTTCTTTCCGAAATGGGGTCACATGTGGGGTATTTATACTGCCCTGGCTTTTTAGGGGCCCTAAAGCGTGAGAAGAAGTCTGGAATATAAATGTCTAAAAATGTTTACGCATTTGGATTCCGTGAGGGGTCTGGCGAGTCCATGTGAGATTTTATTTTTTGACACAAGTTAGTGGAATATGAGACTTAGTAAGAAAAAACGAAAACAAAAACAGACAAAAAATTTCCACTAACTTGTGCCAAAAAAAATGGCTGAATGGAGCCTTACCAGGGGGGAGTGATCAATGACAGGGGGGTGATCAATGACAGGGGGGTGATCACCCATATAGACTCCCTGATCACCCCCCTGTCATTGATCACCCCCCCTGTAAGGCTCCATTCAGACATCCGCATGATTTTTTACGGATCCATGGATACATGTATCGGATCCACAGAACGCATGCGGACGTCTGAATGGAGCCTTACAGGGGGGTTATCAATGACAGGGGGTGATCAGGGTAATCAGGGTGATCACCCCCCTGTCACTGATCACCCCCCCTGTAAGGCTCCATTCAGACATCCGCATGATTTTTTACAGATCCATGGATACATGGATCGGATCCACAGAACGCATGCGGACGTCTGAATGGAGCCTTACAGGGGGGTTATCAATGACAGGGGGTGATCAGGGTAATCAGGGTGATCACCCCCCTGTCACTGATCACCCCCCCTGTAAGGCTCCATTCAGACATCCGCATGATTTTTTACGGATCCATGGATACATGGATCGGATCCACAGAACGCATGCGGACGTCTGAATGGAGCCTTACAGGGGGGTTATCAATGACAGGGGGTAATCAGGGTGATCACCCCCCTGTCACTGATCACCCCCCCCCCTGTAAGGCTCCATTCAGACATCCGCATGATTTTTTACGGATCCATGGATACATGGATCGGATCCACAGAACGCATGCGGACGTCTGAATGGAGCCTTACAGGGGGGTTATCAATGACAGGGGGTGATCAGGGTAATCAGGGTGATCACCCCCCTGTCACTGATCACCCCCCCTGTAAGGCTCCATTCAGACGTCCGCATGATTTTTACGGATCCATGGATACATGGATCGGATCCGTAAAAATCATGCGGACGTCTGAATGGAGCCTGACAGGGGGGTTATCAATGACAGGGGGTGATCAGGGTAATCAGGGTGATCACCCCCCTGTCACTGATCACCCCCCCTGTAAGGCTCCATTCAGACGTCCGCATGATTTTTACGGATCCATGGATACATGGATCGGATCCGTAAAAATCATGCGGACGTCTGAATGGAGCCTTACAGGGGGGGTGATCAGTGACAGGGGGGTGATCAATGACAGGGGGTGATCAGGGAGTGTATATGGGTGATCACCCGCCTGTCATTGATCACCCCCCTGTAAGGCTCCATTCAGACTTCCGCATGATTTTTACGGATCCATGGATACATGGATCGGATCCGTAAAAATCATGCGGACGTCTGAACGGAGCCTGACAGGGGGATGATCAATGACAGGGCGGTGATCAATGACAGGGGGGTGATCAGGGAGTTTATATGGGGTGATCATGGGTGATCAGGGGTTTATAAGGGGTTAATAAGTGACGGGGGGGGGGGGTGTAGTGTAGTGTGGTGTTTGGTGCGACTGTACTGACCTACCTGAGTCCTCTGGTGGTCGATCCAAACAAAAGGGACCACCAGAGGACCAGGTAGGAGGTATATTAGACGCTGTTATGAAAACAGCGTCTAATATACCTGTTAGGGGTTAAAAAATTCGGATCTCCAGCCTGCCAGCGAGCGATCGCCGCTGGCAGGCTGGAGATCCACTCGCTTACCTTCAGTTCCTGTGAGCGCACGCGCCTGTGTGCGCGCGTTCACAGGAAATCTCGCGTATCGCGAGATGACGCGTATATGCGTGACTGTGCGCAGCCCTGCCACCTCCGGAACGCACATGTGCGTTAGGCGGTCCGGAGGTGGTTAAATCTATCCCTAAAAGGGTATATAAGATTCAAGGTGCAGATAGGGTTATTCTCAATAACTTCACACACACGCTACTGTGCAATTCCAAGTCTAATTCTGTGTGTAAGCGTATACCAGTCACCCAGCGCCTAAATACTAGGCCTGAGGCCTCAAATTTATATTCATAATAATCTGTCTTTATTGCTGTGGCTGGTCAAGTTATTTAGTGTCTGTCAAAGCACAGTTTTTGTTCTGGGTTGAAATACAATTCCCAATTTTGCAATTCTCTAAATTAGTGGTTTCTGCTGTATCAGGCCTACTTTAAATCTATCCCTAAAAGGGTATATAAGATTCAAGGTGCAGATAGGGTTATTCTCAATAACTTCACACACACGCTACTGTGCAATTCCAAGTCTAATTCTGTGTGTAAGCGTATACCTGTCACCCAGCGCCTAAATACTAGGCCTGAGGCCTCAAATTTATATTCATAAAAATCTGTCTTTATTGCTGTGGCTGGTCAAGTTATTTAGTGTCCGTCAAAGCACAGTTTTGTTCTGGGTTAAAATACAATTCCCAATTTTGCAATTCTCTAAATTAGTGGTTTCTGCTGTATCAGGCCTACTTTAAATCTATCCCTAAAAGGGTATATAAGATTCAAGGTGCAGATAGGGTCTTTCTCAATAACTTCACACACACGCTACTGTGCAATTCCAAGTCTAATTCTGTGTGTAAACGTATACCTGTCACCCAGCGCCTAACTACTAGGCCTCAAATTTATATTCAGCTAAATCTGTCGTTACTGCTGTGCCTTTATTAGTGTAATACGGTACCTAAATAGATAGCCAGATAGTGTTAGGTGTCTGTAAAAAAAGGCCTGAATTTGAATTCAATACATTGGGCCAAATAATATTTTTGTTATTGTGGTGAACGGTAACAATGAGGAAAACATCTAGTAAGGGACGAGGACGCGGACATGGTCGTGGTGGTGTTAGTGGACCCTCTGGTGCTGGAAGAGGACGTGGCCGTTCTGCCACAGCCACACGTCCTAGTGTACCAACTACATCAGGTCCCAGTAGCCGCCATAATTTACAGCGATATTTGGTGGGGCCCAATGCCGTTCTAAGGATGGTAAGGCCTGAGCAGGTACAGGCATTAGTCAATTGGGTGGCCGACAGTGGATCCAGCACGTTCACATTATCTCCCACCCAGTCTTCTGCAGAAAGCGCACAGATGGCGCCTGAAAACCAACCCCATCAGTCTGTCACATCACCCCCATGCATACCAGGGAAACTGTCTGAGCCTCAAGTTATGCAGCAGTCTCTTATGCTGTTTGAAGACTCAGCTGGCAGGGTTTCCCAAGGGCATCCACCTAGCCCTTACCCAGCGGTGGAAGACATAGAATGCACTGACGCACAACCACTTATGTTTCCTGATGATGAGGACATGGGAATACCACCTCAGCACGTCTCTGATGATGACAAAACACAGGTGCCAACTGCTGCGTCTTTCTGCAGTGTGCAGACTTAACAGGAGGTCAGGGATCAAGACTGGGTGGAAGACGATGCAGGGGACGATGAGGTCCTAGACCCCACATGGAATGAAGGTCGTGCCACTGACTTTCACAGTTCTGAGGAAGAGGCAGTGGTGAGACCGAGCCAACAGCGTAGCAAAAGAGGGAGCAGTGGGCAAAAGCAGAACACCCGCCGCCAAGAGACTCCGCCTGCTACTGACCGCCGCCATCTGGGACGGAGCACCCCAAAGGCAGCTTCAAGGAGTTCCCTGGCATGGCACTTCTTCAAACAATGTGCTGACGACAAGACCCGAGTGGTTTGCACACTGTGCCATCAGAGCCTGAAGCGAGGCATTAACGTTCTGAACCTTAGCACAACCTGCATGACCAGGCACCTGCATGCAAAGCATGAACTGCAGTGGAGTAAAAACCTTAAAAACAAGGAAGTCACTCAGGCTCCCCCTGCTACCTCTTCTGCTGCTGCCGCCTTGGCCTCTTCTGCTGCTGCCGCCTCGGCCTCTTCCTCCGCCTCTGGAGGAACGTTGGCACCTGCCACCCAGCAAACAGGGGATGTACCACCAACACCACCACCTCCGTCACCAAGCATCTCAACCATGTCACACGGCAGCGTTCAGCTCCCCATCTCACAAACATTTGAGAGAAAGCGTAAATTCCCACCTAGCCACCCTCGATCCCTGGCCCTGAATGCCAGCATTTCTAAACTACTGGCCTATGAAATGCTGTCATTTAGGCTGGTGGACACAGACAGCTTCAAACAGCTCATGTCGCTTGCTGTCCCACAGTATGTTGTTCCCAGCCGCCACAACTTCTCCAAGAGAGCCGTGCCTTCCCTGCACAACCAAGTATCCGATAAAATCAAGTGTGCACTGCGCAACGCCATCTGTGGCAAGGTCCACCTAACCACAGATACGTGGACCAGTAAGCACGGCCAGGGACGCTATATCTCCCTAACTGCACACTGGGTAAATGTAGTGGCAGCTGGGCCCCAGGCGAAGAGCTGTTTGGCGCACGTCCTTCCGCCGCCAAGGATCGCAGGGCAACATTCTTTGTCTCCTGTTGCCACCTCCTCCTACTCAGCTTCCTCCTCCTCTTCTTCCACCTGCTCATCCAGTCAGCCACACACCTTCACCACCAACTTCAGCCCGGCCCGGGGTAAACGTCAGCAGGCCATTCTGAAACTCATATGTTTGGGGGACAGGCCCCACACCGCACAGGAGTTGTGGCGGGGTATAGAACAACAGACCGACGAGTGGTTGCTGCCGGTGAGCCTCAAGCCCGGCCTGGTGGTGTGCGATAATGGGCGAAATCTCGTTGCAGCTCTGGGAATAGCCGGTTTGACGCACATCCCTTGCCTGGCGCATGTGCTGAATTTGGTGGTGCAGAAGTTCATTCACAACTACCCCGACATGTCAGAGCTGCTGCATAAAGTGCGGGCCGTCTGTTCGCGCTTCCGGCATTCACATCCTGCCGCTGCTCGCCTGTCTGCGCTACAGCGTAACTTCGGCCTTCCCGCTCACCGCCTCATATGCGACGTGCCCACCAGGTGGAACTCCACCTTGCACATGCTGGACAGACTGTGCAAGCAGCAGCAGGCCATAGTGGAGTTTCAGCTGCAGCACTCACGGGTCAGTCGCACTGCGGAACAGCACCACTTCACCACCAATGACTGGGCCTCCATGCGAGACCTGTGTTCCCTGTTGCGCTGATTCGAGTACTCCCCCAACATGGCCAGTGGCAATGACGCCGTTATCAGCGTTACAATACCACTTCTATGTCTCCTTGAGAAAACACTTAGGGCGATGATGGAAGAGGAGGTGGCCCAGGAGGAGGAGGAGGAGGAAGAGGGGTCATTTTTAGCACTTTCAGGCCAGTCTCTTCGAAGTGACTCAGAGGGAGGTTTTTGGCAACAGCAGAGGCCAGGTACAAATGTGGCCAGCCAGGGACCACTACTGGAGGACGAAGAGGATGAGGAGGAGGTGGATGAGGATGAAGCATGGTCACAGCGGGGTGGCACCCAACGCAGCTCGGGCCCATCACTGGTGCGTGGCTGGGGGGAAACGCAGGACGATGACGATATGCCTCTCACAGAGGACAGCTTGTCCTTACCTCTGGGCAGCCTGGCACACATGAGCAACTACATGCTGCAGTGCCTGCGCAACGACAGCAGAGTTGCCCACATTTTAACGTGTGCAGACTACTGGGTTCCCACCCTGCTGGATCCACGGTACAAAGACAATATGCCCACCTTACTTCCTGCACTGGAGCGTGATAGGAAGATGCGCGAGTACAAGCGCACGTTGGTAGACGCGCTACTGAGAGCATTCCCAAATGTCACAGGGGAACAAGTGGAAGCCCAAGGCAGAGGAGGTGCAAGAGGTCGCCAAGGCAGCTGTGTCACGGCCAGCTCCTCTGAGCGCAGGGTTAGCATGGCAGAGATGTGGAAAAGTTTTGTCAACACGCCACAGCTAACTGCACCACCACCTGATACGCAACATGTTAGCAGGAGGCAACATTTCACTAACATGGTGGAATAGTACGTGTGCACACCCCTCCACGTACTGACTGATGGTTCGGCCCCATTCATCTTCTGGGTCTCTAAATTGTCCACGTGGCCAGAGCTAGCCTTTTATGCCTTGAAGGTGCTGTACCAGGCATGGATCCCACAGGACCTGTCCATCCCTTGTGCAGATTAGACATTAACTAACTCCCCTTAACCATATATTATTGTACTCCAGGGCACTTCCTCATTCAATCCTATTTTTATTTTCATTTTACCATTATATTGCGGGGCAACCCAAAGTTGAATGAACCTCTCCTCTGTCTGGGTGCCGGGGCCTAAATATCTGACAATGGATTGTTCCAGTTGGGTGACGTAAAGCATGATTCTCTGCTATGACATGAAGACTGATTCTCTGCTGACATGAAGCCAGATTCTCTGTTATGGGACCTCTCTCCTCTGCCTGGGTGCCTGGGCCTAAATATCTGACAATGGACTGTTCCAGTGTTGGGTGACGTAAAGCATGATTCTTTGCTATGACATGCAGACTGATTCTCTGCTGACATGAAGCCAGATTCTCTGTTATGGGGCCTCTCTCCTCTGCCTGGGTGCCTGGGCCTAAATATATGACAATGGACTGTTACAGTGGTGGGTGACGTGAAGCCTGATTCTCTGCTATGACATGCAGACTGATTCTCTGCTGACATGAAGCCAGATTCTCTGTTATGGGACCTCTCTCCTCTGCCTCGATGCCGGGGCCTAAATATATGACAATGGACTGTTACAGTGGTGGGTGACGTGAATCCTGATTCTCTGCTATGACATGCAGACTGATTCTCTGCTGACATGAAGGCAGATTCTCTGTTACGGGACCTCTCTCCTCTGCCTGGGTGCCGGGGCCTAAATATATGACAATGGACTGTTACAGTGGTGGGTGAAGTAAAGCATGATTCTCTGCTATGACATGCAGACTGATTCTCTGCTGACACGAAGCCAGATTCTCTGTTATGGGACCTCTCTCCTCTGCCTGGGTCTAAATATATGACAATGGACTGTTACAGTGGTGGGTGACGTGAAGCCTGATTCTCTGCTTTGACATGCAGACTGATTCTCTGCTGACATGAAGCCAGATTCTCTGTTACGGGACCTCTCTTCTCTGCCTGGGTGCCTGGGCCTAAATATCTGACAATGGACTGTTCCAGTGTTGGGTGACGTAAAGCATGATTCTCTGCTATGACATGCAGACTGATTCTCTGCTGACATGAAGCCAGATTCTCTGTTATGGGACCTCTCTCCTCTGCCTGGGTGCCGGGGCCTAAATATATGACAATTGACTGTTACAGTGGTGGGTGACGTGAAGCCTGATTCTCTGCTATGACATGCAGACTGATTCTCTGCTGACATGAAGCCAGATTCTCTGTTACGGGACCTCTCTCCTCTGCCTGGGTGCCGGAGCCTAAATATATGACAATGGACTGTTACAGTGGTGGGTGATGTGAAGCCTGATTCTCTGCTATGACATGCAGACTGATTCTCTGCTGACATGAAGCCAGATTCTCTGTTACGGGACCTCTCTCCTCTGCCTGGGTGCCTGGGCCTAAATATCTGACAATGGACTGTTCCAGTGTTGGGTGACGTAAAGCATGATTCTCTGCTATGACATGCAGACTGATTCTCTGCTGACACGAAGCCAGATTCTCTGTTATGGGACCTCTTTCCTCTGCCTGGGTGCCGGGGCCTAAATATATGACAATGGACTGTTACAGTGGTGGGTGACGTGAAGCCTGATTCTCTGCTATGACATGCAGACTGATTCTCTGCTGACATGAAGCCAGATTCTCTGTTATGGGACCTCTCTCCTCTGCCTGGGTGCCAGGGCCTAAATATATGACAATGGACTGTTACAGTGGTGGGTGACGTGAAGCCTGATTCTCTGCTATGACATGCAGACTGATTCTCTGCTGACATGAAGCCAGATTCTCTGTTACGGGACCTCTTTCCTCTGCCTGGGTGCCGGAGCTTAAATATATGACAATGAACTGCTACAGTGGTGGGTGATGTGAAGCCTGATTCTCTGCTATGACATGCAGACTGATTCTCTGCTGACATGAAGGCAGATTCTCTGTTACGGGACCTCTCTCCTCTGCCTGGGTGCCTGGGCCTAAATATATGACAATGGACTGTTCCAGTGTTGGGTGACGTGAAGCCTGATTCTCTGCTATGACATGAAGACTGATTCTCTGCTGACATGAAGCCAGATTCTCTGTTACGGGACCTCTCTCCTCTGCCTGGGTGCCTGGGCCTAAATATATGACAATGGACTGTTACAGTGGTGGGTGACGTGAAGCCTGATTCTCTGCTATCACATGCAGACTGATTCTCTGCTGACATGAAGCCAGATTCTCTGTTATGGGACCTCTCTCCTCTGCCTGGGTGCCAGGGCCTAAATATCTGACAATGGACTGTTCCAGTGTTGGGTGACGTGAAGCATGATTCTCTGCTATGACATGAAGACTGATTCTCTGCTGACATGAAGCCAGATTCTCTGTTAAGGGACCTCTCTCCTCTGCCTGGGCCTAAATATCTGACAATGGACTGTTACAGTGGTGGGTGACGTGAAGCCAGATTCTCTGCTATGGGACCTCTCTCCAATTGATATTGGTTAATTTTTATTTATTTTATTTTTATTAATTTCCCTATCCACATTTGTTTGCAGGGGATTTACCTACATGTTGCTGCCTTTTGCAGCCCTCTAGCTCTTTCCTGGGCTGTTTTACAGCCTTTTTAGTGCCGAAAAGTTCGGGTCCCCATTGACTTCAAGGGGGTTCGGGACGAAGTTCGGGTCGGGTTCGGATCCCGAACCCGAACATTTCCGGGAAG
Organism: Bufo gargarizans; assembly: GCF_014858855.1. Classification (NCBI taxonomy): domain Eukaryota; kingdom Metazoa; phylum Chordata; class Amphibia; order Anura; family Bufonidae; genus Bufo; species Bufo gargarizans. The sequence goes on along the minus strand of NC_058085.1, from coordinate 214,168,129 downwards.
TTCGGGCGAACTTCTCGAACCCAAACATCCAGGTGTTCGCTCAACTCTAGTCAACAATTAAGTTTACTGAGAGTAAGGCAGTGCCAGTGTCATAAAGAGGAAAAATTTGTTGAGGTCACACAACAGTGACAGGCGAATTTTATACAATTACTTCCCGGTCCCAAAATATGTTAAATTGTCAACCAACAATGTAACTGCAGTATTGACTGGTTCTATTTGACTGTGACAAATGCAGCAAATGCCCCAAATGTAGGAACTTGCCCAAAATGTTATTTTTTTTAAACCCAGTATATAATTGTAGTATTTAAAGCTTGTATTTCACTGTTTCAAATGCAGCAAAGGACCCGGATGTAGGGTCTTTAAAAAAAATGGGTGCTTTTAAACCCAGAATATAACTGCAGTATTTAAAGCTTGTATTTCACTGTCAGAAATGAAACAAAGGCCCCAAATGTAGGGTCTTGCCAAAAATGGGTGTACTTTTTTTAACCCAGAATATAACAGTAGTATCTAACACTAGTATTGGACTGTCAGAAATGCAGCAAAGGATCTTGCACAAAATGGGTGTTTTTTTTAAACCAGAATATAATAGCAGTATTTAAAGTTTGAATGTGACTGTCACAAATGCAACAAAGGCCGCAAATGTATTATCTTACTCAAAATGGGTGTTTTTTAAAACCAGAATATAACAGCCGTATCTAACGCTAGTATTTGACTGTGACAAATGCAGCAAAGGCCCCAGATGTAGGGTCTTGCAAAAAATGTGTGACTTTTTAAAACCAGAATATAACAGCAGTATTTAAAGTTTGTATTTGACTGTCAAAAATGTAACAAAGGCTGCAAATGTATTATCTTTCCCAAAATGGGTGTTTTTTTTAATACCAGAATATAACAGTAGTATGTATCGCTTGTATTGGACTGTCAGAAATGCAGCAAAAACCGCAAATGTATTATCTTGCCCAAAATGGGTGTTTTTTTTAAAATCCAGAATATAACTGCAGTATTTAAAGTTTGTATTTGACTGTCACAAATGTAATAAAGGCCGCAAATGTATTATCTTTCCCAAAATGAGTGTTTTTTTAAACCCAGAATATAGCAGTGGTATCTAAGTATTGGACTGCCAGAAATGCAGCAAAGGCCGCAAATGCAGTATCTTGTAAAAAATGTTTAAAAAAAAAAAAAAAGAATATACCGTATTTTTTGCCCCATAAGACGCACTTTTCCCCCCTCCCAAAATGGGGGGAAGATGCCCCTGCGTCTTATGAGGCGAATGCTGACATTTTTACATCGCTGGCTGCGATGTACGAGCAAGTGGGGAGGGACTGGGAGGAGGAGCTAGGGGCCGGCAATAGCAACGGGGCGGTGCAGTCACTGTAGTCCGGCCCCGCCGCTCCAGTGCTGCACAATACAAATATAAAATGTCTTATTCAATTTAAAGTGATTACACATGCCCCCCCACTCCTAATATTACTGCTGTACATCCTAAACGCTTCTGTAGAATGCAGGCAGGCCGGGCGGGCGGCAGCGTAACTCCCTGATGTCACATGCCTGCGCCGCCTACTTTATGAATGAAGCAGGCGGCGCAGGCAAGTGACGTCAGTAAGTGACGCGCCGGCCGGCCGGTTTGCCTGCATGCCTTGTACAGAAGCTGGTAGGATGTACGGTAATATTAGGTGTGATGGGGCATGTTTAATCCCTTTTAGTTGAATAAGACTTTTTATATTGGTATACTGGAGCGGCGGGGGGGGGGATCTGTGGATGACAGTTTTATGGGGAACATCCGTGGATGGCACAGTTAAGGGGTGGGGGGGTCTGTGGATTGCACTGGTATGGGCTGGGGGGTCTGTGGATGGCACTGTTATGGGGTGGGGGGTCTGTGGATGGCACATATATAACAGTGGCAGCCACAGATCCCCCTGTAACAGTGCCAGCCACAGATCCCCCCTGTAACAGTGCCAGCCAGAGATCCCCCCTGTAACAGTGCCAGCCACAGATCCCCCCCATAACAGTGTCCATCACAGATCCCTCCATAACAGTGTCCGTCATCCACAGATCCCCCCATAACAGTGCCCGTCATCCACAGATCCCCCCCATAACAGTGCCCGTCATCCACAGATCCCCCCATAACAGTGCCCGTCATCCATAGATCCCCCCATAACAGTGCCCGTCATCCACAGATCCCCCCATAACAGTGCCCGTCATCCACAGATCCCCCCATAACAGTGTCCGTCATCCACAGATCCCCCATAACAGTGTCTGTCATCCACAGATCCCCCCATAACAGTGCCCGTCATCCACAGATCCCCCCATAACAGTGCCCGTCATCCACAGATCCCCCCATAACAGTGCCCGTTATCCACAGATCCCCCCATAACAGTGTCCGTCATCCACAGATCCCCCCATAACAGTGACCGTCATCCACAGATCCCCCCATAACAGTGTCCGTCATTCACAGATCCCCCCATAACAGTGTTTGTCATCCACAGATCCCCCATAACAATGCGTCATCCACAGATTCCCCCATAAGTGTCCTTCACAGATCCCCCCCATAACAGTGCCATACACAGATCAGTAATAGTGCCATCCACAGACCACCATTAGTTCCAAACCCAACAAAAGCACACCTTTAGGTTAAACATTTTTTATGGGCCGATGCGTCTTATAGGGCATGAAATATGGTAACAACAATATTTAAAGCTTGTATTGGACTGTCAGAAATGCAGCAAATGCCATAAATGTAGTGTTTTGCACAAAAATTTGAGTTTTTTTAAACCCAGAATATAACTGCAGTGTTTAAAGCTTGTATTTGACTGTCACAAATGCAGCAAAGGCTCAGGGCAGGGTAAAACATTTTTGCACTGCACCCACATAACAAAATCGCTGTAGATAGCAGAGTTAACAAGTTCTGATAACCGATTATTTCCTATTTTCTCCCTCACAGCAGCAGCATCCTATCCCTACACTAGTAAGAGCAGAGTGGTTTGCAGCGCTACGTGACTCCAGCTTATATAGAGGCTCGGGTACGGGGTCCAAAAATCTGGAACTGCTTGCCGGATCACTCTGCCGCAAGTGTGAAAGTATCCTTAACCTACTCAGCACGGATGCTGAAAAAGCATTTGACAGAGTAGAATGGAGATTTATGGAGGCCACTCTCCACAAGTTTGGCTTTCCTTCCTGTAACGGATCTCCTGGCACCCCGACCGGGTACCTCCGTTGATGGATGCTCTAGTGCTTCCCGAGGACTCCAAGCACTCCACTCGACACCGTAACCACCACAGGAACCAGGAACAGCTCTTACAAGAGCTAGTAGTATAGCCAGGGGAGTATAGCAAATCTTTAGCATATAGCAATCCCCAGTGTCAATCAGTAACCCAATCACCTGCATCAACATGATGAAGGGTAAAACAGGAACTCTTTATTGAACACACAAGCATTGACTTATATACACATTTTCCAACAAGCGTACCACCCCCGTGGACCTGGTTGGGAACTGAGGACATAACATAGCAGCCAATGCTCTACAGTTTGCACAAAAACTATACATTCAACAAACACAATGGCATTGCCTATGACGCAATTAACAAACATGGCATTGCCTGGGACGTACTCAATAACAGACTAGGCATTGTCTTTGACGCAATCAACAAAATACAATTACCAAAACATAATGGGCTCTGCCTGTGATACAATTACCAAGCATAATGGGCTAACTTAATCACTCACAGGCAGAAAACACACATTTTTCCCCAAAATACAGAAAACACCTCAAAACCCCACATATCCCCATAATTTATGGGGATATGCTTCTGTTCTTATCTGACCCTGTTATAGCATTCCCAGCCATTCTTCAGCTGTTTTACGAATTTCGCCAACTGTCCAACTTTAAGATGAATCTCTCTAAATGCACAGCTATGGGAATCAACATTCCCACTTAAAGAGGTGTCAGCATTATCAAAGGATTACACTTTTTGCTGGGCTAACTCTCTCACATCAATTATCTTAGGGTAAATATCCCCAGTGACCCCCACCATGCTCTTCCAATAGAATTATACAACACTCCTGTCAAGAATCAAACAACAAATAAAAGATCTAAAGATCTGTCGTGGAAGGGCAGAAAAAACTTTATGAAGATATATATACTCCCTAAGCTGCTTTATTTAATGCAAACACTTTCTATATTTTTACTGGACTCATACTTATTGGCTATCTGCAGACTCTTCTCCTCCTTTATTTGGAAACAGGCCAGATCCCATTTGGGTTATTCCACACTGGCATTACCCAAACACAAAGGAGTGTTTGGGCTGCCAGATGTCAAAACATACTACAGTGGGATGTGAAATTTTGGGCAACCTTGTTAATTGCCATGATTTTCCTGTATAAATCGTTGGTTGTTACGATAAAAAATGTCAGTTAAATATATCATATAGGAGACACACACAGTGATATTGAGAAGTGAAATGACATTTATTGGATTTACAGAAAGTGTGCTATAATTGTTTAAACAAAATTAGACAGGTGCATAAATTTGGGCACCACAAAAAATAAATGAAATCAATATTTAGTAGATCCTCCTTTTGCAGAAATTACAACCTCTAAACGCTTCCTGTAGGTTCCAATGAGAGTCTGGATTTTCTGGTTGAAGGTATTCTGGACCATTCCTCTTTACAAAACATCTTTAGTTCATTCAGGTTTTATGCCTTCCGAGCATGGACAGCTCTCTTTAAGTCACACCACAGATTTTCAATTATATTCAGGTCTGGGGACTGAGATGGCCATTCCAGAACGTTGTACTTGTTCCTCTGCATAAATGCCTTAGTGGATTTTGAGCAGTGTTTAGGGTCGTTGTCTTGTTGAAAGATCCAGCCCTGGCGCAGCTTCAGCTTTGTCACTGATTCCTGGACATTGGTCTCCAGAATCTGCTGATGCTGAGTGGAATCCATGCGTCCCTCAACTTTGACAAGATTCCCAGTCCCTGCACTGGCCACACAGCCCTTACAGCATGATGGAACCACCACCATATTTTACTGTAGGTAGCAGGTGTTTTTCTTGGAATGCTGTGTTTTATTTCCTCCATGCATAACGCCCCTTGTTATGGCCAAGTAACTCAATTTTAGTTTCATCAGTCCACAGCACCTTATTCCAAAATGAAGCTGGCTTGTCCAAATGTGCTTTAGCTCACCTCAAGCGGCACTTTTTGTGCTGTGGGCGGAGAAAAGGCTTTCTCTGCATCACTCTCGGATATACAGCATCTCCTTGTGTAAAGTGCGCCGAATGATTGAACGATGCACAGTGACTCCATCTGCAGCAAGATGATGTTGTAGGTCTTTGGTGCTGGTCTGTGGGTTGACTCTGACTGTTCTCACCATTCGTCGCTTCTGTCTATCCGAGACTTTTCTTGGTCTGCCACTTCGAGCCTTAACTTGAACTGAGCCTGTGGTCTTCCATTTCCTCAATATGTTCCTAACTATGGAAACAGACAGCTGAAATCTCTGAGACGGCTTACTATATCCTTCCCCTAAACCATGATGGTGAACAATCTTTGTCTTCAGGTCATTTGAGAAAGTTAAAAGAGGAGGGAAGCTTACAATTGACCCCCTTAAAAAAATTTTTTCATAATTGGATTCACCTGTGTATGTAGGTCACTGAGCTTACCAAGCCAATTTGAGTTCCAATAATTACTTCTAAAGGTTTTAGAATCAATAAAATGACAACAGTGCACAAATGTATGCACCTGCCTAATTTTGTTTAAACAATTATAGCACACTTTCTGTAAATCCAATAAATGTCATTTCACTTCTCAAATATCACTGTGTGTGTCTCCTATATGATATATTTAACTGACATTTTTTATTGTAACAACCAACGATTTATACAGGAAAATCATGACAATTAACAAGGTTGCGCAAACTTTCGCATCCCACTGTATGTAGGCTAGAGGAATTATCTAGTTGGAAGAATTTCTCTCACGATAAACACCTTGACCTATGGTCCCCATGGTCCTTTTACTTCTATTACACACTAATATCTTACCCTATATAACATGGGATTCTTCCTGCACCATGATCGTAGCATTACTTTATTGGCTATTCAGTTTTCTTGGCTAAATGTACTGCTCACATGATCCTTGACAAATTGCACTTCTGTATGATGTATACTTGTCATTTTGAAAATTAAAATAAAGATTTGATGGAAAAAAAAAGAAAGGTTAGATAGGGAGCAGAGGCAGGTAAATATAAGATCTAGAGTGTGACCATCTGTGCGTGGGAGCGGAAGACCATTGTGAGAGTCCGAAGGAGGAAGAGAGTGATAGGAGTTTAGAGGCGGCTGAGTGGCAGGTGTCAATAGGGATGTTGAACTCACCCATGATAATAGTGGGAATGTCGACAGAAAAAAAGTGTAGGAGCCAGGTGTTAAAATGGTCAAGAAAGATGGTGGTTGGGCCTGGGGCGGTAAATGACAGCTAGTTGGAGGGAGAGGAGATGCAAACAGAGTGTACTTCAAATGAAGTGAAGGTAATGGAGGATGGGAGTGGTGTTCGGCTGTAGGAGCAGGTGTCTGATAGGAGAAGACCAACTCCTGCACCATGTTTGCAGCCGGGGCAGGGGGTGTGAGTGAAATGAAATCATAATGGGCTAACTTAATCACTCACAGGCAGAAAACACACATTTTTCCCCAAAACACAGAAAATACCTTGAAAACCCCACATATCCCCATAATTTATACATATAATTTATGGGGATATGCTTCTGTTCTTATCTGACCCTGTTATAGCATTCCCAGCCATTCTTCAGCTGTTTTACGAATTTCGCCAACTGTCCAACTTTAAGATGAATCTCTCTAAATGCACAGCTATGGGAATCAACATTCCCACTTAAAGAGGTGTCAGCATTATCAAAGGATTACACTTTTTGCTGGGCTAACTCTCTCACATCAATTATCTTAGGGTAAATATCCCCAGTGACCCCCACCATGCTCTTCCAATAGAATTATACAACACTCCTGTCAAGAATCAAACAACAAATAAAAGATCTAAAGATCTGTCGTGGAAGGGCAGAAAAAACTTTATGAAGATATATATACTCCCTAAGCTGCTTTATTTAATGCAAACACTTTCTATATTTTTACTGGACTCATACTTATTGGCTATCTGCAGACTCTTCTCCTCCTTTATTTGGAAACAGGCCAGATCCCATTTGGGTTATTCCACACTGGCATTACCCAAACACAAAGGAGTGTTTGGGCTGCCAGATGTCAAAACATACTACAGTGGGATGTGAAATTTTGGGCAACCTTGTTAATTGCCATGATTTTCCTGTATAAATCGTTGGTTGTTACGATAAAAAATGTCAGTTAAATATATCATATAGGAGACACACACAGTGATATTGAGAAGTGAAATGACATTTATTGGATTTACAGAAAGTGTGCTATAATTGTTTAAACAAAATTAGACAGGTGCATAAATTTGGGCACCACAAAAAATAAATGAAATCAATATTTAGTAGATCCTCCTTTTGCAGAAATTAAAACCTCTAAACGCTTCCTGTAGGTTCCAATGAGAGTCTGGATTTTCTGGTTGAAGGTATTCTGGACCATTCCTCTTTACAAAACATCTTTAGTTCATTCAGGTTTTATGCCTTCCGAGCATGGACAGCTCTCTTTAAGTCACACCACAGATTTTCAATTATATTCAGGTCTGGGGACTGAGATGGCCATTCCAGAACGTTGTACTTGTTCCTCTGCATAAATGCCTTAGTGGATTTTGAGCAGTGTTTAGGGTCGTTGTCTTGTTGAAAGATCCAGCCCTGGCGCAGCTTCAGCTTTGTCACTGATTCCTGGACATTGGTCTCCAGAATCTGCTGATGCTGAGTGGAATCCATGCGTCCCTCAACTTTGACAAGATTCCCAGTCCCTGCACTGGCCACACAGCCCTTACAGCATGATGGAACCACCACCATATTTTACTGTAGGTAGCAGGTGTTTTTCTTGGAATGCTGTGTTTTATTTCCTCCATGCAGAACGCCCCTTGTTATGGCCAAGTAACTCAATTTTAGTTTCATCAGTCCACAGCACCTTATTCCAAAATGAAGCTGGCTTGTCCAAATGTGCTTTAGCTCACCTCAAGCGGCACTTTTTGTGCTGTGGGCGGAGAAAAGGCTTTCTCTGCATCACTCTCGGATATACAGCATCTCCTTGTGTAAAGTGCGCCGAATGATTGAACGATGCACAGTGACTCCATCTGCAGCAAGATGATGTTGTAGGTCTTTGGTGCTGGTCTGTGGGTTGACTCTGACTGTTCTCACCATTCGTCGCTTCTGTCTATCCGAGACTTTTCTTGGTCTGCCACTTCGAGCCTTAACTTGAACTGAGCCTGTGGTCTTCCATTTCCTCAATATGTTCCTAACTATGGAAACAGACAGCTGAAATCTCTGAGACGGCTTACTATATCCTTCCCCTAAACCATGATGGTGAACAATCTTTGTCTTCAGGTCATTTGAGAAAGTTAAAAGAGGAGGGAAGCTTACAATTGACCCCCTTAAATTTTTTTTTTCATAATTGGATTCACCTGTGTATGTAGGTCACTGAGCTTACCAAGCCAATTTGAGTTCCAATAATTACTTCTAAAGGTTTTAGAATCAATAAAATGACAACAGTGCACAAATGTATGCACCTGCCTAATTTTGTTTAAACAATTATAGCACACTTTCTGTAAATCCAATAAATGTCATTTCACTTCTCAAATATCACTGTGTGTGTCTCCTATATGATATATTTAACTGACATTTTTTATTGTAACAACCAACGATTTATACAGGAAAATCATGACAATTAACAAGGTTGCGCAAACTTTCGCATCCCACTGTATGTAGGCTAGAGGAATTATCTAGTTGGAAGAATTTCTCTCACGATAAACACCTTGACCTATGGTCCCCATGGTCCTTTTACTTCTATTACACACTAATATCTTACCCTATATAACATGGGATTCTTCCTGCACCATGATCGTAGCATTACTTTATTGGCTATTCAGTTTTCTTGGCTAAATGTACTGCTCACATGATCCTTGACAAATTGCACTTCTGTATGATGTATACTTGTCATTTTGAAAATTAAAATAAAGATTTGATGAAAAAAAAAAGAAAGGTTAGATAGGGAGCAGAGGCAGGTAAATATAAGATCTAGAGTGTGACCATCTGTGCGTGGGAGCGGAAGACCATTGTGAGAGTCCGAAGGAGGAAGAGAGTGATAGGAGTTTAGAGGCGGCTGAGTGGCAGGTGTCAATAGGGATGTTGAACTCACCCATGATAATAGTGGGAATGTCGACAGAAAAAAAGTGTAGGAGCCAGGTGTTAAAATGGTCAAGAAAGATGGTGGTTGGGCCTGGGGCGGTAAATGACAGCTAGTTGGAGGGAGAGGAGATGCAAACAGAGTGTACTTCAAATGAAGTGAAGGTAATGGAGGATGGGAGTGGTGTTCGGCTGTAGGAGCAGGTGTCTGATAGGAGAAGACCAACTCCTGCACCATGTTTGCAGCCGGGGCAGGGGGTGTGAGTGAAATGAAATCATAATGGGCTAACTTAATCACTCACAGGCAGAAAACACACATTTTTCCCCAAAACACAGAAAATACCTTGAAAACCCCACATATCCCCATAATTTATACATCCATGGATAGCTATGATCTGGATGAACAACATATCCAAATATCACCCAGATCCGAGCAGGGGTTCCCGAATTCCATGTAAGTCACATTTCTCCTTCAAAGTTAGTATATGGGCCATAATCCTGCTGGCAAACAGGCCCCTCCAAAACCCAGTGCCGAGGTTATTTTCGCCACACTTCCCAATTCATAGCAGCGGTTCTGTCCCGTCCCTGTACTCCTCCCCACATGCAAAAATCAGAATAAGTAGGGTTTTCTCCCCCTCTTTTTTAATCTCAAATGGAACCCGCCAAGGCTGCCCAATGTCGCCTTCAATTTCTATTTTATGCATGGAGACACTTATACAGGCCATCAGATAGGACAAGAATATACAAGGCCTAGTGGTAGGGCCAGTGACCCACACTTTAGCTGCCTTCGCAGATGATATTCTTCTGTTTTTGTCTGACCCTGTTATAATATTCCCGGCCATTCTTCAGCTGTTTTACGAATTCCGCCAACTGTCCAACTTAAACCACTTCAACCCCGCTAGCTGAAACCCCCTTCATGACCAGGCCACTTTTTACACTTCTGCACTACACTACTTTCACCGTTTATTGCTCGGTCATGCAACTTACCACCCAAATAAATTTTACCTCCTTTTCTTCTCAATAATAGAGCTTTCATTTGGTGGTATGTCATTGCTGCTGACATTTTTACTTTTTTTGTTATTAATCAAAATGTAACGATTTTTTTGCAAAAAAATGACATTTTTCACTTTCAGCTGTAAAATTTTGCAAAAAAAACGACATCCATATATACATTTTTCGCTAAATTTATTGTTCTAAATGTCTTTGATAAAAAAAAAACGTTTGGGCAACAAAAAAATGGTTTGGGTAAAAGTTATAGTGTTTACAAACTATGGTACAAAAATGTGAATTTCCGCTTTTTGAAGCAGCTCTGACTTTCTGAGCACCTGTCATGTTTCCTGAGGTTCTACAATGCCCAAACAGTAGAAAAACCCCACAAATGACCCCATTTCGGAAAGTAGACACCCTAAGGTATTCGCTGATGGGCATAGTGAGTTCATAGAACTTTTTATTTTTTGTCACAAGTTAGCGGAAAATGATGATTTTTTATTTTATTTTTTTCTTACAAAGTCTCATATTCCACTAACTTGCGACAAAAAATAAAAAATTCTAGGAACTCAGCATGCCCCTCACGGAATACCTTGTGGTGTCTTCTTTCCAAAATGGGGTCACTTGTGGGGTAGTTATACTGCCCTGGTAATTTAGGGGCCCAAATGTGTGAGAAGTACTTTGCAATCGAAATCTGTAAAAAATGACCGGTGAAATCCGAAAGGTGCACTTTGGAATATGTGCCCCTTTATCCACCTAGGCTGCAAAAAAGTGTCACACATCTGGTATCGCCGTACTCAGGAGAAGTTGGGCAATGTGTTTTGGGGTGTCATTTTACATATAACCATGCTGGGTGAGAGAAATATCTTGGCAAAAGACAACTTTTCCATTTTTTTATACATAGTTGGCATTTGACCAAGATATTTTTCTCACCCGGCATGGGTATATGTAAAATGACACCCCAAAACAGATTCCCCAACTTCTCCTGAGTACGGCGATACCAGATGTGTGACACTTTTTTGCAGCCAAGGTGGGCAAAGGGGCACATATTCCAAAGTGCACCTTTCGGATTTCGCAGGCCATTTTTTACACATTTTGATTGCAAAGTTCTTCTCACACATTTGGGCCCCTAAATTGCCAGGGCAGTATAACTACGCCACAAGTGACCCCATTTTGGAAAGAAGACACCCCAAGATATTCCGTGAGGGGCATGGCGAGTTCCTAGAATTTTTTATTTTTTGTCGCAAGTTAGTGGAATATGAGACTTTGTAAGGAAAAAAGAAAAAAAATGAAAAATCATCATTTTCCACTAACTTGTGACAAAAAATAAAAAATTCTAGGAACTCGCTGTGCCCCTCACGGAATACCTTGGGTGTCTTCTTTCCAAAATGGGGTCACCTGTGGCGTAGTTATACTGCCCTGGCAATTTAGGGGCCCAAATGTGTGAGAAGTACCTTGCAATCAAAATGTGCAAAAAATAGCCTGCGAAATCCAAAAGGTGCACTTTGGAATATGTGCCTCTTTGCCCACCTTGGCTGCAAAAAAGTGTCACACATCTGGTATCGCCGTACTCAGGAGAAGTTGGGGAATGTGTTTTGGGGTGTCATTTTACATATACGCATGCTGGGTGAGAGTAATATCTTGGCAAAAGACAACTTTTCCCATTTTTTTATACAAAGTTGGCATTTGACCAAGATATTTCTCTCACCCAGCATGGGTATATGTAAAATGACACCCCAAAACACATTGCCCAACTTCTCCTGAGTACGGCGATACCAGATGTGTGACACTTTTTTGCAGCCTAGATGCGCAAAGGTGCCCAAATTCCTTTTAGGAGGGCATTTTTTGACATTTGGATCCCAGACTTCTTCTCACGCTTTCGGGCCCCTAAAAAGCCAGGGCAGTATAAATACCCCACATGTGACCCCACTTTAGAAAGAAGACACCGCAAGGTATTCAATGAAGGGCCTGGCGAGTTCATCAAATTTTTTATTTTTTTGCATAATTTAGCGGAAATTGATTTTTTTTTTCTCACAAAGTCTCACTTTCCGCTAACTTAGGACAAAAATTTCAATCTTTCATGGACTCAATATGCCCCTCAGCGAATACCTTGGGGTGTCTTTTTTCCGAAATGGGGTCACATGTGGGGTATTTATACTGCCCTGGCTTTTTAGGGGCCCTAAAGCGTGAGAAGTCTGGAATATAAATGTCTAAAAATGTTTACGCATTTGGATTCCGTGAGGGGTATTCATGTGAGTTCATATGAGTTCATGTGAGATTTTATTTTTTGACACAAGTTAGTGGAATATGAGACTTAGTTAGAAAAAACAAACAAAAAATATATATTTCCGCTAACTTGGGCCAAAAAAATATCTGAATGGAGCCATACAGGGGGGGTGATCAATGACAGGGGGGTGATCACCCATATAGACTCTCTGATCACCCCCCTGTCATTGATCACCCCCCTGGTAAGGCTCCATTCAGACATCCAAATGATTTTTACGGATCCACTGATACATGGATCAGATCCGCAAAACACATGCGGACGTCTGAATGGAGCCTTACAGGGGGGTGATCAATGACAGGGGGTGATCAGGGAGTGTATATGGGTGATCACCCCCCTGTCATTGATCACCCCCTGTAAGGCTCCATTCAGACGTCCGAATGAATTTTACGGATCCATGGATACATGGATCGGATCCGCAAAACACATGCGGACGTCTGAATGGAGCCTTACAGGGGGTGATCAATGACAGGGGGTGATCAGGGAGTGTATATGGGTGATCACCCGCCTGTCATTGATCACCCCCCTGTAAGGCTCCATTCAGACGTTCGTATGATTTTTACGGATACATGGATACATGTATCGGATCCGCAAAACACATGCGGACGTCTGAATGGAGCCTTACAGGGGGGTGATTAATGACAGGGGGTGATCAGGGAGTGTATATGGGTGATCACCCCCCTGTCATTGATCACCCCCTGTAAGGCTCCATTCAGACGTCCGAATGATTTTTACGGATCCATGGATCAGATCCGCAAAACACATGCGGGCGTCTGAATTGAGCCTTACAGGGGGGTGATCAATGACAGGGGGTGATCAGGGAGTGTATATGGGTGATCACCCGCCTGTCATTGATCACCCCCCTGTAAGGCTCCATTCAGACGTTCGTATGATTTTTACGGATCCATGGATACATGGATCGGATCCGCAAAACACATGCGGACGTCTGAATAGAGCCTTACAGGGGGGTGATCAATGACAGGGGGTGATCAGGGAGTGTATATGGGTGATCACCCCTCTGTCATTGATCACCCCCCTTTAAGGCTCCATTCAGACGTCCGCATGTGTTTTGCGGATCCGATCCATGTATCCATGTATCCGTAAAAATCATACGGACGTCTGAACGGAGCCTGACAGGGGGGTGATCAATGACAGGGGGGTGATCAGGGAATCTATATGGGTGATCACCCGCCTGTCAATGATCACCCCCCTGTAAGGCTCCATTCAGACGTCCGCATGTGTTTTGCGGATCCGATCTATGTATCCGTGGATCCGTAAAAATCATACGGACGTCTGAACGGAGCCTGACAGGGGGGTGATCAATGACAGGGGGTGATCAGGGAATCTATATGGGTGATCACCCGCCTGTCATTGATCACCCCCCTGTAAGGCTCCATTCAGACGTCCGTATTTGTTTTGCGGATCCGATCCATGTATCCGTGGATCCGTAAAAATCATACGGACGTCTGAACGGAGCCTGACAGGGGGGTGATCAATGACAGGGGGGTGATCAATGACAGGGGGGTGATCAGGGAGTCTATATGGGGTGATCATGGGTTTATAAGGGGTTAATAAGTGACAGGAGGGGGGGTGGAGTGTAGTGTAGTGTTTGGTGCTACTTTGCACATCTACCTGTGTCCTCTGGTGGTCGATCCAAACAAAAGGGACCACCAGAGGACCAGGTATCAGGTATATTAGACGCTGTTATCAAAACAGCGTCTAATATACCTGTTAGGGGTTAAAAAAATCAGATCTCCAGCCTGCCAGCGAGCGATCGCCGCTGGCAGGCTGGAGATCAACTCTCTTACCTTCCGTTCCTGTGAGCGCGCGCGCCTGCGTGCGCGCGTTCACAGGAAATCTCGGGTATCGCGGGAGGACGCGTATATGCGTCCACCCAGAAGAGCAGGACCGCCGGCAGGACGCAATCCTGCGTACGGCGGTCCTGAGGCGGTTAAGATGAGTCTCTCTAAATGCACAGCTATGGGAATCAACATTCCCACTAAAGAGGTGTCAGCATTATCAAAGGATTACACTTTTTGCTGGGCTAACTCTCACATTAATTATCTTTGGGTAAATATCCCCAGTGACCCCACCATGCTCTTCCAATAGAATTATACAACACTCCTGTCAAGTATCAAACAACAAATAAAAGAGAGTGATAGGAGTTTAGAGGCGGCTGAGTGGCAGGTGTCAATAGGGATATTGAACTCACCCATGATAATACTGGGGATGCTGACAGAAAAAAAGTATAGGAGCCAGGTGTTAAAATGGTCAAGAAAGATGGTGGCTGGGCCTGGGGGCAGTAAATGACAGCTACTTGGAGGGAGAGGAGATGCAAACAGAGTGTACGTCAAATGAAGTGAGTGTAATGGAGGATGGGAGTGGAGTTCGGCTGTAGGAGCAGGTGTGTGATAGAAGACCAACTCCTCTACCATGTTTGCAGCTGGGGCAGGGGGTGTGAGTGAAATGAAATCTGCTATAAGAGAGTGCAGCAGGGGAGGAGGTGTCAGAGGGTGTCAGCCATTTTTCTGTGAGACCCAGAAAGGAAAGTTTTTGAGAGATGAAGAGGTCATGAATGTGGGACAGTTTGTTACAGACAGCGCATGCTTTCCATAATGTTCTTGCAAGAGGAACCAAAGGAGCAGGGGTCAGAGGAATGGTTATTAGCTTTAAAGGGCTGCAGAAAATCGTAGAAGATTTGTAGTAGGAGGTAGAGGTGATAGTGGGGATTTGCTTAGTGGGCCTGGATTCGGAGAGATATCACCAGCAATAAAAAGAAGCAATGAGGGGACATCCTCTACATCTAGAGGAAAGAAGGTTCCTATACAAATATAGAGTAGGATTCTTTACTGTAAGAGCAGAAGAGGCGGTGATGGAGAACTCACTAAAAGAGTTCAAGAGGGACCTAGATATATTTCTGGAGTGTAATAATATTACAGGTTATAGTTACCAAAGATGGGTTGTTGATCCAGGGAGTTATTCTGATTGCCTGATTGGAGTCGGGAAGGAATTTATTTTCCTAAAATTTGGAAATATTTATTTATTTTTAGAATATCATACATCCCAACTGTCCAGGATATGGTGGGACAATCCCAGATTTCGATGGATATACCATGCTCATGGAATGGCTGTGGCATGTCCCACACTTTACTGTCTCCTTTGTCTGCTGCCTGCTTCACTATTCAACTGCTTGCGCTTTCTCCTCAAGCCTGCAAGGATGAATGACAGAGTGCTGATGCCAGGGAATAATGATGAGCTCTTGTGCTCCCCTCGGCTGGCGATGGAGGTGTTATGGAATAGAATGGACGCTTGCTTGTCACTTACAAAATGGTGTCTGTCCAAGAGACAACCCCCAGTATGCATTCTATGATTGAAACTATTTGCAGCAAAGACTTGAAACTGTCAGGAATTCCACTGAGTCTATCATACATATGTCTTAACCACTTCAGCCCCGCTAGGTGAAACCCCCTTCATGACCAGATAACTTTTTACAATTCGGCACTACACTCCTTTCACCGTTTATCGCTCGGTCATGCAACTTACCACCCAAATGAATTTTACCTCCTTTTCTTCTCACTAATAGAGCTTTCATTTGGTGGTATTTTATTGCTGCTGACATTTTTACTTTTTTTGTTATTAATCAAAATGTAACGATTTTTTTGCAAAAAAATGACATTTTTCACTTTCAGCTGTAAAATTTTGCAAAAAAAACGACATCCATATATAAATTTTTCGCCAAATTTATTGTTCTACATGTCTTTGATAAAAAAAAAAATGTTTGGGCAAAAAAAAAAATGGTTTGGGTAAAAGTTATAGCTTTTACAAACTATGGTACAAAAATGTGAATTTCCGCTTTTTGAAACAGCTCTGACTTTCTGAGCACCTGTCATGTTTCCTGAGGTTCTACAATGCCCAGACAGTAGAAAACCCCCACAAATGACCCCATTTCGGAAAGTAGACACCCTAAGGTATTCGCTGATGGGCATAGGGAGTTCATAGAACTTTTTATTTTTTGTCACAAGTTAGCGGAAAATGATGATGATTTTTTATTTATTTTTTTTCTTACAAAGTCTCATATTCCACTAACTTGCGACAAAAAATAAAAAATTCTAGGAACTTGCCATGCCCCTCACGGAATACCTTGGGGTGTCTTCTTTCTAAAATGGGGTCACTTGTGGGGTAGTTATACTGCCCTGGCAATTTAGGGGCCCAAATGTGTGAGAAGAACTTTGCAATCAAAATGTGTAAAAAATGACCGGTGAAATTCAAAAGGTGCACTTTGGAATATGTGCCCCTTTGCCCACCTTGGCAGCAAAAAAGTGTGACACATCTGGTATCGCTGTACTCAGGAGAAGTTGGGGAATGTGTTTTGGGGTGTCATTTTACATATACCCATGCTGGGTGAGAAAAATATCTTGGTCAAATGCCAACTTTGTATAAAAAAAATGGGAAAAGTTGTCTTTTGCCAAGATATTTCTCTCACCCAGCATGGGTATATGTAAAATGACACCCCAAAACACATTTCCCAACTTCTCCTGAGTACAGCGATACCAGATGTGTGACACTTTTTTGCAGCCAAGGTGGGCAAAGGGGCACATATTCCAAAGTGCACCTTTCAGATTTAGCAGGCCATTTTTTACACATTTTGATTGCAAGGTACTTCTCACACATTTGGGCCCCTAAATTGCCAGGGCAGTATAACTACGCCACAGGTGACCCCATTTTGGAAAGAAGACACCCCAAGGTATTCCGTGAGGGGCATGGCGAGTTCCTAGAATTTTTTATTTTTTGTCACAAGTTAGCGGAAAATGATGATTTTTTTTTCTCTTTTTTCCTTACAAAGTCTCATATTCCACTAACTTGCGACAAAAAATAAAAAATTCTAGGAACTCGCCATGCCCCTCACGGAATACCTTGGGGTGTCTTCTTTCCAAAATGGGGTCACTTGTGGCGTAGTTATACTGCCCTGGCAATTTAGGGGCCCAAATGTGTGAGAAGTACTTTGCAATCAAAATCTGTAAAAAATGACCGGTGAAATCCGAAAGGTGCACTTTGGAATATGTGCCCCTTTGCCCACCTTGGCATCAAAAAAGTGTCACACATCTGGTATCGCCGTACTCAGGAGAAGTTGGGGAATGTGTTTTGGGGTGTCATTTTACATATACCCATGCTGGGTGAGAGAAATATCTTGGCAAAAGACAACTTTTCCCATTTTTTTATACAAAGTTGGCATTTGACCAAGATATTTTTCTCACCCAGCATGGGTATATGTAAAATGACACCCCAAAACACATTCCCCAACTTCTCCTGAGTACAGCGATACCAGATGTGTGACACTTTTTTGCAGCCTAGATGCGCAAAGGGGCCCAAATTCCTTTTAGGAGGGCATTTTTAGACATTTGGATCCCAGACTTCTTCTCACACTTTCGGGCCCCTAAAAAGCCAGGGCAGTATAAATACCCCACATGTGACCCCACTTTGGAAAGAAGACACCCCAAGGTATTCAATGAGGGGCATGGCGAGTTCCTAGAATTTTTATTTTTTTTGCATAAGTTAGCGGATATTGATTTTTTTTAGTTTTTTTCTCACAAAGTCTCACTTTCCGCTAACTTAGGACAAAAATTTCAATCTTTCATGGACTCAATATGCCCCTCACGGAATACCTTGGGGTGTCTTCTTTCCGAAATGGGGTCACATGTGGGGTATTTATACTGCCCTGGCTTTTTAGGGGCCCTAAAGCGTGAGAAGTCTGGAATATAAATGTCTAAAAATGTTTACGCATTTGGATTCCGTGAGGGGTATGGTGCGTCCATGTGAGATTTTATTTTTTGACACAAGTTAGTAGAATATGAGACTTAGTAAGAAAAAACAAAAACAAAAACAAACAAAAAATTTCCGCTAACTTGTGCCAAAAAAAATGTCTGAATGGAGCCTTACCAGGGGGGGGGGTGATCAATGACAGGGGGGTGATCAATGACAGGGGGGTGATCAATGACAGGGGGGTGATCACCCATATAGACTCCCTGATCACCCCCCTGTCATTGATCACCCCCCTGTAAGGCTCCATTCAGACGTCCGTATCCCGCAAAAAATGAGATCTTACCTAAGACAATCTGTCAAAAAATAATAAAGCTACGTCTCTCAGACTATGAATACACTAAAACATCATTATTTTGGTTTAAAAAATGCTATTATTGTGTAAAACTTAAATAAATGAGAAAAAGTAAACATATTAGATATTTCCACGTCCGTAACGATCTGTCCTATAAAAAATTCACTTGACCTAATCCATCAGGTAAACGCACTAAAAATAAATAAAAACTGTGCCAAGAGAACCAATTTTTTGTAAAGTGTAATAAAAATGTACCCAAAAATAGTACCAATAGAAACGTCAACTCTTCCTGCACAAAACGAGCCCCTGCACAAGACGATCGACAGAAAAAAAAAATATGGTGTTATAATACAGGTCCTTCTAAAAAAATTAGCATATTGTGATAAAGTTCATTATTTTCTGTAATGTACTGATAAACATTAGACTTTCATATATTTTAGATTCATTACACACCAACTGAAGTAGTTCAAGTCTTTTATTGTTTTAATATTGATGATTTTGGCATACAGCTCATGAAAACCCAAAATTCCTATCTAAAAAAATTAGCATATCATAAAAAGGTTCTCTAAACGAGCTATTAACCTAATCATCTGAATCAACTAATTAACTCTAAACACCTGCAAAAGATTCCTAAGGCTTTTAAAAACTCCCAGCCTGGTTCATTACTCAAAACCGCAATCATGGGTAAGACTGCCGACCTGACTGCTGTCCAGAAGGCCATCATTGACACC
Source organism: Bufo gargarizans (assembly GCF_014858855.1). Classification (NCBI taxonomy): domain Eukaryota; kingdom Metazoa; phylum Chordata; class Amphibia; order Anura; family Bufonidae; genus Bufo; species Bufo gargarizans. The sequence goes on along the minus strand of NC_058085.1, from coordinate 214,148,731 downwards.
CTCAAGCAAGAGGGTAAGACACAGAAAGAAATTTCTGAACTAATAGCCTGTTCCCAGAGTGCTGTATCAAGGCACCTCAGTGGGAAGTCTGTGGGAAGGAAAAAGTGTGGCAGAAAACGCTACACAACGAGAAGAGGTGACCGGACCCTGAGGAAGATTGTGGAGAAGGACCGATTCCAGACCTTGGGGGACCTGCGGAAGCAGTGGACTGAGTCTGGAGTAGAAACATTCAGAGCCACCGTGTACAGGCGTGTGCAGGAAATGGGCTACAGGTGCCGCATTCCCCAGGTCAAGCCACTTTTGAACCAGAAACAGCGGCAGAAGCGCCTGACCTGGGCTACTGGACTGTTGCTCAGTGGTCCAAAGTACTTTTTTCGGATGAAAGCAAATTTTGCATGTCATTCGGAAATCAAGGTGCCAGAGTCTAGAGGAAGACTGGGGAGAGGGAAATGCCAAAATGCCTGAAGTCAAGTGTCAAGTACCCACAGTCAGTGATGGTCTGGGGTGCCATGTCAGCTGCTGGTGTTGGTCCACTGTGTTTTATCAAGGGCAGGGTCAATGCAGCTAGCTATCAGGAGATTTTGGAGCACTTCATGCTTCCATCTGCTGAAAAGCTTTATGGAGATGAAGATTTCATTTTTCAGCACGACCTGGCACCTGCTCACAGTGCCAAAACCACTGGTAAATGATTTACTGACCATGGTATTACTGGGCTCAATTGGCCTTCCAACTGTCCTGACCTGAACCCTATAGAGAATCTGTAGGATATTGGGAAGAGAAAGTTGGAAGACGCAAGACCCAACACTCTGGATGAGCTTAAGGCCGCTATCGAAGCATCCTGGGCCTCCATAACACCTCAGCAGTGCCACAGGCTGATTGCCTCCATGCCACGCCGCATTGAAGCAGTCATTTCTGCAAAAGGATACCCGACCAAGTATTGAGTGCATAACTGAACATAATTATTTGAAGGATGACTTTTTTTGTATTAAAAACACTTTTCTTTTATTGGTCGGATAAAATATGCTAATTTTTTTAGATAGGAAATTTGGGTTTTCATGAGCTGTATGCCAAAATCATCAATATTAAAACAATAAAAGGCTTGAACTACTTCAGTTGGTGTGTAATGAATCTAAAATATATGAAAGTTTAATGTTTATCAGTACATTACAGAAAATAATGAACTTTATCACAATATGCAAATTTTTTTAGAAGGACCTGTAATTGTAGTTTTCAAAAATGCTTTATTATGTAAAACTGAAACAAACAAACATAGAAAGTAGACATATTTGATATCATTGTGTCCGTAAAGACCTGCTCTATAAAAATCCATTTTTTGGTTACCTTGCCTCACAAAAAACTTAATATAGAGCAATTAAAAATCATATACAGGTCCTTCTCAAAAAATGTGTATATTGTGATAAAATTCATTATTTTCTGTAATGTACTGATAAACATTAGACTTTTATATATTTTAGATTCATTACACACCAACTGAAGTAGTTCAAGCCTTTTATTGTTTTAATATTGATGATTTTGGCATACAGCTCATGAAAACCCAAAATTTCTATCTAAAAAAAATTGCATATTTCATCCGACCAATAAAATAAAAGTGTTTGTAATACAAAAAAAGTCAACCTTCAAATAATTATGTTCAGTTATGCCCTCAATACTTGGTCGGGAATCCTTTTGCAGAAATGACTGCTTCAATGCGGCGTGGCATGGAGGCAATCAGCCTGTGGCACTGCTGAGGTGTTATGGAGGCCCAGGATGCTTCGATAGCGGCCTTAAGCTCATCCAGAGTGTTGGGTCTTGCGTCTCTCAACTTTCTCTTCCCAATATCCCACAGATTCTCTATAGGGTTCAGGTCAGGAGAGTTGGCAGGCCAATTGAGCCCAGTAATACCATGGTCAGTAAACCATTTACCAGTGGTATTGGCACTGTGAGCAGGTGCCAGGTCGTGCTGAAAAATGAAATCTTCATCTCCATAAAGCTTTTCAGCAGATGGAAGCTTGAAGTGCTCCAAAATCTCCTGATAGCTAGCTGCATTGACCCTGCCCTTGATAAAACACAGTGGACCAACACCAGCAGCTGACATGGCACCCCAGACCAGCACTGACTGTGGGTACTTGTCACTTGACTTCAGGCATTTTGGCATTTCCCTCTCCCCAGTCTTCCTCCAGACTCTGGCACCTTGATTTCCGAATGACATGCAAAATTTGCTTTCATCCGAAAAAAGTACTTTGGACCACTGAGCAACAGTCCAGTGCTGCTTCTCTGTAGCCCAGGTCAGGCGCTTCTGCCGCTGTTTCTAGTTTAAAAGTGGCTTGACCTGGGGACTGCGGCACCTGTAGCCCATTTCCTGCACACGCCTGTACACGGTAGCTCTGGATGTTTCTACTCCAGACTCAGTCCACTGCTTCCGCAGGTCCCCCAAGGTCTGGAATCGGTCCTTCTCCACAATCTTCCTCAGGGTCCGGTCACCTCTTCTCGTTGTGCAGCGTTTTCTGCCACACTTTTTCCTTCCCACAGACTTCCCACTGAGGTGCCTTGATACAGCACTCTGGGAACAGCCTATTCGTTCAGAAATTTCTTTCTGTGTCTTACCCTCTTGCTTGAGGGTGTCAATGATGGCCTTCTGGACAGCAGTCAGGTCGGCAGTCTTACCCATGATTGCGGTTTGGAGTAATGAACCAGGCTGGGAGTTTTTAAAAGCTTCAGGAATCTTTTGCAGGTGTTTAGAGTTAATTAGTTGATTCAGATGATTAGGTTAATAGCTCGTTTAGAGAACCTTTTCATGATATGCAAATTTTTTTAGATAGGAATTTTGGGTTTTCATGAGCTGTATGCCAAAATCATCAATATTAAAACAATAAAAGGCTTGAACTACTTCAGTTGTGTGTAATGAATCTAAAATATATGAAAGTCTAATGTTTATCAGTACATTACAGAAAATAATGAACTTTATCACAATATGCTAATTTTTTTAGAAGGACCTGTATACCCCAAAATAGTACCAATAAAACTGGCATCTTATCCCCTAGTTTCCAAAATGTGGTCACTTTTTTGAGTTTCTACTGTAAGGGGGCATCTGGGGGGCTTCAAGTGGGACATGGCATCTAAAAACCAGTTCAGCAAATTCTGCCTTCCAAAAACCATATGGCGGTCCTTTCCTCCTGCGCCCTGCCATGTGGTCATTAGAGATGTCACAAACATAAAATTTTCCATTCGCGAACGGCGAACGCGAATTTCTACAAATGTTCGCGAACGGGCTTACGCCCGCTTCACAGACATTGACAGACCAAACTCCCCTTTTAAAGGGATTCTGTCACCTCCCCTAACCCAAAATCGGATTTTAAAGCAGTCATGCAGCACAGCTTACCTTGAATAGGCTGTGCTCTTCTATCTTGTAATATGTCCAGTAGTTTATGTGAAAATCAACTTTTATGGTTATGCAAATTAGCTCTGAAGGTGCCCAGAGGGGCGTTTTGTTCCCCTTAGTGAGCCCAGTAACGCCCCTCTTACAGTGCCCAGCCCGCCTTCCTTGCGACTGTCTAACCGCTCCCAGCCTCTCACAGCCTCTCATCCCTCTCCTCCCCCTCCCTCACGGCCGAACGAACTCTCGCACAGACGCAGTACCCACTGAGGGCTGCGCCAGTGCGATCTGCAGGAGACTGAGGGCAGGAGCTTCATCCTCGTCACTGGGCATGTGCCGAGCCCAGTGACGTCCGATGCTCGCTCTTCCCTGCTGACTGAGGGAAGAGCGAGCATCGGACGTCACTGGGCTCGGCGCATGCCCAGTGACGAGGATGAAGCTCCTGCCCTCAGTCTCCTGCAGATTGCACAGGCGCAGCCCTCAGTGGGTACTGCGCCTGTGCGAGAGTTCGTTCGGCCGTGAGGGAGGGGGAGGAGAGGGATGAGAGGCTGTGGGAGGCTGGGGGCGGTTAGACAGTCGCAAGGAAGGCGGGCTGGGCACTGTAAGCGGAAGGCGGGCTTTGTCACTGCTTGAAAAAGATCCCATTGAGCGGATCGAAACGTCGCGTGTCTGGTGAATAAAGCCGTCTTTTTTACTTTTTACAACTTGGATGTGCTGTGGAATTTCTTATCTTTATATCGTTGGAGGTGGATCGCCTCCTCAGCCGCTGGCACTCCGACCGTACCGTCCAGACAGCTGTGCTGCCCACATCCTTCTATCTATATATATATATATACAGACGTGGACAAAATTGTTGGTACCCTTTGGTCAATGAAAGAAAAAGTCACAATGGTCACAGAAATAACTTTAATCTGACAAAAGTAATAATAAATTAAAATTCTATAAATGTTAACCAATGAAAGTCAGACATTGTTTTTCAACCATGCTTCAACAGAATTATGTAAAAAAATAAACTCATGAAACAGGCATGGACAAAAATGATGGTACCCCTAGAAAACACAGAACATAATGTGACCAAAGGGACATGTTAATTCAAGGTGTGTCCACTAATTAGCATCACAGGTGTCTACAACCTTGTAATCAGCCATTGGGCCTATATATGGCTCCAGGTAATCACTGTGTTGTTTGGTGATATGGTGTGTACCACACTCGACATGGACCAGAGGAAGCAAAGGAAAGAGCTGTCTCAAGAGATCAGAAAGAAAATTATAGACAAGCATGTTAAAGGTAAAGGCTATAAGACCATCTCCAAGCAACTAGATGTTCCTGTGAGTACAGTTGCACATATTATTCATAAGTTTAAGATCCATGGGACTGTAGCCAACCTCCCTGGACGTGGCCGCAGGAGGAAAATTGATGACAAATCTAAGAGACGGATAATCCGAATGGTAACAAAAGAGCCTAGAAAGACTTCTAAAGAGATTCAAGGTGAACTTCATGCTCAAGGAACATCAGTGTCAGATCGCACCATCCGTCGTTGTTTGAGCCAAAGTGGACTACATGGGAGACGACCAAGGAGGACACCATTGTTGAAAACGAATCATAAAAAAGCAAGACTGGAATATGCCAAACTACATGTTGACAAGCCACAAAGCTTCTGGGAGAATGTCCTGTGGACAGATGAGACAAAAATCGAAGTTTTTGCCAAGGCACATCAGCTGTATGTTCACAGACGAAAAAATGAAGCATATCAAGAAAAGAACACTGTCCCTACTGTGAAACATGGAGGAGGCTCTGTTATGTTCTGGGGCTGCTTTGCTGCGTCTGGCACAGGGTGTCTTGAATCTGTGCAGGGTACAATGAAATCTCAAGACTATCAAGGAATTCTAGAGAGAAATGTACTAGCCAGTGTCAGAAAGCTTGGTCTCAGTCGCAGGTCATGGGTCTTGCAACAGGACAATGACCCAAAACACACCGCTAAAAACACCCAAGAATGGCTAAGAGGAAAAAATTGGACTATTCTAAAGTGGCCTTCTATGAGCCCTGACCTCAATCCTATTGAGCATCTTTGGAAGGAGCTGAAACATGCAGTCTGGAAAAGGCACCCTTCAAACCGGACACAACTGGAGCAGTTTGCTCATGAGGAGTGGGCCAAAATACCTGCTGAGAGGTGCAGATGTCTCATTGACAGTTACAGGAAGCGTTTGATTGCAGTGATTGCCTCAAAAGGTTGCGCAACAAAATATTAAGTTAGGGGTACCATCATTTTTGTCCATGCCTGTTTCATGAGTTTATTTTTTTACATAATTCTGTTGAAGCATGGTTGAAAAACAATGTCTGACTTTCATTGGTTAACATTTATAGAATTTTAATTTATTATTACTTTTGTCAGATTAAAGTTATTTCTGTGACCATTGTGACTTTTTCTTTCATTGACCAAAGGGTACCAACAATTTTGTCCACGTCTGTATATATTTAAAAAAAAGCACACTGATGTACCAGCCCTGAAAAGGGCTTTTTGGGGTGCTGTCAGGACGCTGTCCTTACAGAAGATGAGTCTGTGGACACAGAACAATGCCCTAGCTAACGCTTTCCCTATTGAATCAGCAGCAGCAGTACTGTCCCTCCTCTCACTGTGAATGCAGCTTTCGATTGAATCTAAAATGGATGCTGTACAGGAGGTGGGAGGGTCTGGGAGGGAGGGTCTGCTGCTGATTGGCTGGAATGTGTCTGCTGTGAGGTACAGGTTCAAAGTTTACTCAATCATGACGTATAGGGGGCGGACCGAACATCGCATATGTTCGCCCGCAGCGGCGAACGCGAACAAGCTATGTTCGCCGGGAACTATTCACCGGCGAATAGTTCGGGACATCACTAGTGGTCATACAGCAGTTTACGACCACACGTGGGGTGTTTCTGTAAACCACAGAATCAGGGAAATAAATATTGAGTTTTGTTTGGCTGTTAACCCTTGCTTTGATACTGGAAAAAATTTATTAAAAGTGAAATTATGAAATTTCATCTCCATTTTCCACTAATTATTGTGGAACACCTAAAGGGTTAATACATTTAGTAAAAATCCGTTTTGAATACCTTGAGGGGTGTAGTTTCTAAAATGGGGTCATTTTTGGGTGGTTTCTATTATGTAAGCCCCACAAAGTGACTTCAGACCTGAACTGGTCCTTAAAAAGTGGGTTTTGTAAATTTTCTTAAAATTTCAAGATTTGCTTCTTGACTTCTAAGCCTTCTAACGTCCCCAGCCCCCAGGCTGTTCTAGCAGCTCCCCACTCCTCCCTCGTGTGCCCTCTGTGATGCCGGAATATGACGTCATTCCGGCCCCGGCATACTAAATGGCGCGCTGGAGGACTGAGGAGCTGCACCACACTGGATCCCCAGGGAGGTGAGTCTTTAAGTGTTTGACTGAGTGAGTGCCTGCCTGTGTGTGTCTCTCTGTCAGTGAGTGAGTGTATGTATGTATGTATGTATGTCAGTGAGTGAGTGTATGTCTGTCAGTAAATGTATGTGTATGTCAGTGAGTGAGTGTGTGTATGTCAGTGAGTGTCGATGTCTGTCGGTCAGTAAGTGTCTGTGTGTTTGTCAGTGAGTGTGTGTATGTTTGTCAACGAGTGTCTGAGTGTATATGTGTGTGTTTGTCTGCCAGTGAGTGAGTGTGTGTCTCAGTGAGTGTCTGAATGAGTGTATGTCTGTCTGTTAGTGAGGGTCCATTCACACATCCGCAACATGTTCTGCAGATCCACAAAACATGGACAGCGGCAATGTGCGTTCCGCATTTTGCGGACCTCACATTGCCGGCACTATAGAATATTCCTATTCTTGTCTGCAATTGCGGACAAGAATAGGACATGTTCTATTTTTTTCGGGAACGGAATTGCGGACCCGGAAGTGCGGGTCTGCAATCCCGTGTCCGGGCAGCACATCGTTTGCGGACGTGTGAATGGACCCTGGGTGTATGTGTGTCTGTCAGTGTATGTGTGTCTGTCAGTGAGTGAGTGAAATGAGGGGGCGGCAAAATGGATCTTTGCCTAGGGCGGCAAAAATCCTTGCACCGGCCCTGCTGCAAAAGGCAACAAAATGTGCTTAAGAGCATAACTGTTCTGCAAACAAATGTGGATAGGGAAATGACTTAAAATAACATAAAATACAGAAAAATTTAAAATAACCTTCTGGATCTAGGAGTAGGAGGTTGAGGAGGCGGTGGATGGGTGGATGTGGCGGTGTAGGTTGATGTGGCGGTGTAGATGGAAGCGGCGGTGAAGGAGGAATAGGTAGCCAACACTGATTTGTGTTATTATTATTTTTTTTATTGGGGTATCCCCCAAAATATTGGGACGTATAACAAAATAATACAAAGAATAAGTGCACTTGAGTACAAGAATGGATGGTTGAGGCTGGTATAAATGTCTATTCTGCACAAGGTACAGACAAGTCCTGTGGGATCCATGCCTGGTTCATTTTAATAAACGTAAGCTCGTCCACATTGGCTGCGGTCTATGATAATGCTCTCTGCCGTGCTAAACACACGTTCACAATATACACTGGCTGCAGGGCAGGTCAGCACCTCCAAGGCTAACAAAGCTTTTTTGCCATGCTAAACCTGCCTTCTCAGGTGCTAGTGGTGCCCCAGCTGCGTTGGTGACCTCTTCCTCCTCCTCTGCCTTTGCCTTGTGCTTCCACTGTGCCCCCGCTGTCAAGTGGGAATGCTATCATCAGCTTGCGCTTGTAGTCGTGCATCTTCTGATCAGTAAGAGACGTTTTCACTAAATTTAGTTCCCTGTCAGCAATGCAGAGCAGGGGTTCATTCACGACAAAGGGGGTTCATGTCACCCAGTAATACAACAGAGGATTTTGAGAGATTTAGGCCCTTGTCACCCAGACACAGCAGGGGTTCATTCACGGCAAGAGGGGGTTCTTGTCACCCAGCAATACAACATAGGATTTTGAGAGATTTAGGCCCCTGTCACCCAGGCACAGCAGGGGTTAATTCACGGCAAAAGGGGGTTCATGTCACCCAGCAATACAACAGAGGATTTTGAGAGATTTAGGCCCCTGTCACCCAGGCACAGCAGGGGTTCATTCACGGCAAAAGGGGGTTCTTGTCACCCAGCAATACAACAGACGATTTTGAGAGATTTAGGACCCTGTAACCCAGGCACAGCAGGGGTTTGTATACGCCAAAAATTGTAAAATGTCACCCGACAATTGAAAATAAGATTTTTTTCAATTTAAGGCACTAAAATTGGCACTTTTTTTAATTAAAATGGCTCTAAAATAGTCCTTGAAAAACATGAGGGATGTAAAAGGCAGTAAAATGTGCTTAAGAGCATGGCAACTGCTCTGCAAACAAATGTGGATAGGGAAATAACTTAAAATTAAATAAAATAACTAAAAATTACAAATTATTAATCTGTAACTCAGAGAAGGAGGTTGATATGGAGTAGGAGGTTGAGGAGGCGGTGAATGTGGTGTTGTAGGTGGAGGCAGCAATGGAGGAGGAGGAGGTAGCCAACAATGTTTATTTTTTATTTGGGTAGGTAGCCCCCAAAATATTTGGACTTGAGTACAAGAATGTATGTTTGATGGTGGTCTAAATGTCTATTCTGCACAAGGTACAGACAAGTCTTGTGGGATCCAAGCCTGGTTCATTTTAATGTCCAAGTTGGCTGCCATGCTAAATACACGTTCAAAGAGTACACTGGCTGCAGGGCAGACCAGCACCTTCAAGGCATACAGGGCAAGCTCTGGCCATGTGGACAATTTGGAGACCCAGAAGTTGAATGGGGCAGAACCATCAGTCAGTACGTGTAGTCGTGTGCACAGGTACTGTTCTACCATGTTGTTCAAATGCTGCCTCCTGCTAACACGCTCCATATCAGCAGTTGGGGCCGGTGACAAAGCTTTTCCACATGTCGGCCACATGTCTGCCTTCTGAGGTGCTGGCGCTGACACAGCTGCGTTGGCGACCTCTTCCTCCTCCCCTGCCTTCGCCTTGTGCTTCCACTTGTCCCCGGCGTCAGTCGGGAATGCTCTCAGGAGCGTGTCTACCAGCGTGCGCCTGTAGTCGCGCATCTTCCGATCACGGTTCAGTGAGGAAATTAAGGACAACACATTGTCTTTGTAACGGGGATCCAGCAGGGTGGCCACACAGTAGTCAGCACACGTTAAAATGATGGGCAACTCTGCAGTCGTTGCGCAGGCACTGCAGCATGTAGTCGCTCATGTGTGCCAGGCTGCCCAGAGGTAAGGACAAGCTGTCCTCTGGGAGGCATATAGTCTGCGTCCTCCGTATCCCCCCAGCCATGCACCAGTGATGGGCCCGAGCTGTGTTGGATGCCACCCCGCTGTGAACATGCTTCATCCCCATCCTCCAGTAGTGGGCCCTGGCTGGCCAAATTTGTACCTGGCCTCTGCTGTTGCAAAAATCCTCTTTCTGAGCCACTTCTAAAAGACTGGCCTGAAAGTGTTAGAGATGACCCCTCTTCCTCCTCCTCGTCCTGTGCCACATCCTCTTCCATCATCGCCCTAAGGGTTTTCTCAAGGAGACATAGAAATGGTATTGTAACGCTGATAAAGGCGTCATTGCCATTGGCCATGTTGGTGGAGTACTCGAAACAGCGCAACAGAGCACATGGAGGCCCAGTCATTGGTGGTGAAGTGGTGCTGTTCTGCGTGCTGCAGCTTAAACTCCACTATGGCCTGCTGCTGCTCGCACAGTCTCTCCAGCATGTGCAAGGTGGAGTTCCACCTGGTGGGCACGTCGCATATGAGGCGGTGAGCGGGAAGACCAAAGTTACGCTGTAGAGCAGACAGCCGAGCGGCGGCAGGATGAGAACGCCGGAAGCGCACAGACGGCCCGCACTTTACAGGGAGTGCAGAATTATTAGGCAAGTTGTATTATTGAGGATTAATTTTATTATTGAACAACAACCATGTTCTCAATGAACCCAAAAAAATCATTAATATCAAAGCTGAATATTTTTGGAAGTAGTTTTTAGTTTGTTTTTAGTTTTAGCTATTTTAGGGGGATATCTGTGTGTGCAGGTGACTATTACTGTGCATAATTATTAGGCAACTTAACAAAAAAGAAATATATACCCATTTCAATTATTTATTTTTACCAGTGAAACCAATATAACATCTCAACATTCACAAATATACATTTCTGACATTCAAAAACAAAACAAAAACAAATCAGTGACCAATATAGCCACGTTTCTTTACATGGACACTCAAAAGCCTGCCATCCATGGATTCTGTCAGTGTTTTGATCTGTTCACCATCAACATTGCGTGCAGCAGCAACCACAGCCTCCCAGACACTGTTCAGAGAGGTGTACTGTTTTCCCTCCTTGTAAATCTCACATTTGATGATGGACCACAGGTTCTCAATGGGGTTCAGATCAGGTTAACAAGGAGGCCATGTCATTAGATTTTCTTCTTTTATACCTTTTCTTGCCAGCCACGCTGTGGAGTACTTGGACGCGTGTGATGGAGCATTGTCCTGCATGAAAATCATGTTTTTCTTGAAGGATGCAGACTTCTTCCTGTACCACTGCTTGAAGAAGGTGTCTTCCAGAAACTGGCAGTAGGACTGGGAGTTGAGCTTGACTCCATCCTCAACCCGAAAAGGCCCCACAAGCTCATCTTTGATGATACCAGCCCAAACCAGTACTCCACCTCCACCTTGCTGGCGTCTGAGTCGGACTGGAGCTCTCTGCCCTTTACCAATCCAGCCACGGGCCCATCCATCTGGCCCATCAAGACTCACTCTCATTTCATCAGTCCATAAAACCTTTGAAAAATCAGTCTTGAGATATTTCTTGGCCCAGTCTTGACTTTTCAGCTTGTGTGTCTTGTTCAGTGGTGGTCGTCTTTCAGCCTTTCTTACCTTGGCCATGTCTCTGAGTATTGCACACCTTGTGTTTTTGGGCACTCCAGTGATGTTGCAGCTCTGAAATATGGCCAAACTGGTGGCAAGTGGCATCTTGGCAGCTGCACGCTTGACTTTTCTCAGTTCATGGGCAGTTATTTTGCGCCTTGCTTTTTCCACACGCTTCTTGCGACCCTGTTGACTATTTTGAATGAAACACTTGATTGTTCGATGATCACGCTTCAGAAGCTTTGCAATTTTAAGAGTGCTGCATCCCTCTGCAAGATATCTCACTATTTTTGACTTTTCTGAGCCTGTGAAGTCCTTCTTTTGACCCATTTTGCTAAAGGAAAGGAAGTTGCCTAGTAATTATGCACACCTGATATAGGGTGTTGATGTCATTAGACCACACCCCTTCTCATTACAGAGATGCACATCACCTAATATGCTTAATTGGTAGTAGGCTTTCGAGCCTATACAGCTTGGAGTAAGACAACATGCATAAAGAGGATGATGTGGTCAAAATACTCATTTGCCTAATAATTCTGCACTCCCTGTATGCAGCAGCTAAGACATGTCGGGGTAGTTATGAATGGAATTCTGCCCCACAAAATTCAGCACATGCGCCAGGCATGGAATGTGCGTCAAACCGGCTAGTCCCAGAGCTGCAACGAGATTTCGCCCATTATCGCACACCACCAGGCCAGGCTTGAGGCTCACTGGCAGCAACCACTCGTCGGTCTGTTGTTCTATACCCCGCCACAACTCCTGCGTGGTGTGGGGCCTGTCCCCCAAACACATTAGTTTCAGAACGGCCTGCTGACGTTTTACCCTGGCTGTGCTGAAGTTGGTGGTGAAGGTCTGTCGCTGACTGGATGAGGAGGTGGTAGAAGAGGAGGAGGAAGCTGAGTAGGAAAAGGAGGCAACAGGAGGCAAAGAATGATGCCCTGCGATCCTTGGCGGCGGAAGGACGTGCGCCAAACAGCTCTCCACCTGGGGCCCAGCCGCCACTACATTTAACCAGTGTGCAGTTAGGGAGATATAATGTCGCTGACTGTGCTTACTGTTCCACGTATCTGTGGTTAGGTGGACCTTGTTACAGATGGCGTGGCGCAGTGCACACTTGATTTTATCTGATACTTGGTTGTGCAGGGAGGAGAAGTAGTGGCGGCTGGGAACGACGTACTGTGAGACAGCAAGCGACAAGAGCTGTCCGTCTCCAGCAGCCTGAATGACAGCATTTCAAAGGCCAGCAGTATAGAAATGCTGGCATTCAGGGCAAGGGATCGAGGGTGGGTAGGTGGGGATTTACACTTTCTCTCAAAGGTTTGTGAGATGGACAGCTGAATGCTTCCCTGTGACATGATGGAGATGCTTGGTGACAGAGGTGGTGTTGTTAATGGCACATCCTCTGTTTGCTGGGCGGCAGATGCCAACGTTCCTCCAGAGGCGGAGGAAGAGGCCGAGGCAGCAGCAGAAGAGGACGCAGCAGGGGTCTGAGCCCTTTCTTGGTTTTGAAGGTGCTTACTCCACTGCAGCTAGTGTCTCGCATGCAGATGCCTGGTCATGCAGGTTGTGCTAAGGTTCAGAACGTTAATGCCTCGCTACAGGCTCTGATGGCACAGCATGCAAACCACTTGGGTCTTGTCGTCAGCACATTGTGTGAAGAAGTGCCATGCCAGGGAACTCCTTGAAGCTGCCTTTGGTGTGCTCGGTCCCTGTTGATGGTGGCCAGTAGCAGGCGAACTGTTTTGGTGACGGCTGCTCTGCTTTTGCACCCTGCTCCCGCTTTTGCTACGCTGTTGGCTCGGTCTCACCACTGCCTCTTCCTCCGAACTCTGAAAGTCAGTGGCACAACCTTCATTCCATGTGAGGTCTAGGACCTCATCGTCCCATGCATCCTCTTCCACCCAGTCTTCCTCCCTGACCTTCTTTTCGGTCTGCACACTGCAGAAAGAAACAGCAGTTGGCACCTGTGTTTCGTCATCATCAGAGAAATGCTGAGGTGGTATTCCCGTGTCCTCATCAGGAAACATAAGTGGTTGTGCGTCAGTGCATTCTATGTCTTCCACCCCTGGGAAGGGCGAGATGGATTCCCTTGGGAAACCCTGCCAGCAGAGTCTTCAAACAGCATAAGAGACTGCTGCATGACTGGAGGCTCAGACAGGTTCCCCGATATGCACGGGGGTGATGTGACAGACTGATGGGCATTAGAGATGTCCCGAACTATTCGCCGGCGAACATTGCTTGTTCGCGTTCGCCGCGGCGGGTGAACATATGCGATGTTCGGTCCGCCCCCTATTCACTCGGAAAGCACTAGGAGCATCTATCAACGGAGGTACCCCGGTCGGGGTGCTAGGAGCTCCGTTACACTCGGCATCTAATCTTATGAAAATGGGGTCTTTCATGCTGTCGTGCCTGTTGAGGGACCCTCGTATAAAAAGGCTGAAGGAGAACGACCTGTACTAGGTGGCCACGCTACTAGACCCCCGGTATAAGCAGAAAGTGCCTAAAATGTTACCGAATTACCGGAAGTCGGAAAGGATGCAGCAGTTCCAAATAAATTAAAAAGTATGCTTTACACAGCGTATAAGGGTGATGTCACAGCACAACGGGAATCTAACAGGGGAAGAGGTGAAAGTTATCCTCCTCCTACCACGACGGCAAGGACAGGACACTTTACTGACATGTTGTTGAAGGAGGACATGCAGAGCTTTTTAAGTCCTACGCATACGGCATTGTCAGTGAGAAGATAAGTCATCTAGGTCAAAAAAGTCTAGATTACCTCACCTTTATTAAGATGAATGAGGCATGGATCCCGAAGGGACTGACAGTGGGGGATACATTAGACTAAAAAAGCCTGATGAGATGAGCTGCTTTGGGCTAAAAATGGTCCACACGCTGCTGTATTTTATCTCTGAATGCCGGATGACTTGCGTGACTTATGCGCCACTAACTAGGGTTCAAGCTGCAATGTTTTAGTGCACTTTCTGCCTGGAAAACATACATTTTTCTGGCCGTTGCTACAGCAGTGGCTGCAACAATATCTAATTTTTCAGGCATGTGTACATGCCTAATTTTTCTGGCCTCTGGTGCTGCACTGTGGCTGCAAAAACAAAACAAAGAAAAAGGCACATACATGTGTCAATTCCCCTTCATGATCGTTACCTTGTTGTGGTGAAGGGGCTTGCGTATCACAATGAAGCAACCACCTCTATGAGTGTGTTGGCAATGGCAATGTTGGCACACCCCAGATGATAAGGTCGTTGCTTCATTGTGATCAGACCAAAAGCGATCGGCTGGATAATTTTGCATTAAAAAAAACATTCATTTTCTTTGTGATCATCTAAAGTGATCATTAAAGCCTACTAGGCCAACAATGGGCCCACACTGCAGAATCATTGTTTTCTGGGTCACTTAACTGTCACTGAACTACCTCAGCACGACCATAGGCTTTGAAAGACCCCCATCACCTGCAATCTCCCAAACGCGCACACGAGCACAGTGTCATGGATGGTGTTACAGAAAACTAGAAGACAAATGAAAATCCGACTGACTTGATCCAAAACTAAGGAACAAAAGGGTAAGCCCTGTAACAGCCCTAGCTCTCTCCATTACTGCTCAGCCTGTGCAAAAATCTCAATGGTAGAAAATTGCATACCCTCATTCCTCAACTGTATGACACCTGAACACACTATAATAGTGAGGGGACACGACCACCGGCTCCCTACACTTAATACGGAGGAAGTCAGGGTCACCTAGGATCAAGCCCACAGAAATAAAGAAACAGACTTATCTTGTGGATGCAGCAGTAACAGCTTCTTGCATCAGCACACGCCAGGAAGTTGTATAAACCGCAAGGTAAGGCAGTATGGGGAGGAGATATATAGGGAGGCAATCACTGCTAATAGATGACAGCTGGGAGAGGGAGGAGAGATGTCAAAACAAAAGCAAAACAAAAGAAGATCATGCAGAAGCTACTGAAGAACGTCTAACAGAACTTCTCAAAGATCTGGTGGTGACACACAGTCATCACTACACCAAGATTGACGCATAGAGGAATACAATTCATGTCATGAGTGTGTCAACTATTGACAACTCTTTGCGGTTGTCTAAAATCTATTCCATAACAGGGATTAAACTGATAGAAATAGTACTGTTGAGGAAGGGTTGAGATGTATGCATATATATATCCATACATGCATGCAAATACGTGTGTGCATGTGTGATATATATGCATGCACTAACTGCCACATCATAGGATGATGTGCGCAGATGTGCCCAGCATCTGCGCACATCTGCCCCTAGTGGTCCACAGGGACTCATTGTGGCCCATGTGGAAAATGTGTGCCCCCAAACAGGTATATATATATACAGTACAGACCAAAAGTTTGGACACACCTTCTCATTCAAAGAGTTTTCTTTATTTTCATGACTATGAAAATTGTAGATTCACACTGAAGGCATCAAAACTATGAATTAACACATGTGGAATTATATACATAACAAAAATGTGTGAAACAACTGAAAAAATATGTCATATTCTAGGTTCTTCAAATAGCCACCTTTTGCTTTGATTACTGCTTTGCACACTCTTGGCATTCTCTTGATGAGCTTCAAGAGGTAGTCACCTGAAATGGTCTTCCAACAGTCTTGAAGGAGTTCCCAGAGATGCTTAGCACTTGTTGACCCTTTTGCCTTCTCTCTGCGGTCCAGCTCACCCCAAACCATCTCGATTGGGTTCAGGTCCGGTGACTGTGGAGGCCAGGTCATCTGGCGCAGCACCCCATCACTCTCCTTCATGGTCAAATAGCCCTTACACAGCCTGGAGGTGTGTTTGGGGTCATTGTCCTGTTGAAAAATAAATGATGGTCCAACTAAACGCAAACCGGATGGAATAGCATGCCGCTGCAAGATGCTGTGGTAGCCATGCTGGTTCAGTATGCCTTCAATTTTGAATAAATCCCCAACAGTGTCACCAGTAAAGCACCCTCACACCATCACACCTCCTCCTCCATGCTTCACGTGGGAGCCAGGCATGTAGAGTCCATCCGTTCACCTTTTCTGCGTCGCACAAAGACACGGTGGTTGGAACCAAAGATCTCAAATTTGGACTCATCAGACCAAAGCACAGATTTCCACTGGTCTAATGTCCATTCCTTGTGTTCTTTAGCCCAAACAAGTCTCTTCTGCTTGTTGCCTGTCCTTTGCAGTGGTTTCCTAGCAGATATTCTACCATGAAGGCCTGATTCACACAGTCTCCTCTTAACAGTTGTTCTAGAGATGTGTCTGCTGCTAGAACTCTTTGTGGCATTGACCTGGTCTCTAATCTGAGCTGCTGTTAACCTGCGATTTCTGAGGCTGGTGACTCGGATGAATTTATCCTCCGCAGCAGAGGTGACTCTTGGTTTTCCTTTCCTGGGGCGGTCCGCATATGAGCCAGTTTCTTTGTAGCGCTTGATGGTTTTTGTGACTGCACTTGGGGACACTTTCAAAGTTTTCCCAATTTTTCGCACTGACTGACCTTCATTTCTTAAAGTAATGATGGCCACCCATTTTTCTTTACTTAGCTGCTTTTTTCTTGCCATAATACAAATTCTAACAGTCTATTCAGTAGGACTATCAGCTGTGTATCCACCTGACTTCTCCACAACGCAACTGATGGTCCAAACCCGATTTATAAGGCAAGAAATCCCACTTATTAAACCTGACAGGGCACACCTCTGAAGTGAAAACCATTTCAGGTGACTCTTGAAGCTCATCAAGAGAATGCCAAGAGTTTGCAAAGCAGTAATCAAAACAAAAGGTTGCTACTTTGAAGAACCTAGAATATTACATATTGTGAGACAGTGACAGGTCTCACACAGGTTAGAGGCAAGGAAGGGGTGGATAGTTTGGTCCACACCCCTATTCCACCACAGGTGAGACCAGCTGGAAGTAATCAGGCTGGCACAAAGCACCTCCCAGGGTGCCAGCAAGGGGGGAGTGTGTTGCCTGTGGACAGAGGCCTGGAGGCTCTGTGTGGTCCAAGCCAGAAGGGCTGACAGACCACTATTCCCCATGTGTGCTGAGACACTGGACTGGAGGCAGTGGGCGTACTGTGCTCTGTACAGCCAGGAGGCTGTGGGACATTGGCTGAGAAAGCCGCACGTGTTCACAGGGTGTGAACAAGGACTTAGGTGAGTCAGGAAACTCTGTTTTAGTTAGAGCCTAGCCGGGCAAGTGTTTATTATTTTATGTGGATGTCACATGTGTTAGGTGAAGCTGCGACTTCATGATAACCTGTATTGGTTGGAGTGTGCACAATAAATGCACGGTTTGGACCTGAAACCTGGTGTCCTAAAGTCGTATCTGTGAGAATGACCCCCAAATAAGAGGCGATCCCTTACAATATTTACAGTTGTTTCACGCTTTTTTGTTATGTATATAATTCCACATGTGTTAATTTATAGTTTTGATGCCTTCAGTGTGAATCTACAGTTTTCATAGTCATGAAAATAAAGAAAACTCTTTGAATGAGAAGGTGTGTCCAAACTTTTGGTCTGTACTGTGTATATATATATATTAGAGATGGGACGACAAATCCGTCAAATCCACGAATCTTGCTGGATTCGAAGGATTCGTGGACTCGAATCCTGACCTAATTTTTAAAATTTGAATCCAACGAATCCCTTGCCTGTGCTGCAGCTGCTGGGACTTGAACTCACGACCTACTGCTGCTGGGACTTGAACCCACGACTTTATGTATCACAGGGCAACACACTTAACCACACAGCTATTAAAGCTGTAAATCTACTGACTGAAAAAATATGAGACTTAGACTCTGTTAGGCCTCTTTCACACTTGCGTTCTCCGGATCCGGCGTGTACTCCACTTGCCGGAATTACACGACGGATCCGGAAAAACGCAAGTGTACTGAAAGCATTTGAAGACGGATCCGTCTTCAAAATGCTTTCAGTGTTACTATGGCAGCCAGGACGCTATTAAAGTCCTGGTTGCCATAGTAGGAGCGGGGAGCAGTATACTTACAGTCCGCGCGGCTCCCGGGGCTCTCCAGAATGACGTCAGAGCGCCCCATGCGCATGGATGACGTGCCATGCGATCACGTCATCCATGCGCCTGGGGCGCCCTGACGTCACTCTGGAGTGCCCTGGGAGCCGCACGGATGGTAAGTATGCTGCTCCCCCGCTCCCCGCTACACTTTACCATGGCTGCCAGGACTTTAGTGTCCCGGCAGCCATGGTAACCACTCTAAAAAAGCTAAACGTCGGATCCGGCAATGCTCCGAAACGACGTTTAGCTTAAGGCTGGATCCGGATCAATGCCTTTCAATGGGCATTCATTCCGGATCCGGCCTTGCGGCAAGTCTTCAGTTTTTTGGGCCGAAGCAAAAAGCGCAGCATGCTGCGGTATTTTCTCCGGCCAAAAAACGTTCCGTTCCGGAACTGAAGACATCCTGAACAGATTTCACTCTATTCAGAATGCATTAGGATAATCCTGATCAGGATTCTTCCGGCATAGAGCCCCGACGACGGAACTCTATGCCGGAAGACAATAACGCAGGTGTGAAAGAGCCCTGAGCTGTTCTAGCCAGTGTACATCTATACACATAACAGCTGCCCCAACACACCCAGCTCTGCTATATCTCTATATGACAGTGGCCCCAACACACCCAGCACTGCTATATCTCTATATGACAGCTTCCCCAACACACCCAGCTCTGCTATCTCTCTATATATGACAGCTGCCCCAGCACACTCAGCTCTGCTACATCTATACACATGACAGCTGCCCCAACACACCCAGCTCTGCTATATCTCTATATGACAGCTGCCCCAACACACCCAGCACTGCTATATCTCTATATGACAGCTGCCCCAACACACCCAGCTATGCTATCTCTCTATATATATGACAGCTGCCCCAGCACACTCAGCTCTGCTACATCTATACACATGACAGCTGCCCAAACACACTCAGCTCTGCTATATCTCTCTCTCTCTCTATATATATATATATATATGACAGCTGCCCCAGCACACTCAGCTCTGCTACATTTATACACATAACAGCTGCGCCAACATACCCAGCTCTGCTATATCTTTATATGACAGCTGCTCCCACACACCCAGCTCTGCTACATCTGTATATATGACAGCTGCCCAAGCACACTCAGCTCTGCTACATCTATACACATGACAGCTGCCCCAGCACACTCAGCTCTGCTACATCTATACACATGACAGCTGCCCCTGCACACTCAGCTCTGCTATATCTATATATCTGTAAGTATTACTATACAGTAGATAGATATATAGAGATATAGCAGAACTGAGTGTGCTGGGGCAGCTGGCATGTGTATAGATGTAGCAGAGCTGGGTGTGCTGGGGTAGCTGTGTATAGATGTAGCAGTGCTGAGTGTGCTGGGGCAGGTGGCATGTGTATGGATGTACACTGGCTATTAAAGCTATAACAGAGTCTACAGTAGAAGTCTCATATTTTTTCAGTCAGATTCTATGCAACTCTTGTAGCCTAGTAAGTGTGTTGCCTCTAATGTGGAAGGTTGTGGGTACGAGTCCCAGCACAAACTTTTCTGAAATACACAAGCACTGACTCCATATATGGACATACAGAGCGGGACACAGGAAGAGGCTGCATCGCATGGCTGACATGGAGGTAAGTAGAAGTGTTTTTTTTTTGTTTTTTTAATACCGGACTGTTACTACCACATGGGGGAGCGGGAGGCACTTGATACTGGCACATGGGGAAAGGGGGGTTGGCACCTGATACTGGCACATGGGGGGGTGGCACTTGATACTGGCACATGGGAGGGTGGGGGGTGGGAAGGAGAGAGGCACTTGATACTGGCACATTGGGAGGGGGGTGATGACACTATGATACTGACATGGGGGGTGGGAAGGAGAGAGGCACTTGATACTGGCACATTGGGGGGGTGGCACTATGATACTGGGGCATGGGGGGGTGGGTTGGTGGGAAGGAGAGAGGCACTTGATACTGGCACATTGGGAGGGGGGAGATGGCACTATGATACTGACACATGGGGGGTAGGAAGGAGAGCGGCACTTGATAGTGGCACATTGGGGGGGATGGCACTATGATACTGGCACATGGGGGGAAGGAGAGAGGCACTTAATTCTGGCACATGGGGGGGAGATGGCATTATGATACTGGCACATGGGAAGGTGGGTGGGAAGGAGAGAGGCACTTGATACTGGCACATTGGGGGGGAAGGAGAGAGGCACTTAATACTGGCACATTGGGGGAGAAGGCACTTGATACTGGCACATTGGGGGGGAGTTGGCACTATGATACTGGCACATAGGGGGGAAGGAGAGAGACACTTAATACTGGCACATGGGGGGAGATGGCATTATGATACTGGCACATAGGGAAGTGGGTGTGAAGGAGAGAGGCACTTGATACTGGCACATTGGGGGGGGGGAGATGGCACTATGATACTGGCACATAGGGGGGAGGAGAGAGGCACTTAATATTGGCACATTGTGGGGGAGATGGCACTATGATACTGGGACATGGGGGGAGGAGACAGGCAGTTGGTACTGGCACATGGGGGGTTGGCACTTGATACTGGCACATGATAGGGGGGCATCTATGGGGACACTTACTGGCACATTATTGGGGGGCATTATGGGGGTCCATTTTTACTGGCACATTATTGGGAGACACTATGGGGGCATCTACTGAGGCCACAAAGAAGGGGTATTTTATATGGAGGGGCTCTGTGTGGTACTAGTATTACCAGGGGGTTTATCTGTTTCTGCAGTATAATATTGGGGAGCACAGTGGCACAGTATTGGGGGTGGTAGGATGATTTGTCCAAAAGATGCGAGACTGGTGGAAAAGTAGTAAACTAAGATTTTATTTTTTTTGTCAAACTGCAGAGTCAAAAAATGGCTAAAAACTGGTGGTCTGTTCTGAAGGTCTGAATGGAGAAGATGAGGAAGAGGGAAGGAACATCTACATCAAAGGAGACGTCACTAGATTTAAGAGGTATGTGCGCTGTATTAACCTGTATTTCCAATTTTTTTTCTAATCCAAATCCGAATACTTTGTTAAAAAAGTAAGGACTCTTTATTTTTTCGTATTAAAAAAAGAATATTGAGTTTGGATCACTTTGTTTCTTACACCGTTCGCACAATTCTTATGTACAGGATTCGTAGGATTCGAGATTCGAAAGATTCAAGATATTTGAGAACCTATTCGGATTCGAAAAAAATTGGATTCGTCCCACCTCTAAAATATATATATATATATATATATATATATATATATGTATGTAGAGGGAAGTGTAATAAATATTCTCTAGGTTTAATTCCCAACTCTTATCAACAGTTCATCCACCATGTTTAGAGAAAAACTTGTGCTGATAGCCTGTAGGATAACAGCTGATTAGTATCTAGTCCTCTTTTGTTCAGGCCCCAAACAATCAGACTCTCTGGCACCGGGGCTTTCTAACCAGAGACATCATAAACCTGTTTTCCACACCTCTGCCCCATGGCTAAACTCCATGCCCCTATTCCCAGCACCTTGGGACTAGGGGGGGGAGAACTCTGGGGATTTGAGGAAGGCACACTATGATGTCACATCCCTGAGGAGGGGGGAGGTGGGCTGTTTCTGAGGCTGATATAGGAGCCCGAAGCCAGGAACAGAGGTCTCTTTCAACCAGACTAGAATCAGAGACACGTGGGAGAGAGAAGCTCCATGACGTGCACACCTGGAGAAGGCCTACTAACTCTGGAAGGATTAAATATCTACCTATCTAGCCCCTACCTACCCCTCACATACCCCCTATATCCCCAACAATAGTAACCCCTTCCCTTCCACCAACACATCCCATTGCAATCCCTATCCCTGCAGACCCTGTCCCACTAACTATACCCATACCCCCTACTACACCTTGCCCATAACTCACCACCCTATGATCCCTCTCCCTGTCATGCACACCTACCAATCCCTAACCACCTAACAGGAGCATCCCTGTTCCCTATACTATTACTTGCAAGGTATTAACCCTTGCATTGCTGGATCCCTACCCTTTAGTTCCCCTTACCCTAATATACTTGCAAGGTATTAACCTTTGCATTGCTGGAGCCCTACCCAATGTCTGTGGCCTGCATTCACCCCTGCAGTGCCACCAATAACCCTTCGTCGTACTCTTAGGGATATAATTAGACAGGCTGGGTGGGCTGCTAATGCGTGTGTGTGTATTGTATAGTTAGTTTGTGGGTGGAATTTGGGAACCGTGTAGTGTAGTTTAGTGCTGTATTTATAGTACTGTATTGTTAGAGTATTGCATGCGTAGTGTATTGTTAGTATTAATAAATACTATGTTTTATATACAACTGTGTAATGTGTGGTTATTAGCGTTAGTTTAGTAAGGCGCATGCAGTTAGCTTAGTGATTAGTGTAAGGCAAAGTATAGTGAAAATATTGTGTTATTGTTATTGTAGGAGAGTCCCCGGAATAATAATGGACGGACGATACGTGCCACCAGAGGTCCTGGCCTCGGTGGAGTAAGAACCGGATCATTGCGGTTACAGCGGCGAATGCTGCTGGCGCAGCGTGTCCGGGCCGGTTCTTACTGTTCCCCACGGCCAGCCCAGGTTTTGGTGGAGCTGGGCCTTTAAGAACCCAGCCTGCTGATGATGGGGGTGGGGTGTGTCTTGCTGTGCTGGAGATTTCCACAGACAGAGGGAGTGCTGGTGAAGGAGAGTGTGGGCGCAGCACACATTGAAGGATAGCCCTGGGACCTGTGGTGCTACGAGCCGAAGGGGCTCTGGCCTGAGGGAGACAAAGGCAGATAGCCTAGAAGCCTGCAGAACTGCTGTGGTCTGTCCAAAACAAGGTGACTCAAACCTGCTGTTTATTTTCTATGGAAGGACTTTTGTTTTATGCACTATGTGGATATGCACCTGTGTGGTCTGCACATTGCCTGTTATGCCGTTGGTGTGAATAAAGTCACAGTGTATCACAAAGACTGTCTATGATTGCCTCAATACTGCCGCCGCTACCGTAGCCTACCACGAGCACATCCCCACAATTGGTGGCTTGGAGCGGGCATTCCTGCAGTGAGGCAGGCCTGAGGCAAAAGTTGTGTTGGACTGCATGTCATATATCAGGCCTGCAAGTTTTTTGGTTCCTGACAAGATGGAGGAGGCCATTAAGCACCTGATTCAGAGTAATGTACAGCAGCAGCAAACAAACAATCTCCTAATGCAGCAGCTGGCAGCCATGCAAGAGTCGGTGCGAACATCCCTGCAAGGAGTTTCAACTGCGACAACCCCGACTGTGTCTACCGTCAGGGACAAAGTCCGATCCGCCCTGAGGAAAATGGGTCCGGGAGATGATATAGAGGCATTCCTGATGGTGTTCGAAAGAACCGCGGAGCAAGAGAGGCTGCCGTTGGAGCAGTGGGCCGAGGTGGTGGCGCCTTTTCTGGTGGGGGACGCACAAAAGGCCTATTTTGACCTCAGCTGCGATGAGGCCAAGGACTATGAGAGGCTAAAAACTGAGGTGTTGGCCAGGTTGGGGGTAAACACCTATGTGCGAGCGCACAGGGTGTATCAGTGGGTGTTTGCCGAGTCCCGACCCGCCCGGTCACAAGCCTATGACTTACTTCACCTAGTAAAAAAATGGCTTCAGCCTGAAATATTGAGCACCTCTCAGATGGTTGAAAGGGTCGTGGTCGACAGGTTCGTGCGTACCCTCCCGAGAGCCATACAGCGCTGGGTGGGACAAGGCGATCCAGGCAACCTGGAACAACTGGTTAGCCTGGTGGAGAGGTATATGGCCACTCAGGATTTGGTGCGGGACTCAGCGGTACTACCGAAGTCACGTCAGCCCCCGTTGCCGACCCGGGATCCTGAAAAAGGGATCCCACCACATAAGGAGGGGAGTGGATCTCCAGTCCGTGGGAGGAATACCCTGGGGAGGAGGGAGGCTGCGAGGATCAGATGTTGGCATTGTCAGGACTGGGGACATGTGGCATCCAACTGCCCTAGGGCATCCGAACCCATGGACTGCGGGTTCGCTCGCCGGTCCTCTTTTTATGCCCAACCGGTGTATATAGCTGACCCCCTGCTGGCAGCGGACAACCCTCCGGTGTGTGATGTCGTTGTTAATGGACACTCCGTGCAGGCCCTGCTGGACTCTGGGAGCCTGGTAACTCTGGTCCATGAGTCGCTGGTAACGGAAAAACTCCCAGAAAGGCGAACCCTTACCATTGTCTGTATACATGGGGATCGCAGGGAGTATCCCACCACTAAGGTTACCCTGGCAGTGGGTGGAAAGGAGGTACCACATGTCGTCGGGGTGGGGAGACGGCTCCCTTATGCCGCAATATTGGGGAGGGACTTTCCCCTGTTCTGGACTTTGTGGAGGAACGGGTTGCCTACCTATGGGGAAGGAAAATGTCCAGGTCCCGAGCCCGAGGACCCCGAGGCAGGGACCCCAGCTGTAGGGGTCACCGTAGAGGAGGTAGAGTGTAACCCTGACCGGTTTCCCCTAGAAGTATTGGCGGGTGAGACAATAGAAAGTTCGTCCATCCTGGATCTGGAGGTACCCCGAGAAACCTTCGGGACCGCACAGCTCCAGGATTCGACGTTATTGCGGGCTAGAGAAGGTGTGTCGGTGGTTAATGGTGTTGCCCAGCGTCCCGGCGCCGATACCGTATTTCCTCACCTGGCCTATAACCAGGACCTGTTATATAGGGTAGACAAGGTGAGGCAGGAGGTGGTGGAACAACTGGTGGTGCCCCAGCCTTACCGGCGAATGGTCTTGGATTTAGCGCATGCGCATGTGTTGGGTGGTCATCTAGGGGTTAAGAAAACGCTGGAGCGAATTCTACAACGGTTCTATTGGCCTGGGATATATGAGGAAGTCCGGAGGTTCTGTCAGTCCTGTCCAGTGTGTCAGCTGACTAGCCCCCAACCTCACTATCGCAGTCCACTGGTACCTATGCCCATTATAGAGGTGCCCTTCGAAAGGATCGCCATGGATCTGGTAGGCCCCAAGTAAATAAAGTTGAAGCAATCCGGAATTGGCCCAGGCCTCGTACGTCCAAGCAAGTACGGTCATTTTTGGGCCTGATTGGGTACTACATGAGGTTCATTCCCCATTTTGCCACCTTGGCAGCCCCGTTAACCGGCCTCTTGAAGGGTAGAAAGTCGGTGATGGTTCGCTGGGGGGAGAAGGAGGAGGAGGCGTTCTCCCGTTTGAAGTCGGCCCTATGTGAGTCCCCAGTTCTGGTGACGCCCGACTTCAAGCGGGAGTTTGTAGTTCAAACAGATGCCTCGGGAGTAGGACTAGGGGCTGTGCTTTCCCAAGAGCTCAACGGGGAAGAGCACCCCGTGGTTTTTCTAAGCCGCAAGCTTACCCCAGCAGAAACCCGGTATAGCATTGTGGAGAGAGAGTGCCTCGCCATCAAGTGGGCACTCGAGTCTCTCAGATATTACCTTCTGGGGAGAAGGTTCCGTCTGGTGACCGACCACTCCCCTCTCCAGTGGATGAGTCGGGCTAAGGAGGGGAGCGCTCGGGTTACCAGGTGGTTCTTGTCCCTCCAAAACTTTAAGTTCACTGTTGAGCACAGGGCCGGCCGCTTACAGGGGAACGCAGATGCCCTGTCCCGGGTACACTGCTGTGCGTGTGTTCACCCCCTCAGGCTTGAACGGTATGTTCAAGCCCTCAGGGGTGAACAAAGGGGGGGGATATGTAGGAGAGTCCCCGGAATAATAATGGACGGACGATACGTGCCACCAGAGGTCCTGGCCTCGGTGGAGTAAGAACCGGATCATTGCGGTTACAGCGGCGAATGCTGCTGGCGCAGCGTGTCCGGGCCGGTTCTTACTGTTCCCCACGGCCAGCCCAGGTTTTGGTGGAGCTGGGCCTTTAAGAACCCAGCCTGCTGATGATGGGGGTGGGGTGTGTCTTGCTGTGCTGGAGATTTCCACAGACAGAGGGAGTGCTGGTGAAGGAGAGTGTGGGCGCAGCACACATTGAAGGATAGCCCTGGGACCTGTGGTGCTACGAGCCGAAGGGGCTCTGGCCTGAGGGAGACAAAGGCAGATAGCCTAGAAGCCTGCAGAACTGCTGTGGTCTGTCCAAAACAAGGTGACTCAAACCTGCTGTTTATTTTCTATGGAAGGACTTTTGTTTTATGCACTATGTGGATATGCACCTGTGTGGTCTGCACATTGCCTGTTATGCCGTTGGTGTGAATAAAGTCACAGTGTATCACAAAGACTGTCTATGATTGCCTCAATACTGCCGCCGCTACCGTAGCCTACCACGAGCACATCCCCACATTATATAAAGGTATAAATAGGCGGAGTCATCCTATTTATGAATATTAATTATCGATATTTGCATAAATATTGGTGACTAATATTCCCCCTTTAAAAGTACTAGTTAAACACACCACTCATATCTGGTGGCACAGTACATTGCACGGCGCACGCGCTGTGCCCCAAATTGGAGGTAAGAGGACCGACCAAGCAATCTATTCCATACACGGGCCCCTGATAGGGGAAAAATCAGAGATTAAACTGTTAAGAACAGATTTTTTATTTTTTTTAAAAAGAGGACAGCCTCTGCGGAGCTGGGTATTTTTGGGCCGCGTTACTGAACGCTCATGCACAATGGCTGTAGGCTCATGCGTCCTTTTGCAGAGGTGACAAACCTGGTCAGTCAAACCCAAGGCAACATCATCGACCTCATCCTATATGCGTTTTTTCTGGAGCGTGCCCTGCAAAGACTGCTGGATCAGGCCGTAGATGAGCATGAAGAGGAAGAGTTGTGGTCACCATCACCACCCGAAGCAGCCTTGTCTTCGTTGATTGCTGGACCTGCGGCAACGCAGAGAGAGGAGTCTGAAGAAGAGGAGTCAGAGGAGAAAGGTGCTTTGAGGAGGTGGAAGACCAAACACAGCAGGCGTCTCGGGGGGCTTATTGTCACCTTTTGGTGACCCTTAGTGTTGTACGTGGCTGAGTGGAGGAAGAGACCTTCAATGACGTCAGTGAGGACAAGGAACGGGACATGGCTAGCTTGTTATCCAACCTTGTGCAAATGGGGAGCTTGCGGTTGTGCAAAAGGACTGTTTGCTGATGTTTGCGGTGCGTTAAACGGGGAGTTTGGTCTGTCAGAGTTTGGTCTGTCACTGTAAAGCGGGCGTAACCCTTGCACTACCTGATCAATACAACATCATGCCTGATCGTATACACACACTGGATGTTTTAAAGCACGTTATTCCAAACAATTTAGGAATGTTAGGAGATTTATGCCCTTTATGGATTAAAACCCGACTCTGTGTCAACTACGTAATTTTCCATGGGAGTTTTGCCATGGATCCCCCTCCGGCATGCCACAGTCCAGGTGTTAGTCCCCTTGAAACAACTTTTCCATCACTATTGTGGCCAGAAAGAGTCCCTGTAGGTTTTAAAATTTGCCTGCCTATTGAAGTCTATGGCGGTTCGCCTGTTCGCGAACGGAAAATTTTATGTTCGCGACATCTCTAATGGGCATGGGTTTCATGCACCACCTCTGCGCTTTCTGCAGAAGACTTGGTGGGAGATAATGTGAACGTGCTGGATCCACTGTCAACCACCCAATTGACTAACGCCTGTACTTGCTCAGGCCTTACCATCCTTAGAATGGCATTAGGCCTGACAAAATATCGCTGTAGATTCTGGCAGCTACTGGGACCTGAGGTAGTAGATTCAGTAGGATGTGTAGCTGTGGCAGAACGGCCACGTCCTCTCCCTGCACCAGAGGCTCCACCAACACTACCACCACGACCGCGTCCCTTATTAGATGTTTTCCTCATAGTTAGCGTTTACAAAGCAAAGTAAAAAGTGGTTAAGTCTGTTAGAAATAATTAACCGTCAATAAAAACCCTGATTTAGGGTATTGCACTCAATTTTTTTTTTTACTCTATATGACAGCGGTATTTGTGGCTTAAATGTGACACTCACTTATGCACGTGTTATCCCAGATGTGAAGTATATCAGAGGCTTTTTTCACCCCAGTATGCCAAAAAGCCGTATTTCTGGCCTAAATGTGACAGTCACTTATGCTTGTCTAATCCCAGATGTGCAGTATATTAGAGGGTTTTTTCACCCCAGTAATCAAAAAGCCGTATTTATGGCCAAAATGTGACAGTCACTTTGGTTTGTCTAATCCCAGATGTGCAGTATATTAGAGGTTTTTTTCACCCTAACCAAAAAGCTGTATTTCTGTCCTAAATGTGACAGTCACTTATTGTCACCGCCAGATATCTGAGAAGCTCTGACAGACGTTCTTCAGAACCTCTTGCTTGAGGTTCTTTTGTTTTGCTTTTGTTTTGTCATCTCGTTTCCCTCTCTCAGCTGTCATCTAGTTGCACTGATTGCTTCCCTTTAAATCCCCTCCCATACTGCATCACTTTGCGGTTTATACAACTTCCTGGATTGTGCACATGCTGGATGATGCAACTGATGCTTCTACATATAAGTCTGTTCCTTTATTTGTGTTTTCCTGTTGGCTTGATCCTAGGTCACCCTGACTCCCTCCGTATTAAGTGTAGGGAGCCGGTGGTCGTGTCCCCTCACTATTATAGGGTGTTCAGGTGTCATACAGTCAAGGCACGAGGGCATGCAATTATCTATCATAGAGATCTTTGCATGGGCTGAGAAGTCAGGGAGAGCTATAGGGCTTTTACAGGGCTCACCCTTATGTTCCTTAGTTTGGGATCAAGTCAGTCGGATCTCCATTTATTGTCTTCTAGTTTTCTGCAACACCATCCGTGACATTATAAACCGCCAAAACCATCTTAAGCATGAATCCGGTTTCAGCCTTGATTCAGACCGCATGCAGGGTCTTTCACTGGAGGTAGCAGATCTCCGGAAAACTGTCTCTCAGTTTGAGCTGACAGTTTCTGCTTGCGTTCATGGAATTTGTTCTGAGCCTAAAATCTCGCTTCCAGATACGTTCTCCGGGGGTAGTGAGAATTTTGTTTGTTTTAGAGAGGCTTGCAAACTCCATTTTCGCCTACTTCCTCATTCCTCTGGTGATGAGGAGCGGAGGGTGGGGATCATCATCTTGCTACTCAAGTATAACGCTCAGTCCTGGGCCTTTTCCCTGCCGGTGGGGGCAGGGCCCCTCCGTTCAGTGGATTAATTTTTTGTAGCCCCGGGTCAGATATATGATGACCCGGATCGCATTGTTCTCTGGCTGAATCTAAACTGCGTCTTTTATGCCAGGGTAAACAGTCCACAGAGATATACTGTTCAGAATTTCAGAGATGGGCAGCTGATACTGGTTGGAATGATGCTGCACTCCGAAGTCAATTTTGCCATGGGATTTCAGAGGGATTGAAGGATGCATTTCATGACAGACCTGCCTCCTTGGAGTCTGCCATGTCTCAGGCTGTTCATATTGACAGGCGTCTTAGAGAGAGAGGAGAGATCACCCCTTCCTGTCATATTCAGTCCAAGGACAGTGGGTCTGTCTCATTCAGTGCACAGGGGTCTCAGTCTCTCTCAATCCCCTTTGAGGAAGAGCCCATGCAGCTGGCTTTGCTTGCCTCTAATAATAGAGGATTCAGCTCTCCGAGGAGGGTTTGTTTTTGTTGTGGAGGTATAAATCATTTGGCAAATGTTTGCCCCTCTAGAAGATCCAGGGGGAGTTTTGAGGGTAATAAAAAAACAAAAAGAAATAAATCCTCAAAAAAATTGCCATCTGTTACCATTGGCAAGGTTGATGCGGAAATTGAAGTTTACTTGTAGTTCGGGTTTTGTCCTACCTGCCTAGAGAGCAAGAACATTGTGAGATTTTTGTAGATAGTGGTTGACTATCTCATTGATAGTCAATTTGCTGTAACACATGGTTTCCAGGTATGCACTTTGGGAAAGGACATACCTGTTTTTGCTATTGATTCCGCTCCACTTTCTCAAAAATCGTTGAAGGGCATAGTTCACAATATCCGTTTGACTGTGAGTCATGAGTGATGCTCATGTTGAGGATGTGTCATGTTTCGTCCTAAGCGGATTACCTACTCCTCTAGTGTTGGGGCTACCCTGGCTCACTAAACATAACCCCAACATTAATTGGCAAGCGAGGCAAATAAATAGTTGGAGTGACATTTGCAGAGAGCATTGCCTCACGACGTCTCTTTCAGAGGTTTCTACTAAGACTGTACCATCTTTTCTCTCAGAATTTTCGGATGTGTTTTCTGAGAGTGGTGTTCAGGAGTTGCCCCCTCACCGGGAATACGATTGCCCTATTAATCTCATCCCAGGCGCCAAGCTGCCTAAGTCTCGTTTATACAATCTCTCCCAACCTGAAAGGGTTGCTATGCGTACTTATATCTCTGAGAGCCTGAGAAAGGGACACATATGACCCTCGAAGTCACCTGTTGCTGCTGTTTTTTTGTTAAGAAAAAAGATGGTTCTTTAAGACCATGTCTGGATTTCAGGGAGCTGAACAGTATTACAATTCGTGACCCTTATCCGCTTCCTCTGATCCTGGACCTGTTTAAACCAGATTTAAAGTTGTTTAAAGTTTTTTCTAAGTTGGATTTAAGAGGGGCATACAACCTGGTCAGGGTCAGAGAAGGGGACAAATGGAATACGGCCTTCAATACCCCTGAGGGACATTTTGAGAATTTGGTTATGCCCTTTGGTTTAATGAATGCTCCAGCCGTCTTCCAACATTTTGTGAACAGCATTTTTTATCATTTAATGGGGAAATTTGTACTGGTGTATCTAGATGAGATTTTGATTTCTTCTCCTGATTTCAAAACTCTTAGGGACCACCTATGTCAGGTCTTGCTCATTCTGCGGGAGAATAAATTGTACGCTAAACTGGAAAAATGTGTGTTTGCGGTTCCAGAAATTCAATTTCTGGGGTTTCTTCGCTCCGCTTCTGGTTTTCGCATGTACCCTGAGAAGGTCCGCGCTGTGCTTGAGTGGGAGCTTCCTGAGAATCAGAAGGCGCTGATGCGTTTTTTGGGTTTTGCCAATTATTACAGGAAGTTTATTTTGAATTATTCCTCTGTTAAGCCACTCACTGATATGACTAAAAACGGGGGGGTTTTCACCCCAGTAACCAAAAAGCCGTATTTATGGCCAAAATGTGACAGTCACTTTGGTTTGTCTAATCCCAGATGTGCAGTATATTAGAGGTTTTTTTCACCCTAACCAAAAAGCTGTATTTCTGTCCTAAATGTGACAGTCACTTATTGTCACCGCCAGATATCTGAGAAGCTCTGGCAGACGTTCTTCAGAACCTCTTGCTTGAGGTTCTTTTGTTTTGCTTTCGTTTTGTCATCTCGTTTCCCTCTCTCAGCTGTCATCTAGTTGCACTGATTGCTTCCCTTTAAATCCCCTCCTATTCTGCATCACTTTGCGGATTATACAACTTCCTGGACTGTGCACATGCTGGATGCTGCAACTGATGCTTCTACAGATAAGTCTGTTCCTTTATTTGTGTTTTCCCGTTGGCTTGATCCTAGGTGACCCTGATTCCCTCTGTATTAAGTGTAGGGAGCCGGTGGCCGTGTCCCCTCACTATTATAGGGTGTTCAGGTGTCATACAGTCGAGGCACGAGGGCATGCAAATATCTATCATAGAGATCTTTGCATGTGCTGAGAAGTCAGGAAGAGCTATAGGGCTTTTACAGGGCTCACCCTTATGTTCCTTAGTTTGGGATCAAGTCAGTCAGATCTTCATTTGTTGTCTTCTAGTTTTCTGCAACACCATCCGTGACACTTATGCTTGTTTAATCACAGATGTGCAGTATATTAGAGGTTTTTTTCACCCTAACCAAAAAGCTGTATTTCTTTCCTAAATGTGACAGTCACTTATGCTTGTCTAATCCCAGATGTGCAGAATATCAGAGGGTTTTTTCACCCCAGTATGCCAAATCCGTATTTATGGCCTAAATGTGACAGTCACGTATGCATGTGTAATCCCAGATGTGCAATATATTAGAGGCTTTTTTCACCCCAGTAACCAAAAGGCCGTATTTCAGGCCTAAATGTGACAGTCACTTATTATGTCTAATCCCAGATGTGCAGTATATTAGAGGGTTTTTTCACCCTAACCAAAAAAAAGTTTGTTTTCAGCAGTAGTTGGATCAGGGCAGGCTTAAAAATATTGTGCACTGCACCCACAAAACACTTTTGCTGTAGATCGCTGAGTACAAAAATCAGTTCTTGATAAGATTTCTCCCTGATCTCTTCCTCACAGCAACTGCAGCCTCTCCCTACACTAATCCGAGCAGAGTGACGGGCGGCGCCACGTGACTCCAGCTTAAATAGAGGCTGGGTTACATGCTGCAGTTGTCATGCCCGGCTCTATGTGCGGAGGTCGGCCAGAATAGCAGCACATCTTTAGTGTATGTTTTGGAGTCGTGCTGGATCCGCCTCCCATCAGGTGCACTGGGTGGGGTCATTAGTTTAAATGGCTCTCAATTCCAGTGCTCTGAGTGGGTTATAGAAATCAGTCTGGCCTAGGAAGCAAGCAAGCAAGGTTTTCTGTCCCAACTTTGTTAAGATAAAAGTGGTTTCTGTTCTTGTTGTTTGCTGTTTAGTTGTGTTGGTATCTTCTCTCCCATCCAGGTTCTGTGCGAGCAGGCTGCTCCTATTTCCCCTTTTCATCATCTCAGGGAAGTTAGGGTGAAGGCACGAGGATACAGCATTCCTACCACCAAGGTCTGCCTGTGGGCTGAGCAGTGCAGGGAGGGAGATGGGGATTAGCTAGGAGGTGACTCTTTCCCTGCTTCTCGCTCAGAGCCTGGTTGTTGGATTTTCTGTGTGTCTGAGTGCTTGTCCGCCGTGACATTATAACCCGCCCAAACTTTGACTGTCATTACTCAGCGGTTTTGTGATGGCATCAATTGAAGCGTTAGTTGACTGCATGCAGGGGCTATCCCTAGAGGTTGCGGAGCTACGTGGTTCGGTCACACGGTGTCAGAATGCTCTGGCATCAGGTGCAGGTCAAATTTGTGTGGAGACTAAAGTGGCTCTTCTTGGTCGATTTTTAGTGGGTACGGATGACTTTATCCATTTTAGAGAATCCTGCAAATTGTATTTTCGGCTGCGTCCATAGTCATCAGGTGATGAGAGCCAGAGGATAGGAATAATCATTTCTCTGCTTAAAGGGGACGCGCAATCCTGGACCTTTTCTCTGCCACCCGGTTCTCGGGCCCTCCGGTCGGTTGAGGAATTTTTTTAAGGCTCTGGGATTAATCTATGATGACCCAGATCCGGTCTCGATGGCAGAATCGAGGTTACGCAATTTATTTCAGGGTGAACATACTGCAGAGGCTTACTGTGTTGAGTTTAGGAGATACGGGGCTACGTAATCAGAGTGGAATGATCCTGCGTTACGTAGTCAGTTTTGTCAAGGGTTATCTGAGAGATTGAAGGATGCCCTTACTTTTCATGAATACCCAGACTCTTTGGAGAATGCCATGTCTTTAGCAGTACGGTTAGATAGACGTATCAGAGAAAGGTGTAGGGCTCCCTCCGTGCAAGAGATCCCTTCTGCAAGTGATTTCGTCTCTACTACCTCCCCGGGTGATGTTACAGGTAACTCTGGGATAGTGGAGGAACCCATGCAGCTGGGTCAGGTTTCTTGCCATTCTAATAGTAGAGATTTTAGGAAATTGCACAAACTGTGTTACTATTGTGGATAGAGTAGTCATTTTATTTTTGCTTGTCCTTATGTTAAACCGCAGGTGGAAGTGAAAAAGAAAGAAAAAAAAAAAACTTCCCTGTCACTTGGTAGCGTGAATGGTGTGGTGGAGCAGGCAGGTATGCAAGCTCCCTGCAGTTCCCGTTTTCTCCTTCCAGCTGTGGTGGCACTAGAGTCAAGAAATTTTTTGGTTGAAGTATTCCTTGATTGTGGTGCTGGGGTAAACCTAATTGACTCTCTTTTTCTTCAAAATCTATGACTAAGTACTTGCACTTTAGAGAAAGAGATTTGAGTTTTTGCAATTGATTCTTCCCCTCTTTCTCAAAGGAGTCTTACTCACATTGTTCATGGTATTCACTTAAGGGTGGGTGCACATGTTGAAATTATTTCTTGTTTTGTCATGAAGGATTTGCTAGCTCCTATAGTTTTGGGGTTGCCATGGTTGATTAAACATATCCCAATTATAGATTGGCAAGCAAAACAAATCATTGGTTGGAGTGAGTTTTGTTCGGATAATTGTCTTGGCACATCTATCTCTGGGGTGTCCACTACGATTTTACCTCAGTATCTCTCAGATTTTGCGGATGTCTTTTCAGAGGGTGGGGCTCAGGAATTACCCCCTCATTAAGACTATGATTGTCCAGTTAATCTCATCCCTGGGGATAAATTGCCAAAATCTCAGCTTTACAACCTTTCTCAACCCGAAAGAGAGGTCATGCGAAAGTATATCGCCGAGAGTTTGGCAAAAGGTCATATTAGGCCATCTAAGTCTCCGGTGGCAGTAGGCTTGTTCTTTGTAAAGAAAAAGGATGGATCGCTGAGACTGTGTTTGGGTTTCCGGGAATTGAACCGTATTACGGTCCGGGATCCATATCCCCTGCCTTTGATTTCTGACCTTTTTGATCAGATTGTGGGAGCCAAGGTTTTCTTCAAGTTGGATTTGAGTGGGGCCTACAACCTGATCAGGATCAAGGAGGAGAATGAGTGGAAAACGGCCTTCAATGCGCACGAGGGTCATTTTGAGAATCTGGTTATGCCTTTTGGGTTGACGAATGCGCCAGCAGTATTTCAGCGATTCGTCAATGACATTTTTCATCACCTGGTGGGGAGGTTCATTGTGGTTTATTTGGATGACATTTTAATTTATTCTCCTGATCTGAAGACCCATCAGGATCATGTGAGACAGGTTTTGACGATCCTTCGGGAGAATAAATTATATGCTAAATTGGAGTAATGTTTATTTTCGGTGCAGGAGCTTCCGTTCTTGGGATATCTGCTTTCTGACTCTGGTTTTGTGGGCAAATCGAGACAGTGAGCCTTTTCTCCCCTAAACACTACGAGTGAACCGTTGAGTGACAGCTTTGGTCGGGGCCATCTACACAGCCAGCCTAATATAGAGCCGGTGAATGCTACAGGAATACGCTATTACGATCTAAGTTGGTGAGTCACGTGAGACGTCACGTCAGACTCTTACCACGTGGGACGCCGCGTTAACTTCATCCAGCCATTACCTCGAGTCTTCATGTAAGCGGTGCGGACATAGAGAGGGTAAGAGACTTCGGCTGTTACTGTGATACTATACAAGAGAACTTTCTTGTTCAATACCTGACCATATATTCGTCAGAATTCGGCTGTTATACACGGGACATTGAGGACATCTTGTATCTCTTTGTGATACATCTGAAAGATACACCCTGAAACGGCAATCTGCCCTTACCATCTGTGGTGATTGAATATCGGATGCTTGTTGTTCTATGGACTTTTTGAAATAGTACTAATGATTTAGGATCCTTATTCTCATTTGATATAGAATTTATCTGATTTTATTGATCTTATGGTTGATTTTATGTATAGTGAATTGATGTGATATTAAATTTAAATTGTTCCCTTATACGGAGTGCCCCTCATTCTTTTATTACATTATTTTTCCTTCTGTGCGGTCTGGGTGGACCGAGAGGTGTGCACCCTGTCCATTCAGTATTGGGGTGAGCCGCTGATTTTTACATTTTTTGACTCTGGTTTTCGTATGGACCCCGAAAAGGTCCGGGCGGTTCTGGAATGGGACCGACCAGAGAATCAGAAAGCTTTGATGCGGTTCTTGGTGTTTACTAATTATTATAGGAAATGTATTTCAAACTATTCCACCATTGTAAAACCTCTCACGGATATGACTAAGAAGGGCGCTGACGTCTCTGTCTGGTTGGATGAGGCATTAAAGGCCTTTTTGGCTATTAAGGAGCGTTTTGCGTCTGCTCCCATTCTGGTGCAGCCCGATGTGTCTCAGCCATTCATCGTGGAGGTTGATGCATCTGAAGTGGGGGTTGGAGCGGTACTGTCGCAGGGTTCATCTCCTGGCAAATGGGTCCCGTGTGCTTTTTTCTCCAAGAAGCTCTCGATCGCCGAGAGGAATTATGATGTTGGAGATAGAGAGTTGCTGGCTATCAAGTTGGCCTTTGAGGAATGGCATCACTGGTTGGAGGGGGCGTCTCACCCCGTTACGGTATATACAGACCATAAGAATTTGGCCTACTTTCAGTCGGCCAAGCGTCTGAACCCTAGACAGGCCAGATGGTCACTGTTTTTTACCAGGTTCAATTTTGTGGTTACCTTTCGCTCAGGGGTTAAGAACGTCAAGACAGATGCCTTGTCTCACAGCTTTTGCTCTGTACCCCGAATTGGAGATGGAGGTGTTGAGAGCCCAGGAGGGGGCTCCTGGTTCTTGTCCCCCAGGGAGGTTGTTTGTTCCTGAGGGCCTGCGATACAAGGTATTTAAGGAACATCACGATACTGTCCTTGCTGGGCATCCTGGTGGTAAGTCGACCTTTGATCTTGTGTCCCATAGGGTCTGGTGGCCCGGGTTATGTAAGAGCATTGAGGATTACGTGGCAGCTTGTGAAACCTGTGCTCAGTCAAAGGTTGCTCATACTCGACCAGCTGGTTCACTTCTTCCATTGTCTATTCCGTCTCGTCCCTGGACGCACTTGTCTATGGACTTTATTACGGATCTACCGAGTTCCTCCGGGAGAACAGTAATTTTGGTGGTAGTTGACCGTTTCAGTAAAATGGCTCACTTTATATCTTTATCTAGTCTGCCTAATGCCAAGACCCTTGCGCAGATTTTTGTGGATAATATTGTGAAATTGCATGGTATTCCTTCGGATGTGGTCTCCGATAGGGGCGCGCAGTATGTCTCCAGGTTTTGGAGGGCGTTCTGCTCTCGGCTTGGCATTCAACTTTCATTCTCTTTGGCTTGAATGGACAGACAGAGTGTACTAATCAAAACCTGGAGACCTAGTTGAGGTGCTTTGTGGCTGAGAATCAGGAGGACTGGTCCTCATTCTTGTCTCTAGCAGAATTTGCTTTGAATAACCGTAGGCAGGAGTCAACGGGTAAGTCGCCGTTTTTCGGTGCATACGGATTTCATCCTCAGTTTGGTACCTTTTCTGGGCCTGGTTCCTTTGGGATGCCAGAGGAAGAGAGATTTTCTTCTGCCTTGTCTTCCATCTGGCAGAAGATCCAAGGGAATTTGGAGAAGATGGGTGAGAGGTATAAGCGAATGGTTGACAAGAGACGTATGACTGGTCCGGACCTGTGTGTGGGTGATCTGGTATGGTTGTCCACTAAAAATATTAAGTTGAGAGTGCCATCTTGGAAACTGGGTCCAAGATTTATCTGTCCGTACAAAATATCTGCAGTGATCAACCCAGTAGCGTTTTGGCTGGATCTTCCGCAAACTTGGAGGATTCATGACGTGTTCCACAGGTCTTTAATGAAAAAATACGTGAAACCGGTGGAACCATCGCCATTGCCTCCTCCTCCTGTTCTGGTCGATGGAAATTTGGAGTTTGAGATGTCCAGGGTTCTCGACTCTAGAGTTCTTCGGGGTTCCCTTCAGTATCTGGTACACTGGAGGGGATACGGCCCTGAGGAGAGGATGTGAGTTCCTACATGGGATGTCAGTGCCAGCCGACTGGTGAGGGCTTTTCATAGATCCCATACAGATAAGGTTGGTCCGGGGTGTCCGGAGGTCACCTGTAGAAGGGGGGATACTGTCATGCCCGGCTCTGAATATGTGCGGAGGTCGGCCAGAATAGCAGCACGTCTTTAGTGTTTGTTTTGGAGTCGTGCTGGATCCGCCTCCCATCAGGTGCACTGGGTGGGGTCATTCGTTTAAATGGTTCTCAATTCCAGTGCTCTGAGCGGGTTATAGAAATCACTCTGGCCTAGGAAGCAAGCAAGGTTTTCTGTCCCAACTCTGTTAAGATAAAAGTGGTTTCTGTTCTTGTTGTTTGCTGTTTAGTTGTGTTGGTATCTTCTCTCCCATACAGGTTCTGTGCGAGCAGGCTGCTCCTATTTCCCCTTTTCACCATCTCAGGGAAGTTAGGGTGAATTAGCCCAGGCACGAGGACACAGCATTCCTACCACCAAGGTCTGCCTGTGGGCTGAGCAGTGCAGGGAGAGAGGTCAGGGATTAGCTGGGAGGTGACCCTTCCCCTGCTTCTCGCTCAGAGCCTGGTTGTTGGTTATTCTGTGTGTCTGAGTGCTTGTCCGCCGTGACGGCAGTTGGCCAATCACAGCCATGCCAACAGTAGGCATGGCTGTGATGGCCTTTTGGGGCAAGTAGTATGACGCTTGTTGATTGGCTGCTGTGCAGCCTTTCAAAAAGCTCCATAAAAATCGCTGAACACCGAACCCAAACTTTTACGTAAATGTTCAGGGTCGGTTGCCGAAAACCCTAAAGTTCGGTTCGCTCAACTCTAATTGTAATTAGCTCAACTCTAATTGTAATGTTTAATACTGGAAAGGAAGTGACCTCAAATGTAAAATATTTACAGACTTGCTAGTGATAAAAGTAAAAGGGTTTTCACCCTGGTAACCCTGCCAATCAGCTGTCTCAAGCAGGCATCGGCACTCCTGTAAGCATCGCTGCCTTCTTTCAGCTTACCGAGCTAGGGTTGGGCAATATACCGGCATGTGTGATATACCGCACCATTAAGAAACAGCAATATCAACGTTTCTTAATTACCGCTGTATTTTAGTGATGCTATAGGGGCAGTCGCACGTTACAGCCCCTCCCTCTCCACTGTGATGTGGCCGCCACTGCCACCAATGAGAACAGAGGGAAGGGGCTGTGAAGCTGCCACTGCCACCAATGACAATAGCACAGAGGGGGATGAGGGCCACCAATACATATAATTAACCCCTTAAGGACTCAGGGTGTACCGGTACGTCCTAACTTTAAATCGGGATTCCGGCGCCACGGGGGTTAATCGGAACGGGATGCCGGCTGAAATCATTTGACCCCCCGTATCGGTGATTGCAGAAAACCTCAGGTCAATTCAGACCTGATGAACCGGAAAAAGACTGTGATCGGTGGCGTGATTACACACCACCAATCACAGTCCGTGCATTTGGAGAGGCGGTGCTGGCCCTGGTGCTGATTGCCGCTGTCCAGGGTGCTAATTGGTGCAGGGGAGAGAGGCGCAAGATTCGAACTTCCGGCGCTCCATTCTCCCCTCCTCTTCCTGTTCTGCACGAGCACCCTGCAGCACCATCCAGCACCAGCTCCCGAGTCCCCCCTAATCGGCATCCATCACCATCCTGCACCCATCGCCATCCAGGTAGGTTAGGGTCAGTGAGGGATATTGAGGGGTGTACTTTCTTAGATGGAGTCACTTTTTTTAAATTTCTATTCTAGGGGTGCAACAGGGGGCTTCAAATGGGACATGGTATAAACAAAACCAGTCCTGCAAAATCTGCCTTCCAAAACCCATATGGTGTTCCCCTCCTATGTGCTCCCGTTTTGCCATACAGTAGTTTACGACCACATATGGGGTGTTTTTGCAACACAAAAGAAATTGATTATATTGGAAAAATTTTCAAAAAAATCTAAATTCAAAAAATGTATGTCCATTTGCCATGAAGTCTTGTGGAAGACCTAAAGGGTTAACAAAGATTGTAAAAACTGTTTTGAAAACCTTGAGGGGTGTAGTTTCTAGAATGGGTTCATTTGTGGGTGGTTTCTATTATGTAAGCCTCACAAAGTGACTTCAAACCTGAACTGGTCCATAAAAAGTGGGGTTTTGAAGACTTCTAAGCTCTGTAACATCCCCAAAATATAAAATATCATTCCCAAAATGCTACAAACATAAAGTAGACATATGGGGAATATAAAGTCATCACAATTTTTGGGGGGTATTACTATGTATTACAGAAGTAGAGAAACTGAAACTTTGAAATTTGCTATTTTTTTATTTTTTTGCTAACTAAGCAGCACAGCGCAGTTGTAACTTGTTCTGAAGACTGTCTGCTGCACTGCCACTGCTGCATAGTGAATCGGAGTCGGGCCCCCAGGAGCAACTGGGCCCGGGGCAGCTGCCCCTTTTGCCCTGCGGCTGTCAGAACCTCCCAGGGAGCCAGTAGTGGGATGAGGAACCCACTGGCAGTAAGCAGCTGACAGCCCAGAACGCGGTACAAGTTTAGGGATAATCCAAGAGGGGTAGTCAATGTCCAATCCGGGTCGAGGCAGGCAGCAAAGGTTCAAGGTGGAAGACAGTCCAGGGGTCAGTAGCCGGGAAGGATACAAAGAAACAACAGGCAATAGAAGGATCTGCAGGGAGGCTAGGTGTTCACCATAAGGTGGAATAACTCAGCAATGAACCAGAGCTCAGGCCAGGTCTTTATAGCCAGGGAAGGTAGGAACCACCCTCCCCAGGAACCAATGGCAGGCGAGGAAGGTGTGTACTGGGAATCTCCCTCAGCAAGGCTCACACCTGACAGCCGGATAATGCAGGAACTCTATGCACCCGGAAATGTGCGAGCAGCCTGTGTACTGCGCACACGCCGTGCACCCGCACCTCGGGCACCAGGTGTTCTACCGAGCTGAAGGGGAACCCGTGCCCTGCGCCGTGCCCGTGGTCCCAGAGTAGGGGTAACACCCCCTGCTTCCTGACAGAGCCCCCCACCAAGGAGCGGCCTCCGGACGCGACCCTGGGAAGGCCTCTCGGGGTGAGCCCGATGGAACGCCCGCACCTTGGCGGCCGCATGGACATTCCCCAAGGGCTCCCAGGAACGCTCCTCGGGACCGTACCCCTTCCAGTGGATGAGATACCCCAGGACCCCACGCCGGCGGCGGGAGTCCAGGATCTCCTGGACTTCATACTCATCATCGTTATTCACCTGGATGGGAGGTGGTGGAGCAGGTGCCCGGTCCGGGAACGGGTTGGCACGGTGTGGTTTCAACAAGGACACGTGGAATACCGGGTGGATTCCCAGGGAAGTAGGCAACTGGAGCTTGGCTGCAACGTTGTTGACCATACTCACGATCTCAAAGGGACCAAGGTAACGGGGTCCCAGTTTTCAGGAGGGACAGGACAGCTTGAGGTGCTGTGTGGAAAGCCACACCTTGTCCCCGTCTTTGTACCTAGGGAATTCTGTGCGTCTACGGTCTGCCTGCATCTTGTGCCGCTGCTGAGCGGCCTGGAGTTGTTGCGTTAGGGTCCGCCTCAGTTCTCGTAGGAGCTGGAGCCGTTGAGCCACTTCAGGCACTGGGACATCAAGGGGGAGATCCGGGAGAGTTGCGGGATGATAGCCATAGAATGGTGAGAGCCCGGTGGAGGAATGAAGCTGATTGTTGAAGGAAAATTCCGAGAAGGGGAGATGGCTCACCCAGTCGTCTTGTAGATGGGATGTGTAACAGCGAAGGAACTGTTCGAGGGTTTGGTTGGTCCTTTCGGTCTGCCCATTGGACTGGGGGTGATAGGCAGAAGACAGGCTGCGAGTGATATGAAGGCTACGGCAAAACTGGGTCCAAAAGCGGGAGGTGAATTGTGAGCCCCGGTCTGAGACGATGGAATCAGGGAGCCCGTGCAACCGGAACACGTGTTGGAGAAACAACACTGAGGTTTTTTGGGCCGTCGGGAGACCGGAGGTCGGAATGAAGTGGGACATCTTGGTACAT
Source organism: Bufo gargarizans (assembly GCF_014858855.1). NCBI lineage: Eukaryota > Metazoa > Chordata > Amphibia > Anura > Bufonidae > Bufo > Bufo gargarizans. The sequence continues at coordinate 214,106,798 of NC_058085.1, read as the reverse complement.
CTGTCCACCACCACCATGATGGTGGTACAGGCTTGTGAAGGCGGTAAGTCCACAATGAAATCCATGGCTATGTTGCGCCATGGAAGGGTTGACACTGGCAGAGGCTGTAATAACCCAACAGGTTTTGAGGTGGGACGTTTGTAGAGTGCACACACGGAACAAGACTCTATGAAGGAGCGTACGTCGGCTGCCAAAGAGGGCCACCAAAACTGACGTAGGATGCATTCCATGGTGTTGCGCCTACCTCGGTGGCCTGCTGTGGGGTGGTCATGGTGATGCTGTAGTACAGGCAGTCGCTGGGAGACTGGGACATAGATCCACTGTTGGTGGTAACAAAGCCCCTGCTTCATTGGCAGATGGGCTGCCTCCTCTGGAGCTGGCATGCTGGCCCGTCGGATCCTCTCGATCAAGGAGTGTTGGGTGGCTAGAAAGTATGCGGCTGGCAGGATCCGTTCCGGAGGTGCAGGATCGGCCTCGGAGGAGCACATACGGGACAAGGCATCAGCCTTGCCGTTCTTGGATCCCGGTCGATAGGTAATCTGGAGGCGAAAATGGGAGAAAAAGAAAGCCCATCTGGCTTGTCGAGGACGCAGTTGTTTGGCACTGCGGAGATATTCGAGGTTGCGATGGTCGGTGTACACCACCACAGGGTTTTCGGCTCCTTCCAGCAAATGTCTCCATTCCTCCAGGGCGTCCTTGATGGCGAGCAGCTCCCTCTCACCCACATCATAGTTGCGTTCGGCCCCGGTGAGTTTGCGGGAATAAAAGGCAACGGGATGGAGAAGCTGCTTCTCCCCTTGGACCTGGGAGAGAACAGCCCCGATAGCCCCCTCGGAGGCGTCGGTCTCCAGAAAAAACGGGCAAGAGGCGTCCGGTTGTACCAGTATAGGTGCCTGTGTGAACAGCCTCTTAAGGTGCTGGAATGCCTGTTGGACCTTCGGGGTCCATTCAAACAGGGTGTTGCTCCTGGTCAGAGCAGTGATGGGAGCGCAGATCGCTGAAAAGTTCCAAATGAATCGGCGGTAAAAATTGGCAAAACCAATGAACTGCTGCACCATCCGCCGATTGCGGGGGACAGGCCAATTCTGGACGGCCTGGATCTTCCTGAGGTCCATCTCCACTCGACCTGGGGATAGGATGTAGCCCAGGAACTCAATGGACGAGACTTCGAAGGTGCTTTTTTCAAGCTTGCCATAGAGACTGTGGGTCCGCAGACGCTGGAGCACCGATTTGACATGCCGTTTGTGTTGTGGCAGTGATATGGAGAAGACAAGGATATCGTCCAGATATACCACAACATGGGTATCCAACAGGTCACGGAAGATGTCATTGATGAAGCACTGAAATGTGGCAGGGGCGTTACAGAGCCCGAAGGGCATGACAAGGTACTCGTAGTGCCCAAACCGTGAGCGGAATGCTGTCTTCCACTCATCCCCCTCCCTGACACGAATCAGATTGTAGGCCCCACGGAGGTCGATCTTGGTGAAGAAACGGGCATCCTTGACTCTGTCCAGCAAGTCGGGAATGAGAGGGAGTGGGTACCGGTTCTTCTTGGTGATGTCGTTCAGGGCCCGGTAGTCGACACAGGGCCGGAGACCCCCATCTTTTTTCCCCACAAAGAAGATGCCGGCCCCAACTGGAGAGGTCGAGGGACGGATGAACCCCTTCGCTAGGCTCTCCTCTATGTAGTCCTTCAGGGCCCTGGTCTCGGGTTCGGACAGATTGTACAAGCGCCCGTACAGTGGGGCTCCAGTGGGGCTCCAGGGAGCAGGTCAATGGGGCAATCATAAGGCCTGTGTGGCGGCAAGGCATCTGCTCTTTTTTTTCAAAAACGTCTGCATAGTCCCGATATTTGTCGGGTAGTCTGTGTTCAACGGTGCCCAGAACCGTAGGAGGGCTTGGAGCCAGAGACGCGTGAACAGGAGAACCGGAGGGGGGCGTGAAGGTGATGGAGCCAGAGGTCCAGTTAATTGTGGGGTTGTGTCTCCTAAGCCAGGGGATGCCTAAAATGACTGGAAACAAGGGGGAAGGCACGATGTCCCACGCGATCTTCTCGGAATGGTAAAGGTCGATGCGGAGGAACAAGGGATGTGATTCCATGGTGATAGGTCCCGTCTTTAGGGTGCTGCCATCCACCAGATGCAGCTGGGATAGGTTCTTCTTAGGGCGCAACGGGATGCCTAGTTGGGAAGCCAGATCCTTGTTCATAAAACAGCTGCTTGCGCCCGAATCAATGATGGCAGAGAGATCAATATTGTTGTTGCCCAGCTGCAGGGAAACAGGGATGGTGAGATGAGACGAGTTGTTATACATAGGTAGGTTAATGCATACCTTGGGTGTCTCCGGCCTACCATCGGAAGGTTTGATGGGACAGTCCTTCAGGAAATGGCCCGGTTTTGCGCAGTATAAACACAGATGTAAGGTTCTTCTCCTGGTTCTCTCCACCGTGGACAGGGGACCCCGAACAGCCTCGATCTGCATCGGCTCCTCCTGGTTACCGTCTGCTGCCACAGGAACAGGAAGCCTTAAGGGTTCCGACCGGCGCTCTGTTAGAGGCGGGATCTGTTGTCGCTCCTGCCGTCTTTCCCAGAAGCGGCGATCCAGGTGGGTTACTGAGTCCATCAGGCCCCCCAAGGAGCCCGACACCCCAATGCGGGCGAGCTCATCCTTGAGCTGCTCGGACAAACCGACAATTGGTCAATCAAGGCCACCTCGTTCAAGCCCGTATCCGTGGCTACCTCACGGAATTCCATGATGTAATCCTCCACTGGACGTCTGCCCTGGCGGAGGGTGCGCAAGGTACCCCTGGTGGTTGAAGAACGCAGGGGGTCATCATAACGTCTTTGCATAGCTGCGGCAAAGGACTTCCAAGATGCCAGCACTGGGTCATCGGCTAGTAGGAGTTGGTGCGCCCAGGTCTGGGGAGGCCCTGATAGCAAGGAAATTGCCGTGCGTACCTTGACGAAGTCCGTGGCATATGTACGTGGCTTCAGGGAAAACAACAGCTCGCAGGAGATGATGGAGCGGTACTTCCTCCGATCTCCTGAAAACCGCTCAGGGAGGCTGACTGACGGCTCGCTAGAGACCACTTCCAGGGTGCGCGCCGGCGTAGGGGGAGGCGAGGGTGGTAGCGCGGTGCGCTCTGCGATGCGCTGCTCCTGTGTGCCAACCCTCTGCAGCAGGTGCTCATGACTCGCTTGCATCTCCTGGAAGGCCTGCGTCATGAGGTGAAGTTGCTGGGTCATGGCCGTCATGGGATCCACTGCTTTTGCGGGTTCCATGGTGAAGGCTGAGTTATTCTGTCAGAACCTCCCAGGGAGCCAGTAGTGGGATGAGGAACCCACTGGCAGTAAGCAGCTGACAGCCCAGAACGCGGTACAAGTTTAGGGATAATCCAAGAGGGGTAGTCAATGTCCAATCCGGGTCGAGGCAGGCAGCAAAGGTTCAAGGTGGAAGACAGTCCAGGGGTCAGTAGCCGGGAAGGATACAAAGAAACAACAGGCAATAGAAGGATCTGCAGGGAGGCTAGGTGTTCACCATAAGGTGGAATAACTCAGCAATGAACCAGAGCTCAGGCCAGGTCTTTATAGCCAGGGAAGGTAGGAACCACCCTCCCCAGGAACCAATGGCAGGCGAGGAAGGTGGAAGGTGTGTACTGGGAATCTCCCTCAGCAAGGCTCACACCTGACAGCCGGATAATGCAGGAACTCTATGCACCCGGAAATGTGCGAGCAGCCTGTGTACTGCGCACACGCCGTGCACCCGCACCTCAGGCACCAGGTGTTCTACCGAGCTGAAGGGGAACCCGTGCCCTGCGCCGTGCCCGTGGTCCCAGAGTAGGGGTAACACCCCCTGCTTCCTGACAGCGGCAAAGATGGCCCTGCATTTATCAGGGTTTTCCGCTAGTCCGTCCCATTTTCTATGGGAGTGCCAAAGATGGCTGATCGCTGCTATCTCTAGCACTCCCATAAAGAATTAATGGAGCAGCAGGGCGCATGCATGACAGGCCCGCTCCATCAGATTAGGGGGAACAGTGACCCCGTTCTTGGTGGGGCAACTATGAGATATTAATGTATACTGTATGGGGGCATCAAGGAGACATTATAATCTATGGGGGAACAAGGAAACACGAGTACATGTTTTGAGTGTTTTTTCTTCCAAAAGGGTATTTATCATGGGAATATTTTTTATATCGCCCAAACCTATACCTAGCACTGTAAATTGTATAGCAGCTGTGCTTGGTATCACAGCTCAAAGTGAATGGGGCTGAGCTACTCCTAGGTAAGGTTGCCATCCAGCTGGTATGCAACTGGCAAGGCCGGTATTTTAGTGGCCCTGCCAGTGCCAGTAATTATTTTTCTACCGGCAAGTTAATTGCCGGTATTTTCCTAACAGGACTGCTACTAATGAGAGCTTCCATTGTGGAGCCCTCATTAGTGCAGCTTTTACCTCCCCCCTACCCCACCTTGTGTTGATTAAAAAAAAACAAAAAAACTCACCTCCTCCATTTGCTCGAACTGCTGACTAGAGGACAGGACCTGCGAGACGTCATCACGCTGGAGAGCAGAGACAGAGAAGGGGTCACTAATGGGGGCATTATTCTAACTGGGGGGCACTAATGGGAGCATGATTCTAACTGTAGGGAACTAATCGGGGACATTATTCTAACTTGGGGCACTAATGGAGACATTATTCTAACTGGGGGGCACTAATGGGGGCATTATTTTAACTGTGGGGAACTAATGGGGGGCATTATTCTAACTGGGGGCACTAATGGGGGCATTATTCTAACTGGGGGCACTAATGGGGGCATAATTCTAACTGGGGGCATTATTCTTCCTGGGGGGCACTAATGGGGGTATTATTGTTCATAGGGGGCACTAATGGGGGTATTATTCTTCCTGGGGGGTACTAATGGGGGCATTATTCCTACTGGGGGGCACTAATGGACCCATTACTCTTACTGGGGGGAATTGATGGGGCATTACTATTACTGCAGGGCACTAATGGGAGCATTATTAATTCTCCGCTGCACTAATGGGGGCATTAATATTATTGAAAGCCACAGTATAATAGCGACTTAAAAGGGAACCTGTCATGTGGATATTTGATTATAATCTAAGTAATTATATACAATCATTAACTACTAAAAAGTGCCTTAGATGTATTCACTTACTGGTGTGACAGATGGTTACCTCATAATATACACACAAAGATGCTGCATGCTAAAGAGCTGATTTGAGTCCGGCGTGATGTCATTGAGTCCAGCGTATATTTAATTCAGAGCTATAGCCACTCCCCTGCCCACCTGCTGCTGATTCCTATGGAAACAAACTGTCATTCAGCAGCAGGTGGGCGGGGAGAGTCAGGAGCTCATGAAAAAGCATAGAGAAGGTGCTGTGCTACTGCCTTCTTAAACAGATGATCAGTGGGGGTTCCGGGTGTCAGGCCCTCACCGATCATATACTAATGACCTCATAAGTAAAAAAAAATAAAAAATCTCTGAAAACCCTTTTAACTGTTAGGACTAGGAATGAGCGTATCTGAATGTTTCATCTGAAGTCGATTCGCATAATACTTTGTTTGAACACTGTACGGAGCGAGCACCGAACCTTGGAACTGAACCCGAGTTCGGGAAATGTTTGTTTTTTTTACAGTAGAAATCGATTTATGAAGTTATTATGCGAAGTCTCATGAGACTTCGCGATGTAATAAATTCGGCTCATAGTAGCCAATACATTCTAATACTGTACGGAGCACTTGCTCCGTACAGTATTCAAACAAAGTATTATGCGAATCTACTTCAGATGTTTTATCCTAAGTCGATTCGCTCATCTCTTGTTAGGACATCAAATGTGGAGAAGCAGCACTTGCTAATATTCAGCAAATGCTTAAAATTAGAGGACGCCAACCGATTCTGCACACACACCAGCAGAAACCTGCTTCAAACCCATCTGACTTTAGCATGTCACCTGACCCTGTGACACATCACAACGTCCTTACATGGTCTATTTAAAGGGAACCTGTCACGAGTTTTATGGTGTCCTAACTAACGGCAACATAAATAAGTGACTGATTCTTTTAGCAAAATGCTGGGTCACTTTCTTTAACCACTTCAGCCCCGCTAGGTGAAACCCCCTTCATGACCAGGCCACTTTTTACACTTCGGCACTACACTACTTTCACCGTTTATCGCTCGGTCATGCAACTTACCACCCAAATGAATTTTACCTCCTTTTCTTCTCACTAATGGAGCTTTCATTTGGTGGTATTTTATTGCTGCTGACATTTTTACTTTTTTTGTTATTAATCAAAATGTAACGATTTTTTTGCAAAAAAATGACATTTTTCACTTTCAGCTGTGAAATTTTGCAAAAAAAACGACATCCATATATAAATTTTTCGCTAAATTTATAGTTCTACATGTCTTTGATAAAAAAAAAATGTTTGGGCAAAAAAAAAATGGTTTGGGTAAAAGTTATAGCATTTACAAACTATGGTACAAAAATGTGAATTTCCGCTTTTTGAAACGGCTCTGATTTTCTGAGCACCTGTCATGTTTCCTGAGGTTCTACAATGCCCAAACAGTATAACTACCCCACAAATGACCCCATTTCGGAAAGTAGACACCCTAAGGTATTCGCTGATGGGCATAGTGAGTTCATAGAACTTTTTATTTTTTGTCACAAGTTAGCGGAAAATTATGATGATTTTTATTTATTTTTTCTTACAAAGTCTCATATTCCACTAACTTGCGACAAAAAATAACAAATTCTGGGAACTCACCATGCCCCTCACAGAATACCTTGGGGTGTCTTCTTTCCAAAATGGGGTCACTTGTGGCGTAGTTATACTGCCCTGGCAATTTAGGGGCCCAAATGTGTGAGAAGAACTTTGCAATCAAAATGTGTAAGAAATGACCGGTGAAATCCGAAAGGTGCACTTTGGAATATGCGCCCCTTTGCCCACCTTGGCAGCAAAAAAGTGTCACACATGTGGTATCGCCGTACTCAGGAGAAGTTGGGGAATGTGTTTTGGGGTGTCATTTTACATATACCCATGCTGGGTGAGAGAAATATCTTGGCAAACGACAACTTTTCCCATTTTTTTATACAAAGTTGGCATTTGACCAAGATATTTTTCTCACCCAGCATGGGTATATGTAAAATGACACCCCAAAACACATTCCCCAACTTCTCCTGAGTACGACAATACCAGATGTGTGACACTATTTTGCTGCCAAGGTGGGCAAAGGGGCACATATTCCAAAGTGCACCTTTCGGATTTTGCAGGGCATTTTTTACACATTTTGATTGCAAGGTACTTCTCACACATTTGGGCCCCTAAATTGCCAGGGCAGTATAACTACGCCACAAGTGACCCCATTTTGGAAAGAAGACACCCTAAGGTATTCCGTGAGGGGCACTGCGAGTTCCTAGAATTTTTTATTTTTTGTCACAAGTTAGCAGAAAATGATGATTTTTTTTTTTTCTCTTTTTTCCTTACAAAGTCTCATATTCCACTAACTTGCGACAAAAAATAAAAAATTCTAGGAACTCGCCATGCCCCTCACGGAATACCTTGGGGTGTCTTCTTTCCAAAATGGGGTCACTTGTGGCGTAGTTATACTGCCCTGGCAATTTAGGGGCCCATATGTGTGAAAAGTACTTTGCAATCAAAATCTGTAAAAAATGACCGGTGAAATCCGAAAGGTGCACTTTGGCATATGCGCCCCTTTGCCCACCTTGGCATCAAGAAAGTGTCACACATCTGGTATCGCCGTACTCAGGAGAAGTTGGGGAATGTGTTTTGGGGTGTCATTGTACATATACCCATGCTGGGTGAGAAAAATATCTTGGTCAAATGCCAACTTTGTATAAAAAAATTGGAAAAGTTGTCGTTTGCCAAGATATTTCTCTCACCCAGCATGGGTATATGTAAAATGACACCCCAAAACACATTCCCCAACTTCTCCTGAGTACGGCGATACCAGATGTGTCACACTTTTTTGCTGCCAAGGTGGGCAAAGGGGCACATATTCCAAAGTGCACCTTTCGGATTTTGCAGGGCATTTTTTACACATTTTGATTGCAAGGTACTTCTCACACATTTGGGCCCCTAAATTGCCAGGGCAGTATAACTACGCCACAAGTAACCCCATTTTGGAAAGAAGACACCCTAAGGTATTCCGTGAGGGGCACTGCGAGTTCCTAGAATTTTTTATTTTTTGTCACAAGTTAGCAGAAAATGATGATTTTTTTTTTTTCTCTTTTTTCCTTACAAAGTCTCATATTCCACTAACTTGCGACAAAAAATAAAAAATTCTAGGAACTCGCCATGCCCCTCACGGAATACCTTGGGGTGTCTTCTTTCCAAAATGGGGTCACTTGTGGCGTAGTTATACTGCCCTGGCAATTTAGGGGCCCATATGTGTGAGAAGTACTTTGCAATCAAAATCTGTAAAAAATGACCGGTGAAATCCGAAAGGTGCACTTTGGAATATGCGCCCCTTTGCCCACCTTGGCATCAAAAAAGTGTGACACATCTGGTATCGCCGTACTCAGGAGAAGTTGGGGAATGTGTTTTGGGGTGTCATTTTACATATACCCATGCTGGGTGAGAGAAATATGTTGGCAAAAGACAACTTTTCCCATTTTTTTATACAAAGTTGGCATTTGACCAAGATATTTCTCTCACCCAGCATGGGTATATGTAAAATGACACCCCAAAACACATTCCCCAACTTCTTCTGAGTACGGCGATACCAGATGTGTCACACTTTTTCGCAGCCTAGATGCGCAAAGGGGCCCAAATTCCTTTTAGGAGGGCATTTTTAGACATTTGGATCCCAGACTTCTTCTCACGCTTTCGGGCCCCTAAAAAGCCAGGGCAGTATAAATACCCCACATGTGACCCCACTTTGGAAAGAAGACACCCCAAGGTATCCAATGAGGGGCCTGGCAAGTTCAAAGAAATTTTTTTTTTTTCGCATAAGTTAGCGGAAATTGATTTTTTTTTTTTTTTTTCTCACAAAGTCTCACTTTCCGCTAACTTAGGACAAAAATTTCAATCTTTCATGGACTCAATATGCCCCTCAGCAAATACCTTGGGGTGTCTTCTTTCCAAAATGGGGTCAGTTGTGGGGTGTTTGTACTGCCCTGGCATTTGAGGGTCTCCGCAATCATTACATGTATGGCCAGCATTAGGAGTTTCTGCTATTCTCCTTATATTGAGCATACAGGTAATGAGATTTTTTTTTCCGTTCAGCCTCTGGGCTGAAAGAAAAAAATGAACGGCACAGATTTCTTCATTCGCATCGATCAATGTGGATGAAAAAATCTCTGCCAAAAAAAAAAAATGGAGGGGAAAGGCGTCTGCCAGGACATAGGAGCTCCGCCCTACATCCATACCCACTTAGCTCGTATGCCCTGGCAAACCAGATTTCTCCATTCGCATCAATCGATGTGGATGAATAAATCATTGCCGGGATTTTTTTTTTTTATATATATATACATACAAAGTGCTTGCCAAAGCATAGGAACGCCGCCTCCTCCTCAGCTCGTATGCCTCGGCAAACGTATCTGTCACTGCAGAGGAGAAAATCCCGTCTTGCAGCGCCGCATACACCGACTTGCGTGTAATCTGACAGCAGCGCAATGCTTCTGTCAGAATGCACATCGGTGCTGCAGCTAGTAGATCGGTTGGTCCACCTGGAAGGTAAAAAGACAAAAAAAAAAAAAAAACAGGCCACAACGCAATAATTTTATTAACTTTGGAACAGAACATGTAACTTTAACTTTTGGAACTAAACATTAACCTGTTTGCTTACCTGTTTTTTTTTTTGTTTTTTTTACCTTTATAGAACAAACCTCTCCTTCCCCATGGGTCAATGTGCAAAGCGCAAATCGCCCAAAGATGTGGCGAAGTGCGTTATGCACTTTGTCCCATGTGAAAGGAGACGTTTGCAGCAGCAGTGAGTGAATGGGCCCTAATAGCCCTGTGTGCCTGTCCTGGTGAGATGATCCCTATGCTAATAGTGTACCTGTGAGTGGTACTTCCGGAAACACTCTCCAAAGCATAGGGCAGGGTGGTCCGGACAGTCAGGACAGAAATAGCGGGTGTCACGCCTTATTCCACTCCTGCTACAGACACGACATCTTTTTCGGGGTGACTGTTGGGTTGAGGTACCAGGAACGACATTGGGGAAATGTCGCTCGTGTAGACGGCTAACTACACTGGTGGTTGGGGCCACGGAACCTCCTGGATACAGGAGGTTCTCAATGATCTCTTCCTGAAATTTGAGGAAGGATCCAGTTCTCCCAGCCTTACTGTAGAGAACAAAACTATTGTACAGAGCCAATTGAATTAAATATACAGACACCTTCTTATACCAGCGTCTGGTGCGTCGGGAAACTAAATACGGAGACAACATCTGGTCATTGAAGTCGACCCCTCCCATGTGGAGGTTATAGTCGTGGACTGAGAGGGGCTTTTCAATGACACGGGTTGCTCGCTCAATTTGTATTGTCGTGTCTGCGTGAATGGAGGAGAGCATGTAAACGTCACGCTTGTCTCTCCATTTCACCGCGAGCAGTTCTTCGTTACACAGTGCGGCCCTCTGCCCCCTTGCAAGACGGGTGGTAACGAGCCGTTGGGGGAAGCCCGCGCGACTAGTTCGCGCGGTACCACAGGCGCCAATCCGTTCTAGAAACAAATGCCTAAAGAGGGCCACACTTGTGTAAAAATTGTCCACATAAAGATGGTACCCCTTGCCGAATAAGGGTGACACCAAGTCCCAAACTGTCTTCCCACTGCTCCCCAGGTAGTCAGGGCAACCGACCGGCTCCAGGGTCTGATCTTTTCCCTCATAGACCCGAAATTTGTGGGTATAGCCTGTGGCCCTTTCACAGAGCTTATACAATTTGACCCCATACCGGGCGCGCTTGCTTAGGATGTATTGCTTGAAGCCAAGGCGCCCGGTAAAATGTATCAGGGACTCATCTATGCAGATGTTTTGCTCTGGGGTATAAATATCTGCAAATTTCTGGTTGAAATGGTCTATGAGGGGCCGAATTTTGTGGAGCCGGTCAAAAGCAGGGTGGCCCCTGGGACGGGAGGCGGTGTTGTCACTAAAGTGCAGGAACCGCAGGATGGCCTCAAAACGTGCCCTGGACATGGCAGCAGAGAACATGGGCATGTGATGAATTGGGTTCGTGGACCAATATGACCGCAATTCATGTTTTTTTGTCAGGCCCATGTTGAGGAGGAGGCCCAGAAAAGTTTTAAGTTCGGAAACTTGGACTGGTTTCCACCGGAAAGGCTGGGCATAAAAGCTTCCCGGGTTAGCGGTGATAAATTGTGTGGCATACCTGTTTGTTTCGGCCACAACTATGTCTAAAAGCTCCGCAGTCAAGAACAGCTCAAAAAATCCCAGGGCCGAACCGATCTGAGCCGTCTCAACCCGAACTCCAGACTGGGCAGTGAAAGGGAAAACTACAGGTGCGGCTGAAGTTGGGGACTGCCAATCAGGGTTTGCCAGCACCTCTGGGATTCTAGGGGCTCTACGGGCACGTCTTTGCGGTGGCTGCGACGGGGTCACTACTGCACGTGCCACCGTACCAGCTTCAACTGCCCTTCTGGTGCTCGCTACTTCACCAGGTTGTACGGCAGTGCTGGTACTAGGTCCAGGGAGGGCTGGGCTGCTGGTGTATGCCTCACCACGTAATCCGACAGCACCAGCCCCACTCTGCTGCTCTTGAAGCGGATCCTGCGCAACCTGCGGTCTAGCGACACGGGGCCGGGTACGCCTGGTGCTATCAGGGACCTCAGCCTCCTCGTCCGAACTTTGGGTCAGAGAGCCACTGCTTTCTACAGGTTCGTATTCTGACCCGCTGGATTCATCAGATGAGGGTTCCCACTCCTCATCCGACTGGGTCAGAAGCCTGTAGGCCTCTTCAGAAGAATACCCCCTGTTTGACATGTGGGCAACTAAATTTAGGGGTATTCCCTGAGACTACCCAAGAAAAAAAAAGCAAGCCTGTCTTACAAAGGGGAGGCTAGCGAAGTACCGGAGGCCGCTGCGGTTGATAAAAAATATCAAAACTGATTTTTTTATCGCCGCAGTGCGTGTAAAGTGAATGTGCAGTGATCAAAAAAAAATTTTTTTTTTGTCACTGCGGTGGGGCGGGTGTGGGCGAACGCACGTGTGGGCGACCGATCAGGCCTGATCAGGCAAACACTGCGTTTTGGGTGGAGGGCGAGCTAAAGTGACACTAGTACTATTATAGATCTGACCGTGATCAGTTTTGATCACTTTCAGATACTATAAAAGTACAAATGCTGATTAGCGATACGCTAATCAGCGAATAACGGACTGCGGTGCGGTGGGCTGGGCGCTAACTGATCGCTAACTACCTAACCAAGGGACCTAAACTATACCTAAAACCTAACGGTCAATAACAGTGAAAAAAAAAAGTGACAGTTTGCACTGATCACTTTTTTCTTTTCACTTGTGATTGACAGGGGTGATCAAAGAGGTGATCAAAGGGTTAATTGGGGTTCAGGGGGGTGATCAGGGGCTATAGTGTAGTGTTGGTGTACTCACTGTGAAGCCTGCTCCTCTGCTGGATCCAACTGACGAAAAGAACCAGCAGAGGAGCAGGCAGCCATATAACAGATCATATTTACAAATATGATCTGCTATCTGGCACTTTGATTGGATTTTTTAAAAATCAGCAACCTGCCAGCCACGATCATTGGCTGGCAGGTTTCTGACGAAATACCTCTCGATGAAATGCCGGCGCGAACTGCGCACGCGCGGGCGCATACTCGCGTCATCTCGCGTCTCGCGAGATGACGCGTATATGCGTGACTGTGCGCAGCGCTGCCACCTCCGGAACGCACATGTGCGTTAGGCGGTCCGGAGGTGGTTAATTGACCCAGTCAATCTGCCAACATCTTGTATTGAAAAGCTCCAGCTGATAATGATGAGTCATGAATATTCATGAGCTCCTGACTCTCTCCGCCCACTTGCTGCTGAATGACAGTTTGTTTCCATATGAACCAGCAGAAGGTGGGCAGGGGAGTGGCTATAGCTCTGAATATACGCTGGACTCAATGACATCACGCTGGACTCGAATCAGCTCATTAGCATGCGGCATCTTTGTGTGTATATTATATGATAACCATCTGTCACACCAGTAAGTGAATACATCTAAGGTACTTTTTAATAGTTAATGATTGTATATAATTAGATTATAATCAAATATCCACATGACAGGTTCCCTTTAACCACCCTAGGACCGCCGTACGCAGGATTGCGTCCTGCCGGCGGTCCTGCTCTTCTGGGTGGACGCATATACGCGTCCTCCCGCGAGAGCCGAGATTTCCTGTGAACGCGCGCGCACAGGCGCGCGCGCTCACAGGAACGGAAGGTAAGCGAGTGGATCTCCAGCCTGCCAGCGGCGATCGCTCGCTGGCAGGCTGTAGATCCGAATTTTTTAACCCCTAACAGGTATATTAGACGCTGTTTTCATAACAGCGTCTAATATACCTCCTACCTGGTCCTCTGGTGGTCCCTTTTGTTAGGATCGACCACCAGAGGACTCAGGTAGGTAAGTACAGTAGCACCAAACACCACACTACACTACACCCCCCCCCCCGTCACTTATTAACCCCTTATAAACCCCTGATCACCCATGATCACCCCATATAAACTCCCTGATCACCCCCGTGTCATTGATCACCCCCCTGTCAGGCTCCGTTCAGACGTCCGTATGATTTTTACGGATCCACGGATACATGGATCGGATCCGCAAAAAGCATACGGACGTCTGAATGGAGCCTTACAGGGGGGTGATCAATGACAGGCGGGTGATCACCCATATACACTCCCTGATCACCCCCTGTCATTGATCACCCCCCTGTCATTGATCACTCCCCTGTAAGGCTCCATTCAGACGTCCGCATGATTTTTACGGATCCATGGATACATGGATCGGATCCGCAAAACACATGCGGACGTCTGAATGGAGCCTTACAGGGGGTGATCAATGACAGGCGGGTGATCACCCATATACACTCCCTGATCACCCCCCTGTCATTGATAACCCCCCTGTAAGGCTCCATTCAGACGTCCGCATGCGTTTTGTGGATCCGATCCATGTATCCATGGATCCGTAAAAAATCATGCGGATGTCTGAATGGAGCCTTACAGGGGGGGTGATCAGTGACAGGGGGGTGATCACCCTGATCACCCCCTGTCATTGATAACCCCCCTGTAAGGCTCCATTCAGACGTCCGCATGCGTTCTGTGGATCCGATCCATGTATCCATGGATCCGTAAAAAATCATGCGGATGTGTGAATGGAGCCTTACAGGGGGGGGTGATCAGTGACAGGGGGGTGATCACCCTGATTACCCTGATCACCCCCTGTCATTGATAACCCCCCTGTAAGGCTCCATTCAGACGTCCGCATGCGTTCTGTGGATCCGATCCATGTATCCATGGATCCGTAAAAAATCATGCGGATGTCTGAATGGAGCCTTACAGGGGGGGTGATCAGTGACAGGGGGGTGATTACCCTGATCACCCCCTGTCATTGATAACCCCCCTGTAAGGCTCCATTCAGACCTCCGCATGCGTTCTGTGGATCCGATCCATGTATCCATGGATCCGTAAAAATCATGCGGATGTCTGAATGGAGCCTTACAGGGGGGGGTGATCAGTGACAGGGGGGTGATCACCCTGATTACCCTGATCACCCCCTGTCATTGATAACCCCCCTGTAAGGCTCCATTCAGACGTCCGCATGCGTTCTGTGGATCCGATCCATGTATCCATGGATCCGTAAAAAAATCATGCGGATGTCTGAATGGAGCCTTACAGGGGGGGTGATCAGTGACAGGGGGTGATCACCCTGATTACCCTGATCACCCCCTGTCATTGATAACCCCCCTGTAAGGCTCCATTCAGACGTCCGCATGCGTTCTGTGGATCCGATCCATGTATCCATGTATCCGTAAAAAATCGTACGGATGTCTGAATGGAGCCTTACAGGGGGGGGTGATCAGTGACAGGGGGGTGATCACCCTGATTACCCTGATCACCCCCTGTCATTGATAACCCCCCTGTAAGGCTCCATTCAGACGTCTGCATGCGTTCTGTGGATCCGATCCATGGATCCGTAAAAAATCATGCGGATGTCTGAAAGGAGCCTTACAGGGGGGGTGATCAATGACAGGGGGGTGATCAGGGAGTCTATATGGGTGATCACCCCCCTGTCATTGATCACCCCCCCCCTGGTAAGGCTCCATTTAGACATTTTTTTTGGCACAAGTTAGCGGAAATTTTTTGTTTGTTTTTGTTTTTTCTTACTAAGTCTCATATTCCACTAACTTGTGTCAAAAAATAAAATCTCACATGGACGCACCATACCCCTCACGGAATCCAAATGCGTAAACATTTTTAGACATTTATATTCCAGACTTCTTCTCACGCTTTAGGGCCCCTAAAAAGCCAGGGCAGTATAAATACCCCACATGTGACCCCATTTCGGAAAGAAGACACCCCAAGGTATTCCGTGAGGGGCATATTGAGTCCATGAAAGATTGAAATTTTTGTCCTAAGTTAGCGGAAAGTGAGACTTTGTGAGAAAAAAACAAAAAAAAAATCAATATCCGCAAACTTATGCAAAAAAAATAATAATTCTAGGAACTCGCCATGCCCCTCATTGAATACCTTGGGGTGTCTTCTTTCCAAAGTGGGGTCACATGTGGGGTATTTATACTGCCCTGGCTTTTTAGGGGCCCAAAAGTGTGAGAAGAAGTCTGGGATCCAAATGTCTAAAAATGCCCTCCTAAAAGGAATTTGGGCACCTTTGCGCATCTAGGCTGCAAAAAAGTGTCACACATGTGGTATCGCCGTACTCAGGAGAAGTTGGGCAATGTGTTTTGGGGTGTCATTTCACAAATACCCATGCTGGGTGAGAAAAATATCTTGGTCAAATGCCAACTTTGTATAAAAAAATGGGAAAAGTTGTCTTTTGCCAAGATATTTCTCTCACCCAGCATGGGTATATGTAAAATGACCCCCCAAAACACATTACCCAACTTCTCCTGAGTACGGCGATACCACATGTGTGACACTTTTTTGCAGCCAAGGTGGGCAAAGGGGCACCTTTCGGATTTCGCAGGCCATTTTTTACACATTTTGATTGCAAGGTACTTCTTACACATTTGGGCCCCTAAATTGCCAGGGCAGTATAACTACGCCACAAGTGACCCCATTTTGGAAAGAAGACACCCCAAGGTATTCCGTGAGGGGCACGGCGAGTTCCTAGAATTTTTTATTTTTTGTCACAAGTTAGCGGAAAATGATGATTTTTCTTTTTTTTTCTTTTTTCCTTACAAAGTCTCATATTCCACTAACTTGCGACAAAAAATAAAAAATTCTAGGAACTCGCCATGCCCCTCACGGAATACCTTGGGGTGTCTTCTTTCCAAAATGGGGTCACTTGTGGGGTAGTTATACTGCCCTGGCAATTTAGGGGCCCAAATGTGTGAGAAGAACTTTGCAATCAAAATCTGTAAAAAATGCCCTGCAAAATCCGAAAGGTGCACTTTGGAATATGTGCCCCTTTGCCCACCTTGGCAGCAAAAAAGTGTGACACATCTGGTATTGCCGTACTCAGGAGAAGTTGGGCAATGTGTTTTGGGGTGTTATTTTACATATACCCATGCTGGGTGAGAAAAATATCTTGGTCAAATGCAAACTTTGTATAAAAAAAATGGGAAAAGTTGTCTTTTGCCAAGATATTTCTCTCACCCAGCATGGGTATATGTAAAATGACACCCCAAAACACATTCCCCAACTTCTCCTGAGTACGGCGATACCAGATGTGTGACACTTTTTTGATGCCAAGGTGGGCAAAGGGGCACATATTCCAAAGTGCACCTTTCGGATTTCACCGGTCATTTTTTACAGATTTTGATTGCAAAGTACTTCTCACACATTTGGGCCCCTAAATTGCCAGGGCAGTATAACTACGCCACAAGTGACCCCATTTTGGAAAGAAGACACCCCAAGGTATTCCGTGAGGGGCATGGCGAGTTCCTAGAATTTTTTTATTTTTTGTCGCAAGTTAGTGGAATATGAGACTTTGTAAGGAAAAAAGAGAAAAAAAAAAATCATAATTTTCCGCTAACTTGTGACAAAAAATAAAAAATTCTAGGAACTCGCCATGCCCCTCACGGAATACCTTGGGGTGTCTTCTTTCCAAAATGGGGTCACTTGTTGCGTAGTTATACTGCCCTGGCAATTTAGGGGCCCAAATGTGTGAGAAGTACCTTGCAATCAAAATGTGTAAAAAATGGCCTGCAAAATCTGAAAGGTGCACTTTGGAATATGTGCCCCTTTGGCCACCTTGGCAGCAAAAAAGTGTGACACATCTGGTATCGCCGTACTCAGGAGAAGTTGGGGAATGTGTTTTGGGGTGTCATTTTACATATACCCATGCTGGATGAGAGAAATATCTTGGCAAAAGACAACTTTAACCATTTTTTTATACAAAGTTGGCATTTGACCAAGATATTTCTCTCACCCAGCATGGGTATATGTAAAATGACACCCCAAAACACATTCCCCAACTTCTCCTGAGTACGGCGATACCAGATGTGTGACACTTTTTTGCTGCCAAGGTGGGCAAAGGGGCACATATTCCAAAGTGCACCTTTCGGATTTTGCAGGGCATTTTTTACACATTTTGATTGCAAAGTTCTTCTCACACATTTGGGCCCCTAAATTGCCAGGGCAGTATAACTACCCCACAAGTGACCCCATTTTGGAAAGAAGACACCCCAAGGTATTCCGTGAGGGGCATGGCGAGTTCCTAGAATTTTTTCTTTTTTGTCGCAAGTTAGTGGAATATGAGACTTTGTAAGAAAAAAATAAATAAATAAAATCATCATCATTTTCCGCTAACTTGTGACAAAAAATAAAAAGTTCTATGAACTCACTATGCCCATCAGCGAATACCTTAGGGTGTCTACTTTCCGAAATGGGGTCATTTGTGGGGGTTTTGTACTGTTTGGGCATTGTAGAACCTCAGGAATCATGACAGGTGCTCAGAAAGTCAGAGCTGTTTCAAAAAGCGGATATTCACATTTTTGTACCATAGTTTGTAAATGCTATAACTTTTACCCAAACCATTTTTTTTTTTTGCCCAAACATTTTTTTTTTATCAAAGACATGTAGAACAATAAATTTGGCGAAAAATTTATATATGGATGTCGTTTTTTTTGCAAAATTTTACAGCTGAAAGTGAAAAATGTCATTTTTTTGCAAAAAAATCGTTACATTTTGATTAATAACAAAAAAAGTAAAAATGTCAGCAGCAATAAAATACCACCAAATGAAAGCTCCATTAGTGAGAAGAAAAGGAGGTAAAATTCATTTGGGTGGTAAGTAGGGGTGGGCGATATGGCCTAAAATCTATATTGCGATATAATTTTAAGCATGTGCGATATGCGATATATATTGCGATATATTGTTTTCTATATTGGGGGGGGGGGGGGGGTGTTTAAATTTTATTTATTTTTTACTTTTTATTTATTAACTATTGGCCTCCTTAAGGGCTAGAACCCTTGTCATATTCACCCTAATAGAGCTCTATTAGGGTGAATAGGACTTTACACTCTCCCTGCTGCCCTGTGCATAGTGCACACAACAGCAGGGAGCTGACCATGGCGGCAGCCTCTGATCTGCCCCCCCCCAGCCTCTGATCTGCCCCCCCCCCCAGCCTCTGATCTGCCCCCCCCCCCCAGCCTCTGATCTGCCCCCCCCCCCAGCCTCTGATCTGCCCCCCCCCAGCCTCTGATCTGCCCCCCCCCAGCCTCTGATCTGCCCCCCTCCCCAGCCTCTGATCTGCCCCCCTTCCCCAGCCTCTGATCTGCCCCCCTTCCCCAGCCTCTGATCTGCCCCCCTTCCCCAGCCTCTGATCTGCCCCCCTTCCCCAGCCTCTGATCTTCTCCCCAGCCTCTGATCTTCTCCCCAGCCTCTGATCTGCCCCCCTTCCCCAGCCTCTGATCTGCCCCCCTTCCCCAGCCTCTGATCTGCCCCCCTTCCCCAGCCTCTGATCTTCTCCCCAGCCTCTGATCTGCCCCCCTTCCCCAGCCTCTGATCTTCTCCCCAGCCTCTGATCTGCCCCCCAGCCTCTGATCTGCCCCCCTTCCCCAGCCTCTGATCTGCCTCCCTTCCCCAACCTCTGATCTGCCCCCTCTGGTAACGCAAACCCCCCCTCCCTCCTTCGCCAGTATTAATCATTGGTGGCAGTGGCCACAGGGGGAAGGGAGGCAGATGTTAGTGAGCAGAGAGCAGCGCATTATACTCACGTGCGCTGTGGCCGCCGGTCGCTCCTTCTTCTCATAGGTCTGTGCGGCGCATTGCTAATGCTGTAAGCATTAGCTATCCGCCGCACAGACAGAAGAAGGAGCGACCGCCGGCCACAGCGCACGTGAGTATAATGCGCTGCTCTCTGCTCACTACTAACATATCATGGCAGCCAGGACTTAAGCAGCGTCCTGGCTCCCATGGTAACCGATCGGAGCCCCAGCATTACACTGCTGGGGCTCCGATCGGAACTGCAAACTGCCACCAATGATGGGGGGGAGGAGGGGGACCCTGAGGGATATGGCCGGCACAGTCATTGGTAGTGCAGTGGCCACAGTCCCTCCCCTCCTCCTCCTACTCTGTCCTCATTGGTGTTCAGCGGCAGCCGCGCACAGTGGGGAGGGAGAGACTCCCTCCTCCTCCCTCCTCCCTCCGCTGTGCCGGCCGGCTCAGAACATGGTGCGCGCGATCATATCGCGGTCCGGCGATATAGGCGATATGGCGAAAATCCATATCGTGGCCCAAATTCATATCGCATATCGCCGATATCGCCGATATCGCCCACCCCTAGTGGTAAGTTGCATGACCGAGCGATAAACGGTGAAAGGAGTGTAGTGCCGAAGTGTAAAAAGTGCTCTGGTCATGAAGGGGGTTTCACCTAGCGGGGCTGAAGTGGTTAAAAACGGAACGTGACTTTTTCAATGTGCTCTTAACCCATAAGAGCTGTGTCTAAACCCCATGCACGGGTCACGTGACATTAAAGCCTTAATTTCAATGTGACCAATTTGTCTCTCCCTAAACACTGTGATTAGGGTTAGTTATTATTACTTTTATATTATATTAGCAATGCGTATTACCAAGGCGCACGGGATTACACTTCAACTACATCCCTTGTTCCGTGACATTTTCCTACCCTCTTCACTTCCAGCCGCACCGGACATGACCTGAGGAGGTGTGCTGCGCAGGCGCACAACGACGGGGTAGGGAAATTGCACAGCAGAGTAAGCTGAACACTGCCCAACACTGCGCATGTGCTGGGAGCCTCACCAGTGGTTAGGATAGAGAAAAATTACAGGCCAGTGCGCAGCCGCAATGATGAGATGGATGCTCTCAGGTGGACACTGGGCGACACTGCACATGCGCTGGGAGCCTCACCAGTGGTTAGGGGAGGGAAAAAGCTATTTTTTCCTACCCTAACCGCTGGTGAGGCTCCCGGCGCATGTGCAGTGTCAGCCAGTGTCCAGCTAACTTTGCTGTGAAATTTCCCTACCCCTTCGTTGTGCGCCTGTGCGGCGCACCTCCTCACGTCATGTCCGGTGCCAGTGACGAGGGTAGGGAAATCTAATGGAACATCCCGCTGTTGCTTCAAACCCATGTGACGTGAACATGTGACATCACAAGGTCCAAGGAGTTTAGACACAAGTGGAGTATACGTGTGACGTCACGGCCAGAAGTTGAGGCTAGTGTAAACTACTGGATAGAAACAAGGAAGTAGAGCGGTGCCCCTGTTCTGCCGAAAGTCTATAGCGGAAGTGACGTGGTGCGCTGCGCAAGCGTACTTCAGCGAAGCATTCCTGCAGCCTCCACTGCAGTAGTTCGCACACCGCGCGTGCGCACACTTAAGGGTATAGATTTCTTAAAGTGACAGTCGTCTCCACTAAAATACAGCTCCAATAATCTACATTAATTTGTACGCTCGCCACGCATCGGGCTCGGCATTTAGTTAAACTAACTCTATGCCGCCATTGATAGTAAAGAAGGAAATGGATGGTAAAGAAAGAGATGGATAGTCTCTTTCTTTACCATCCATTTCCTTCTTTACTATCAATGGCGGCATAGAGTTAGGGTCCATTCACACGTCCGTTTTTTCTTTCCTGATCTGTTCCGTTTTTTCAGGAACAGATCAGGACCAGATCTGGACCCATTCATTTTCAATGGGTCCTGGAAAAAATCGGACAGCACAATGTGTGCTGTCCGTTTCCGTTGTTCCGTTCCGCATTTCCGTTTAAATATAAAACATGTCCTATTCTTGTCCTGAAAAATCGGATCCTGGAACAATACAAAGTCAATGGATCCGCAAAAAACGGATGACATTCGGATGTCATTCCGTATGTCATCCGTTTTTTGCGGATTCCGTTCCTGGAAACACATAACAAATTTTATTTTTTATTTATTTTTATTTTTTTTCAATTTTTTTTCAAAGAAATCCAAACAACTTTATTTGATTATTGAAATGTATACATGTTCCCGTTTTTTGCGGATCCGCAAAAAACGGATGACATACGGATGACATACGGAAACATTTTCAAGAACAACGGATCCGCAAAAAACGGACCGTTTTTCAGGATGAAAAAAAACAGGATGTGTGAATGGACCCTTAGTTTTACTAAATGCCGAGCGCAGCGAGGCCGAGCCGGATGCGTGGCGAGCGTACAAATTAATGTAGATGCTGTATTTTACTGGAGGTGACTGTCACTTTAAGACGATGATTCGGATGATTTGTGGAAGTGCGCTTCTGCAGAGCACCACGTCACTTCCGCTATAGACTTTCGGCAAGCTATAGAGATTTGGCAGAACACCCCGTTAAATTATGGTACCTGTTAAAATCTGGTACCCTTGTCACGTCCGCTATGTATCTCGTCACTTGCGCTATGACGTACCGCTTGAAAAAGAGGTGTGATCGTTGAAGTAGACACCAGATTGGTTGAAAAGAAGGTGTGTTGGCGCCTGCGCACAACAAACCTGGGTACCATAATTTTACTTTCAGCGGCTTTGAACGCGCAGAGGGAGGGAGTGACGTAGGGAGGGGAGGAACAACCAACCTGGGTACCGTAATTTTTACTTTCAGCGCCTGTGAGCGCGCGCGGAGGGTACCGTCGATTTACGGGCCACCGCGCATGCCCGAACCAGATTGCACGTAAGTGTTCAAAATGCAATCTGGTTTGCGCATGCGCGGTGGCCCGTAAATCGACGGTACCCTCCGCGCGCGTTCACAGACGCTGAAAGTAAAATTACGGTAGCTAGCCAGGTTTGTTTGTTCCACCCCTCACTGCGTGCGTCCCTCCCTCTGCGCGTTCATAGGCGCTGAATGTAAAATTACACTCCCTTCAACGATCACACCTCCTTTTCAAGCTGTACATCATAGCGGAAGTGACGATATACATAGCGGAAGTAACGAGGGTACCATAGTTTAACTGAACACCTGACGGCCGGTAGGATGAAGCTCGGTTGGTAAAACGATGAGGTAACTGGGCAGTGAGAGAATGATTCCTTACACGGGAGCAGAAGTGCAGTCTGTGGGTGGGCATTATAATGTACTATATTAAGCCAGTCGGACACGCTCCTAGTCACTGTAAGCAGGCTGTTCATTGTTTAGATCACGTGGTGGTAGAGAGAAGGAAATACTAATTTATTCAGCATTAAAGGTGCCTTCTTTAAAATTTGATTTGTAAGCTATTGACAGCAGAGTAGCTGCATAAGTGAGTCATGTGGCCTGAGCGTGGGTATGGACTACTTATTAAGACCAGCGTTTTAGATGACTCTCTTAATACCCCTTTGCGCTAGCGGTGTCTGCGCCTAAGTTATGTAGCGTATCCACTGCCTGTCAAAATGTAGATTTATAACATTTTCTATTCGAAAATGATAAATGAGACATGCCTGCCGACCCGCTCCCTTCCCTGACCACACCATGTCCCCTTTTTTGACCTGGCGTGAGCAGGGACAAGTAGCAGATTGCAGCACAATTAACTGTGCCAGATATTCATCAAAAAGTTAGTGTATATCTGATAATATTTGATCACCTAACTGCACACTTTACACACTCAAAGGAGGTCCCCATTATTAACGAATGTACCTGGTGTTCCGTAGTTAACCACCTCCCATCCGCCCATTGAATATAAACGTCCGGGAGGTGGTTCTCTATCTCTGAATGGACGTTTTAAAACGTCATTCAGAGATCGCAGCTGCACGCTAATCGTGCAGCTGCTGATCGGGTTGCCCACTGTCAGTGACAGCAGTGCCCAGGTGTCCCTGTCTTCTAGATAGCTGTATACACAGTGCTCACAGAGCGCTGTGTATACAGAGCAGGAAACGCTGCCGGAGCCGTGTGAGTGCAGGAGCTGTGAGGTCTTTCAGAGACCTCGATCAGCCCTGCACTGAGGCTGTACAGCCTCTCTGGGGGTGCATTTCTCCTGTAACTGGGGCTACTATAAGAAAAAAAAAAAGTGAAGCAAATGTCCCCCAGAGGTCGCATGTAAAAAAAAAATCCCCATGTAAGGAATACATTATATATTTTTTTTAAATAAGACATATTTGGTATTGCTGCGTCCCTGACGGGTCGGCTCTATGAATATATCACATGATCGACCTAGTCCGATAAACACCATATAAAAAAAAAAAACGGTTAAAATCAATTTTTGTCACCTTACTTCACAAAAAGTGCAACACCAAGTGATCAAAAAGGCATATGTCCCACAAAATGGTACCAATAAAACCGTCACCTCATCCTGCCAAAAATGAGCCACTACATAAGAAAATCGCTAAAAAAAAATATCTCTCAGAACATGGAGACACTAAAACATCAATTTTTTGGCTTAAAAATGCTATTATATTGTTAAACTGAAATTAAATAAGAAAAAGTATACATATTAGGTATCGCATCGTCCATACCTATCTGCTCTATTAAAATGTCACTTGACCGAACCCCTCAGTTGAACGCTGTAAAAATAAATAAAAACTGTGCTAAAACAATTTTTTGGTCACCTTGCCCCATAAAGTGTTATAATGAATTATCCAAAAAATCATATGTACCCAAAAATAATACCAATAAAATTGGCACCTTATCCCCTAGTTTCCAAAATGGGGTCACTTCTTCTGTAAGGGTGCATCAGGGGGGCTTCAAATGGGATGTGGCGCTCCTTTTCTTCTGCGCTCTGCTGTGTGCCCATACAGCACTTTATGACCACATGTGGGGTGTTTCTGTAAACTGCAGAATCTGGGTAATAAATATTGAGTTTTGTTTGGCTGTTAAATGGAAAATCTGCCAAAAAAGTGAAATTTTAAAATTTGATCTCCATTTTCCTTTAACCACTTTAGGACCACAGGTTTATATCCCCCTAGTGACCAGGCCCTTTTTTACAAATCGGCACTTCACAACTTTAAGGCCTCTTTCACACGGGCGTCATATTTTTGGCCCGGATAAGAGGCGTGTGCGTTGCGGGAAAATGCAAGATTTTTCTTTGTAAATGCAAAACATTGTCATGCGTTGCACTCGCGTGAGAAAAATCGTGCATGTTTGGTACCCAAACCCGAACTTCTTCATAGAAGTTCGGGCTTGGGATTGATGTTCTGAAGATTGTATTATTTTCCCTTATAACTTGGTTCTAATGGAAAATAATAGCATTCTGAATACAGAATGCATAGTAAAACAGCGCTAGAGGGGTTAAAAAATAAAGAAATAATAATTTAACTCACCTTAGTCTACTTGATCGCGAAGCCGGCATCTCCTTGTGTCTCCTCTGCGCTGAACAGGACCTGGGGTGAGCTGCTGCATTAAATACCGGTTAAGGACCTTTGATGACGTCACTCCGGTCATCACATGGTACGTCACATGATCTTTTACCATGGTGATTCACCATGGTAAAAGACCATGTGATGACCGGAGTGACGTCATCAAAGGTCCTTAACCGGTATTTAATGCAGCAGCTCACCCCAGGTCCTGTTCAGCGCAGAGGAGACACAAGGAGATGCCGGCTTCGCGATCAAGTGGACTAAGGTGAGTTAAATTATTTTCTCGCCCGTGTGAAAGGGGCCTAACAGTTTATTGCTCGGTCATGCAACTTGGCACCCAAATGAATTTTGCCTCCTTTTCTTCTCACAAATACAGCTTTCTTTTGGTGGTATTTGATTGCTGCTGAGATTTTTCATTTTTCTGATATTAATCAAAAAAGTGTATTTTTAACTTTCTCTGGTTAAATTGTTCAAATGTAATAACCTTTCTATACAAGTTTGTGTCAGAATTTATTGTGCTTCATGTCTTTGATTAAAAAAAATCCAATAAGTGTATATTTATTGGTTTGCGCAAAAGTTATAGCATTTACAAACTATGGTACAAAAATGTGAATTTCCGCATTTTGAAGCAGCTCTGACTTTCTGAGCACCTGTCATGTTTCTTGAGGTGCTAGAATGCCAGGATAGTATAAATACCCCCCAAATGACCCAATTTTAGAAAGAAGACACCCCAAAGTATTCGCGGAGGGGCATGGTGCGTTTATGTATGATTAAATTATTTTTTTTTCACAAGTTAGCGGAAAATGACACTTTCTGAGAAAAAAAAGTTTCAATTTCTGCTAACTTCTGGCAAAAAATAATAAAATCTCCCACGGACTCACTATGCCCCTCAGTGAATACCCTGGGGTGTCTACTTTCCGAAATGGTGTCATTTACTGGGGGGGGGGGGGGGGGGTCATTCAGTGGGGTGTGTTTACTGTTTTGGCATTTTGGGTGGGGCTAAATTGTGAGCAATACTGTAAAGCCTAAAGGTACTCTTGGACTTTCGGCCCCTTTACGCACCTAGGCTGCAAAAAAGTGTCACATGTGGTATTGCCGTACTCAGAAGAAGTAGGGCAATGTGTTTTGGGGTGTATTTTTACATATACCCATGCTGGGTGAGAGAAATGTCTCTGTAAATTGACAACTTTGTGTAATAAAAAAAAAAAAAAAAAAAGAGGAAAAGTTGTCATTTACAGAGAGATTTCTCAAACACAGGATTATAGTGGAAACAGGTACTCTACATCTAGCAGTAATACTAAAGGAGCAATGTACACAGGTATGGTAATAAAAATGCGTATTTATTTTTATGAGAATGCGATAAAAATGAGGGATAAGGGATGTAAAAAAGGAAATTGCAATCTGCAGAGGTGGAGATGCACAATGCAGAGGTGGATGTAGGAGTGGGACAATGCGATGGTGGTTTCCACCTTCAGTGGGTTCAATAGTATCATTGTATCCAGTTATGTGCAGTTCATAAAAGATATAAAAAAATATATATAAAAAATAAATGTATATAGTCTTGTGTGATATCGGATATATAGAAGTATATGGAGATATATTGCAGAGGAGAAGGTATGGTGTTGCCCTGTTTAGGGCTTGCTGGCCGGACACTGATGTTGGTCACAGTAGAAAAAAGATATAGTGACAAAAAGATATAGGTAGTGTGACAGTCGGATACTGCACCTGGTGTGGCATCTCACACACTAAAAAGGGCTGCACCCTGACTGTTTACCTTCCGTGTGAAGTGTAGGTGTCCCGGCTGTTGGAGCGTCCTGGCTGCGCTCTGTGATGGCTGTTTCCCGGTCTTTTGCGTTCCACGTGGGTGTGACGTCACTTGTCTGGCGTCTCGCGTGTCTTTGCCGAACTTAGTTTTCAAGCTTTCGCTGGCGCTCTTTTTTCCATCCAGAAGATTCGGATGTAACCGATTATTTGGAAGCGCTTCCAGGGTAAAATTTGCACTACCCTAACTAATTACACTGCCTGTCACCATTGTCACCACTAGACACACCCCCCGCTAACACACACACCAAAACTCACAACCCTAAAAAGACACCACCACCTCACATAACACTCCCTGAATATGCCCAAAATAAAAAAAATGCATCATTGAAAAACGCAGCGACACCACTAGCAATACAAAAAAACATGGAACCCAAATTAGGGTCCCTAGACATTAAATATACACAAAATCAATCTTAAATATACACAAAATCAATCTAAAAAACGCACCATCGGCAGAAAACGCAGCGGTACCGCAGGAACCACAGTACCCTGATTTAAATTAGAAATCATTAGCCAATAAACAACCAGCACAACACTACACCGTCCACAGTGGAACAAGTACAAAAGAAACCATCCAATTAGCACAGCACACACAAAATCGAATTTCACCTACAAAATTCGCACCCGACTTGTCGCAAATAAATTCAGACTCCACCGGATCTTCTATAAACTAGACCAACTCCCGAAGGAAAAAATCGGACACATCCAAACTTTCGATGGAACCATCATACTAAAAAAATTCGGATCACCTAAATTCGGATCCACCACCCTACATAATACCCCATAGACATTGAATATGTCCATAATCAAAACCAACCTAAAAAGCGCACCATTGAAAAAACGCAGCGATACCACAGGAAACCCAAATTAGGGTCCCTAGATATTAAATATGCCCAAATATAAAATCAATCTAAAAAAACGCACCATTGGCAGAAAACGCAGTGGTACCGCAATAAATACAAAAACTACAGACACCTCAAATAATAAAGGACCAAACCAACATCCAGCACAACACTACACCATCTACAGTAGAACAAGTGCATATAAAGGAAACTACTCAATTAGTACAGCAGGCAAACACAAAACATTCGGATTCCACCTAAAAATTCGGATCCCACCTGATTTCTACAAAGAAAAATTTGGATGCCACCGGATTTTCTACAAACTAAACCAACTCCCGAAAAAAACAAATCTGACACATCCAGACTTTCGATGGAACCACCATACCCAAAAGTTCGGATCACGTAAAATCGGATCCAGTCCAGGTCTTTGAAAGATCCACAAGCAGTATATAAGGCAACATAATAGCAGTCAGAGGGCTACCACTGATGAAGGCAGCTAAGACCTTCGAAACGCGTCTGGTGACTCCCCTCTAAACCTGCAAGAAATTTTACCCTGGAAGCGCTTCCAAATAATCGGTTACATCCAAATCTTCTGGATGGAAAAAGACCGCCAGCGAAAGTTTGAAAACTAAGTTTGGCAAAGACACGTGAGACGCCAGACAAGTGACGTCACACCCACGTGGAACGCAAAAGACCGGGAAACAGCCATCACAGAGAGCAGCCAGGACGCCCCAACAGCCGGGACACCTACACTTCACAAGGAAGGTAAACAGTCGGGGTGCAGCCCTTTTTAGTGTGTGGGACGCCACACCAGGTGCAGTATCCGACTGTCACACTACCTATATCTTTTTCTATTTGTCACTATATATTTTTTCTACTGTGACCAACATCAGTGTCCGGCCAGCAAGCCCTGAACAGGGCAACACCATACCTTCTCCTCTGCAATATATCTCCATATACTTCTATATATCCGATATCACACAAGACTATATACATATATTTTTTTAAATATCTTTTATGAACTGCACATAACTGGATACAATTAACTATTGAACCCACTGAAGGTGGGAAGCATTGTCCCACTCCTGCATCCACCTCTGCACATTTTTTCCATTGTGCATCTCCACCTCTGCAGATTGCAATTTCCTGTTTTACATCCCTCATCCCTCATTTTTATTGTATTCTCATAAAAATAAATACGCATTTTTATTACCATACCTGTGTACATTGCTCCTTTAGGCCCCTTTCACACGAGCGTGACAGATTAGGTCCGGATGCATTCAGTGTGCGTTCAGTGAAACTCGCACTATTTTGCAAGCAAGTTCAGTCAGTTTTGTCTGTGATTGTGTTCAGTTGTTCAGTTTTTTTTCCCGCGCGGGTGCAATGCGTTTTGATGCGTTTTTTCACGCGTGTGATAAAAAAAACCGGAAGGTTTACAACAACATCTCCAAGTAACCATCAGTGAAAAACGCATCGCACCCGCACTTGCTTGCGGATGCAATGCGTTTTTCACGCAGCCCCATTCACTTCTATGGGGCCAGGGCTGCGTGAAAAACGCAGAATATAGAACATGCTGCGATTTTCACGCAACGCAGAACTGATACGTGAAAAACAACGCTCATGTACACAGACCCATTGAAATGAATGGGTCAGTATTCAGTGCGAGTGCAATGTATTCATGTCACGCATTGCACCCGCGCGGAAAACTCGCTCGTGTGAAAGGGGCCTTAGTATTACTGCTAGATGTAGAGTGCCGGTTTTCACCGTAATCCTCTATTTTCATATACCTCCTTTCTGACTGGGTGAATCAGTTCAAAACCAGAGCACCTATACTTTGTACTGATCAGGTGAGCCACCAGTAACCTACTATTTCTCAAACACAGTATGGGTATATGTAAAAATACACCCCAAAACACATTGCCCTACTTCTGAGTACAACGATGCCACATGTGTGACACTTTTTTGCAGCCTAGGTGCGCAAAGGGGCCCAAATTCCAATGAGGGCATTTTTAGACATTTGGATTCCAGACTTCTTCTCACGCTTTAGGGCCCCCTAAAATGTCAGGGCAGTATAAATACACCACATGTGACCCCATTTTGGAAAGGAGACACCCCAAGGTATGCCGTGAGGGGCATGGCGAGTTCATAGAAGATTTTATTTTATTTTTTGGGCCCAAGTTAGCGGAAATTGATTTTTTTTTATTATTATTTATTTATTTTTTTCCTTCAAAGTCTTCCTTTCCGCTAACTTGGGACAAAAAGTTCAATCTTTCACGGACTCAATATGCCCCTCAGCGAATACCTTGGGGTGTCTTCTTTCCAAAATGGGGTCATTTGTGGGGTGTTTGTACTGCCCTGGCATTTGAGGGTCTCCGCAATCATTACATGTATGGCCAGCATTAAGAGTTTCTGCTATTCTCCTTATATTGAGCATACAGGTAATGAGATTTTTTTTTCAGATTTCTTCATTTGCATCGATCAATGTGGATGAAAAAATCTCTGCCCAAAAATGTGCAAAAAAAAAAAGAGGGGAAAGGCGTCTGCCAGGACAAAGGAGCTCCGCCCAACATCCAAACCTACTCGGCTCGTATGCCTTGGCAAACCCGATTTCTCCATTCACATCAATCGATGTTGATGAATAAATCATTGCCAGAATTTTTTTATATTTTTTTTTATACCAAGTGTTTGCCAAAGCATATGAACACCACCCCTCAGCTCATAAGCCTCGCAAACAGGGCTGTGGAGTCGGTAGATAAATGCTCCGACTCCGACTCCTCAGTTTTTTGTACTTCCGACTCCGACTCCCCGACTCCGACTCCTCTGTATTTAATATGCGAATGTATTTTATACATTCCTTGAAGGAAAGAAAAAAAGTTCTTCTAAGCTCTTCTAGCACAGAGAGGTAGTTGGGCAGAAGCTGCTGCCTTCTCCTTTGTGTGCTGATCTTCTGCTGAAGATAGGGCAGTGGGAGGATCCAGGAAGGGACATTTATTTTAAAACATGATTTCCCTAGAAGAATCCCATAGTCATGTTTAAAGTTTAAAGGGACACTGACAGGGCCAATAAGCATATTGAGGTATATATATGGCACTACAGGTCTTATAATGGGTATTACAATCATATAAGTATCCCCCCTGTCCACATTATACATACAGTAAACTTTAAGTTTTATAACCTGCTCCAACGGCCTTCAATCTGCCCAAGGGGCGGCGTTTCACCTCTCTTGCGCCCAGCCAGCCTCCCCAACTGCCGCTTTGAAGCGCCGCCCAGCTCATGAATATTCAGTTTGCTGGGCGGCTTCTGCGGTCCCCGCTCTGAAGCGCTTCGCTTAACAGTGCCCGGCGCATGCGCCGGATCTTGTGAAGTACGGTACAGTAAGCGCCGCCCAGCTCATCAATATTCACTTCGCTGGGCGGCGCTTACTGTCCCCGACTTCACAAGAGCCGGCGCATGCGCAGGGCACTGTTCAGCGCTTCAGAACGGGGACCGCAGAAGCCGCCCAGCAAACTGAATATTCATGAGCTGGGAGGCGCTTCAAAGCGGCAGTTGGGGGAGGCTGGCTGGGCGCAAGAGAGGTGAAACGCCGCCCCTTGGGCAGATTGCAGACCTTGGAGCAGGTTATAAAACTTAAAGTTTACTGTATGTATAATGTGGACGGGGGATACTTATATGATTGTAATACCCATTATAAGACCTGTAGTGCCATATATATACCTCAATATGCTTATTGGCCCTGTCAGTGTCCCTTTAAGATAACATTCTGAGTTTACACGTTTTATAGCCTTAGCTGAATGACAGCAGTTTTTCCAATGGTTTACAGCTTCAGTCTTGAACTATTGACCCTCCATTCCCTTCACTTATACAAGTGTCTCTAGTCCTGCAAAACACATATTTACTTAATCCCTTATCAGTGAGAGGCTAGGTAAACCATGGGCATTGTGTTCCCTGTAACATCAGAACACAACACAATGGAAAGTATATGTATTGCCACTCCTAATTGTGCATTGCGTGCCATATAGTGAAGCATATGAAAAGCATGCTTCTTCACATCACTGAACGCGTTTGTTTTGCGGTTACGTGAGGCACTGCATGCATTGGCCTTTATTCTTACAGTAGAGAAGTCATTAATTATAACTGTTTATGAATTCGGACATTTAAACTTGCTTTTTTTTTTTTTTATTCCAATTTAAATTTAGTAGGAGTCGGAGTCGGTTCATTTTTTGCCGACTCCGACTCCGACTCCAGGTACCCAAAATTGACTCCGACTCCTCGACTCCGACTCCGACTCCACAGCCCTGCTCGCAAACATATATTTTTTACTGCAGAGGAGAAATCTCGTCTTGCAGCGCCGCCTACACCGACTTTTGTGTAATCTGACAGCAGCGCAATGCTTCTGTCAGAATGTACATCAGTGCTGCAGCTGGTTGATCGGATATGGCTTAAGTCTCGGGCAAGGACAATGTGTAGACTTGACATTGAGGAGGAGTAGTCTCTAGCAGCATGTCTATGTAGCAATCATAAGGCTGCTATTGAGGTTAGTGTCTCAGACTCTATTATCAAAGACATCAACATAGCTGGCTTAAGTGGGAAGCAATCATTGCGGATTTTGTGAAACAAATAGAACTTGGAGAGACTGTACTGGTGTCGGGCATTGGAAATGACATGCAGAACCCCAATGTAGAATATGCCCCAGGTTCCAGTCCTGTGCTTTGCAGGCTGAGTGCTCTGTTTGGATGCACTCGCAGCCAGGGAGAAGATAACCAGCCCCAGGAGAACTTCAAGTCCACGCCTAGTATAACCAAGTCTCCTCATTAGCATATGAGGCGCCAAAAGATACGGGGACCACAGCGGGTTAACGGGGGTGTTTTTTGAGGGAAAAAATTGCCAAGTCATCACTGGGGGACGACTATAGGGTAGTATAATAATTAGATTCTAGATATCCAGGTGAAAGGTGCTCTTTAAATAAAATTTGCCACTTGAAACTTTTTAGTCTTTAAATTTTCATGAGTTTTATTGTTATGTTGACTCTAGATGCTTGTGTTGTTAATGATATATTGCTCTGTTTGATCTTCGTTTATTGCTAAGTAAATATATTAATTTACTTCTCTTTCTGTATACAGAATGGCAGAGAAAACACCACACGTGAGAGAGGAAACAAAGGCATCAGACTTTGCCGAGCCACAAGACAAAAATGATTGTCCTGGACCGTCAAACACTTCAAGCCATGTTTTTTGTCCTCATGGTCCTGAAATGTCAAGTAGAAAAGTACAGTCCATCATACAGATTAACCGCTATCAGATCCAGGCTGTGGAAACTGCACAGCAAGCCCTGGAACTCCAAGGGCTTGGCTTAGCAGTGTATGACCAAGAAGTGTTGGAGCGTGAAGTACTCCAGCAAGTTAATAATGCCGTAAATGAGGCCAATCGAGATGCACGAGTAGCTGAAGCTGAGAAAGAACAGCAAGAACTTAAGAATGAGTTGAGGTAAGAGTATGTAGACCAGGGATCAGCAACCTCTGGCTTTCCAGCTGTGGTGAAACTGCAACTGGGATTTGGAGTTTTACAGCAGCTGGAGTTTGGAGACTCCTGATATAGACTTTTGAAACACACTTGTTAAGGAACATTGTTATATTAGTGTATTTATATGCAAATTAGAAACTCATTCTAAAGGAAGAGTGACCTATCTGTAGCTTGCTGTTTTGAAATGCTTGCATATGTTTTTGTTCTCATCAAGCACTGCCTTGAAAATAAGTCTCCATACACCAGCAGGATCTGTTTAACCAGCTCCTTTCCCCTAGCTTAAACCCCCTTAACCTCTTAAGGACACATGACGTACTGGTACTTAAGGACACATGACGTACCGGTACGTCATGTGTTGTTCCGATCACTGCCGCCCCCGGCCGGCGGTGATCGGAACAAGGTGCCTGCTCAAATCATTGAGCAGGCACCTTGGCTAAATGTGCAGGTGCCCCCATGTCGGTGATCGCAACAAACCGCACGTCAATTCAGACCTGCAGTTTCCTGCGCTTTCTGCAGTTTCTGACCCACGCGGTCCCTGACCACGGGGATCAGAAACTTTATTGTGCCTAAAGTATATATGTTTCACCCCTCCCCCCCCCACCCCTGAATGATTTTATGTCCGCAGGTTGCGGGAGGCGGGCGGTGCGGCAGGCGGGATCGCGTTCCCCCACCCGCCTCCGCTTTAATAATCGTTAGTGGCCAGTGGGTATACCAGGGACACCAAGGTATAGACGGCTGACATCTGTGATGCGATGTCAGCCGTTTAACCCTTTCCATACCGTGGTCCATACGGACCGCTGTATGGAAAAGGTTAACAGCTCAGGGAGCTCCCTCCCTCTCCCATCGGGGGGCTGCTGTGCCTTTGCAGCCCCCCGATGGAGAGGGAGAGAGCCCCCAGACAGCCCCCCTCCTTACCCTTCCCCGTCTGTGCAGTTGTGGCCACAACTGAGCAGACAGAGAAGGTTCCCATGGCAACAGGACGCCTTCTGAGGCATCCTGCTGTCCATGGTGCTGAACAGATCTGTGCTAAAGGCATATATCTGTTCAGACAAAGTGTAAGTAAAGTACAGTACCCTATATAGTGTACTGTATTATACAGACATCAGACCCACTGGATCTTCAAGAACCAAGTGGGTCTGGGTAAAAAAAAGTGAAAAAAAAATGTAAAAATCAAAAACACATTTATCACTGATTAAAAATGAAAAAAAAAAAAAATTCCCTACACATGTTTGCTATCGCCGCGTCCGTAACGGCCTGATCTATAAAACGGTCATGTTACTTTACCCGAATGATGAACGCCATAAAAAAATAAATAAAATTCAACTATGATGAAATTGAAATTTTGCCCACCTCACTTCCCAAAAAGGTAATAAAATTAATCAAAAAAAGTTGCATGTACGCTGTGACGAAACCAACCTCGCCACGGTGTTTTGGAGGGGGCTGGTTGCTAGCCTCTTGCCTCAGGATTATGGCCCATACTAACTTTAAAGAAAACAGGCCGGCCGCACAGCTTAAATCTGTCTTTTGGAATTGTGTTTTATGTTATTATGCGTTCGGTTAAATTGTATGTTATGTGAGGGCACCCAGATAGCTAATATTATTGTATTCGTGTATTCTGAGTGCCATTCACCTAATGATATGCACTCAGACTTGAGCTATCTGGGGATATGTTAAATGTCTGTGTTTGCTGGGAGGGTGTGCCATTGTGTGTTTGGGTGGTGATTCCTGTCCTGTTGTCTCCACGTGTGTATTGGTGTTTTCCCTTTGTCCTGAGACATAATTGGATTGCTCCTCGGGTGTCGCCAGGCAGAGAGGAGGAAACCATGATGCATTGTGGGGATGTGTTGTGTCTGTGTATCCTGAATTTCTGCATATCTGTCCTGTGTCGCAGTCTCCATTCTGGTCCCCTAAGGGCGTGGCCACCAGATGGGGACCTGCATAAATACGGGCGGGTAGCCCTCAATAAAGTGTTCCTGTTTTATCCTTCATCATGCTGAGACTGGTGTTTGGATAACTGATCAAACTGGGGGATTGCTATACGCTGAAGATTTGCTATACTCCCCTGGCATAACTACTAGCTCTTGTAAGAGCTGTTCCTGCTCTCTGGCTGGAGGAGAGGTTCACCCACTGGAGCCTGGAGCCTGGTCGTAGGTCCAGCGTGGGTGGAGGACGGTGAGACCCCAACCAAGCTGCGGCGGTTCGTGGGGTCTGTAGGGCGTACGGTGTCAAGTGGAGTGCTTGGAGTCCTCGGAAAGCACTAGGAGCATCTATCGACGGAGGTACCCGGTCGGGGTGCTAGGAGATCCGTTAAAATTGTAACAATCAAACCGTCATCTCATCCCGCAAAAATCATACCCTACCCAAGATAATCGCCCAAAAACTGAAAAAAACTATGGCTCTTAGAATATGGAAACATTTGTTTCAAAAATGAAATCATTGTGTGAAACTTACAGAAATAAAAAAAAAAAAGTATACATATTAGGTATCGCCGTGTCCGTATCGACCAGCTCTATAAAAATATCACATGACATAACCCCTCAGGTGACCACCGTAAAAAAAAAAAAGAAACTGTGTAAAAAAGGCAATTTTTTTTGTCATCTTACGTCACAAAAAGTGTAATAACAAGCGATAAAAAAGTCATATGCACCCCAAAATAGTTCCAATCAAACCGTGAGGCCCTATTTAAGATAATCGCCCAAAAACTGAAAAAACTATGGCTCTTAGACTATGGAGACACTAAAACATTTTTTTTGTTTTAAAAATGAAATCATTGTGTAAAACTTACATAAATAAAAAAAAAATGTATACATATTATCTATCGCCGCGTCTGTGACAACCGTCTCTATAAAATTTCCACAAAAAAGCTATTTCTTGTTATATATCTGTAAAGAATAAATCAAGGCAACTGGACGTACTGTAGATTTCTTGAAAACGTTTCACTCGTTCTTCCAACGAGCTTTCTCAATTCTCAGAATTGAGAAGGCTCGTTGGAAGAACGAGTGAAACGTTTTCAAGAAATCTACAGTACGTCCAGTTGCCTTGATTTTATTCTTTACAGATATACCATGACCTGGATAAATGAGAACCTTCACAGACATATTTCTTGTTACCTTGCCGCACAGAAAGTGTAATATAGAGCAACCAAAAATCATATGTACCCTAAACTAGTACCAACAAAAATGCCACCCTATCCAGTTGTTTCTAAAATGGGATCACTTTTTTGGAGTTTCTACTCTAGGGGTGCATCAGGGGGGCTTCAAATGGGACATGGTGTCAAAAAAACCAGTCCAGCAAAATCTGCCTTCCAAAAGCCGTATGGCATTCCTTTCCTTCTGCTCCCTGCCGCGTGCCTGTACAGCAGTTTACGGCCACATATTGGGTGTTTCTGTAAACGTCAGTCAGGGCAATAAAGATAGTCTTGTTTGGCTGTTAACCCTTGCTTTGTTAGTGGAAAAATGGGTTAAAATAGAAAATTAGGCAAAAAAATGAAATTCTCAAATGTCAGCCCCATTTGCCATCAACTCTTGTGCAACACCTAAAGGGTTAACAAAGTTTGTAAAATCCAGTTTTAAATACCTTGAGGGGTGTAGTTTATAGAATGGGGTCATTTTTCGGTGGTCTCTATTATGTAAGCCTTGCAAGGTGTCTTCAGACCTGTAGTGGTCCCTAAAAATTGGGTTTTTGTAAATTTCGGAAAAATTTCAGGATTTGCTTCTAAACTTCTATGCCTTGTTACATCCCCAAAAAATAAAATATCATTGCCAAAATAATTCAAACATGAAGTAGACATATGGGGAGTGTAAAGTCATCACAATTTTTGGGGGGAATACTATGTATTACAGAAGTAGAGAAACTGAAACTTTGAAATTTGCAAACTTTTCAAAATTTTAAGTAAATTAGTTATTTTTTTCATGCATAAAAACTTATTTTTTTTACTTCATTTTTCCAGTGTCATGAAGTACAATATGTAACGAAAAAACAATCTCAGAATGGTCTGGATAAGTCAAAGCGTTTTAAAGTTATCACCACTTAGGCCTCTTTCACATGGCCGTTGCGGAAACATGTGCGGGTGCATTGCGGGAACACCCACGATTTTTCCGCGCGAGTGCAAAACATTATCATGCGTTTTGCACTCGCGTGAGAAAAATCACGCATGTTTGGTACCCAAACCTGAACTTCATAGAAGTTCAGGCTTGGGATCGTTATTCTGTAGATTATATTATTTTCCCTTATAACATGGTTATAAGGGAAAATAATAGCATTCTGAATACAGAATGCATAGTAAAATAGCGCTAGAGGGGTTAAAAAATAAATAAAAATAATTTAACTTGCCTTAGTCCAGTTGTTCGCGTAGCCAGCATCTCCTTCTGTCTTCATCTTAGCTTTGTGTAGCAACAAGGACCTTTGGTGACGTCACAGTCATCACATCATCCATCACCATGGTAAAAGATCATGTGATGACTGTAAGTGCGCGTCGCCCGCAGATCCCCCATAAGTGCGCGTCGCCCGCAGATCCCCCATAAGTGCGCGTCGCCCGCAGATCCCCCATAAGTGCGCGTCGCCCGGTCCCATAGGCGCGTCGCCGCCGGTCCCCATAAGTGCGCGTCGCCCGCCGGTCCCCCATAAGTGCGCGTCGCCCGCCGGTCCCCCATAAGTGCGCGTCGCCCGCCGGTCCCCCATAAGTGCGCGTCGCCCGCCGGTCCCCCATAAGTGCGCGTCGCCCGCCGGTCCCCCATAAGTGCGCGTCGCCCGCCGGTCCCCCATAAGTGCGCGTCGCCCGCCGGTCCCCCATAAGTGCGCGTCGCCCGCCGGTCCCCCATAAGTGCGCGTCGCCCGCCGGTCCCCCATAAGTGCGCAAAAGCTTTCCGCTTACTTTTGACAAAAAATTAAATCTTTCATGGACTCACTATGCCCCTCAGCGAATACCTTGGGGTGTCTTTCCGAAATGGGGTAATTTGTGGGGTATTTATTCTGCCCTGGCATTTTAGGGGCCCTAAAGCGTGAGAAGAAGTCTGGAATATAAATGTCTAAAAATTCTTACACATTTGGATTCCGTGAGGGGTATGGTGAGTTCATGTGAGATATATTTATTTTATTTTTTTAACAAGTTAGTGGAATATGAGACTTTGTAAGGAAAAATTTCCGCTAACTTGTGCCCCAAAAAAAATCTATGAACTCGCCATGCCCCTCAAAAGTTATCTTTTTATAGCGCTGCAGTCATTTTACAGTGTTTTTGCAGTGGTGGGGCGGACTGAACGCAAGTGTGCGCACAAGATCAGGCCCGATGGGGCGAACACTGCGTTTTTTGTAGAGCCTATAGAACATGTCCTGATTTCATGGTACTTAAGGACACAGGGCGTACCTGTACGTCCTGTGTATTTCCGATCACCACCGCACGGTGATCGGAACAAGCTGCCTGCTCAAAAACAAACAAATGTCATTCTTTGTTGACATTTTGTTGTCAACTTTCAAAGTATACATGTTAGGTATCGCCACGTCCGTATCGACCGGCTCTATAAACATATCACATGACCTAACCCCTCAGATGAACACCATAAAAAAATAAAAACTGTGCTAAATAAATAATCCAATTTTTTTTTGTCACTTTACATCACAAAAAGTACAACAGCAAGTGATCAAAAAGGCGTATGGCCACCAAAATAGTACCAATCTAACGATCGCCTCCTCCCGCAAAAAATGAGCCCCTACCTATGATCGCCCAAAAACTTAAAAAAAACTATGGCTCTCAGACTATGGAAACACTAAAACATGATCATTGTGTTAAAAAAATAAATAAAATAATAATATTATGTATCTCCGTGTCCGTGTAAACCTGCTCTATAAAAATACCACAGGATCTAACCTGTCAGATGAATTTTGTAAATAACGGTGCCACACAGCTATTTCTTGTTACCTTACCTCACAAAAAGTGTAATATAGAGCATCCGAAAATCATATGTACCCTAAACTAGTACCAACAAAACTGCCACCCTATCCCGTAGTTTCTAAAATGGGGTCACTTCTTTGGAGTTTCTACTCTAGGGGTGCATCAGTGGGGCTTCAAATGGGACATGGTGTAAAAAAAAACAATCCAGCAAAATCTGCCTTCCAAAAACCGTATGGCATTCCTTTCCTTCTGTGCCCTGCCGTGTGCCCGTACGGCAGTTTACGACCACATATGGGGTGTTTCTGTAAACTACAGAATCCGGGCCATAAATATTGAGTTTTGTTTGGCTGTTAACCCTTGCTTTGTAACTGGAAAAAAAAATATTAAAATGGAAATTTGGCAAAAAATTCTTGTGGCACACCTAAAGGGTTAACAAAGTTTGTAAACTCAGTTTTGACTACTTTGAGGGGTTTAGTTTCTAGAATGGGGTCATTTCTGGGTGGTTCAGACCTAAACTGGTCCTTTTTAAAAAGTGGGTTTTTGAAAATCTCTTCTAAATTTGCTACTAAACTTCTAAGCCTTGTAACGTCCCCAAAAAATAAAATGTTGTTCCCAAAATGTTCCAAACATGAAGTAGACATATGGGGAATGTAAAGTAATGACTATTTCTCGTACTTTTTTCCATTGGAGGACACAGACCATGGGTATAGCTTGAGGTATTAGTAGGAGGGACACTATGCAAACATAAAAGAGCTCTTCCTCCTCCTCGGGCTATACCTCCAGGCTCCACCAGGAGAAACACAGTCTTTGTTTAGTGTCTGGTGAAGGAGGTTGACACTTGTTGATTCGTCTCCTTTTTTTAAAATTTTCTTCTAGATGGGGAAGCAGGTCGGCATAGCTCCTTCCTGTTGCCCCATGGAGTTGTCACGGATGGTGTAACAGGAAACAAGAAGTTACAAATAAGGATCCGACTGGCTTGATTCGAAACTAAGGAACAAAAGGGTGACCCCTATTTAAGCCCTGAAACTCTCCCTGTCTTCTCAGTCCATTCAAAGATCTCTATGATAGAAAATTGCATGCCCTCGTGCCTCGAC
The DNA here is from genome assembly GCF_014858855.1 of Bufo gargarizans. Classification (NCBI taxonomy): domain Eukaryota; kingdom Metazoa; phylum Chordata; class Amphibia; order Anura; family Bufonidae; genus Bufo; species Bufo gargarizans. Next base: position 214,066,737 of record NC_058085.1, on the reverse strand, counting down.
TGTATGACACCTGAACACCCTATAATAGTGAGGGGACACGACCACCGACTCCCTACACTTAATACGGAAGGCGTCAGGGTCACCTAGGATCAAGCAAACAGGAAAACACAAATCAATGAACAGAGTTATCTGTAGAAGCATCAGTAGTAGCATCCAGCATGTACACACTCCAGGAAGTTGTATAAACCGCAAAGTGATGCAGTATGGGAGGGGATTTAAAGGGATGCAATCAGTGCAACTAGATGACATCTGAGAGCGGGAAACAAGATGACAAAACGAAAGCAAAACAAAAGAACCTCAAGCAGGAGGTTCTGAAGAACGTCTGTCAGAGCTTCTCTGATGTCTGGCGGTGACAGTACCCCTCCTTCTACGAGTGTACTCCGGACACTCAGAGCCCACCTTCTTTAGGATGGGACCTATGATGAGACGAGTGGCCTTAATGTGCGTCACTGGGACCCACATCCTCTCCTCAGGACCATAACCCTCCCAATGAACGAGGTACTGGAGAGAACCGCGGACAACACGAGAATCCACAATCTGAAATTCAAGATTACCATCAACCACAATCGGAGGAGGAGGCAAAGAGGAGGGTATGATGGGTTGGACATAAGGTTTTAATAGGGACTTATGAAAAACATTATGGATCTTCCAAGTCGGAGGAAGATCAAGACGGTAGGCAACAGGATTGATGACTGACAAGATTTTGTAAGGCCCAATAAACTTAGGACCCAACTTTCAGGAGGGAACCTTCAATTTGATATTATTAGCAGACAACCACACCAGATCACCAACATTCAGGTCCGGACCAGGCACACGTCTCTTATCCGCCACACGCTTATATCTCTCACTCATGCTCTTTAGATTATCCTGAATCTTTTGCCAAATAGATGACAAAGACTAGGAGAATCTCTCCTCATCAGGTAAACCATAAGACCCCTCTCCCAGAATGTCCCAAACTGCAGATGAAACCCATATGCATCAAAAAATGGAGACTTATCAGAGGACTCCTGACGACAGTTATTTAAAGCAAACTCAGCAAGGGACAAAAAAGAACACCAATCCTCCTGATTCTCTGCCACAAAACAGCGCAGATATGTCTCCAGATTCTGATTGACGCGCTCTGTCTGGCCATTCGACTGCGGGTGGAAAGCAGAAGAGAATGACAACCGAACCCCCAAGCGAGAACAGAAGGCCTTCCAGAATATGGAAACAAACTGCGTGCCCCTATCAGAGACTGTCTGAAGGAATACCATGCAATTTGACAATGTGATCAATAAATGCCTGCGCCAGCGTCTTGGCATTGGGCAACCCAGGAAAAGGAATGAAATGCGCCATTTTGCTAAAACGGTCCACCACTACCAGAATTACAGTCTTCCCCGAGGAACGAGGCAGGTCCATAATGAAATCCATGGACAGATGTGTCCAAGGACGGGAAGGAACGGGTAACGGAAGAAGAGGACCTGATGGCCGTGAATGAGGGACTTTGGCACGAGCGCAGGTCTCGCAGGCTGCCACAAAACCCTCAACTGACTTACAAAGTGCCGGCCACCAGAATCTCTGAACGATGAGATCCACTGTGGCTCTACCCCCCCCGGGTGCCCAGCAAGGACAGTATCGTGGTGCTCCTTAAAAACCTTGTGTCTTAAAGCGAGAGGCACAAACAACCTCCCAGGAGGACAAAGATCAAGAGCCTCTGCCTGGGCTGCCTGAACCTCTGCCTCCAATTCAGGATAAAGAGCAGAGGCCACCATACCTTCAGCCAAAATGGGACCCGGGTCTTCAAAATTCCCACCTCCTGGAAAACAACGTGACAGGGCATCTGCCCTCACATTCTTAACCCCAGGGCGGAACGTGATAACAAAATTTAACCTTGAAAAGAACAAAGACCATCTGGCCTGTCTATGTTGTGAGGCAATGCTCTCTGCAAAAGTCACTCCAACCATTTATTTGCCTCGCTTGCCAATCAATAGTGGGGGTATGTTTAGTGAGCCAGGGTAGCCCCAACACTAGAGGAGTTGGCAACCCGCTTAGGACGAAACATGACACATCCTCAACATGAGTATCACTCGCAATCAAACGGATATTGTGAACTATGCCCATTTCTGAGAAAGTGGAGCGGAATTAATAGCAAAAACGGGTATATCCTTTCCCAAAGTGCCTACCTGGAAACCATGTGTTATAGCAAATTGATTATCAATGAGATTGACAGCTGCTCCACTATCTACAAAAATATCTCAAAAAATGTTCTTGCTCTCTAGTGCCACCCTGGCAGGTAGGACAAAACGGGAAACTACAAGCAAACGGAAAACCTTAAATTTCCGTATCAACCTTGCCAATAGTAACAGATGGGACTTTTTTATTTTTGTTTCTTTATTATTCTAAAAAAAAAACTGCCTGAATCTCCTAGAGGGACAAGCATTTGCCAAATGAATTATACCTCCTCAACAGAAACAAACCCTCCTCTGAGAGCTGAATCTTCTATTGTCAGATGCAAGCAAACCCAGCTGCATGGGCTCCTGCTCAGAGGGGATTGAGAGAGATTGAGACCCCTGCACACTGAATGAGACCGCCGCACTGTCCATGGACTGAGTATGACAGGAAGGAGTGATCTCTCCTCTCTCTCTAAGACGCCTGTCAATACGAATGGCCTGAGACATGGCAGAGTCTAAGGAGGTAGGTCTCATGAAAGGCAAATGCATCTTTCAATCCCTCTGAAAGACCATGGCAAAATTGACTTCGAAGTGCAGCATCATTCCAACCAGTATCAGCTGCCCATCTCTGAAATTCTGAACAGTATATCTCTGCAGACTGTTTACCCTGGCATAAAAGACGTAGTCTAGCCAGAGCAATACGATCCGGATCATCATATATCTGACCCAGGGCTAAAACAAATTTCATCCACTGAATGGAGGGGCCGTGCCCCCCACCGGCAGTGAAATAGGATCTGAACGTTATCCCTGAGCAGCGAGATGATGATCCCCACCCTCCGCTCCTCATCACCAGAGGAATGGGGAAGTAGGCGAAAATGGAGTTTGCAAGCCTCTCTAAAATGAACAAAATTCTCACTACTCCCAGAGAACGTATCTGGAAGCAAGATTTTAGGCTCAGAACAAATTCCATGAACGCAAGCAGAAACGGTCACCTCAAACTGAGAGACAGTTTTCCGGAGATCTGCTACCTCCAGTGAAAGACCCTGCATGCGGCCAATCAAGGTTGAAACCGGATTCATGCTTAAGGCGGTTTTGGCGGTTTATAATGTCACGGATGGTGTAACAGAAAACAAGAAGTTTCAAATAAGGATCTGACTGGCTTGATCCGAAACTAAGGAACAAAATGGTGACCCCTATTTAAGCTCTGAAACTCTTCCTGTCTTCTCATGATAGAAAATGGCATGCCCTCGTGCCTCGACTGTATGGCACCTGAGCACCCTATAATAGTGAGGGGACACTACCACCGGCTCCCTACACTTAATACGGAAGGCGTCAGGGTCACCTAGGATCAAGCAAACAGGAAAACTCAAATCAATGAACAGTTATCTGTAGAAGCATCAGTAGTAGCATCCAGCATGTACACACTCCAGGAAGTTGTTTAAACCGCAAAGTGATGCAGTATGGGAGGGGATTTAAAGGGATGCAATCAGTGCAACTAGATGACAGCTGAGAGCGGGAAACGAGATGACAAAACAAAAGAACCTTAAGCAGGAGGTTCTGAAGAACGTCTCTCAGAGCTTCTCGGATGTCTGGCGGTGACAGGAGTGCCCGCTGCCGTCTGTTGGACGCTGCCTCCTCTTTTCCCCACCAAGAAGTCAAGTGGATCCGGGCTCGACCTGTTAGCTCCGGCTTCCCACCAGCCCCTGGGTCACCTGCTGCTGTCCTCCATCCAGAGCACTGAACTCAGGTGAGTCAGATGTCTGAAGAGGTGAGCCCTGCTGGTACTGGACAGAGGGAAAAGACTGTCCCCACCACTGACACTAAGAGGAAAACACCAAGGAGAGGACAGACAATACAGCCAAACATATAATCCCAGGTGGGCGAAGACAGCAGACCACGAAGGCCCAGCAGGGATCCGGAGGGTAGCGTTCTGGAACAACAACCATGGAACGCAGCAACACAGCTCCAGTGGGTCAGTATAGAAGTCCAGGCAGGAAGCTCTATATCTGGCAACCAGAGAAGTGGGGGAATATAAGGAGGTTGGGAGTGCTAGACAAGGAACAGCTGAGGAAAAGGAGCTACGGATCCCTGAGTGAGCAAAAAAAGGGTCGCAAAGCAAACCAAGAAAGCTACCATAAAGAAACAGCCCTATCTTTCTACATAGAGCGCACAGCCAACCGCTGCAACCTCCTGACCCCGGGTATAACTGAGTCAGGCGTGGTTCTTGACACCCTCGTGACATTTCTATTATAATGAGGCACTTGTGGCACTATACCAGCAGACAGTGTGGAGCAGCTGCCGCTGATGCACTGGCCTTTATTGGGGGCGGGTCTTCTCCGGCAGCTCCGTCCTGCGGGACTCCCCGTTTTCTTCTAAGAGCCTCCGGCTCTATAGTTATCACCTCTGGCATCATTTAACGCGCCGCAATCTTTCTCCACCGGGCGTAATTTTTTTTTTACATAAAGCGCGCGAGCAATCTCTTCCTGCCGCTATGACTCATCCTGGGGCGGAGCTTCTGCGCTTTCACTCCGGCGCCTTCCTCCGCTCCTGAGAAGCTCCGGCTGCTCTCTGCTCACTCCAGTGGTTATCAGCGCGTTGCTGGGTGGTAGGATCTTTTTAGCCTCTTGTTTTTTGCCAAAGCCTGGGGCCTCCATTAAAGCTGGCAAGACCTGTTCTCAGTTGGCCAAGACCTCTTCTCAGGTCACTATGGGGTCCTTTATGAGGTGTCTTCTGTCACTGTCTGAACTTGGTATCTGTTCCTCCTTCCCTGCCTCTGAACGAGATCATCCTCCTGTCTTTGCTCAGTTCAGCTCCCCTCCCGCCCCTGCGGAGCCAGCGGTTCTCATTTGGGCATCTGCCATGTCCAGCGCGGCCGCCGATTTGGCCTTATTCGCCAAAGCAGCCATGTCCTTTATGGAATGTATGGCAGTTTCCAATCCTGTGGCGCCAACCACTCCATCTCCTCTCTGTGGTTCCCGCAGAGCATGCCTCACTACTAAGAGGCAGCGAGCCTCGGACCTCTTGATGGCAGTTTCCTCCCTTCTGGACCGGGGGGTTGTTACCCCAGTTCCCCTAGAGGAACAGGTTTCTATTCCAACCTATTCGTGGTCCCAAAGAAGGAAGGGTCGGTGCGTCCGATCCTGGATCTAAAACTGCTCAACAAGTTTCTGCGGGTACGGAGGTTTCGAATGGAATCCCTCCGCTCCGTTATTGTTTCTCTTCTTCCAGGGGAGTTCCTCACGTCCGTGGACATCCAGGACGCCTATCTGCATGTTCCAATCGCAGAATCTCACCAACGATTCCTGCGCTTTGCAATTGGGGGTTGACACTATTTGTTTGTCGCCCTTCCTTTCGGGTTAGCGACCGCCCCTTGGGTCTTTACCAAGATCCTGGCACCGCTTCTCCGTACCAGGGGCATTCCTTTGCTGCCCTATCTGGATGATATCCTGATAAAGGCCCCCTCGCTTCCGCAGGCCGAGGACAACGTCCGGATCACTGTTCAGACTCTGGAACAGTTCGGCTGGTTGATCAATTTCCCCAAGTCCTCTCTCCTCCCATCCCAGGAGCTCTCCTCCTTGGGGATGATTTTGGATACCTCGACCGCCACAGTATTCCTGCCAGTCTCCAAGTCCTCCCAGATCCAGGGGGCAGTGTTGCATCTGCTGCGCTCTCAGTGTCTCTCCATTTGGGAGTGCATGAGGATCCTGGGTCTTATGGTAGCCTCTTTCGAGGCCGTTCCATATGCCCAGTTTCACACTCGTTTGTTGCAACAGGAGATCCTTTCCCTCTGGGACAAGACCTCTCGGGGTCTGGACGATCGTATCTGCTTGTCTCAGCAGCAGCAGCTCTTCCTTGGTGGCTGTCCCCGATGAACCTGAGGTCAGGAATATCCTTCCTCCCGTTCTCCTGGACGATCGTCACCACCGATGCCAGCCTTCTGAGGAAGAGGGGGTTCTCGGATTCAGTGATTAGAACCATGATCAAGGCGAGGAAGCCGGCTTCTTCCCGGATTTACTATCGTACCTGGAAAGCCTTCCTGATTTTTTGCGGGAACTCGGGGGTTCCCTCCCCTTCGGTTTTCCATCCCGATGGTGCTGTCATTTCTTCAGTCCGGGCTTTACATGGGGCTGTCGCTAAGCTTCCTGAAAGGTCAGGTTTCGGAGCTGGCCGTCTTTTTTTCAGTCCCTTGCTCTTATGGGTCCTGTGAGGACTTTTCTTCAGGGGTGGCACATTCGGTTCCCCCGTATGTTCCCCCTTTGCCTCCTTGGTATCTCAATTTGGTCCTGTGAGCTCTGCAGACGGCCCCCTTCGAGCCTCTGAGAAAGGTCTCCCTGACTTTTCTCACCTAAAAAGTGGTCTTCCTTGTGGCCATAACTTCCATCAGGCGTGTGTCTGGGCTGGCCGCTCTTTCCTGCCAGGAGCCTTTACTTGTTTTTCACCAGGATAAGGTGGTGCTCCGTTCGGTTCCCTCGTTTTGCCCAAGGTGGGCTCTCCCTTCCACCTTAACGAGGATCTTGTCCTGCCCTCCTTTTGTCCTTCTCCGGCAAACCACAAGGAACGCACTCTGCATTCCCTGGATGTTGTCCGGGCCCTGAAGGTGTATCTCACGGCTACTGCTTACGTCTGCCGTTCAGATTCCCTCTTTGTGATTCCCGAGGGACCTCGTAAGGGTCTGGCGGCCTCCAAGTTCATTGTGGCGCTATGGATCCGCTCGACTATCTCCGCGGCTTATCGCGGTCGTGGTAAGGTTCCCCTGTCTAGGATTACCGCTCACTCCACTAGGGCGGTGGGAGCTTCCTGGGCAAGGCGCAATCGTGCCTCTGCGTCTCAGCTGTGTAAGGCGGCCACCTGGTTGTCCTTACATACCTTTACAAAGTTTTATCAGTTGCATTCGCTGGCTTTGGCTGATGCTGTCTTTGGCCGCAGGGTTTTGGAGGCTGTGGTTCCTGTTTGACAGTTTGACGTTTTTCCTGGCGGTGCTGGTATTTTTTTCTCACCCCATGGACTGCTTTAGGACGTCCCATGGTCTGTGTCCCCTAATGGAAAAAGTACAAAAAAGGGAGATTTTTTTTGTGAAACTCACCTGTTAAATCTTTTTCTCGTCCTTTCAATTGGGGGACACAGCTCCCACCCATTCTGCCTGTTGCAGGAGGGGTCTTAGTTCAGTTCTGTTATGATTGGACCTCAGGGGCTTGGTCTAATGGCTTACATTATTTATTTTTTTCTTGTCTCCTTCTCCTACTGCTTTTGCAACGCCTGGGTTCCTCCTGGTGGAGCCTGGGGGTATAGCCCGAGGCGGAAGAGCTCTTTTATGTTTGCATAGTGTCCCTCCTAATACCTCAAGCTATACCCATGGTCTGTGTCCCCCAATGGAAAAGACGAGAAAAAGGTTTTACAGGTGAGTTTCACAAAAAATCTCATTTTTTGGAGGGATTACTATGCATTATAGAAGTAGAGAAAGTGAAACTTGGAAATTTAAGAAATTTTTAAATTTTTTATTTTTTTTTGTAAATGCATTTTCTATTAACAGCCTCAGGACCGCCGCACGCAGGATTGCGTCCTGGCGGCGGCCCGGGTTTTCCTCCTGGACGTGCCAATGCGTCCTCTCGCTAGACGCGAGATTTCGGGCAGAGCCAGCCCGCACGTGCGCAGTGCGGACCAGGAATCGTTACAGGAGAAGTTCGTCACCAGCCTGCCAGCCAATGATCATCGCTGACAGGCTGGTGACTTTTAATTTTTTTTTATAAATATAAGGTGTTAAATGTCTTCTGTGCTCCTGGTCTTAGCAGAGGAGCACACATCACAGTGAGTACACCAAACACTTCACTTAGCCCCCAGATCACCCCCCCCCCCCCCATCACCCCAATTAACCCCTTGATCACCCCTGTCAATCACTACTGAAAGGGAAAAAAGTGATCAGTGTAAACTGTCACTTTTTTTTTCCACTAGTATTGACGGTTAGGTTTTAGGATAGTTTAAGCCCCTTTGTTAGGTGTTAAGCACCCAGCCCACCGCACCGCAGTCACTGATTCGCCGATTAGCGTATCGCTAATCAGCATTGGTACTTTTATAGTATCTGTAAGTGATCAGAACTGATCAGTCAGATCTATAATAGTATTAGTGTCACCTTAGTTCGCCCTCCACCCAAAACACTGGGTGGAGGGCGATCGGTCGTCCACACGTGCGTTCACCCACGCCCGCCCCGACAACATATTTTTTATTTTATTTTTTATCACTGCGCAATCACTACACAAGCGCTGCGGCGATAAAAAGAATAAAATCAGTTTTGATAAAAAAATATCAATCGCAGCTGCTTCCTGTACTTCGCTAGCCTCCCATTTGTAAGACAGGCTTGCTTTTTTTCTTGAGTAGTCTTAGGGAATACCCCCTAAATTTAGTTGACCAAATGGCAAGTAAGAGGTATTCTTCTGAAGAGGCCTACAGGCTTCTGACCCAGTCGGATGAGGAAAAGGAACCCTCATCTGACGAATCCAGCGGGTCAGAATACGAACCTGTAGAAAGCAGTGGCAGTCTGACCCAAAGTTCGGACGATGAGGTTGAGGTCCCTGATACCACTAGGCGTACCCGGCCCCGTGTTGCTAGACCACAGGTTGCGCAGGATCCGCTTCAAGGGCAGCAGAGTGGGGCTTGCGCTGTCGGATTACATGGTAAGGCATACACCAGCAGCGCAGCCCATCCTGGACCTAGTACCAGCACTGCCGTAGAACATGGTGCAGTGGCGAGCACCAGAAGGGCAGTTGAAGCTGGTACGGTGGCAAACCCTGATTGTCAGCCCCCAACTTCAGCCGCACCAGTAGTTCCCCCTTTCACCGCCCAGTCTGGAGTTCGGGTTGAGACGGCTCAGATCGGATCGGCACTGTTTTTTTTTGTTTTTTTTTAGCTGTTCTTGACTGCGGAGCCCTTGGACTAGTCGTGGCAGAAAGAAACCGGTATGCCACTCAATTTATAGCCGCCAACCCGGGGTCAAATTTTTAAGCTCTGTGAAAGGGCCACAGGCTATACGCACAAATTTCGAGTCTGACGGTAAAGTTCAGAACCTGGAGCCGGTCGGTTGCCCTGACTAACTGGGGAGCAGTGGGAAGACAGTCTGGGACTTGGTGTCACCCTTATTTGGCAAGGGGTACCATCTTTATGTGGACAATTTCTACACAAGTGTGCCCCCTCTTCAGGCATTTGTTTATAGAACAGATTGGCTGCTGTGGCACCACGCGACCTAGTCGCCGGGGCTTCCCCCAATGGCTCGTTACCACCCGTCTTGCAAGGGGGGGAGAGGGCTGCCTTGAGTAACGAAGAACTGATTGCGGTTTAATGGAGAGACAATCGTGACGTTTACATGCTCTCCTCTATTCACTCAGACACGACAATACAAATTGAATGAGCAACCAGTGTCATTGAAAAGCCCCTCTCGGTCCACGACTATAATTTGCTCATGGGAAGGGTTTACTTCAATGACCAGATGTTGGCTCCCTATTTACTTTCCTGCAGAACCAGACGCTGGTTATAAGAAGGTGTCTGTTTATTTAATTCAATTGGCACTGTATAATAGTTTTGTTCTCTACTGTAAGGCTGGGAGAGCAACATCCTTCCTCAAATTTCAGGAAGAGATCATCGAGAAACTCCTGTATCCAGGAAGTTCCGTGGCCCCAACCACCAGTGTAGTGAGCTGTCTTCACGAGCGACATTTCCCCAATGTCGTTGCTGGTACCTCAAACCAACCGCCACCCCGAAAAAAATGTCTGTAGCAGGAGTGGAATAAGGCGTGACACCTGCTATTTCTGTCCTGACTACCCTACCTATGCTTAGGGGAGTTTTTCCGGAAGTACCACACACAGGTACACTATTGGCATAGGGATTGCGTGACACAGGACAGGCACACAGGGATCTTAGGGCCCTTTCACTCACAGCTGCTGCAAACCTCTCCTTTCACCTGGGACAAAGTGCATAATTTTCTTCGCCACATCTCTGCGTAATTTGCGCTTTGCACATTGTCCCATGGGGAAGGAGAGGTTTGTCCTATAAAGGTAAAAAAATCAAAACAAAAAAAAAAATCCCGGTAAGCAAAAAAGTTAATGTTCTGTTTCAAAAGTTCTATAAAGTTTATAAAAGTTAATGTTCTGTTCAAATGTTATATAAAGTTAATGTTAATAAATGTATTGCGTTGCGGCAATGATTTATTTATCCACATCAATTGATGTGAATGGAGAAATCGGGTTTGCCAGGGCCACGAGCTTAGTGGGCTTGGATGTTGGGCGGAGCCCCTATGTCTTGGCAGATGCCTTTCCCCTCCTTTTTTTGTTTTTTTTGTTTTTGGGGGTAGAGATTTTTTTCATCCACATTGAGCAATGCTAATGAAGAAATCTGTGCTGTTCATTTTATTTTTTCAGCCCAGAGGCTGAACGAAAAAAAAAAATATCTCGTTACCCGTATGCTCAATATAAGGAGACTAGCAGAAACTCCTAATGCTAGCCATACATGTAATGATTGCGGAGACCCTCAAATGCCAGGGCAGTACAAACACCCCACAAATGACCCCATTTTAGAAAGAAGACACCCCAAGATATTCGCTGAGGGGCATATTGAGTCCATGAAAGATTGAACTTTTTGTCCCAAGTTAACGGAAAGGGAGACTTTGTGAGAAAAAAAACTAAAAAAAATCAATTTCCGCAAACTTGTGCCAAAAAAAATCTTCTATGAACTCGCCATGCCCCTCATGGAATACCTTGGGGTGTCTTCTTTCCAAAATGGGGTCACGTGGTGTATTTATACTGCCCTGGCATTTTAGGGGCCCTAAAGCGTGAGAAGTCTGGAATCCAAATGTCTAAAAATGCCCTCCTAAACGGAATTCGGGCCCCTTTGCGCACCTAGGCCGCAAAAGAGTGTCACACATGGTATCGCCGTACTCTGTAAAAGTTGGGCAATGGGGTGTCTTTTTACATATACCCATGCTGGGTGAGAGAAATATCTATCTAAAATGACAACTTTGTATTAAAAAAAATTCTCTCACTCAGCATGGGTATATGTAAAAATACACCCCAAAATGCATTGCCCTACTTCTTCTGAGTACGGCGATACCACATGTGACCCTTTTTTTGCAGCCTAGGTGGGCAAAGGGGCCCAAATTCTAAAGAGCACCTTTAGGATATCACAGGGCATTTTTTATACGTTTGGACTCTAAACTACTTCTCACGCATTAGGGCCCCTAAAATACCAGGGCAGTATAAATACCCCACAAGTGACCCCATTTTGAAAAGAAGACACCCCAAGGTATTTCGTGAGGGGCATGGCGAGTTCATGGAAGTTTTTATTTTTTGTCACAAGTTAGTGGAATATGAGACTTTGTAAGAAAAAAAAAAAATCATAATTTTCCGCTAACTTGTGACAAAAAAATAAAAACTTCTATGAACTCACAATGCCAATCAGCGATTACCTTAGGGTGTCTACTTCCCGAAATGGGGTCATTTGTGGGGTGTTTCTACTGTCTGGACATTGTATAACCTCAGGAAACATGACGGGTGCTCAGAAAGTCAGAGCTGCTTCAAAATGCGGAAATTCACATTTTTGTACCATAGTTTGTAAACTCTTTTTTGCAAACCAATAAATGTACACTTATTGCATTTTTTTTTAATCAAAGTCATGTAGAACAATAAATTTTGAGAAAAATTCATAAAGAAATGTAGTTATATTTGAAAAATTTTACAACTGAAAGTGAAATTTATTTTTTTGCAAAAAATGTGGCAAATTTCGATTAATAACAAAAAAGTAAAAATGTCAGTAACAATGAAATACATAGTAACATAGTACATAAGGCCGAAAAAAGACATTTGTCCATCCAGTTCGGCCTGTTATCCCGCAAGTTGATCCAGAGGAAGGCAAAAAAAAAAAAAAAAAAAAAAAAAAACCCCTGTGAGGTAGAAGCCAATTTTCCCCACTTTAGGGGACTATAAACTTCCTTCCCGACTCCAATCAGGCCATCAGAATAACTCCCTGGATCAACGACCCCTCTCTAGTAGCTATAGCCTGTAATATTATTAAGCTCCAGAAATACATCCAGGCCCCTCTTGAATTCCTTTATTGTACTCACCATCACCACCTCCTCAGGCAGAGAGTTCCATATTCTCACTGCTCTTACCGTAAAGAATCCTTTTCTATGTTTGTGTACAAACCTTCTTTCCTCCAGACGCAGAGGATGTCCCCTCGTCACAGTCACAGTCCTGGGGATAAATAGCTGATGGGATAGATCTCTGTACTGACCCCTGATATATTTATACATATTAATTAGATCTCCCCTCAGTCGTCTTTTTTCTAAAGTGAATAACCCTAATTTTGATAATCTTTCAGGGTACTGTAGTTGCCCCATTCCAGTTATTACTTTAGATGCCCTCCTCTGGACCTTCTCCAGCTCTGCTATGTCTGCCTTGTTTACAGGAGCCCAGAACTGTACACAGTACTCCATGTGTGGTCTGACCAGCGATTTGTAAAGTGGTAGGACTATGTTCTTATCACGAAAATCTATGCCCCTTCTGATGCAACCCATTATCTTGTTGGCCTTGGCAGCAGCTGCCTGACACTGGTTTTTGCAGCTTAGTTTGCTGTTTATTAAAATTCCTAGATCCTTTTCCATGTCAGTGTTACCGAGTGTTTTACCATTTAGTATGTACGGGTGACTTGCTTTCCTTCCCATGTGCATAACTTTACATTTATCAGTGTTAAACCCCATCTGCCACTTATCTGCCCAAGCCTCCAATCTATCCAGATCCCTCTGTAGTAGTATACCACCAAATGAAAGCTCTATTTGTGAGAAGAAAAGGAGGTAAAATTAAGGGGTTTCTATCACCTCGTTTTGACATAATTGATCCTCTAGTGTCTGCTCTACCAAACAATGCTATTATATTACCTTTGTGTGCAGCCGTTTGCCTAAAAAACTAACTTTTATTGATATGCTAATGAGCCTCTAGGTGCTATGGGGGTGTCTTTTCAGCACCTAGAGGCTCAGTCTACCCACACAAAATACCGCCCAGCGCATCCCTCCAGCCCGCCCATCCCCTCTGGAATGCGATTCTCCCTCTGAGCCAGCGGATGAATTCTCGCGCCTACGCGTCTGTATTCGGCGCAGGCGCAGGGACTGTCTGAACGCTCCCTGCGCCAGCATCTCCACTGCGCCTGTGCCAGTGCCATCTGTTCCTTGGAGCACCCTGATGTAATCGTGGAGATGTCTGTGCAGGGAGCGGTCAGACATTCACTGCGCCTGCGCAGAATACAGACGCGCACGGCGCGAGAATTCGTCCGCTGGCTCAGAGGGAGGATCGCATTCCAGAGGTGATGGGCGGGCTGGAGTGACGCGGTGGGCGGCATTTTGTGTGAGTAGACCTAGTCTCTAGGTGCTGAAAAGACGCCCCCATAGCACCTAGAGTCTCATTAGCATATCAATAAAAGTTTGTTTTTTAGGCGAACGGATGCACAAAAAAGTTTTTATAATAGCATTGTTTGGTAGAGCAGACACTAGCCGATCGCTAGTGTCTGATAGCTATTTATGTCAAAACGAGGTGATAGAAACCCTTTAAGGGGGTTTAAGCTAGGGGAGCTGAGGTGGTTAAAATATTTTAATTTATTTTTTTCAGTCACAAAAAAATAAAAAATCTCAGAGTGGCCTGGATAAGTCAAAACATTTGAAAGTTATCACCACATAAAGATTTGCAAAAAAATGGCCTGGTCCTTTAGGTGAAAATGAGGCCAATCCCTAAGGGGTTAATAGTGGGAGAGGGGCACTACATATTGGCCCCATTCATCAATGTGTCTTTTCTTTGGTATATGACATATATATATTGTGGTTCTTTTCTTTTGTATATGTATGCCGCTGCTAATGGTTTTTAAATGTTAACTTATTTATTAATTATTTTATTAATTTCATACAAGATATCACTACATAATGTAACGCTGGTCAGATCTGCAAAAAATTGCCTGGTCCTTTAGGTGAAAATGAGCCCGGCCCATAATGGGTTAAGGGTGTGCACACTTATGCAACCATATTATACTATTTTTATATATTTTTTTCTTCCCTCTACCTAAAAGATTTTAGTTTTGTTTTTCAATTGAGTTGTACAGTTTAAAGGTGGAAAAAGTTCTGAAATGATCTATCTTTCTCATTTTTTTTACATCACAGAAACCTGACATTTTAACAGGGGTGTGTAGACTTTTTATATCCGCTGTGTGTATATATATATATATATATATATATATATATATATATATATATATATATATATATATATATATATTATAGTGAGACAGTGACAGGTCTCACTCAGGTTAGAGGCAAGGAAGGGGTGGATAGTTCGGTCCACACCCCTGTTCCACCACAGGTGAGAGAAGCTGGAGGTAATCAGCCTAGCACAAAGCACCTCCCAGAGTGTCAGAAAGGGGGGAGTGTGGTGCCTGTGGACAGAGGCCTGGAGGCTCTGTCAGTGTGGTCCAGGCCAGGAGGGCTGAGTGACCACGATTCCCCAAGAGACACTGGACTGGAGACAGTGGGCGTACTGTGCTCTGTACAGCCAGGAGGCTGTGGGACTTTGGCTCACAAAGCCGCACGTGTTCACAGGGTGTGAACAGGGACTTAGGTGAGTCAGGAATCTATTTGTTTAGTTAGAGCCTAGCCGGGCAAGTGTTTATTATTTTGTATTATTGTTTATGCGGATGTGCCGCAATAAAGCACAGTGTTTGGATCTTAAACTTGGTGTCCTGAAGATATCTGTGCGAATGACCCCCAAATAAGAGGCGATCCCTTACTATATATATATATATATATATATATATATATATATATATATATCTCTATATATCACAAAAAAACAGCAGCAGCACTTGTTGGTGAAGTAAGGTGCAAATCCTCGGACCTTAGGCAATTTGGTCATCAAGTAGTAATAGCTTCCAAAGAAGAGGCAGCACTCCCAGAGAAAAGGTGAAAAACAACCCGCTTTATTCCCTGTACAACATTTTAACTGCTCATTGCAGTCTTTCTCGTTGCACAGGGAATAAAGCGGGTCGTTTTTCACCTTTTATCTGGGAGTGCCGCCTCTTCTTTGGAAGATTATATATATTTTTTTTCTGACTTTTTTTAGTACGCGAACACCCGTTGCCCCCACACAGACGCACATATAATAAAGTTTTCCACACATGCACATATACACGAGCACACACACACACACCCATGGCCCGCCGGAGGGCCCCACATGCTAGGGATCCTGTGGCCCACCCTAGTACGAACCGCCCTAGGGTTCGTACTGGTTTCCCGGCCCACCAAATAAGCCCACCGGAGCCCTGTGCCGATGAACTTAGTTGGTGTCCCCCAGTGGACTTTGAGCCTGAGATTCCGGATTTTGCTGGCAATCCTGGAATCCAGATTCCCACAGTGGGGTTTACTGAAATTGACTTTTTTTTTTTCCCAGTAACCCACTGGTGAATCTGATGGAGCAGACGAATCTGTACGCCCAACAGTTCGTCGCTCAAAACCCAGTCTCATTTTTGGCTAGACCCGGTGGCTGGACGCCGGTCAGTGCAGCCGAGATGAGGACATTTTGGGGCCTCGTGCTGCATATGGGTCTAGTCCAAAAACCCATTGTCAGGCAATACTGGAGTGGGGACGTCCTATACCAGACCCCACTTTACAGTATGGTCATGCCACGTCCCCGGTTTGAGGCCATCCGGAAATGTCTGCATTATTCCGATAATGCAGCATGTCCCCCCCGAGGTGATCCTGCCTATGACCGTCTGTATAAGATATGGCCGGTCATCGATCACTTTGGGGCCAAATTCATGGAGACCTATGTACCTGGAAGGGAGGTCGCGGTTGAGTCTCTCATTGCATTCAAGGGGAGACTCAGTTTCCGCCAATATATTCCCACAAAGCGGGCGAGGTATGGCATGTAGCTATACAAAATTTGTGAGAGTACCTCAGGGTACACTTACAAATTTCGTGTGTACAAGGGGCGAGATTCCCGTATTCAACCCCCACAATGTCCCCCCACTCTGGGTGTTAGCGGGAAACTCGTGTGGGACCTTATGTACCCACTGCTGGATAACAGTTACCACTTGTATGTGGATAACTTTTATACCAGTATCCCCTTATTCAGGGACCGTGCGGAAAACTCAATGCGGCCTCCCTGCCTACCCCCTCCAGGTTCCTATCCCCAGGGGTGAGACCCGTGCCCTTACCAGTGGAAACCTGTTGCTGGTCAGGTATAAGGACAAGAGGGATGTCCTTATGCTGTCCACAATCCACGGTAACAGCACCACCACCATCTCTGTGCGAGGTACCGCGGCAACTGTCCTCAAGCCCGATTGTATAGTCGACTACAATCGGTATATGGGAGGAGTTGATCTCTCTGATCAAGTCCTCAAGCCATATAACGCCATGCGCAAAACCCGGGCATGGTACAAAAAAAAGTTGCAGTCTACTTGGAACAGGTTGCCATGTACAACTCTTGTACTATCCCGAAGCGCTGGCAGCACAGGGACATTCCTCCAATTCTATGAGGCAGTCCTCAAGCCCCTGATCTTTTCGGACCGGGAAAAAGCAGGCCGGAGTACCTCGGGAACTGGAGGTGCCCGGATCGTCCCTGGCCAACACTTTCCAGGTGTGGCCCCCCCATACTGGAAAGAAGGGACGGACCCCAAAAAAGCGCAGTGTGTCGCAGGAGGGGGATACGGAAGGACACCACCACTCAGTGCGACACGTGCCCTAATCATCCGGTCCTCTGCATTATCGATTGCTTCAGGGAGTATCACACTTCCATGGAGTACTACATTTTTATAATCCCCAACAGTCCACTAGAGAACATAAAAAACTATGGCTCTCAGACTTTGGAGACACGGAAACAATTTTTTTCTCCCCAAAAAAATATTAGTTTTAGTGCAGGCATCCTCAAACTGCGGCCCTCCAGATGTCGTAAAACTATAACTCCCAGCATTCCCAGACAACCTACAGTCATCAGCAGGGCATGGTGGGAATTGTAGTTTTACAACATCTGGAGGGCCGCAGTTTTAGGATGCCTGCTTAGTGTCTCCAAAGTCTGAAAGCCATACATATTGGGCATTGTCTCGTGCGTAAAAGTCGTCGCTATAAAAATAACTTTTGACCAAACGTCTTGGATGAACGGTGTTCAAAATATAAAATGAAAACAGTGCCAAAACACCAATTTTTTGGGAAAATTTCCATTTGAATCCTTTTTTCCGGTAATAAAGCAAGGGTTAACAGCCTAACAAAACTAATATTTATTGCCCTGATTCTGTAGTTTGCAGAAACACCCCATATGTGGTCGTAAATGGCTATATAGCCGCACGGCATGGGCATAGAACGAAGGGAACTCTATACGATTTCTGGAAGGCAGATTTTGATGGACTGTTTTTTTTTTTTTGGACACCATGTCCCATTAGAAGCCCCCCCTGATGTAGCCTAGACTAGAAACTCCAAAAAAGTGACCCCATCTAAGAAACTACACCCTTCAAGGTATTCAAAAGTTACTTTACAAACTATGTTAACCCTTTAGGTGTTCCACAAAACTAAATAGCGAATGTAGAAACAATTTTAGAGTTTACATTTTTTGTTACCTTGCCTCAAAAAAGAAAAAAATCATATTTACCCCTAAAATAGTCCCAAAACAACAACCACCTTATCCCGTAGTTTCCTAGATGGGGTCACTTTTATGGAGTTTCTACTCTAGGGGTGCATCAGGGGGCTTGAAAGGGTACATGGTGTAAATCAACCAGTCCAGCAAAATCTGCCTTCCAAAAACCATATGACATTCCCCCTTCTATGTCCTGCCGTTTAGCCAAATAGTAGTTTACAACCACAAATGGGGTGTTTCTGCAAACTACAGAATCAGGGCAACCTGATTGGCTGTTAACCCATTTTTTCCGGGAATAAAGTAAGGGTTAAAATGGAAAATTTTCAAAAAAGTTTAAATTTCTAAATTGTTTCTCCATCTGCCATTAACTCTTGTGGAACACCTAAAGGGTTAACAAAGTTTGTAAACCCAGTTTTGAATACCTTGAGGGGTGTACTTTCTTAGATGGAGTCACTTTTTTGAAATTTCTATTCTAGGGGTGCAACAGGGGGCTTCAAATGGGACATGGTATAAACAAAACCAGTCCTGCAAAATCTGCCTTGCAAAACCCATATGGTGTTCCCCTCCTTCTATGTGCTCCCGTTTGGCCAAACAGTAGTTTACGACCACATATGGGGTGTTTTTGCAAACTGCAGAATCAGGGCAACCCATATTGAGTTTTGTTTGGCAGTTAACCCTTGTTTTATTCCTGGAAAAAATTGATTATATTGGAAAATTTTCCAAAAAATAGAAATTTCAAAATTGTTTCTCAATCTGCCATTAACTCTTGTGGAAGACCTAAAGGGTTAATAAAGTTTGAAAAAACTGTTTTGAATACCTTGAGGGGTGTAGTTTCTAGAATGGGGTCATGAAGGTTTCTATTATCTAAGCCTCACAATATGACTTCAAACCTTGCTTCAAAAGCAATTTCAAAATTTGTTTCAAAACTTCTAAGCCTTGTAACATCCCCAAAAAATAAAATATCATTCCCAAAATGCTACAAACATGAAGTAGATATATGGGGAATGTAAAGTCATCACAATTTTTGGGGATATTACTATGTATTACAGAAGTAGAGAAACTGAAACTTTGAAATTTGCTAAGTTTTTGGTAAATGTTTTTTTTTAATGCAAAAAAATTAACTTTTTTGACCCAGTTTTAGCAGTGTCATGAAGTACAATATGTGACGAAAAAACAATCTCAGAACGGCCTTGGTAACTCAAAGCTTTTTAAAGTTATGAGCACTTAAAGTGACACTGGTCAGATTTGCAAAAAATGGCCAAGTCCGTAAGGTGAAATAGGGCTGAGTCCTTAAGGGGTTAAAGGGGCGGGGTCCTGTGGATGACACTGTTAAGAGAGCGGAGTGCTGTGGAGGTCACAGTTAAGGGGACCTTCCGCTATGGAGGTCAGTGTTAACCACTTCAGCCCCGCTAGGTGAAACCCCCTTCATGACCAGAGCACTTTTTACACTTCGGCACTACACTCCTTTCACCGTTTATCGCTCGGTCATGCAACTTACCACCCAAATGAATTTTACCTCCTTTTCTTCTCACTAATGGAGCTTTCATTTGGTGGTATTTTATTGCTGCTGACATTTTTACTTTTTTTGTTATTAATCAAAATGTAACGATTTTTTTTGCAAAAAAATGACATTTTTCACTTTCAGCTGTAAAATTTTGCAAAAAAAACGACATCCATATATAAATTTTTCGCCAAATTTATTGTTCTACATGTCTTTGATAAAAAAAAAATGTTTGGGCAAAAAAAAAATGGTTTGGGTAAAAGTTATAGCATTTACAAACTATGGTACAAAAATGTGAATATCCGCTTTTTGAAACAGCTCTGACTTTCTGAGCACCTGTCATGATTCCTGAGGTTCTACAATGCCCAGGCAGTAGAAAAACCCCACAAATGACCCCATTTCGGAAAGTAGACACCCTAAGGTATTCGCTGATGGGCATAGTGAGTTCATAGAACTTTTTATTTTTTTGTCACAAGTTAGCGGAAAATGATGATGATTTTATTTATTTATTTTTTCCTTACAAAGTCTCATATTCCACTAACTTGCGACAAAAAATAAAAAATTCTAGGAACTCGCCATGCCCCTCACGGAATACCTTGGGGTGTCTTCTTTCCAAAATGGGGTCACTTGTGGCGTAGTTATACTGCCCTGGCAATTTAGGGGCCCAAATGTGTGAGAAGAACTTTGCAATCAAAATGTGTAAAAAATGACCGGTGAAATCCGAAAGGTGCACTTTGGAATATGTGCCCCTTTGCCCACCTTGGCATCAAAAAAGTGTCACACATCTGGTATCGCCGTACTCAGGAGAAGTTGGGCAATGTGTTTTGGGGTGTCATTTTACATATACCCATGCTGGGTGAGAGAAATATCTTGGCAAAAGACAACTTTTCCCATTTTTTTATACAAAGTTTGCATTTGACCAAGATATTTTTCTCACCCAGCATGGGTATATGTAAAATGACACCCCAAAACACATTGCCCAACTTCTCCTGAGTACGGCGATACCAGATGTGTCACACTTTTTTGCTGCCAAGGTGGGCAAAGGGGCACATATTCCAAAGTGCACCTTTCGGATTTTGCAGGGCATTTTTTACACATTTTGATTGCAAAGTTCTTCTCACACATTTGGGCCCCTAAATTGCCAGGGCAGTATAACTACCCCACAAGTGACCCCATTTTGGAAAGAAGACACCCCAAGGTATTCCGTGAGGGGCATGGCGAGTTCCTAGAATTTTTTATTTTTTGTCGCAAGTTAGTGGAATATGAGACTTTGTAAGGAAAAAAGAAAAAAAAAGAAAAATCATCATTTTCCGCTAACTTGTGACAAAAAATAAAAAATTCTAGGAACTCGCCGTGCCCCTCACGGAATACCTTGGGGTGTCTTCTTTCCAAAATGGGGTCACTTGTGGCGTAGTTACACTGCCCTGGCAATTTAGGGGCCCAAATGTGTAAGAAGTACCTTGCAATCAAAATGTGTAAAAAATGGCCTGCGAAATCCGAAAGGTTCCCCTTTGCCCACCTTGGCTGCAAAAAAGTGTCACACATGTGGTATTGCCGTACTCAGGAGAAGTTGGGGAATGTGTTTTGGGGTGTCATTTTACATATACCCATGCTGGGTGAGAGAAATATCTTGGCAAAAGACAACTTTTCCCATTTTTTTATACAAAGTTGGCATTTGACCAAGATATTTTTCTCACCCAGCATGGGTATTAGTAAAATGACACCTCAAAACACATTGCCCAACTTCTCCTGAGTACGGCGATACCAGATGTGTGACACTTTTTTGCAGCCTAGATGCGCAAAGGGGCCCAAATTCCTTTTAGGAGGGCATTTTTAGACATTTGGATCCCAGACTTCTTCTCACACTTTCGGGCCCCTAAAAAGCCAGGGCAGTATAAATACCCCACATGTGACCCCACTTTGGAAAGAAGACACCCCAAGGTATTCAATGAGGGGCATGGCGAGTTCCTAGATTTTTTTTTTTTTTGCATAAGTTAGCGGATATTGATTTTTTTTTTTTTGTTTTTTTCTCACAAAGTCTCACTTTCCGCTAACTTAGGACAAAAATTTCAATCTTTCATGGACTCAATATGCCCCTCACGGAATACCTTGGGGTGTCTTCTTTCCGAAATGGGGTCACATGTGGGGTATTTATACTGCCCTGGCTTTTTAGGGGCCCTAAAGCGTGAGAAGAAGTCTGGAATATAAATGTCTAAAAATGTTTACGCATTCGGATTCCGTGAGGGGTATGGTGCGTCCATGTGAGATTTTATTTTTTGACACAAGTTAGTAGAATATGAGACTTAGTAAGAAAAAACAAAAACAAACAAAAAATTTCCGCTAACTTGTGCCAAAAAAAATGTCTAAATGGGGGGGGGTGGGGGGGTGGGGGGTGGGTGGGTGATCACCCATATAGACTCCCTGATCACCCCCCTGTCACTGATCACCCCCCCTGTAAGGCTCCATTCAGACATCCGCATGATTTTTTACGGATCCATGGATACATGGATCGGATCCACAGAACGCATGCGGACGTCTGAATGGAGCCTTACAGGGGGGTTATCAATGACAGGGGGTGAACAGGGTAATCAGGGTGATCACCCCCCTGTCACTGATCACCCCCCCTGTAAGGCTCCATTCAGACATCCGCATGATTTTTTACGGATACATGGATCGGATCCACAAAACGCATGCGGACGTCTGAATGGAGCCTTACAGGGGGGTTATCAATGACAGTGATCAGGGAGTGTATATGGGTGATCACCCCCCTGTCATTGATCACCCCCTGTAAGGCTCCATTCAGACGTCCGCATGCGTTTTGCGGATCCGATCCATGGATCCGTAAAAATCATGCGGACGTCTGAATGGAGCCTTACAGGGGGGTGATCAATGACAGGGAGTGTATATGGGTGATCACCCGCCTGTCATTGATCACCCCCCTGTAAGGCTCCATTCAGACGTCCGTATGCTTTTTGCGGATCCGATCCATGTATCCGTGGATCCGTAAAAATCATACGGACGTCTGAACGGAGCCTGACAGGGGGGTGATCAATGACAGGGGGGCGATCAGGGAGTTTATATGGGGTGATCATGGGTGATCAGGGGTTTATAAGGGGTTAATAAGTGACGGGGGGGGGGGGTGTAGTGTAGTGTGGTGTTTGGTGCTACTGTACTCACCTACCTGAGTCCTCTGGTGGTCGATCCTAACAAAAGGGACCACCAGAGGACCAGGTAGGAGGTATATTAGACGCTGTTATGAAAACAGCGTCTAATATACCTGTTAGGGGTTAAAAAATTCGGATCTCCAGCCTGCCAGCGAGCGATCGCCGCTGGCATGCTGGAGATCCACTCGCTTACCTTCCGTTCCTGTGAGCGCGCGCGTTCACAGGAAATCTCGGCTCTCGCGGGAGGACGCGTATATGCGTCCACCCAGAAGAGCAGGACCGCCGGCAGGACGCAATCCTGCGTACGGCGGTCCTAAGGTGGTTAAGGGGCAGATTGCTACAGAGGCCACGGTTAAGGGGACGGGGTGTTGTGGAAATTACTGTTAAGGATATTGGGTACTGTGGAGGTCACTAATGAAGGGGCAGGCTGCTGTGGATGACTCTGTTAAGTGGACAGGTCACAGTTAAGGGGACGGTCTGCTATGGAGGTCAGTGTTAACAGGGATATTGTCGATATCTTTTAGTGACATACACAAACATTAAATGAAATGGATGAAATATACCCGTGCAAAGCTGGGTCCTTTTGCTAGTAATATATAAAATGAATGAAACTGGCCTGGACAAAATTGATAGTCTTAACCTGTTACACAATAATTTGTAGTGGATGGCACTCCTTGTGTAGCTTTCGGTGCTCAGTGGTAATGTTCAATATAGATATGGGTAAAGACCACGACACTCGTATTTGAAATAATAAAAAATAATTAATTTGTTTGTCTATCCCAAAAATTTAATCTTATGACACTGGCCAACGTTTCGGTCTATCAGGACCTTGTTCACGGCCTAAAGTACAGCTAGATACATAGAGTTTTAGTACAAACAAAACCCATAGGGCAGACAATAAGTATGAAATGCATCAAAATATCGATAACAAATTGATATAGCGATATGTATAGTGGCGTACAATTACATATAATCATGCAGGGCAAAGGAGCTCTGTTGGACAGATAGCTACACATAGCTACATAGATATATATAGATATATCTATCTCTCGCGCTCGCTATCTCTTACGCGGCTCATCTCAATCCAGGTAGAATGAGTACAAAACCTGTATGGGGGAGCAGTGGTTAAGATGTGTAAATAGTCATATAGTAACTGGAAATGTGCAACTTGCTGCATGACTTAAAAGGCAGTACATTCAGTGCAAAACATATTGCAGGCTTAATTAGGATAATATCCAGTATGCAAGCTGCAGTATAATCCTCTTCAAGAGCATCAACATGAGGATACAAAATAACGAGCAGAACAAAGATGGCAGGAGGACTTGTGTGTCAAGCGGGAGATCAGGGTATTTAAAAGGAGCTAGAGAGAGAGACGTCGGCGCCTGCGCAATCTATCTCGAGATTGATTACGTCACTAGCACATGCGCAAAATCCCCCGGCCCTGGACTAAATGTGTCCGGAGATCAGGGCCTAATGCGCAGGTGCTAGAGGCAACAGATGTAATGCGCAGATTCGATGCATAGCAGGGAATGTACAGGGCTTATCAATAATATGAAGCTATGATTGAATGCACATAAGTTGTGAATACAAGATGCTAAAGTGCAGGCGAAATAAGGGACATAGAAACCAATAATAATGGCTCTAAACTATGTGTATATACTACCTGTTATGATGAGGCTATGGGGGTCATTTTTTCTGTGAAAAGTAAGAAGAGGAGAGTTAATTAGTGTGATCAGAGCTATATACACTCGCCTAAAGAATTATTAGGAACACCTGTTCTATTTCTCATTAATGTGATTATCTAGTCAACCAATCACATGGCAGTTGCTTCAATGCATGTAGGGTTGTGGTCCTGGACAAGACAATCTCCTGAACTCCAAACTGAATGTCAGAATGGGAAAGAAAGGTGATTGAAGCAGTTTTGAGCGTGGCATGGTTGTTGGTGCCAGACGGGCCGGTCTGAGTATTTCACATTCTGCTCAGTTACTGGGATTTTCACGCACAACCATTTCTAGGGTTTACAAAGAATGGTGTGAAAAGGGAAAAACATCCAGTATGTGGCAGTCCTGTGGGCGAAAATACCTTGTTGATGCTAGAGGTCAGAGGAGAATGTTCCGACTGATTGAAGCTGATAGAAGAGCAACGATGACTGAAATAACCACTCGTTACAACCGAGGTATGCAGCAAAGCATTTGTGAAGCCACAACACGCACAACCTTCAGGCGGATGGGCTACAACAGCAGAAAACCACACCGGGTACCACTCATCTCCACTACAAATGGGAAAAAGAGGCTACAATTTGCACAAGCTCACTAAAATTGGACTGTTGAAGACTGGAAAAATGTTCCCTGGTCTGATGAGTCTCGATTTCTGTTGAGACATTCAAATGGTAGAGTCTGAATTTGGCGTAAACAGAATGAGAACATGTATCCATCATGCCTTGTTACCACTGTGCAGGGTGGTGGTGGTGGTGTAATGGTGTGGGGGATGTTTTCTGGGCACACTTTAGGCCCCTTAGTGCCAATTGGCCATCGTTTAAATTCCACGGGCTACCTGAGCATTGTTTCTGACCATGTCCATCCCTTCATGACCACCATGTACCCATCCTCTGGCTACTTCCAGCAGGATAATGCACCATGTTACAAAGCTCGAAATAATTTCAAATTGGTTTCTTGAACATGACAATGAGTTCACTGTACTAAAATGGCCCCCACAGTCACCAGATCTCAACCCAATAGAGCATCTTTGGGATGTGGTGGAACAGGAGCTTCGTGCCCTGGATGTGCATCCCTCAAATCTCCATGAACTGCAACATGCTATCTTATCAATATGGGCCAACATTTATAAAGAATGCTGTGACGAAACCAACCTCGCCACTGGGTTTTGGAGAGGCCTGTTTAAACGCCTCTTGCCTCAGGATTATGGCCCATGCTAACTTTTAAACCCCTGAACCTATTCCAGGGAATTTTGGACAGGTTTGTTCTGACACTGATGTACCTTGACCTTGGAGTTCACCTCTAGTTTTTTTGGAAGTTGATCTGGGCGCTTTCTGCTCGTACAAGGTTGGCTACAGTCCTGTGGACCTTTTAAACTTCCGAATAATATGTGCAACTGTAGTAACAGCAACATCAAGCTGTTTGGAGATGGTCTTTTAGCCTTTACCTTTTAACATGCTTGTTTATAATTTTCTTTCTGATCTACTGACACAACTCTCCTTACCTTTGTCTGCTTTTCATTAGCTGATTTTCAGTACATTTTTATTCATCATTACTTTTGTCAGTTTCAAGTTATTTCAGTGACCATTCTGGGTTTTTCTTTCTTTAACGGAAGGGTCTGAATTTTTTTTTTCCGTGTGTATATGTATGCCATGTTTTCAATGTAGGAAAGTAAACAGAGACTGTCTATCTCCAATAAAGCAGTGGCAAAAAGGTCAGTATTTATTTTTTCTTGTCAACTCCTGCTGTTAGATGTTTTGGGGCATTCAGCTCACAGGATCAGACCTGAGAAAAGAAGGCTGTTGCGCCGCTACACATCGCTGTGTACAACTCATGGGACTCTTTGAGACTGCAATCATACATGATCGGCTGTTTGAAGTGGTCAAGCAAGTGAATGGGACGAGCAATTGTATTTATACTGCACTATGTGCAAGGAGACTTTTTAGAGGATACAGTGCCATTGCTGTAACCCCTTCAAACAGCTGATCATGGAGATGCTGGGAGTCGCAGCTTGACTGAAGGAGATATATTTCAATAAGTGCAAATATATTTAAAATCATCATATGTCAAGGTTTTTTATGCTCAAATTTTGCTAGCATGTTTTTTCTTTTTTTCTTTCGCAGTTCATGTCTTGCCTCCTTAAGGCAAATTACGAAAATCATTGACCAGCTTTCCCCACAAGCTGCAACATGTAAAGATATTTGCAGGAAACTTGACTCTGTGAAGCGACAGAAACATAACAAAGTTAGTGACTATTTTATGTGGGTTTCTGTATTCTAAGAAATATTCCCCATGTTCATGACTGTATTGTCATGTAATATTGGCTTAAAATGATTCTGTAGTCTTAACTAAATCATTTTATAACATGGACTCCCTTATGCTAATTATCAGGCCATAGCTCTCTTCTGCTCATACATCACCACTATCTGTCCTTGTTGGTATAATGCTATGCAGTTCAGTTTCTCCATGATTTGAGTCTTTGCAGAGAAGGAGGATCCTTGTAACAAACAGTAGGGATGTCACTGCTTTTAAGCTCTATCAGAGAGCTAACTGGTGAGGGCGGCGATTTGACAGCCTCTGCTTCTACCTCAGAAGCATGTAGGATGAGAATATAGTTTTTTGTTTCCAGTCTGTTAAAGGGATTGTCCAGCATTTAGCAATTGATGGTCTATTCTCAGAATAGACTATCACTAGCTGATCAACAGGGGTCCTACACTCCTGCACATTGGTGCCATAGCAACATAAGACAGGCAATATTATAGTGGATGAAGCTCACTTCTACAGTGCTGCTACCATTGGTTTCAATGGGAACAGCACTGTAGTAGCAAGTTACCTCCACTACAGTGTTGGCAGTGCTGTGTAGCACCAGTCAGGAAGTTACACCAAACAGCTAACTAGCTGTCTTGTGTAACTTCCTCACTGGTGCTACACAGCACTGCCAACACTGTAGTGGAGGTAACTTGCTACTACAGTGCTGTTCCCATTGAAACCAATGGTAGCAGCACTGTAGAAGTGAGCTTCATCCACTATAATATTGCCTGTCTTATGTTGCTATGGCACCAATGTGCAGGAGTGTAGGACCCCTGTTGATCAGCTAGTGATAGTCTATTTTAGGAATAGACCATCAATTGCTAAATGCTGGACAATCCCTTTAACAGACTGGAAACAAAAAACTATATTCTCATCCTACATGTAGGTGTGTCGGTTTGTTGGCATTGCGTTTTGTTGGCATTCCTACATTGTGTGTCACCAAGCAAGCGTTTTGGTGTCCGCCTCCAAAGCGGAATGGAGACGGAACAGAGGCAAACTGATGTATTAGGGCTAAACTGATCAGTTTTGGACCGCTTGTGAGAGCCCTGAACAGATCTCGCAAACAGAAAGCCAAAACGCCAGTGTGAAAGTAGCATTTGTTTTCCAAACACCCCCACAGCGGCACGATTGACAGGATTATCCCGCCTCCCCCAGGGACAGGAAACAATGTGGAGATCTTTAAATAGTCGCCTCCCCTTACCTGCTCCAGTGGTTCCCTGTCCCTCTGGGATTGCGCGGAGATCCTCCTGCTAGGAGAAGTGGAAGGAATTTTGTTATTTTATTTTTTTCTGCGCCTGACAAAGTTCGGGCAGAGAGCAGGGACGCGCAGTGTGGTCTTTCCTGTTCTTAGGCATAAGTCCTCCGGTGGAGGCAGCCCCGGGCAGCGTCCCGTATATAATTGCGAGAGGACGGTGGGTCGCGCGGCGAGATCTCGGGACGCCGAGTCGCGTCGGATGACTTGTTTTCCCCTGGACATTGAGCATTTGAATAAAGAGCGGGAGGGGCTTCCGACAGCAGAGCAACAGTGTCTGCACCAGAGGATTCAGACACCCGGAGATCGCTAGACCCAGCAAAGGCCAGCTCACTATTGGGAGATTGCATCTTCTTTAGCACCCGGGGCGAGGGGCTATCCCTATCACTATTGAGACCCAAAAGTGTGTTGAATCTGCTCAGCCAGTCAAAAAATGCTCCATGTGTAAAAAGGGACTACCGTCCAGATATAAGAAACCCCTTTGTGCTAAATGTCTAGAAAGGATTGTGTCTGAAGAATCCTCGTCCTTACTGGATAATATTAGACACGTTGTTAATGAGAAAGTGAGCAGCGCTGTGGTCCTTTTAAGTTGGCTTCCGCAGCTGAAAAACCTTCCACTTCTATGTCCGTCATGTCAGCACCCTCCTGAAGTTGATCTCTAAGAGGATGATTTGGATGAAGGGGAGTTACCTTTAGGATGTGATTCCGAATCCTCTGACGAGTCTGGGCGCCCCCTTTGTTCTATTGAGGACACTGATTCCCTATTAAAAACAATGAGAGTAAATTTAGAAGAGGCTAAACAACCTAAATCCGTACAGGATCTTATATTCAAAGGATTGGGAGAAAAAAGGTTTTTCCTTTACATTCAAGTATAACAAAGCTCATAAATAAGGAATAGGCTGACCTGGATAAAAGAACAGGTGTATCTAGGATCATGAAAAGGAAAGAAACCCTTTTCTGAAGAGGATACTATCCTTTGGGATAAATGCCCAAAGGTAGACGCCCCCGTAGCTAAAATGACAAAAAAAAATTGCGCTCCCTTTTGAGGACTAAGGTCTCCTAAAAGACCCTATGGATAAAAAACGTGAAGCGTTTCTAAAGAGATCCTGGGAAGCATCAATGTCCATTTTAAGACAGAGTGTGGCTTCCACTTACACGGCCAGCTCTATGGCTATCTGGATTAATCAGCTAGAGGAACATCTAATGGCAGGTACTCCAAGAGAAGACATCACCGCTTCCTTGCCTATGATTAAACAGGCAGCAAATTTTTGCGCAGATCCTCAGTTGACACTATAAAGCTGGCAGCGAAATCGGTGGCCCTTTCTAATGCCAATAGAAGAGCGATTTGGTTAAGATCATGGTCAGGAGACGCGGCATCTAAAAATAAGTTGTGCAGTATCCCCCTGTGAAGGTGATGGGATCTTTTGGATCTGTACTTGATGACGTTCTTGAGAAAGCCACTAACAAAAAAAAGGGGGTTTTCCATCAGATCCCTATAATTTTCGTCCGAAACGAAATTTCAGCTCAGCCACAAGGGGCATGCAGGACCAGAAAGAGGTTTTTCTTCCAGATGGCAGACGGGTAGAGGAAGAGGGAAAGGTTTTCTCTTCAACCCAACAAATTCTTCCCAAAAGTTTTCAAATCAATGATGCCAGAAGCAGCGTGGGAGGAAGACTAAACAGATTCTTTCCAGCTTGGGAAAACATTTCCAGGTCTCCCTGGGGTTTAGACGTGATATCAACAGGTCTAAAACTGGAGTTTTCCTCCTTACCTCTGGATGTATTCCGTGTCACCAAGGAACCAAAAACAGTTCATTCTTTACTCAGAGACCAAATAAGGATTCTGCTACAAAAAGAGACCATTGTTCCAGTTCCCCCAGCAGAAGAGACAACAGGATTTTATTCTCTAGTATTTTTAGTACAGAAACCAAACGGCTCATTCAGAGCAATAATAAACCTAAAGGGCCTAAATCGTTTCCTCCATTACAAACATTTCAAAATGGAAACAATAAAATCCACCATAAATCTATTAAGCAGAGACTTTCATGGCAACCCTGGATTTAACCGACGCGTACTATCACATTCCAATTTACAGCGCTCACCAAAAGTATCTAAGATTCACAATTCACGGGGAAGGAATACTACATTTTCAGTTTCAGGTCCTTCCGTTTAGCCTAACTTCCGCACCAAGGGTCTTTTCAAAAGTAATGTCAGAAGCAGTAGCAGATTTACTTCAAAAAGGGATTTTGGTCGTCCCCTACTTGGACGATTTTCTTATTGCTGTCGAGTCAAAGAAGATCCTGGAGGAACAACTGATTATTATGCGTCAGGATCTAGAAAAATTAGGATGGATGATTAATCCAGAAAAATCTAATCTTCATCCCAAAAAAAAGATATTTTTAGGAATGTTATTGGATTCAGAGCTTATGAAGACCTTCCTGCCAGTAGAGAAGTGGTTAAAAATCATCCAGGAGATGTCTCTATTTTGCAGCAGGAAAAAAGTATCCATTCGAATAATAATGAAGCTATTGGGTCTCATGTCTTCCTCAATTCCAGATGTAAAGCGGGTACAGGCACATTCTTGGACTCTTCAAGCATTCATGCTAAGAAATTGGGACAAACTCATATCCTGCTTAGAGAAGAAAGTAAAATTGCCCCAGTATGTAAGAAATTCGCTAGATTGGTGGCAGAACAGGAGAAATCTTTGCAGAGAGGTACCTTGGCGACAGACAAATATAACAATGACAAACGCCAACAGAAACTGCTGGGGGGCTCATTCAGACGATACAGGGAACATGGCAGAAAAACCTAAGTTTAGCCTCTTTCAACCTGAGAGAATTGTCAGCGGTTTGGGAAGCCCTGAAAGCACTTCAACCAGAAATAGAGGGAAAAGAAATAAAAATTTTATCAGACATCACGAAAGTCACTTACTTGAACAAGCAGGGAGGTAAAAGAAGCCCAGCCCAAAAGATATTCCGATGGGCAGAGAGAAATATACACTCTATCACAGCAGTACACATAAGTGAAAAAGAGAACAAAATTGCAGACTTCTTAAGCAGAGATACCCTGAAAGAAGGAGAGTGGAGTCTAAAACCACAAAGGGACTCTCTGAAGCAGTAATCTCTACTATACTATCACGTCAAAAATTTATAATAGAATCTGGAGGGCCTTTCAAAAATTTACAGAAGGGAACACTGGGGTTCCCTTTATGATGCCTAATATCTTAGATTTCCTACAGAGCAGTTTGGATAAGGGTTTAAGAGTTAGCACCATTAAGGTCCAGGTCTCGGCCCTCAGTGCTTATTTAGATACTAGACTTGCAGAAGTAGATCTCATTAAAAGGTTTATTAAAGGGGCCCGTAGAAAGGAACCTATGGGTAGAGCCACTGTCCCTCCCTGGGATTTAACTTTAACTTTAGTGTTATCCACTTTAATTGAGTCCCCATTTGAACCTCTGCCAGAGATTGTTTTTAATGTTAGCATTTTTAAAGAAGTCTTTTTAGTTGCAATTACTACAGCTAGAAGGATAGGGGAGATGCAGGCTTTTTCATGCAGACCACCATATTTAACGATTAGAGACAATAGAATAGTGCTAAAACACTCTCCCTCCTTTTTACCAAAGGTTGTGTCAAAATTCCACTGTTTGCAGGAAGCATCTCTGCCTTCCTTTTGGATCACCAACAGGCGGTCAGGAGCAAAGGCGGTTTCACAATTTGGACGTTCGGGGATCAGTGTTGACCTATCTTAAGACCATAGAGTTTAGGAAGACAGACAGACTTTTTGTCCAGTTTGCAGGGACAAACAGAAGAAAAGCCGAAAGCAAAACTACCATAAGCAGATGGATCAGAACGATAATCCTGTTTTGTTTATGATCTGAAAGATTTCTCCCCCAGAAGGGTTAAAAGCTCATTCAACGTGATCAGTCACCGCTTCATGGGCTGAGTCAGCTGATGTCCCTCTGGAACAGATTTGCCAGGCAGCCACGTGGTCTTCGCCTTCAACTTTCTTTAGACATGATCAGTTAGACGTACTAAAAAAATAAGGACCTGTCCTTCTCTCGCCGAGTGTTATCTGCGGTTGTCCCTCCCTAGACTTTAATTTCTCTAGTATTCCTCCTGTCGATTGTGCCGCTGTGGGGGCGTTTGGAAAGATTTAACTTACTTACCGGTAATTGGTTTTTTCTCTAGCCCCCACAGCGGCACGGGGAAATTCCTCCCACATTATGTTGTTTCTGAAGAAATTTTTTGTTGTCTGAGTGTAATTTGTTGTTTCATTAGAGATAAATATGTTGCATCCATTTCATTTTCTCGGTTATTTACTGGAGCAGGTAACGGGAGGGGACTATTTAAAGATCTCCACGTTGTTTCCTGTCCCTGGGGGAGGCGGGATAATCCTGTCAATCGTGCCGCTGTGGGGGCTAGAGGAAAAAACAATTACTGGTAAGTAATTGAAATCTTTACCGCATAGTGAATGCCAAAAAGAAAAAAATTACTGTGGTGGAATTGCATTTTATTTTTAATTTTTTCCAATTCCAACCGATTTGAAAAAAAAAAAAAAATTCCCCACTACATCCTATGTATGCAATTAAAAAGTACAACTTGTCCCGCAAAAAAGAAGCCCTCATACGGATATATGAATGGAAAAAAAAAGTTATAGGACTGGGAATGAAAAATGAAACCGTAAAAACAGAAAATTCTCACATTAGGAAAGGGTTAATATGCATATCCCTGAGAACCCCTTTAACCACCTCCCGACCGCTGTACGCGTATATGCGTCCGGGAGGTGGTTGCTTTATTCCTCCTGGACGCATATACGCGTCTTCTCGCGAGACGCGAGATTTCCTGTGAACGCGCGCGCACAGGCGTGCGCGCTCACAGGAACGGAAGGTAAGCGAGTGGATAGGCTGGAGATCCGAATTTTTTAACCCCTAACAGGTATATTAGACGCTGTTTTCATAACAGCGTCTAATATACCTCCTACCTGGTCCTCTGGTGGTCCCTTTTGTTAGGATCGACCACCAGAGGACTCAGGTAGGTCAGTACAGTCGCACCAAACACCACACTACACTACACCCCCCCCCCCCCCGTCACTTATTAACCCCTTATAAACCCCTGATCACCCATGATCACCCCATATAAACTCCCTGATCACCCCCCTGTCATTGATCACCGCCCTGTCATTGATCACCGCCCTGTCAGGCTCCGTTCAGACGTCCGTATGATTTTTACGGATACATGGATCGGATCCGCAAAAAGCATACGGACGTCTGAATGGAGCCTTACAGGGGGGTGATCAATGACAGGCGGGTGATCACCCATATACACTCCCTGATCACCCCCTGTCATTGATCACCCCCCTGTCATTGATCACCCCCCTGTAAGGCTCCATTCAGACGTCCGCATGATTTTTACGGATCCGATCCATGTATCCATGGATCCGTAAAAATCATGCGGACGTCTGAATGGAGCCTTACAGGGGGGTGATCACCCTGATCACCCCCTGTCATTGATAACCCCCCCTGTAAGGCTCCATTCAGACGTCCGCATGCGTTTTGTGGATCCGATCCATGGATCCGTAAAAAATCATGCGGATGTCTGAATGGAGCCTTACAGGGGGGGTGATCACCCTGATCACCCCCTGTCATTGATAACCACCCTGTAAGGCTCCATTCAGACGTCTGCATGCGTTTTGTGGATCCGATCCATGGATCCGTAAAAAATCATGCGGATGTCTGAATGGAACCTTACAGGGGGGGTGATCATTGACAGGGGGGTGATCACCCTGATCATCCCCTGTCATTGATAACCCCCCTGTAAGGCTCCATTCAGACGTCCGCATGCGTTTTGTGGATCCGATCCATGTATCCATGGATCCGTAAAAAATCATGCGGATGTCTGAATGGAGCCTTACAGGGGGGGGTGATCAGTGACAGGGAGGGTGATCATTGACAGGGGGGTGATCACCCTGATCATCCCCTGTCATTGATAACCCCCCTGTAAGGCTCCATTCAGACGTCCGCATGCGTTTTGTGGATCCGATCCATGTATCCATGGATCCGTAAAAATCATGCGTATGTCTGAATGGAGCCTTACAGGGGGGTGATGAGTCTATATGGGTGATCACCCCCCTGTCATTGATCACCCCCCCCCTTGATCACCCCCCCTGGTAAGGCTCCATTCAGACATTTTTTTGGGCACAAGTTAGCGGAAATTTTTTGTTTGTTTTTGTTTTTTCTTACAAAGTCTCATATTCTACTAACTTGTGTCAAAAAATAAAATCTCACATGGACGCACCATACCCCTCACGGAATCCAAATGCGTAAACATTTTTAGACATTTATATTCCAGACTTCTTCTCACGCTTTAGGGCCCCTAAAAAGCCAGGGCAGTATAAATACCCCACATGTGACCCCATTTCGGAAAGAAGACACCCCAAGGTATTCCGTGAGGGGCATATTGAGTCCAAGAAAGATTGAAATTTTTGTCCTAAGTTAGCGGAAAGTGAGACTTTGTGAGAAAAAAACAAAAAAAATCAATATCCGCTAACTTATGCAAAAAAAATATATAATTCTAGGAACTCGCCATGCCCCTCATTGAATACCTTGGGGTGTCTTCTTTCCAAAGTGGGGTCACATGTGGGGTATTTATACTGCCCTGGCTTTTTAGGGGCCCGAAAGTGTGAGAAGAAGTCTGGGATCCAAATGTCTAAAAATGCCCTCCTAAAAGGAATTTGGGCCCCTTTGCGCATCTAGGCTGCAAAAAAGTGTCACACATCTGGTATCGCCGTACTCAGGAGAAGTTGGGGAATGTGTTTTGGGGTGTCATTTTACATATACCCATGCTGGGTGAGAAAAATATCTTGGTCAAATGCCAACTTTGTATAAAAAAATAGGAAAAGTTGTCTTTTGCCAAGATATTTCTCTCACCCAGCATGGGTATATGTAAAATGACCCCCCAAAACACATTGCCCAACTTCTCCTGAGTACGGCGATACCACATGTGTGACACTTTTTTGCAGCCAAGGTGGGCAAAGGGCCACCTTTCGGATTTCGCAGGCCATTTTTTACACATTTTGATTGCAAGGTGGTACTTACACATTTGGGCCCCTAAATTGCCAGGGCAGTATAACTATGCCACAAGTGACCCCATTTTTGAAAGAATGCACCCCAAGGTACTCCGTGGGGGGCACGGCGAGTTCCTAGAATTTTTTATTTTTTGTCACAATTTAGCGGAAAATGATGATTTTTCTTTTTTTTTTTCTTTTTTCCTTACAAAGTCTCATATTACACTAACTTGCGACAAAAAATAAAAAATTCTAGGAACTCGCCATGCCCCTCACGGAATACCTTGGGGTGTCTTCTTTCCAAAATGGGGTCACTTGTGGGGTAGTTATACTGCCCTGGCAATTTAGGGGCCCAAATGTGTGAGAAGAACTTTGCAATCAAAATGTGTAAAAAATGACCGGTGAAATCCAAAAGGTGCACTTTGGAATATGCGCCCCTTTGCCCACCTTGGCAGCAAAAAAGTGTGACACATCTGGTATCGCCGTACTCAGGAGAAGTTGGGGAATGTGTTTTGGGGTGTCATTTTACATATACCCATGCTGGGTGAGAAAAATATCTTGGTCAAATGCCAACTTTGTATAAAAAAAATGGGAAAAGTTGTCTTTTGCCAAGATATTTCTCTCATCCAGCATGGGTATATGTAAAATGACACCCCAAAACACATTCCCCAACTTCTCCTGAGTACGGCGATACCAGATGTGTCACACTTTTTTGCTGCCAAGGTGGGCAAAGGGGCGCATATTCCAAAGTGCACCTTTTGGATTTCACCGGTCATTTTTTACACATTTTGATTGCAAAGTTCTTCTCACACATTTGGGCCCCTAAATTGCCAGGGCAGTATAACTACCCCACAAGTGACCCCATTTTGGAAAGAAGACACCCCAAGGTATTCTGTGAGGGGCATGGTGAGTTCCTAGAATTTTTTATTTTTTGTCGCAAGTTAGTGGAATATGAGACTTTGTAAGAAAAAATAAATAAAATCATCATTTTCCGCTAACTTGTGACAAAAAATAAAAAGTTCTATGAACTCACTATGCCCATCAGCGAATACCTTAGGGTGTCTACTTTCCGAAATGGGGTCATTTGTGGGGTTTTTCTACTGTTTGGGCATTGTAGAACCTCAGGAAACATGACAGGTGCTCAGAAAGTCAGAGCTGTTTCAAAAAGCGGAAATTCACATTTTTGTACCATAGTTTGTAAATGCTATAACTTTTACCCAAACCATTTTTTTTTTTTGCCCAAACATTTTTTTTTTATCAAAGACATGTAGAACAATAAATTTGGCGAAAAATTTATATATGGATGTCGTTTTTTTTGCAAAATTTTACAGCTGAAAGTGAAAAATGTCATTTTTTTGCAAAAAAATCGTTACATTTTGATTAATAACAAAAAAAGTAAAAATGCCAGCAGCAATGTAATACCACCAAATGAAAGCTCTATTAGTGAGAAGAAAAGGAGGTAAAATTCATTTGTATGGTAAGTTGCATGACCGAGCGATAAACGGTGAAAGTAGTGTAGTGCTGAAGTGTAAAAAGTGCTCTGGTCATGAAGGGGGTTTCACCTAGCGGGGCTGAAGTGGTTAAGAACCTGTGAGTCTTTAGACTTGGAGGACCTTTCACTAGAATAAAAATTCTAAACTAAGCATACAGACATGGAGAGTGGCGCCCAGGGATCTCCCTGCACTTACTGTTAAACCTGGGCGCCGCTCCGTTCTCCCGGTATAGCCTCCGGTATCTTCATATGTTCGGCTCCACCCAGTTGAGCCTGCCGGCGTCTCCTTCTCCCAATCTGTAGCGCTGGCCAATCACAACGCTCAGCTCATAGCCTGAGAGGTTTTTTTTTTCTCTCGGGCTATGAGCTGAGCGCTTCGATTGGCCAGCGCTATAGCATGGGAGAAGGAGATGCCGGCAGGTTCCACTGGGTGGAACCAAACATATGATACCGAAGGCTATACCGGGAGAACGGAGCAGCGCCCAGGTATAACAGTAAGTGCAGGGAGATCCCTGAGCGCCGCTCTAAATATCTGTATGCTTAGTTTAGATTTTTTTTTATTCTAGTGAAACGTCCTCTTTAACTCTTCTGCATTGTTTCCTAACTGCATTTCTTAGGATACATGCACACATGAAAAAACGTCTGTTAAAAACGGTCACTCGGTTTTTCATGGCCATTTTTTAACCATATACGCATGCTTTTTCTGGCCGTCTGTCCATTTTTAATGGCCATTTTGCATCCATTTTTCACAGACGTGAAAACTTTTTTTTTTTTTTCCTCATATAAAAATCCCAACCCCTGCAGTGCCCTCGGTACACATAATGGTCCCCATAGTGGCCCCCAAATGGAATGTTTCCTTTTAGCAATAAAGAAAAAGAAAAAAAAATCATCCACCTGCATGGTGATGTCCTCATACTGAGCGCAGGTCCTTTTCAATAAAGAGAGAAGCGTCTGCCTCTGCATTTGCAAGTAGATAAGGGTGTGTTTTTTTTTTTTTATCCCTAAAAGGCCACATTGCCCTAATGTACCCATTTCTAGTTTACTTTCACACTAGCGTTATTCTTTTCCGGTATTGAAATCCGATAAAGGGTCTCAATACCAGAAAAAAACAGTTTTGTCCTAATGCATTCTGAATGGAAAGTAATCTGTTCAGCATGCATCAGGATGTCTTCCGTTCTGTACAGTATTTGACCGGACAAAATACTGCAGCTTGCGGATCAGTCTAACAGATCCCGAAAAAAAGATATCAGTTTGCATACGGCAACGGAACTGCCTGCTGGATTCTAACAACGCTAGTGTGAAAGTAGCCTTAATAACCGTTAAGACAGGTGCACTCCTGTCTAAGCGGCCGTTAACAAGGGTCCCATTGATTTCAAAGGGGTTTGTCTGGCCATGAAAATGGCCAAAAATAGGAAATGTCCTATTTTTGGATGGCTGTTAAACTGCCATGTGAATAGCCCCATAGACTTTCATTGTTGCTAAAAAATACATGCCCTGAAATTGCTTATTCTATCGACATGCATCCGAGTTATTTTATTTTTTATTTACTCCCTAAATGTATTGAAGAATTCCAGACAACTATTCTTTCAGCCATAATTGCTTATGTTTTACCTTCTTAGGAACAGCAACTGAAAAAAATCAAGGCTAAGCAGAGACGTCTAAGAGCAGCACTGGGTGGCAACTCAGAGCAGAGTGATCCTGAACAGCAGCAGTTAGATAATCTTGAAGATGGTGAGTCCTCAACATATACTCATGTTTTCTTGATGAAAACCTGTAACAATTTCGATTATGTATTTATTTCATTAGATGTGTTGCCCACATCTTTGGGCAGTATGTTGATGCCGTCTCAAGATAATGAATGGGAAGAGCTCATCCGCACAGGGCAGATGACACCCTTTGGCACCAAGATACCCCCAAAAGAGGAAACTAAACCAAGGAAGTTAATGCTAAATGAGACATCAGATTTTGAGAAATACCTTGCTGATCAAGCACAAATGGCAGTACAGAGGAAACGTCCCTTTATTCTTAAAAAAGATAAAAGAAAAATGAGACCAGAAGCTACGAAGAAGGATGATAGTGCTAAGAAATCAGTAAATGACTTGACATCCATTCCATCTGCTGAGAAAAGGTTGAAGAAAAGAATTAGAAAATTACAGAGCAACGCTTTGCAAACTCACTTCAGGACAGGAATACTATGTAAAAAAATAGATTACTTGTCCCCACAAGGCAGTCTAGGAGATAACAGTGAGGGGTCTGTTTATTCACCCGATGAAAGAGAGCAGAGCATGGAGGACGATGTGGATGACGACATGATGCAGAATAGCTCTTGCTCTGACTATGAATTAAAGCCTCTGCTGCAAAAACAAATTAAAAAACGGCCTCAGGATTGGGGTATCGATACAGAGTTCCTCCCAAGTTCTGATGAAGATGCAGGAGAAACTCTTCGCTCATTATCAAAGGGTAGACGATGTAGAGATGATGGGGATGTCAAGGTGTACAAGCATCGAATACGGTAAGTTGCCTTCTTGGTTTGTTATGCACATTAATCAACACTCCACAAAAAAAAAAAAAAAAAAGCTAATTAATAATACTTTTGTTTTTGAAAGAATTATATGAACCTTGTTACGGTCAGTATTGAAATGTATTTCAGGTTTACTGTGTTTTTCTTAATGTGATATGACTACAGTGGTCAGATTTTATACTGTTGTAAATCATTTTTTATTTTTATTTTTTGTTAAATCTTGGGATTGCTTTTTCTCGCTCATATCATTGGGGACACAGGACTGTGGGTATAGCTGATGCTGCCGCTAGGAGGCGACACTAGGCTAAAAAGTACTGGACCCATCGAGGGAGGGTGAACAAAAGAGGAGGAAGATGGGGTGAGTAGGTCAGATTGGGTGAGTATTCCTGTGTTCCCCCTATTCCCCACTGCCCGCTCCCCTCCTTCCCTCCCTGGTGCCCAAATGTCCTCGCCCCATTGGGATTAGGGGGTTCCGGCCAGCCACCCCTCTAATTTATTCCCTATTTGGGCCTACCTCGGTCGGCAGCCTTCCAAGTCCCCTTTTACCTTCTCCCCACGGCTCGTTCAACCAGGGCGGTGGGCGCTTCTTGGGCCGTTTCCACCAGGCTTCCGCTCTACAGTTGTATAAAGCTGCAATCTGGTCTTCCTTGCACACGTTCACCAAGTTCTACCAGATGCATACTGTATTTTTCGGCAGACACCACTCTGGGCCGCAAGGTCTTGCAGGCTGCGGTGTCTTAGACTCCTGCAGCTGTGACTTCCATGGGAGTGTGGTTTCTCCCTACCCGTGGACTGCTTTGGGACGTCCCACGGTCCTCTGTCCCCAATGATATGAGCGAGAAAACTAGATTTTTGTGGACTCTCCTGTAAAATTTATTTCTTGCTGAGTTCATTGAGGGACACAGATCCCACCTGTTTTTGTTTCTAATTTTGCAGCAAGTGACGGCAGTTGATTAACTGGTAGGGTCCTCAGTTTTGGGTTCGGACCCATATTATGTTTTATTTATTTCTGATTTATTTTCCTCCTACTGCTTGTGCACAAACTGATATGCTCTCTCCAGGCTGGAGGGTATATAGCAGGTGGGAGGGGCTAATACTTTTTAGCCTAGTGTCTCCTAGCGGCAGCAGCTATACCCACGGTCCTGTGTCCCCCCAATGAACTCAGCGAGAAAGAGATTTTACAGGTGTGTCCACAAAAATCTTGTTTATCATTTTGTCAAATATTTGTATCCCCATTAGCCAATAGATGGCATAAAAATGATGACTGACTTTTAACATGTAGTTTAAATTGCAATTTTTACAGTTTCCAGTTTTTGTTTTTTTTTGTCAGGCAGTACCTTAAACAGCAAGCCAAGGAGAAAGAGCAACGTGGTATGGCAGAGGAGTCTGAGGACAGCGATATGCAATTTGATGAGGGTTTCTGCATACCAGGGTCTCTCTGGAAAAAGTTGTACAAGTAAGTACTAATGTTTCCTCTCTGGCTGAACATTATGCACTTTTTATTTTTATTTTATTTGTTTTTTTTGTGAATGGCCTACCTGCAAAGTGATGGAATAAAGCTGTAGTACACTGCCTGTCCCCAAAAAAAGTCGCCACCTGGATTTAACTAAGCAAATAGGTATGAGCCTTCTATTGGATAATTACTGCATGGGTGATTCTTTCAGCTGGCAATAAGTTATTTAACCCCAACTAGTGCAACGAGTTGCTTCTTATTTCTTAAACAACCATGTTGAAAGACACATCTCGTGGTCGTGGAAAAGATGTTAGTCTGTTTGAGAAGGGTCAAATCATTGGCATGCATCAAGCAGAGGAGACATCTAAGGAGATTGCAGAAACTACTAAAATTGGGTTACGAAACTGTCCAACGCATTATTAAAAAACTGGAAGGATAGTGGGGACCCATCGTATTTGAGGAAGAAATATGGCAGGGAAAAAAATTCTGAATGATCGTGATTGGCGATCACTTAAACGTTTGGTGAAATCGAATCGAAGAAAAACGGTAAAACTCAGGGCTATGTTTAATAGTGAAAGTAAGAGCATTTCCACATGCACAATGCGAAGGGAACTCAAGGGATTGGGACTGAACAGCTGTGTAGCAATAATGAAACCACTAATCGGTAAGGCAAACCAGAAAAAAAGGCTTCAATGTGCTAGGGAGCATAAAGATTGGACTCTGGAGCAATGGAAGAAGGTCATGTGGTCTGAGTCCAGATTTACCCTGTTCCAGAGTAATGGGTGTATCGGGGTAAGAAGAGAGGCAGATAAAGTGATGCACCAAGCCTGTGGTGTCAGTGCTATGATCTGGGGTTGCTGCGGTTGGTCAGGTTAGGTTCAGCAACAGTATGTGCTCCAAGAATGAGGTCAGCTGACTACATGAATATACTGAATGACCATGTTATTCCATCAATGGATTTTTTCTTCCCTGATGGCACAGGCATATTCCAAGATGACGACAGTGCCAGGATTCATCGGGCTCAAATTGTGAAAAAATGGTTTAGGGAGCACGAGGCATCATTTTCACACATGGAT
The DNA here is from genome assembly GCF_014858855.1 of Bufo gargarizans. Classification (NCBI taxonomy): domain Eukaryota; kingdom Metazoa; phylum Chordata; class Amphibia; order Anura; family Bufonidae; genus Bufo; species Bufo gargarizans. The sequence continues at coordinate 214,025,401 of NC_058085.1, read as the reverse complement.
TGGCCACCACAGAGTCCAGACCTTAATCCCATTGAGAATCTTTGGGATGTGCTGGAGAAGGCTTTGCGCAGCAGTCAAACTCTACCATCATCAATGCAAGTTCTTGGTGAAAAATGAATGTAACACTGGATGGAAGGAAATCCTGTGACATTGCAGAAGCTTATTGAAACAATGCCACAGTGAATCCGTGCCGTAATCAAAGCTAAAGGCTTTTATTTTTATTTTTTTTGTGACATGCAGTGTAAATTGTCAAGCATTTTGTAATGGCTTGAGTTTGTCTGCTTTATGTATACACAGAGGGAGACCAAGGTTCTGCCATTTAACACTAAAAGTATACAGTGACGAAAAAATCCATCACAGCTAGTGTTATGCTTGCAAGACACTTTAAATACTTGTGTGATAGAGTGCCAGCTACACATGTTTGCTTATTAATAGGAAGATTATAACTTACGAGACATAAACAAGTCCAACTCCTTAAATGTGAAAGCAATATTCTAGAAGGACTTTATAGATTTGCCTGTGATGCAGCATTGTTTATTAATGGTTAGCACATGTTTTATTCATCTTAACATTTACCATCTTTGTCTTTATCTGTCCTCTAACAATTTCATGCACTGCAGCATAGTTTGAAAACTGCTGTAGTACTTCTATTCCAGATCATCCTCATTAGTAAAGGTCTCTTTAGAAGGGACAATTTAGGAGGCTATTGTCGGGAGGGAAGCATTCCTTCCCTGCACATCAGTGGAAGACACCACTGCACGTACATCTGGTGATTTCCTCCACATTATGGGGAGGAGCGATTGGAAATGCCATTGATCGTCCCCATACAGACTCAGTTTGCCAGCAGCAGACTTGTGTTTAGACAGCACAATCTGCTGCTGGCAAACACCCATTGGCAAGAATACCCCTGAGTCGTTGGCTGCTATGTACATAAAAAGAGAAACTAATGGTGTGGCCACCATCCCCCCCCCCTGCTTAAACCCTATTAAGAACCTTTGGAGCATCCTCAAACAAAAGATCTATGAGTGTAGGAGGCAGTTCACATCAAAACAGCAGCTCTGGGAGGCTATTCTGACACCCTGCAAAGAAATTATTATTGAAGGGGGGGGGGGGGGGGGGGGGGAGCCTGCATGCAGCCGTGCTGAATGGCCGTGTGAGGACAGAGCTCCGTTGTAAAAGTGCCCTTACAGCCTGGATTTCAGCGTGATTCGGCCTAACTATGGTGAAGATTGGAGGATCTAAAGCAGGGGAATCCGCCGCTCAAGCGAAACCTGCAATAACAAGCGGCGATATGGACAAGTTTATAAAAAAAAGCTGACGCTACATACGCCAGCAGAGAAGCTAAGATGACGCCGGCGTCTCCACATGCGGCCAGCAGAAAACAAGGAGAAGCGTTCCTCGGCGCACAAGGAGGTGAGGATGACTCTGACACCCTCCCGATCTTACCTCAGAGACACTCTGACTGCTTCGCTGGCATCTGCGCTGGAACCAATTAGTACTGATATCGGCGCGATAAAACAGGATGTTCGCCATATAGGCCGCAGAGTGGAAGCTCTGGAAGAGACACAAATAGCCCTTTTAGACCATCAAACGGCAGTGGCACAAAAGCTGCAAGCGGTACAATTGAATCTGAACACGATCTATAGCTCCTTAGAAGATCAGGAGAACAGAGGCCGCCGCAACAACCTTCGCTTTAGAGGGATACCTGAAACGGTTGCCCAGGGAGATATCCCTAACACTATTGTACAAATATGCTCTTCCTTGTTGGGCCCTGATTCAGTTCATGAGATTTTGCTAGAAAGAGCTCACAGAGCCTTGAAACCCAAGCCTGTCCCCCCAGCACCACCTAGAGATGTCATCTGCAAATTTTTAAGCTTCCCAGTAAAAGAAGCGGTGCTTAATAAAGCCAGAGATATGCAAGTGGTGCAGTGGGATGGCCATGAGATCCTTGTCTTTCAGGACTTAGCTCAATCTACACTGAGGAAAAGGAGAACTCTTAAGCCATTAACAGATTGGCTCAGGAGGAATAACACCATGTATAGATGGACCTTTCCATTTGGCCTCACGTTTGTTTATGATGGCCGCAGGGTGTCGATTTCTTCTCATCTGGATCTGGACGCAGTCTATGAACATCTGAACATCGCTCCACTGGATATCCAGGACTGGGACCCAGTTCAAGATTTATGCGGACTACCTGTTCTCCCTCCTATTGAAGCTTGGGACAAACAGCAAAGAAACAGAAGAGGAAACCAGAAAACCACCCCGAGAAGACTTCCTATGGGAGAATAACAATCCACCAATATACAGATGGTCATGAGGTCTCGTATCATCCGGACTTTCTCCACCTACTGTAATATCTCTCCTTTAGTATTCTCACTTTTGTCCTATTTTCCTCCTTCTTGCTACTGATCTCTATACTCCCTCCTTGGTCTGACCGGACCACTCTCTTGATATAAGGGCACTGAAACTGAAATGTTTTCTCCCCCCTACTTTACCTTTCCATCAGACTATTATTTCATATTCCTACCTCTATCCTATAGTTCTATTTCATTTTCTCTCCATTCCACCATGTTTTTATTTCTTTACCACATGACCTCTATGCTAAATGTAAAGCAGAAGAGAATGCGGTATTGTTGTTACCGGTTACTAATGTTTATATATGTTATCTTTCTAGGTAGAGATTTTACTGACATTCCTAATATACCATATCATTTTAGGATGATAGAAGTGAGATTGATAACTTCACCCGGGAGGGCACATCCATACCCCTGGCTCCTAAGAACACTAGAACATATCAATAGAACTGTCAATCCTACATTTGAGGTAAATAGATGGCAGACTTAAATGTGGTCTCCTTTAATGTAAAAGAATTCAATGCGCCCTCCAAGAGATGCCAGATTCTCTCCCTACTTAAAAAAAGGACTGCTCAATCCTGTTGCTGCAGGAAACACATTTTAGATTTGACCGATATCCAAATTTATCCAATTCAAAATTCCCGATTATGGTTCCACTGTGGTTCCAACTCCTCAGCATCCAGGGGAGTTAGTGTGGGAATCAGGGGTGATGTGCCCTTCCAATTATGCTCTCGATTACATGACCCAGAAGGGCGTTACATTTTAATTAAAGGGGTTGTCCCACTTTGCTTTTTTAATCTTACCAGCAGTAGATGTCCTGATAACTTCCTGGTTTGGCTCCTGTAGTTGAGTGAAGGCTGGCCACGCCGCCTCATGACTCACCCTGAGAGCTCAGTCCTTGCGTGCTCGTTCATGTGGATGAGTCATCCACATGGAGCCGTATGTGAGGTCCCGCCCCCCCCCCCCCAGTATAATAAACATTGAGTGCGGCCCTCCCAGTATAATATACATTGAGTGCCCCCCCCCCCCAGTATAATATACATTGAGTGCGGCCACCCCCCCCCAGTATAATGTACATTGAGTGCGCCCCCTCCCCCCCCCAGTATAATATACATTGAGTGCGGCCACCCCCCCCCCCCCCCAGTATAATATACATTGAGTGCGGCCACCCCCCCCCCCCCCCCCCAGTATAATATACATTGAGTGCGGCCACCCCCCCAGTATAATAAACATTGAGTGCGCCCCTCCCCCCCCAGTATAATAAACATTGAGTGCTCCCCCCCCCCCCCAGTATAATAGTATAATATACATTGAGTGCGCCCCCCCCCCAGTATAATATACATTGAGTGCCCCCCCCCCCCCCCCCCCCAGTATAATATACATTGAGTGCGGCATCAGCGGCAGTTAACCCCTAAGGTCCCGCTCCCTGTCATAGAGGTCGGGTGTTGTAGGAATGGAGAGGCGGCCCGAGTACTTGTTCAGCTGTTGTGCGCAGGCGCGACACAGCGATGCGGCCGGACGAAAGAGGCCGTATCCATGGGATACCGAAATCAACAAAGGGATCGCATAACAGGATTTTTTGTAAGAAAGGTAGCTTTTTGATTATGACATAGATAGGAAGATATGTTCTGTGGGGGTAAATAAATTAGATAAAACCTATTTAATGAAGTGGGACAACCCCTTTAAGGGCTATATTTCAAACCAAATCTACACGTTTATTAATATTTATGCCCCAAATACTAATCAACAGCAATGGTTTAAAAGTCTCATCCCAATAATAGAGCCCTTTCAAGAAGGTATCACTGTATTGGGTGGAGACTTTAATCTGACCCTAGACCCCTTGAAAGATACATCCTCCCATAAGTCTGCCCTCTCCCATAAGGCTTTAGTGTCCATTAAAAAACAATTTCATAATCAGGACCTCATTGATGTCTGGAGAACCCTTAATCCAGAATCTAGAGATTATACCTTTTTTTCCCAGGTCCATGGCTCATATCACAGACTAGACCATATTATGATTTCCAGGGAGCATATCCATCTGTGCTCTAAAGCGTGGATTGACTCTATCCACTTATCCGATCACTCCCCTATTCCAGTTAACATCTCCACACCTCAATTGTCTCCAAAGTCTTTTATATGGAGACTTAATGAACAACTCCTATCATCTAAAGAACAGATTCTAGCTATTCAGAACTCCATGGAGGAATTTTTCACGCTTAACGCGCTTCCTGAAACTCCCCCCCCCCCCCCCATGTAGTCTGGGACACCAACAAGGCCTTCATAAGAGGCCAGTTCATCAAAGCAGGCTCGATACTTAAGAAGAAAAGGAAGGCACATATGGACTACCTACTGTTGGAAATCCGCAAATTAGAAACTCTTCATAAAAAGTCTATGCAGGATTCCCAGCTCACCAGACTTAGCGAACTGAGAGCGGAACTGAAAAATTATCTAAACGCACAATCTGCTAAGTTTTTCTTGCATTCTCAGTATAAATTCTTTGCTCATGGTGATAAAACATCTAGTTTTATGATGAGTAGAATCAAAAAAAGAAGAGCCCACAACTATATACACAAAATTGTCATGGCCGGAGGTGACCAAGCTTTAACTACCAAGCAGATAGCCCATCAATTCCATGAATACTATAAAGCCCTCTATAATATCCCTCAAACAAACGGTGACACGGAATCCATTTCACCCCCTCCCTCGATTCAGCAATTCCTAGGTCAAATCCCCCTTCCTAGACTTAATGATTCCCAAAGAGGTAAACTTAGCTCTCCATTCACTTCGGAAGAACTTCTGCTTACTATCAAAAAGCTTCCCAAGAACAAAGCCCCTGGCCCAGATGGCCTCCCTGCCCTCTACTATCGCACCTTTGGTGGAATTTTAACCCCCCATCTGCTAAAGATCTGTAATCTGTCCTTGAAAGGCCTCCCTTTGTCCCCGGAAATGTCCACAGCACATATCACTATTATCCCCAAAGAAGGGAAAGACCCCTCCTCTTGCGCTAACTACCGCCCCATATCTCTCCTGAATTTGGACCTGAAATTATTAGCAAAAATGTTGGCCAACCGCCTATCTCCTCTACTCCCCTTGCTGGTACATAGAGACCAGACTGGCTTTGTTACTGGAAGAGAGGGCAAAGATAACTCGGCTAGATTGCTAAATGCTCTGTTTTACGCTAAGAAACACTCTACCCCCCTAGTCTTTCTCAGCACTGATGCTGAGAAAGCATTTGACCGGGTCAAATGGGATTACAGGTCCTTCTAAAAAAATTAGCATATTGTGATAAAGTTCATTATTTTCTGTAATGTACTGATAAACATTAGACTTTCATATATTTTAGATTCATTACACACCAACTGAAATAGTTCAAGCCTTTTATTGTTTTAATATTGATGATTTTGGCATACAGCTCATGAAAACCCAAATTTCCTATCTCAAAAAATTAGCATATTTCATCCGACCAATAAAAGAAAAGTGTTTTTAATACAAAAAAAGTCAACCTTCAAATAATTATGTTCAGTTATGCACTCAATACTTGGTCGGGAATCCATTTGCAGAAATGACTGCTTCAATGCGGCGTGGCATGGAGGCAATCAGCCTGTGGCACTGCTGAGGTGTTATGGAGGCCCAGGATGCTTCCATAGCGGCCTTAAGCTCATCCAGAGTGTTGGGTCTTGCGTCTCTCAACTTTCTCTTCCCAATATCACACAGATTCTCTATGGGGTTCAGGTCAGGAGAGTTGGCAGGCCAATTGAGCACAGTAATACCATGGTCAGTAAACCATTTACCAGTGGTTTTGGCACTGTGAGCAGGTGCCAGGTCGTGCTGAAAAATGAAATCTTCATCTCCATAAAGCTTTTCAGCAGATGGAAGCATGAAGTGCTCCAAAATCTCCTGATAGCTAGCTGCATTGACCCTGCCTTTGATAAAACACAGTGGACCAACACCAGCAGCTGACATGGCACCCCAGACCATCACTGACTGTGGGTACTTGACACTGGACTTCAGGCATTTTGGCATTTCCCTCTCCCCAGTCTTCCTCCAGACTCTGGCACCTTGATTTCCGAATGACATGCAAAATTTGCTTTCATCCGAAAAAAGTACTTTGGACCACTGAGCAACAGTCCAGTACTGCTTCTCTGTAGCCCAGGTCAGGCGCTTCTGCCGCTGTTTCTGGTTCAAAAGTGGCTTGACCTGGGGAATGCGGCACCTGTTGCCCATTTCCTGCACACGCCTGTACATGGTGGCTCTGGATGTTTCTACTGCAGACTCAGTCCACTGCTTCCGCAGGTCCCCCAAGGTCTGGAATCGGTCCTTCTCCACAATCTTCCTCAGGGTCCGGTCACCTCTTCTCGTTGTGCAGCGTTTTCTGCCACACTTTTTCCTTCCCACTGAGGTGCCTTGATACAGCACTCTGGGAACAGCCTATTCGTTCAGAAATTTCTTTCTGTGTCTTACCCTCTTGCTTGAAGGTGTCAATGATGGCCTTCTGGACAGCAGTCAGGTCGGCAGTCTTACCCATGATTGCGGTTTTGAGTAATGAACCAGGCTGGGAGTTTTTAAAAGCCTCAGGAATCTTTTGCAGGTGTTTAGAGTTAATTAGTTGATTCAGATGATTAGGTTAATAGCTCGTTTAGAGAACCTTTTCATGATATGCTAATTTTTTGAGATAGGAATTTTGGGTTTTCATGAGCTGTATGCCAAAATCATCAATATTAAAACAATAAAAGGCTTGAACTACTTCAGTTGGTGTGTAATGAATCTAAAATATATGAAAGTCTAATGTTTATCAGTACATTACAGAAAATAATGAACTTTATCACAATATGCTAATTTTTTGAGAAGGACCTGTATATGACTCTCACTTTAGGAAAATTTGGCCTACCCCCAGAATTCGTTGACGCAATCCACTCAATGTACACCAGGGCCTCAGCAGCAGTGATAGTTTACAACTCCCTTCCCTATTAAGAATGGAACGAGACAAGGCTGTCCCCTTTCCCCCTTTTTATTTGTTTTAGTCATGGAGCCCCTCCTACAAACTATCCGCCAAGAAAAGAAGATGGAAGGTATCAAGTTAGGGGGACAGGACCATAAAGTTGCCGCATTTGCGGATGACCTTCTGATTACTACAACAAATCCGAAGACATCTTTACTCATTATCTATAGGATATTGGAAATCTTCAGCCCAATCTCAAATTTTTAAGATTAACTTAAAAAAATCCAATGTCTTAGCCGTTGGCATAAAACCAACAGTTAAATTAAACCTTGCTAGAACTTCCCCCTTCAACTGGGACACACCTTTTCTCACCTACATTGGCATAAAAATTTCCGATGATTTGTACAAGCTATTTTCCCTTAACTATACTCTTCTTCTTAAATCAATACAGGACCAATTAGCCACTTTACATTCTCCCTTTTTATCCTGGTTTGGCCGTAAGAATATGGTAATGTCCCTAGTCCTCCCCAGGCTTAACTACCTACAACAGTTCCTCCCTGTCCCTATCCCGACAAACTATTATTCTGCCCTCTCTAAGGCAATTAGTGTGTTTATTTGGAATAAGAAGAAACCAAGGATCTCTTTACCAGCTCTTCAGAGACATAGATCAGATGGTGGAATAGGCCTCCCAAATCCGCTTATGTACAATAGAGCTATTCTCCTGACGAGAGCCCTGGATTGGTTCAGGCAATCTCCTCACAAATCGTGGGTGGCCATGGAAGCTTCCCAATCTGGATACTCCTTTAGAGGCCTTTTAGTAGACACCTCTAGCTTTCCTTTTTAAAAATATAGTTGCTAGTCCCTCGGCTAAAGCTACCTCGGAAGCATGGAAATGGTTTCAGGTTTCCAATATGGGTATTCCCACCCCCTCACCGATGGTACAGATAAGAGATGTACTTGACCTTGTCTCCAAGGAATTGAAACAACATATTCCAACGGCCCTCCGGCTTTCAACTACTCCCATCATCTCTCTATATACTGAATCAGGGATCCTATTGGAGGGAGATGCGTTCTCTTCGGCCTTAAATGTCCCTCATGCCAACCCTCATTATTTCTTTTTTAAAGAATCATATTAATAGACTCATACCATATCACTCTCTGTTAAGACCTCTTACATGGTTTGAACATATGATCCAGACTCAATCCCCCCCTATCAAGCCTATCTCGCAAATATACAAAAGGCTCAACTCACCTATCATGCCACCAAAACCAGCTTTCATAAGCCTTTGGGAAAGAGACCTTGATTGCAGCTTTTCCTCGAAGGAATTAACTCTCATATTCATGACTCCCCACTCCTCCTCCCGTTGCGTAAGAATACAAGAGAACGGTTACAAAGTATTAACCAGGTGGTATAAGACCCCGGACGTAATTTGCAGATATAGAGAAGGAAACTCTGACACCTGCTGGCGTTGTGGCCAAGCAAGAGGCACCTTCTACCATATTTGGTGGTTATGCCCAAATATCTATAACTGGTGGGAAAAAATATTCAAGAAATGTAATATGATCTGTGTCTCAAAAGTTCCGCTGTCTCCCCTAGTTGCCCTCTTAGGTAATCCTAAAGGAGACAAACCAATTAAAATTCCCTTCCTCTTCAACAAGTTAATCATGGCTGCGTGTCTGTTGGTTCCGCAGCTCTGGTTGTCCCCAGATACCCCATCAGAGATTTCATGGGTTAATAAAGTAGATGCTATATACCGTTTTGAGGAGATTGCATCATGGGAAAATAGATCCCACCCTAGATTTAAATCCAATTGGGCACAATGGGAAAGATATAGAAAATTTTAATTATTTGCCTTCTTGTCCTTGAAACATTATTTGTATCATCCTTTCATAATTTCACCAATTCCTACCTGTCAGTAACTGCATACATGCATTCAATGTATGTGATATCTACCTATATTTTGTATTTTGAAATTGTTTTTGTTCGACTTCGGTCGACTAATGTCTTTTATTATGCATATGTATCACATTTTATTCATCGATAAAAAATAAAAAAATAAATTATTATTGGGAGGTTTGATGCAATAAAATTTGATTTATACTCTAATAAGGTTGTTTCAGGTATCGACTTTTCGATACCCAATCGATACTTTTGTCTGCTATCGACCTTGATACCGGGATTTGCCTTTTTTCGATACTAGGCTTCACTATTGCACAGTCTAGTATCAGAGAACATGGAGCGCACTGCTCTCAGCGCGCTCCGTGTTCTCCTCGGCAGCACAGGGGAGAAGAAAGCACTCTCTTCCCCCCCTCCTCTGCCGCTGTCGCCAATGAGAAGAGAGGGGCGGTGCACTGCGCCACCAATGAAAGTAAACGTTTAATACAAATCCAGGCGGCGGATGTTCACGGGGAGCTGCGATCAGCGTCAGTTAACACCTCAGGTGCCGCACCCACCTCCTGTATTAAATGTTAATTATCATTGGTGGCGCAGTCACCGCAATCCTGGGGCTCCGATCTGTTACCATGGCAGACAGGATGCTACTGAAGCCCTGGCTGCCATGGTAAGCTCGCTGCTGTGTGTACTATGCACAGGGCAGCAGGGAGTGTGTGTAGTCGTATTCACCCTAATAGAGCTCTATTAGGGTTAAAAGATCCCAGGTTCTAGCCTCTAAAGGGGGAAATGGTTATTAACTAAAAAGTAAAGAAAAAAAAAAGTATAAATCACCCCTTTCCCAATTTTACATTTAAAATGTATAAACAATAAATAAATAAACATCACATATTGCCACGTCCGAAAAGTCCAAACTTTAAAATCTAAAAATAATGTCCTATGCGGTGACGGAATAAATAAACTGCGCGATTCGCCATTTTTTTTAGTCACCTTGTTCTCCCCAAAAATACTGTTCTATTAAGGCTCAGACATTCCATAAAATGCGGAATGCATGCATCTTTTTTTTTTCCGCGTGGTATCGAGTATCGCAATACTTTTTTATGGTATTGAAACCGAATCAACATTTTGTTATCGAAACAACCCTATACTCTAAAGGTTGATGACTTAAAAATCATACTGACAGTCATTTGCATCGACCATTTAGGAAAATCCGATCTAATTAGTATAATAATTTGGAATGCGGTGTAGATTGACATTCGAGTAAAAAGTTCTTCAAGCTGTGATCCCTCCCTACATATATTAAATTGGGTAACAAATGAAAAATGGAGCTCACACAGTACCATTATAAAACATTTTTATTGTAACATGATCAAAAATTGCCTTCGCCCAGGGGACCCCTGGACGAAGGCACGTTGAAACGCGCGTCTGGGTAGCACTATCCTGGTTGTTTCTGCACACTACCTACTTGAGGTGAGTCTCTTGAGGCGAGTCTCTTTTTGGCTTTGCTGGTTTTGGGTAACTTTTTTACCTGGTTTTTATTTAATATTTACCCCAGCATTTGTATATTCTTGTGGCAGTATCTTCAACATTTTATACAGCATGGTTATCGCTGAGACTCATTCCTCATATGAATAACTTATTTATTACTGTTTATACGTCCTGCAATTATGCTCTATTGAGATACGTTTATTACTCTTTTTGGTATGTGTGCAGTGCCAGGATGGTGTTTTTTGTCACTTTCCTTCCCCTTTTAAATGGCATATATATTTTCCATTTCATCCACCATGACGGCCACAATGAGATTGACCCTTGACCTCTGTAGGGGCAGGAACACATGAAAAGAGTTTTAATCCCCCCACCTCTCCACCTCCTCAGTGCTTTCCTGCCCCTACAGTGGCCAACATGTGGAGAGAGCCCTCCTGTCGGGAGGGTTGAAGTATCCTATTCAAGATAGTTTCCTACGGGAATCTTCTGCTGTCCTCCCGCGGCAGGGGCTAAGGCTGGACAGCATGGAGAAACAAGGACCCTCGTCCCGGCCTGCGGTCCTCCCTTACCTCGAGACCTCCTTCCTCGCGTCAGGAAGCAGTCTGGGGTGACGGCTTCACACGGAGGTTCGTGCGCTGTTTGGCGTCCTCCTTGCATCCACGTGACCGGCCAGGGGAGTAGGTGCGGCGCATGCAGTGCAAGCATTAGGAGGAGGGCTGCGCCGACGCACGCACCTATACAGAGGTTGGTGCAATGCGGGCACATGCTGACAGCCTGGGGCGGAGCTTGATGACGTCAAAAGCCGGGGCTCCTGAAGAGATCGCAGTTCCAGCCTGCAATCACGATGTCTGAGACACCTACTCCCCGCCAGGAAGGTCCTGATCCCTCTGCTATCAGTACTGTGAGTTCCCCCCCGGGGGCTGTGTTGTTAAAACAGCACTTGCCCTTAATTACTAACTGCGGTATATTTGGTTGTTCCCTTACTACCAGGGTACTAAAGAGTCTAAAGCAAAAGTGAAGTTACTAAAGTGTAATGCTTGCTCAAAAAGGCTACCGGAGAATTATAAGAAAAGACTTTGCAAGTCTTGCACAGCTGAAATCTGGAAGTAAGAACAAACACGTTTTCTTAGAGATGAAATCCTTTATTCTGGACGAGATTAAGTCTTCCTTGGCTTCTATCTCGACTCCCGGCAGTACTTCTAATCCTCCCAAGAAACGCAAGCTCTCTGTTATATCCTCCTCAGATGCTGAGGATGCGGAAGAAGCCTCTGTCTCATCCAGACAAATTCATAATGAGGACCCCCTATCAGAGGTGGAGATTTTGGATGAGGATTAAAAAAAAAAATATATCTTCGGATGAAATTGAGCAACTGCTAAGAGCTGTCAGGTCTACAATGGAGATTGAGGACACCCCTAGACCCCGTAATGTCCAGGATGAGATGTTCGGGGGTCTTAGATCAAAGACATCCATCATTTTCCCAATAAATGAAAATATACGTGAAATTATTATGAAAGAGTGGTTTGATCCAGAAAAGAGGCTAGGGGCCCCCTAAGGAGTTCAGAAACAGACTTTGCTTTGACCAGACGGAATGCAAGATATTTAACCACTTCAACCCCGCTAGCTGAAACCCCCTTAATGACCAGGCCACTTTTTACACTTCTGCACTACACTACTTTCACCGTTTATCGCTCGGTCATGCAACTTACCACCCAAATGAATTTTACCTCCTTTTCTTCTCACTAATAGAGCTTTCATTTGGTGGTATTTCATTGCTGCTGACATTTTTACTTTTTTTGTTATTAATCAAAATTTAACGATTTTTTTGCAAAAAATGAAATTTTTCACTTTCAGCTGTAAAATTTTGCAAAAAAAACGACATCCATATATAAATTTGTCACTAAATTTATTGTTCTACATGTCTTTGATAAAAAAAATGGTTTGGGTAAAAGTTATAGCGTTTACAAACTATGGTACAAAAATGTGAATTTCCGCTTTTTGAAGCAGCTGACTTTCTGAGCACCTGTCATGTTTCCTGAGGTTCTACAATGCCCAGACAGTAGAAAACCCCCACAAATTACCCCATTTCGGAAAGTAGACAGCCTAAGGTATTCGCTGATGGGCACAGTGAGTTCATAGAACTTTTTTCTTTTTTTTTTTGTCACAAGTTAGCCGAAAATGATATATATTTTTTTTTCCTTACAAAGTCTCATATTCCACTAACTTGCGACAAAAAATAAAAAATTCTAGGAACTCGCCATGCCCCTCACGGAATACCCTGAGGTGTCTTCTTTCCAAAATGGGGTCACTTGTGGCGTAGTTATGCTGCCCTGGCAATTTAGGGGCCCAGATGTGTGAGAAGTAGTTTGCAATAAAATCTGTAAAAAAAAATGACCGGTGAAATCCGAAAGGTGCACTTTGGAATGTGGGTCCCTTTGCCCACCTTGGCTGCAAAAAAGTGTCACACATCTGGTATCGCCGTACTCAGGAGAAGTTGGGGAATGTGTTTTGGGGTGTCATTTTACATATACCCATGCTGGGTGAGATAAATATCTTGGCAAAAGACAACTTTTCCAATTTTTTTTATACAAAGTTGGCATTTGACCAAGATATTTATCTCACCCAGCATGGGTATATGTAAAATGACACCCCAAAACACATTGCCCAACTTCTCCTGAGTACGGCGATACCACATGTGTGACACTTTTTTGCAGCCAAGGTGGGCAAAGGGACCCACATTCCAAAGTGCACCTTTCGGATTTTGCAGGCCATTTTTTTACACATTTTGATTGCAAAGTACTTCTCACACATTTGGGCCCCTAAATTGCCAGGGCAGTATAACTACGCCACAAGTGACCCCATTTTGGAAAGAAGACACCCCAAGGTATTCCGTGAGGGGCATGACGAGTTCCTAGAATTTTTTATTTTTTGTCACAAGTTAGTGGAATATGAGACTTTGTAAGAAGAAAAAATATTTTAAAAAAATCATTATTTTCCGCTAACTTGTGACAGAAAATAAAAAATTCTAGGAACTCGCCATGCCCCTCACGGAATACCCTGAGGTGTCTTCTTTCCAAAATGGGGTCACTTGTGGGGTAGTTATACTGCCCTGGCATTCTAGGGGCCCTAATGTGTGCTAAGTAGTTTGAACTCAAAATGTGTAAAAAATGACCTGTGAAATCCGAAAGGTGCACTTTGGAATGTGTGCCCCTTTGCCCACCTAGGCGGCAAAAAAGTGTCACACATCTGGTATCGCCGTACTCAGGAGAAGTTGGGGAATGTGTTTTGTGGTGTCATTTTACATATACCCATGCTTGGTAAGAGAAATATCTTGGCAAAAGACAACTTTTCCCATTTTTTTTTATACAAAGTTGGCATTTGACCAAGATATTTATCTCACCCAGCATGGGTATATGTAAAATGACACCCCAAAACACATTGCCCAACTTCTCCTGAGTACGGCGATACCACATGTGTGACACTTTTTTGCAGCCTAGATGCGTAAAGCGGCCCAAATTCCTTTTAGGAGGGCATTTTTAGACATTTGGATCCCAGACTTCTTCTCACGCTTTCGGGCCCCTAAAAAGCCAGGGCAGTGTAAATACCCCACATGTGACCCCATTTTGGAAAGAAGACACCCCAAGGTACTCAATGAGGGGCATGGAGAGTTCATCGAATTTTTTCCATGACAGCACCCTTTTTACCCTCCGTATGAAATGTAGATGGCAATGTGCTGTAAACATTGTTATGCTTAACCCTTTGGCTACCAGCGCCGTATATGTATGGGGCTGGGAAATGTCTCAAATCCCAGCATCGTACAGTTACGGTGCGCTGATCGGGCGGGCACCGTAGCTGTACGCTCCCGCATCGGTGAAAAGACCGATGCCAGTACATTAACCCACGCATTGCTTCGGTCAGCGCTGACTGCGGCATGTGTGCTACCCCTGTCGGGTCCCAGTGTCCATCGGTTCCGCGAGCTGCGGTGGCTGGGAAGGCATGTTGCCACTGTCCCTTTTAATATGTCCTCCTGTGTTCCCTAGTAATGTCCCTCAAAGTTGGCACACATACACAAAAACAAACAAACAAACAAAAAAAAAGCTAATACTCACCTGTGTCCCAGCGCAGATTGTACGGTCCAGGATACTGAGGCAGGGGCGCACAGGTCACTGTGCTTCGTCGTGGCACAGGCACACAATGACGTCACCACGCCAACCTTCCCTGTAAGCCTGTGAGATCCAGTCCCCTGGATCTCACAGGCAAGCAGGCTGAAGTGTATTACACTGAGTAATACACTTTAAAGCCAATGCTTTACAATACAGACGTATTGCATTAATGCATTGTACAGGGGATCAAACCCCAAAAGTTGAAGTCCTTGAGTGGGACAAAAATATTGTAAAAAAAATAAATTGTAAAAAATGTTTTACATAATACAAAATGAAAAGTTTCAAGTAAAAAAAATAAAAAAAAATCCTTTTCTCATTATTAAGTTAAATAAAATTGTGAAAAATCGAGGAAAATAAATGAAAAGTAGACATATTGGGTATTGCGTCCATATTGACTGGCTCTATAAAAAATATCACACGATTCACCCAGTCAGATGAATGCCGTATAAAAATAAATAAAATAAAAACGGTGCCAAAACAGCCATTTTCTGGTTACCTTGCCTCAAAAGTGTAGTACAAAGTAATCAAAAAGTCTTATGTACCCCAAAATGGTAACAATTAGTGTTGAGCGAACTTGTGATTTAAGTTAAGCGTCTAAAGTTCGGGTTATCGAAGAATCGCGTTATGGATTCTGCTACCACGGACCATAGGTAGCGGAATCCATAACGCGATTCTCTGATAACCCAAACCCGAACTTTAGACGCTGAACTTAAATCACAAGTTCGCTCAACACTAGTAACAATCAAACAGTCCTCTCATCCTGCAAAAAATTAGACCCTTCCTAAGACAATCGCAAGAAAAAAAAAATATGGCTTTCAGAACATGGCAACACAAGTAACAACCTGCTCTATAAAAATATCACATGATGTCATGTGAACACTGTAAAAATAAAATAAATAAAAACTATTCCAGAACTGTAATTTGTCACCTTGCTTTACAAAATGCATAATATCGAGTGATCAAAAAGTCATACCCCAAAATGTTACCAATGTAAAGTCACCTCATCCCGCAAAAAATGAACCACCACATAAGACAATCATTTAAAAAATAAAAACCAATGGCACCCGTAAACCAATCCATCAAAATTTGTGTTGCAAAAGCCAAATGGCGCTCCTTCTTTTCTGAGTTCTGCCATATGCCCCCACACCTGTTTACCACCACATATGCAGTGCTCCAGACTAAAAAAAATACCTAGTAGCCATTGGCTCCTGAACTGAAAAATTTAGGAGCCAAATCAAATTTTTAGTCGCCAAATCAAAACCGAATCAAAATTTTGGTATCGTGACAACGCTATGCCGATCAGATCGGCGTAGGGTTGTTTTGATACCAAAATTTTGATTCGCTTTCGTCACCATAAAAAAAGTATTGCGATACTCAATACTGCGCAAAAAAAAAAAAAAACATAATCAAAAAAAGCTGCGTGCATTTTGCATTTTATGAAACATTCGGCCCATAATAGAACAGTCCTATCCTATTTTTTGGGGTGACAAGGTGACTAAAAAATGGTGAATGCTCACCGCATAGGAGATATTTTTTAATAATTTAATAGTTTGGACAGTGCTATGTAATATCTTTATTTATTGTTTATATATTTTATATGTAAAATTGGGAAAGGCAGGATTTTAACTTAATATTTTAGGGTACTTTCACACTAGCGTTTTTCTTTTCCGGCATAGAGTTCCGTCACAGGGGCTCCATACCAGAAAAGAACTGATCAGGCATATCCCCATGCATTCTGAATGGAGAGTAATCAGTTCGGGATGCATCAGGATGTCTTCAGTTCAGTCATTTTGACTGATCAGGCAAAAGATAAAACCGCAGCATGCTACGGTTTTATCTCTGGCGAAAAAAACTGGGCGCAGTGTGCCCCCCCCCTCAATATAATAAACATTGGTGGCGCAGTGCGCACCCCCAATATAAGAAACATTGGTGGCGCAGTGCGCCCCCAACACCCCAGTATAATAAACATTGGGGGGCGCAGTGTGCCCCCCTCAATATAATAAATATTGGTGGCGCAGTGCGCACCCCCCCCCCCCCCCCAACACCCCAGTATAATAAACATTGGTGGCGCAGTGTGCCCCCCCTCAATATAATAAACATTGGTGGCGCAGTGCGCACCCCCCCAACACCCCAGTATAATAAATATTGGGGGGCGCAGTGTGCCCCCCTCAATATAATGAACATTGGTGGCACATAGGGCAGTGCCAATGAGGGTTAAAAACAAAACAAAACAAAAAAATTAACTCACCTCCTCCAATTGATCGTCTCATGTTCTTTCTTCAGGACCTGTGGTGACATCACTGTGTACATCACATGATTCATCACCATGGTAATGGACCATGTGATGAGCTCAGTGACGTCACCACAAATTATTTTTTAACCCTCATTGGCACTTCCCACTGAGCCACCAATGTTTTATATTGGGGTGTTGGGGGGGGGGGGGGGCGCACTGCTGTGCCACCAATGTTTCTTATATTTGGGGGTGGGGGCACACTGTACAGGGAGTCTAAGAAAGAATCGAATGAGTCTCTAACTAAGTCGGATCTTTAGATTCTTTTAACCTGAGACTAATTTGATTCTTTCTTAGACTCCCTGTACTTGTGTCAGTGAATGGCTACTGCTTGCCTTGCCTCAGCTCTGATTGGTTGCTGGGCGGGGAGAGGAGGGGCTGGCAGAAGCAGCTTCCACTCTAGGATCAGATTACACTCCTCCCGAGTCCCTCCCCTCCCTGCTGCAAGCGGCTCTGCTATTGTGTGCTGGGACTCACTGACTCAGACTGAGAAGAACATCGGCGGTGGCGGGGCAGAGAACTATCGGCTCCTTTGCCTGTCGCTGTTCAACTGCAGAGCTGCCGCGGAGGGTCTAGTCGCAAATGGCGACAAGACTAAAAAGTCTTGTCGCCATTTGTAAATTCTATGTCGCATTGGCGACCATTTTGGTCACAATCTGGAGCCCTGATATGGGGTGTTGCCATATTCAGGAGAAAATGAGTAACAAATTATTGGGTACTTTTTCTCCTGCTACCTCTTGAGAAAATAAAAAAAAATTGGGGCCAAAGCAACATTTCATTGGAAGAAATGAAACTTCAATTTCACCGCCAAGTGTTTCCAAATTCCGTAAAGTGCTCAGTACACTTTAATATATTCTTTGAGGGGTGTAGTTTCCAAAATGGGGTACGTCAAGGTCTCTTTAACCACTTCAGCCCCGCTAGCTAAAACCCCCTTCATGACCAGGCCACTTTTTACACTTCTGCACTACACTACTTTCACCGTTTATCGCTCGGTCATGCAACTTACCACCCAAATGAATTTTACCTCCTTTTCTTCTCACTAATGGAGCTTTCATTTGGTGGTATTTCATTGCTGCTGACATTTTTACTTTTTTTGTTATTAATCGAAATTTAACGATTTTTTCACTTTCAGCTGTAAAATTTTGCAAAAAAACGACATCCATATATAAATTTTTCGCTAAATTTATTGTTCTACCTGTCTTTGATAAAAAAAAAATGTTTGGGCAAAAAAAAATGGTTTGGGTAAAAGTTATAGCGTTTACAAACTATGGTACAAAAATGTGAATTTCCGCTTTTTGAAACAGCTCTGACTTTCTGAGCACCTGTCATGTTTCCTGAGGTTCTACAATGCCCAAACAGTAGAAAAACCCCACAAATGACCCCATTTCGGAAAGTAGACACCCATGGGCATAGTGAGTTCATAGAACTTTTTATTTTTTGTCACAAGTTAGCGGAAAATGATGATTTTATTTTAATTTTTTTTTTTCTTACAAAGTCTCATATTCCACTAACTTGCGACAAAAAATAAAAAATTCTAGGAACTCGCCATGCCCCTCACGGAATACTTTGGGGTGTCTTCTTTCCAAAATGGGGTCACTTGTGGTGTAGTTATACTGCCCTGGCAATTTAGGGGCCCAAATGTGTGAGAAGTACTTTGCAATCAAAATGTGTAAAAAATGGCCTGCGAAATCTGAAAGGTGCACTTTGGAATATGTGCTCCTTTGCCCACCTTGGCTGCAAAAAAGTGTCACACATCTGGTATCGCCGTACTCAGGAGAAGTTGGGGAATGTGTTTTGGGGTGTCATTTTACATATACCCATGCTGGGTGAGAAAAATATCTTGGCAAAAGACAACTTTTCCAATTTTTTTTTATACAAAGTTGGCATTTGACCAAGATATTTTTCTCACCGAGCATTGGTATATATAAAATGACAACCCAAAACACATTCCCCAACTTCTCCTGAGTACGGCGATACCAGATGTGTGACACTTTTTTGCAGCCTAGATGCGCAAAGGTGCCCAAATTCCTTTTAGGAGGGCATTTTTAGACATTTGGATCCCAGACTTCTTCTCACACTTTCGGGCCCCTAAAAAGCCAGGGCAGTATAAATACCCAACATGTGACCCCACTTTGGAAAGAAGACACCCCAAGGTATTCAATGAGGGGCATGGCGAGTTCATAGAAATTATAATTTTTTTGCATAAGTTAGCGGAAATTGATTTTTTTTTGTTTTTTTTTCTCACAAAGTCTCACTTTCCGCTAACTTAGGACAAAAATTTCAATCTTTCATGGACTCAATATGCCCCTCACGGAATACCTTGGGGTGTCTTCTTTCCGAAATGGGGTCACATGTGGGGTATTTATACTGCCCTGGCTTTTTAGGGGCCCTAAAGCGTGAGAAGAAGTCTGGAATATAAATGTCTAAAAATGTTTACGCATTTGGATTCCGTGAGGGGTATGGTGAGTTCATGTGAGATTTTATTTTTTGACACAAGTTAGTGGAATATGAGACTTTGTAAGAAAAAAACAAACCAAAAAAATATATATATTTCCGCTAACTTGGGCCAAAAAAATGTCTGAATGGAGCCTTACAGGGGGGTGATCACCCATATAGATTCCCTGATCACCCCCCTGTCATTGATCACCCTCCTGGTAAGGCTCCATTCAGACCTCTGTATGATTTTTACGGATCCATGGATACATGGATCGGATCCGCAAAATACATGCGGACGTCTGAATGGAGCCTTACAGGGGGGTGATCAATGACAGGGGGTGATCAGGGAGTGTATATGGGTGATCACCCGCCTGTCATTGATCACCCCCCTGTAAGGCTCCATTCAGACGTTCGCATGTGTTTTGCGGATCCGATCCATGTATCCACGGATCCGTAAAAATCATACGGACGTCTGAACGGAGCCTGACAGGGGGGTGATCAATGACAGGGGGGTGATCAATGACAGGGGGGTGATCAATGACAGGGGGGTGATCAATGACAGGGGGGTGATCAATGACAGGGGGGTGATCAATGACAGGGGGGTGATCAATGACAGGGGGGTGATCAATGACAGGGGGGTGATCAATGACAGGGGGGTGATCAATGACAGGGGGGTGATCAATGACAGGGGGGTGATCAATGACAGGGGGGTGATCAGGGAGTTTATACGGGGTGATCATGGGTGATCAGGGGTTAATAAGTGACGGGGGGTGTAGTGTAGTGTGGTGTTTGGTGCGACTTTACTGAGCTACCTGTGTCCTCTGGTGGTCGATCCTAACAAAAGGGACCACCAGAGGACCAGGTAGCAGGTATATTAGACGCTGTTATCAAAACAGCGTCTAATATACCTGTTAGGGGTTAAAAAAAATCAGATCTCCAGCCTGCCAGCGAGCGATCGCCGCTGGCAGGCTGGAGATCCACTCGCTTACCTTCAGTTCCTGTGAGCGCGCGCGCCTGTGTGCGCGCGTTCACAGGAAATCCAGGCCCTCGCGAGATGACGCGTATATGCGTCGTCGTGTGCAGGGCTGCCGCCTCCAGAACGCACATCTGCGTTAGGTGGTCCGGAGGCGGTTAAATACAAAATGGTGCCCAAAAACATTCTAGCAAAATCCACCCCCAAAAACCATATGGCGCTCCTTTCCTTCTGACTACTTCCACGTGCCCATAGAGTAGTTTACCACCACACATGGGGTATTTTTGTAAACTGCAGAATCAGCAGTTTATATTGAAGTTTATTTTGCTGTTAACCCTTGCGGTGTGGTAAGAAAAAATTGATTAACATAACAAATCTACCCAAAAAATAAAATGTTACCTCCATATTCCTTTAATTCTTGTGGAACACCTCAAGGGTTAACTAAGTTTGTAACCTCAGTTTTGAGTAATTTAAGGGGTGTAGGTTCTAAAATAGGGCCATTCATGGGTAGTTTCCATTATGTAAGCCCCATTAAAATCAGTTTATAACTGAATTTGTGCTTAAAAAAATGCTTTTGAAAATTTTACAAATTGCTTCTAAAATTCTAAGATTTCTAACGTCCTAAAAAAATAAAGTGACATTTACAAAATTATGCTAACATAAAGCATGTGGAATGTTGATCGATAACTAGTTTGAGGTATTGCTATCTTAAGCTACTTTTACACTAGCGTTTTTTGCGGATCAGTCATGTATCTGCAAAAAAAAAAAAAAAAAAACACTATCCTTACAATAATACAACTGCATGCATCTGTCATGAACAGATCCGGTTGTATTAGGTCTTATATAGCCATGATGGATCTGTCATGAACACCATTGAAAGTTAATGGCAGACTGATCCGTTTTCTATCGTCAGAAAACGGATCTGTCCCCATTGACTTACATTGTGTGTCAGGACAGATCCGTTTTGCTCCGCATCACATCGCGGACATAGAAATGCTGCTTGCAGATTCGGACATGTCCTAAGACGTTATTTAAGAGCTGCAAAATAATTTTGTCTCGTTAGGAAATTTGCTTACTTGTGAAATTATGTTTAATAAAAATCAAAGGCATACGTGATTTAAGCAAAATATTTGCTCATCGCATCTAACGCGGATATGTAGCATTTATAAGTATTAACAATAGCTAATTGCAGCTCTCAACTTTCCCAGGTGCCGATAGCACGTATCTAGCTTGTAACACGACAGCTGTCTATCAATTTGCACAAACACATGTCAAATTTTGAAATGCGCAATGTTTATACATGTGTTTCGAGACATAATCAGCCTAATGTACGAGCAGCTGCGACAATAGTAAAAAGTTGTCAAAACATGTCTCAACACGTTCTAATATCTTAAAAATAAAAAATAAAATATTAAGGCTCTATCAATCTTTCTATCAGACTATTAAAAGCCTATTATTCTCTTCAATGAATCTTAAAAATCTAAGCGATCTATCTTTCTATCTAACTGTCTAATATCATGTCCTAATATGTTTAGAAATAAAATGATAATAAGATTCTATCCTAACTATCTTTCAGCCGTAGTCAATTGGTGGTATGTAAAAGAGCGCTACACGCTTAGCAAAAACGCTAACATTTTTATAGCCTGTTTTACAACCACCTATGCCAGACTCTAATTTTACATACTCCTAGACAGATTGCAAGATAATTGTCTTTATCACGACACAGACTCTGTCATATTCATAAGTAGAGACGGTGACTAGAACCCGCCATTGGGTGATTTTCTCGGCGTACTAACTAGTGAAATTCCCGCTGACGCGTACATTTTTGAGTTTGTATCTGCGGTTCCAAAGACACACGGCTACAAACTCAACAATGGGAAAACCCTATTAAAGGTTAAGAGTATAACTCTCAATGTCGACACTTGACTTGTTAATTTTGACAGCTTAAAAGACCTTGTGTTGGATTACTCGCGCAATCCCGATCCCAAGACTCAGAAAACAATAGGTATAGAGCAAAAAAGGCATTTCTCGTACTTTTTTCCATTGGGGGACACAGACCATGGGTATAGCTTAGAGGTATTAGTAGGAGGGACACTATGCAAATGAAAGAGCTCCTCCTCCTCGGGCTATACCCCCCGACTCCACCAGGAGGAACTCAGTCTTTGCTTAGTGTCTGTCCAAGGAGGTGACGCTTACTCTTCTCCTGTTTATTTTTTTCTGTTTTCAGATGGGGACGCAGGTCAGCATTGCGCTTTCCTGGCCCCCGTGGAGTGTCTGCCACAGTCTTTCGACGTGTCCTGGCTACCTCCCATCCCCCCACAGAAGAAAAGTGGATCTAGGCTCAACATGTCAGCTCTGGCATCCCACCAGCTGCTGGGACGCCTGCTGCCTACCCTCCTCCAGAGCACTGTTCTCCTGGATTGGAGTCAGAAGTCTGAAGAGGCGCATCCCTGCTGGTCTGGACATCGAGGGAGCATGCTGAGCAGATAAGTATTGCCCAGTCCCTCCCCCTCCCTCTGTGTCTGTTTGTCTGTGGCTACCTGGGTGAGCTTGAAGAAGGATCCTGATGGGGCACTTTCTTCATTTTGGCACTGGAGTACTGGCATCTCTTCCCTCTTAAACTGTGGGCTTCAGTGCTTCTCTCGTCGGGCCTTGGCTGCTGCGCTCTCTCAGCGCCCGCCGGCAGGCCGCTCCTCCATGGCCTCGTTAACCCCTGCTGCACCACGTGAGGGGAGTCGCGGTGTTTGTTTAAATCGCGCGCGCGTTTATTTCCGTGCATATTTTCGCGCGTGCGCTTATTTTCGCGCATATTTCCGCGCGCGCTTATTTTCGCGCATATTTTCACGCGCGTGCTTATTTCCGCGCACATTTTCGCACGCGCGCTTGTTCCGCGCGCTTATTTCGCGCGCTTTTTTCGCGCCATAATGACGCGTTCGGGGGGGCGGAGTCTCGGCATGCCGCTCTGACTCTCCTTACACCGGAGACTCTGTTTGCTGCCAGGCAAGCTGGTAGCTCAGTGGTAATGCTGTTGCCCCATGTCCAGGCTTTCTGAGTTCAAAGCCCCTTTCAGCCTCCAAAAAGGGTTTACATTTTACACGGCCGTGCAGTTCCTCATCACTCTACTCCGTTTTGTTATTTTCTTTCTAGATGGGGACACAGGTCGGCATGGCGCCTTCCTGGTCCCCCGTGGAGTGCCCGCCGCCGTCCTTGGACGCTGCCTGGCTTCCTCCATTGCCCCCCAAAGAAGACAAGTGGATCCGGGCTCGACCTGCAGCTCTGGTATCCCACCAGCTACTGGGTCTCCTGCTGCCACCCTCCACCAGAACACTGCACTCCTGGACAAGGAGTCAGAAGCCTGAAGTGGTGCATCCCTGCTGGTCCTGGAGTCGAGGGAGAAGATCTGCAGGAGCAGATAAGTATTACCTGCATCCCTGCCTTACCCCCCTCCTCCACCCCTCCTCCACGTCCCTGGGAGCCTGCGGTCCCCGCTTGGGCATCTGCCATGTCCAGCGCGGCCGCTAAATTGGTCTTAGTCGCCAAGGCAACCATGTCCTTTAATCCTGTGGCGCTAACGACTCCATCTCTCTCAGTGGTCCCCACAGTGGGTGCCTGACTACGAAGAGGCAGCGTGAGCGGCAGCATCCCACCTCGGATGTCTCCGTCTCTCCACCCCCCTCACCTCGCCTGTGGCGCTTTCGGACTGCTCTTCCCCCTCCCTAGGGAGAGTAATCCGAAGGGGAATTATCCAGCTCGGACGAGCCAGGTCCTTTTTGGACTATAGGGCATTTTCAAATCCTGTGACGCCAACCACCTCTCTAAGTGGTTTTCCACAGAAGACGCCCGACTACTAACAGGGAGCGTGAGCAGCAGCATCCCTCCTCGGATGGCTCCGGCTCTGTCAGTTTGTCGCCCTTCCTTCGGGTTGGCGACCACCCCGCGGGTCCTTGCCACGGTCCTGGACCGCTCATGGCGCTTCTTCGTACCAGGGGCATTCCTTTGCTGCCCTATCGGGACGATATCCGGATAGAGGCCCCCCTCTCTACCGCAGACCAAGGACAGCGTCCGGATCACTGTTCAGACTCTGGAACGGTTCGGCTGGCTGGTAACTTTCCCAAACTCCTGCCTCTTTCCGTCCCAGAGGCTCTCCTTCCGGAGGATGATTTTGGACACCTCGGCTGCCAAAGTATTCTGCCAGCCTTCAAGTCCTCCCAGATCCAGGGGGCAGTGTCGCATCTGCTGCGCTCCCCGTGCCTCTCCATTCGGGAATACTTGCAGGTTCTGGGTCTTATGGTAGCCTCTTTCGAGGCCTTCCATATGCCCAGTTTCACACTCGCCTGGTGCAACAGGAGATCCTTTACCTTTCAGCGGGTTCGGGCAGCTCTCCCTTGGTGGCTGTTCCCGATGAACCTGAGGTCGGGGAGTTCCTTTCTCACATTCTCCTGGACGATCGTCACCACCGATGCCAGCATCCTGGGTTGGGGGGGCGTTTTCCAGTCTCGCACGGTTCAAGGGATTTGGTCGGCGGCAGAGTCTCGCCTTCCAATCAACTTTCTGGAACTGAGGGCGATTTTTTCCGCTCTCTCTCTCTCCAATTGGATCTCTCTCCTTGCGGGCCTCCCAGTGCGGGTTCAAACGGGCAATGCCGCAGCCGTGGCCTATATCGACCATCAGGGCGGGACCCGCAGCCGGATGGTGATGCAGGAGGTGAAGAGAATTCTGACGTGGGCGGAGACGCACGTTCCGGTGTTGTCAGCAGTTTACATTCCAGGAGGGGACAACTGGACAGCGGACTTCTGGACAGCGGACTTTCTAAGCCACAACAAGGTGGATCCAAGCGAGTGGTCTCTGCATCCAGAAGTGTTCGAAGAAATCTGCCACAGATGGGACCGTCCGGATGTGGACTTAATGGCATCCGGGTTCAACAACAAGATCCCAGTGGTCCTGGCTCGCGGCCGAGATCCGAAGGCGTACGGATGGATGTGCAGGTGTCTCCGTGGCAGGACTTCAGCCTCCTCTGTTTTCCTCTCCTACCAAAGGGTCTACGCAAGTTCGAGGCGGAAGGGAATCCGACCGTTCTCATCGCCCCAGAGTGGCCTCGCCATGCGTGGTTTTTCGGACGTGGCTCGGTTGCTGGCGGACGCCCCATGGCCTCTTGCCGACAGACAGGACCTACTGTCTCAGGGCCCGTTCTTCCACCAGAATTTACGGTCTCTTCGTTTACCGGCGTGAGTGTTGAAACCGCCATCCTGATGAAGATGGGGTTCTCGGATTCAGTGGTTAGGACCATGATCAGTCCGGGGAAGTCTTATTCCTCCCGGATTTACTATCGTACCTGGATGGCCTTCCTGTCCTTTTGTGAGGGTTCGGGGTCCCCTCCCCTTCGTTTTTCCATCTTGATGGTACTGTCTTTTCTTCAGTCTGGGCTTGTGCAGGGACTGTCGCTTAGTTCCCTGTAAGGTCAGGTTTCGGCGCGGGCCGTCAGAGGTCCCTTGCTCTTAAGGGTCCGGTGGTGACCTTTCTTCAGGGGGTGGCGCATTCGGTTCCCCGTATGTTCCCCCTTTGTCTCCTTGGGATCTCAATTTGGTTCTGCGCGCTCTGCAGTCGGCCCCCTTCGAGCCTTTGAGGAGGGTCTCTCTGACTGTTCTCATCTGGAAAGTGGTCTTCCTTGTGACCATAGCTTCTGATACGGCTACATAGCGTAGTGATTAAAGTTCTGGGCTATTATGCAGTGGCTGTGAGTTCACATCCCATCACAAGCTTTTAAGTCGGACTGGTGTCGAAGCTGGCCGCTCTTTCCTGTCAGGAGCCTTTCTGGTTTTCCACCAGGATTAAGTTGTGCTCCGTCCAGTCCCCCTTCTTTTTGCCCAGGGTGGTCTATCCCTTCCACCTTGATGAGGATCTTGTCCTGCCTTCCTTTTGTCCTTCTCCGGCTAACCCCAAGGAACGCACTCTGCATTCCCTGGATGTTGTGCGGGTCCTGAAGGTGTATCTCGCGGCTACTGCTTCCGTCCGCCGTTCATGGCGCTCTGGATCTGCTTGGCTATTTCCGCGGCTTGTCGCGCTTGTGGTGGAGTTCCCTCGGCTAGGATTGCCGCTCACTCCACTAGGGCGGTGGGGGCTTCCTGGGCAAGACGCAATCGTGCCTCTGCGTCTCAGCTGTGTACGGCGGCCACCTGGTCGTCCTTGCATACCTTTGCAAATTTTTGTCAGTTGCATTCACTGGCTTCGGCTGATGCGGCTTTGGCCGCAGGGTTTTGCAGGCTGTGGTTCCTGTTTGACCGTTGGGCGTTCCTCCTGGCGGTGCTGATATTTTTTACCACCCCATGGACTGCTTTTGGACGTCCCATGGTCTGTGTCCCCCAATGGAAAAAAGTACGAGAAAAGGAGATTTTTGTGAAACTCACCTGTAAAATCTTTTTCTCGTCTTTTCCATTGGGGGACACAGCTCCCACCCATTATTCCTGTTGCAGGAGGGGTCTTTAGTTCAGTTTTCTGTTTCTGGTTGGACCTTATGGCTTGGTCCGATGGTTTCCATGATTTTTTTCTTGCTCCTTTCTCCTACTGCTTGTGCAACGCCTGAGTTCCTCCTGGTGGAGTCGGGGGGTATAGCCCGAGGAGGAGGAGCTCTTTCATTTGCATAGTGTCCCTCCTACTAATACCTCTAAGCTATACCCATGGTCTGTGTCCCCCAATGGAAAAGACGAGAAAAAGATTTTACAGGTGAGTTTCACAAAAATCTCCTTTTTCAGAAATGGGAAGCGTTGGGCCATAGAGAAAAGACAGTTATGTAAAATGCAAAAGTGCATCTACACAGAGACAACTGACGACGGACTTTACAACGTTACCTTCAGTTATTAAACATGGCCGCACAATTTCAACCCTCGTTTTCTTGTATTTTAGCAGGGCCCTCAAATTCTGGAAATAGTTTTTTTTTTGTAAAACGGTTGTTAATACAAGCGGATATGCTAATGTCGCACAAACCTGACAATGTCATTTGGTTTTACGCATGTTGGCAGAGATTGTACGACGAGCTAACCCGTTTACAAATATTAGGTTTATTGGGGGAATACCGCAAAATTTTATAGACTATGACCTATTCCCGCAGGACAAGGTAGATTTTGCAGTTGTTCATGATCTTATGGAGGCAGCTTGAGAAAATCTTGAAATACAAAAAGCTTTCACCAAATACATGCATCGCGTATCTCGTTCAAAACAATTTTCTTGCCCATATTCATTGGGGGACACAGAGACCATGGGTATAGCCATGTCCTCTAGGAGGTGTTGACACCAGATAAAGCTTGTTAGCTCCTCCCCTGGCAGCTATACCCCCTCCAGCCTGGAGAGAGAGCTTCAGTTTTTTCTAGTGTCAATAGGAGGCAAGACCTTCCTGCTCTGCAGGGATCTCCTAAAGATTTTTTATTTTAGTTTATTTATTATCCCGTAGTTTCCAAAATGGGGTCACATTTATGTAGTTTCTACTCTAGGGGTGCATCAGGGGGGCTTCAAATGGGACATAGTGTAAATAAACCAGTCCAGCAAAATCTACCTTCCAAAAACCACACGGTGCACCTTTCCCTCTACACCCTACCATGTACCCGTACTGTAGTTTACGGCTACATATGAGGTGTTTCTGCAAACTACAGAATCAGGGCAATAAATATTGAGTTTTGTTTGGCTGTTAACACTTGCTTTGTTACTTGAACAAATGGATGAAAAATTGAAAATTTGTCCAAAAATCGAAATTCTGATATTTTATCTCCATTTGCCATTAACTCTTGTGGAACACCTAAACGGTTAACTACGCTTGTAAAATTAGTTTTGAATACCTTGAGGGGTGTAGTTTCTAGAATGGGGTTATTTTTGGGTGGTTTCTATTATGTAAGCCTCATAAAGTGACTTCAGACCTGAACTGTTTCTTAAAAAGTGGGTTTTTAAAAATTTCGGAAAAATTTCAAGATTTGCTTGTAAACTTCGAAGCCTTCTAACGTCCCCAAAAAATAAAATTTAATTTCCTAAATGATCCAAACATGAAGTAGACATATGGGAAATGTAAAGTAATAACTATTTTTGTAGGTATTACTATGTATTATAGAAGTAGATAAATTGAAACTTGGAAATTTGCCACTTTTTCCTAATTTTGGGTAAATTTGGTATTTTCTTCCGTTTTTACCAGTGTCGTGAAGTACAATATGTGAGGGGAAAAAAAAACTATTTCAGAATGGCCTGGATAAGTCAAAGCATTTTAAAGTTATCACCACATAACATGACACTGGTCAGATTTGCAAAAAATGGCCAAGTCCTTAAGGTGAAAATGAGCCTGGTCCCTAAGAGGTTAATGATGGCTATAAGAATTACAGTGAAGGCTACTGCCTTATGTACTCTTAAAGGCTGGGCAGAGAGGGGGGTCTGATAATAAATATTTATTAACAATGTCTGTCCTGTCTGTTTTTCTTCAAAATTTCTTAGTTTTTCAGCTTGCTGCAACTTTGTTTTGTTTAGCCAGTATTTGCGTTGTAACTAAAAGAACGCCACACACCTGTTCCCTACTGCTCTTTTCCAGCACAGAGGCTCTACTCAGCCCAGACATTTAAAACATCCAGATGGTGTAAAATGTGCCCCATGCAAATACCAATTCAATTGATTGAATTGTATGTTGCTTTTCACACAACTTGAATTCATGATTGCAGTAATCAATCATTACTATTAATTGGGCATTCACATTTGAAGGCGAGATTCAAGGTTCTGACACCTATATAGTGTACTTGAGTAATGTTTTTGTTCATCCATTCCTTCTTACAGGTACCAGCAGACAGGTGTTCGGTGGCTGTGGGAACTACATTGCCAACAGGCAGGAGGCATTTTGGGAGATGAAATGGGATTGGGCAAAACTATCCAGATAATTGCCTTCCTGGCAGGTTTGAGCTACAGCCGGATAAAGACACGAGGCTCTGATTACAGGCAAGTTGCTGCCCTGTAGACTGACAGTCTGAGGCATCCATGAATATTTCATCAGCATTATTATAGAGAGGGCAGACATGCTAAATTATTTACCACACTTCAATTAGATAGCTCCTTTAATTTGCTTACTGAGGAAGGGGGTTTACTTTAATTTCCTATGCCCTGCAATTCCCCTCCCTATCATAAACTGACTTTAAAGAGCTCACACTATTAATACATTTTTGGAATGTGCATCTGAGTCTTTGATTCAGCATTTGTTCCTGCTGACTAGTCTGTGCCTTCTTTGGTAACAGAGATGTACATATGTCATGGACACAGTGCTGTCAGAAAAGAATATTAATATATTGGAGAAAGTATGCAATGTATAATATATCTGTGTATAGAGAAAAATATTGTAACCCTTATTTTTCTAGTATGGTCTTTTGTAATATTAAAATGCTTGAATAATGCTTGCAAACTGATGTCTTAACAAATGTGAAATTCTGAAGATGATTTCATGTTAATTAACCCCTTCACGACCGCAATCTGTATATATACGTGATAGCTGCACATACCCCGTGCAGCTACCACGTATATATACGTTCTGGCAGCTCTTTAATCCAAGCGCTGCAAAGCGCTTGGATTAAAGCTTCTGCCCCTGCCCTGTATGCTGTCACGGACAGCATACAGTGCAGTAATGCCGGCAAGGGACCAATCAGAGTGGCCCCTTGCCGGCAATCGATCCGATTGGTTAGTCTGTGCAGACTAACCAATCGGATCGCGTCAGTGAAAAAATGCCGGTTTCAGGCTCTGATCTGCGCTCTGCAGATCAGAGCCTGAAATCAGTGTCCTCGTGCCCCCCCCCAATCCGTGCAGCCCCCCTCCACCCCGATCCGTGCAGACGCCACCCGTTCTGTGCCGATCTGTCCAGCATTTCCATGTCCACAGTGCCCCTCCATCTGTGCCCCATCTTGTGTCCTCCAGTGCCCCCTCCTGCTGGCCGTGACAATTTCAATCCCCCCCCCCCTTCCAGCGCTGCTCCCCCCCCCCTTCCAACCCCCTCCCCCCCCCCCTCGGTCTGCCCCCCTGCTGTGTTTGATGGCGGCGGCTCCATTCCTGAACCGCCGCCATCATCAGAGTGTCAGCACTATGCTGACACTCTGCTGTAACCCCAGAGATGCCGCGGCAGCGGCATCTATGGGGTTAATGGAGGGAGGGGGCTCCCTCTCTCCACCATCGGGGCTGCTGCGCTGCGATGGCAGCCCCGATGGTTGCCCTGGCAACCGGACGCTTTGCAAAAGCGTCCGCTGTTGCCACCTACAGGGCATCTGAATGTATTACACTTTGCAATGCAAGAGCATTGCAAAGTATAGTACAGCCATCAGCCCCACTGGATCTTCATGATCCAAGAGGGACTTGACAAAAAAACTTAAATGTGAAAAAAAATAAAAGTAAAAATAAAAAAAGTTAAATAAAAAAAAAATGCCTTTTTTTTCCTAAAAAAAAAAAAAGACACATATTAGGTATCACTGCGTCCGTAACGACCGTCTCTATAAAGATATCACATGATAGACCCCGTCCGATAAACACCATAAAAGAATAAAATAAAAACTGTGTAAAAAAAAAAGCAATTTTTGTCACCTTACATCACAAAAAGTGCAACAGCAAGCGATCAAAAAGGCGCATGACCCCCAAAATAGTACCAATCAAACCGTCACCTCGTCCCACAAAAAATGATACCCTATTTAAGACAATCGCCCAAAAAATAAAAAAGCTATGGTTCTCAGACTATAGAGACACTAAAACATCATTTTTTTGGTTTCAGAAATGCTATTGTGTAAAACTAAAATAAATAAGAAAAAGTATACATATTAGGTATTGCCACGTCCGTAACGATCTTCTCTATAAAACTATCACATGACCTAACTCCTCAGATGAACGCTGTAAAAATAAATAGATGAAAACTGTTCCAAAACAGCCAATTTTTGCGTCACCTTGCCCCATAAAGTGTAATAATGAATGATCAAAAAATCCTATGTACCCAAAAATGGTACCAATATAAACCTCAACACTTTCTGCAAAAAACG
Source organism: Bufo gargarizans (assembly GCF_014858855.1). NCBI lineage: Eukaryota > Metazoa > Chordata > Amphibia > Anura > Bufonidae > Bufo > Bufo gargarizans. Next base: position 213,993,848 of record NC_058085.1, on the reverse strand, counting down.
AGCCCGTGCACAAGACGATCGGCAGAAAAATAAAAAACATATGGCGTTCAGAAAACCAATCCAGCACAATCTGCCTTCCAAAAACCGTATGGCATTCCTTTCCTTCTGCGCCCTGCCGTGCTCCCGTACAGCAGTTTACGACCACATGTGGGGTGTTTATGTAAACCGCGGAATCAGGGTAATAAATATTGAGTTTTGTTTGGCTGTTAACCCTCAATGTGTTAAAGAATTTTTTTTTATAAAATGGAAAATCTGCCAAAAATGTGAAATTTAGAAATTTCATCTCCATTTTCCTTTAATTCTTGTGGAACGCCTAAAGGGTTAACATAGTTTGTAAAATCAGTTTTGAGTAACTTGAGGGGTGTAGTTTCTACAATGGGGTCATTTATGGGGGTTTCCACTATGTAAGCCCCACAAAGTGACTTCAGACCTGAACTGGTCCTTAAAAAGTGGGTTTTGGAAATTTTCTTAAAAATTGTAAGAATTGCTTCTAAACTTCTAAGCCTTCTAACGTCCTAAAAAAATAAAATGACATTTCCAAAATGATGCCAACATAAAGTAGACATATGGGGAATGTTAAGTAATAAATATTTTATTAGGTATGACTTTCTGTTTTAGAAGTAGAGAAATTGAAATTTGGAAAATTGTGAATTTTTCCACCTTTTTGGTAAATTTGGGATTTTTTCATAAATAAAGGTGAAATATATTGACTCAAATATATGATTATCATGAAGTACAATGTGTCACGAGAAAACAATCTCAGAATGGCGTGGATAAGTAAAAGTGTTCCAAAGCTATTACCACATAAAGTGACGCATGTCAGATTTGTAAATTTTGACCTGGACACTAGGGCATCAATGACCCTTGGTCATGAAAGGGTTAACCTGATTTTTCCACTGTCACTATGTGCACAAGATGGCTCAGTGTGGTTAGATCCATTAAACTCCTTGTATGCTGAAATATTTTCATGATCACAAAGCAGTGCCGCTCTATATCTAGATAGATATATTATACATACACACAGGTGAAACTAAAAAAATTAGATAATTGTGCAAAAGTCCATTTATTTCAGTAATGCAAATTAAAAGGAATTGCATTAATGCAGCTTAAAATTAGAATTTTGTGGAAAGGTTCAATATTCTAGGCTCAAAGTGTCATACTCTAGTCAGCTAATTAATCCATACCCCCTAAGCAAAGGGTACCTCAAAATTGTGACTTTGGGGTTTCATAAGCCGTAAGCCATAATCATCCAAATTATAACAAAAGCTTGAAATATCTCACTTTGCATGTAATGAGTCTATCTCGTATATTAGTTTCACCTTTTAAGTTGCATTGCTGAAATAACTTAACAATATTCAAATTTTTCAAGTTTCACCTGTGTACAGTACAGACCAAAAGTTTGGACACACCTTCTCATTCAAAGAGTTTTCTTTGTTTTCATGACTATGAAAATTGTAGATTCACACTGAAGGCATCAAAACTGTGAATTAACACCTATGGAATTATATACATAACAAAAAAGTGTGAAACAACTGAAAATATGTCATATTCTAGGTTCTTCAAAGTAGCCACCTTTTGCTTTGATTACGGCTTTGCACACTCTTGGCATTCTCTTGATGAGCTTCAAGAGGTAGTCACCTGAAATGGTTTTCACTTCATAGGTGTGCCCTGTCAGGTTTAATAAGTGGGATTTCTTGCCTTATAAATGGGGTTGGGACGATCAGTTGCGTTGTGGAGAAGTCAGGTGGATACACAGCTGATAGTCCTACTGAATAGACTGTTAGAATTTGTATTATGGCAAGAAAAAAGCAGCTAAGTAAAGAAAAACGAGTGGCCATCATTACTTTAAGAAATGAAGGTCGGTCAGTCCGAAAAATTGGGAAAACTTTGAAAGTGTCCCCAAGTGCAGTCACAAAAACCATCAAGCGCTACACAGAAACTGGCTCGCATGCGGACCGCCCCAGGAAAGGAAGACCAAGGGTCACCTCTGCTGCGGAGGATAAATTCATCCGAGTCACCAGCCTCAGAAATCGCAGGTTAACAGCAGCTCAGATTAGAGACCAGGTCATTGCCACACAGAGTTCTAGCAGCAGACACATCTCTAGAACACATCTCTATAAGAGGAGACTGTGTGAATCAGGCCTTCACGGTAGAATATCTGCTAGGAAACCACTGCTAAGGACAGGCAACAAGCAGAAGAGACTTGTTTGGGCTAAAGAACACATGGAATGGACATTAGACCAGTGGAAATCTGGCTCCTGCTCTTTCAGCCTAAATTTATCATTTAAAGGCCACTAACAGCTAAATTAAGTGGCTCTGAAAGCTTTGACAAGAAGGGGAGAAGACCCAGCTGCCTTATTTTCTATATTGTGCCTTATAAAAGACGACACTTCTGTTCCCAGACGCGGGGCCTGTTCCCCCTGCAGGCGCCTGTATCTGCGCGCCCAACAAGGAGCTGAGGCCGAGTGGAGAAGAGTAGCCCTTTCCCCAAGCAAGATACAGGGCTCCTTTTGAACCAAAGATTTTATTGAAAAGAAAGAAATCAATGCTGGAAAGCTCAGCCAGCACGTAACAGACACTGGAGTCAGCGCATCCGGCGGAGACATAGAGCCGACCGAGAGGAAATAGTCCGGCTCCTGAAGATTTAAATTAATCGGCATACTGAAGGGGACACAGGTGAAACACCTGTCACTGACACCGGCAGCCCGAGCAAACTATATCAAGGTTAGTGCTGTACTTAACCGGAGCTGGACCGCGGCTGATTCGGGTGAAAGTAGTTCCGGCCGAAACTACCAACAGCTAGGAACGCTGAGCAGCTTCCATTGAGACTGCGATCCATAGATCCCGCCGCGCCTATCTCCCGGCACCTGAAGGGAGCTGTAGTGTGTGCTGCAGAGGGAACTCCCACAGTGGTAAAGGGCACCTCAGTGGGGCTGGTAATTGCCCTGGAGCTCACCTTATAATAGGATTAACCCACTTGCACTAGAGTCTCCCTCTGTTTAAACACGAACTGTGCCAGTATCATCAGGCATTATAAATCAATAGCAGATCACAGCATAGGTACAGCTGAATCACACTGATTTGTGGACTGCAACTAATGTGAATCCCTTCAGCAGATACTTCAGCGGACAAATAGTGATACCTCACTTAGACTGCCTTATACAAAAAGGTGAAAAAAGTATTTTCCTCCACTGAAGGCACAGCCTTAAATTTTTACTGGACTTCCATATTCAACACAGGAGACCTATTCTAAAAGTATATTTAAAGGGACATAGCACTCCGGTCTATGAGAAGCCTATCATTACTATTCTTAAATAGGAGAAGTCCCTAACACCACTATAGATCCATTAGTGTTGGTTGTATGGGTGCAAATATCACCTAACTACCCACATAGCAGTAAAGAAGTGCCTGCTACTGAGCTACAAAAGAGGGGCAGAGTTTTCTGCAGAGTCAAATAGACGTTCATCCCTGCTTTATACTGCATCACCTCTCTAATCAGAGAATAATTCATATCAAACAATCTTCAGGGTCTCTGGCCCAATATTTTCAGCCTCTTCTTAGAAGATTAAAAGAGGCATCATTATGCAAATCCTCATGTAATTAGCAGCCGCCGCCATCGAGGGCCACGTGATAAGAGAATAAGAAGGTCCGACGGTTCTTCCCACACTGACCTAATACTCTTAACGCTCACACAACAAAAGGAGCGACAATTCTGGCTATCTGTTTGAATAGTGATGGTTAAAATTGGCCCAGGCAAACCCAGGCCTACCTCCACTAAGTGTCTTACAGGCTCTCTGGACTCCTACATGCAGAAACGTCCACCTGCGCCACCCACAAAGACCTCCCATACACAAAGACCCACACCCACGGACTCTTTGCTCAAAAATACCACAAGTAACAACCCTCCAGAGATGGACAGCGATCAGGAGGATGACACGAGTCTACCCATATCCAGAGCGTTCCTAGGGCAAGCACTCTCAAGAGCACTAGAACCAGTAGTGAAGGAACTACAGGATATAAAACAAGAAATGAAATGTATGGGAGGAAGAGTGGAACAATTAGAATCTACGCAAGCACAAATAGTTTCGTATACAGAGGCGACTTCTGCAAATTTCTCATCATGCCAGACACACATGAATAAAATTGTTAACTGGATGGAAGACCAGGAGAATAGAGCAAGGCGCAACAACTTGAGACTTAAGGGGGTTCCAGAATCCATCTCCACAGAAGCCTTACTAGATACAGTCAAACAAATATTCTCTGCCATTCTAGGAGATAAATATGTGTTGGAGATCTCCATCGAAAGAGCACACAGAGCGCTCCGCTCCAAACCACAAGGGTCAGACCCACCGAGAGACGTAATTTGTCGTCTATTCAATTCCAGAGTGAGAGACGATATCCTGAAGTTTGCTCGTGTCAAACCCATGGTCAAAATAGAGGGGTCTGAAATCTCAATTTATCAGGACCTAGCCAGAATCACCCTGTCTAAAAGGAACATGCTCCGCCCTTTAACAGAGGTCCTGCGTCACAGGAACATCCCTTACAGATGGCTTTTCCCATTTGGCCTCTCCTTTAATGTTGAAGGGAAAAGATATATTCTGAGAGAACACTCCGAATTGGAAGGAATCCTATCAGCATTGCAAATCACAGATGTGGACATCCCAGACTGGGCACCGATACATGACCTCACCAGCCTGCCGATGGTCCCTCCCCCCACACCATGGGAAACTATTGGAGCAGAAAGGAAGAGCCGCAGCAAAAAACGTCAGGGAAAACTGACTCCGAGACGACTAGACGTTGACCCCACCTGAGAACTGATCTATTTCGGGAGATGCCCACTCACTGCTACCCCCCCCCTGAATCCAGCCTACACAGTATGAATGCAGATTACGTTCAATGTTTATTATGGTAACACTACTTGTTGAGTGCATTTCTGTTTATGCGGTTCAATCGATGGGTTGGGGTGGAGGGGAGAGCTGTGACACCACATAAGGGATCACCGAGACAAAGGGCTCCCCCATACTTACAGGGGATTGTGCGGCTCTCCCTTCCACCCTTCACCACTACTCCTCATGACTAGAGAGTGGACTCGGATGTACTCCTCCGTCCCGATCTATACCTTTCGGAATTCTGAGACCTCTTATTTTATTCAAAACTACGTCAAAAATGATATCGCCCTCAGGGCTGTTACTTACAATGTTAGCATATATGCTAGTACTGTTTTATTTGGTACTGTTTTCTTACATGTTCACTCCACCCCAAATGTTATATTCAATACTCTCACGGACAAGTCTCACTTACTTGTTCTCTACCCATCCCACACCCCCCTCTAAACCACAATCCTTGGACCCCACATACTATTATCATACAGCACCCTGGTACACCCACATCACTCGAGTACTACCTTGTCATCCTCCTCCATGACTACTGTACACTTAATCACATATAATGTCAGAGGCCTGAACTCTCCAATTAAACGCAGTCAAGTGCTCCAAGCCCTGAAAAAATCCCGCGCTGATGTCTTATTCCTTCAGGAAACCCACTTCCTCGCAGAAAGGACACCAACATTCCAAAAGCATTTTTACAATCAGTGGCACCACTCACATACCCCCACAAAGAACTCCAGAGGGGTGGCCATAGCCTTCTCTAAGCACACCACTTTTGAACTGGAGAGCTCGTATAGAGATAAAGAAGGCAGACTATTAGTTCTCATCGGGTTACTAAATGGTAAACAGATCACATTAGCGAACCTTTACGCCCCCAACACACAACAACCCCAATGGATCAGAGATAATATGACACTAATACATAGCATGACGAAAGGAATCCTGGTGATAGGTGGCGATTTCAATGTTGCACTTGACCCGCTCCTAGACACCTCCTCTGGAAGAACTGCTCTCTCATATAAGGCACTAAGACATATTAAGAAGTCATTGCAGATGCTGTCCTTGACTGATGTGTGGCGTTTTCTCCATCCATCGGCGAAGGATTACACTTTATACTCACCACCACACAATTCTTACCACAGAATTGACTACTTCTTTCTCCAACAATCATCCCTCACTAATGTTCAATCAGCCTCAATAGGCTCAGGAGTACATTCAGATCACTCTCCGTTAGGAATTCATATACTAATGTCAGATCGCCCAGAAATACGGCCACCTTGGAGACTCAATGAAACCCTTCTCTCCACTACAGAGGACCAAAAAAGAATCACAGACAGTCTCAACTCCTACTTCGAGTTGAATAATAATATAGAAGTCTCTACGCCAGTAGTATGGGAGGCACATAAAGCAACCATCGGGGGCGAGTTTATATCTGTAGGCACATACCGTAAAAAACGGAGGGAGCAAGAAATCAGATCCCTACAGATGACGATTTCCCACCTCGAAAAACTTCATAAACAATCCCTTATAGCGCCAATCCTCCAAAAGCTCACAGAATCCCGACTACAGCTTAGAGATTTATTAAACAAAAACTCAGCCAAACTATATATGTCAGTAAAACATTCCTTTTATGCCCATGGAGATAAAGCATCAAAATCGATGATGTCCCTCATCAAAAGAAGAAAGCCCCACATTTTCATTAGGGAAATTAAGGATAAAGAAGGAATCACTACTACTGATCCCGGAAAGATTGAAAAAGAATTTATTAACTTCTACACTTCTTTATACCAACTGCGTTCCTCAGAGAAACAGAAGAATACGCAGGACACTCTCTCGGCAATATCAAATTTCCTATCCCGTGCATCTCTGCCTAAACTAGACCCCAGTGTATACACAAACCTGTTGAAACCTTTCACACAGATGGAGGTTCAGTCCGCCCTGCGAAGCTGTCCTAAACAGAAAGCACCGGGTCCGGGTCAGGGTCTAGCATACCAAAAAAGGCCCTTGAAGCCTACATCACCTTAATTCACAAGGAAGGGAAAGATGCCAACCAATGTGGAAGCTATAGGCCAATTTCCCTGTTAAATACAGACTTAAAATTATACGCAAGCTTACTGGCCAATAGACTTAAACCTTTGATACCCTCTTTGATATCTCCTGAGCAGGTGGGGTTTGTGTCCGGAAGGGAGGGGAAGGACAACACACTGAGAATTCTCTCCATCATTCAAATAGCTAATCAGAAGAAAATCCCCCTGGTCCTGCTGGGTACCGACGCCGAGAAGGCCTTCGACAGGGTGGACTGGACCTTCATGAAACAGGTACTTCTACACTTTGGTATCCCACAAGAGTTTGTTAAGGCCATCTTTTTAATGTATGATACCCCCTCAGCGAGACTACGTTTAAACCAAAACCTATCAGCACCTTTTCATATATGTAACGGGACAAGACAGGGCTGCCCACTCTCGCCGATCCTTTTTGCCCTTTCACTCGAACCACTATTAGCTTCCATTAGACTTCACCCAGATATAAAGGGATTTAGTGACGGCAAACATGAGCATACAGCCGCTGCTTACGCAGATGATATTTTATTGACTTTGTCAAATCCCTCTATCGCCTTCCCAGCACTGCAGAATGTGTTAAGGAAGTATGGCATTTTATCTAACTTCAAAATAAATGCCTCCAAGTCAGAAGCGTTGGGGTTTAATATCGGTGAGGAAGAAATAGATATTTTACGCACCCAATATCCCTTTCATTGGCCAAAAGCATATATCACATACCTAGGTATAAAAATTAGCTCTAAATGGAGCGAACTATACTCACTCAACTATGCCCAAATTCCAAATACCTTTTAGCCAAATATTGTCCTCGTGGTCCTTACCTTTTTTGTCTTGGATGGGACGAAAAAACCTTATAAAGGCGATACTACTTCCTAAGCTGACGTACCTGTTTCAGACTCTCCCGATACCACTCCCATCATCTTTTTTCAATAAACTACACAGAATTGTTAGTAACTACCTTTGGGGCGGCAAAAAACCCCGATTGAACCGAAACCTATTAGCTCAGCATAAATCAAGAGGAGGTATGTCGGTTCCTGATTGGAGACTATACTACGAAGCCACACATCTTGCCAGGATAGTATTTTGGCTGAGGACGGAAAAAAATAAACTCTGGCTTCCATTAGAGAGCATACTAGCTACAACCCCTCTCAGAGCAATGCTGTCGAAGAAAAAAGAAAAACCCGTTTCCCAACTCACACTAAATGTGATCACACAAACCACCCTCACTGTGGTACCAGTACATGGACTCCCTCAGTCCTGTATTATCCCCCTTAATGACGATAACTGATATCGCAGAACTACATCAGGAGAAATATAAGAATACAGGTTTAAGGTTTGAAGATGTCAGCTCCATAACGCTACACTCCTTTCTTATCCCGGAACAGTTAGATGACCCACTCAACCACATTCCAATGCATACGCTACATAAAGCACATGTCCGCTCTCTAATAAAACCATATCTTAACCAAGCCACTAGCTCCAGAGAACTCACACTATTCGAAAAATTAGCGGCCTCCTCCAATCCTCCAAAACATTTGTTATCACAGATTTATAACATCTTACAACAGATTAAATATCCATACGCCAGAGGCTACCTGGGTGCTTGGGAAAAGGATCTAAATACCACCTGGTCCACTGCAGAAACCAAACAAATATGTATCAAATCGCATAGTATTTCTAGATGTACCCGACTCCAAGAAAACTCATATAAGATAGTCACTAGATGGTACCGAACGCCCGTGAGACTTAAGCAGATGACATGCCTAAACTCAGACACATGCTGGAAATGTAAAGGATCAAGAGGCACATATATCCACATGTGGTGGGAATGTCCAGTAATCAAACCATTTTGGACACAAGTACTCAGCTACATAAAAAAGATATGCACCCTAACACAAGACCCAACTCTAGCCTCTATATTCCTCAACATCCGTCTAGATGATATACCACCGAACAATAGGACACTTTTCCAGCACCTTACAGCTGCAGCTAAGCTATTGATTCCTCAACACTGGAACCAACCAAGTTCTCCCACCATCTCACAGTGGCTACACAAAGTTAACCATATTTTCCATATGGAGGAGCTATCAGCGTGGGAACTGAGAGCTCACTCGAGATTTCTTAAGATATGGGATAGCTGGGTTAAATGCCGCGCTTCCACTCAGGTGCTACAATTATTATCAGATTAAATTTAAACATCACCTAAGGTGCTCACAATCCACAACATTTTGCGAGGTCCTCCCTTGTTCACCCCATCCCCCCCTTCCCCCCCCCCCCCCCTTATATCCCCCCCCCTCCCCTCCCTTTGTTGTATCCTCCTTTTACAGTTCTTTCCATTTTCTCATCATGGACGGAACAAGGAATACTTCAATTTGAAATATCACATTTACACCACTTCCTTCCGTCACTCACTTTGTTCATGAATTATGCTTTATCCTTATATGATTAGATCTGACCGATTGTAATATTTGATCTTTAGCTGTGCATTGTCATAACTTCTATTGTAAAACTGATTTACTCCTCTCCACATATACAATGTACCTCTATTGTTATTCCTTATAACTTTGAAAAATCAATAAAAAGAATATTGAAAAAAAAAAAAAAAAAGACCAGTGGAAATCTGTGCTTTGGTCTGATGAGTCCAAATTTGAGATCTTTGGTTCCAACCACCGTGTCTTTGTGCGACGCAGAAAAGGTGAACGGATGGACTCTACATGTCGTCTGGTTCCCACCATGAAGCATGGAGGAGGAGGTGTGATGGTGCTTTGCTGGTGACACTGTTGGGGATTTATTCAAAATTGAAGGCATACTGAACCAGCATGGCTACCACAGCATCTTGCAGTGGCATGCTATTCCATCCGGTTTGCGTTTAGTTGGACCATCATTTATTTTTCAACAGGACAATGACCCCAAACAGACCTCCAGGCTGTGTAAGGGCTATTTGACCATGAGGGAGAGTGATGGGGTGCTGCGCCAGATGACCTGGCCTCCACAGTCACCGGACCTGAACCCATTCGAGATGGTTTGGGGTGAGCTGTACCGCAGAGTGAAGGCAAAAGGGACAACAAGCGCTAAGCATCTCTGGGAACTCCTTCAACTCCTCTACTGTTGGAAGACCATTTCAGGTGACTACCTCTTTAAGCTCATCAAGAGAATGCCAAGAGTGTGCAAAGCAGTAATCAAAGCAAAAGGTGGCTACTTTGAAGAACCTAGAATATGACATATTTTCAGTTGTTTCACACTTTTTTGTTATGTATATAATTCCACATGTGTTAATTCATAGTTTTGATGCCTTCAGTGTGAATCTACAATTTTCATAGTCATGAAAATAAAGAAAACTCTTTGAATGAGAAGGTGTGTCCAAACTTTTGGTCTGTACTGTATGTGTGTGTGTGTGTGTATATATGTTATGTGCGTGTGTGTGTGTGTATATATATATATATATATATATATATATATATATATATATATATAATATGTATGTGTGTGTGTGTGTTTATAATCTGTGTATGTGTTTTATATAGATGTACAGGCACAGTACAGAGGCAAAATCCAAGTTCTTAACCAGTGCTCCAGACAAAAAAAAATACCTAGTAGCCATTGGCTCCTGAACTGAAAAATTTAGGAGCCAAATTTAAATTTTTAGTCGCCAAATCGAAACCGAATCAAAATTTTGATCAGATCGGCGTAGGGTTGTTTCGATACCAAAATTTTGATTAGCTTTCGTAGCCATCAAAAAGTATTGAGATACTCAATACCACACAAAAAAAAAACAACAAAAAGAAAGCCGCGTGCATTTTGCATTTTATGAAACGTTCGGCCCATAATAGAACAGTCCTATCCTATTTTTTGGGGGTGATAGGGTGACAAAAAAAATGGCGAATGCTCACCGCATAGGAGATATTTTTTTATAATTTTTAATAATTTGGACTTTTCGGACGCAGCACTATGTAATATGTTTATTTATTGTTTATATATTTTATATGTAAAATTGGGAAAGGGGGGATTTAAACTTAACTGAAAGTCTCTGAAAACGTTCTGAATGCATTGTAAATATAGAATTTATTTTTCCAGGTATGAAGGCTTGGGTCCTAGTATCATTGTGTGTCCAACTACTGTCATGCACCAATGGGTGAAGGAGTTTCATACTTGGTGGCCTAAACTCCGTGTAGCTGTACTTCACGAGAGTGGGAGCTTTGCTGGTAAAAAGGTAACCAGACTACATTAATTCATAGATATTTCCTAAGACATTGTACTTTATTGCAGTTTGAGTTGAAATAGTTTATTATAGAGCATGTCTTTCACTATGTGGGCATATTTTGTTAGAAGAAGTTTTTCATTAAACTAGTGTCATGTCATAGTGAAGGTAAAAGACCAATTTAATCAGCACCTGTTACCAAAGTGATGCCAATGAACTGTTTGAGAAGGCATTGTCACTCGCAGTAACACCGAGGCCTTCTCGCTGCTTTACCTTGGCCATGTGACGTCATGTTAATCAGTCACTGTATCCTGACATGCACACCTCGTCAAGATATAGTGCATGTAAGCACGCACTATGACCTGACACTGTGTGACGTCAGGAGGACAGTGCAGTGTGTGAAGAAGAGGCTGGAAGAGCTGTGGAGTGTAGGCAGCACCCCTAGCAGGAAAGGTAAGTGTTTACTGGCACTAGGGACTGATGGCTAGGAGGGATTAATGGTGGCACTGGAGGAGGGGCTGATGGCATGGAGGGGGCTGATGGAGCTTAGGACTGATGTCATTGGGGCTGATGAGTTTTTAGAAAGGAAAAAGTTCTTTTAATTATTTATTTTTTCCTTATTTGAGTGCTCGAATACTTGATTACTAATAATAATGGATAGCTGCAGCCCCAATTTCCAGGTCATGGCCATTCTGTAAATTAAAGTGTGGTACAAACCAGGGTTTGTTTCCATACCATAAAAAAGTATTCAGATACTAGATTCCATTCAATACCACGCAAAAAAAAGCCGCGTGCATTCCGCATTTTGTGGAACGTCCGGCCCATATTAGAACAAAACAGTCCTATCCTATTTTTGGGGGGGACAGGTTGACAGTTTTTCTTTTTCTTTTACATTTTTTTTAATGTTTTGGACTTTTCGGACGTGGCGATATGTAATATTTTATTTACTGTTTATATATTATATGTAAAATTGGGAAATTATACTTTTTTTTTTTTTTTTTTTTTATAACTATTTTTCCCTTTGTCCTATTCAGGATCTTACACTGCGCCACCAATGATTAATGTTTAATATACAAATATAGCCAGCGGCAGAAACACATTGCCGACACCCGACCTCTGACAAGGTGCTGCGATCAGCGGCAGTTAAAGGCAGGGTGCAGGGTTAGAGGCAGGGTGTCGGCGATGTGTTTCTGCCTCTGTATTTGTAATGTATTAAATGTTAGTTATCATTGGTGGCGCAGTGCGCCCTCACCTCCTCTGCGCTCTCATTGGTGGCACCAGCAGCACAGGGGGGGAGGAAGAGACTGCCTCCTTCTCCCCATGCTGCTGAGGGAACATGGCCACGCTGAGAGGCGAGCGCTCATGTTCTCTGATACTGGGCTGTGTAGTAGCACAGCCTAGTATTGATAAAAGGCAAATCCCGGTATCGTATTGATACCGGGACAAAAGTATCAACTGGGTATCGAAAATTAGATTCCCGAAACAACCTTAGTACAAACCATCCTTTATCCAACACTGTCTAATTTATGGATTTTTACAGGCCCATATGTAGCACAACCCCCCAAACTGTCAAAATTACTGCTGCATCTACTGGGGTGCACCCAGTAGAACAGATGAATGATGTGGGATTTGGAAAAATACATTGCTGGGCGTATAAATGAATGTGGGCAAATCCTCAGAGAAAGATTTCTCAATTCTTCAATTTCTGTGAAGCCTGCAGTGCACCCTGGATTCTTGAGTTGCCCCACAAACTATGGAATTTGAATCTGATAATCCTCAGGGGGTGGGATCCATGAGGATTATCAGATGAGGGGGATGATGAGGAGGTTGAGGACTCAAGGAATGCGGGATCCTATTCTCCTTCGCTAGCCATATTTGTATCGAAGGCAATGATGATTTTATGCCTCCTCATCTGAATACAGTCTTTCGGACTATTGTGAGATAGAACTGCTGCAAGTGATGATCAATGCAATATTTATCTCACTTGCAGCGGTTTCCAGGGACTACACTTGTTCTCTGCTTCACTGATGCAGTACATGTCCCAGCAGGCCCAGGCCACAGCACACAACCTTTCTGCATTCCATACATCAATCAATCGCACCAATGCCTGTCTGTAAACGTGGTTGATGTTGTCCAGGAGAACACCAATCATTCACCTACATCTGTACCCACCTGTAGCCCCCTCACCGGCTTTTACATTGAGGAAGCTGTGATTGGCAGGTCAAAATTGACAGTTATCCTTTTCTGTATTGCAGGTTAGATTAATTGGGGAAATAGGTAATAGTAGTGGTATTCTTATCACCTCTTATTCCAATGTACGCTTGATGCAAGAAGAACTTCTGAAGTATCACTGGCACTATATTATCTTGGATGAGGGGCACAAGATTCGTAATCCCAATGCAGTTATCACATTGGCATGCAAGCATGTAAGTACACAAAACACTTTTATGAGTTTAAAGGAGTTGTCCAAGCTAAATTTAAAACTACAGCAGCAGTAAATGTACTGAAAGAGAGTAATCTACACATTTCTTCCCTGGTGCTTCCAGCATTCCACTCTGGTATCGCAGTGCTAACTGTATCTTTCTGGCTGCAGCTGTGACGGCTCATATAAACCCTATCAATATGCGGCCATTGATTGGCTGCAGCAATGATATAGTGTGTATGGGACATCACTGTTGCACAACAAAAAAAAAAACATTGTTTGGCAGGAAGCGGCAGGGAAGAACAGTGGTATTTATTAATTTATTTTGCGCACTTACGAGTATTTGATTTAGTACATTTACTGCCTCTGACAAGGTTTTAGTTTACCTTTGACAAACCCTTTCATTCATTTGATATTGCACTGAAGTGAATATCCACCCTTTTGTGTGCCTTTATATTTAATTTTTTATAATCTAAATAGGTAAAAAAAATTGCATTTTTTTTTTTTCTTATTATTGTAGTTGATGGCTTTTTTTTTTTTTGGGGTTATATAGCTCTCCAAATCTATGTAATGGCTGCTTACAACCACAACGGAGGGTGGCTTATTAACCCATTGCATGCAGCTTTACTATTGAGTGTGTAAAACGGTTAGCTCCTATGAGCTAGAGGGGGTTGTACAGCAGTACAGAGTAGTATTTCTATAATCCTGCACTGAGGAGCAATATAAAACATACTTGAGCTAGCGGTAGCTTATCTGTATGTCTGTTCCTCTGCCTACCTCCAGCACCTCTTTGTCTTTCTTCCATCCCCTCTCCATAGACTTTTATGGGAAGCATGTAATCTGACCCCTCATTGAGCTGATGATCCATCTAGTCATCTCAACTGAATTATGAGCGAATGATCCCTGCAGGAGGCAGGATGTAAAAAAGTAACTCACAAGTCGAGAAACAACTATTTTCCTCTCAAAATATTACAAATTCACTTCTACTATTGATTTATGCAAAGTTGTTTTTATATATTAGTGCCCTTTTAACCTCATAGTGACCAGCCTGTTTTGGCCCTAATGGTAATTCTTTTTTTTTTTTCTCATGGTCACAACTACCCATCCCTGGCTGTTAGAGTGGATGCCCGTGCCAGGCTGAACCTGGACAGCTTTAAAAAAAAGCTTGTTCTCAACTGCTGTAAGGTCACTTATGGGTAGTCACTAACAGGTTAAAGGGGTAATCTCACGATTAATATAAAAATTGAAAATAAGACATATAGTACATGACAATCTCGTTCTAGCAAAGCTAGAACCTGCCCTGTGCCTCACATGGGTCCAGATATCTCCTCATTGCTCCAATTCCTCTGCTATATATATATATATATATATATATATATATATTTATATATATATATATATATATATATATATATATATATATATATGTGTGTGTGTATATATATATATATTTTTTTTTTTCAACCTGCCAGCTTAGGGTGTATGTCTTTTCTGCTGCAGCTCTCTCTTTATCACAGCTTAGGAGACATGACCTCTCAGCTGCAACTCTCTAACTGTCACAGCTTCTCTTTTTTTTTTATCAGTTTATTTTTTATTGAACATCAGAACGCAGTTCGTATTTTTTATATACAACGATATTGATGTACGCCGACACCTAAGGCAATTATGGGAAATCAAGGTTTATATGAAGAATACAGCATTGAAATGATTGAAGTATTGTATTCAATAACACTATAACACCCCCCCCCCCCCCACAATCCCAACTTGAGCAGAGAGACCTCAATATCTGTAGATTTAAAGGGAGTATGTCACGCAGATTCACCCTATTAACCTAATAACAGTGTTATGTCCACGGCATCCCCCCTATTTAAAATGGTGCTTATCGTTTGTTCCTTGCTAGCATAGTTGTGGAGAAAAACACTTTTAATCCGCATGCAAATTAGTCTGTGAAGGTGGGTGATTTTGATACGAAGGCACTCCCCCCTCCGCCGCGTCTGCCTGCCCTTAGGCCGAATGCACATGGCCGTTTTTCACAGCTGTGAGCAGTCCGTGGAACCACGGGCTGGATTCCTGCTGAGAGCAGGAGCGCACGGCGTCATTGGTTGCTATGACGCTGCATGCTCCCTGCTGCCGCCACAGTACAGTAATACACTGGTATAGAAGATACTAGTGTATTACTGTATTGCGGCGGCAGCAGGGAGCGCACAGCGTCATAGCAACCAATGATGCCGTGCGCTCCTGCTCTCAGCAGGAATCCAGCCCGTGGTTCCACGGACTGCTCACGGCCGTGTGCATTCGGCCTTAGTCTTTGTTTTAACCTCCCTCCTCCCGTCCGTAATCCCGTGCATGCACCAATGAATGCGATATCGGCGCATGCGCATTGAATGAGCACTGTCGGGCCGGGGCATCGCAGTTTAGCGTGCACATGTGCCTGCCCAGGCCTAAGTTACGTTGTAGCCGTGCGGAGTCGCATCACAGCGCTGCGCTGAAGGCGTAGAAGAGTCGGGTCTGACGCAGGCTTTATTACCTCTCCTTAAGTGTCATAGAGGATTGATTGTGTTAGTATAGTATAATAAATATAAGTGCAATGTACACTCACCTAAAGAATTATTAGGAACACCTGTTCTATTTCTCATTAATGCGATTATCTAGTCTACCAATCACATGGCAGTTGCTTCAATGCATGTAGGGTTGTGATCCTGGTCAAGACTTTCTCCTGAACTCCGAACTGAATGTCAGAATGGGAAAGAAAGGTGATTTATACAATTTTGAGCATGGCATGGTTGTTGGTGCCAGATGGGCCGGTCTGAGTATTTCACAATCTGCTCAGTTACTGGGATTTTCATGCACAACCATTTCTAGGGTTTACAAAGAATGGTGTGAAAAGGGAAAAACATTCAGTATGCGGCAGTCCTGTGGGCGAAAATGCCTTGTTGATGCTAGAGGTCAGAGGAGAATGGGCCGACTGATTCAAGCTGATAGAAGAGCGACGTTGACTGAAATAACCACTCGTTACAACCGAGGGATGCAGCAAAGCATTTGTGAAAACACACACAACCTTGAGGCGGTGTCACGACCCTTGGTCATTGGTCGTGACTCTTGTGGCCGCATGCAGTTGCCTGCGGTCTAGGTGTTGTTGTCAATCACTGGTGAGGGCTATAGTATGTTGCCTCACCTGTGGTTGCCGCTGGCAACATTGGATATGTGGCAGCAGTGCTGCCTGAGCGGTGATAGGCAGCTTGCTGCGGTAGGCATGCGGTTGCACCTGGCAACCTCTCCTATAGGTGTGCCTTTTATTGGTGTGCACAGGGTGTTGTTTGTATTGTGTGCACTTCTCCTTTAAGTTGATGTTTTCCCTTTCCTGTTGTGCTGGAAGGGTTAACTTCCTTCCTAGTGTGTGTCCACTGGGTGTGTCTGAGTGGGTGTGACCTCAGGCCTCCTTATATGTTGGGGTGGTGGAGCCTGAAGTCAGTTGAGTTTGCTTGTCAGTCTGTGTTGGAGCTCTGCTCTCTGGCTGAATGTGTCACGCTGTGTGAGCCACCCTTAGTTGTCATTGTTTATTATTTGTGTCCGTTTCCTGTACCCTTCCTCTATTGTTTTGTGGTATGTCTAGTGTGGTGTGCTATGTTTGGTATTTGTGATGTTGTTACCAGCATGGCTGCTTGACGTGTCACTTTTGGTGTGTGTATGTTTCACTGGAGGGGTTTAAGCAATATGCAAGACTGTGTGCTCCCCAGCCTGGAACCTCCATGCTTCTCGTAGCTGCAGGGAGGTCCGGGTTGTCATTGGTGCCGTCCTTCCTTCTTCGGCTGCGGCAGGTAAGAGTTGATGGCGTTTGTTGTGTTGTGCTATTTACCTGCCGTACTGTTTATAGTTTTGCATCCTGCCAGCTACTGGGCCTCTGGAGACGCCTGTTATCTGTGTCCTGGATAACAGGTGTTCTCTGCCCTGTCATCAGCTGTAGGGCAATGCAGGGATACTTAGACTTCCAGGCACGTGGGTATGAGTTCCCTTACCTTTGAAGGGGGCTCATACGGCTAGGAGACTAGGGCCGGTTGAGGGAAGTTTTAGGAGGTGACCAGCTCCATTTCCCGTGCATTGCAGCCCGGTAGCAGGACATTGCGCGATGGGGGGATTCCCCCACTCTCCATTGTGACAGGCGGATGGGCTACAACAGCAGAAGACCCCACCGGGTACCACTCATCTCCACTACAAATAGGAAAAAGAGGCTACAATTTGCACAAGCTCACCGAAATTGGACTGTTGAAGACTGGAAAAATGGTTTCTTGAACATGACAATGAGTTCACTGTACTAAAATGACCCCCACAGTCACTAGATCTTAACCCAATAGAGCATCTTTGGGATGTGGTGGAACGGGAGCTTCGTGCCCTGGATGTGCATCCCTCATATCTCCATCAACTGCAAGATGCTATCCTATCAATATGGGCCAACATTTCTAAAGAATGCTATCAGCACCTTGTTGAATCAATGCCACGTAGAAGTAAGGCAGTTCTGAAGGCAAAAGGGGGTCCAACACCGTATTAGTATGGTGTTCCTAATAATTCTTTAGGTGAGTGTATGTTTCCCCTACTTGTGTTTGTCAAAAACATAGGCAAAAAATAAACTGATAGACTCTAGCCATGCTAAATAACATACTGCTAAGTGTGTCTCCCCTACTTTTGTGTGTCAAAGACAGAGCCACTTGTCCGCCACCTTTGTGTGTCAGACAGCCACCAATGATGCACATTGTTGTACTGCTGTACTCCATTAAAAATGTCACTGGTTATTTATTCCGACGGGAGTCTATATCTCTTTATACTGCATCTATGTCTTTGACACACAAAGGTGGCGGACAAGTGGCTCTGTCTTTGACACACAAAGGTGGCAAACATGTGGCTCTCTTTGAGCGACAAAAGTAAGGGAGACACTTAGCAGCATGTTATTTAGTATGGCTGGAGTCTCTATCAGTTTATTTTTTGCCTATGTTTTTGACAAACACAAGTAGGGGAAACATACATTGCACTTATATTTACTATACTAACACAATCAATTCTCTGACACTTGAGAGGTAATAAAGCCTGCGTCAGACCCGACTCTTCTACGCCTTCAGCGCAGCGCTGTGATGCGACTCCGCGTGGCTACAACGTAACTTAGGCCTGGGCCGGCGCATGCGCGCGCTAAACTGCGATGCCCCGGCCCGAAAGTGCTCATTCAATGCGCACGCGCCAATATCGCGTTCATCGGCGCATGCGCGGGATTACGGACAGAAGGAGGGAGGTTAGAACAGAGACTAAGGGCGTGCGCGGCGGAGGGGGGAGTACCTTCGTATGAAAATTACCCAGGGTCCTGAACACCGGCCGTTGTAACGCCACCCCAGGGCATCTTCACAGACTCATTTGCATGCGGATGTTTTTCTCCACAACGATGCTAGCAAGGAACAAACGATAAGCACCGTTTTAATAGAGGGGATGCCGTGGACATAACACGGTTAATAGGGTGAATCTGTGTGAAAGACTCCCTTTAAGGGTATTCATATGTTTGGGCACCAAGTTATGCCTATCTATAATATCTCAGCTGTTCACCCATTACACAGTAACTATGTGATTCCCCTGGAGAGGGAGTGTAAGGCCTCATGCATACGACCGTTGTTTGGGTCCGCATCCGAGCTGCGGTTTTGGTGGCTCTGATGCAGACCCATTCATTTCAATAGGGCCGTAAAAGATGCGGTGTGCTGTCCGCATCCGTGGCTCTGTTCCGCGGCCCCGCAAAAAAAAATATAACATGTCCTATTCTTGTCCGCGCTTTGCAGACAAGAATAGACATTTCTATTGCCGGCGCCGGTCCGCAAATTGCAGAAGGCAACATGGGCACCTTCCGTTTTTTGCAGACCACAAAAACCGTCACGGTCATGTGCATGAGGCCTGAGAAGGACATTTGTCCCCGTATACAATCTTGAACTAATGCCTGAGAAGTTAGTTGCACTGACTCAATCCACCCCTGCCATAAAGATAGGCACTTATTTGGACTGTTTCGTTTAACGTATACTCCCTTTTCTACAGTCGTGGACAAAAGTTTTGAGAATTACATAAATATTGGAAAAGTTGCTGCTTAAGTTTTTATAATGGCAATTTTTTTATATTTGACATTTTTCACTTTCAGTTGTAAAATTTTGCATAAAAAATGACATCCATATATTAATTTTTAGCTAAATTTATTGTTCTACATGTCTTTGATAAAAAAAAAAAAAAAATGTTTGGGTAAAAAAAAAATGGTTTGGGTAAAAGTTATAGCGTTTACAAACTATGGTTCAAAAATGTGAATTTCCGCTTTTTGAAGCAGCTCTGACTTTCTGAGCACCTATTCATGTTTCCTGAGGTTCTACAATGGCCAGACAATACAAACACCCCACAAATGACCCCATTTCAGAAAGTAGACACCCTAAGGTATTCACTGATGGGCATAGTGAGTTCATAGAACTTTTTATTTTTTGTCACAAGTTAGCGGAAAATTATGATTTTATTTTTTTTATTTTTTCTTACAAAGTCTCATATTCCACTAAGTTGTGACAAAAAATAAAAACTTCCATGAACTCACTATGCCCATCACAAAATACCTTGGGGTGACTTCTTTCCAAAATGGGGTCACTTGTGGGGTAGTTATACTGCCCTGGCATTCTAGGGGCCCATATGCGTGAGAAGAAGTTTGCAATCAAAATCTGTAAAAAATGAGCGGTGAAATCCGAAAGGTGCTCTTTGGAATGTGTGCCCCTTTGCCCACCTAGGCTGCAAAAAAGTGTCACACATCTGGTATCGCCGTACTCAGGAGAAGTTGGGGAATGTGTTTTGGGGTGTCATTTTACATATACCCATGCTGGGTGAGAGAAATATCTCGGCAAAAGACAACATTTCCCATTTTTTTATACAAAGTTGGCATTTGACCAAGATATTTATCTCACCCAGCATGGGTATATGTAAAATGACACCCCAAAACACATTGCCCAACTTCTTCTGAGTACGGCGATACCACATTTGTGACACTTTTCTGCAGCCTAGGTGGGCAAAGGGGCACACATTCCAAAGTGCACCTTTAGGATTTCAACGGCCATTTTTTACAGATTTTGATTTCAAACTACTTCGCACACATATGGGCTCCTAAATTGCCAAGGCAGTATAACTACGCCACAAGTGACCCCATTTTGGAAAGAAGACACCCCAAGGTATTCCGTGAGGGGCATGGCGAGTTCCTAGAATTTTTAATTTTTTGTCACACGTTAGTGGAATATGAGACTTTGTTAGAAAGTCATTGATCACCCCCCTGTAAGGCTCCATTCAGACCTCCGTATGCGTTTTGCGGATCCGATCCATGTATCCGTGGATCCGTAAAAATCATACGGACATCTGAATGGAGCCTTACAGGGGGTGATCAATGACGGGGGTGATCAGGGAGTCTATATGGGTGATCACCCCTCTGTCATTGATCACCGCACTGTAAGGCTCCATTGAGACGTCCGTATGCGTTTTGCAGATCCGAACCATGTATCCGTGGATCCGTAAAAATCATACGGACCTCTGAATGGAGCCTTACAGGGGGGTGATCAATGACAGGGGGGTGATCAGAGAGTCTATATGGGGTGATCAGGGGTGATCAGTGGTTCATAAAGGGTTAATAAGTGACAGGGGGGGGGGGTGTAGTGTAGTGTAGTGGTGTTTGGTGCTACTTTACTGAGCTGTCTGTGTCCTCTGGTGGTCGATCCAAACAAAAGGGACCACCAGAGGACCAGGTAGCAGGTATGTTAGACGCTGTTATCAAAACAGCGTCTAATATACCTGTTAGGGGTTAAAAAAAATCACATCTCCAGCCTTCCAGCGAACGATCGCCGCTGGCAGGCTGGAGATCCATTCGCATACCTTCCGTTCCTGTGAGCGCGCGCGCCTGTGTGCGCACGTTCACAGGAAATCTCGGCTATCGCGAGATGACGCACGGATGCGTCCAGGAGGAGTAAATCAACCACCTTCCGGACGCATCCGTGCGTTAGGCGGTCCGGAGGTGGTTAAAGGACCTGCTGAGATCATTTCAGTAATAGTCTTGTTAACTCAGGTGAGAATGTTGACGAGCACAAGGCTGGAGATCATTATGTCAGGCTGATTGGGTTAAAATGGCAGACTTGACCTGTTAAAAGGAGGGTGATGCTTTAAATCATAGTTCTTCCATTGTTAACCATGGTGACCTGCAAAGAAACTAGTTAGTCATTTTTGGAATGTTTAAAAAAAATTATAAAGAAACATTTCTATGACTGTCACAATAAATAACATGAGAATAAACCCAGGTACTTATTTGGTTATTTAGGAATATGTAAAATAATGAATGTCTCTTCACTAAATCTTTATATACCGTGGCCATGAGCGTTGGTCTTATCAATTATTGATGAAAATTGTTTCTGTTCAGTAATAACTTACAGACTCTTCTTTTTCTTACCAGTTTCGTACTCCTCATCGCATTATTTTGTCTGGATCCCCAATGCAAAATAATTTGCGAGAGCTATGGTCTCTATTTGACTTTGTCTTCCCTGGAAAACTGGGTACCCTCCCTGTTTTCATGGAGCAGTTCTCTGTTCCCATCACCATGGGAGGTTATTCAAATGCTTCTGTTGTTCAGGTATGGTATTTTACTTTACTGGGCCTGACTCTACAGTGTGGTATTGTTGTCTCCAAGACCTAGCTAAGGTTTTTCTAGTTTGTAATGTATAATAATCTGTGTAACAATCTTACTGCCTCTTTTTTTTCCTACTTGTGAAGTTATTCTACTGCATATCTCATATATATATATATATATATATATATATATATATATATATATATGAAAAAATTGGACTGCACTCCAAGCATATCTTCAGAAAAATCTGTTTTATTCACCCATAAATGGCAAAGCAACGTTTCGGCTCCAACTGAGCCTGTCTCAAGCCTTTCTTTGCCTTGAGAAAGGCTCAGTTGGAGCCGAAACGTCGCTTTGCCATTTATGGGTGAATAAAACAGATTTTTCTGAAGATACGCTTGGAGTGCAGTCCAATTTTTTCATCTCTATTAGTGGGTAAGCACCTGCTGCCGTACTTGGATTTTGCACCCATTTTTTACTTACTACTTTGAGGGTGGTGCCGCCGGTTGTTTTCTATATATATATATATATATATATATATATATATATATATATATATATATATATATATATATATATATATATATATATACACATACAGGTCCTTCTCAGAAAATTAGCATATTGTGATAAAGTTCATTATTTTCTGTAATGTACTGATAAACATTAGACTTTCATATATTTTAGATTCATTACACACCAACTGAAGTAGTTCAAGCCTTTTATTGTTTTAATATTGATGATTTTGGCATACAGCTCATGAAAACCCAAATTTCCTATCTCAAAAAATTAGCATATTTCATCCGACCAATAAAAGAAAAGTGTTTTTAATACAAAAAAAAGTCAACCTTCAAATAATTATGTTCAGTTATGCACTCAATACTTGGTCGGGAATCCTTTTGCAGAAATGACTGCTTCACTGCGGCGTGGCATGGAGGCAATCAGCCTGTGGCACTGCTGAGGTGTTATGGAGGCCCAGGATGCTTCGATAGCGGCCTTAAGCTCATCCAGAGTGTTGGGTCTTGCGTCTCTCAACTTTCTCTTCCCAATATTCCACAGATTCTCTATGGGGTTCAGGTCAGGAGAGTTGGCAGGCCAATTGAGCACAGTAATACCATGGTCAGTAAACCATTTACCAGTGGTTTTGGCACTGTGAGCAGGTGCCAGGTCGTGCTGAAAAATGAAATCTTCATCTCCATAAAGCTTTTCAGCAGATGGAAGCATGAAGTGCTCCAAAATCTCCTGATAGCATTGACCCTGCCCTTGATAAAACACAGTGGACCAACACCAGCAGCTGACATGGCACCCCAGACCATCACTGACTGTGGGTACTTGACACTGGACTTCAGGCATTTTGGCAGTTCCCTTTCCCCAGTCTTCCGCCAGACTCTGGCACTTTGTTTACCGAAGACTTGCAAAATTTGCTTTTATCCGGTCCAGTGCTGCTTCTCTGTAGCCCAGGTCAGGCGCTTCTGCTGCTGTTTCTGGTTCAAAAGTGGCTTGACCTGGGGAATGCGGCACCTGTAGCCCATTTCCTGCACACGCCTGTACACGGTGGCTCTGGATGTTTCTACTCCAGACTCAGTCCACTGCTTCCGCAGGTCCCCCAAGGTCTGGAATCGGTCCTTCTCCACAATCTTCCTCAGGGTCCGGTCACCTCTTCTCGTTGTGCAGCGTTTTCTGCCACACTTTTTCCTTCCCACAGACTTCCCACTGAGGTGCCTTGATACAGCATTCTGGGAACAGCCTATTCGTTCAGAAATTTCTTTCTGTGTCTTACCCTCTTGCTTGAGGGTGTCAATGATGGCCTTCTGGACAGCAGTCAGGTCGGCAGTCTTACCCATGATTGCGGTTTTGGGTAATGAGCCAGGCTGGGAGTTTTTAAAAGCCTCAGGAATCTTTTGCAGGTGTTTAGAGTTAATTAGTTGATTCAGATGATTAGGTTAATAGCTCGTTTAGAGAACCTTTTCATGATATGCTAATTTTTTTAGATAGGAATTTGGGGTTTTCATGAGCTGTATGCCAAAATCATCACTATTAAAACAATAAAAGGCTTGAACTACTTCAGTTGGTGTGTAATGAATCTAAAATATATGAAAGTCTAATGTTTATCAGTACATTACAGAAAATAATGAACTTTATCACAATATGCAAATTTTTTTTAGAAGGACCTGTATATGAGTTTGTAAATGAATTTGTCTGTCTAGTCTTTATGCGCGACCAAACGACTGGACCGATCTTCACCAAATTTGGCACATGGGTACATTAGGTGCCCAGGAAGGTTTTAGCACTCTAGGACGTACCGTTCCTGATATATTTCCCAATAGAAGCCAGCAAGCCTTTCACTTAAAACCGAACTGCCATTTACATGGTCACATGTCCCTTATTAGCCAATAGAAGCTCGTAGGTCCTACTATAGGTTGCCATAACAACTGATCACAGGTTTTAGCAGTTTGCAAGTCCTTAAATATTCAGTTGTATGATTGCACAGCTACACTGCGATATGCATGGGGGGCAGGGGCCACTATTGAACGGACGGGCGCTGTGGAGTTCACTGTTAAAGAGGTGGGCACTGTGAAGGTCACTGTTAAAGGGGCGGGCACTGTGGAGGTCTCTGTTATAGGGGCGGGCAATGTAAAGGTCACTATTAGAGGCAGGCACTGTGGAGGTCACTGTTAAAGTGGTGAGAACTATCAAAAGGACTGGCATTGTGGAGGTCATTGTTAGAGGCAGACCCTGGAGGTCACTGTTAAAGGGGTGGGCACCGTGGAGGTCTCTATTAAAGGGGCAGACATTGTGGAAGTCACTGTTACAGGGGCGGGCAATGGAAAGGTCACTATTGGAGGCGGGCACTGTGGAGGTCATTGTTAAAAAGGCGGGTGCTGTAGAGGTCACTATTATGGGCAAAACTGTTATCTTTTTACGACACGCAGAAACATTAAATGAAAGATAAAATATACTTGTGAAAAGCTGGGTCCTTCTGCTAGTCTCTTAAATGTTATAACATTTGAGTTTGTCTGTCTGGACGTTCTTTATGCGCGACCAAATGACTGGACCGTCCTTCACCACATTTAGCACACAAGTACATCAGGTGTCCGGGAAGGTTTTAGATCGGGTATCAGCTCTCTAGGATGTACCGTTCCTGAGATTCCCCAAAAATCACCTGCATTAGCCAATACAAGCCAGCAAGTCTTTCACTTAAATCCGAACTGCCATTTACACGGTCACATCTCCCTTATTAGCCAATAGAAGCTCGCAGGTCCTACTCCAGCTTGCCATATCTGCGGATCACATGTTTTAGCAGTTTGCAGGTTCTTAAATATTCAGTCATATGACATATGACGTCACAACTACACTGCTACATGCATGGGGGGGGGGCAGAGGCCACTATTAAACAGATGGGCGCTGTGGAGTTCACTCGAACACTGTGGGGGTCACTTTTTAAAAGGGGCGGGTACTGTAGAGGTTACGGTTATGGGGGAAACTGTTGATATCTTTTTACGACACATGGAAACATAAAAGGAAATAGATGAACTATACTCGTGCGAAGCTGGGTCCTTCTGTTTGTCTCTTGTATATATAAAAATATACTTATCGTTTTTAGATATTCCCAAAAAATGACCTGCATTAGCCAATAGAAGCCATCAAGCCTTTCACTTAAATCCAAACTGCCATTTACACAATCACATGTCCCTTATTAGCCAATAGAAGCTTGCAGGTCGCCATAACAACTGATCACAGGTTTTAGCAGTTCACAGGTCCTTAAATATTCAGTCATATGACGGCACAACTACACTGCTACATGCATTGGGGAAAGGGGCCACTATTAAATGGACGGGCACTGTTGAGGTCACTGTTATAGGGGAAACTGTTAATATTTTTTTACGACACACGGAAACATAAAATGTAATATACGCATGCAAAGCCGGGTCCTTCTGCTATTATCCAATATAATTGCTAGACCAACAAAATAAAGTGATTCATTTCTAAGAGGTAGAATCATACTGCATAGTGATGCTTAAAGGGGTTGTGCAGGACATACATATTGATGCCCTATGTAAGGATAGTCCATCAATATCTGATTGGTGAGGGTCCCACACCCGGCACCCCTGCCAATCCGCTGTTTGAAGAGGAGGTGGTGCTCCATGAAAGCACTGCTTCCTGTTCATTACACTGCCTGTTGTCTCGAAGTTTCAGCAGTGCAGTTTAATAACAAATACTCTCCATTCACTTAAATCGAGCGAGTACTTGTAATTGCACTACGCCACCTCTTCTGAAGATAAATAAAGGAGTGTAATATATGGAGCACTTCCTCCTCTTTAAACAGTGATCAGATACTGATGACCTATCCTGAGGATAGCAATCAAATAATCGTTAACTTCAGCATCTGCGGATGTTCCTTTACTAGACGTACTTCAATGAATGTGTACACAGAAAGCCAAACTGCAATGTTTCGGCTACATGGTAGCCTTTGTCAAGCATAAAAACAACTGATCATCCTTATCTAATATAGTATACATGACTCCTCCCTTATTGCTAGTGAGCCAATCGCTAAGGTATCACAACACCCACTATTACAACAACAACCTCCAATACTCCAAAAGTTATAAATATATCCAATTGATCATAGTTGTGTCAGATTAAGACTCAATATTACCTCGTGGGGGGGCAGTAGCCAGAGAGACATGTGTCCTGAGCACCTAAACTCCATTGAGCATGTCCGCGGTGTTATCCACCGCCACCTACATCCAGAGCGGCACGAATCATCACGTTATCAAGTCAGGCCACATGATGGGCACATTCTCTGCACATGACTGCTATTCACTCCCCGCCCAAAAAGGTCAAGATCATACTGATCATCACCATCACCATAGAAACCTGCTCCGCACTGTATATAAAGTATAATAATAGTCTGGCTATATGTGTGGAGTCCCACCTACATTTAACACTGCATACCAAGAACACCTCTAACACAAAGGAGTATTCCGCACTATGCAGCAAGAGTATACACACTATATGTCCTCTAATAAGAGGTGACTGACACCACAAATGCCAGATCAAAATACGGAGATGTTACCTTCACTGTAAGTGCCTACCTGATGACCCATTAATACTAGAGTTCAAGTGCTTCGGTCGCTCCTCTAAGCTCCGCCCACCACCTATAAAAAAAAATAAAGAAAAAAATGTGACATTAAAGTGACTTATTAAAAACATGTATAAATTGGACTGATAAATGCTAAATACGGAGTCGGACATAAAGACCTAATACAATTACCTCCTACATCAGTTAACCTATACCGCTCACATTAAACGTTAAGTCCATGGGGTTGTAGCGACTTCAACGTAAAACTCCACTTCAGATTCTTTTTACCTAAGAATCTTTTCCTTATCGCCACCTTTTCTCATGCTGCCCACCGAGTCTATCGAATGAAACCTCAATTGGTTGACACACTGGTGTGGTTGGAGTGACCACACTGCCCAAAATGATTCGCAACTGGTTTCTCAATCATTGTCTTTCTGATTGTACTGTTATGTTTATTTATCCTTTCCCTAATTTCCATAGTGGTCTCACCAACATAGATTACGCTGCAGGGACATTGTATCATGTATATGACGTCCCTCGATCTACATGTATAGAAGCCTCTGATGTTATATGTTTTTCCACTATATGGGTGAACAAAAGTATCTCCTTTTATCATGTTCCCACAGTTGCAGCAACCCAGACAGGGAAAATTACCCATTTGTCTAGGTGCCACAAATGTCTGATCACCTTGTGTACCGCCCATATCGGCTATCATGTAAATTGGCATTTTTCTTATATGCCATCAGTGGCGGATTATTGAACTTGTGTATTGCTGGTAAACCCTTCTGTAGAGTATGCCATTCCTTCCTCAAAATATCTGCAATTTCACCGCTATGCTTTCCATAAGTAGACACTCAAGGGATTCTATCTACCCCTTTCTACCTGGGGATTGTGTAGTATGGTCTCCCTATCAACCGCAAAAACACGTTGTCTGGTCTTCTGTAAAAGCTTTTGAGGATAATCTCCTCTCTCCATATTATAAAAATGTTGTTCATGTAGTGCCACCTGCACAGGACCCCCTCCAAAAATGTGGAACAATATACGAGTCTTTCCTTCTTCACCTCAGCCATGAAGATATTGGCGTAAGTCGTGGCCACATTCGACCCATTCGCCACACCTCTCTTCTGCTGGTAGAAGCTGTCCCCAAAGAGGGAATAATTCCTCCTAAGGACCACCTCCAACAGTTGGAGAACAAACGGGCATGCACCTGCGGAGAGTCCCTTGCTGGCAAGCACCACATCAACGACCCTTAGACCGTATTCATGTTCAATAGATGTATTCAATGAGACTACATCAAAACTCACTAAAAAGAAATTGAGTAGGCAAAATAATGTCACGCAGTTTAGTGAGAAAATGGCCGTGTCTCTAATATAGGACGGAGCACTGATCGCATGGACACACAACAACTTGTTCAAAAACACTACAATAGTACTGAATACTGGGCCCCTACCAGACACTATTGGTCTGCTTGGGGAACCTCGTAGGGCCCCTGCCTCCTGGCTAGGAACTTGCAGCCTAAGCCTCCCACGGTAGCTAGGATTACAGGCATGTGCCACAGAACCCGGAAAGTCAAAATATACCAGCTGTGACTCTGATGTCAGAAAAGGAGCGACGACCTCAGCCCACTGGTCTTAGGGCAGCTTTTCCGTGGTGGCCACTTTCTCATACATTGCCAGGTAGGTCTCGACATCGTCTGCGGGGGTCATTTTAGGGATCGCTGCACGGGTTCCCTTCCGGGCATTGTGGACGCTTGGGGTTGCCCCTGCTGTCTGCAAAGCAATCTCGTATTTAGGCGTTCACGCCGGCCTCACTGCCTTGCCCGCTCCAAGCCACCAATTGTAAGGATTTGCTCTGGTAGGCAGAGTAAGCGGTCGCAGTACAGAGGCAAGACCATGGTAGTAAAGCAAAAAGTTTAGTGTTTATTCACACCAAAGGAAAAAAGTAACACACACTTTGCAGAGTCCTGGTGTTAGTTTACACCGCACAAAGTCCACAGAACAAAGATGTCACCTGACAGGCTGATTTGCCCACAGCAGGCTTTAGGGCGCATGATTCCCAGCAGTTTCTCTCCAGCACAGTACCAAATGTTTAGGTCCCAAAACAGAGCCTGACCGAGCTCCACTGTCAGATGGAGCCCAGAGCTGCTGGATGGGTTTTTTAAAAAAACCCACCCTGCTCTTTGGCTGCTCCCAATAAGACCCAGCCCAGATTGGCTTTACAGCCACACTAAGTAAAACAGTGTCAGCAAGCACTAGCTGACGCTGACACATAAAATTACCGGTTCCTCACCGAGGCAAGGAACCTCAGTGACACGTACCCTCCATCAATGATGGGCCCTTGCACCTTCCTACAATTGACATATAAAAAATTACAGTTTTAAGGGAGTTGCATATATTTTCCTGGACTTCATCAAAGGATCCATCGACAATTACATTTAAGACTTTCATTATGTCCCATTTCGGGTCACCTTTAGGGTTGAGTGAACCCGAACTGTAAAGGATTTTTGGAACCCGGGCCTGAACATTTCAGTAAAAGTTCGGGTTCGGTGATTTCTCGGCGCTCTTTGAAAGGCTGCAGAGCAGCCAATCAACATGTGTTTAAGGCCTCATGCACACGGCCGTGTTCCGCGTCCGAGAGCGGACCGTGGAAGCCCGGCCGGGATTCCTGCTGACAGCATGAGCGCACGGAGTCATTGGTTGCAATGACGCCGTGCGTGTAATGCAACCGCTGCTGTACAGTAATACACTATACTAGTGTATTACTGTACAGCAGCGGCTGCATGAAGCCTAACTCTGTGCCCTTAGAAGCAATCTGTCATTGGCCAGTGTAGCATGTGACCCAGCCTCTATATAAGCTGGAGACACGTAGCGCTGCACGTCACTCTGCTGTCATTAGTGTAGGGAGAGGATGCTGCTAGTGTAGGGAGAGAATAGGAGAGGATCTTTGCTCAAAACGTGAATCTAACTCAGCGATCTACATACATTGTGTTGTGTGTGTAGGGCACAAGTCAATTTAGGTGGGCGGTGGCGGCCATTTTATGCAAGCTCAGTGCACCAGCACTTCATCTGAGCTTTTGTGACATTAAAATCCAAGCTTTAAAAACAGGCCATAAAAAAATAAACAATCAAATTTTTTGGGGCAGTTTACAACATCCGGTGTATTTGCAGGCTTAGTCAGTGTGCAATTTAGGCTAGAAATACAGCCATAATTTTCTGGGTTTTTAAAAACACTTTTTTTTTTGCCAGATTCCACTATTTTTCTGCCCTTGCAGCATCAGCACGTGTGAAATTCCAGGGTTATATACTGCTGTCAAATTCAGTTATTAAACAAACACCTGTTTGGGCAAAAAAAAAAATTGTTGGCAGCCTTTGCTGCAGATGTCATTGTGAGATACCGCCTTTACATACGGTCTTTCTATTCAGTTATTTGAAATAAAGCCATTTTGGGCACAATTCTTTGATGGCATCCTAGTGTGAATCAGGGCATGTGAAATACACCCTTTAAATATAGGGGTTCTATTCAGGTATTTGAAATACAGCCATTTTGGGCAAACAAAATTAAAAGGCCTAGTCTGGTTCAGCGCGTGTGAGATACACCCTTTAAATACAGGGGTTTAATTCTTTTATTAATAAAACACCTTTTTTTGTGCAAAATACACAATTTTTCAGTCATTGCAGCATCTTGACATTTGAAATTCCAGGGTTATATACTGCTGCCATATTCAGTTCTTAAACACCTGTTTGGGCAAAAAATATTTGGCAGCCTTTGCTGCATATGTCATTGTGAGAAACGCCCTTTATATATTTGGATTATATTCAGATATTTGAAATACCGCCATTTGGTGCACAAATCTTTAATTGAGGCCTAGAGTGGGTCAGGCCGTGTGAGATACACCCTGTATATACTGGGCTTATATTCTTCTATTAATAAAACGCCCTTTTTGGGGCAAAATACCTCAGGCCTTGCAGTATCTTGACGTTTGAAATTCCAGGGTTATATACTGCTGCCATATTCAGTTATTAACCCCTTTAGGACACAGCCTTATTTCACCTTATAGACCAGGCCATTTTTTGCAAATCTGACCAGTGTCACTTTAAGTGGTGATAACTTTAAAACGCTTTGACTTATCCAGGCCATTCTGAGATCTGTTTTTTTGTCACATATTGAACTTCATGACACTGGTAAAATGAAGTAAAAAAATCATTTTTATTTATAAAAAAAATACCAAATTTTACCAAAAATGTGTAAAAAAAAAAAAAAGCAAATTTCCAAGTTTCAATTTCTCTACTTCTATAATACATAGTAATATTTCCAAAAATAGTTATTAATTTACATTCCCTATATGTCTACTTCATGTTTGGATCATTTTGGGAATGATATTTTATATTTTGGGGATGTTACAAGGCTTAGAAGTTTAGAAGCAAATCTTAAAATTTTTCAGAAATTTTCAAAATTCTATTTTTAAGCACCAGTTCAGGTCTGAAGTCACTTTGTGAAGCTTACATAATAAAAATGACCCCATTTTAGAAACTACACCCCTCAATCTATTCAAAATAGATTTTGCAAACGTCGTTAACTCTTGTGGAACACCTAAAGGGTTAATGGCAAATGGAGATAAAATTTCAGAATTTAGATTTTTTGGGCAAATTTTCCATTTTAATCAATTTTTTCCAGTAACAAAGCAAGGGTTAATAGCCAAACAAAACTCAATATTTATTGCCCCGATTCTGTAGTTTGCAGAAACACCCCATATGTGGCCGTAAACTACTGTACGGGCACACAGTAGGGCGTAGAGAGAAAGGTGCGCCATATGGTTTTTGGAAGACAGATTTTGCTGGACTGGTTTATTTACACCATGTCCTATTTGAAGCTCCCCTGATGCACCCCTAGAGTAGAAACTCCATAAAAGTGACCCCATCTAAGAAACTACACCCCTCAAGGTATTCAAAACTGACTTTAGGAACTTTAACCCTTTAGGTGTTGCACAAGAGTTATTGGCAAATGGGGATGAAATTCCATTTTAACCCATTTTTTTTACCACTAACAAAGCAAGGGGATAACAGCCAAACAAGACTGTATCTTTATTGCCCTGACTCTGCCGTTTACAGAAACACCCCATATGTGATCGTACACTACTGTATGGCCACACGGCGGGGCGTAAAAGGGAATGGAGCGCTGTGTGGTTTTTGGAGGGCTGATTTTTGTGGACCGGTTTATTTACACCGTGACCTGTTTCAACCCCCCTGATGCACCCCTGGAGTAAAAAATCCCTAAAAGTTACCCCATTTTGGAAACTACGGGATATGGTGGCAGTTTTGTTGGGACTATTTTTAGGGTACATATGAATTTTGGTTGCTCTATATCATGTTTTTGTGAGGTAAGGTTACCAAAAATTTTAATTCTGAAATTTCATCTCCATTTGCCATTAACTGTTGTACACTTAAAGGGTTAATACAGTTTGTAAAATCCGTTTTGAATACCTTGAGGGGTGTAGTTTCTTAGATGGGGTCACTTTTAGCGAGTTTCTACTCTAGGGGTGCATAAGGGGGGGCTTCAAAAGAGACATGGTGTCAATAAAAAAGGCCATCAAAATCGGCCTTCCAGAAACCATGTTGGTCCTTTCCTTTTGCGCCCTGCCTTTTAGAGATACAGCAGTTTACGACCACAAATGTGTTGTTTAAGTGTAATATTACATTTTGTTTGGTTGCTAACCCTTGCTTTGTTACTGTAAAAAACGGATTGAAATGGAAAAGTGCCAAAAATAGCGGTTTTGACACCGTTAGAATGTTTTATTTTTTTTGGACCACGTTAATCTGGTGGGTTAGGTCATGGGATATTTTTATAGAGGAGATTCTTACAGACGCGGCGATACCTAATTTGTATACTTTTTTAAAAATTATTTTAGTTTTACAAACTTTTTCAACAAATTCAAATAGTCTCAAGTCTGAGAACCATATTTTTATTTTTTTAATCCGATTGTCAGTGGCTAAATTGGGATATAAATTTAGTACTCCATAGAAGTGTGGTACTCCCTGAAGCAACCAATAATGCAGAGGCCCGGATGATCTGGGCACGTGTCACATTGAGTAGTGGTGTCCTTCCGTACCCCCCTCCTGTGACACACTCTGCACTTTTTTTTTGGGTCTGTCCCTTCTTTCCAGTATGGGGGACCACACCTGGAAGGTGTTGGCCAGGGACGATTCGGGCACCTCCAGTTCCCGAGGTACTCCGGCCTGCTCTTTCCCGGTCCGAAAATATCAGGTCCTTGAGGACTGCCTCATAGAACTGAAGGAATGTCCCTGTGTTGCCAGCGCTCCGGGACAGCACAAAAGAGTTGTACAAGGCAACCTGTACCAAGTAGACCGCAACTTTTTTGTACCATGCCCGGGTTTTGCGCATCGCATAATATGGCTTGAGGACTTGATCAGAGAGATCAACTCCTCCCATATACTGATTGTAGTCGACGATACAATTGGGCTTGAGGACCATTGCCGTGGTACCTCGCACTGGGACAGGGGTGATGCCGTTACCATGATTTGTGGACAGTACAAGGACATCTCTCTTGTCATTAGCTGACCAGTAATAGGTTTCCAGTGGTAAGGGCACGGGTCTCACCCCTGGGGATAGGTACCTGGAGGGGGTTGGGCAGGGAGGCCTCGTTGGTTTTTCTGCACGGTCCACCAAGCGGATTTTGATATGGCGGCAAGGGACTGGAACAAGGGGATACTAG
Organism: Bufo gargarizans; assembly: GCF_014858855.1. Classification (NCBI taxonomy): domain Eukaryota; kingdom Metazoa; phylum Chordata; class Amphibia; order Anura; family Bufonidae; genus Bufo; species Bufo gargarizans. Next base: position 213,959,819 of record NC_058085.1, on the reverse strand, counting down.
TATAAAAGTTATCCACGTACAGGTGGTAACCCTTATCTAGCAGTGGGTGCATAAGGTCCCACACAAGTTTCCCGCTAACACCCAGAGTGGGGGGGACATTCTGGGGGTTGAATACGGGAATCTCGCCCCTCGTACACACAAAACTTGTAAGTGTACCCAAAGGTACTCTCACAAAGTTTGTACAGCTTCACGCCATACCTCGCCCGCTTTGAGGGAACATACTGGCGGAAAATTAGTCTCCCCTTGAACGCAAAAAGAGACTCCTCAACCGCCACCTCCCTTCCAGGTACATAGGCCTGTACAAGTTTGGCCCCAAAGTGATCGATGACCGGCCTGATTTTGTACATTTCTGCATAATGCAGGCTTTTCCGGATGGCCTCAAACCAGGTACGTGTGATGTAGAGTGGGGTCTGGTAGAGGACGTCCCCACTCCAGTAATGCCTGACACTATTTTTCTTGACTAGGCCCATATGCAGCACAAGGCCCCAAAATGTCCTCATCTCGGCTGCACTGACCGGCGTCCAGCCACCGGGCCTGGCCAAAAAGGAGCCCGGGTGTTGAGCAACGAACTGTTGGGTGTACAGGTTGGTCTGCTCCACCATTAGCCAAGGTGGTGGGCGGCAGTGATCGGAACTGTACATGACGTACCGGTACGTCATGTGTCCTGAAGAGGTTAAACAAACACCCGTTTGGGCAAAAAAAAAAAAAAATTGGCAGCCTTTGCTGCATATGTCATTGTGAGATACAGCCTTTACATAGTGTGGTTCTGTTCAGATATTTGAAATACCATTTGGTGCACAAATCTTTAATTGAGGCCCAGTCTGGTTCAGGCCGTGTGATATACACCCTGTACATACTGTCATTCTATTCTTCTATTAATTTAACACCCATTTATGGCAAGATCCTAAATTAGAGAAATATGAGGAGAGCGTCAAATAAGGGACGTGGCCCAGGTAGTGGTGCTGCTGGTTGAGCTCCTGTTGCAGGGAGAGGGTGTGGTCGATCTGTGCCAGCTACACGCACAAGTGAATACCCATACTCAGGTGGGAGTAGACGACAGAACCTGCAGCGGTATTTGGTCGGTCCTAATGCTGCTCTACGAATGGTGAGGCCTGAACAAGTACATGCAATAGTAGATTGGGTTGCTGACAGTGGATCCAGTTCCTTCACATTGTCTCCCACTCAGTCTCGTGCTGAAAGACCACAGTTGGCACCTGCAGCTGATGTCCATCAGTCTTTCACCTCACCACCTTGCAAATCAGCCAAGCAGTCTGAGCCCCAAGTCATGCAGCAGTCTCTTCTGCTTTTTGATGACTGTTGGCAGGGTTTCCCAGGGCCATCCACCTAGCCCTGCCCCAGAAGTGAAAGAGATTGAGTGCACCGATGCCCAACCACTTATCTTTCAAGATGCGTACATGCTAGGACCATCACAGCACGTCTCAGATGATAACAAAACACACATGCTGGGGCTTTTGAAAGTGTGCAGATCGACAAGGAAGGCAGGGGTGAAGACTGGGTGAAAAATGTGAAGGACGATGATGTCCTCGACCCCACATGGAATCAAGGTCATGCGAGTGACCTATGTACTTCGGAGGAAGAGGCGGTGGTCGCACAGAGCCACCAGCACAGCAGAAGAGGAAGCAGGGTGCAAAAGCGGAACGGCCTTCCTCTAGACAGTACGCCTGCTACTGCCCACCGCAGCAAAGGACCGAGCACACCAAAGCCAGCTCCAAGGAGTTCCCTGGCGTGGCTGTTTTTCAGACAATGTGCTGATGACAAGACACGAGTGGTTTGCACGCTGTGCAATCGGAGCCTGTAGCGAGGCATAAACGTTCTCAACCTGAGCACATCCTGCATGACCAGGCATTTAAGTGCTAAGCACGAGCTGCAGTGGAGTAGACACCTCAAAAACCAAGAAAGGTCTCTGGCTCCTCCTGATTCCTCTTCTGCTGCAGTCTCGGCCTCTTCATCCACCTCTGGAGTGACAGTGCCACCTGCCACCCCGCAAACAGAGGATCTTCCAGCAACACCACCGCCTGGATCACCAAGCATCTCCACAATGTCCCACAGAAGCGTTCAGCTCTCCCTGTCCCAAACACTGGAGAGGAACAGGAAGTACCCCCCCTACCTACCCACGATCACTAGCCCTGAATGCCAGCATTTCTAAATTACTGGCCTTTGAAATGCTGCCATTCTGTCTGGTGGAGACAGATAGTTTTAAAGGCCTTATGGTGGTGGCTGTTCCACAGTACGTCATGCCCAGCCGCCACTACTTTTCCAGGCGAGCCATCCCTTCCCTGCACAACCAAGTGGGGGACAAAATCAGATGTGCACTGCGCAACACCATCTGTGGCAAGGTTCACCTCACTACGGATACGCGGACCAGTAAGCATGGTCTGGGACGTTATATCTCCATAACAGCACACTGGGTAAATGCAGTGGCGGCTGGGCCTGAGGTGGAGAGCAGTTTTGTCCTTCCGCCACCGAGGATTGCAGAGCACTTCAGTTTGCCTCCTGTTGCTTCCTCATCCTCTACCGGCTCCTCATCCGGTCAGCATAACACTTTCACCACCATCTTCAGCACAGCCAGGGGTAAACGACAGCAGGCTGTTTTAAAACGTATCTGTTTGGGGGACAAACCCCACACTGCGGAGGAGCAGTGGACGGGCATTGAACAACAGACCGATCAGTGGTTTTGTGCCAGTGAGCCTCAATCCGGCCTGGTGGTGTGCGATAATGGGGGCGAAATCTCGTAGCTCTGGGACTAGCCGGTTTGACACATCCCTTGCCTGGCGCATGTGCTGAATTTGGTGGTGCAGAGATTCCTTAAAAATTCACTCAATATGTCAGAGCTGCCGCATAAAGTGCGGGACATCTGTGTGTGTGTATTCGCCGTTCTCACCCTGCTGCTGCTCGCCTGTCAGCGCTGCAGTGTAACTTTGGCCTTCCCGCTCACCGTCTCATATGTGATGTGCCCACAAGGTGGGACTCCACCTTGCACATGCTGGCCAGACTGTGCGAAGAGCAGCAGGCGATAGTGAAGTTTCAGCTGCTGCACGCACGGGTGAGTCGCTCGGCGGAACAGCACCACTTCACCACCAATGACTGAGCCTCCATGCAAGATTTGTGTTCCTTGTTGCGCTGTTTCTAGTACGCTACCAACATGGCCAGTGCCGATAACGCCGTTCTCAGCATTACTATCCCACTTCTATGCCTCCTTGAAAAAACGCTCCTTGTGATGATAGAAGATGATGTGGCACAGGATGAGGAGGAGGAAGAGGGATCATTTTGTAGGGTTTCCGGCCAGTCATTCACAAGTGGCTCCGAGGGTGGGTTCCTGCACCCACAAACACCAGGTAAACAATTCTCCAACCATGGCACAGTTCTGGAGGAGGAGGAGATGGAGTAACCATGTTCACAGCAGAGTGGCACCCAGACCAGCTCATGGACATCACTGATATGTGGCTGAGAGGATACAGACTATACACCTCCCACAGACGACAGCTTTTCGTTGCCTCTGGGCAGCCTGGCACACATGAGCGATTACATGCTGCAGTGTCTCCCTAACAACCGCCTAGTTGCCCACATTCTAACTTGTACTGATTACTGGGTGGCCACGCTGCTGGATCCCCGTTAGAAGGACAACTTACCATCCTTAATTCCCTCACTGGAGCATGATTGTAAGATGCGCGAGTACAAGCACACACTGGTAGACACGCTGCTGGTGGCATTCCCATCTGACAGCGGGGGCACAGTGGAAATACAAGGCGAAGGAAGAGGTCGCCAACGCAGCTGGGGCACCGCCAGCACCTCAGAAGGCAGGGTTAGCATGGCCGAAATGTGGAAAAGCTTTGTCAGCACGCCACAACAACCAGCATCACCAGCTGATATGGAACGTCTTAGCAGGAGGCAGCATTTCAGCAACATGGTGGAGCAGTATGTGTGCACGCCTACACGTACTGAATGACTGGTCTGCCCCCTTCAACTTCTGGGTCTCCAAATTGGGCATCTGGCCTGAGCTTGCCCTTTACGCCTTGGAGGTGCTGGCCTGCCCTGCTGCCAGTGTATTACCTTAACGTGTGTTTAGCACAGCTGAGGGCGTCATCGCAGACAAGCGCAGTCGCACTAACCAGCCATCGTCATACTGCAGCGCAATTGCTCATTTTTGTATTTTGGATATTTCACTCTTATAGAGTGTACCCTAATTAAATAAAAAATGAAAACCAAAAACCTGTGTTGGTTACCTCGTCCTCCTCCACTGCCGCTTCCACCTACACCGCTACGTCCACCGCCTCCTCAAACTCCTACTCCATATGGAACTCCACCTCATAAATCAAATTTTTTTTTTTTTTATTTGTACGTATTTTATTTTATGTCATTTCACTACTTTGTCATTTACATTTTCAGGTCAATAGTACCACTGCTATACCTAGTATACCGGAAAAAAACTAATAAAGAAATTGTAATTTACATTTTCTGGTGAAATTCACTGATTTTTTTTATTTATATTTTTTTAATATTATTTTTTTTTTTTTGGGTGTGATGTACCACTCCTATACCTAGTAGACGTGTAAAAAATAAGAATTTGTCAGTTACCATTTTTTGCTTAGTTTACTAATTTTTGGGTGTAATATACCCCTCCTCTACCTAGCTGACAGCTTAATGAATTTCAATAATTTTTCTTTAACATTTTCGGGTGACACACAATTATTAATAAATTTCACTAATTTTTCTGTTACATTCTTGGGTTGAAATTGTACAGTTTGACGTGAATAAACCCCTGCTCTGCATAGGTGACAGGGAATAAAATGTAATACATTCTTCAGTAATTAATGCGCGCCACATCCTTTTATTCAATGCTTAAACTTTAAATGCTTTATAATTTCTCCCATATTTCAACTCTATAATTTTAAGTTTGAAAAAATGAATCCTTCCTTGGATGTGGTCTCTCTTTCTCAAGCTCCCTGATTCCACGCCACCCGTGATCACCATGGTAGGTGCATAAAAGAACATCAATAGTTGATAGCAGATATCAAATTGGATTGTGAACATCACAGGGACATGCGACATGGTGGGGCAGCAAGTTTGCACACGCCTACACAAAGTGACTGACAAGGGTCAGTCCCTGCAACTTCTGGGTCTCCAAATTGGGCACATGGCCTGAGCTTGCCCTTTACCCCTTGATGGTGCTGGCCAGCCCTGCAGCCAGTGTATTGTCTGAACATGTGTTTATCACGACTGCAAGGAGTTATCACAGGTTATATTTCCCAATGTTTTGGGGTTTACCCTAATTTAAAAAATAAAATTTAAAATGAAAAGCCTTCCACCTACACCGCCACATCCACCGCCTCCTCAACCTCCTACTCCATATGGACCTTGTCCTCCTAGATCAAGATTATTTTTTATTTTTATGTACTTTGTTATTTAAAGTAATTTCCCTATCCACATTTGTTTGCAGAGCACTTGCCATGCTCTTAACCACATATTGATGCCATTTGCAGCCCTCTAGCCCTTTCTATGACATTTTTACAGCCTTTTTAGTGCTCAAAAGTTCAGGTCCCCATTGACTTCAATGGGGTTTGGGGTCAACTTCGGGTCCCGAACTCAAACTTTTTTCCAAAGTTCAGCCGAACCCGTCGAACCCTAACAATTCCTGTGTCCGCTCAACTCTAGTCACCTCCTAATACTTTGTATACTTCCCCATCACCCAATTGCCTCCGTATCTCTCCAGTCGTGTCCATAATGACCACCGCTCCTCACCTTATTAGCAGATTTTATTGTAATCTCTTTATTCTGCACCATTGACCTCAATGCAGACCTCTTCTGTCACAACATATTGTGCCTGGATGTTTTCTTATCCCTTTATCTGAGAATAGGTCATCAATATATATGGCCTGCACAACCCCTTTAAGCACTGCTACATAATGCTCCATAGCACTAAACTTTCACCATGCAGACATGTCTGCAGACATGGTGACAGTGCTAAGACCCTGGCTGTTACACACAGCCAGGGATTTCAGCTTACCGACCCGGACCAATGAGGGCGGTCCCGGGCTAGTTATCGCTTTGATTGGCTAGTCTATTCAGACTAGCCAATCAGAGGATATTAGTGCCGGCAAAAGGTTCTGATCCTTAATTATCTCCTCCCTGGTAAATTTCAGGATGACCGCCACCTCCTCAGTTTCAGGATGGCCGGAGTAGTTGCAGTGTGTCAGCTGTAACATACACTTTAGTGGTTTAAGGGGAAACCTGTAAATGTGTTGGAATGGCCTAGTCAAAGTCCAGGTCTCAATCCAATAGAAAATCTGCGGTCAGACTTAAAGATTCACAAGTGCAAACCATCCAACTTGAAGGAGCTGGAGCAGTTTTGCAAGGAGGAATGGGCAAAAATCCCAGTGGTAAGATGTGGCAAGCTCATAGAGACTTATCCAAAGCGACTTGGAGCGGTGATTGCAGCAAAAGGTGGCTCTACAAATTATTGACTTAGGGGGTGAATAGGTATGCACTTTTTCTGTTATTTTGTCCTATTTGTTGTTTGCTTCACAATAAAAAATAAAAAAATCTGCAAAGTTGTGGGCATGTTCTGTAAATTAAATTATACAACCCCTCCTACACTAAAACGAGCAGGGTTAGCACTCAAGCTCTTAACTCATCACGTTATCTTGAGGCAAAAGTAATTGAAAAGCAATTGAATAAATAGTTTAGATAACACGTCTCAAATCATGAGTGTTAAGTCTACTACATCTGTACCTGCAGATTGCATTGCATTTTGTGGAGACAGGTTCTCTTTAACCCCTTAAGGACTCGGCCCTATTTCACCTTAAGGACTTAGGAGGTGACGGTTAGATTGGCTCTATTTTGGTGGGCAAACGGCTTTTTGATCGCTTACTGTTGTACTTTTTGTGATGCACGGTGTTCATCTGAGGGTTTAGGTCAGGTGATCTGTTTATAGAGCCGGTCGATACGGACGTGGCGATACCTAATATGTATACTCCACCCCCCCCCCTTTTTTCACTTTATTTTTTGGCCCACTTTGGGACTTGAACTTTTGGGGGTCTAATCTTTACATGCATTCCAATACTTCTGTATTATATACTCATACAGCTTCTGGCCTGTGAGATCCAGGGTTCCTGGATCTCACAGGCTCTTCACCGGAAGGCAGCGCAATGCCTCAGGAAGGCATCACGCTGCCTTCCATGCCATCGGGTCCCACCCACAGCCCCATCGGGTCCCAACCACAGCCCGATGGCACCACCGCCGCCGCACCAGGTAAAAGGCGGCGGTGATCAGAACTATACATGACGTACCGGTACGTCATGGGCCCTTAAGGGGTTAATAACTATTTTCCCCCTTAGGGGCTAGAACCTGGGATCTTTTCACCCTAATAGAGCTCTATTACGGTGAATAGGACTTTACACAGGGCAACAGGGAGAGTGTGTAGTACACACAGCAGCAGGGAGCTTACCATGGCAGCCAGGGCTTCAGTAGCGTCCTGGCTGCCATGGTAACAGATCGGAGCCCCAGGATTACACTGCTGGAGCTCCGATCTGCTTCCCATCTCCACCATAGAGCCGCACTCGAAGCGGCAAAGAGCAGTGGTTGGCCACCCCTGTATTAGGGCATGCTGGGTGTTGTAGTTTTACAACAGCTGGAGGGCCGCAGGTTGAGCAATCCCTGCTCTATAGAACAATGAGGAAGTGGAAAAAATGGCTCAAGAGTCATTGAAAAGGGTTTAAGCAAAAACCCTTCTGTCTTGTGTGAGGGGACTGGTTTGACCCTTGCTATGCTGCCCTTACTTCTCCATTTACACCACTGTTGATAGGGGGTTCGACTTCTGGAACCTCGAAAATCAGTTGTTTGTAAAGGATGCTGGTGCCTCTACTCTGCATGTAATATGCTTAGTAGTTGTATATTTTCAGAATTCTGAAAATCACTTTCTCGCTAAGGCTACTTTCACACTTGCGTTCGGAGCGGATCCGTCTTGTATCTGCACAGACGGATCCGCCCCTATAATGCAAAGGCTTAGATCCGTTCAGAACGGATCAGTTTGCATTACAATGAACAAAAACAAAAAATGTTTTTTATTTTTTATTTTTTTTTGTTCATGATAGTGCAAACGGATCCATTTTGACTTTACATTGAAAGTCAATGGGGGACGGATCCGTTTGAAAATTGAGCCATACTGTGTCAACTTCAAACGGATCCGTCCCCATTGACTTACATTGTAAGTCTGGACGGATCCGTTTGCCTCCGCACGGCCAGGCGGACACCCGAACGCTGCCAGCAGCGTTCGGGTGTCCGCCTGCTGAGCGGAGGACAAACGGTGCCAGACTGATGCATTCTGAGCAGATCCTTATCCACTCAGAATGCATTAGGGCAGTACGGATCCGTTCGGGGCCGCTTGTGAGAGCCTTCAAACGGAAATCACAAGCGGAGTCCCGAACGCAAGTGTGAAAGTAGCCTAAGTTTATCAGAGGACACAGAAGACTGTGGGTATAGTTGCTGCCCCTAGTAGGCGATACTAAGCAGAAAAAGGGTTGGCTCCTTCTACCACCTACACCTTTCCTGCAGACAATTTGCTAATCACGAACAATAGAAACATCCAGGAAAGAAAAGCCAACAGAAAGTAAAGTAAATTAGATATTTGGATACTGCAGTTGAGGAAGTGATGAAAGTTTTGGACATGTTTTGGATATTTTTCAGGTTTGAAAATAAAATGGGGTAAATCACTTATAATGGCTTTGGGAGTTGATCAGAGGAGGATGCAAAAGTAATAGGGAAAGAAGGTAGTATCAAATATTTAGGGGTTTATATCACAGCAGACTTAAATAGATATGTTGAGTTAGGCTACTTTCACACCTGCGTTCAGGTGTCCGCTCGTGAGCTCCGTTTGAAGGGGCTCACAAGCGGCCCTGAACGCAGCCGTCTGGCCCTAATGCATTCTCAGTGGAGGCGGATCCACTGAGAATGCATCCGTCTGCCAGCGCTCAGCCTCCGCTCAGTGAGCGGACACCTGAACGCTGCAAGCAGCGTTCGGGTGTCCGCCTAGGCGAGCGGATCTGTCCAGACTTATAATGGAAGTCAATGGGGACGGATCCGCTTGAAGATGACACCATATGGCTCAATCTTCAAGCGGATCCGTCCCCCATTGACTTTCAATGTAAAGTCTGAACGGATCCGCTCAGGCTACTTTCACACTTAGAAATTTTTCTAAGTTATAATGCAGACTGATCCGTTCTGAACAGATGCAAACGGACCCGCTCCGAACGCTAGTGTGAAAGTAGCCTTAAATGTTCTCCCTTTGGTGAGTAAACTTGGGGGGGGGGGGGGGAGACTAATATATGGTGTAGGATACCTTTGTCTATGATGGGTCCGATAAAGTTGTTGAAGATTATGTTTTTTCGCCAGGTTTTATTTATTTTTCAAAATTCACCAAGAGCATTTTTAAGGTATTTGATGAAATACCTAGAGGGTTTATTTGGGGAGGCTGGGAAGGGGAGAATTAGTAAGGAAAAACTACAATTAACTGGGAAGGAAGGTGGATTGGCGTTACCAGATTGGTACACTTATTATGTTGCACAACTTGTTCACATAAATAATTTAGAGATAAACAATGTGATCAAGGAAGAGGTGTTTAAATTGGGAAATAAGGGAAAGCACAATTCAATATTTGAGGTGTTGGAAACAGGGTATTTAAGTATTGTTCATGATGAATAAAATGTGGGAGGAGCTTAAAGGTACTATAGGGATAAAGGGTTATTTAGAATTTGCTCCCTTATGGACCAATGTACATTTACTGGAGATACAAAAAATGATACAATATGTTAATTGGGAACAAAAAAGTATAAGTAGGATAAGTCAAATATTTGAAGGAGGGATAATAAAAGAATTTGGCAAGGGAATATGAGATTTCATATAAATAATTTTATAAGTATCTACAACTGAGGAATGCTATAGGTTCGTCACTTACTCCAGAAAGAAACAAGAATGCAGAGGATCAAGAATTTAAAGGGGCTGTCTAATCATAGACAATGGGGGCATATCACTAGAACGGAGCCCCGCAAGGTGGTGGCTGGAGCAGTTCGGTCTGGCCACCTCCAAGCCGGCTCCCCATAGAAGTGAATGGGAGCTTACTGTGCATGCGCAGCCCCCGCTCCCATTTTTGTATGGGGCAGCTCTCCAGCTCAATTAAAAAGAATGGAGCTGAAAGGAACAGACGAGTGCCCAAGGTGTAAAGAAGGGCATGCAGGGTTGATACATTTGTTAAGGAGATGCCCAAATCTGTTCAGATACTGGTTTGAAATAATTGCAACAATTAATAAAGTATATGACTATAAAATTGAAAGGGATCTAATTGTATGAATTTTGGGTACCTTGAGACCTTTAAGTATAACAAAGAGAATTAAATTAGTGATTGGGAAGGTATTGTTTCAAGCTAGATTATGGCTTATTAAGAAATGGAAAATAGCAGAACCACCTACATATTCAGAATGGAAAAATGTGGTAGAAGAAATGATGAAGTAAAAAAAAATAAAGGTTATTTTTTTGTTTTATATGTATACTATGTATTTGACATAAATCCCTAATCTGAGTGAATTGGAAGGGATATTGTTGTTTGATGGTATTTATATGTGAAAATATTAAAACTAAAATTATATTAAAGTAAATGAGCAAAACCTAGATGGGTGGAAGCCATCAAAAAAGAAAGAAAATATACAACATCTGTAATGCATCTAAGGATGCCAAAGGAAAAATCCTATAGAAACAGGAGAAAGATGTGGAAAAAGAGGACACAACTTTAGAGCAAGTGCACTAGAGAGCCCTGCCAAGGGTAAGACAGGGATAAGGATTAGCAGTGCCTTACTGAGCTAATCAGATAAGTAGACCAAAGCATCTCTGGACACTGCATGGAAAGTGGGAAGAACAGCAAGAACAGAGAGGAATGCAGAGCCACCTGAGGATAAATGATAACAGGATGAAATGTCCCTATGGCTTGATTTAAGGGGGCAATCCTGGCGGCTATCAGGGCACTTTATACCCAACCAAGTGCCAGAGTATGGGTCAATGGGGCGCTCTCGGACCCGTTTGATATTAGTAATGGTACCCGCCAGGGTTGCCCCCTGTTCCCCTTGATATTTGTCTTGACTATAGAGCCCCTAGCTCAGGCTCTCCGTCAATGCTCTGATGTGAAGGGCATTGATATAGGGGGTATAGAGCATAAAGTTAGCTTATATGCAGACGATATTATTTTGACGTTGTCAAATCCTCAAACATCCTTAACAGCTGCAATTGAAATTATAACCCGATTTGGAGATCTCTCATTCTACAAACTGAATGCTCTTAAATCTCAGGCTCTCCCAATAAATGTCCCCCTTGATCAGATGAAGAGGCTGAAGGATAGTTTCGACCTTGACTGGCAAAACAGCCAGATCGAGTACCTGGGGATAAAACTTACAGTATCATTTAAGAAGTTATTCATGGTAAACTATGTCCCACTGTTAAAAACCTTAGAGAGGGATCTTGATAAACTGGCCAAGTATGAGGTGTCTTGGGTAGGTCGTATTGCATCCTTTCAGATGTTTACCCTCCCAAAACTCCTCTACATATTCAGGACACTACCTATTATTCCCCCAAGTAGTTTTTTCCAGAAGTGTTCTAATTTGATCAATGCGTTAATTTGGAAACAACATAAACCTAGAATAGCAACTGCGATAATGCAGAGACCTAAACTCCGAGGGGGATTGGGTCTCCCTAATATTTGAGTATTTTTTAGCCTCACAGGTATTACAACTAAGAGAATGGTGGGTGGGCAATGAGGTGAAACAATGGGTACAAATAGAATCAATATTATCTCCTGGTAGGAACTTAAAAACCCTCCTACTCGCGGTTCTTTACTCGACATTTAATTGGCCACCCCTCCCGACGTTAGTACGTATAGCGTTGGAAAATTGGTTCCGATTTCATAGGTTATGTACTTTGGAGTCTGGACCCTTTCCGCCCAGCGCCCCAGTAACTGTACTTAATTTCCTTATTCCGAATATTTCGGTGTCGTCTTGGGCGCTGGGCGGATTGGACCTTCTCTCCAAATTATTTATAGCGGACACCCTTTGCCCTTTTGAATATTTTCATAGGCGGTTCCTGATTCCACACACAGATTTTTATAAATATTTATGTATAAGACATTTTTTTAAAGTTAACTGTCCGTTTAATCTGGTGTGCAATCGGAAAGTGTTTAGTTTGTGGTCAGTAGCCTCTCCACAAGGTACACGATTGAGGCCTCTGTATATGATGATGGGAGATAAGGGATCATTTGTTAAAACGACACCATTGGTTTCCTGGGAAAGAGATTTGGGGGTGGAGTTCACGGTTGAGCAGTGGTCTATGGCCTTCACTTGTATAAATAAAAATATTAGATGTGCTCTACATTTTGAATCCTTGATGAAGACCATGCAAAGGTGGTACTATACACCGGATCCCCTGTGTCATATATTTTCCGACCTTTCATACCTATGCTGGCGGGGATGCGGCGAAAGGGGTACATTGTGCCACATCTTATGGTCCTGCCCGAGGTTGCGAGATATTTGGAAGGCTATATTTTGTCTGGCCTCGGATCTACTGGGCTTCCAGCTCCCGCCATCTCCCGCATTGGCCCTTTTATGGATTGATTTGGTTCGGATACCATGTGAGGGGAGGGTCGTACTGGGTCATCTTTTCCTTTCAACCAAACTGGCCATAGTTAAAAATTGGAAATCGAGGGATGTTCCGTGCCTAACAGAGATCATCCGTAGGCTAAATTCTACTTATATATATGAGCGTGCGCTGGCGGGAGCTGGAGAAGCGGCCGTGAGGTTTGAGAGGGAATGGGGTGTATGGAGAGTCTCTCCACTGTTGATCCCCTGTGATATATAAAGGTATACCTATATAAAATCATACCTGCGTTAAAACTGCCTAGTAATATGAAATAGGAAATGTCCCTATGGCACCCGTCGAATAAAAGAGACCAAACCAAACAGTCTACTAATCCAGCAGAAGCTGGAGAAAAACTCAAGAGAAAAAGTAATCTAAGAGAAAGGAGACTGCATGGCTCAAGCACCAGGAAGAGATTCCAAAGAGTAGTGGAGTGACAGCAGAGGATCCAAATGGTCAAGCCCACAGGGAAAATAAGCCGCCCACCAGGAGAGAAAATCAAAGCCAAATTCCTTAGGCAAGTTCTGTGGAAGAAGAAAAATACAATTAGAAAGAAAAAATAATTCAGGAGCAAGAAAATCTTCCATGCTTTTGCAAAGGGAAAAAAACTGGGTCCTGCAGACAAAAATGCCTGATCAACTGCAGGCTATTAACAAGAGTCGCGAAAAAAACATGTACTATGTACTAACCATGTACTAATGTATGTGAGTTCAACAGGAAAAAGGCCTAGTTTAAAAAAAAAAAAACACATTAGGACTGGGCATACATTGAATAAAAAAAAAGGTTCTCTACCCCAAAAAAACATTAAAAAAAAACTTAGACTATGTATACCTTTAGAGGCAAATTTAATGATAACATTTTACTTTTGGGATAAAAATCTTTTTTCAATTGATATAAATATTAAGCCATTCTGTCACAAAGGGTTTCTACCACTTGCTGTGGACACATTTCGTTTTCAGACACTAGCTATCCGCTAGTGTCTGATGTACCATACAAGCCAAGTATTATATTCCTCCGTTCTGCCGTTTTCTTTAAAAAAGCACTTTTATATTTATGCAAATGAGCCTCTAGGTTCTATGCAGTTTTTTTTTTCAGCACCTAGAGGCTCCGTCTACCTTCATAAACTGCCGCCCAGCTCCTCGCTCCAGCACGCCCATCTAGTGAAATCGATCCTCCCCCTGCTTCTGGCGTCCGAAATCTCGCGCCTGCGCCGTTCGTCTCTGCATTCGGCGCAGGCTCAGTCAATGTCTGACCGCTCATTACATTGTCTAGTGTAAACCCATTGATTACATTTCACTGCATGTAGCTATCTATTGTTCATCGCTTTAATTTAAAGGGGTTATGCAAGCTTTATTCCAAAAACAATATCGGATATTTCAATTAATCTATTCACTGTAGTAAATGGGGTTGAGCTGTAATACCACACACAACTTGTAGACAAGCGTGGTGCTAATTTTTGAATATTTTTTTATTTTTTCTAGAGAACCCTTTTTAATGTTTGTTTTGTTTGTTTTTGTTTTTTCTGCGTTTCCGCACATGTGCTTGGACTTGCATGTTAATATGGTCTATTATCCACCTAATGAGGTGAAAAGGAGTTTGTGCTGTTATGGGAAACCTCTAAGAATTTTAGTGTAATAACTGTTATTTCACACTTTCACTATTAAAAGCAGGATTTGCATCAAAGAGCTCAGTCTAAGGCCACATGCACACGACCGTGCTGTTTTTTGCAGTCCGCAAACAGTGGATCCACAAAAAACGGAAGCCGCCCGTGTGCCTTCCTCAATTTACGTAACGGGCAGCCAATTGTAGACAAGCCTATTCTTGTCCGCAAAACAGACAAGATTAGGACATGCTATATTATTTTTTGCTGGGCCATGGAACGGTGCAAAAACGGCGGTTCGGATGCGTACCAAAACAACGGTCGCCTGCATGAGGCATTATTTTGTTAATCCATGACCCATTAAAAAACTAATTCATTATGGCATATAAAACATTTATTTCTTTAAAAAAAAGCCTGAATGAATAAATTCATTGGTAATGGAAAAGAGTCAAATCAGACAGTCGAGATGAGCGAACTTCATGTTTTGAAGTTTGGGTGTAGCCTGAATTCCATTATGGAATTCCGTTATGTTCCGTGGTAGACCCAAATGCTGAAACCAGACTTCAATCTCCTTTTAAATGTTGGGGTACACAAGCAATTTTAGTTACTTTTTTGGTACTTTAAAGGGAACCTGCCACGTTAAACATAGTGTTTGAGCTGCAGGCAGCATTTTATAGAGCAGGGAGCGCTGAGCAGATTAGTATTTAGTTTTTATGAAGAGATTCAGTAAAACTTTTATTTATTTATTTTATAAATTTTAATTCCTGTTTATTCTGGCCTATGAATTTAAGGAGGAACATACACAGTCAAGGATGACTGTGCATACACAGATAGCTGTCAATCACTGATAGGTCTACCTCATTGACTTCAAAGCCCAAAATGAGCAGGAATGTAAATGTATAAATGACAGGTTCCCTTTAAGCAATTTGCCTGAAGCTTTTGGAAGTTATAAAGACTACTCTTCTTAGCCTTCAAGAATAGTATGACTTCTAGTCTACTGTGAGTAATTTGGAACAAACAAATTAAGTGTTTAAGTATTGTTTTTTATTTCATAGGTTAAAACTGCATACAAATGTGCCTGTGTTTTGCGTGACACCATAAATCCTTATCTCTTGAGACGTATGAAGGCAGATGTGAAGATGAGCTTGTCTCTTCCTGACAAGAATGAGCAGGTGACCATCAGGGATCTAAAATTACCACTTTACAAAGCTTTGGTGCTGCCTCATCTGGAATATGCGGTTCAGTTCTGGGCACCAGTCCATAGAAAGGACGCTTTTGAACTGGAAAAAGTACAAAGGAGAACAACTAAACTGATAAGGGGCATGGAGGGTCTTAGTTATGAGGAAAGATTAAAATAATTTAAAATAAGAGGTTAGATGAACTCTTAAAAGTAAATGACGTTAAGGGCTCATTCAGCCAGCCGTTTGTGTTTTGCAGTCGGCAAATTGCGGATCCGCAAAACACAGATACCCGCCGTGTGCGTTCCGCAATTTGTAGACCGCACATGGCCTCCACACTCATAGAAAATGCCTATTCTAGTCAGCAATTGCGGACAAGAATAGGACATGCAGTATTCTTTTTGCGGGGCTGCGGAACGGTATGTGGAAAATTGCAGAAAGGGTGCGAACCCGTTCATACAGCTTTGTGAATGGGCCCTTATGCTTATGAAAATGTGTAGAAACTTGTTTCATTCCCCTTTTTCTAAAATTCCTGTCCCCACCTACCCCTTGGTTAAACTTGATTGGCTTGTGTCTTTCTTTTTTTCAACCGTATTACTATGTAGCTATCATTCTCAGTTTGCTATGATTTTTACATGACATTGTAGAGCTCTGTGTTATTAGTTACTTTGGTGCTTTCAGGTTCTCTTTTGCAGACTGACAAATGAGCAGACACAGGTTTACCAGACCTTCATAGACTCCAAAGAAGTGTATGGGATACTGAATGGTGACATGCAGGTAGGTAGTCATATACTTGTATACAATTCTCTACTTTATTGCAGGTAACAAAGATCTTTGGACAGTAATACAGATATGTTATAATATCCATATTATAATAGCTTCTTCTTTTTTCTTATGTTAAGCTAAAGGTCATCATGTTGGATCGCTATTTGTTTCCCACAGGTGTTTCCTGGTCTGATTGCCTTGAGAAAAATCTGCAATCACCCAGATTTGTTCACAGGTGGAACTAAAATTCTTAAAGGGACCAAAGAGGATCTAGAAGAAGAACAGCAGTTTGGTTACTGGAAGCGGTCAGGAAAAATGATAGTAGTAGAGTCACTTCTGAAGATCTGGCATCGCCAAGGACATAGAGTTCTTCTTTTCACTCAGTCACGACAGGTTAGGAGTTACACTAAACAGTTACATTGCCAGTTGTGTTTTTATCTATGGTTACATGTACAGCATGGGATTTAATGGCATCTTATTGATTGTCAATACCATTACAGGGGTGTGGAAATAAAAATAAAAAACTACTCGTCGAAGGACTAAAGCGGGGGCTCGATCTACTTGTCCCTCATGACAATCTACTTGTCCTGATACAAAAAATAATTTTAAATCAAAACCATATTTCAATCCACCACCACGCTTCCTCATGCAGGGTGGTGGCTAGCTTGCGTTCCAGTCTTTGTGGTGTGAAATGACTCTAAGTTTAGTCCTAGTTCACACCAGATGATTCTGTCCAGAATGCACTACATCGCGGCCGGCTCACTATGTTGTGGGGCAGGAGGGGGCGTGACGATCCATTGAAGTGAATGGCACCGTAGCCAGAGCCGCAGGCGATCGTATGTACGTAATTGCAAGGCACAATTGTGCCTGAGATACGGTCAAAATGCTGCTTGCAGCATTTTGTTTGGACTGGACCGCAGGCATAATGTGACTTGCGATCCTGTGGAGCCGACCACATTGCAGCCGTTAGGCATGGTTATGGTGCCAATCACTTCAACAGACCACCAACGCCCCCTCCTGCACCACAATATAGTTAGCCGGCCGTGGTGCAGTGCATTCTGGACACAGCATTAGTTGAGTGCACACTCTTGCTCTTACTACCCTTACCTCTAGGTGGTTTAGGCAAATTAGCTGATGTGGCATGGAAAGGATGCCCCTCACCTTCCCAGTTTGACAACACCTGCTGAAAGGGGGTCCTCTGAGGGATGCTGGCAGAGTAGAGAGTTCTATCAATGCCCCTGGCTCTGTAACAGCTCTGTCACTGCTCCTCCCCCACGAGCCGGAGACGTGACAGAACCTTTCATTGCTCCACCCCTCCAGCTCTGTAATTTCTTCTTCCCCACGCTGTCGCTACACCAGAAAAACTCCGATCCGATGTTATATTCTAAACCCGAGGTGTTCCCATGGTGATGGGGACGCACCTCCGACAAGGCGCTCAGCGGCACCTGAGGGGTTAATTGCGCGGACGGCAGCTCCCTGTGAGAGGTATTTAAAATCATTGGTGGGCAGTTCATTCCCGGCACCCGACCACTGACAGGGAGCTGCCATCCGTGCAATTAACACCTCAGGTGCTGCGGATGGCAGCGCCCTGTCAGAGGTGCGTATGAGAACACCTCTGGTTTAGAATATACTATCGGATCGGCGTTTTGGTATAGTTTAACTTCAAGTGTCCCCATCGCCATGGGAACGCCTCTCCATGCCCAGCTCGTCGCCGATCCACTGCTCCGGTAAACAAAGCCATCTCAGCCCTGTTAATTGCCCGCAGCAGGGCTAAGCTACTGAACAAACTACCTGCCTGGCGCCCAGAACTACATGTTTGGCGTTGGGCAATACGATTTCCACACTCCTGCATTAGTTTTAATCTATAATTCATTATTTTATTTTATTTTAAACTGTAATTTACTGAATTAACTGTAAATTGGCGATATAAAAATGCTTTTCTTTCATGCTTTTCTGCTTTTCTTCATGCACAGTGTACTCTTGTTAATAGTACATTTGGTTAAATAAATATTTGGCAAAACATCCTGCACGATATGATAGTTAATATGCGGATGTGCATGGCTACATTTATAAAGTTACAGAAAATAATGCACTATAGTAATAGATGCAAGCATAACATATGGACTAAGCCCTCACTCTAATTATGGTCTGAGCTCCTGAACATAATTGCATAACGTAGGGATGCACGATATGGGAATTTTGTGCGATTGCAATAACGATATGATAACGATTGTGATAACGATATGCGATGCAATATTTTAAGGGTATTGTGCTAGAGGTCTATTTGCACTGTTATGGAGGGGATCTGTGGATGATGCACGGTTATGGAGGGGATCTGTGGATGATGCACGGTTATGGAGGGGATCTGTGGATGATGCACGGTTATGGAGGGGATCTGTGGATGATGCACGGTTATGGAGGGGATCTGTGGATGATGCACGGTTATGGAGGGGATCTGTGGATGATGCACGGTTATGGAGGGGATCTGTGGATGATGCACGGTTATGGAGGGGATCTGTGGATGATGCACGGTTATGGAGGGGATCTGTGGATGATGCACGGTTATGGAGGGGATCTGTGGATGATGCACGGTTATGGAGGGGGTCTGTGGATGATGCACGGTCATGGAGGGGGTCTGTGGATGATGCACGGTTATGGAGAGGATCTGTGGATGATGCACAGTTATGGGGGATGTGTGCTATGAGACATAGGGCCATGAGGGGGGCCAGCATAATATTCACAATAGTATAGTATGATGGGAATTTGGTATCTCACATTACTGTAGGGGAAAGCTTGGGATCACCAGTCAGTATTGTTTACTGTAAGTACAGTGACTGAGTCACACCACACAAAAACAAAAGTTTTAGATTTTTGAAAAACTGACTTTTCTAAAATTAGATTAGTGGTATACGAGTCCCTATCAGATTGGAACAGTTTCAATGGAGTCCAGGAGAAATGGGACAACTAAAAAGTTGCACTATTGAAGGCAACAGATAATTCCATTAGGCTTGTCAGTAAAAGCAAAAAAAAAGGAAGGGACCACTGTGGTACTCAGCAGAAGTTGCCAAAATCATTAAAAACAAAAAGATAGCATTTAGTAATTATAAATAAATAAGAGGATGACAGGCAAATTTATAAGATTAGGCAGAGAGAGGCCAAATAAGTTTTATAAGAGCTTCTAAAGCACAGGCAGAAGTGAAATTAGCTCAGTCAGTGAAAAAAGGCGATAAGGCATTCTTCAGATACATAAATGAAAAAAGGAAACTAAAACAAGGAATTACGAAATTAAAAACAAAAGAAGGAAGGTATATGGAAGAAGATAAAGATCTAGCTGACTGCCTCAATGAATACTTCTGTTCAGTTTTTACGAAGGAAATGAAGGAAAAGGAATTAAGTTAGGGAGGAAGACTAATAAATCTTTTGATGCATGTCTTTACAGAGGAAGAGGTTTTAAGTCAGCTGTCTAAAATTGTTACAAATAAGTCACAGGGGCCTGATGGGATACACCCAAAGTTATTAAAAGAGCTTAGCGGTGAACTAGCAAAACCATTAACAACAGATTTATTTAACCAATCACTGGTAACAGGAGTCATCCCAGAAGATTGGAAATTAGCAAATGTTGTGCCCATTCACAAGAAAGGTAGTAGGGAGGAATCGGGCAACTATAAGCCAGTAAGCCTGACATCAATAGTGGGAAAATTAATGGAAACCATACTTGAGAGGATCGTGGAACATCTAAAATCCCATGGATTGAAAGATGAAAAACAGCATGGGTTTACTTCAGGGAGATCATGTCAAACTAATCTTATTGATTCTTTTGATTGGGTGACTAAAATAATAGATGGCAGAGGTGCAGGTGTCTACTGCACCTCTGCCATTTATTATTTTAGTCACCCAATCAAAAAAATCAATAAGATTAGTTTGACATGATCTCCCTGAAGTAAACCCATGCTGTTTTTATCTAGACTTTAGTAAGGCTTTTGATACTGTCCCACATAGAAGGCTTATCAATAAATTGCAGTCTTTGTGCTTGGATTGTTGAATGGATTAGGCAATGGCTGAGGGACAGACAAATTACGAAATTGCAGAAGGCCTCGATGGTAAGGTGTGTCTTTTTGCTGATGACAAAGATTTGTAACAGGGTTGATGTTCCTGGAGGGACACACCAAATGGAAAAGAATTTAGGAAAACTAGAGGAATGGTCAAAAATCTGGCAACTAATATTTTATGTTGATAAGTGCAAGATAATGCACCTGTGGCATAAAAAACCCAAGAGCAGAATATAAAATCAGTGATACAGTCCTAACCTCAGTATCTGAGGAAAGGGATTTAGGGGTCATTATTTCAGAAGACTTAAAGGTAGGCAGACGATGTCATAGAGCATCAGGAAATTCTAGCAGAATGCTTGGGTGTATAGGGAGAGGGATTACCAGTAGAAAGAAGGAGGTGCTCATGCCGCTCTACAGAGCACTAGTGCGACCTCATTTGGAGTATTGTGCTCAGTACTGGAGACCATATCTTCAGAAGGATATTGATACTTTGGAGAGAGTTCAGAGAAGAGCTACTAAACTAGTACATGGATTGCAGGATAAAACTTACCAGGAAAGATTAATGGACCATAACATGTATAGCTTGGAAGAAAGACGAGACCGAGGGGATATGATAGACACTTTTAAATACATAAAGGGAATAAACAAGGTAAAAGAGGAGAGAATATTTAAAAAAAAGAAAAACTGCTACAAGAGGCCATTTTTATATTAGAGGGGCAAAGGTTTAAAAGTAATATCGGGAAGTATTACTTTACTAAGAGAGTAGTGGATGCATGGAATAGCCTTCCTGCAGAAGTGGTACCTGCAAATAAGGTGAAGGAGTTTAAGCATGCATGGGATAGGCATAAGGCCATCCTTTATCTAAGATATGGCCAGGGGCTATTCATAGTATTAAGTATATTGAGCAGACTAGAGGGGCCAAATGGTTCTTATCTGCCGACACATTCTATGTTTCTATATTTGTGAATGACACACATATAGCATTTCTCGCACATTCCATTGGGGGACACAGACCATTGGTATAGCCTAGGTCATTACTAGGAGGAGACACTATGCAAATACAAAAAGAAAGCTCCTCCTCCCTGGGCTATACCCCCCATGTTCCACCGGAAGGACCCCAGTTCTTGCTTAGTGTCGGATAAGGAGGATGACATTCTTTCTACTCCCGTTTATTTTTTTCCGCAATTCTGCTTCCCTGGTCTTTTGGTGGAGCAAGCGCCGGGGTTGAATTGTGTCCCCGGCTACCTCCGACCGGGCTCTATCTGCAGCTACGGCGGCCTACCAGATTCAGGGTCATCTTTCTTCCCTCCTCCAGATCACTGCCACTCCTTGTGCCAGCTGACTGAGAGGTGACCTCCGCTGGTGTGGATTTGAGGGCGAAGACTACAGGGAGCAGATAAGTACACTGCTAGGGCCACTTGGTGGGGGGGTTTGAGGGGCGAGAGGATACCTGTCTGGGGCATTGCTACATGAGCGGCTACTGCAGCAGTGGTCCCGGCTTCCCTCGGTGGTGTCTACGGGGCGGTCCCACCTACCCTTCCGTCAGCTGCGTCTTCTTAAAGTCGTATTTCCCACGCGCACACAGGGTTTTGCGCCTTCTGACGCGATTTGTGGGCGGCGCTCTGTCTTCTGCTACTTCCGGCTCAGCGCTCTCGGCTGCTCCGGCTCCACTCTGTCCCGTTTGCGTGCTGCATGAATGGTAGGCGACCCTGGCCATTGCAGGATTACCGCCATCATGCCAAAACATGGGGCCTCACAAAAATCCAAGTCGGCCCCTTTGGCCCCTCTGGGACTATGTAAGGTTTGCTGCTTAGCACTTTCGGTCACACAGGATCCTGTGACTCTTGCCTTGCCTCTGGACAGGATCATCCTCTCCTCCCCCTCTCACTCAGCCCAGTCCTCCCTCCGCCCTGTTGGTGCCGGCGGAACCCGCTTGGGCCTCTGCTATTTCTAGGGCGGATGATGACTTAGCCCAAGTCTCTCGGGCCGCCATGGCCTTCATGGAGCGCATGGCGTCTACGGATTCTGCGGCTAACACCATACCGGTTCCCAGTGGTTCCCACAGAGGACGCTCAACCACTAAGAAGCAGCGTACACAGCAGCATCCTTCTTCGGATGATTCTGCTTCCCCTCCTCGCCTCGAGCCCAGTTCAGACACTTCCCCTCCACTATGGTGGCGGCGGTCCGGGATACATTTGATATCCAGGGGGATTGCTCTCCTTTCAACAGGTTTGGAGAGATCATATCCTTTGCCCAATTTCACACTTGGCCTCTACAGCGGGCGATTCTGTCCTTTTGGGACAGGGCGTCGCGCAGTCTGGCATCTCGAGTCAGTCTGCCTCCTCTGGTTCGGACCTCTTGTGGTGGCTGTCCCCCCAAAACTTGATCTCAGGGAGGTCCTTTCTTCCGATCTCCTGGACAGTCGTCACCACTGACGTCAGCCTCCTAGGTTGGGGTGGTGTTCTACAGACCCGGACGGTTCAGGGGCTTTGGTCGGTGGAGGAGGCCTGCCTACCGATCAACATGCTGGAGCTCAGAGCAATTTTCGTCTCCCTTTCTCACTGGACTCATCTCCTGGCAGGTCTCCAGGTAAGGGTCCAGTAGGACAATGCCACCTCCCTGTGGCTTACGTCAACCACCAGGGCGGGACCCGCAGCCGGACGGTGATGCAGGAGGCGGGGAGGATCCTCCAGTGGGCGGAGACTCATGTTCCAGTACTGTCGGCAGTGTGCATCCCGGGGATCGACAATTGGAAGGCGGACTTTCTCAGCCGCAACACGGTGGATCTAGGAGAGTGGTCCTTTTCGAGTACATCTGTCGCAGGTGGGGCCGCCAGGATATCGACCTAATGGTGTCCAGGCTCAACAACAAGGTTCCCACGTTTCTGTCCCGTGCTCGAGACTCGGAGGCGTACGGGGTGGGTGCGCTGGTGTCTCTGTGGCGAGGCTTCCCTCTCCTTTGTCTTTCCACCTCTGCTACCTAAGGTCCTTCGCAAGATCACGTTGGAAGGGATTCTGACCATTCTCATCGACCCCGATTGGCTGCGCCATGCCTGGTTCTCGGACGTCACTCGGATGCTGGCAGACGTGCCGTGGACTCTTCCTCTCAGGGAGGATCTACTGTCTCGAGGACCGCTCTGCCACCAGAATTTATGGTCGCTGCGTTTGACGGCGTCGCTGTTGAGACTGCCATCCTGAAGAAGAGAGGCTTCTCTGACTCTGTGGTGAAGACCATGATCAAGGCCAGAAAACCAGTTTCTTCCCGTATATACTATAGTACCTGGGAGGCCTTTCTTGCCTTTTGTGAGAAACTGGGCGTTTTTCCCCTTTGTTTCTCGGTTCCGGTGGTCCTCTCCTTTCTCCAGTCGGGTCTTGAGATGGGGATGTCGTTGAGCTCTCTGAAGGGTCAGGTCTCTGCTCTGGCCATTTTCTTTCAGAGATCCCTGGCTCTGCTCGGTCCAGTGAGGACCTTCCTACAAGGGGTGGCACATTCAGTCCCTCCATATGTTCCTCCCCTGCCCCCCTGGGACTTTGAATTTGGTTCCGTCTTCCCTCCAGGCTGCTCCCTTTGAACCTTTGAGGGAGGTTTCTTTGAATCTTCTCACCTGGAAGGTGGTCTTTTTGGTGGCGATCACCTCGATCAGGAGGGTATCGGAGCTGGCCGCGCTTTCCTGTAGGGAGCCCTTTTTGGTCTTCGATCAGGATAAGGCAGTGCTGCGCCTGGTTCTTTCATTTTTGCCCAAGGTGGTCTCCGCCTTCCACCTTAATGAAGATATAGTCCTGCCCTCTTTTTGTCCAGCTCTGGCGAACCGCAAGGAGCGCGCTCTCCATTCCCTGGACGTTGTCCGGGCTCTGCGTGTGTACCTGTCAGTTACTGCCTCTTTCCGCCGTTCGGATTCCCTTTTCGTGATTCCGGAAGGGCCTTGTAAAGGTCTGGCGGCTTCCAAGGTCTCGGTAGCCCGATGGATTCGGTTGGCTATTGCCGCGGCTTATCGTGGCAGGGTTCCCCCAGCTGGGGTTACCGCGCACTCCACCGGGGCCTCCTGGGCTAGGCGTAATCGTGCCTCGGCATCTCAACTTTGTAAGGCGGCCACCTGGTCTTCCTTGCATACCTTTACAAAGTTTTACCAGTTGCACTCTTTGGCATCGGCTGATGCTGTCCTTGAGCGCAAGGTATTGCAGGCGGTGGTTCCTGTTTGACCACTGGGCATTTTCTCCTGGAGGTGCTGGTTTTTTCCCACCCCATGGACTGCTCTAGGACGTCCCATGGTCTGTGTCCCCCAATGGAATGTGCGAGAAAAGGAGATTTTTTGTGAAACTCACCTGTAAAATCTTTTTCTCGTCTTTTCCATTTGGAGACACAGCTCCCTCCCATTCTTACCTGTTGTAGGAAGGGTTGGTTTAGTTCTTCGGGTCCTTAAGGTTTTCGGTCCGATAGCAGTATTCCATTGTTCTGGTCTCTATGGCTTTGGTCTCCTTATCCTACTGCTTTCTGGGGTCCTCCTGGTGGAACATGGGGTATAGCCCATGGAGGAGGAGCTTTCTTTTTTTTATTTGCATAGTGTCTCCTCTTAGTAATGACCTAGGCTATACCCATGGTCTGTGTCCCCCAATGGAAAAGACGAGAAAAAGATTTTACAGGTGAGTTTCACAAAAAAAACCTCCTTATTATGCTAGTCCCCCTCATGGCCCTGTGTGTCATAGCATTACTTTATTAACCACTTTACGTCCGCCCATAGGATATAAACGTCCTTTCAGAAACAGCAGCTGCACGCTAATCGTGTCAGTGACAGCAGGGCAACCCAGAGATAAGGCAGGGACAGTTCCCAGGTGTCCCTGCCTTCCGGATCGCTGCAGACACAGCGCTCACCGAGCGCTTCCTGTTCCGGCCCGGCGGTCATGTGACCGCCGGGACCGGAGAGTGCAGGAGCTGTGTGAGGTCTTTCAGAGACCTCGATCAGGCCTGCTCTGAGGCTGTACAGCGCAGTATTGCGCTGTACAGCCTCTCTGGGGGGTGCATTTCTTCTGTAACTGGGGCTACTATGTCAGCCCCAGTTACAGGAGAAATCAACAGTGAAAAAAGAAAAAGTGAAGCAAATGTCCCCCAGAGGTCTTGTATGACCTTATGGGGGACGAAAAGTGTAAAAAAAAAATAAAGGGTTGAAAAAATAAAAAAAAGTTTCACATTGAAAAAAAAAAGGTCCCCAAGTAAGGAATAAAAAAAAAATGGAAAAAATTTAATAAAATAGACATATTTGGTATTGCCGTGTCCGTAAAAACCAGCTCTATAAAAATATCACATGACCTAACCCCTCGGGTGAACACCGTAAAAAAAAAAAAAAAAGGGTCAAAACAAGCAATTTTTGTCACCTTGCATCACAAAAGGTGCAACACCAAGTGATCAAAAACGCGTATGTTCCACAAAATGGTACCAATAAAACCGTCACCTCATCCTGCAAAAAATGAGCCCCATCATAAGAAAATCTCTCAAAAAATAAAAAAACTATAGCTCTTAGGACATGGAGACACTAAAACATAATTTTTTGGTTTCAAAAATGCTATTATTGTGTAAAACTTTAATAAATGAGAAAAAGTATCCACATTAGGTATCGCCACGTCCGTAACAATCTGCCCTATAAAGATGTCACTTGACTGAACCCCTCAGGTGAACGCTGTAAAAATAAATAAATAGAAACTGTGCTAAAACAACCAATTTTTTGGTCACCTTGCCCCATAAAGTGTTATAATGAATGATCAAAAAATCATATGTACCCAAAAATAGTACTAATAAAACTGGCACCTTATCCCCTAGTTTCCAAAATGGGGTCACTTCTTGGGAGTTTCTACTGTAAGGGTGCATCAGGGGGCTTCAAATGGGACATGGCATCTAAAAACCATGTGGAGTTCCTTTTCTTCTGCTCCCTGCCGTGTGCCCATACAGCAGTTTATGACCACATGTGGGGTGTTTCTGTAAACCACAGAATTTGTTTGGCTGTTAACCATCGATGTGTTAAAGAAAAAATTGGATTAAAATTGAAAATCTGCCAAAAAAGTGAAATTTTAAAATTTGATCTCCATTTTCCTTTAATTCTTGTGGAACGCATAAAGGGTTAACAAAGTTTGTAAAATCGGTTTTGAATACCTTGAGGGGTGTAGTTTCTACAATGGGGTCATTTATGGGGGTATCCACTATGTAAGCCCCACAAAGTGACTTCAGACTTGAACTGGTCCTTTATAAAGTGGGTTTTTGCAATTTTCTTAAAAATTTTAAGAATTTCTTCTAAACTTCTAAGCCTTCTAACGTCCTAAAAAAATAAAATGACATTTCCAAAATGATGCCAACATAAAGTAGACATATGGGGAATGTTAAGTAATAAATATTTTATGAGGTATCACTTTCTGTTTTAAAAGCAGAGAAATTGAAATTTAGAAAATTGCGAATTTTTACAATTTTGGGGTAAATTTGGGATTTTTTCATAAATAAAGGTGAAATATTTTGACTCAAATTTATGACTATCATGAAGTACAATGTGTCACGAGAAAACAATCTCTGAATGACTTGGATAAATAAAGGCGTTCTAAAGTTATTACCACATAAAGTGAGATATGTCAGTTTTGCAAAATTAGGCCTGGTCAGGAAGGGGGCAAATGGCCCAGATGGGAAGTGGTTAATGTCTCCTCATGTGTCCTAAACTGCGCACACAACTGTCTTTGTATGAAAAGTCTTTCTTTACTGCTGAAACAATCGCTCTCCTATTGAAACTCCCATTGATAAAATCACCAGCCTCTGTACTCACTATGAATGCACTGCAGCGAGCGGTCCGGCCGGCACATGACTAACATCACTCAGTCAGTCACGCTCCTCCCACTTCATTAATAAAGCAGGAGCGCAATAGGAGTTTCAATAGGAGAGCGATTGTTTCAGCAGTAAAGAAAGACTTTACATACAAAAACGGTTATGTGCGCGGAGCCCGCCGCGACTTCCCTCCAGCCCCTCCCCGCACTGTAACTGATGTATCGTCGGCCGCAGCATAGCGGCCAGCGATACATCAGTGTCGGACACGTAAAAAGTCGACCATCGTTTTATGAGACGCAAAGTGTGTCTTTATAAAGCAAATCGCAGCATTTTTGGGTCTGCCATATCGCAATCGGCGATTATTGCGATACGATTGCTTTGGCGATATATATCGTGCAGGCCTAGCATAACGGCATGGGTAGGATTTAGTGTAGGACCTGCCTGAACTGAGACTACCTTGGCGCTGGGTAGGTGAGCACAGATGTGTTTTGATAAAAATGTATTGGCTATGGCCACTTTCACACGGGCGAGTATTCCGCACGGATGCAATGCGTGATGTGAACGCATTGCACCTGCACTCAATACCGACCCATTCATTTCTATGGGGCTGTTCACATGAGCAGTGATTTTCACACATCACTTATGCATTGTGTGACAATCGCAGCATGCTCCTCTTTGTGCGTTGCGGTGCGATAATCCATGCAACGCAGGCCCCATAGAAGTGAATGGGGTTGCGTGAAAATCGCAAGGGAAAATAATAGCATTCTGAATACAGAATGCATAGTAAAATAGCGCTGGAGGGGTTAAAAATTTTTTTTTTTATTTAACTCACCATAGTCCACTTGTTTGCGTAGCCCGGCATCTCCTTCTGTCTCCTTTGCTGTACAGGACCTGGGGTGAGTATTAATTACATGAACAGGACCTGTGATGACGTCACTCCGGTCATCACCTGTTCCATCACATGATCTTTTACCATGGTGATGGATCATGTGATGACCGGAGTGATGTCATCACAGGTCCTGTTCATGTAATTAATGCTCACCCCAGGTCCTGTTCAGCCAAGGAGACAGAAGGAGATGCCGGGCAACGCGAACAAGTGGACTAAGGTGAGTAAAATCATTTTTTATTATTTTTTTAACCCCTCCAGCGCTATTTGACTATGCATTCTGTATTCAGAATGCTATTATTTTCCCTTATAACCATGTTATAAGGGAAAAAAATACAATCTACAGAACACCGATCCCAGGCCCGAACTTCTGTGAAGAAGTTTGCGTTTGGGTACCAAACATGCGTGATTTTTCTCACGCTAGTGCAAAACGCATGACAATGTTTTGCACTCGCGCTGACAAATCGCGGGTGTTCCCGCAACGCACCTGCACATTTTCCTGCAACACCTGTGTGGAAGGGGCCTAAGAGTCTCAGATTTTATCATTAGAGTGAGGGCTTAGTGTACTTTCACACTAGCGTTTTTGTTTTCTGGTATTGAGTTCCATCACAGGAGCTCAATACCGGATAAAAACTGATCAGTTTTATCCTAATGCATTCTGAATGGAGAGCAATTCCGTTCAGGATGCAGCAGTTCTTGGACTTAGAAAATACTGCAGCATTAATTTACATTGAAGTGTATTAGTGCCGGATACGGCATTAAGTGTTCTGGCAAAACGAACTCGGCTTTCCGATGTGCGCATGCGCAGACCTTTCAGAATGCAAAAAATAAATAAAAATACCGGATCCATTTTTCCGGATGACATTCAATCCAAATCAGTCTGACAAATGCCATCAGTTTGCGTCTGGATTGCCAGATCCGGCCGGCAGTTCCGGCGACAGATCTGCCTACCGGAATCCTCTGCCTCAAGTGTGAAAGTACCCTTAGTCCATATGTTATGCCTTCATCTATTACTATAGTGCATTATTTTCTGTGACTTTATAAATGTAGCCATGCACATCCACATATTAACTATCATATCGTGCAGGATGTTTTGCATCTTTTTTTTTTTCTGTGATTTGTTTAAATTGTCTTGAAGGAATGGCACTTTCGGGTGTGAATGCGCTCTTACTCTAGGAGTAGCATTCATGTGCACTTTTGCCCCACCTATCTGAGAGGCGACCTTGATTAAGGTGGTACAGATAGGTGTGCGTGCTCCTCCTCTCATTGGTTGCTGATGCACACAGAGGTAACTAGGAGCAACACACTATATATGCAGGGTCTGTGCTCATGAACAGAATTGCATAATGGCATATGTAGGTTTAGCGTAGGACCTGCCTGTACTGAGACCACCTAGGCGCTGGGTAGGTGGGCACACATGTGTTTTGATCAAAATGTATTGGCTAAGAGTCTGAGATTTTATCATTAGAGTGAGGGCCTAGTCGATATGTTATGCCTGTAGTGCATTGTTTTCTGTGACTGAATAAATATTTTGCCTGTTATGTAAGCAGTGCCTTTTCAAGTATAGGGTTGAATTTACAAATTCTGAATAAAGTCAACAGCAGCAGCTCTAAGCATTTGTCTCATTGTGTGTAAATTTTTATTTGTTAGCTAAGGCTACTTTCACACACTCGTTTTGTGCGGATCCGTTCAGATAATACAACCGCCTGCATCCGTTCAGAACGGATCCGTTTGTATTATCTTTAACATAGCCAAGACGGATCTGTCTTGAACACTATTGAAAGTCAGTGGAAGACGGATCTGTGTCAGTGGCTCAGTTTCATCAGGACAACACCAAAACGCTGCTTGCACTGATGCATTCCGTTGCGGATCCTTTTTCTATTCAGAATGCATTAGAATGCAAACTGATCCGTTTTGGACCGCTTGTGACAGCCCTGAACGCATCTCACAAACGGAAAGCCAAAACGCCAGTGTGAAAGTAGCCTAAAGTAAAATTAAATTTGTACCTTGTTAGCCGTAAATAGAAGATGTCTGAGGAGGCGGCTCTCCAAAGCTTTAAATTGTGTCATCATATTTTTAGTTAGCACTGCAGCAGTGCTGTGCTAGAGGATTGGTGGGTGGTGGGGCCCAGTGCCTGGGTGGCACTGTCTGGCAGCAGGGGTGCTGTTTGGGTCCCACCACCTGCTGTGGAGTACTTCTCCTGACGTCGGTGGTCGTCACGTGGTGCCGCACCAAATTAGCGTAGGTTCACACTCCAGGAAGCAAGCTTGTTGTGGTGAGTGGGCTTGTGCAGTTTCAAAATGTATATGAATGCCTCATGCACAGTATGTAGCTTAGGGGCTGTATACTATTTTTCCCCTCACCCATGACGGCACCCCATGCGACCAGGGACCTCCCATCCGGGACAGGAAACCTGAGAAGATAAAAGGTTCACACCCCCACCAATCACCAGTTCAGGTTTCCTGTCCTCCGGATAGGAAGTCCCTGGGAAGCTTCACGTCGGTTCTCACCTGCAGCTGGGGGGAGGCCCAGGTTCTTATCCGGTGGGTGGCCTCCCCCAGGTGGCGTTAGGCTCTCCGGGTCTGCTGCCTATAGTCTGGGCTTCTCCCCCACATCCCGGCTGTGGCCGTGTTCAGGCGGCTTCCCTCCTTACTCCCGGGTTGCCCGTCTTCCTGTCGGCGTCGGAGGGGGCGTCTGCGCATGCAAAGGGGGGGGGGGCTTGACCCGGAAGTCGGGTTAAGCGCCGATGTGTGCCCTGGCGCGTCCTTTAAAATATAAATGGGGCAGAGGGGGGGAACCCAGCCGGCTGATGTGGCACACAGTGTGGTTCTGAAGAGGCTCTTGGTTTCCAGCAAAGATGTCAGAGCCTGCAGACGGACGCGCCGAACCCCTGGAACCCTCAAGGCCCGCGAGTCCGGTACCAGTCCTGAGGAGTGGGGGCTAAAAGAAAAGGATCTTTGGTGAGATGTATCTTTTTCTTACTAATGGGGTGTTATCTGCTTGATTTGTGTAGGTGGCAAAGACCCCCAAAAAAGCGGCCTCTAAGACAAAGCATAAGGAGTGTGCAGGATGTAAGGCCCCCCTAGCTTCCTCTTATTCTAAGCCGTTATGCACCCCATGTATCGATAAATTGGTGGTGGAGGAATCCCAGAGCCTTTCTAAGAATATGTGATCTTTAATAAGATCTGAGGTGAAAGCCTCCTTAAAATCCTTGAGTAAAAATCACCCGCGGTCTCCGGAAAAATCTCCGGATATTAGGGATTCGGATATAGACCATTCTGACGTGGAGGAAAGAGAAGCAGGCCAGTTACTCTCTAATGATGCTACTTCGTCAGCAGAGGAAGAAACAGGGGGTTCCTATTTCTCTCCCGAAGATACCCAAAACCTCCTTAAAGCAGTCAGAGCAACTATGCAGTTAGAAGAGGTGAAACAGGCTAAGTCGACAGCAGATATTGCCTTTCAGGAGTTAGGTCCCAGAAAGCAGAGGGTTTTCACCATTCACGAGAATGTTC
Source organism: Bufo gargarizans (assembly GCF_014858855.1). NCBI lineage: Eukaryota > Metazoa > Chordata > Amphibia > Anura > Bufonidae > Bufo > Bufo gargarizans. The sequence goes on along the minus strand of NC_058085.1, from coordinate 213,928,347 downwards.
AGGCATTAATTAAAAAGGAGTGGAAGAATCCTGATAGGAAGTTTTTTATTCCAAGCTCCGTTAAAAGGAAATATCCCTTTGATGAGAAAGTAGCAGCCTGTTGGGACAAGGCCCCTACTGTTGACGCTCCGGTGGCGAAGATTGCCAAGAAGTCTGCTCTACCGTTTGATGATCTGGGTAGCCCGTCTGATCCTCTGGATAAAAAAGCGGACTTTTATTTAAAGAAGGCCTGGGAATCATCCTCTACCTGCTTGAGACCGGCGGTTGCAGCGTCATGGGTCTCTAGGTCACTGCATATCTGGCTGGAACAGTTAGAACAGCATCTCAGTGAGAAGAAGCCAAGAGAAGAGGTTTTGGCCTCCCTTCCCACCTTTTTTAAGGCCGTTGATTTTTTTAGCCGATGCCTCCACGGATATAGTTAGGTTCTCAGCCAGATCATCCGCCATGTCCAATGCGGCTAGAAGAGCTATTTGGCTGAAGTCCTGGAAAGCTGATCAGGGTTCTAAGGCTAGGTTATGCTCTATCCCCTGTGAGGGTGACAGGCTCTTTGGATCTTCCCTCAACTATATACTTGAAAAAGCCTCAGACAAAAAGAAGGGTTTTCCAGCTCCTCAACGCCCCCTCTTTTTTCGTAGATACCAGGGTAAAAGGCAAAAGGGTAGGCAGTATGATAGAAGGGAAAAGGATAAATTTCCTAAGAAATCCGGAGGTTTCCTTTTTAAATCCCAAGATCAAAGACCCAAAGATCAGCAATGACGCCGAACCCCAGGTAGGGGGAAGATTATCTCTCTTTCTCCCAGCCTGGAACATAACAAAACATAACCAAGAACGGCTGGATCCTGGGAGGGATTGGAGAGGGGTTCCGGCTGGAGCTTCTGACCCATTCCCGGGATTCGTTCATACTGACAGATTGACTAGGATCTAGTCAAGAGACAGGCCTTAGAGTCAGAGGTCCTGCTGCTTCTGCAAAAAGGGGTGGTTGTCCCGGTTCCGCAGGCAGAAAGGGGCAGGGTTTTTTACTCCCCCTTTTTTTTTGTGAAAAAACCCAATGGCTCCTTCCGGGTAATCCTAAACCTGAAGAAATTAAACAGATTCCTCAGCTACAAGAAATTCCGCATGGAGACCATAAGGTCGGCCATAGATCTCCTATCAAAGGATTGCTGGATGGCGACTCTGGACTTAGAGGACGCGTACTACCACGTGCCAATCCATGTGTCCTCCCAAAAATATTTGAGGACAGCAGTCTGGGTTCAGGGGGAATGTCTGCACCTGCAATACAGAGCCCTGCCTTTTGGGGTTTCTCAAGCCCCCAGAATCTTCACAAAAGTGATTGCGGAAGTAGCCTCCTTTCTAAGGTTGTCAGGGGTTCCGTTGCTGCCATATTTAGACGACTTCCTGTTTATTTCTCAGACCAAGGAAGGCTTGATTCAAAACATCGAGGTTTCCTGCGCCCTGTTAAAGAGCTTGGGCTGGAAAATAAATTGGGAAAAGTCTTGCCTAACACCATCTCAGAATTGTGTATTTTTAGGCATCCTTTTAGACTCCCGAGTAGAAAAGTCCTTCCTCCTGTCCGCCAAGATATTCTCCATCAGGGAGCATGTTTGGGATCTTTTCAGATCCTACCTCTGCTCGTTCAGGAGGGCAATGGTGGTGCTGGGCCACCTGACAGCAACCTTTCCAGCGGTCCTATATGCGCAGGCCCACACAAGGAAGCTACAATCATGCATCCTGTGCCAATTGGACGGCCGCAAGCAGTCGTTGGACCGGATTTTCCACTTATCTGCAGAGGCGAGAGTGTCTCTTCTTTGGTGGACGGTGACAGAGAATCTCTCAGCTGGAGTACCATGGTCCTTTCAGGATCCGATAGTATTAACAACAGACGCCAGCCCGTGGGGTTGGGGGGCCCACTCGGAGAACAAAGGTTGGCAAGGGAGGTGGGATTTGAATATCAGGAAAGCCACCTCAAACTTCAAAGAACTAAAAGCAGTAGAAATGGCCTTAAAAGCGATAGCTCCGGACATATCCTTCAGGAACATAATTCTATACTCGGACAACTTGACAACAGTGGCATACATCAACCATCAAGGCGGAACAAGGGTACCTTCTCTGGCAACACTCTGTCACCAGATCTTTCAGTTAGCGGAACAGAAACATCTATCCCTGTCGGCAGTCCACATAAAGGGGAAAGAGAACATAGCCGATTTTCTGAGTCGCACCCAGCTAAAACAGGGAGACTGGTGCCTAAACCCAGAGGTCTTCTCCCAGTTAACGCAGAAATTCGGCCTATTTGCCTCCAGAAAAAACAGGAAAGTGGAAAGGTTCTTCTCCATAAATCGTCTGGACGATCCAACAGCTTTAGACGGATTAGCACAGAACTGGTCTCAGGAGGAGGGTTATGCCTTCCCTCCTTTTTCCCTAATTCCGCAGGTCCTAAAAAAAGTCCAGAGGGAGAAAGCGACAATTACCCTAGTGGCCCCAGTGTGGCCGAAGAGGTCCTGGTACTCCTGCCTCCTAGACCTAGCAATAGCCCCCCCTTGGATACTGCCCCCCCCCCCCCCCTTGGATACTGCCCCCTCGGGAGGATCTATTATATCAAGGCCCGATCCTGCATCCCAATCCAGAAATTTTGCATCTGGCAGCATGGAGGCTGAGAGGGAGATTTGGTTAGGTCGGGGTCTGTCCCAATCTGTAGTATCCACCATGTTGGGAAGTAGGAAAGCCACCACAGCCAGAAAATATAATAAAATCTGGGAAGTCTTTTCCTCCTTTCTAGGGATCAATCCTGACCCCTTCTCTCCTCCAAATGTCTCTAGGGTCCTAGACTTTTTACAAGCTAGCTTGTATAAGGGGCTTAGGGCTTCCACCCTAAGAGTACATGTGGCAGCCTTGAGTTACTTCTTCGATTCCCAGCTGCCCCTGCACCCTTGGGTTAAAAGGTTTGTCAGCAGCCTCCAGGATCCGCCCTTCTATAAGACCCTTGTCCCCTCCTTGGGACCTAAACACGGTCTTGACGGCCCTGTCACAGAAACCTTTTGAGCCCTTGTCAGACATACCCATAGACATGCTCTCCTTTAAGATGTCCTTTTTACTGGCCATTACTTCAGCTAGGAGGATCTCAGAGATACAAGCTTTCTCAGCCTTTCCTCCTTATACCCAGGTCTTGGACGACAAAGTTATTATTAGGCCTCTCCCGTCCTTCCAGCCAAAGGTGGTTTCGGACTTCCATAGAAGTCAGGATGTTGTCCTTCCATCCTTTTGCCCTAATCCCTCTAATAGTTTAGAAAGGGAGTATCATTGCCTGGACGTCAAAAGATGTCTGCTTGCTTATTTGGAGTCTACCTCGGCTTGGAGGTTGGAAGAAAACCTCCTTATTCAGTTTTGGGGTAGGAATAAGGGGCGGAAAGTGTCCACGGCGGTTATTGCTAGATGGGTTAAAAGGGCCATTTCCGAAGCCTATTTAGCGCAGGGTCTCTCGCCCCCTTCAGGGTTTGGAGCCCATTCCACCCGAGCGGTAGCTACGTCCTGGGCCGAAAAGGCGGATGCCTCCCTGGCCCAAATTTGTAGAGCAGCAACTTGGAGCTCTCAACATACTTTTTTAAAGCATTACAGGCTCCAACTTCACACGGATTCCGCCTTTGGTAGGAAGGTGCTTCAGGCGGTTGTCCCCCCCTAGTTTCTCATTAAAAGTCTATCTCGCATGGGGTGCCGTCATGGGTGAGGGGAAAACAACATTGCTTACCGGTAATTGTTTTTCTCGATACCCATGACGGCACCCCCAAAATGTTTCCCTTCCCTTAAAAAAAAAAAAGAGAGTTTCTCTCTTGAGTATTGAAGAGATATAATGTACCGTATTGGATCTCTCTCTCTCTCTTTCTTACGTGTATTCACCTCTGGAGTCCTGTTTATTACTATCACTGGTGCTTGGTGGGGGGTGTGAACCTTTTATCTTCTCAGGTTTCCTGTCCCGGATGGGAGGTCCCTGGTCGCATGGGGTGCAGTCATGGGTATCGAGTTTTTATGCTGATAAGCAATGTTAATTATGCTAAGAAGCAGTTATTGATCAAAGCATAGCATGTGGATGAGCGATCCAGGTTCTCTTACTCTTTTTTTTTTTAAATCTTTTCTGTTAACCAGAAAAATGTATCAACCACTGAAGGATCTCAATTTTTGTATCTCCTTTTTAGATGTTAAATATCCTGGAAGCATTTGTTCGAAGAATGGATTATACATACCTCAAAATGGATGGCACTACAACTGTTGCATCACGACAACCTCTTATCACAAAGTTTAATGAGGTAGTTGGAATTTTTTTTTCCTTTTTTCCCTAAACTAGCTTTTAAGTAATTTTGTGTACATATAATGTTGTATGCAAATGTAGAGTCAAATTCACATGATTAGCTTTTGCGTTGTTATCAGCCTGATTATGTGTCTTACAGGACTCCTTGATCTTTGTATTCCTTCTTACAACCAGAGTTGGAGGTCTTGGTGTGAATCTCACTGGAGCCAATAGAGTTGTCATCTATGATCCTGACTGGAATCCCAGCACAGATACACAAGTAGGTTGGATTTAAGGAGAGAATTTCTGGGTTTGAAGTTTGTGTCAGACGCATAATTGCTTTAAGGCCCCATTCACATGGCTGTATTTTTGGTCCGCAGCCAATCCACATCTGTTTATTTCAGTGGGCGGGAAAATATGGGATGCACACTGGCGGAATCTGTGTTTTGCATACCACAAAACAGACACGTTGCGCATGAGTCCTTATAATACAGTATAATTTTAATTGTTCATTTCCAGGCTCGAGAGAGGGCATGGAGAATTGGTCAAAAGAAACAAGTCACTGTTTACAGGCTGCTCACTGCAGGAACTATAGAAGAAAAGATTTATCACAGGTACTGACTATAAATGAGCTATTTACTGCAGAGTGGGAACTGCTGCTACACTGTTCGGTATGCTAAGGTGGCGGCTCGTGGCCGCAGGAGTGACTTTGTATTTCAAGGACCGCAAGCAAAGTTGTATCTGGGTGCAAGAAGAGCTTAAAGGGGTTGTCCGGGATTAGGGACCATTGTTTAATAGTGTTGCACATACACACACTTTGCATACACCCATGTCCTACCTTTTCAGCATGTTTCTAAGTACCCTTTTTACCAAAAACCTTTATGGCAGGAAGTAACTGATTTCTTTCAGTCAGTGACGTACCGGGTCCCTTGCAGAGGAGGAAAGCTTCCTCTTCCGCTGCTCAGGGAGCCCGGTGACGTCACTGACAGCCTAATTAATTATTCAAAAGTCTAGGAGGGGCAGTAACTCTCCTGGCCAAGATTGCGCTAAGCTCCGCCCCTCCAGTCCGGTGACGTCAAAGTGAAATAAAGTGCCTCCCCTAAAATGCTCCACTCCTTTCTGCCCCCATTGTCCCATATATAACAAATGCCCCTTCCCCCCCCCCCCCCCCCCATGCGTCTGCTCCTTGTGGTGCAGATATTGATAGCAGCGGCTCAGGAACGGAGCCGCTGCCATCAGCAGAGAGCGTTAGCTGTAACTGTAACAGCTAACACTCTAACAGGTGCGCGGCATCCAGATCCATGTGGTTGAGAAGGAGGGAGCTCCCTCTCTCTACCATCGCGCCCCTGCTGCTGCGATTGCAGCGGCCGATCGTTGCCATGGCAACCGGACGCCTAACAAAGGCGTCCTGGTTGCTATGGACCTAAGGCTAATCAGACCCTGATGTCTGATTAGCCTTAGTCAGGGCTCCAGATGGCGACCAAAATGTGCCACCAATGAAGAAAACTGAGCTGTAATACAAATACGGGAGGCGGGTGCCGGAATCACATAGCCTGCACCCGACCTCTGTGACAGGGAGCTGCGATCAGCTGCAGTTGAGTTAACCCTTCAGGTGCGGTACCTGAGGGGTTAACTGTCGCTGATCGCAGCTCCCTGTCACAGAGGTCTGGTGTCGGCTATTTGAATCCGGCACCCGCCTCCTGTATTTGTATAAGAAACAGTGTGCCCCCCCCAACACCCCAGTATAAGAAACATTGGTAGCACAGTGTGCCCCCCCCCCCCCAACACCCCAGTATAAGAAACATTGGTGGCACAGTGTGCCCCCCCAACGACCCAGTATAAGAAACATTGGTGGCTCAGTGGGAAGTGCCAATGAGGGTTAAAAAAAATTAACTCACCTCCTCCAGTTGATCGCGTAGCTGCCGGTCTCCTGTTCATTCTTCAGGACCTGTGGTGACTTCACTGAGCTCATCACATGGTCCATTACCATGGTGATGGATCATGTGATGTATCATGTGATGAGCACAGTGATGTCACTACAGGTCCTTTGCCAGGTCCCGAAGAAAGTACAGGAGACGATCTATTGGAGGAGGTGAGTTAATTTATTTATTTTTTTTTATTTTTTTTTTATTTTTTTTAACCCTCATTGGCACTGCCCACTGTGCCACCAATGTTCATTATACTGAGGGGGGACACACTGTGCCACCAATGTTCATTATATTGAGGGGGGGCTCACTGTGCCACCAATGTTCATTATATTGAGGGGGGGCTCACTGTGCCACCAATGTTCATTATATTGAGGGGGGGGGGGGCACTGTGCCACCAATGTTCATAATGTTGAGGGGGGGCCCACTGTGCCACCAATGTTCATTATATTGAGGGGGGGGGGGGCACTGTGCCACCAATGTTCATAATGTTGAGGGGGGGCCCACTGTGCCACCAATGTTCATTATATTGAGGGGGGACGCACTGTGCCACCAATGTTCATTATATTGAGGGGGGGCGCACTGTGCCACCAATGTTCATTATATTGAGGGGGGCTCACTGCGCCACCAATGTTCATTATATTGAGGGGGGACGCACTGTGCCACCAATGTTCATTATATTGAGGGGGGACGCACTGCGCCACCAATGTTCATTATATTGAGGGGGGACGCACTGCGCCACCAATGCTTATTATATTGAGGGGGGCGCACTGCGCCACCAATGCTTATTATATTGAGGGGGGGCGCACTGCGCCACCAATGTTATTATATTGAGGGGGGGCGCACTGCGCCACCAATGTTCATTATATTGAGGGGGGCTCACTGCGCCACCAATGTTTATTATATTGAGGGGGGGCGCACTGCGCCACCAATGTTCATTATATTGAGGGGGGACGCACTGTGCCACCAATGTTCATTATATTGAGGGGGGACGCACTGCGCCACCAATGTTCATTATATTGAGGGGGGACGCACTGCGCCACCAATGCTTATTATATTGAGGGGGGGCGCACTGCGCCACCAATGCTTATTATATTGAGGGGGGGCGCACTGCGCCACCAATGTTTATTATATTGAGGAGGGGCGCACTGCGCCACCAATGCTTATTATATTGAGGGGGGCTCACTGCGCCACCAATGTTTATTATATTGAGGGGGGGCGCACTGCGCCACCAATGCTTATTATATTGAGGGGGGGCGCACTGCGCCACCAATGTTTATTATATTGAGGAGGGGTGCACTGCGCCACCAATGCTTATTATATTGAGGGGGGGCGCACTGCGCCACCAATGTTTATTATATTGAGGAGGGGTGCACTGCGCCACCAATGCTTATTATATTGAGGGGGGCTCACTGCGCCACCAATGTTTATTATATTGAGGGGGGGCGCACTGCGCCACCAATGCTTATTATATTGAGGGGGGCTCACTGCGCCACCAATGTTTATTATATTGAGGGGGGGCGCACTGCGCCACCAATGCTTATTATATTGAGGGGGGGCGCACTGCGCCACCAATGTTTATTATATTGAGGAGGGGCGCACTGCGCCACCAATGCTTATTATATTGAGGGGGGGGCGCACCCCTTTACAAAATTTGAATTAGAAATAAAATTAAAATTGTCTTTTATCCGTTCATTTATTACATAAAAAAAATTAAATGAATAAAAAAACCTACACATATTTGGTATTGCCTTGTCCGTAACAACCGGCTCCATAAATATATCACATTAGCACCTTAAAAAAATATCATAAAAACTGTTTTAAAAAAAAAGCCTTTTTTTTTTACCTAACATCACATAAATTGCAACAACAAGCGTTTAAAAAGGCGCATGTCCCCCAAAATAGTACTAATCAAACCGTCACCTCAACCCGCAAAAAATGAATCCCTAAGGCTACTTTCACACTAGCGTTCGGAGTGGGTCCGTCTGATGTTTCATCAGACGGATCCGCTCCTATAATGCAGACGTTTGCATCCGTTCTGAACGGATCCACTCATATTAATGGAGACGGTGGCTCCGTTCAGAACGGATCCGTCTGCATTATAACTTAGAAAAATTTCTAAGTGTGAAAGTAGCCTGAGCGGATCCGTTCAGACTTTACATTGAAAGTCAATGGGGGACGGATCCGCTTGAAGATTGAGCCATATGGTGTCATCTTCAAGCGGATCCGTCCCCATTGACTTACATTGTAAGTCGGAACGGATCCGCTCGCCTCCGCACGGCCAGGCGGACACCCGAACGCTTTCTGTGGGAGCGTGGCCCTTATAGTGTGACACTGTCAGCGATGTTTATGGATAGATGTGGGAGCGTGGCCTTTATAGTTTGTTGCAGTCTGCTATCCCTAATGTTGTATACCATGAGTAACTAGCACAAGCATAAAAATGATCTACCATTGTGGAAAGATGGAGCTGCTCCCTGTGTATTAGTTCACTGTCTGCAAACACTGAGCACATGAAGTGCAAGAGACAGAGCAAGGAGCAGTTTATGTAAAAGGTGGGCGGATCTATGGAGGAGGCTGAATATGGAGGAGGGGGGGCAGGTGATCTTACACTGTAGAAACCAGGAGCTGCTGATCTGCACTGGGAGCCACAATGCACTGCAGCAGGAAGTGATGGCATACATAAACAGATATGTACACAGTCTGCTGGGGACTGTAGGAGCCATGCAGCAGTGCAAAAGCTACCTAAAAACATCTTAGGAAGATAGATTTGGCTACTAACAGTGAGTAAGCAGTTTAAAAAAAAAAAAATTTGATCCCGGACAACCCCTTTAATGCTTAGAGGACCGGGGGATTTTTCAGTTTTTGCATATAGCTTTACATTTTTTAAATATTAAGACCGAAATAAAAATGTATTATTGCAATGGGTTCCCTATTTTGTATCGATTTATTTGATATATAACATGTATAGGTTTGAGTGAGCAGGGTGACTATGGCGATGGTTTCCATTTTTATTATTTGTTTTGTTTTTTTTACGGTCATTACCGGCATTCTGGCAACTGATCCTGAATTTTGGACGGAGATAATACCGCAGCATGCTGCAGTATTTCCTCCGTCCAAAACGCCGTTCAGTGACTGAACTGAAGACATCCTGATGCATCCTGAACGTCTTTCTCTCCATTCAGAATGCATGGGGATAAACAGATCAGTTATTTTCCGGTATTGAGCCTCTAGGACGGAACTCAGTGCCGGAAAAGAAAACGCTAGTGTGAAAGTACCCTAAGTCTCATTGTGTAGCATCCTGTCTTCTTTTAACAACAGTCTGTAAGCGTCTGGGAAGTGTGGAGACCAGTTGCTGGAGAGGAATTTTGTCCTATTGTTGTATGATAAAGTATTCTAGTTGCTCAGCAGTCCTGGGTCTCCTTTGCAGGATTTTCTGTTATATAATGGGCCAAATTTGTATTAATTTTTTACTGCTGAAAGGTCTTCCGGCAGGCTAGTTCAGCATCCGGACTTATCTTGCTAAAATGTGCAAGGATTTCTCTGAAAGAGACATTTGGATCAGTGGATATGTTGTTCTAAAACCTCTATATACTGTTCGGCATTGATAGTGCTTTAAAAATACTTGTGAATCTCTGTAATTTCAAATATAGCAGGAGGAATATACTTTCTTATAAATAAATAAAAATTGCATATTTATTTAACCGCCTCCGGACCGCCTAACGCAGATGTGCGGTCTGGAGGCGGCAGCCCTGCGCACAGTGACGCATATACGCGTCATCTCGCGAGGGCCGAGATTTCCTGTGAACGCGCGCACAGGAACGGAAGGTAAGCGAGTGGATCTCCAGCCTGCCAGCGGCGATCGCTCGCTGGCAGGCTGGAGATGTGATTTTTTTTTTTTAACCCCTAACAGGTATATTAGACGGTGTTTTGATAACAGCGTCTAATATACCTGCTACCTGGTCCTCTGGTGGTCCCTTTTGTTTGGATCGACCACCAGAGGACACAGGTAGCTCAGTAAAGTCGCACCAAACACCACACTACACTAAACACCCCCCCCCCCCCCGTCACTTTTTAACCCCTTATGAACCCATGATCACCCCATATAAACTCCCTGATCACCCCCCTGTCAGGCTCCGTTCAGACGTCCGTATGATTTTTACGGATACATGGATCGGATCCGCAAAACACATACGGACGCCTGAATGGAGCCTTACAGGGGGGTGATCAATGACAGGCGGGTGATGACCCATATACACTCCCTGATCACCCCCTGTCATTGATCACCCCCTGTCATTGATCACCCCCCTGTAAGGCTCCATTCAGACGTCCGCATGTGTTTTGCGGATCCGATCCATGTATCCATGGATCTGTAAAAATCATATGGACGTCTGAATGGACCCTTACCAGGGGGGTGATCAATGACAGGGGGGTGATCACCCATATACACTCCCTGATCACCCCCTGTCATTGATCACCTTCTGTCATTGATCACCCCCCTGTAAGGCTCCATTCAGACGTCCGCATGTGTTTTGCGGATCCGATCCATGTATCCATGGATCCGTAAAAATCATATGGACGTCTGAATGGAGCCTTACAGGGGGGTGATCAATGACAGGGGGGTGATCACCCATATACACTCCCTGATCACCCCCTGTCATTGATCACCCCCTGTCATTGATCACCCCCCTGTAAGGCTCCATTCAGACGTCCGCATGTGTTTTGCGGATCCGATCCATGTATCCATGGATCTGTAAAAATCATATGGACGTCTGAATGGACCCTTACCAGGGGGGTGATCAGGGAGTCTATATGGATGATCACCCCCCTGTCATTGATCACCCCCCTGTCATTGATCACCCCCCTGTAAGGCTCCATTCAGACATTTTTTTGGCCCAAGTTAGCGGAAATATATAATTTTTTTTTTGTTCGTTTTTTCTTACTAAGTCTCATATTCCACTAACTTGTGTCAAAAAATAAAATCTCACATGAACTCACCATACCCCTCACGGAATCCAAATGCGTAAATTTTTTTAGACATTTATATTCCAGACGACTTCTCACGCTTTAGGGCCCCTAAAAAGCCAGGGCAGTATAAATACCCCACATGTGACCCCATTTCGGAAAGAAAACACCCCAAGGTATTCGCTGAGGGGCATATTGAGTCCATGAAAGATTGAAATTTTTGTCCTAAGTTAGCGGAAAGTGAGAAAAATATCTTGGTCAAATGCCAACTTTGTATAAAAAAAATTGAAAAGTTGTCTTTTGCCAAGATATTTCTCTCACCCAGCATGGGTATATGTAAAATGACACCCCAAAACACATTCCCCAACTTCTCCTGATTACGGCGATACCAGATGTGTGACACTTTTTTGCAGCCAAGGTGGGCAAAGGGGCACATATTCCAAAGTGCACCTTTCGGATTTCGCAGGCCATTCTTTACACATTTTGATTGCAAAGTACTTCTCACACATTTGGGCCCCTAAATTGCCAGGGCAGTATAACTACCCCACAAGTGACCCCATTTTGGAAAGAAGACCCAAGGTATTCCGTGAGGGGCATGGCGAGTTCCTAGAAGTTTTTATTTTTTGTCGCAAGCTTGTGGAATATGAGACTTTGTAAGAAAAATTAAAATCATCATTTTCCGCTAACTTGTGACAAAAAATAAAAAGTTCTATGAACTCACTATGCCCATCAGCGAATACCTTAGGGTGTCTACTTTCCGAAATGGGGTCATTTGTGGGGGTTTTCTACTGTCTGGGTATTGTAGAACCTCAGGAAACATGACAGGTGCTCAGAAAGTCAGAGCTGCTTCAAAAAGCGGAAATTCACATTTTTGTACCATAGTTTGTAAACGCTATAACTTTTACCCAAACCATTTTAGTTTTTGCCCAAATTTTTATCATAGACATGTAGAACAATAAATTTAGCGAAAAATTTATATATAGATGTCGTTTTTTTTGCTAAATTTTACAGCTGAAAGTGAAAAATGTCATTTTTTTTGCAAAAATATAGTTAAATTTCGATTAATAACAAAAAAAATAAAATGTCAGCAGCAATGAAATACCACCAAATGAAAGCTCTATTAGTGAGAAGAAAAGGAGGTAAAATTCATTTGGGTGGTAAGTTGCATGACCGAGCAATAAATGGTGAAAGTAGTGTAGTACAGAAGTGTAAAAAGTAGCCTGGTCATTAAGGGGGTTTTAGCTAGCGGGGTTGAAGTGGTTAAGAAGAGACATCTTTTTGAAGTTTGTAATATGCTTTACAGGAAAATATCAGTATTGTTCAGAATTGTGTTTGAAGCTTAGATGTTAATGTCTTGTTGTCCCATCCCTTAATGCCTCTGTCTCACTGACAACTTCATACTTAAAGGATAACTGTCACACTTAGACCCTAATTTAAATTTTCATATATGTAGTTACTAATAACATGATATTCCAGAATCAGTTACTATTAGACCGACTTACCCCATATTTAACCTCCTCAGGACCGCCGTACGCAGATTTGCGTCTTTGCGGCAGTCCTGTTGCTCAGGGTGGACGCGCCGGTGCGTCCTCTCGCGAGACGCAAGATTTCGAGCAAAGCCGGCCCGCGCATGCGCATCGTGGGCTGGCAAAATTTGAAAAGACAAGTTTGTCATCAACCTGCCAGCCAATGATCGTCGCTGGCAGGTTGATGATTTTTAAAAAAACGAACCAGAAGCCAGTTAACACATCATATTTGTAAATATGATGTGTTAAATGGCTTCTCTGCTGGTCCTTTTGGTCGGTTGGTTCCAGCAGAGGAGCACACATCACTGTGAGTACCCACCAACACCACACTTAGCCCCCAGATCACCCTCCATCACCCCAATTAACCCCTTGATTGCCCCTGTCAATCACCTAGTGAAAGGGAAAAAACTGTCACATTTTTTTTCACTGGTATTGACTTACAGTTTTAGGATAGTTTAAGTCCCTTGGTTAGGTAGTTAGCGATCGTTTAGCGCCCAGCCCACCGCACCGCAGTCACTTATTCGCTGATCAGCGTATCGCTAATCAGCATTTGTACTTTTATATCTGTAAGTGATCAAAACTGATCACAGTCAGATCTATAATTGTATTAGTGTCACCTTAGCTCGCTCCTCACCCAAAACGCAGTGTTTGCCCGCCCCGCAGCAGTGACAATTTTTTTTTTTGTTTTTTGATCACTGCACAATCATTTTACAAGCGCTGCGGCGATAAAAAAAAATCAGTTTTGATATTTTTTATCAACCGCAGCGGCCTCCGGTACTTCGCTATCCTCCCATTTGTAAGACAGGCTTGCTTTTTTTCTTGGGTAGTCTCAGGGAATACCCCTAAATTTAGTCCAAATGTCAAACAGGGGGTATTCTTCTGAAAAGGCCTACAGGCTTCTGACCCAGTCGGATGAGGAATGGGAACCCTCATCTGACGAATCTAGCGGGTCAGAATTTGAACCTGTAGAAAGCAGTGGCAGTCTGACCCAAAGTTCGGACGAGGTTGAGGTCCCTGATGGCACCAGGCGTACCCGGCCCCTTGTTTCTAGATCACAGGTTGCGCAGGATCCGTTTCAAGGGCAGCAGAGATGGGCTGGCGCTGGCGGATTACGTGGTGAGGCATACACCAGCAGAGCCCCTAGAGTCCCTGAGGTGCTGGCAAACCCTGATTGGCAGCCCCCAACTTCAGCCGCACCAGTAGTTCCCCCTTTCACCTCCCAGTCTGGAGTTCGGGTTGAGACAGCTCAGATCGGTTCTGCCCTGGGATTTTTTGAGCTGTTCTTGACTGCGGAGCTCTTGGACTTAGTCGTGGCAGAAACAAATCGGTATGCCACTCAATTTATAGCCGCCAACCCGGGAACCTCTTATGCCCAGTCTTTCCGGTGGAAACCAGTCCAAGTTTCCGAATTAAAAAAATTTCTGGGCCTTCTCCGGAACATGGGTCTAACCAAAAAGCATGAATTGCGGTCATATTGGTCCACGAACCCGTTTCATCACATGCCCACGTTCTCTGCTGCTATGTCCAGGACACGTTTTGAGACCATCCTGCGTTTCCTGCACTTTAGCGACAACACCACCTCCCGTCCCAGATGCCACCCAGCTTTTGACCGGCTCCACAAAATTCGGCCCCTCATAGACCACTTCAACCAGAAATTTGCAGATTTGTATACCCCTGAGCAAAACCTCTGCATAGACGAGTCCCTTATACATTTTACCGGGCGCCTTGGCTTCAAACAATACATCCCAAGCAAGCGCGCCAGGTATTGGGTCAAATTGTATAAGCTCTGTGAAAGGGCCACAGGCTATACCCACAAATTTCGGATCTATGAGGGAAAAGATCAAACCCTGGAGCCGGTCGGTTGCCCTGACTACCTGGGGAGCAGTGGGAAGACAGTCTGGGACTTGCTGTCACCCTTATTTGGCAAGCGGTACCATCTTTATGTGGACAATTTTTACACAAGTGAGCCCCTCTTCAGGCATTTGTTCCTAGAACAGATTGGCTGCTGTGGCACCGCGCGACCTGGTCGCCGGGGCTTCCCCCCCAATGGCTCGTTACCACCCGTCTTGCAAGGGGGGGAGAGGGCTGCCTTGTGTAACGAAGAACTGCTTGCAGTGAAATGGAGAGACAAGCGTGACATTTACATGCTCTCCTCCATTCACGCAGACACGACAATCCAAATTGAACGAGCAACCAGTGTAATTGAAAAGCCCCTCTGTGTCCACGACTATAATGCGCTCATGGGAGGGGTGGACTTCAATGACCAGATGTTGGCTCCCTATTTAGTTTCCCGACGCACCAGACGCTGGTATAAGAAGGTGTCTGTATATTTGATTCAATTGGCTGCATATAATAGTTTTGTTCTCTACAGTAAGGCTGGGAGAACAGGATCCTTCCTCAAATTTCAGGAAGAGATCATCGCGAACATCCTGTATCCAGGAGCTTCCGTGGCCCCAACCACCAGTGTAGTGAGCCGTCTACACGAGCGACATTTCCCCAGTGTCGTTGCTGGTACTTAAAACCGACCGCCACCCCGAAAAAAATGTTGTGTCTGTAGCAGGAGTGGAATATGGTGTGACACACGCTATTTCTGTCCTGACTGCCCTGACCACCTTGACCTATGCTTTGGAGAGTGTTTCCGGAAGTACCACACACAGGTACACTTAGCATAGGGATTGCATCTCACAGGACAGGCACACAGGGCTCTTAGGGCCCTTTCACTCACAGCTGCTGCAAACCTCTCCTTTCACCTGGGATAAAGTGCATAATGTACTTCGCCACATCTTTGGGCGCTTTGCGCTTTGCACATTGTCCCATTAGGAAGGAGAGGTTTGTCCTATAAAGGTAAAAATAAATAAAAAAATCACCGGTAAGCAAAAAAGTTCACGTTCAGTTCAAAAAGTTTAATAAAGTTTATATGTTCTGTTCTAAAGTTATTATAAAGTTAATAAAATTTATTGCGTTGCGCTGCTGTCAGATTACACAAAAGTCGGTGTATGCGACGCTGCAAGACGAGATTTCTCCTGTGCAGTAAAAGATACGTTTGCCGAGGCATATGAGCTGAGGAGGCGGCGGTGTTCATATGCTTTGGCAAACACTTTGTATATATATAAAAAAAAAAAATCCCGGCAATGATTTATTCATTCACATCGATTGATGTGAATGGAGAAATCTGGTTTGCTAGGGCATACGGGCTAAGTGGGTATGGATGTTGGGCGGAGCTCCTATGTCCTGGCAGACGCCTTTTCCCATGCGAATGAAGAAATCTGTGCCGGTCATTTTTTCTTTCAGCCCAGAGGCTGAACGGAAAAAAAATCTCATTACCTGTATGCTCAATATAAGGAGAATAGCAGAAATTCTTAATGCTGGCCATACATGTAATGATTGCGGAGACCCTCAAATGCCAGGGAGGTACAAACACCCCACAAAAAACACCATTTTGGAAAGAAGACACCCCAAGGTATTCGCTGAGGGGCATATTGAGTCCATGAAAGATTGAAATTTTGGTCTCAAGTTAGCGGAAAGGGAGATTTTGTGAGAAAAAAAAAAAAAAAATAATCAATTTCCGCTAACTTGTGCCCAAATTTTTTTTTTATATCAACTCTGCATGCCCCTCATTGAATACCTTGGGGTGTCTTCTTTCCAAAATGGGGTCACATGTGGGGTATTTATACTGCCCTGGCTTTTTAGGGGCCTTAAAGCGTGAGAAGAAGTCTGGGATCCAAATGTCTAAAAATGCCCTCCTAAAAGGAATTTGGGCCCCTTTGCGCCCCTAGGCTGCAAAAAAGCGTCACACATGTGGTATCACCGTACTCAGGAGAAGTGGGGGAATGTGTTTTGGGGTGTCATTTTACATATACCCATGCTGGATGAGAGAAATATCTTGGTCAAATGCCAACTTTGTATAAAAAAATTGGAAAAGTTGACTTTTGCTGAGATATTTATCTCACCCAGCATGGGTATATGTAAAATGACATCCCAGAACACATTCCCCAACTTCTCCTGAGTACGGCGATATCACATGTGTGACAATTTTTTGCAGCCTAGATGGGCAATTGGGCCCACATTCCAAAGAGCACCTTTCTGATTCCACAGGCCATTTTTTACACATTTTGATTTCAAACTACTTCTCACGCATTTGGGCCCCTAAAATGCCAGGGCAGTATAACTACCCCACAAGTGACCCCATTTTGGAAAGAAGACACCCCAAGGTATTTCATGATGGGCATAGTGAGTTCATGGAAGTTTTTATTTTTTGTCACATGTTAGTGGAATATGAGAGTTTGTAAGAAAAAAAAAATCATAATTTTCCGCTAACTTGTGACAAATAAATAAAAAGTTCTATGAACTCACTATGCCCATCAGCGAATACCTTAGGGTGTCTACTTTCCGAAATAGGGTCATTTGTGGGGTTTTTCTACTGTCTGAGCATTGTAGAACCTCAGGAAACATGACAGGTGCTCAGAAAGTCAGAGCTGCTTCAGAAAGTGGAAATTCACATTTTTGTACCATAGTTTTTAAACGCTATAACTTTTACCCAAACCATTTTTTTTATTTTTATCAAAGACATTTAGAACAATAAATGTAGCGAAAAAATTTATATATGGATGTCGTTATTTTTGCAAAATTTTACAACCGAAAGTGAAAAATGTCATTTTTTTGCAAAAAATCTTTAAATTTTGATTAATAACAAAAAAAGTAAAAATGTCAGCAGCAATGAAATACCACCAAATGAAAGCTCTTAGTGAGAAGAAAAGGAGGTAAAATTCATTTGGGTGGTAAGTTGCATGACCTGCACTACACTACTTTCACCGTTTATTGCTCGAAGTGTAAAAAGTGGCCTGGTCATTAAAGATGTTTCAGCTAGGGGGGCTGAGGTGGTTACGGTAATAAGATTGAGCCCTTAGCAACCAGTCTGCATAAAACTGCAATTTCACTATTCAGTTAAGATGGCCGCCACTGCCCTCACCCTGAGGCTAATTCCGCCTGCCCTCACTAGGCCCCCCCTAAAGGGTTAATCTTCTGCAGCATAAAGGGGTCCTCTTACCACAGTTGCTTTCATATATACACTGAGCAGATGGCAGATCTCCCTTCCCTGGTCTGCGCTGCTTCGACTCTGCATTGTCCCAGTTTGCTGAGTGAGGGAGCGTCTGCCAAGCGCAGGGACAGGGAGAAGTGCACACAGCCCAGGCACTGTTATCAGCTGCTGGGGAAGACCTGGCTTTAATCATTTACTTACAGTCCCTGGCTGTCAGGAATGTGACCTTGCACATAGCCTGCTTCTGCTTCCGTCCTTCAACACATAGACGGACCATGCCTAGCAACCCTATTTTAAGCACAGGTAAAAGTAGGCAGTACAGGGAACAAAAATGTGGAATTAAGGGGTAATGGAATACACAGTGAAAATTTGAAATAGGGCCACCAAGATGATATTAATCACCACAATCCAATACTCAAAAAAAAAAAAAAAGACAATTATACTTTAAAGCAGTTGTCTCAATTCAGCAAGTAACATTTATCATGTAGATAAGGTTAATACAAGGCACTTACTAATGTATTGTGATTGTCCATATTGCCTCCTTTGCAGGCTGGGTTAATTTTTCCATCATATTATACACTGCTCATTTACAATCACCCTGCAATCTATCACCCGTGGCCGTGCTTGCACAGTATAGGAAAAAGTGTCGGCCGCTCTGGTGGCTGAGACCGCAGGAGCGCACTTAGGCTGGTGCTTTTTCCTATAGTGTGCGAGCACGAACTCCACTGATTGCAGGGTGGTTGTAACCATGGATACAAGCAGTGTCAGTGCTCCAGACTAAAAAAATATCAAGGAGCCTAACCTGAGAAATTTAAGAGCCAAATAAAAAATTTTGTTGCCAAATTTAAAATGCATATAAAATAGCTGGGATGCTTAGGAGCATGGGGTTTTCTAAGCTACAGCCCACGCAGTTAAAGGGGTTGTGCACTCATTTCTATGACCTGTCAGACTAGCCAGATTTGCGTTGGTAATCCCTAGGTGCTGGGTCCTGGCTCATTCGCTTCCTCCGCTGCTTGTCTTGGGTTTCTCCATGAAAACATTTGGCTGCAGTGGCATAAAGTCAATCACTGGTCACAGCGTGAAGGGCTGATCTTCACCCAGCAGACGTCTGCAGCGTGTCTGCTGGATAAAATACTTTTTTTCTTAGAGGCAGAGCAGCGGAGGGTCAAGGCGCAAATGGTGACAAGACAACAAAGTCTTGTTGCCATTTTGTAATTCTAAGTCGCATTGGCAGCCATTTTGATCGGCTTCTGGAACAATGGCGTCTGCAAATTGCGGTTCCGCAAAACAAAACGGAAGACGTCCGTATGGCATCCGTTTTTTTGCAGATCCATTGTAATAATGTCTATGCTTGTCCGCAAAACTGACCATTTCTATCTTTTTTGCGCGACTACGTAACGGACACGGAAATGCAGAAGATTTGTTATAGAAATTTATGTAATAGAAAGGCACTTCCAATCATCTAAATGGGGTTGTTCCTTCAGCAGGTGCATAGTTTACTGCCTTCAGTTGAATGGGACAGTCACAGAAATCTGCCACGTGTGAACACACCCTTAGACACCAGAATTGCTGTAAAGGATAGCAATCAATCAGATTCACCTTTAATTTTCCAAAGTAGCTGTGAAAATGAAAGGTGGAATCTGATTGGCTACTATGGGCAACTCATCCAGTTCTACTTTACACCAGTTTGATAAATTTGTTTTTCTACAATCATAAAACCTTCATAAGGACTCATGCACACGGCCATTGTGCGCCCATTCCGTGCATTGGAAACTGCAATTTGTGGTCCCCAATGCACGGGCTAAAGCCGTGCAGCGGCTGGGACAGATCCAGACCCATTCAACTTGAATGGGTCTGTGATCCGTCCGTTCCGCAAAAAAGTAGTGTATGCTTCCGCACCGTATATCCCGTATTGCAGACCCATTCAAGTGAATGGGTCCGTGATGCAGGATGCAAACGGCCGGTGCCTGTCTATTGAGGACACGCTGTATGCGGGCCACAATACGACCACGGCCAGACAACCGCAGTGTGCATGAGCCCTAAGGCTGTATGCAGGTGTATTATGCGGCAGTGCATACATCACCGCTGAGGTACACCAAAAACTGCATGTGTCCAGCCTAAACAGTCACCCAATTATTCCACCAGACAAGAACATTTTGTGGTGTCATATCCTCTGTGCGGCAGTTGCCCATAGCAACCAGTCAGCCTGCAGCTCAGAGAACATGAACGAGTCCGGTTGGTTGCCAAAGGCAACTGCTAAGTCATCTGCTACCTGCCACAGTGAGCGCCTCACATGCAGCCATCTGGAGCTGTCGCCATCTCTGGAGTGCAAGTGATTTCGGATTTTTAGCTGCTTGTAGTTTCACAATTACCATTTGTTAAGCGTAGGTAGCAAAGGTTTTAGCTTGAGATAATCTACTTTTTTTTATGCACTTCCCATGGACCCGTGCAGTTACCGTTTAATGAAGACTGTGAAAAAGTCAGAACTTAATATGGATATCGCTATGTTTTATGGTTTATTTGTTCATTTGTCATTGATTTTCTTGAAAACTTTATGATCTACAGTTTGTAAAATGATTTGTAGAATAAAAATGTTATCTTGTCTTACTACCTGTGTAAAGTGAGGATGCTTCAGCCATGTTAATGGAGTTCATAAAATTAAGCAGCACAAATGATTATTTTTACAGCACAAATGCAGCACTAACCAACCAGCCCGGTTTTGTCTCTTTTGGCTGTTGCGTGGGAAGCTGGTGATTCGTTAAAAAAAACAAACAAAAAAAAAAATCTACTGCTATTATCTTACAAATAAAAGCAGCACAAATGTTAATTTTTACAGTACAAACCAGCACAAGCGTAGCACTAATCAACCACCCCGGTTTTGTGTCTTTTGTCTGGGGTGGGGGGCTGGGTGACCTTTCAATAAATAGTTTATAACTCGAAAACAAAAGGAGGTAGAATGGCACAAACCAGCACTAACCAACCAGCCTGGTTTCGTGTCTTTTGGTTGTGGTGGGGTGGCTGGGTGACCTTTGGTGGCCTTTCAATAAATTCTTCCTCGAAAACGAAAGGAGTAAGTAAGAATGTAGATTTAAATGGCACAAACCAGCACAAACGTAGCACTAACCAACCAGCCTGGTTTAGTGTCTTTTGGCTGTAGTTGGGGGCTGGGTGACCTTTTAAATAAATGGTTTAATAACTTGACAACTAAAGGAGATAGAATGGAGATTTAATCTACACAAATGTAGCACTAACCATCCAGAAAGTTTCATGTCTTTTTGCTGTTGTAGGGGGCTAGTGATGTAATCATCTTAAAACAAACAATTGCCATTACCTTTAAAAAATAAGCAGCACAAATTTAAATTTTTGTGGCACAAAACCGCACAAACGTAGTACTAAAGAAACACACTGGAGTTTTTGTTTGTGCCGATTGAAGGGGGGCCAGCTTCGCTCAGCTAGTTGCTTCCCAGATGTGTAAGCTGTCAATGCCATAGACATT
Organism: Bufo gargarizans; assembly: GCF_014858855.1. Classification (NCBI taxonomy): domain Eukaryota; kingdom Metazoa; phylum Chordata; class Amphibia; order Anura; family Bufonidae; genus Bufo; species Bufo gargarizans. The sequence continues at coordinate 213,907,124 of NC_058085.1, read as the reverse complement.
AATGCAACTCCATAACATGTCTTTGAACTCAGAGACGGCTGTGGCTTTTCTGGATTGTGTTGACATATGGCTGCTTCTTTGCATGATACAGTTCAACACATAAAGGACCTCGCCATTTTTCACCTTAAGGACCAGGCAGTTTATTGGAAACTTAACGTGTCACTTTGTGGTGATCACTTCGGCATGCTCGAAGCCATTCTGAGATTTTCTCACGACACATTGTACTTCATGATAGTGACAAATGTTAGTCAATATAATTCACCTTAAATAATAATTAATAAAAAAATCCCAAATTTACAGAAAATTTTGAAAAATTATACATTTTTCAAAATTTTAATTTCTCTGCTTTTAAGGCAGATAGTGATACATCATAAGAGAGTTATTACCTTATATTCCCCATATGTTCACTTTCATGTTTGCATCATTTTGTAAATGTCATTTTATTTTTTAGGATCTTATAAGGCTTAGAATTTTAAAAGCAAATTTTGAACTTTTTAAGAAAATTTCCAAAACCTGCTTTTTTTCAAAGGCCACTTCAATTCTAAAGTCATTTTGTGGGGCTTACATGGTGGAAAACACCCATAAATTACCCCCATTGTAGAAACTACACCCCTCAAGTTATTCAAAACGTATTTTACTAACTTTTTTTTTTTTTTTTTTTTTTTACCCTTTAGGTGTTCCACAAGAATTAAAGGAAAAGGAGATGACATTTAGAAATTTAACTTTTTGGGCAGATTCTTCATTTTAATTCATTTTTTTCCTGTAATACCTCAAGGGTTAACAGCCAAATAAAACTCAATATTTATTACCCTGATTCTGCAGTTTACAGAAACACCCCATATGTGGTCGTAAACTGCTGTACGTGAACACGACAGAGTGCAACATTTTTGAGAGAAAAACAATCATGTTTTATGTCTCTATTTTCTGAAAGCCATATATTTTTTATTTTTTGGGCGATTGTCTTAGTTAGGGTCTCATTTTTTGCGGGTTGAGATGACTGGTACTATTTTGTGTTACATACTACTTTTTGATCGTTTAGTATTACACTTTTTGTGATGTATGGTGACAAAATAATTTATTTTTTGGCACTTCTTTTTTTATTATTTTTTAGTTACGGTGTTCACCAGACAGGTTAGGTCATGTGATATTTTTATAGAGCAGGTTGTTATGGATGCAGCAATACCTAATATGTGTGCTTTTTTTATAAATATATTTTGGTTTTAAACAATAAAAGCATTTTTGAAACAAAAAAAATATTACGAAAGCCGTATCTTTTTAGTTTTTGGGCTGATTGTCTTATATAGCGTCTCATTTTTTGCAGCATGAGATGACTAGTATTATTTTTGGGTACATATTGCTTTTTGATCGCTTGGTATTACACTTTTTAAGATGTAAGGTACTAAAAAATGGCTTTTTGGCACAGTTTTTATTTTTTTATTTTTTTACGGTGTTAACCAGACAGGTTACCTCATGTGATATTTTTATAGAACAGGTCTTTACAGACGTGGTGATAGCTAATATATCTTTATTTTATTTTATAAATTTTGGTTTTAAACAATGAAAGCATTTTTGAAACAAAATTTTTTTTGGGGGGGGGGGGGCTGATTGTCTTATTTAGGGACTCATTTTTTGCAGGATGAGATGACTGGCATTATTTTTGGGTACATATGACTTTTTGATCGCTTGGTATTACACTTTTTGTGATAAAACGTGACAAAAATTGCTTTTTAGCACCGTTTTTATGAAAAATTTTTTACAGTGTTGACCGGACGGGGTGGATCATGGGATATTTTTATAGAGCAGGTTGTTACCTAATATGTGTCTTTTTTTTGTTTTTTCTATTTTTTAAAATTTTATGTGTGTCTTATTATGGGAAAGGGGCTTTTTTGTTGTTAAAACGTACATTTTTTTTTTATTGTTAACACTTTTTTTTTTCACTTTTTTATAATTTTTTTATTTTTGTCTTACTATGGGACTTTAACATTTCAGGGTCTGATCCCAATACATCTGTATTATGCTGTGTTGAACTGTCAGTGCCTTACACTGCAAGACGCTGACAGTTGCCTAGGAGACACGGCCCTTGGGCTTCCGTAACTCCCAGTCCCGATGCCTGTGCAAGGCATTGGGGCTGCCATAGCAACCATCGGTCCCCGTCACCGCAGCACGGGGACCCGATGGGGATGTACAAGCTGCCGCAAACCAGCGTGACTGCGGTGTACAAGGGGTTGATCCGACGCCATCTGTGTTTTTGCTGATTCTGGCAGATACAGCAGGGGCCCAGTTGTCAGTATCAGCTGGGCCCCTGCTGCTGATCGCTGCAGTGCGTGTAGGGCAGCTGGTTAACCCTAGGACGAAAATGCTCGTCCTAAGCTGTTAAGTACCGGCCAGTTAGGATGAGCATTCTCGTCCTAGGTCGGCAAACTGTTAACTTAAATCTGTGTATTACATGACTAACTATGTTCATTTTTTTACATTGTTTCTGAGCCCATTCAGTGATTTCCAGTACAGATTCATGCCTGTTTTTAATGCATTGCCACCCGAGCGCTTATAAGTCATGAACATCCAATATTGACCATCAGTCTTGTCCCTTGCGCACATGGCTTTCTCCTGATTCTCTGGGTCTTGTGATGAGATTATGTACTGTAGATGCTGGAATATTAAGGGTCTTCACAATTTTTCATTGAGAACAATTTTTCTGAAAGTGTTCCACAATTTGTAGATGCAGTTTTTCAGAAGTTGGAAAAACCTCTGCGCATCTATGCCTCTCTAACATGATCATTTTATAAGCAGTTATGTAACTTAGTAGCAAATTGCCCCCCCAGCTGTTTTTATTAGTGACACTTTTGTCGTCCAGTCCCAACTTTTTTTTTAGATCCATTGCTGCTCAATTTCTAATATTTTTTTTTTTTTTTTTTCATGACATGGTAAAATGTCTCACTTTCAACATCTGATATTTGTTCTATAATCTATTGTGAACATAATGAGTTGCAAATTATTACATTTTATTTTTATTTACATGTTACACAGCGTAAAAACTTTTTCGGAATTCGGGCTGTATTTGTGGTTACACAAATATGATCTTTTGGCATACCTTCTGACATTCTGTGGTAATGTCCCAAGGCAGATTGTTTGTCAGTTCAATATTATGGCGGTCTTTTTTTGTTTAGTTCAATATAGTAAGTCCTTTTGAGGACGTCCAAATCTACCAAGGCTATAAGAACGTATAGTTCTAGTTATTGAGCCATCTCTATCCAAAATATTCCCCTTTTTATTCAACAGAATTACCTAATTCTCTTTTGAAATAGATTTAGAGGTAATACAGACATGTACCACGTTTGTGGGTGCAGTAATTTGGGAATTTGTGGCTTTAATGCTTAGAGATTGTCTGTCTGCTTTATTTATATTGATGACCTATCCTGAGGATAAGTCATCAATATCAGACTTGCGGCACTCCCACTGATAAGCTGTTTGAAAAGAAAGCTGCCCTCTTCTCTTCATTGTTTACCTGCTTGCCCTCACAACCGCAATCGTGAGCAGGTATAATTGTATCTCAGCTGTCCCATTCACTTCAATGGGACGGCTGTATAGTGTTCACATGAGTAGGAAGGAGCCATCCTATTGAAGTGAATGGGACAGCGTATGTGTAATTACACCTGCTCACTGCTGCTGTTGTGACAGCGACCAGGTAAACAACAAAGAGAAGGCAGTTCTCATACGAGCGCAGCCTTTTATTCAAGCAGCTGATCGGCGTGGGTGTCAGGAGACGGTCCCCCCGCCGATCTGATACTGATTACCTATCCCTGGGGTAGGTCACCAATATAAATAAAGCAGACAACCCCTTAAGGACTCAGCCCTATTTCACCTTAAGGACTTGGCCTTTTTTTGCAAATCTGACCAGTGTCACTTTAAGTGCTGATAACCTTAAAACGCTTTGACTTACCCAGGCTGTTCTGAGATTGTTTTTTCGTCACATATTGTACTTCATGACACTGCTAAAATTGGATCAAAAAAGTATTTTTTTTTGCATAAAAAAGTACCATATTTAGCAAACATTTTGAAAAATTAGAAAATTTCAAAGTTTCAGTTTCTCTACTTCTGTAATACATAGTAATACCCCCAAAAATGTTGATGACTTTACATTCCCCATATGTCTAATTCATGTTTGTAGCATTTTGGGAATGATATTTTATTTTTCGGGGATGTTACAAGGCTTAGAAGTTTAGAAGCAAATTTTGAAATTTTTCAGAAATCTTCAAAATCCCACTATTTATGGACCAGTTCAGGTTTGAAGTCACTTTGTGAGGCTTACATAATAGAAACCACCCAAAAATGACCCCATTCTAGAAACTACACCCCTCAAGGTTTTCAAAACTGTTTTTACAAACTTTGCTAACCCTTTAGGTCTTCCACAAGACTTCATGGCAAATACATACATTTTAAGAATTATTTATTTATTTTTTTTAATTTTTCAATATATTCAATTCTTTCCTGGAAAAAAATAACGGTTAACTGCCAAACAAAACTCAAAATGGGTTGCCCTGATTCTGTAGTTTGCAGAAACACCCCATATGTGGTCGTAAACTACTGTTTGGGCAAACGGGAGAACATAGGAGGGGAACACCATATGGGTTTTGCAAGGCAGATTTTGCAGGACTGGCTTTGTTTATACCATGTCCCATTTAAAGCCCCCTGTTGCACCCCTATAATAGAAATTTCAAAAAGTGACTCTATCTAAGAAAGTACACCCCTCAAGGTATTCAAAACTGGGTTTACAAACTGTTAACCCTTTAGGTGTTCCACAAGAGTTAATGGCAGATGGAGAAACAATTTTAGAAATTTCATTTTTTTGGAAAATTTTCCATTTTAACCCTTACTTTATTACTGGAAAAAATGGGTTAACAGCCAAACAAAACTCAAAATGGGTTGCCCTGATTCTGTAGTTTGCAGAAACACCCCATATGTGGTCGTAAACTACTATTTGGCTAAACAGCAGGACATAGAAGAAGGGCAACGCCATATGGTTTTTGAAAGGCAGATTTTGCTGGACTGGTTTATTTACACCATGTACCCTTTCAAGCCCCCTGATGCCCCCCTAGAGTAGAAACTCCATGAAAGTGACCCCATCTAGGAAACTACGGGATAAGGTGGTTGTTGTTATTTTAGGGATAAATATGATTTTTGGTTGCTCTATATTACACTTTTTTGAGGCAAGGTAACAAAAAATTTTGATTCTAAAATTGTTTCTACATTTGCTATTTAGTTTTGTGGAACACCTAAAGGGTTAACATAGTTTGTAAAGTAACTTTTGAATAACTTGAGAGGTGTAGTTTCTTAGATGGGGTCACTTTTTTGGAATTTCTAGTCTAGGCTACATCAGGGGGGCTTCCAATGGGACATAAAAATGTAAATAAAAAACTGTCCATCAAAATCTGCCTTCCAGAAACCATATGGAGTTCCCTTCGTTCTATGCCCTGCCGTGCGGCTATATAGCCATTTACGACCACATATGGGGTGTTTCTTCAAACTACAGAATCGGGGCAATAAATATTTAGTTTTGTTTGGCTGTTAACCCTTGCTTTATTACCGGAAAAAAGGATTCAAATGGAAATTTTGCCCAAAAAATTTGTGTTTTGGCACCGTTTTTAAATTTTTAACGCTGTTCATCCGAGGGGTTTGGTCAAAAGTAATTTTTATAGCGATGACTTTTATGCACGCGACGATGCCCAATATGTATGGCTCTCAGACTTTGGAGACACTAAGCAGGCATCCTAAAACTGCGGCCCTCCAGATGTTGTAAAAGTACAATTCCCACCATGCCCTGCTGATGGCTGTAGGTTGTCTGGGCATGCTGGGAGTTATAGGGGGTGGGGGTGCTGGTGGTGGGGGGCAAGTGGCAGGGGGGGGCCTGGGGTCTGAAAGATGGAACAAAGAAAGTTTAGATAAGTTATATATATCTATATCTATATCTATCTCTCTATATCCATGAAAAAGGTCAGGCAGCACTCCTCAATATGCAGCTGTAGCGGTGCCCGCAGTAGTCCCTCGATGAAGGACCGGATAAACAACACAGAAAATCCGCGGCACTCCTTGAAGTAAAAAATGTGCAATTTATTCACACATGTCAGAAAAGACAACGTTTCGGTTCTCTCTCAGAACCTTTTTCAAGTCAAGTCTGACTTGAAAAAGGTTCTGTGAGAGAACCGAAACGTTGTCTTTTCTGACGTGTGAATAAATTGCACATTTTTTTACTTTAAGGAGTGCTGCGGATTTTCTGTGTTCAGATATAGATAGATATCTATCTATCTCTATCTATTTTTTTATTTTATTTTTTTCCTAACTAACTTTTCCCTTCTATCCCTGCCTAACGGTGCCTCTCCCTCACTGACCCTAACCTACCTGGATGGCAATGGGTGCAGGAGGGTGATGGATGCCGATTAGGGGGGACTCAGGAGCTGGTGCTGCAGGGTGCTCGTGCAGAACAGGAAGAGGAGGGGAGAGAGGAGCGCAGGAAGTTTGAATCTCACGCCTCTCTCCCCTGCACCAATCGGCACCCTGGACAGCAGCATTCAGCACCAGGGCCAGCACCGCCTCTCCAAATGCACAGACTGTGATTGGTGGTGTGTAATCACGCCACCGATCAGTATTTTTCAAGTTCATCGTGTCACCGGAGACCCGAATGGACCGGAAACGCAGCAAACCGCAGGTCTTAATTGACCTGCGGTTTTCTGCGATCGCCGATACGGCGTTGTTTCAGCCGGCATCCCGTTCCGATTAACCCCCGCGGCGCTGGAATCGCGTTTTAAAGTTAGGACGTACCGGTACGCCCAGAGTCCTTAAGGATTCGGGAAATAGGGCGTACCGGTACGCCCTACGTCCTTAAGGGGTTAAAGACACTAAACTCAAACTTCTGTCCCGAGTGTGTAGTCTGCCAGGGCCAAAGGTGGTTACAATCATGTAGTAGGAGTTTAACCAAGTAAATTATTATGATTGTATGTGTTTACATGTCTTCTTTATTTATAGGCAAATCTTTAAGCAGTTCTTAACAAACAGAGTTTTGAAAGACCCAAAGCAGAGACGCTTCTTCAAATCCAATGATCTGTATGAGCTATTTACCCTGAGCAGTCCTGATGCAAGCCAAGGAACAGAAACCAGTGCTATTTTTGCAGGTAGCAATTAAATAGCGATGGCTAATGTATGTTTTCAGTAGCCACATGTTCTAATGAGCTGCAAGTACATTTTATAGGATTATGGTGTTTTCTGTGCATTTTTGTGGGGAAAATAGTAAAAAAAAAAAAAAAATGGAGAACAGATTTCAGAACAGATCTGTTAATGTGAAGTCACGTATTTTACTTAACATTATTTTTAGTGTAGTATATACACACACCATAATTCTTGTTTCTAAATCAATTATGTGGAATGCAGTCAGTTCTGGTATTGTGTTATTCTTTGTTAAAGGTTTTCTACCCCCAGAAATACGGTTAAGTAGCTGACTGACATTAGCAATGCGCCCATGTCAGCACTACATAACAGTATGTTTCTAACAGTAGTTCCTGCAGCCGTTTTTGTTAAAAACGTACTTTTATAGATATGCTAATGAGCCTCTAGGTGCTATGTGGGCGTCATTAGCACCTAGAGGGCTCTTTCCACTAACCATTTCAGCCGCCCATCGCGTCCCTCCGGCCCGCCCCGCTCCTGTTGATTGACGTCAAACTTTTCAGTATCGAGTTCCAATTCCCGCACCTGCGCCGTGCGCTTCTGTATTCTCCCGGCGCCGGCTTCCTCACTGCGCCTGCGCCAACTACGTTACAATGAGGAAGCCGGCACCAGGAGCTCGGCATTCACTCACTGCGCCTGCGCCGAATACAGAAGCGCACGGCGCAGGCGCGGGAATTTGTACTCGATACTGAGCAGTTTCACGTCAATCAACAGGAGCGGGGCGGGCTGGAGGGACGCAATGGGCGGCTGAAATAGTTAGTGAACGGAGCCCTCTAGGTGCTAATGATGCCCACATAGCACCTAGAGGCTCATTAGCATATCTATAAAAGTACGTTTTTAACAAAAACGGCTGCAGGAACTACTGTTAGAAACATACTGTTATGTAGTGCTGACATTAGAGAATCGCTAATGTCAGTCAGCTACATAACAGTATTTCTGGTGGTAGAAACCCTTTAAATGTCTCTCCTCTTTCATAGGGATTGGATCAGATGTTAAGCTGTCAAAGTATCCTAAAAAACAGATGACAACAGAAGTCAATGGTATTTCTAAAGAGGGTTCTACGAATACAATTAAAAATGAGCAGCCTTTACAATGTATGTCTGCACCATCTGTAACTACCCAATCTTATGGAACAGAGACAGAGCTATCTAAAGGGCTGGACAAGCCTAATTCATGTATAGCGTTTGATTCCAACTTGCGAGCTTTGAATGAAAGTGGACAGTCATTTTCTGTTGCTCCTGCACAACTTCATCATAAACACAAAGCCAAAACAAAACACCAGGAAAAAGGGAAAATAAAAAAAGGTGCCAAGTATGAAGGAAAGCGGATCTCTTATCTAGTAAAGCAAAAGCCATTCATTAAGGAGATGAAAGGGGAGCAGGAGGAGAGCAGGAAGACTAGTGATGAATATGTCCTGGAGAAACTATTGAAAAAGTCTGGTAGGTGTTTCACTAAAATATGCATTATATTTTCTATAAAATGTATAAAGTAAATAAGTGGCCCTTTATTTGACACAATGTAGGTCAATGATTGGGAACGAGCCATTCATTCATGATTTATTGTCAACTTGTTCAGCTGCTTTAGCATGTAGCAGTCAACTCCTCTGAATGAGCAATTTCTACAGGGTGATGTGCTGCCCACAAATGACGTCATGGTGCATCAAAGGTGCAGTCACCTGACAGATGAGTGTTTACTCATTGCTATAATATACCATCGACCTGTGTTTTAGTACAGCAAGTGATAAAGTCTGTAAAGCACTGCGGGATATGTAAGTGAAATAAGTAAATACTGCAGCATGACATTGTTCTCTGTGCAAGGAAAACAGGGATACCGCAAGAAATCAGCACCTGTTCATTCTTTGGATCATTGGGGGCCCCAGTGGTCAAACTCCTGTGGTCAAACTCCTATGATCATAAAGTGATAGCATATAAAAATCTCCATCAGTAAAGTTACGAAATAAAGATATACGTTACTTTCTGTTTCTATGATATAGAAAATCGCGCTGCTTCAACTTGAGTGCAGTTCACACTGAGGAAGACAAAAGGTATCTATCGATGTGATTCCTCAGTTTTGATTCCCACTGAGGTCGATGCTCAAATCTCCTAAGGCCTCCTGCACATGAACGTATGTGTTCTGTTCCGTGCATTGGGGACCGCAATCTGTGGTCCCCAATGCACGGGAACGTTCGTTGCTTCCTCCGGGATGAATGCAGACCCATTCAACTCTAATGGGTCCGTGATCCGCCCGTTCCGCAAAAAGATAGAGCAAGTGCTTCCGTAGGGTTCTGTTCCGTGCTTCCGTTCTGGATTTGCGGACCCATTCAAGTCAATGGGTCCGCATCTGTGATGCGGAATGCACACGTAACTGGGCCCGTGTGTTGTAGATCCGCATGTGCGGTCTGCAATACGGCAACAGGACACCTATGTTCGTGTGCAGGAGGTCTAAAAGTCAGAAATGTGATTCCTCAGTTTTGGTTCCCAAAATCTCCTAAAAGTCAAAGATACGGCCCAACATACTGAAATACTGCCAACTGAGTTTAAATAATGTGATTTATTGTACTCGCAAGATCCTTAAAACAACACGCATATAAAACGTGCACGTCCTCTCATGAAACGCCCGACCCGGGTTTCTTCTTTGACTTTTAGGAGATTTGAGCATGGACCTTAGTGGGAACCAAAACTGAGGTAGCACATTGATAGATACCTTTTTGTCTCCCTCAAGTTAAACCAGCGCGGTTTTCTATATTAGCGTATTTTCCGGCGTATAAGACTACTTTCTAACACTATACTCAGATCCGATGGTATATTCTAACCCCCAGGCGTTCCCATCGTGACGGGGACGCTTGCCTGGGGGTTAGAATATACAGGGCCCCGCTGCTCAGAGGAGTATACATTTATTAACTGTAATCCGTAACTTTAACTTTAAATCAGCGCTCATCTCTTTACTAGGGTATCTTACTCTCAGCTCCGCTAACAGGCACTGCGGGCGGCACTTACTCACTGATGTCACGCGCATGCTCCTCCCACTAGGCGGCGGAGTAGCGTGACGTCAGTGAGTGAGCGCCGCCCGTACTGCCTGTTACCGGAGCTGAGAGTAAGATACCCTAGTAAAGAGATGATCTCTGATTTAAAGTTCTAAAGTTGTGGATTACAGTTAATAAATGTATACTCCTCTGAGCATCGGGGAGGGGATCTGTGGATGGCACTGTTATGGGGGGGATCGGTGGATGGCACATATAGCATAAGATGCTATATAGTGTCATCCATAGATTCCCCCCCCCCCCCCCCCCCCCCCATAGCAGTGCCATTCACAGATCCCTCTCCCCATAGCAGTGCCATTCACAGATCCCTCTCCCCATAGCAGTGCCATTCACAGATCCCCCTCCCCACAACAGTGCCATTCACAGATCCCCGTCAGTTCCCTGGACTGGAGAAGATGGTCTTGAAGACAAGGAAAGCTGGGCATTCAGTGGTAGTCTTATACGGTGAGTATAGCCCAAACCCTATATTTTAAATGAAAAAGTTGGGGGTCGTCTTATACACCGTAAAATACGGTATATAGATTGGTTATTTCTGAAGGGTACCCACCCAGAGCTGCAGCGCAAAAGGACAATACTGATCTGGGGACTGTAACATTTGTTGAAGATTATTGTTTGTGTTTTGTGTTTGTAAGTGTTTATATGGGATTTTTTTCTCCAGTGTGTTTTTTTATTTTTTTTTGGGGGGGGGGGGGTTATTTTTAGTTATACTTTCTATGTCTGCCTGAACTCTAAACAGAATATGCATTTTCTAGGGGTTCATAGTGTGATGAAACATGATGTAATTATGGATGCATCTAATCCAGATTATGTGATTGTTGAAGAAGAAGCAAGTAGAGTAGCCCAGGAGGCTCTGCGAGTTCTAAAAATCTCTCGCCAACGTTGTAATGCTGCATCTTTTGGAATCCCAACATCGACTGGAACTAATGTTGGTGTAGGAAATAGGTTGGTCCTTCAGGAAATATTTAATAATTGTATGTTTATTTGCAGTTATAGTTGTATTGAAAATAAAAATATGTCTGTGTGGTCATTTTAGCCCTTTGTGCAAAATGTAAACGCACCAGTCCGATGTGCATAAAACATTGTGAAAGGTATTTTAATGGCTTACTTTTTGCCATGTAATCAGACCTTGAAACTGTGGCCTTGTTGACAGTTCAGATTGCCTCAAACCTTGTCATAGAAATATTTTTAGTGAATCCAGATCACCATTCCTTTCAGTGTACACAATTGTTATTCAAAACTTTCACTATATTTTCATCTAAAAAATACGAAAAGAGGTGTATGGATCCTCTTTAGATGACCATTGTCCATTTCCTGATAAGCTCAACTCTGCTTATTGATTATGTTATCGGTTGAATCAAAAAAGTACTGCATCTCACATTAGCATCTTATATGGATTTAAAATTTGTGTTGCTCAAGCATGCTCGACCGAACACCAGTTCGGCTCAAGCATCTCTATGCTCGGCACATGGTGGTATTCGTCCGAATACCGCATGTGCTCAAGCGCAATGCTCGAGTCTTGTCCCCGCACAGGTAACTACTGCCCTTCGCTGTAATGCCGTAGCCATGTTGGTTACTGGCATTACAGTGATTGGCTGGCCGGAACGCGTCATCGGGTGCTATATAGCCGTGTTCAGCTCAGTGTTAGTCAGGGAGAGCTGAAGAAGGGAAAGATAGTGTAGGGAGTGAAAACATTTTTTTTTTGTAAGTTTAAAAACTAAGGACTATTGTTGGGTGTGGCAGCAATATATATTTTTAGCGCAACCGGTGCTAAATTGCTAAAACTTTACAGACCCAAAAGTTCTTTTAAGGACTATTGTGTTTGGCAGCAATATCTATTTTTAGCGCATCCTGCGCTAAATAGCGTGCAATAGTTAGGCTGCTGCAGACAGCTACATTATCTGCGCTACATCTCCTGTGTAAAGTGTGCGTATCCCAAAAATATCTGTGACATCCATTGTACTTTTTCCGTAGACAGTGTCCGCTGCGGACAGTGGCATTACCTGGGGTACATTTCCTGTGTAACGTTTCCACATCCCAAATACCTGTGACATTCCCTGTAATTTTATATTAGCCGCTGCTTACATCAGCAGCATTATCTGCATTATTTCTCCTGTGTAACGTGGGCACATCCAAAAATATCAATGACATCCGGTGTACTTTTTCCATAGACGGTGTCCGCTGCAGACAGTGACATTACCTGGGGTACATCTCCTGTGTAACGTTTCCACATCCAAAATACATGTGACATTCCCTGTAATTTTATATTAGCCGCTGCTGACATCAGCGACATTATCTGCAGTATTTCTTCTGTGTAATGTTTCCATATTATTATTGTCTTTATTTATTATTAAAGCACCATTCATTCCATTGCACTGTACGTATGAAAAGGGGTATACATACATAATACAATTGCACTAAGCATAAACAAGACTCATTACAAACTGGTACAGAAGGAGAGAGGGCCTACAATCTACATGGTATGGGAGAAGGACACAGTAGGTGAGGGTGAAGCTGGTCATGGCTGTATAGAGGCAGCAGGGTCACTAGTTGTAGGCTTGTCTGAAGAGGTGGGTTTTTAGGTTTCTTTTAAAGGATTCCACTGTAGGTGAGAGTCTAATATGTTGGGGTAGCGAGTTCCAGAGTGTGGGGGATGCACGAGAGAAATCTTGAAGGAGATTGTGGGAAGAGGTGATAAGAGGAGAGAAGGTGAAGCGAGGATCGGAGATTGCGTGTGGGGAGGTGTCGGGAAAGTAGCTCAGAGATATAGGGAGGGGACACGTTGTGGACGGCCTTGTATGTATTTGTTAGTATTTTGAACTGAATTCGCTGGGCAATGGGGAGCCAGTGAGGGGAGAGGCAGAGGAGTAACATGGTGAGAGGTGGATTAGTCGGGCAGCAGAGTTGAGGATAGATTAGAGGGGTGCTAGATGGAACACCACAGAGGAGAATGTTGCAGTAGTCTAGGCAGGAGATTATGAGGGCATGTTCAAGTATTTTCGCAGATTCAAAGTTGAGGAAAGCGTGGATGCGGGAGATGTTTTTGAGTTGGAGGCGGCAGGTGGTGGAAAGGGCTTGGATGTGCGGTCGGAAGGAGATGACAGAATCCAAGGTCACTCCAAATACCTGTGACATTCCCTGTAATTTTTTATTAGCCGCTGCTGACATCAGCAACATTATCTGCGGTTTATTGTCTGTGTGACGTTTCCACATCTCAAATACCTTTTTTAAAAATGTTTGCGCATACACTTACAAATCCTACGCTACTGTACGTGTGACATACTGTCAAGCATATATAACATTTAATATGAAGAAGGCGAACAGTAAGGAACATGGAAGTGGCATTGATGCTAATGGTGTACATAGAGGCCATGGCCCTGGGCGCGTTAAAACTGTGCCTGCTGCCAGAGCACAAGAAAAACATTCATACGATAGTTAGTTTCATGTCCCAGTTTGCACGGCAGCGCAGGACAACGCTCTCGCAGTCAGACCATCTGGTTGGATTGCAGCAGATAATGCTTCGTCTGTTAAGCAACACCCGGTCTTCCACCAAGTCCAGTCTTAGTAGCCAAGAGTCTGGTCAACACAATCCTCACCCTGATCCTCCTTCCTCCCACCATGGAGAGTCTTGCCAAACAAGTGATCCCACACTCGGATATTCTGAGGAGCTCTTTTCAGCGCTATTCCTTTATTTGGGCATCTCGACAAGCCCGCTTGAAGAGGGACATGAGATCTTGTGCTTTGATTCCCAAACTCTTGAACATCCACAGTCACAAGAAGATAATGGTGGGGAACGACAATTAGTGTTTCACGAGGTGGATGATGATGATGATGATGAGACACCGTTGCCAATAAGTCAAATGCAATTAGTGGCTCAAGAGTTTGATTATGAGACACAGTTGTCAATAACTGAGGTTGTTAGGTCAACAAGTTAGAAGGATGAGCTGAGTGAGGAAGTGGAAGAGGAGGTGGTGGACGGACGGTGGTGGTGAACGATGAAGTCACTGACCCAACCTGGGAAGGTGGCAAGCTGAACGAGGACAGCAGTACAGAAGGGGAGGGATCCGCAACAGGATGGAAGAGGCAGTGGGGTGGCAAAAGGGAGAAGGCGGGCCACACAAAACAGGCCCGCAACTGTTCCCCTGAGCACACCCTTGTGGAAATCTCCCTTGGCAAGTGGTAGGTGTTCACCAGTCTGGAACTTTTTTGAGGAAAGTGCAGAATTGTAATTTGCAACCTGTGCCATACAAAAATGAGCAGGGGCATAAACACTAGCAACCTCACCACCGCTAACATGATCCGCCGCGGCATCAAAGCACCCTAATAGGTGGGCTGAACACCTGGGTCCACAATCTGTGTCTGCAGGTCACACCACTGCCTCCTCTTCCCCTGTGTTATGTGCTGGCCAATCCCCTGTCGAAGGTGCAGGCCCGGATGCTTTCCACCCTGCATCCAGACCTTCACAAGCACCATCAGTGACCACATCCACTTCTGTGTCCCAGAGCAGCGTACAAATGTCCTTACCCCAGGCATTTGAATGAAAGCGCAAATACCCAGCCACCCACCCACAGGCCATAGCACTAAATTCGCAACTTTCCAAATTATTAGCCCTGGCAATGTTGTCATTTAGTCTTGTGGACACTGAGGCCTTCCACAGCCTGATGTCGGCGTCCGTCCCTCATTACGCAGTACCCAGCTGCCACTATTTTTCACGGTGTGTCGTTCCCGCCTTACACCAGCATGTGTCCTGTAACATCACCCGTGCCCTGACCAACAAAGTTACTGGGAAGGTCCACTTAAACATGGAAACTTGGACAAGTGCTTTCGGCCAGGGATGCTACATTTCCCTGATGTCACACTGGGTGAACGTTGTGGAGGCTGGGAGTGAGTCGTACCCTGGGATGGCACAGGTGCTACCAACGCCAAGGATTGCAGGCCGTAATTCCATCAGGGTTTCTGCCACAACCTACGTTAGTGGCTCCAACCCCCACTTCTCCTCCTCCGCCTCCTCCTCCACTTCCACCTCAGAATTATCCTCTTGCAGCAGCAGTCAGCCATCCGTCAGTAGCTGGAAGCAGTGTAGCACTGCAGTGGGGAAGCGTCAACAGGCCTTGCTTAATCTGATCTGCTTAGATGAGAAACGGCACACCATCGCAGAGCTGTGGCAGGGAATATGAGACCAGACTGAGCTGTGACTCTCGCCGCTCAACCTAGAACCAGGCATGGTTGTATCTGATAATTGCCGTAACTTGGTGGCGGCTTTGGAGCTCGCCAACCTGACATGCATCCCATGCCTAGCGCACATCTTCAACTTGGTGGTTCAGCGGTTTCTGAAGGTGAAGGAGTACATAGCAGACTGTGTCAGCGTCCTGAATGATCACTCTTTGCCTTAGAACTACTGGGTGTCCAAGCTGGACACATGGCACGAACTGGTGCTCTACGCCTTGGAGGTGCTGGCCTGCCCTGCCACTAGCATTTTGTCAGAGTGGATATTTAGTGCTGCGGGGGGCATAATAACTGATAAGCGCATCTGCCTGTCAACTGAAAATGTTGATAGGTTGACTCTTATTTAAAATGAACAAGGCCTGGATTGTTCCTGATTTGTCTACTCCACCATAGGAAAGCGGCTGAACATAAAGGCACTTTAAATGTGTTTTTTTTTTTATAATGTACTGAATACACTGTATTCCCATGCACCCCTTCCACCACAAAAAAGGTATATGGTTTAATCTTCCTTTTCTCGTCCTCCTCCTCTTCCATCAGATCAACATGCTTATTAGTCTGCCCTCGCTCCTAATGTTTTACAGGGTCAACTCACCAGCACGCCCTCACCTACAATCTTTGAGGGTCCGCTCACCTGCCGCCCCTCAACTATAATGTTTACAGGGTCAGCTCAGCAGCAAACACTTGCCCACAATTTTTTTGATGCTCAGATCAGCAGCAGGTACTAGCCCCTATTGTTTTTGATGGCCAGCTCAGCAGCAGGCACTCGCCCCTATTGTTTTAGATGGCCAGCTCAGCAGCAGGCCCTCGCCTGTAATGTTTTTGAGGGTCACCAGCAGGCCATCCTGAGGTGTTCGACCCAAGCACACTTTGGTGCTCGATCAACACTATTTAAAATATATTATAAACACAGATCTTTTCATATTGTTTCTGTACTGTTGCTTCCTTAAAAAGGGTAAGTCGACTTGCCTGAATGCCGGATCCGACATTTTTTTTGCATTGGAATGTATGCTGGACTTGTCCTTCTGGTCTGCGCATGCACAGACTGAAAAAAAGGTGAAAAAAATAAATGCCTGATCCGTTTTGCAGGATGACACCTAAAAGACGGATCCGGCATTTCAATGCATTTTCTGACTGATCAGGCAGACAAATGCCATCAGTTGGCATACATTTTGCCGGATCCGACAGGCAGTTCCGGCAACGGAACTGCTTGCCGGATCACTCTGCCGCAAGTGTGAAAGTAGCCCAAGTGTAAAGCTGTTGGTAGGGCCCTGAGGCTCAATGAAACCAAAATGAGGGCTAATTTCTCCTATAAGAAAAAACTTATATCAGTGTGCATATAAACAGTGACTGCAGGTCTGTTAAAATTATACTTGAATAGTAATGAATGTACTGTGACATTAAAGAATTCAAAATCTGATGTCTGTTGAGTTGCACAACTGTTGCCATTTGATGTTCCCCATATGTGATGCTCTGGTCAACCTGACTTTAATGTCCAGAATGGGACAATCCAAATCGCAAAGACCACAGTGCTGATATAGGCTTAATGCAGAAATAACTGAAGACCCTGTGCAACAGTAGCAAAATACCCTCTCCTCTTTGGACAACAGAATCTTAAGATGCAATTCTCATTATTGACCTGTAGATAGTGACATACATGTTCATTTTTACATAAATGTAACTGAAAAAAAGCGGCAGATGTCTATATTTACAACAGGGGTGCACTGACTTTCTGGTGTGAGGGCCACATTGTAACATTGAACCAATTCCAAGGTACACAATTAAACTTAAAGTGGTATTAACTTTTATTAACTGTTATAGCATATCAAAAGTACACTGAACGAAAATATAAAAGCAACACTTTCGGTTTTGCTCCCATTTTTTTTACATACACAAAAGACCCATTACGCTCAAATATTCACAAATCTGTCTAAATCTGTGTTAGTGAGCACTTCTCCTTTGCCGAGCTAATCCATCCCACCTTATAGGTGTGGCATATCAAGGTGCTGATTAGACAGCATGAATATTGCACAGGTGTGCCTTAGACTGCCCACAATTAAAGACGACTCTCAAATGTGCACAGTTTTGCCTTACTGTGTGTCAGAAAACCAGTATGCTGGCCATGCAAGAACTGGGATGTTTTCAGCTTCCAGGAATTGTGTACAGATCCTCGCAATATGGAGCCGCGCATTATCATACTGCAACATGAGGGGATGGTCGTGGATGAATGACACAACAATGGGCCTCAGGATCTCGTCACGGTATCTCTGTGCATTCAAAATTCAAAATCAATAAAATGCACCTGTGTTCGTTGTCCATAACATGCGCTTGCCCATACCATAACCTCACCGCCACCATGGGCCACTCTATCCACAACATTGACATCCACAAACCACTCTCCCACACAACGCCACACACGCTGTCTGCCATCTGCCCTGAACAGTGAAAACCGTGACTCATCCGTGAACAGAACGCCTCTCCATGTGCCAGACGCCATCAAATGTGAGCATTTTCCCACTCAAGTCAGTTACATCGACGAACTGCAGTCAGGTCCAGACCCCGATGAGAATGACAAGCATGCAGATGAGCTTCCCTGAGACTGTTTCTGACAGTTTGTGCAGAAATTCTTTGGTTATGCAAACCGATTGTTGCTGCAGCTGTCCGGGTGACAGGTCCCAGACGATTATGGAGGTGAACATGCTGGATGTGGAGGTCCTGGGCTGGTGTGGTTACACGTGGTCTGTGGTTGTGAGGCCGGTTGGATGTACTGCCAAATTCTCTGAAACGCCTTTGGAGATGGCTTATGGTAGAGAAATGAACATTCATTGCACGGGCAACAGCTCTGGTAGACATTCCTGAAGTCAGCATGCCAATTGCACGCTCCCTCAAACGTTGCCACATCTGTGGCATTGTGCTGTGTGATCAAACTGCACATTTCAGAGTGGTCTTTTATTGTGGGAAGTCTAAGGCACACCTGTGCAATATTCATGTTGTCTAATCAGCACCTTGATATGCCACACCTGTGAAGTGGGATGGATTATCTCGGCAAAGGAGAAGTGCTCACTAACGCAGATTTAGACAGATTTGTGAACAATATTTGAGCGTAATGGGTCTTTTGTGTATGTAGAAAATGTTTCAGATCTTTGAGTTCAGCTCATGCAAAACCGAAAGTGTTGCGTTTATATTTTTGTTCAGTGTATATCCTTTAAATGCCTGACATTTGCAGGTTCTGCTCTCAGAAATGGAGGAGAATGGAGGTCCCCTTCTTCCACAGTCGAGCCTCATTCACACATCAGTGTTTTGGTCAGTGATTGTGAGCCAAAACCAGGATTGGAACCTCCACAGACATAAGCATCTGTTCTGTGTTTAGAGCTTCACCTGGTTTTGGGTCACAATCACTGATGGAAATCACTGACCAAAACACTGTGTTAATGAGGCATCATCACTCCATAAAATAGGTGTTCATGCATGCAGGTGCCTCTGTCTAATGAACAGGTCTGATCTGGTAAAAGCCTAATATTTTGCAAGTCTCATAATCTACAGTGGAGAGAACCACATGCATGGACTGCCGACTATTTAAGTCAAATACTCAAAGGAGACCCCATTCTCCTGATAAACGGGGAACCCAGAAATGGATACAGTGCACACTATTAGTACTTGCCGGCCCTGCTCCTGAACTTTTTTACACTCCTACTATCTGACTTGGAAACTACATGTAACCACACACTGGGATCTGTGTAGTTGTTTGAGGCCACACAGGGTGGCCCATGTGGCCTCCAGGCTACAGGTTGTGCACCTCTAATGTACACAATGCACAGTATCTCATTAACCTCCTCCGGACCGCCTAATGCAGGATTGCATTCCGGAGGCGGTCGATTCATTCCTCCTTCACGCTTCAGCGCGTCATCTCGCGAGACGTGAGATTACGCGCATAGCAGGTCCACGCATACGCATTGTGGGCCGGCAAAAGTTAAAGGAAGAGTTCGTCACCAGCCTGCCAGCCAATGATCATCACTGACAGGCTGGTGATTTTCCAAAAATCAAATCACAAGCCAGTTAACACATATTTATAAATATAATGTGTTAAATGGCTTCTGTGCTCCTCACAGTAAGTACACAAGACACAAAACATTTAGCCCCAGATCACCCCCCCCCCCATCACCCCCAATTAACCCCTTGATCACCCCTGTCAATCACTAGTGAAAGGGAAAAAAGTGATCAGTGTAAACTGTCACTTTTTTTTCCCACCAGTATTGACTGTTAGGTTTTAGGATAGTTTAGGCCCCTTTGGTAGGTAGTTAGCGCCCAGCCCACTGCACCGCAGTCACTGATTCGCTGATTAGTTTATCGCTAATCAGCATTGGTACTTTTATAGTATCTGTAAGTGATCAGAACTGATCACAGTCAGATCTATAATAGTATTAGTGTCACCATAGCTCGCCCTCCACCCAAAACGCAGTGTTTGCCCGATCAGGCCTGATCGGTCGCCCACACGAGCGTTCATCCACGCCCGCCACGCCGCAGTGACAAAAAATTATTATTTTATCACTGCATAATCACTTCACAAGCGCTGCGGCGATAAAGAAAAATCAGTTTTGATTAAAAAAATATCAATCGCAGCGGCTTCCTGTACTTTGCTAGCCTCCCATTTGCAAGACAGGCTTGCTTTTTTTTCTTGGGTAGTCTCAAGGAATACCCCCTAAATTTAGTTGACCAAATGGCAAGTAAGGGGTATTCTTCTGAAGAGGCCTACAGGCTTTTGACCCAGTCGGATGAGGAATGGGAACCCTCATCTGACGAATCCAGCGGGTCAGAATACGAACCTGTAGAAAGCAGTGGCAGTCTGACCCAAAGTTCGGATGATGAGGTTGAGGTCCCTGATACCACCAGGCATACCTGGCCCCGTGTTGCTAGACCACAGGTTGCACAGGATCCGCTTCAAGGGCAGAAGAGTGGGGCTGGCGCTGTCTGATTACGTGGTGAGGCATACACCAGCAGCGCAGCCCATCCTGGACCTAGTACCAGCACTGCCGTAGAACATGGTGAAGTGGCGAGCACCAGAAGGGCAGTTGAAGCTGGTACGGTGGCACGTGCATTAGTTCCCCCGTCGCAGCCACCACACAGACTGGGCTGTAGAGTCCCTGAGGTGCTGGCAAACCCTGATTGGCAGCCCCCAACTTCAGCCGCACCAGTAGTTCCCCCTTTCACCGCCCAGTCTGGAGTTCGGGTTGAGACAACTCAGATCGGATCGGCACTGGGGTTTTTTGAGCTGTTCTTGACTGTGGAGCTCTTGGACTTAGTCGTGGCAGAAACAAATCGGTGTGCCACTCAATTTATAGCCGCCAACCCGGGAAGCTTTTATGCCCAGTCTTTCCAGTGGAAACCCTCCAAGTTTCCGAATTTAAAACTTTTCTGGGCCTTCTCCTCAACATGGGTCTGACAAAAAAAAGCATGAAATGCGGTCATATTGTTCCACGAACCCAATTCATCACATGCCCATGTTCTCTGCTGCCTTGTCAAGGACACTATTTGAGACCATCCTGCCTTTCCTTCACTTTAGTGACAACAGCACCTCTCGTCCCAGAGGCCACCCAGCTTTTGACCGGCTCCACAAAATTCGGCCCCTCATAGACCACCTTAACACCAGATTTGTATACCCCTGAGCAAAGCATCTGCATAGACGAGTCCCTTGTACATTTTACCGGGCGCCTTGGCTTCAAACAATACATCCCAAGCAAGCGCGCCCGGTATGGGGTCAAATTGTATAAGCTTTGTGAAAGGGCCACAGGCTATACCCACAAATTTTGGATCTATGAGGGTAAAGATCAGACCCTGGAGCCGGTCGGTTGCCCTGACTACCTGGGGAGCAGTGGGAAGACAGTCTGGGACTTGGTGTCACCCTTATTTGGCAAGGGGTACCATCTTTATGTGGACAATTTCTACATAAATGTGCCCCTCTTCAGGCATTGGTTTATAGAACAGATTGGCTGCTGTGGCACCACGCGACCTAGGCGCCGGGGCTTCCACCAACGGCTCGTTACCACCCGTCTTGCAAGGAGGGAGAGGGCTGCCTTGTGTAACGAAGAACTGCTCGTGGTGAAATGGAGAGACAAGCGTGACGTTTACATGCTCTCCTCCATTCACGCAGACACTACAATCCAAATAGAACGAGCAACCAGTGTCATTGAAAAGCCCCTTTCGGTCCATGACTTCAATGACCAGATGTTGGCTCCCTTGGCTATGTACAATAGTTTTGTTCTCTACAGTAAGGCTGGGAGAACAGGATCCTTCCTCAAATTTCAGGAAGAGATCATCTAGAACCTCCTGTATTGAGGAGGTTCCATGGCCCCATCCACCAGTGTAGTGAGCCGTCTACACGAGCGACATTTCCCCAATGTCGTTGCTGGTACCTCAACCCTCATCACCACCCCGAAAAAGATGTCGTGTCTGTAGCAGGAGTGAAATAAGGCATGACACCCACTATTTCTGTCCTGACTGCTCTGACCTATGCTTAGGGGAGTGTTTCCGGAAGTACCACACACAGGTACACTATTAGCATAGGGATTGCGTGACACAGGACAGGCACACAGGGCTCTTAGGGCCCTTTCACTCACAGCTGCTGCAAACCTCTCCTTTTACCTGGGACAAAGTGCATACTGTACTTCGCCACATCTCTGGGCGATTTGCGCTTTGCACATTGTCCCATGGGGAAGGAGAGGTTTGTCCTATAAAGGTAAAAAATAAATAAATCACCGTTAAGCAAAAAAGTTAATGTTCTGTTCTAAAAGTTTATAAAAGTTTAATGTTCTGTTCAAATTTTATATAAAGTTAATGTTAATAAATGTATTGCGTTGCGGCCTGAATGGAGAAATCGGGTTTGCCAGGGCATACGAGCTGAGTGGGTTTGAATGTTGGGCGGAGTTCCTATGTCCAGGCAAACGCCTTTCCCCTTTTTTTTTCATCCACATTGATCGATGCGAATGAAGAAATCTGTGCCTTTTTCTCCTTACCCGTATGCTCAATATAAGGAGAATAGCAGAAACTCCTAATGCTGGCCATACGTGTAATGATTGCGGAGACCCTCAAATGCCAGGGCAGTACAATGGAATACCTTGGGGTGTCTTCTTTCCAAAATGGGGTCACATGTGGGGTATTTATACTGCCCTGGCATTTTAGGGGCCCTAAAGCGTGAGAAGAAGTCTGGAATCCAAATGTCTAAAAATGCCCTCCTAAAAGGAATTTGGGCATGCCCAGCATTGGTATATGTAAAAATACACCCCAAAACGCATTGCCCTACTTCTTCTGAGTACGGCGATACCACATGTGTGACACTTTTTTGCAGCCTAGGTGGGCAAAGGTGCCCAAATTCTAAAGAGCACCTTTAGGATTTCACAGGGCATTTTTTACACATTTGGATTTCAAACTAATACTCACGCATTAGAGCCCCTAAAATGCCAGGGCAGTATAAATACCCCACAAGTGACCCCATTTTGGAAATATGACACCCCAAGGTATTTCATGAGGGGCATGGTGAGTTCATGTAAAATTTTATTTTTTGTAAGAAAAAAATAATAATAAATTAAAAAAATCATTTTCCGCTAACTTGTGCCAAAAAAATAATAATTCTTTCCAAAATGGAGTCACTTGTGGGATATTTATTCTGTCTGGGCATTGTAGAACCTTGGGAAACATGAGAGGTGCTCAGAAAGTCAGAGCTGCTTCAAAATGTGGAAATTCACATTTTTGTACCATAGTTTGTAAACGCTATAACTTTTGCGCAAACCAATAAATATACACTTACTGCATTTTTTTTTTTTTATCCAAGACATGTAGAACAATAAATTTAGAGAAAAATTATATAGAAATGTAGTTTTATTTGAAAAATTTTACAACTGAAAGTGAAAAATATCATTTTTTTGCAAAAAATACTGTAAATTTTGATTAATAACAAAAAATGTCAGCAGCAATGATTAACCACCAAATGAAAGCTCTATTAGTGAGAAGAAAAGGAGGTAAAATTCATTTGGGTGGTAAGTTGTATGACTAAGCAATAAACCGTGAAAGTAGTGTAGTGCAGAATTGTAAAAAGTGGTCTGGTCATTAAGGGGGTTTAAGCTAGGGGAGCTGAGGTGGTTAAAGGAAATAATGTTGCATTATTTTTGGTTAATGTTTGTAAATTTTTCTTGCAATTTACTTTTTTCTTTTTTTATTATTTGTCATTTGTGCATTTTAAAAATACAATAACTTTATGTACTTTTATTTATAGACGGTTTGGTCAGAAAAAGAACCCTCTGTTACATTGTGCAGATGTACCCAAAACCAAGAGCCATCAAGACAAATGCAAGGTAAAATGGGTTAGTTATAGAATGTTCGTTAGAGGAAAACCTATAAAATCTTGCTGTATTGAAATTATTATTAAATAATCTTTGAATTTTACTAATCAAGTACAGTCCTTAACCCTTTCCCTACCTGGCCGGGTCTTTAAAGATGACGCCCGCTCCTGAGTGGAGAGGGTGCCATAGCCGCGGGTGGCATGCTGTTATAGCAAACACCCGCGGCTAATGTCCACAACTGGCATTTATGCCGATCGCGAACATTTAACCCCTCAGATGCCATAGTCAATGATGACCGTCATCTGAGCACGTGAAACACTGAAAGCATGCGCTTCCGGCGATGCTCCCCTGTGCAGTGATCGGAGCTTGTGTGCAGCAGCCACTGTCTTTGTGAATGACAGGAGGCTGCTGCATAGTATTTCCCATGGAGCCCTTGCCTGTAATAGGGCTCCATAGGAAGCTAGCAATTTTCTCATAGACTCCAATGCTATTGGGGTCTATGAGAATAGCAATCTAATGATTGCTTGTTATAGTTCCCTATAAAAAAAGTGTAAAAAATTTTAAACATAAAAAAGCATAAAAATTCTAATTACCCCCCTTTTCTCAAAATAAAAATAAAACAACTAAAAAAATGCGCGATGTGCGAAAATAACCATAGTATAAAAATATATTCCCCATACAGCAAAACGGAAAAAAAATGAATGTGATCAAAATAAATCATACACACTATACACACTATGCCCATCACGAAATACCTTGGGGTGTCTTCTTTCCAAAATGGGGTCACTTGTGGGTTAGTTATACTGCCCTGGCATTTTAGGGGCCCTAATGCGTGAGAAGTAGTTTGAAATCAAAATGTGTAAAAAATGCCCTGTGAAATCCTAAAGGTGCTCTTTGGAATGTGGGCCCCTTTGCCCACCTAGGCTGCAAAAAAGTGTCACACATGTGGTATCGCCGTACTCAGGAGAAGTTGGGCAATGTGTTTTGGGGTGTCATTTTACATATACCCATGCTGGGTGAGAGAAATATCTCGGCAAAAGAAAACTTTTCCCTTTTTTTGTTTTTTTTATACAAAGTTGGCATTTGACCAAGATATTTATCTCACCGAGCATGGGTATATGTAAAATGACACCCCAAAACACATTGCCCAACTTCTGAGTACGGCGATACCACATGTGTGACACTTTTTTGCAGCCTAGGTGGGCAAAGGGGCCCACATTCCAAAGAGCACCTTTAGGATTTCACAGGGCATTTTTTACACATTTTTATTTCAAACTACTTCTCACACATTAGGGCCCCTAAAATGCCAGGGCAGTATAACTACCCCACAAGTGACCCCATTTTGGAAAGAAGACACCCCAAGGTATTCCGTGAGGGGCATGGCGAGTTCCTAGAATTTTTTATTTTTTGTCACAAGTTAGTGGAATATGAGACTTTGTAAGGAAAAAATAAATAAAAATAAAAATCATTTTTCACTAACTTGTGACAAAAAATAAAAAGTTCTATGAACTCACTATGCCCATCAGCGAATACCTTAGGGTGTCTACTTTCCGAAATGAGTTGTTTGTGGGGTTTTTCTACTGTCTGGGCATTGTAGAACCTCAGGAAACATGACAGGTGCTCAGAAAGTCAGAGCTGCTTCAAAAAGCGGAAATTTACATTTTTTACTATAGTTTGTAAACGCTTTGCCCAAACCATTTTTTTTGCCCAAACAATTTTTTATTTTTTTATCAAAGACATGTAGAACAATAAATTTAGAGAAAAATGTAATATATAGATGTCGTTTAAAAAAAATAAAAAATTACAACTGAAAGTGAAAAATGTCATTTTTTTTCTTTTGCAAACATTTCGGTAAATTTCGATTAATAACAAAAAAAGCAATGAAATACCACCAAATGAAAGCTCTATTAGTGAGCAGAAAAGGATGTAAAATTCATTTGGGTGGTAAGTTTCATGGCCGAGCAATAAACCGGGAAAGTAGTGTAGTGCAGAATTTTAAAAAGTGGTCTGGTCATTAAGGGTGTTTAAGCTAGGGTGGTTAATGTTGAAATAGAACATGAGAGGAAAGGTGTTTAGAGATAATTATAGAAGGACCTCTTCCCGGTGCTGTGATTTCTGCTGGACAAGCTTCCCCAGCAGAGCAAGAATCAAGAACACTAATGTGACAGCCCAAATTGCTTAAAAGTCAAATAGACAGTGATCTCTGTGCTTGAAGCCTGCCCAAGAGAGATTGCAGTGCTGGGAAGTAATTGCTGTCTCACAGGGATCCTTTTAGATTTTCTTCCCAGGATTTACATCTAATTGATCTCGGTGAAGCCCGCTACATGTGTTTTTAATTGCACTCTAGTGATTTCATCTTTTCACATGAGTGGACACTGCCTGTAATTATCAATCATGTAACTGGAATGTATTATGTGAAAACGCAATTGTAGCTGTTTAAGTATTGGTTGTTAGTATTGATTTCACCACGCAGCAAAAAAAAAAAAAAAATACTAAGTGTGCGAATTACAAATCCGAAGTCAGAATTGTTGTAACACGTTACGAAATTTAGCTATGCATAAGTAAGCCTTAATGAATTAAGCACTTGGAAAGCATTGAATAATTTTGAACAGAACGAGTTTTACTCCAACAATTACCTGATCTACATCAAAGTTTGCGTAGTAAACGGTGTATGAAAATGTAATGGAATAAGAATATTTTGAAAAATCTCATTTTTCAGTTTAACCACTTAAGGACCACAGGTTTATACCCCCCTAGTGACCAGGCCCTTTTTTACAAATCGGCACTCCACAACTTTAGCGGTTTATTGCTCGGTCATGCAACTTACCACCCAAATGAATTTTACCTCCTTTTCTTCTCACTAATGGAGCTTTCATTTGGTGGTATTTTATTGCCGCTGACATTTTTACTTTTTTTATTATTAATCGAAATTTAACGATTTTTTTGCAAAAAAATGACATTTTTCACTTTCAGCTGTAAAATTTAGCAAAAAAAACGACATCCATATATACATTTTTCGCCAAATTTATTGTTCTACATGTCTTTGATAAAAAAAAAATGTTTGGGCAAAAAAAAAAATGGTTTGGGTAAAAGTTATAGCATTTGCAAACTATGGTACAAAAATGTGAATTTCCGCTTTTTGAAACAGCTCTGACTTTCTGAGCACCTGTCATGTTTCCTGAGGTTCTACAATGCCCAAACAGTAGAAAACCCCCACAAATGACCCCATTTCGGAAAGTAGACACCCTAAGGTATTCGCTGATGGGCATAGTGAGTTCATAGAACTTTTTATTTTTTGTCACAAGTTAGCGGAAAATGATGATGATTTTTATTTTTTTATTTTTTCTTACAAAGTCTCATATTCCACTAACTTGCGACAAAAAATAAAAAATTCTAAAAACTTGCCATGCCCCTCACGGAATACCTTGGGGTGTCTTCTTTCCAAAATGGGGTCACTTGTGGGGTAGTTATACTGCCCTGGCAATTTAGGGGCCCAAATGTGTGAGAAGAACTTTGCAATCAAAATGTGTAAAAAATGACCGGTGAAATCCAAAAGGTGCACTTTGGAATATGTGCCCCTTTGCCCACCTTGGCTGCAAAAAAGTGTCACACATCTGGTATCGCCGTACTCAGGAGAAGTTGGGGAATGTGTTTTGGGGTGTCATTTTACATATACCCATGCTGGGTGAGAAAAATATCTTGGTCAAATGCCAACTTTGTATAAAAAAAATGGGAAAAGTTGTCTTTTGCCAAGATATTTCTCTCACCCAGCATGGGTATATGTAAAATGACACCCCAAAACACATTCCCCAACTTCTCCTGAGTACGGCGATACCACATGTGTGACACTTTTTTGCTGCCAAGGTGGGCAAAGGGGCACATATTCCAAAGTGCACCTTTCAGATTTTGCAGGCCATTTTTTACACATTTTGATTGCAAGGTACTTCTCACACATTTGGGCCCCTAAATTGCCAGGGCAGTATAACTACGCCACAAGTGACCCCATTTTGGAAAGAAGACACCCCAAGGTATTCCGTGAGGGGCATGGCGAGTTCCTAGAATTTTTTATTTTTTGTCACAAGTTAGCGGAAAATGATGATTTTTTATTTTTTATCTTTTTTCCTTACAAAGTCTCATATTCCACTAACTTGCGACAAAAAATAAAAAATTCTAGGAACTCGCCATGCCCCTCACGGAATACCTTGGGGTGTCTTCTTTCCAAAATGGGGTCACTTGTGGCGTAGTTATACTGCCCTGGCAATTTAGGGGCCCAAATGTGTGAGAAGTACTTTGCAATCAAAATGTGTAAAAAATGGCCGGTGAAATCCGAAAGGTGCACTTTGGAATATGTGCCCCTTTGCCCACCTTGGCATCAAAAAAGTGTCACACATCTGGTATCGCCGTACTCAGGAGAAGTTGGGGAATGTGTTTTGGGGTATCATTTTACATATACCCATGCTGGGTGAGAGAAATATCTTGGCAAAAGACAACTTTTCCCATTTTTTTATACAAAGTTGGCATTTGACCAAGATATTTTTGTCACCCAGCATGGGTATATGTAAAATGACACCCCAAAACACATTCCCCAACTTCTCCTGAGTACGGCGATACCAGATGTGTCACACTTTTTTGCTGCCAAGGTGGGCAAAGGGGCACATATTCCAAAGTGCACCTTTCGGATTTTGCAGGGCATTTTTTACACATTTTGATTGCAAAGTTCTTCTCACACATTTGGGCCCCTAAATTGCCAGGGCAGTATAACTACGCCACAAGTGACCCCATTTTGGAAAGAAGACACCCCAAGGTATTCCGTGAGGGGCATGGCGAGTTCCTAGAATTTTTTATTTTTTGTCGCAAGTTAGTGGAATATGAGACTTTGTAAGGAAAAAAGAAAAAAAAAGAAAAATCATTTTCCGCTAACTTGTGACAAAAAATAAAAAATTCTAGGAACTCGCCGTGCCCCTCACGGAATACCTTGGGGTGTCTTCTTTCCAAAATGGGGTCACTTGTGGCGTAGTTATACTGCCCTGGCAATTTAGGGGCCCAAATGTGTGAGAAGTACCTTGCAATCAAAATCTGTAAAAAATGGCCGGTGAAATCCGAAAGGTGCACTTTGCAATATGTGCCCCTTTGCCCACCTTGGCAGCAAAAAAGTGTCACACATGTGGTATCGCCGTACTCAGGAGAAGTTGGGGAATGTGTTTTGGGGTGTCATTTTACATATACCCATGCTGGGTGAGAGAAATATCTTGGCAAAAGACAACTTTTCCCATTTTTTTATACAAAGTTGGCATTTGACCAAGATATTTTTCTCACCCAGCATGGGTATATGTAAAATGACACCCCAAAACACATTCCCCAACTTCTCCTGAGTACGGCGATACCACATGTGTGACACTTTTTTGCAGCCTAGATGCGCAAAGGGGCCCAAATTCCTTTTAGGAGGGCATTTTTAGACATTTGGATCCCAGACTTCTTCTCACACTTTCGGGCCCCTAAAAAGCCAGGGCAGTATAAATACCCCACATGTGACCCCACTTTGGAAAGAAGACACCCCAAGGTATTCAATGAGGGGCCTGGCGAGTTCCTAGAATTTTATTTTTTTTTGCATAAGTTAGCGGATATTGATTTTTTTTTGTTTTTTTCCTCACAAAGTCTCACTTTCCGCTAACTTAGGACAAAAATTTCAATCTTTCATGGACTCAATATGCCCCTCACGGAATACCTTGGGGTGTCTTCTTTCCGAAATGGGGTCACATGTGGGGTATTTATACTGCCCTGGCTTTTTAGGGGCCCTAAAGCGTGAGAAGAAGTCTGGAATATAAATGTCTAAAAATGTTTACGCATTTGGATTCCGTGAGGGGTATGGTGCGTCCATGTGAGATTTTATTTTTTGACACAAGTTAGTGGAATATGAGACTTTGTAAGAAAAAACAAAAACAAACAAAAAATTTCCGCTAACTTGTGCCAAAAAAAATGTCTGAATGGAGCCTTACCAGGGGGGGGGGGGGGGTGATCAATGACAGGGGGGTGATCAATGACAGGGGGGTGATCACCCATATAGACTCCCTGATCACCCCCCTGTCACTGATCACCCCCCCTGTAAGGCTCCATTCAGACATCCGCATGATTTTTTACGGATCCATGGATACATGTATCGGATCCACAGAACGCATGCGGACGTCTGAATGGAGCCTTACAGGGGGGTTATCAATGACAGGGGGTGATCAGGGTAATCAGGGTGATCACCCCCCTGTCACTGATCACCCCCCCTGTAAAGCTCCATTCAGACATCCGCATGATTTTTTACGGATCCATGGATACATGTATCGGATCCACAAAACGCATGCGGACGTCTGAATGGAGCCTTACAGGGGGGTTATCAATGACAGGGGGTGATCAGGGTAATCAGGGTGATCACCCCCCTGTCACTGATCACCCCCCCTGTAAGGCTCCATTCAGACATCCGCATGATTTTTTACGGATCCATGGATACATGGATCGGATCCACAAAACGCATGCGGACGTCTGAATGGAGCCTTACAGGGGGGTTATCAATGACAGGGGGTGATCAGGGTAATCAGGGTGATCACCCCCCTGTCACTGATCACCCCCCCTGTAAGGCTCCATTCAGACATCCGCATGTGTTTTGTGGATCCGATCCATGTATCCATGGATCCGTAAAAAATCATGCGGATGTCTGAATGGAGCCTTACAGGGGGGGTGATCAATGACAGGGGGTGATCAGGGAGTGTATATGGGTGATCACCCGCCTGTCATTGATCACCCCCCTGTCATTGATCACCCCCCTGTAAGGCTCCATTCAGACATCCGCATGATTTTTTACGGATCCATGGATACATGGATCGGATCCACAAAACGCATGCTGACGTCTGAATGGAGCCTTACAGGGGGGTTATCAATGACAGGGGGTGATCAGGGTAATCAGGGTGATCACCCCCCTGTCACTGATCACCCCCCCTGTAAGGCTCCATTCAGACATCCGCATGATTTTTTACGGATCCATGGATCTGATCCACAAAACGCATGCGGACGTCTGAATGGATCCTTACAGGGGGTTTATCAATGACAGGGGGGTGATCAGGGAGTGTATATGGGTGATCACCCGCCTGTCATTGATCACCCCCTGTAAGGCTCCATTCAGACGTCCGCATGTGTTTTGCGGATCCGATCCATGTATCCATGGATCCGTAAAAATCATGCGGACGTCTGAATGGAGCCTTACAGGGAAGTGATCAATGACAGGGGGTGATCAGGGAGTGTATATGGGTGATCACCCGCCTGTCATTGATCACCCCCCTGTAAGGCTCCATTCAGACGTCCGTATGCTTTTTGCGGATCCGATCCATGTATCCGTGGATCCGTAAAAATCATAC
Organism: Bufo gargarizans; assembly: GCF_014858855.1. Taxonomy (NCBI): domain Eukaryota; kingdom Metazoa; phylum Chordata; class Amphibia; order Anura; family Bufonidae; genus Bufo; species Bufo gargarizans. The sequence goes on along the minus strand of NC_058085.1, from coordinate 213,875,919 downwards.
GGACGTCTGAACGGAGCCTGACAGGGGGGGTGATCAATGACAGGGCGGTGATCAATGACAGGGGGGTGATCAGGGAGTTTATATGGGGTGATCAGGGAGTTTATATGGGGTGATCAGGGGTTTATAAGGGGTTAGTAAGTGACGGGGGGGGGGGGGTGTAGTGTAGTGTTTGGTGCGACTGTACTGACCTACCTGAGTCCTCTGGTGGTCGATCCTAACAAAAGGGACCACCAGAGGACCAGGTTGGAGGTATATTAGACGCTGTTATGAAAACAGCGTCTAATATACCTGTTAGGGGTTAAAAAATTCGGATCTCCAGCCTGCCAGCGAGCGATCGCCGCTGGCATGCTGGAGAGCCACTCGCTTACCTTCCGTTCCTGTGAGCGCGCGCGCCTGTGTGCGCGCGTTCACAGGAAATCTCGGCTCACGCGAGATGACGCCAATCGGCGTTAGTGTGACCTGGCAGCGCCGCAGCATTGACGCCTTTCGGCGTTAGCGAGACGGGAGGAGGTTAAAAGTCGTACTTGAGCAAGGCCCAGTACTGTTAAAAGAGCTTCAGTCATTTGCTTTTGCATTTGTGAACGGTCATATTTTCCCATTGTAAAAACCAGCAGTAGTCCCCCATCATGTTGGGATTCCAGCAGCCTTGATACCTGTTCTCCATTGTAGAATATCTTTATGGAACCACTCTCCATGTTCGTCACTTTCGTGTCCCAGATTGGGATAGAGAAAGTCAAGATGGGAATGTAAGAAATGCACTTTCAATGACATGTTGTCTACTAATTCTGCATAGGTTTGCAGCTCGTCTGTTCCCAAGGAAGTTCTGCACTACTATCACAAATGCATCCCAAGCTGCAAGACGCACTCGCTTTGTCAGATTCTTGCGCTGATCATAAGTAGTGTATTTGCCACATATGTAGCAGAAATTGTCTGAATCCGTAACACATTTGCGTTTATCCATCTTAAGTTTCATAACTGATAGCACTATAACAGATCAAAATCTGTCCAGCTTGCCTTATATACTTACTGCTGACATCAGCCTAAGGGTCCATTCACACGACCATATGTACGGATCTGTAGTCGTTCCGCAATTTTGCGGAAGGTCTGCGGATCCATTCATTTATATGGGCCCTTAAAAGATGCGGACAGCATACCGTGTGCCGTCTGCATCCGTTATTCCGTACCGCGGCTCCGCAGACAAGATAGAACATGTCCTATTCTTATCCGCAATCGCAGACAACAATAGACATTTTCTCATATGGTTGCGGCCATGTGCGATCCGCAAATTACGGAACACACATGGCCGGTGTCCGTGTTTTGCGGATCCGCAACGCCATATGGTTGTGTGAATGGGCCCTAAGTGTGTCCGAACAGGTCTGGACATGTTCATTGGAATATTTCCAATATAATGCATTACTATTATAACTGAATAAGCTTTGCATGTACTTAAAATCTAGACGTGTCAGGCAAATTCCGAGTTCATATTTGGAATCAGCGCGCTCATTTTAGTATAAATCACATGTTTTTCTCTCAGTAGCAAAATCATTTTTGCGCAGTTTTTTTTATACCAAATACAATATTTGCCAACATTAATAACATATTTGTTAGCCGTAAGGAGGCAGCATCTCCATGCATAAGAAGAATTTCTAGTGAGTTCCTTCAATAAGTTAATGCAGTTCTGCTTCCATTGCAGTTATTGGGAGCAGCATTGCAGCAATCAGCTTCATGCACTAGACAGTTACTTAAGAACAGTCTTGGACCCTGGCCAATCAGATATCGATGGTCTATCATGAGAATAGGCCATCAATATAAAAATTCTCGAAAACCCATTTTAGCCTTTTCCTGCACATGAACCTAACTGTGAGTACTAACTTTACGCACATGGGTGTATAGGTAACTGCCACCAGTTCTCGTTTGATATAAGCCTGGTCCGCTAACGGGATTATAAGGGTCAGAAACCAACCTGCGTTAGCTTATAACTAGGCCAAAACATGGACGTGGGGATTCGTGATCGAGATACAAGATAGCACAAGATTAAATTATAGATTTAATCGCTGTAAGAGCACACTAGATATAACACAATATATACAGTGGTCTGAGGTTACAGATTACAGGTTATATGGTTACAACAGGGTTAAGCAGTGTAAAAGTCAGTTACAGAGTATGATGAAAGTTCCTTTGAGATGTTCTTTGCTGGAGTCCACATGAAGGCCCGTGAGCTCAGCAATTTCCTGGATCCCTCTAAACACATTTGTAGGATGTGACCCCTCTTCAGAGAAATACGCGCCTACTTGCTGGGACCAGACTTAACCTGTAGCCAGCCCCTCTCCTCCCGGCCTCAGGGAGGGGTCCACGCCCCCTCTTCTGGGCTGGCAGCAAATGACCCACAAAACCCTTTAGGGTTCATAGCTCCAGACCAGAGGGTCACAGGGAGATGGTTCTGGGACCAATGGACCTGCCTGGGTTCCGGCTACAAGTAAAGCCCAAACCTGGTACCGTTATGTGGTTACTATGGGGAGATATGGATATCTCCCTACCATGACCTCGTCCCAGTAAACAAAGACCATGGGAACATACCTTGTGGTCACCTAGGCACAAATATGTATCCGGTTTGTGCCTGCGATGGCCAGGTGATTCATAATTCCTTATGAAAGGTAGGTGCCAACATGTCTGGGAGGTCTCATTGATCCTGGGCAAGGGCGGATACCCCATGCTGACTGTTTTCCTGCAGGATTCAGTTGGCTCCAAACTGGTGCACGGGGGTGTGACCTTCTCCTCAAAGCCTGGACCCCTTGGGGGCTTTCTTCCTTGCCAACTGACACTCAGATGGCTGGGGTGGGGGGGTGGAAACTGTTCCACAATTAGGGAATTTAAGGAACAAGCCAATGATTTGCAAAACAGGTTTCGTGAAAAAGAATACCCGGACCCTATACTCAATCAAGACAGCTTATAGGAGAGCCCGAAAAAGCAATAGGATGGAATTACTGCACCCCAAAACCGACAAAATTGAGACTAACAAAATCTGGCTAATGGGTAATTATGATACAGCAGCAAAAGAGGTGAGATCAGCTCTAAATTATTATTGGGGTATTTTGCAGTTGGATCCGAACATCAAAAAGGTGATCTCAGAAACACCAAGTCACCTACCGCAGGGGTCACAGACTACATGATTGCTTAGTGCACAGGACTTTGAGCTACGTAGGCGACTTTGAGAACACATAAAAAAAGATACCCCTCTGGCCAAGCCTATTGAAACGGATCACTGGGGAGACTTCTCTAAACTTAGATTTATGGGCATTGAGGCTGTTCAGCCACTTGATAGGGGGAGACCGGGACAGAAAAGTACTGCAAAGAGAATCTTGGTGGATTTTCAAACTTAAAACAGCCCACCCTAGGGGTCTAAATGAGCAACTACTGTTTGGCTGTTGCGCTTAAATTATAAGAAATTCCATCTTTACGCAAATAGACCCACTTTGTGTGTTTTTCTCTTAATACACAATGTCCAGTCTACTACTCCATATATCTGTATAGATATATAATTGCTAACTAGTGGGCCTATACATACCCATATGTAAAAATTAAGGATATATATATATATATATATATATATATATTTGCATATGGGTATTGATTTATTAGCTGATTTGAGCCTTTTTACACTACACTATATTGGGCCCTCTCTAGTGCATTTAATCTGTATTACCGGCATTAATCACCTCTGAGTCATATTGAATCACTTTCTGTATCAATTTAAGCCACGGTACATATCTTCACCTGTGTTTGAACCTAGAACCTGTTTAAGTCTAATTAAACCTCAATGACTGGAGCGGACACTTTTACAGTTGATCACACTCAGCGTATTACAACACTGATAGAAGGGTGGGCATATAGTAGTAGGTGAATTGGGCCTAATCGCCTCCCACATCTCCACCCATGTACCCTCCCAGCTCTGACATCATACAAAGGGGCAGGTCTGCATTTGATGGACGTGCTCCCTCGCCGGTGTCCTCCGATCACGTGACAGATCTAGTCAGGTGACTAGTTGCGTGATCGGTCATGTGATACCAGAGGGCGGCTTTAAAATTGGCCCAGTGGTACGTTCACACTGCTGCTGCCATATGCAGGATGCCACGCTACGTGCTGCCACATGCAGGAAACCAGATGAATACCAGGGATCTCAAGTCTCCCGGACGTTCAGGAAGTCTCCCGCTATTACATAGCGGCTCCCTGAGGCCCGCATGTGAAACAATATATCCCGGAAAGGTTTACTCGCAGTAAACCTTTCCTGCAACCTGTAGCAGTGTCCCCTTCTCGGCGCATGCACACAGTGCAAGAAGAAGCCGATGCCAGCAGTCTGCAACAGCACATCAGGCTGAGCCTGTGCGCATGCGCGGGATCTCAAAGCAGGAGGAGAGGGAGGGAGAGGCGGCACTGAGTAGTAGAAGGCGGCGCTGGGCACGAACAGCGATGCGTGCGGCTGGACACCATGCATCCACAGACCTCCCCTGCTTGGGCACCTTAAAGGGACTCTGTCACCAGTTTCTAACCCCCCCTTTTATAACTATGGTTCTCTCCATGGTCCCCTTCTCATTACAAAGCTGTTGTTATAAGTTAAATCCGCCCTGTAGTTTTCATAAAAATCGCTTTTATCTAACCTGTCAATCTTCAGGATAAGGTGCCCAGGGCGTTTCTGATGGTCTGAATCTGCCGCTCTTCGCCGCCGCCGTTGGTGCCCAGCTCCTCCCATGATCCTTTCAGCGCCACCTCGATGTAATGCAATCCGCCTCCGGCTCTCCTCAGTGCCCCCTCCTCCTTTGCAAAGATCTCGCGCGTGCGCACAGGCCTGTGCCTGATGCGCCCGTGCGGACGTTTAGATTCTGCCTCGTGGAGCGAAGTGCGCATATCCGCGCGCATGCGCACTTCGCTCAACGAGGCAGAATCTAAACGTCCGCACGGGCGCATCAGGCACAGGCCTGTGCGCACGCGCGAGATCTTTGCAAAGGAGGAGGGGGCACTGAGGAGAGCCGGAGGCGGATTGCATTACATCGAGGTGGCGCTGAAAGGATCATGGGAGGAGCTGGGCACCAACGGCGGCGGCGAAGAGCGGCAGATTCAGACCATCAGAAACGCCCTGGGCACCTTATCCTGAAGATTGACAGGTTAGATAAAAGCGATTTTTATGAAAACTACACGGCGGATTTAACTTATAACAACAGCTTTGTAATGAGAAGGGGACCATGGAGAGAACCATAGTTATAAAAGGGGGGGTTAGAAACTGGTCACAGAGTCCCTTTAATGTTTGACAAGTTAGTAAAACCTGTTTTTCCGCAGAATAAAGCCACAAATGGCTTTTATTAGGCCACCTTAGAAATCAAAATGCTACCCTGGACATGAGGATATGTTTAGCTCACAGGGCTTATAGGTGGTGACAGAATCCCTTTAATCATATACATAAATATGATAATTTGGGGCAGGGTAATGAACCCAGCCCTCCACACCATAGAGCAAAGTGTGAGATGCTGCATATGTTTGGAAAATGTAATAAAAATTTTGTGGGAAAAAAATAAATAAAGTCACGGAAATTAGAAGTGTTCCTCCCTGAAATGAGTTTTTGCAGGTTGGGATGTCTGGAATACCTACTGCTGATCCGTGCTGGGGAACTAATGGACAGCTAAGTAGACATTTATAGCGACTGATCATCGCTCTGTATACATTTTAAAAGTATTGATTCTGACTTTTGAGCACTACAGTACCATCCTGTATAATGGTCCCATGAGGATTTGTCAGAGGCCAATTAAAGGCGTCGGGACATCTGTTTTAAGCGGACTCGGTGCTCCCTCTTCTTTTTCTGAGCTGGTTGACTAAGCTCGCCAGTCACAGTTTCCTTCGAAGAGGGACACTTAGCGAGAGGGGAATTAGTAGATAGATATAGGGACGTATACAGGGCTCCAGATGGCGACCAAAATGGTCGTCAATGCGACTTAGAATTGCAAGATGGCGATAAGACTTTGTAGTCTTGTTGCCATTTGCGCCTAGACCCTCCGCTGCTCTGCTGCTTTAACCCCTTAAGGACATAGGACGTACTGGTACGCCCTATTTCCCGAGTCCTTAAGGACCAAGGACGTACCGGTACGTCCTAACTTTAAAATCGACATTCCGGCGCCCCAGGGGTTAATTTGAACAGGATGCCGGCTGAAATCATTCAGCCGGCATCCTGTTAAAACGCCAGGGGCGGTCATGTGACCCCCCCACCCCCCTTGTCGGCGATCGCAGCGAACCGCATCGTTGATGCGATGTCAGCCGTTTAACCCTTTCCATACAGCGGTCCTGCTGTGCCTTTGCAGCCCCCCGATGGGAGAGGGAGAGAGCCCCCAGAAAGCCCCCCCGAAGCCCTGTCCTCACCCTTCCCCGTCTGCGAAGTTGTGGCAGACGGGGAAGGTTCCCATGGCAACAGGACGCCTGCTCAGGCGTCCTGCTGTCCATGGTGCTGAACAGATCTGTGCTGAAAGCATAGATCTGTTCAGTGTAAGTAAAATACAGTACAGAAACCTATATAGGTTCTGTACTGTATTTTACAGACATCAGACCCACTGGATCTTCAAGAACCAAGTGGCTCTGGGTCAAAAATTTTAAAAAATAAGTGAAAAAAGTTAAGATAAAAAAAACATTTATCACTAAATAAAAATAAAAAAAATAAAATAAACTACACATATTAGGTATCGCCGCGTCCGTAACGACCTGATCTATAAAACGGTCATGTTACTTTCCCCGCACAGTGAACGCCAAAAAAATTAAAACTATGAGAAAATTGAAATTTTGCCCACCTTACTTCCCAAAAAAGGTAATAAAAGTGATCAAAAAAGTCGCATGTACGCCAAAATAGTAACAATCAAACCGTCATCTCATCCCGCAAAAAATGAGACCCTACTCAAGATAATCGCCCAAAAACTGAAAAAAACTATGGCTCTTAGACTATGGAAACACTAAAACATCATTTTTTTTGTTTCGAAAATAAAATCATTGTGTAAAACTTACATAAATAAAAATAAAGTATACATATTAGGTATTGCCGCGTCCGTATCGACCGGCTCTATATAAATATCACATGACCTAACCCCTCAGATGACCACCGTAAAAAATAAATAAATAAAACTGTGTAAAAAAAGCAATTTTTTGCCATCTTACGTCACAAAAAGTGTAATAGCAAGCGATCAAAAAGTCATATGCACCCCAAAATAGTGCCAATCAAACTGTCATCTCATCCCGAAAAAAATTTGACCCTACTCAAGATAATCGCCCAAAAACTGAAAAAACTATGGCTCTCAGACTATGGAGACACTAAACAATTTTTTTGTTTTAAAAATGAAGTTATTGTATAAAACTTACATAAATAAAAAAATTGTATACATATTAGGTATCGCTGCGTCCGTGACAACCTGCTCTATAAAATTACCTTGTGATCTAACCTGTCAGATGAATGTTGTAAATAACAAAAAAAAGTGCCAAAAAAGCTGTTTCTTGTTACCTTGCCGCACAAAAAGTGTAATATAGAGCAACCAAAAATCATATGTACCCTGAACTAGTACCAACAATACTGCCACCCTATTCCGTACTTTCTAAAATGGGGTCACTTTTTTGGAGTTTCTACTCTAGGGGTGCATCAGGGGGGCTTCAAATGGGACATGGTGTCAAAAAACCAGTCCAGCAAAATCTGCCTTCCAAAAACCGTATGGCATTCCTTTCCTTCTGCGCCCTGCCGTGTGCCCGTACAGCGGTTTACAACCACATATGGGGTTTTTCTGTAAACTACAGAATCAGGGCCATAAATAATGAGTTTTGTTTGGCTGTTAACCCTTGCTTTGTAACTGGAAAAAAAATATTAAAATGGAAAATCTGCCAAAAAAGTGAAATTTGGAAATTGTATCTCTATTTTCCATTAAATCTTGTGCAACACCTAAAGGGTTAACAAAGTTTGTAAAAATCAGTTTTGAATACCTTGAGGGGTGTAGTTTCTTAGATGGGGTCACTTTTATGGAGTTTCTACTCTAGGGGTGCATCAGGGGGCTTCAAATGGGACATGGTGTCAAAAAAACTGTCCAGCAAAATCTTGCTTCCAAAAACCATACGGCGCACCTTTCACTCTGCGCCCCGCTGTGTGGCCGTACAGTAGTTTACGGCCACATATGGGGTGTTTCTGTAAACAGCAGAGTCAGGGCAATAAAGATGCAGTCTTGTTTGGCTGTTAACCCTTGCTTTGTTAGTGGAAAAAATGGGTTAAAATGGAAAATTAGGCAAAAAAAATGAAATTCTCAAATTTCATCCCCATTTGCCAATAACTCTTGTGCAACACCTAAAGGGTTAACGGAGTTTGTAAAATCTGTTTTGAATACCTTGAGGGGTGTAGTTTATAGAATGGGGTCATTTTTGGGCGGTTTCTATTATGTAAGCCTCGCAAAGTGACTTCAGAGCTGTAGTGGTCCCTAAAAATTGGGTTTTTGTAAATTTCTGAAAAATTTCAAGATTTGCTTCTAAACTTCTAAGCCTTGTAACATCCCCCAAAAATTAAATATCATTCCCAAAATAATTCAAACATGAAGTAGACATATGGGGAATGTTAAGTCATCACAATTTTTGGGGGTATTACTATGTATTACAGAAGTAGAGAAACTGAAACTTTGAAATTTGCTAATTTTTCCAAATTTTTGGTAAATTAGGTATTTTATTACAGGGCTGTGGAGTCTGAGTCGAGGAGTCGGAGTCAATTTTGGGTACCTGGAGTCGGAGTCGGAGTCGGCAAAAAATGAACCGACTCCGACTCCTACTAAATTTAAATTGGAATGAAAAAATAAAAAAAAGCAAGTTTAAATGTCCGAATTCATAAACAGTTATAATTAATGACTTCTCTACTGTAAGAATAAAGGCCAATGCATGCAGTGCCTCACGTAACCGCAAAACTTTCTTTCCTTCAAGGAATGTATAAAATACATTCGCATATTAAATACAGAGGAGTCTGAGTCGGAAGTACAAAAAACTGAGGAGTCGGAGTATTTATCTACTGACTCCACAGCCCTGTTTTATTATGCAAAAAAAATAATTTTTTTGACTTTATTTTACCAGTGTCATGAAGTACAATATGTGACGAAAAAACAATCTCAGAATGGCCTGTATAAGTAAAAGCGTTTTAAAGTTATCAGCACTTAAAGTGACACTGGTCAGATTTGCAAAAAATGGCCTGGTCCTGAAGGTGAAAATGAGCCCGGTCCCTAAGGGGTTAAAAAGAACGGGATTTCATACAGCAGACACACAGCAATCCAATAACAGAGCTCCGCACAGTGCAGAGCTCTGTTATTAGTGAGGAGGCTGCTGATTGGTCATAGTATACGTGAGCTGCCCTGCCATTGGCTGCTCCTCTCACACCACCCCCATTCTCCCGTGCTGAACACAGCAGCAGCTTGCTCTTCAGTTATAAAAATGGGGAGCCTGCTCCATGCCGACTGCTCCATAGAACAGGTTAGCTTGACAAGTTTTTCAGCACACACTTAACATTAGCAAGTGGCGAGATGACTGATGATCACCTCGCCACTTTACTTGCTAATGGCTGCCGCTGCCCAGTATCCCTTCCCCACCTACCTACCTCTCTCTGCTCGCCTCCAATTTTATGCTCGTGTGGGTGGGAAGGAGGGCTTTTATGGTGTGAGCCCGATGGACCTGGTCACAATTGCACTTCTTTCGGTTGGCACATGTGCGGCGGTATGAGGGAGCCCTTTGTACAGTCTACGGTGCAGAGATGCCACCATGCTGGGGAAGCACAGTTGTGGCCGTCGGTGAAGGAGTTAAGGCCGCAGGGCTGCCGGTCATTGAAGTAACGAGCCTGCTATAACAAGCTGATATAAGGGCAGCCGCGCAGCCCACCTGCTCCTTGCAGGACCCTGATCATGCACTATGGCTGAAGTCATGTACCCTCCCTATCCGCCCTTCCCGAACGATCGGCCCACTTACTGGCAGCAGCCCACCTACTGCAAACCCAAGGGGCCCTACTGGAAGCCTCCCTACAAGGGGGCCCCAGGGCCCATGAAGTCTGCCCTTCCCTTTGACTGCCTGGATAACTACCGGTGGGCTCAGCTGTAGGCCTTGCTCAGCCAGCTGGGGCTGAGCCGCTCTTACACCAAAGAAGTAGGGGTTCAGGTGAACCCCAGAGTAGACGCGTCTGTTCAGTGTTCACTGGGGCTCCGTACGCTGAAGAGCCGCAAGGGATGGCACCTACTGTGCCGTGCCACACCTGGGCAGCATGCCGGACTGTGTATTGTCACTGCAGTCCGCTTTCCCCGCACCGTAGCCGTGTACTCCAGACTGTCAGACCGGAGACTGTTCACCCTGCCCAGAGGAAAGACTGGGAGACCAATACTGGGACCAAGAGACCCACAATCCAGGTGAGACCGCCGGACAGGAATTTAACAACGGGGGTGTATGTAAAGGGTACCGTAAAAAAACTTGTATCCCTGCTTAGTAATTGCTCTGAAGTTATTGGTCATCACCTGTGCCCAATGCAAAGGACGTGAGCCCTACCTTAAGAACTGGTGGTAGAGTGCCCCTAGTGGTCAACCCTGCATCCACAACTGCTACATCAGACCTGTCCTAGAAGTACATGTATAACCTGCACTGATCCTGTATTATACTCCAGAGCTGCACTCACTATTCTGCTGGTGCAGTCACTGTGTACATATATTACTTATCCTGTACTGATCCTGAGTTACATCCTGTATTATACTCCAGAGCTGCACTCACGATTCTGCTGGTGGAGTCACGGTGTATGTTACATTATTTATCCTGTACTGATTCTGAGTTACATCCCCCCCCCCCCCCCCAGCAGATTGCATCGCTCCGCTCCTTACTCTTTGCCGTCTGGTCTGGCACAGTCCCCTCACAGGCTCCTGCAAAACGAAGCAATTATTTCCTTAAAGGGGTTGTCCGGGTTCAGAGCTATCCCCAGTTTCACCCAGGCAGTCCCCCTAACTTGAGCATCGGAGCAGTTCATGCTCCGATACTCTCCTTTGCCTTGCGCTAAATGGAGCAGGGCAAGGGCATTTTCTGGAGTCCCGGTGACAAATTGGGCTGCCAAGAGGAGGCTCCGCCCAGCAGTGAGCCCGTTGACGTCACCGGCACTGATGGGCGGACTTTAGCGCTGCTGTAGCCTGTAAAACGGCTAGGACAGAGCTAAAGTCCACCCATCAGAGCCGGTGACGTCACCGAACACACTGCTTGGCGGAAGCCTCTGTCCGGCAGTGTGTTGCAAATAAAAGAGCCCTTGCCCTGAGCGATCCAACATTTCATGCTCTGATTCTAACATCAGGGGGGCTGCCAGGGTTAAATTATGGGTATGTCCGGGTTCAGCTCTGAACCCGGACAACCCCTTTAATTTAGCTGCCATTTATGGAGCAGAGGAGCACGACTGCTCATGAAGTGCCAGGGACAGCATGGCGGGAATGGAACCTCTGCTGAGCAAAGACCATGTGCCCAGGTGATGTCACACCAGAAGTGCCAGCATGCCCTGCAGGCGTCTATCTCCTGCTGGGAGCTCAATGTGGAGGTTTATGATGGGGAAAAACGAATAGCCAAGAGGCTAAAGAAAACCCAGTTTCTGACCCTTATGTAACAATAAAAATTTGGCGACTAAAGAATTTAATTTGGCGACTAAATTTTTCAGATTAGGAGCCAATGGCTCCTTGATATTATTTTTTGGTCTGGAGCACTGGTATAGGGTCAGAGATCCAGTATCTGTGTCTCATATATATCACTATCCTATCCTCCTCTTTCCTCTGTTGTCTTTACTTTAGTATACCTTATACTATGGTGTGCTAATCAGTAGTTGCATCTTTTTTTTATTTTTATTTTGTGCAACCTGTATACGGGCCTACACCTTTTAATGAATTATTTACTAAATGTAAGTGGGCTGCCCTGCCATTGGCTGCTCCTGTATGTAAGTTTTAATTGTGGTAACCTACCTATTGTGAATTATTACATACCTTTTAGCCTCCTTAGGCGCTATATCCTGTGATCTTCTGATTGTTGTCTATAGACCATAATAGAGAACTATTGTGCTCTATGATATTTTGACGCCCCGCCTGCTAAGCCATGCCTTTTACAGGCATCTTACCATGACAGGTCTGTGAACTTTCAGCAGACCCCTGGCTATCATGGTAACTGATCAGAGCCATGTGATTTCAATGCAGGTTCTCCGATCTCCTTCCCTCTGCCTAACTACATAGCCACGATCCCTATTGACTGGGCCATACCTTCCAACCGTCCTGGATTTCATTGGCTGTCCTGTGGTTTCGGAATATCTGAGGTATGTCGTCCTCTTACCTGATTGTAATACTGCTGGGTAGCTGAGAAGAATGGTGAAGCAGGGAGTGGACAACCCCCTGATTCCCCATTCCTCTCGCCTACTCATCAGCAGGTGCTGGTCTGTGTAGGAGATGCCGGGCAGGCCAGTAATCTGCCTCTGCATCTTCTACACAGCAGAGAAGCGCGTTGTGTAACAGCATATCCTGGCTGCTGCTGGGGAGTAGGTAACAGCTGAACTGTGTTCATCAGAGGAACCAGGTTAGTATTTGTTAGTTTTTTTTTTTTTTTTTACTTTACTTTCTGTGAATTGGGCACATCTGGGCATAACTGCTGTGTGGGGGCATATCTGGGCATAGCAACTGTGAAGGGGGCACATATCTGGACATAATTACTGTGAAGGGGGCACATACCTGGACATAACTACTATGAAGATGGCACAATGTGGCAATTACTATGAAGGGGGCACAATGTGGGCATTATTACTTTGTGGTGGCACAAAGGGGGCAATATTGCTATGTGTCGGCATTAAGAGGACTGGGTGTGTTTAATTATACTTTGGGTGGAGTTAGAGGAGTGGCCTAGTATGAAAAAAATTGCTGTGACGCCCTATGCGCTCCCCACATATTGTCCCTCTAAGCCAGTTCTACTTTACACAAGTTTGATAGATGACCCCATTAGAGGTATAAATTAGGGAATATGCCCATTTATACAGTCCTGGTCAAAAGTTTAAGACCACTTGAAAAATGGCAAAAAAACATATTTTACATTGTTGGATCTTAACAAGGTTCCAAGTAGAGCTTCAAAATGCAACAAGAAGAAATGGGAGTGAGACAAAACATTTTTTGAGCATTCAGTTTAATGAAAACAACCAATAAACTGAAAAAGGCTGTTTTTCAGCTGATCAAAAGTTTAGGACCACATGCCTTTAAAAGGCCAAAGATGTGCATTCATTGTCATTTTCTGTCAGGTAGTCACACGTTGTGATGGCAAAGGCAAAAAAACTCTCCCTTGAACGTGGTCGGATTGTTGAACTGCATAAGCAGGGTCTCTCTCACAGCGTGCCATCGCTGCTGAGGTGGGACACAGTAAGACAGTCATTTGAAATTTCTTAAATGATCCTAAAGGGTTATGGAACAAAAAAGTCAAGTGGAAGACCCAAAAAAATGTCACCAGCACTGAGCCGGAGGATCCAATTGGCTGTCCGTCAAGACACTGGACGATCTTCGACCCAAATTAAGGCCCTTACTGGTGCTGACTGCAGCCCCATAACCATCAGAAGGCATCTGAGACTAAAGGGCTTCAAAAACAAAAAAATGTCTTCAAAGACCTTGTCTCCTTGAACGCCACAGAACTGCTGGTTTGGACTTTGCAAGAGAGCACCAAACATGGGACATTCAAAGGTGGAAGAAAGTTTTATTTTCTGATGAGAAAAAATGTAACCTTGATGGTCCTGATGGTTTTCAACGTTACTGGCATGACAAGCAGATCCCACCTGAGATGTTTTCTACACGCCATAGTGGAGGGTCTGGCGTGCTTTTTCCTTCAGTGGAACAATGGAGCTTCAGGAAGTGTAGGGGCGTCAAACGGACGCTGGCTATGTCCAGATGTTGCATAGAGCATTCCTCATGACTGAGGGCCCTCGTCTGTGTGGTAACGACTGGGTTTTTCAACAGGACAACGCTACAGTCTACAATGCCTGCAGGACAAGGGACTTCTTCAGGGGAGAAACATCACTCTTTTGGCCCATCCTGTGTGTTCCCTTGATCTAAATCCACTTGAGAACCTTTGGGGATGGATGGCAAGGGAAGTTTACAAAAATGGACAACAGTTCCAGACAGTAGATGGCCTTTGTGCGGCAGTCTTCACCACTTGGAGAAATGTTCCCACTCACCTCATGGAAACGCTTGCATCAAGCGTGCCGAAACAAATTTTTAAAGTGATCAACAATAACGGCGGAGCTACTCTTTACTGAGTTCATGTTTGGAAGTTGGATTTCTGTTTTGGGCGGGGGGGGTGTTTAGTTTTTCTTTTTTAGTTTTTTTTTTGGAGGTGTGGTCCTAAACTTTTGATCAGCTGAAAAACAGCCTGTTTCAGTTTATTCGTTGATTTCATTAAATTGAATGCTCAAAAAATGTTTTGTCTCACTTCCATTTCTTCTTGTCGCATGTTGAAGCTCTACTTGGAACCTAACGCAGGATCTGCAAAACACATATGGACGTCTGCATGGAGCCTGACAGGGGGGTGATCAGGGAGTCTATATGGGGTGATCAGGGGTTAATAAGTGACAGGGGGTGGGGGGTGTAGTGTAGTGGTGCTTGGTGCTACTTACAGCGCTACCTGTTTCCTCTGGTGGTCGATCCAAGCAAAAGGGACCACCAGAGGAAACAGCATCTGATATACCATTCAAGGGTTAAAAAAAATCACATCTACAGCCTGCCAGCGAATGATCGCCACTGGCAGGCTGTAGATGAACTAGTTTACCTCCTGTTCCTGTAAATGCGCGCTCATGTGTGTGAGCGTTCTCAGGAAATCTCGCGTCTCGTGAGATGACACGCTGGCGCTTCAGAGGAATTAATCGACCACCACAGCCCCCCTAGCTTAAACACCCTTAATGACCAGACCACTTTTTACAATTCTGCACTACACTACTTTCACCGTTTATTGCTCGGTCATCCAACTTACCACCCAAATGAATTTTACCTCCTTTTCTTCTCACTAATAGAGCTTTCATTTGGTGGTATTTCATTGCTGCTGACATTTTTACTTTTTTTGTTATTAATCGAAATTTAATGACATTTTTGCCCAAAAATAACATTTTTCACTTTCAGTTGTAAAATTTTGCAAAAAAAACGACATCTATATATAAATTTTTCGCTAATATTATTGTTATGTCTTTGATAAAAAAAAATGTTTGGGTAAAAGTTATAGTGTTTACAAACTATGGTACAAAAATGTGAATTTCTGCTTTTTGAAGCAGCTCTGACTTTCTGAGCACCTGTCATGTTTCCTGAGGTTCTACAACGCCCAGACAGTAGAAAAACCCCACAAATAACCCCATTTCGGAAATAAGACACCCTAAGGTATTCGCTGATGGGCATAGTGAGTTCATAGAACTTTTAATTTTTTTGTCACAAGTTAGCTGAATAATTTTTTTTTCTTTTTTCTTACAAAGTCTCATATTCCACTAACTTGTGACAAAAAATAAAAACTTCCATGAACTCACTATGCCCATCATGAAATACCTTGGTGTGTCTTCTTTCCAAAATGGGGTCACTTGTGGGGTAGTTATACTACCCTGGCATTTTAGGGGCCCAAATGCGTGCAAAGTAGTTTGAAGTCAAAATCTGTAAAAAAAAAGGCCTGTGAAATCCGAAAGGTGCTTTTTGGAATGTGGGCCCCTTTGCCCACCTAGGCTGCAAAAAAAAAGTGTCACACATGTGGTATCGCCGTACTTAGGAGAAGTAGGGCAATGTGTTTTGTGGTGTCATTTTACATATACCCATGCTGGGTGAGATAAAAAAAATTGGAAAATTTGTCTTTTGCCGAGATATTTATCTCACTCAGCATGGGTAAATGTAAAATGACACCCCAAAACACATTCCCCAACTTATTCTGAGTACGGCAATACCACATGTGTGACACTTTTTTGCAGCCTAGATGCGCAAAGGGGCCCAAATTCCTTTTAGGAGGGCATTTTTAGACATTTGGATCCCAGACTTCTTCTCACGCTTTAGGGCCCCTAAAAAGCCAGGGCAGTATAAATACCCCACATGTGACCCCATTTTGGAAAGAAGACACCCCAAGGTATTCAATGAGGGGCATGGCGAGTTCATAGAAAAAAATTTGGGGCACAAGTTAGCGGAAATTGTTTTTGTTTTTTTCTCACAAAGTCTCCCTTTCCGCTAACTTGGGACAAAAATTTCAATCTTTCATCTACTCAACATGCCCCTCAGCGAATACCTTGTGGTGTCTTCTTTCAAAAATGGGGTCATTTGTGGGGTGTTTGTACTGCCCTGGCATTTGAGGGTCTCCACAATCATTACATGTATGGCCAGCATTAGGAGTTTCTGCTATTCTCCTTATATTGAGTATACAGGTAATGAGATTTATTTTTTTCCGTTCAGCCTCTAGGCTGAAAGAAAAAATTAACGGCACAGATTTCTTCATTCGCATCAATCAATGTGGATGAAAAAATCTCTGCCCAAAAAAAAAAAGAGGGGAAAGGCGTCATAGCTCCGCCAAACATCCATACCCACTTAGCTCGTATGCCCTGGCAAACCCGATTTCTCCATTCACATCAATCGATGTGGATGAATAAATCATTGCCGGGATTTTTTTTATATATATATATATATATATATTTTTTTATACATAGTGTTTGCCAAAGCATATGAACACCGCCGCCTCCTCAGCTCATATGCCTCGGCAAACATATGTTTTACTGCACAGGAGAAATCTAGTTTTGAAGCGCTGCATACACCGACTTTTGTGTAATCTGACAGCAGCACAATGCTTCTGTCAGAATGCACATCAGTGCTGCAGCTAGTCGATCGGTTGGTCCACCTGGAAGGTAAGAAAAAAGAAAAAAAAAAAGAAAAAACCAGGCCGCAACGCAATAAATGTATTAACTTTATAATAGCATTTGAACGGAACATATAAACTTTATTTAACTTTTTGAACAGAACGTTTAACTTTTTTGCTTACTGGTGTGTTTTTTTGTTTTTTTTTAACCTTTTATAAGACAAACCTCTCCTTCCCCATGGGACAATGTGCAAAGTGCAAATCGCCCAAAGATGTGGTGAAGTACATTATGCACTTTGTCCCAGGTGAAAGGAGAGGTTTGCAGCAGCTCTGTGTGAATGGGCCCTAATAGCCCTGTGTGCCTGTCCTGTGAGATGCAATCCCTATGCCAAGTGTACCTGTGTGTGGTACTTCTGGAAACACTCCCCAAAGCATAGGGCAGGGTGGTCAGGACAGTCAGGACAGAAATAGCGGGTGTCACGCCTTATTCCACTCCTGCTACAGACACATCTTTTTCGGGGGTGACGGTTGGGTTGAGGTATCAACAACGACATTGGGGAAATGTCGCTCATGTAGACGGCTCACTACACTGGTGGATGGGGCCACGGAACCTGCTGGATACAGGAGGTTCTCAATGATCTCTTCCTGAAATTTGAGGAAGGATCCTGTTCTCCCAGCCTTACTGTAGAGAACAAAACTATTATATGCAGCCAATTGAATTAAATATACAGACACCTTCTTATACTAGCGTCTGGTGCGTCGGTTCACTAAATAGGTAGCCAACATCTGGTCATTGAAGTCCACCCCTCCCATGAGCGAATTATAGTCGTGGACACAGAGGGGCTTTTCAATGATACTGGTTGCTCGTTCAATTTGTATTGTCGTGTCTGCGTGAATGGAGGAGAGCATGTAAACGTCACGCTTGTCTCTCCATTTCACCACGAGCAGTTCTTCATTACACAAGGCAGCCCTCTCCCCCCTTGCAAGGCGGGTGGTACCGAGCCGTTGGGGGAAGCCCCGGCGACTAGGTCGCGCTTGTTCTAGGAACAAATGCCTGAAGAGGGGCACATGTGTAGAAATTGTCTACATAAAGATGGTACCCCTTGCCAAATAAGGGTGACACCAAGTCCCAGACTGTCTTCCCACTGCTCCCCAGGTAGTCAGGGCAACCGACCGGCTCCAGGGTCTGATCTTTACCCTCATAGATCCAAAATTTGTGGGTATAGCCTGTGGCCCTTTCACAGAGCTTATACAATTTGACCCCATACCGGGCGTCTTGCTTGGAATGTATTGTTTGAAGTCAAGGTGCTCGGTAAAATGTATAAGGGACTCGTCTACGCAGATGTTTTGCTCAGGGGTATAGAAATCTGCAAATTTGTTGTTGAACTGGTCTATGAGGGGCCGAATTTTGTGAAGCCGGTCAAAAGCTGAATGGCCTCTGGGACGGGAGGTGGTGTTATCGCTAAAGTGCAGGAAACGCAGGATGGCCTCAAATCGTGCCCTGGACATGGCAGCAGAGAACATGGGCATGTGATGAATTGGGTTCGTGGACCAATATGACCGCAATTCATGCTTTATGGTTAGACCCATGTTGAGGAGAAGGCTCAGAAAATTTTTTTATTCGGAAACTTGGACTGGTTTGTTTCTGCCACGACTATGTCCAAGAGCTCTGCAGTCAAGAACAGCTCAAAAAATCCCAGGGGGCCGAACCGATCTGAGCTGTCTCAACCCGAACTCCAGACTGGGCGGTGAAAGGGGGAACTAATGGTGCGGCTGAGGTTGGGGACTGCCAATCAGGGTTTGCCAGCACCTCAGGGACTCTAGGGGGTCTACGGGCCTGTCTGTTCGGTGGCTGCAACGGGGTAACTATTGCACGTGCCACCGTACCAGCTTCAACTGCCCTTCTGGTGCTCGCCACTTCACCATGTTGTACGGCAGTGCTGGTACTAGGTCCAGGGTGGGCTGCGCTGCTGGTGTTTGCCTCACCACGTAATCAGACAGCGCCAGCCCTACTCTGCTGCCCTTGAAGCGGATCCTGCGCAACCTGTGGTGTTGGGCAGTGTTTCCCAACCAGTGTGCCTCCAGCTGTTGCAAAACTACAACTCCCAGCATGCCTTGACAGCCTTTGGCTGGCCGGGCATGCTGGGAGTTGTAGTTTTGCAACAGCTGGAGGCACACTGGTTGGGAAACACTGGTGTAGGGTACGCCTGTTGTTATCAGGGACTTCAACCTCCTTGTCTGAACTTTGGGTCAGACTGCCACTGCTTTCTACAGGTTCATATTCTGACCTGCTGGATTCATCAAATGAGGGTTCCCATTCCTCATCCGACTGGGTCAGAATCCTGTAGGCCTCTTCAGAAGAATACCCCTTGTTTGACATTTGGACTAAATTTAGGGGGTATTCCCTGAGACTACCCAAGAAAAAAAGCAAGCCTGTCTTACAAATGGGAGGCTAGCGAAGTACCGGAGGCCCTTGCGATTTTTTATCGCCGCAGCGCTTGGAAAGTGATTGTGCAGTGATCAAAAAAATATTTTTTTGTCACTGCGGCGGGGCGGGCGTGGGTGAACGTACGTGTGGGCGACCGATCAGGCCTGATCGGGCAAACACTGCGTTTTGGGAGGAGGGCGAGCTAAGGTGACACTAATACTATTATAGATCTGACTGTGATCAGTTTTGATCACTTACAGATACTATAAAAGTACAAATGCTGATTAGCGATACGCTAATCAGCGAATCAGTGGGTGCGGTGGGCTGGGCGCTAACCATTTGCTAACTATCTAACCAAGGGGCCTAAACTATCCTAAAACCTATCGGTCAATACCAGTGAAAAAAAAAACTGACAGTTTACACTGATCACTTTTTTCCCCTTTCACTAGGTGATTGACAGGGGTGATGGGGGGTGATCTGGGGGCTAAGTGTTGTGTCTTGTGTACTCACTGTGAACTGTGCTCCTCTGCTGAGACCAACCGACGAAAAGAATCAGCAGAGGAGCACAGCAGCCATTTAACACCTTATATTTAAAAATATAAAGTGTTAAATGGCCTGTGATTCGTATTTTTTAAAATCATCAGCCTGCCAGCGATGATCATTGGCTGGCAGGCTGATGATGTAACCCCCCCTTGATTGCGCGGGCCGGCTGTGAGCGTCATCTCGCGTCTCGCGAGATGACGCGTATATGCGTAATCCTGCCTGAGGCTGCCGCCTCCGGACCGCGATCCTGCGTTAGGTGGTCCGGAGGCGGTTAAAGAACCCAGCCTACTGAAGATGGGTGTGGGGGGCTGTGCTGGAGATTTCCACAGACAGTCAGTGCTGGTGAAGGAGAGTCTGGGCACAGCACACAGTGAAGGATAGCCCTGGGACCTGTGGTGCTACTAGCCGAAGGGGCTCTGGCCTGAGGGAGACAAAGGCAGGTATCCTAGCAGCCTGCAGGACCTCTGTGGTCTGTCCATAAACAAGGTGACTCAAACCTGCTGTTTATTTTATATGGAAGGACTTTTGTTCTATGCACTATGTGGATATGCACCTGTGTGGTCTGCACATTGCCTGTTATGCCTGTGGTGAGAATAAAGTCACGGTGTATCACAAAGACTATCTGTGATTGCCTCAATACTGCTGCCACTACCGTAGCCTACCACAAGCACATCCCCACAGTATGTACGGGTGATTTGCATTATTCCTTCCCATGTGTATAACCTTACATTTGTCAGTGTTAAACCTCATCTTCCGCTTCTCTGCCCAAGCCTCTAATCTATCCAGATCCCTCTGTAGTAGTATACTGCCCTCTTCAGTGTTAATTACTTTACACAGTTTAGTGTCATCTGCAAAAATTGATTTTTACTATGCAAGCCTTCTACAAGATCATTAATAAATATATTTTAGAGAATAGGGCCCAATAAGAATACTGACCCCTGAGGTACTCCACTAGTAACAGTGACCCAATCTGAGTGTTTGCCATTAATAACCACCCTCTCTTTTCTATCACTGAGCCAGTCACTTACCCACATACAGACTTTTTCTCCCAGTCCGAGCATTCTCATTTTATATACTAACCTTTTATGTGGTACTGTGTTAAATGCTTTAGAGAAGTCCAGATATAAGACATCCAATGATTCGCCACTGTCAAGTCTACAACTTGCCTCCTCATAGAAACTGATTAAATTAGTTTGACATGACCGATCCCTCATGAAGCCATGCTGATATGGCGTTATTTGCTTGTTTTCATTGAGATCCTCCAAGATAGCATCTCTTAGAAAACCATCAAACAGTTTACCCACGATATATATAAACAATAAATATATTGCATATTGCCACATCTGAAAAGTCCAAACTATTAAAATATTTAAAAAAAAAATCCTATGTGGTGAGCGCCGTAACAGAAAAAAAAATAACCCTAAGGCCTGGCCCAGAACCGATACTGTTTCACACATAAGCATAGATACCCAGCCGCACCATCACTTTATCAAACATGATAGAGTTAGATATAACAGTTAAATAGCAGTATAAACATTTTAATGGAATTGGGTACAATGCTGCTCCTGAAGTTTTGCCCATGCTCTTTGCCTTGACCTTGATTTGGATAAGAGACTCTTACTAAAGAAGTCTCTGGTATGGAATGTGGGGGCGGGGCTTGTATGTACAGAGCACGCCGAGCTGCCATTCACAAGATGGCCGCTCTCACGAGCTGTTTTCTCTCATAACATTGCGCCACTGACTGGCTATACTCTGGAGGGGCGTGAGTAAGCAACTACCTGCTCTTCACTAGAGCATCTGATGGTGAGGATAGGCTTGGGCCATTAGGGTAGTTACCAGGTGCCACTCCAAAGCAGTCCCCGAGTCAGTGGCAGCTGACCAGAGGGTCAGAGATACCGATGAAAGCACTGTGGGGAAGGACTTGGTCAGGAAGTCCGAGGTCAGGGCAGGCAGCGATCAAGCAAGGTCTGTAAACAAAGTTCAAGGTTGGGGCAGCCGACAAACAAGCAAGATCCTATAATGCCAAAGCAGTGTCCAGTACACAGCAAAGCAGAACTACAAAAACATCTTAACACACAGAACTAGACCATGAGTTGCTCAGGCATTTTCCTGGGGTAGGAAGCGCCTTTAGGTTACTTTCACACTTGTGTTCGGGGTTCTGCTTGTGAGTTCCGTTTGAAGGCTCTCACAAGTGGCCCAAACGGATCCATACAGCCCTAATGCATTCTGAGTGGATGCGGATCCGCTCAGAAGACATCAGTATGGCACCATTTGGCCTCCGTTCCGCACAGCAGGCGGACACCCGAACGCAGCTTGCAGCGTTCGGGTGTCCCCCTGGCCGTGCTGAGCCAAACGGATCCGTCCCTACTTACAATGTAAGTCAATGGGGACGAATCCATCTGAAGTTGACACAATATGGCTCAATTTCAAACTGATCCGTCCCCCATTGACTTTCAATGTAAAGTCTGGACGGATCCGTCTGACTAACTTTCAGACTTAGAATTTTTTCTGAAATATAATGCAGACGGATCCGTTCAGAACGGATCCCATCGTCTGCATTATAGGAGCGGATCCATCTGTGCAGACACCAGACGGATCCGCTCCGAACGCAAGTGTGAAAGTAGCCTTAAATACTTTGTGCATTCCAGCCATAGGCTGGTAAGACAGAGGGCATGTACGTGCTGCCTCACAAGTGAAGAGAGACACCCTTATGCAAGCCTTAACAAACAGTTCAGGTCTCCAGCAGGAAGTAAACTCTGGCATGGAGCACAGATGCAACAGTTAAGCTACCCGATACCCATGCCTGCAGGTAGGGGCAGCAGCTCAGGCACGAACCCATGGGCTAACAAGCATATTGACTGAATTTACTGTCATTATGATTCCAAACGTAACTTCTTGTGTGTTTAATTATTTTTTACCTTCTACCTACTGTAATATATCTTAGTATGGTCAATGGTGATAGGTTCTCTTTAAGGTCTGAGACCTCAGTCAAAGTTATCTGAGCACTCAAATCTCTGTGTTCCTATACTTGTGCAAGGTACTACTTTCTTTCTTTTTTTACTCTAAAATTATACAAAGTCTAAATAAAACACAGACACTGCTTAAAATGTTGAAAAGTACAGTTCCTTCTAAAAAAATTAGCATATTGTGATAAAGTTCATTATTTTCTGTAATGTACTGATAAACATTAGACTTTCATATATTTTAGATTCATTACACACCAACTGAAGTAGTTCAAGCCTTTTATTGTTTTAATATTGATTATTTTGGCATACAGCTCATGAAAACCCAAAATTCCTATCTCAAAAAATTAGCATATCATGAAAAGGTTCTCTAAACGAGCCATTAACCTAATCATCTGAATCAACTAATTAACTCTAAACACCTGCAAAAGATTCCTGAGGCTTTTAAAAACTCCCAGCCTGGTTCATTACTCAAAACCGCAATCATGGGTAAGACTGCCGACCTGACTGCTGTCCAGAAGGCCATCATTGACACCCTCAAGCAAGAGGGTAAGACACAGAAAGAAATTTCTGAACGAATAGGCTGTTCCCAGAGTGCTGTATCAAGGCACCTCAGTGGGAAGTCTGTGGGAAGGAAAAAGTGTGGCAGAAAACGCTGCACAACGAGAAGAGGTGACCGGACCCTGAGGAAGATTGTGGAGAAGGACCGATTCCAGACCTTGGGGGACCTGCGGAAGCAGTGGACTGAGTCTGGAGTAGAAACATCCAGAGCCACCGTGTACAGGCGTGTGCAGGAAATGGGCTACAGGTGCCGCATTCTCCAGGTCAAGCCACTTTTGAACCAGAAACAGCGGCAAAAGCGCCTGACCTGGGCTACAGAGAAGCAGCACTGGACTGTTGCTTAGTGGTCCAAAGTACTTTTTTCGGATGAAAGCAAATTTTGCATGTCATTCGGAAATCAAGGTGCCAGAGTCTGGAGGAAGACTGGGGAGAGGGAAATGCCAAAATGCCTGAAATCCAGTGTCAAGTACCCACAGTCAGTTATGGTCTGGGGTGCCATGTCAGCTGCTGGTGTTGGTCCACTGTGTTTTATCAAGGGCAGAGTCAATGCAGCTAGCTATCAGGAGATTTTGGAGCACTTCATGCTTCCATCTGCTGAAAAGCTTTATGGAGATGAAGATTTCATTTTTCAGCACGACCTGGCACCTGCTCACAGTGCCAAAACCACTGGTAAATGGTTTACGGACCATGGTATTACTGTGCTCAATTTGCCTGCCAACTCTCCTGACCTGAACCCCATAGAGAATCTGTGGGATATTGTGAAGAGAAAGTTGAGAGACGCAAGACCCAACACTCTGGATGAGCTTAAGGCCGCTATGGCAGCATCCTGGGCCTCCATAACACCTCAGCAGTGCCACAGGCTGATTGCCTCCATGCCACGCCGCAGTGAAGCAGTCATTTCTGCAAAAGGATTCCCGACCAAGTATTGAGTGCATAACTGAACATAATTATTTGAAGGTTGACTTTTTTTGTATTAAAAACACTTTTCTTTTATTGGTCGGATGAAATATGCTAATTTTTTTAGATAGGAAATTTGGGTTTTCATGAGCTGTATGCCAAAATCATCAATATTAAAACAATAAAAGGCTTGAACTACTTCAGTTGTGTGTAATGAATCTAAAATATATGAAAGTCTAATGTTTATCAGTACATTACAAAAAATAATGAACTTTATCACAATATGCTAATTTTTTGAGAAGGACCTGTATGTTTAATCTGTAACTTTAAATCTTTTGAAGAATATTTCATCTTCAACTTTCTTAACTTCACAGTAACCATTTTGATCAGGGGTGCCAACATTTTTGCATGTATTTTGTAATACTGAAAAGTATTATTTTCACTAGCTCATATGAACTGGATCAGTTTCAATTACTGAGGCTCTGTCTGTAGTCACTTGCTGTTCACACTTAATAGCTGAGTCCAGTTATACTGGTCTTGTGATAAGAAAAAGGACCTGATCACTTCCGGTTTGGCAGGGACCACAGGGAACCACTGCCCTGGAATAGAGACAGATTCAAAAGATGTGATTTATTATTATTTTTTGTTACACACCCTTCTACCTTTCATCCATATGAGTTGTATCAGACAGTCTCTTTAACACGTTCAGGACCTTGCAGGGTTCTTCAGGCACTAGGATGAGCATTCTCGTCCTGCAGTTAACCCCTTAGGGACCGGGCTAATTTTCACCTTAAGGACCAGGCCATTTTTTGCACATGTTGTACTTTATGACACTGGTAAAATGGATTAAAAAAAACAACCTTTTATTAAAAAAAAAATAACAAATTTTCCAAAAATTGGGAAAAATTGGCAAATTTCCAAGTTTCAATTTCTCTACTTCTATAATACATAGTAATACCTCCAAAAATAGTCATTAATTTACATTCCCCATATGTCTACTTCATGTTTGGATCATTTTGGGAATGCCATTTTATTTTTAGGGGACGTTACAAGGGTTAGAAGTTTAGAAGCAAATCTTGAAATTTTACTGAAAGTTTCCAAAACCCACTTTTTAAGTACCAGTTCAGGTCTGAAGTCACTTACATAATAGAAACCACCCAAAAATGACCCCATTTTGGAAACTACACCCCTCAAGGTATTCAAAACTGATTTTACAAACTTTGTTAACCTTTTAGGTGTTCCACAAGAGTTATTGGCAAATGGAGATGAAATTTCAGAATTTCAATTTTTGGGCAAATGTTCAATTTTAATCCATTTTTTCCAGTAATAAAGCAGGGGTTAACAGCCAAACAAAACTCAATATTTATTGCCTTGGTTCTGTAGTTTGCAGAAACACCCCATATATGGCCGTAAACTACTGTACGAGCACACGGCAGGGCGCAGAAGGAAAGGAACACCATATGCTTTCTGGAAGGCAGATTTTGCTAGACTGGTTTATTTACACCATGTCCCATTTAAAGCACCCCCCCCCCCCCTGCACCCCTAGAGTAGAAACTCCTAAAAAGTGACCCCATTTTGGAAACTACGGGATAAGGTGGCAGTTTAATTGTGACTCAAAAACAGTCCAGCAAAATCTGCATTCCAAAAACCATATGGCGCCCTGTCGTTTGGCCATACAGCATTTTACTACAACATATGGGGTGTTTCTGAAAACTACTGAATCGGGGCAATAAATATGGAGTTTTGTTTGACTGTTAACCCCTTGCTTTGTTAACAGAAAAAATGGATTTAAAAAGAAAATTTTTAGTACTCCATGGAATTTTGGTGCTCCCTGAAGCAACAGTCAATGCAGAGGCCCGGATGATCGGGACATGTGTCACACTGAGTTGTGGTGTCCTTCCGTATCCCCCTCCTGTGACGCACTCTGCACTTTTTTTGGGACCATCCCTTCTTTCCAATATGGGGACCACACCTGCAGTTCCCGAGGTACTCCGGCCTGCTCTTTCCCAGTCAGAAGAGATCAGGGCCTTGAGGACTGCCTCATAGAACTGCAGGAATTTCCCTGGGTTGCCAGCTCTCCGGGACAGCACAAAAGAGTTGTACAAGGGTTTTGCGCATGGCGTTATATGGATTGAGGACTTGATCAGAGAGATCAACTCCTCCCATATAGGGATTGTAGTCGACGATACAATCGGGCTTGAGGACCGTTGCCGCGGTACCTCGCACAGGGACAGGGGTGATGCCATTACCGTGAATTGTGGACAGTACAAGGACATCCCTCTTGTCCTTATATCGGACCAGCAACAGGTTTCCACTGTTAAGGGCACAGGTCTCACCCCTGGGGATAGGTACCTGGAGGGGGTGGGTAGGGAGGCCGCTTGATTTTTTTCGCACGGTCCCACAAGCGGACGTGGATCTGGCGGCGAGGGACTGGGACAAGGGGATACTAGTATAAAAGTTATCCACGTACAGGTGGTAACCCTTATCTACCAGTTGGTGCATAAGGTCCCACACAAGTTTACCGCTAACACCCAGAGTGGGGGGACATTCTGGGGGTTCAATACGGGAATCTCGCCCCTCGTACACACGAAACTTGTAAGTGTACCCTGAGGTACTCTCACAAAGTTTGTACAGCTTCACGCCATACCTCGCCCGCTTAGAGTGAACATACTGGTGGAAAATGAGTCTCCCCTTGAAAGCAATGAGATTCTTATCGGCAGCGACCTCACTTCCAGGTACATAGGCTTCCAAAAACTTGGCCCCGAAGTGATCGATGATTGGCCTGATTTTGTACAGGCGGTCATAGGCAGGATCACCTTGGGGGGACATGCTGCATTATCTGCATAATGCAGTCAATTTCCGGATGGCCTCATACCGGGTACATGTTTTTTACTAGGCCCATGTGCATCACGAGGCCCCAAAACATCCTCCTCTCGGCTGCACTGACCGGAGTCCACCGAACCTAGCCAAAATGGAGCCCGGGTGTTGAGCAATGAACTGTTGGGTGAACAAGTTTGTTTGCTTCACCATCAGATTTACAAAGTGGACACTGAAAGCAAACTAAAATAGTCATATTCAGTGAAGCCCACTGTGGGAATCTGGATTCCTGCTTGGCCAACAAAATCAGGAATCACGGGCTCAAAATCCTCTGGGGTACACCATGCAAGTTCACCAGTAGGGGGTTCAGGTGGACTTATCTGGTGGGACGGAAAACTAGTACGAGCCCCACAGCTGCTCGTAATAGTGTGGCCCATGGGGGTCCCCCTGCTCCGCCGCCTTGGGGGCTCATCATCATCACTAGAAGAGGAAAGTGGGGTCATCCTCGTCCTTACTGGGGATCTGAGTCGGAGGCAAGCAGGGCGTATGCCTTCTCGGCCGAGAACGTCTTACCCTAAACCGAACAGGAAAAAAAAAAGCTACATTAAAAAAAATCCTAATTCAAACGGTCCAAAGCTGATTAGCGGTGGGGTGGGCAATGCGCTAAGAGTGCCAGCCACAGTCAGCGCACGCACACATTGCTTGCGTCCCAAAAAGATTGTGTGGAGGGGGTATGGCGGGGGGGGGGGACGCAAGCTGCAGTACCCCTGCGGGGGTCTAGGGTCACATAGCTGAGTGTGCTGTCAACCCCAGACACCTGATCAGGGTGATGCAAAAAGAAAACTTCATATTTTTTTTTTTTTTCTTTCCTAAACTTTCCCTGAGTATTCCTGCCTAATCTGAGCTCTCCCTAACCTGTCCCTAGGTACCTTTGTAGTGCCAGATTGCACTATGGTGGGCCAGTGGAGGTGCTGGGCTCAGGAGCTGGACGGGCTGATCTCTCTCACTCCAGGATGCAGAATGGAGGAGAAGAGCAGAGCTGGGGGAAGTCAACCCTCCCACCCGCCCGTGCAGCCAATAGGAAGCGATCCTGAGAGGTGATGCAGCTGCAGCCTGACATTCCCACTCAACCCCTCTCTGCAGCGCTGAGGAGATTGGAGCTGCTTGTAATTCTTCAAATACAGTGCTGATAAAAATGGATCTCTGGGTTGCCTGCCCTTTCCCCCTCAGCTGCAGAGTTGTGCTGTGCCTGACCTTCCCCCTTAGCTGGGGTTAGACATGTGTGAAAACACCTTCCTGCGGTGATGTTTCACGCGCTGTTGTAAAAAAAAATTGTAAAATAAAAAAAATATATATATATATATATAGATTAGTATTGTAGGTATATGTATGTATGTGTGTGTGTATATATATACAGACGTGGACAAAATTGTTGGTACCCTTTGGTCAATGAAAGAAAAAGTCACAATGGTCACAGAAATAACTTTAATCTGACAAAAGTAATAATAAATTAAAATTCTATAAATGTTAACCAATGAAAGTCAGACATTGTTTTTCAACCATGCTTCAACAGAATTATGTAAAAAAATAAACTCATGAAACAGGCATGGACAAAAATGATGGTACCCCTAGAAAACACAGAACATAATGTGACCAAAGGGACATGTTAATTCAAGGTGTGTCCACTAATTAGCATCACAGGTGTCTACAACCTTGTAATCAGCCATTGGGCCTATATATATGGCTCCAGGTAATCACTGTGTTGTTTGGTGATATGGTGTGTACCACACTCGACATGGACCAGAGGAAGCAAAGGAAAGAGCTGTCTCAAGAGATCAGAAAGAAAATTATAGACAAGCATGTTAAAGGTAAAGGCTATAAGACCATCTCCAAGCAACTAGATGTTCCTGTGAGTACAGTTGCACATATTATTCATAAGTTTAAGATCCATGGGACTGTAGCCAACCTCCCTGGACGTGGCCGCAGGAGGAAAATTGATGACAAATCTAAGAGACGGATAATCCGAATGGTAACAAAAGAGCCTAGAAAGACTTCTAAAGAGATTCAAGGTGAACTTCATGCTCAAGGAACATCAGTGTCAGATCGCACCATCCGTCGTTGTTTGAGCCAAAGTGGACTACATGGGAGACGACCAAGGAGGACACCATTGTTGAAAACGAATCATAAAAAAGCAAGACTGGAATATGCCAAACTACATGTTGACAAGCCACAAAGCTTCTGGGAGAATGTCCTGTGGACAGATGAGACAAAAATCGAAGTTTTTGCCAAGGCACATCAGCTGTATGTTCACAGACGAAAAAATGAAGCATATCAAGAAAAGAACACTGTCCCTACTGTGAAACATGGAGGAGGCTCTGTTATGTTCTGGGGCTGCTTTGCTGCGTCTGGCACAGGGTGTCTTGAATCTGTGCAGGGTACAATGAAATCTCAAGACTATCAAGGAATTCTAGAGAGAAATGTACTAGCCAGTGTCAGAAAGCTTGGTCTCAGTCGCAGGTCATGGGTCTTGCAACAGGACAATGACCCAAAACACACCGCTAAAAACACCCAAGAATGGCTAAGAGGAAAAAATTGGACTATTCTAAAGTGGCCTTCTATGAGCCCTGACCTCAATCCTATTGAGCATCTTTGGAAGGAGCTGAAACATGCAGTCTGGAAAAGGCACCCTTCAAACCGGACACAACTGGAGCAGTTTGCTCATGAGGAGTGGGCCAAAATACCTGCTGAGAGGTGCAGATGTCTCATTGACAGTTACAGGAAGCGTTTGATTGCAGTGATTGCCTCAAAAGGTTGCGCAACAAAATATTAAGTTAGGGGTACCATCATTTTTGTCCATGCCTGTTTCATGAGTTTATTTTTTTACATAATTCTGTTGAAGCATGGTTGAAAAACAATGTCTGACTTTCATTGGTTAACATTTAGAGAATTTTAATTTATTATTACTTTTGTCAGATTAAAGTTATTTCTGTGACCATTGTGACTTTTTCTTTCATTGACCAAAGGGTACCAACAATTTTGTCCACGTCTGTATATGTGTGTATGTTTTATTCTTATGTGAAAACGCACATTTCAAGCGCTGTTGTCAAAACGGTGATGCCGTATTCAGGAGACAATGGGCAACTAATTGTGGGGGTTCAGTTTCCCTTGTTCCTCTTGTGAAACTGAAAATTTGGGGCGAAATTGACATCTTCTGGTAAAAAAAAAAATTACTTTTGATTTTCACAGCCATATGTTTCTAATTTCTATGAAATGCCTGTTGGGCAAAAATACTTTATACCCCCCAAATGAATATTTCAAAGGGTCAAAGGGTGAAATATTTCCCAAATGGGGTGACTTTTGAGGGTTTTCTCTTTGGGGGTGACACAGGGGGTCTTCAAATGCAACATGGCGGCGGCAGATGATTCCAGTGAAATCTGCCCTCCAAAATCGATTCACTTTCTCCTTTACCCCTTGTGAAACTGAAAAATAGAGAAAGTGACATTTTCTGGTAAAAAAAAAAATGTAATTTCTTATTTTCACAGCCATATGTTGGGCCTAAGTACTCATTCCACATCTTGAAATATTAGTTCGGGGGTGTAGTTTCCAAAATGGGATTGACTTTTTGAGGGCTTTTTCTTTGGGGGTGACATAGTGGGTCTTCAAATGCGACATGGTGCCGGCAAATGATTCCAGTGAAATCTGCCCTCCAAAATCGATATGTTGCTCCTTTCCTTTTGATGCCTGTTGTGCGCCCATTAAGCAGTTTAAAAGCACATATAGGGTATTTCTGTAAATGGCAGAATCAGTGTAATAGATGCTTGTTTTACTGTTAACACTTGTTGTGTTACAAGAAAATGGATTCCAATGGAAAACTTGCCAAAAGAAAATTACATTTCAAAATTGTACCTTTAATTTCTTTTGATTCTTGTGGAACACCTAAAGGCTTAGCCCAGTATGTAAAATCAGTTTTGAATAACTTGAGGGGTGTAGTTTCTAAAATGGCATAATGTATGGGTGGTTTCTACTACATAAGCCCCACAAAGTGACTTCAAACTAAATTGGTCTTTAAAAAAGTAGGTTTTGGAAATTTTCTTGTAATTTTTTAAAATTGGTTGTAAAATTCAAAGTCTTCTAACATTCTAAAGAAATAGGCAAAATTTTCTGTAAATGTGGGACTTTTTATAAATAAAGGTGAAACATATTCACCCAAATTTACCACTATTATGAAGTGCAATTTGTCATGAAAAAAAAGTGTCAGAATGGCTTGGATAAGTAAAAGTCTTGCAAAGTTATTACCTCATAAAGTCACATGTCAGCTGCAAAAAATTACCAGGTCCTTAAGGTGTTAATGGGGTAAATAAACATATTTTTGGAAAACTATTTAGAAAGTTGCATCAAACTTTGCATCTTGGGAGCATTGGTGGAAAAGTGACCATTTTCTTAAATTGTTTATAATTTTTTGCAATTTGTATATTTTTTCCTTTTAGGATTTAAAGATCATTAAACAAGAAGAGAGCAAAACAGTTGCTGCCCCTCATTTCAGTGGAGAGGCCAGTGCATTAGACTCCAGTTCCACTCTGTCTTCATCCAATTTACTTGCTTGTATGAAGGCAAGAAATCATTTAATCCTTCCTCCCAGAGAAGATGGTGATATAGGAAGTGGACCTCAAACAGCAGATCCCACAGAACATGATGAGTTACTAACAGATATGAGAAATTTCATAGCATTCCAAGCACAGCAAGAAGGAGAAGCAACCACCCAGGAGCTGCTTCAGGAGTTTGAGCATAAGCTTTCTCCTTCACAGTCCTGTGTCTTCCGAGAACTGCTGCGTAAATTGTGCACCTTTCATAGAAAGAGTTATGGTGTTGGTGTGTGGAGACTCAGACCAGAATTCCTCTGAACCTTTCTGACACTCCCTTGTGGGTATATAATAGCAGTACAAAGTATTGACACCAACCCATTTTATCTTAAATGTTAACTTTCTTTTTGGTTTATTCTTAATATTGCGTAGGGATATGGCTGTTAAATATTTTTTATGTACTTCATTAGGGAAAGCTATTTCTTTGTACTAGAATCAAGGATCAATAGCCTTAGCAAAGCTGTAACATTGTTGCTAAGGAGACTCTGCCATCAATCTGCAGAAGAATCCTGTGTCTAACATGCAGAGGCTTCCATCCACCTCTTGTTACTACCTCAGTCCCTGACTATCGACATGTGGCCTAACTATCACTGTCCATTACCCTGCCTATCTGACTTATTACACAAGTCAGTGCTTAGTAAAATGCTGAAGATACTTTCCTTAGTAATGCTCAGTTACAGCTTTGATGGAAAACTCTTTAAACAGAAATGGCGGTTATATATATATACCCAGAAAAGAATGATCATTTACAAATTTGAAACATTCAGCATTTGTTATGTTTGTACAAACACATTTTTGAAAATATTGTCCATATTTATAATTAAAAATTTTAAATATTCCTTTAAAATCCGTATTTTTCCGAATGTATGCAATTTGTGTGAGAACTTCAACATAATACAAACAAATGTACAGTTAAAAATAGAATATTCACTGTCGTTTTATGTGTGTCTTTAACATTAAGTATAGTGTACATGAACGTCATAAGTGAGTGGTAGTTGCCACAAAATGCTACACGTGCGTTATTGCAGACTGGGGGATGGGGGGGTCACGTATGTGCTTTCTGCTACCCCATTCAACAGTGCTCAGCTATTTTTGGCAGTCCCATACAGTTGAATGAAGTGGCAGTACATATGCTTGACTGCTGTTCTGGCACCTTATTCTCGTTATTGGTTGGGGTCCCAGGGGTGAGTCACCCCCCTTACCTCCCCCATGACAACGTGATGCACATCAATGCTCCTGCTGTTACTCTACATATACCGCCCGGTCCCATATTTATTTAGTATTGTCTAATTCCCTTTAATCTGTAAGTGAGAGTATTTATCTAGAACACGGTCTTATCATTCTACTTTGAGGGAGGATATTGACATGTAAAATAGTGGGCCCCCTCAGCGCCTTTTCTTTTCCTATGCATACAGAGATGACAGACTTTTATCCTTGAACTTTTGTGCTAGCCATTGTTCAATAAAGTCTGTGGGGTTTGCACCTTCCAGATCATCTGTTTTGGCCAGTGCAGAGTCACTCATGGCTTCCCCACTATCTCCACCAGTGCCACCTTGGTAAATAAGTCCCATTCAAGTTTATGCAGTGTTTTCCCCTTCTTCGGCATTCCACAATTACATCCCTCAACTTTACTGCGATGTAAGTGCCTAAAAGTTAAATTATGTTTGAACCCATACAGGATAATTAGCAGCATAACTGTAGGAGCTTCACAACTAGCGACTTACATTAAGCTCTGTCAGGCCACGCCACTCTAGAGAAACACTTGAATTGTGTATTAAAATTAGAGATCAGCAAAGTTTTCAGTAATTTGATTTCCCCAAAAATTTGTTTAGATCTGAATTTATTTTTGACGAAGTGCGGTAAAAACCAGCTATTTCCCATCGGCAGACAGCCTGTATATCTGTGTGCAACACTGTGCATTGCAGAAACATGCATAGCTAGTCCGCTGTGATAGTGAAACAGTTACTGTGCGTTAGTATAACATGCAGTTGACAGGCGTCACTCTTAGAATCACTTCACACTTCACTTATTTGGTCAGTTAAGGGGCCAGAACTGACCAAATAACTGAACTCAGCTTTACAGGTCAATGTTAGCATCTGGTACAAAGAACCGTGCAGTGGCCCAAGATTCTACTACAGAGTGAAAGAGTGCACTCCTTTTTAAACCATCAGCTCGTTGCACATAGATTTCTACAGAACCTGTTCTGTTACACGCTGAAACAAGTAGTGGCCCCATGACAGAGTGGAGAAGTTGTCAGCAGTAAGTTTGTCTTGACTCACTTTTTATTTTTTCCTACTTTTGAGCCATAAGAACAACCCCTAAAAAACATATCCTGTCTTTTGAGCCTCCATCATCACACGGTCAGCATTTGGTCAGTAATCCATCAGTATTGCTAAGGCCAAAAATAAAACCAGGAGTTGGATCCAAAACAGAGATAACACATGATTGGACTACTTGCATGTCTTATGTGTTTTGTACCCACTCCTGCTTTTGGCTTCTAAATTATAAGCATATCCTGATGCAAAATAGGGATGTTGTGATAGAGGCCTTACAGATGCTCCACAGAGAGGATCTTTTTTTTTGTTTTAATTTTTTTTCTCATCTTTCAGATTACAAGACGGGTAAAATAAATGGTGATGTCAACAGGGCCAAACAGAGTCATTATTGGCCCTGTCAGAGTGGGGAGGGTAGCAACTGCATGAGGAGTCAACACAGTAGCCCAGTCACAGAATGGGGAGGGTGACAATTGTATTAGGAGTCAACATTGGGCTAGTCAGAGTGGTGTGTGTGGCAACCGCATGAGGAGTCAACATAGTGGCCCAGTCACAGAGTGAGAAGGGTGGCAACCGCATGAGGGATCAACGCTGTGGCCCAGTCACAGTGTGGGGAGTTGGGGGTCCACAGCAGTGGCAATAACAGCACAAGATGGTGGGTGGCAGCATCAGTGCACATCTTGCATGATGTATGCAGTCCTGGAACAGGAGTTCAAGGGTGCATATCTTTGTTCAAGATGTGAGCAAATTACCCGTTTGGAATCGCTAATCGAGTCTCTAAATGGGCAAGTTGCAACACTGAGAGGCATTGACAATTTTCAAAAGAGTTTGCTTCTCACCGAGCAAGCACTCTTTGGGGTAGATGAGGGGGAGGGTGACAGAGAGGAGGCTGAGGAAAGTGAGGTAGCTAGCTGGGTAACAGTTAGAAAGCGGGGTAAAGGGAAGAGTGCCAGGGAGGCTAGCCCTGATCTGACACACCCCAACAAGTTTGCACGTTTGGCAGACGAGGGGGATGTCAGTCCAGGGATGGCACTGCCGCAGCCAGACACTTCCTCTGCCAATCAGGGGAATGCCAGCACCGGTAAGCAGGAGAGCAGGGCAGGCCAGACAGGTGCTGGTAGTGGGAGACTCAATTATTAGGGGAACAGAGAGGGAAATCTGTCACAAAGACCGTGATCGCCGAACAGTGTGCTGTCTTCCTGGCGCTAGAGTTTGACACATCGCGGATCGGGTTGACAGATTACTGGGAGGGGCTGGAGAAGATCCAGCGGTCATGGTCCATATCGGAACCAATGACAAAGTTAGGGGTAGGTGGAGAGTCCTTAAAAATGATTTCAGGGATTTAGGTCAAAAGCTGAGGGCAAGGACCTCAAAGGTAGTATTTTCCGAAATACTACCTGTACCACGGGCCACACAAGAGAGACACCCCCGTATCCTAAGGGAATTAAGTAATGTCATAGCCAGACCCTTATTTCTAATATTTGCAGATTCTATACTGACAGGGAATGTCCCACAGGATTGGCGCATGGCAAATGTGGTGCCAATATTCAAAAAGGGTAAAAGAACAGAGCCTGGAAACTATAGGCCGATAAGTTTAACATCTCTTGTGGGTAAACTGTTCGAAGGTTTTCTGAGAGATGCTATGTTAGACCATCTTAACGGAAATAAGCAAATAACGCCATATCAGCATTGCTTCGTGAGGGATCGGTCATGTCAAACAAATTTAATCAGTTTCTATGAGGAGGTAAGTTCTAGACTTGACAGCGGCGAATCAATGGATGTCGTGTACCTGGACTTCTCCAAAGCATTTGACACTGTACCACATAAAAGGTTAGTATATAAAATGAGAATGCTCGGACTGGGAGAAAACGTCTGTAAGTGGGTAAGTAACTGGCTCAATGATAGAAAACAGAGGGTGGTTATTAATGGTAAATACTCAGATTGGGTCACTGTCACTAGTGGAGTACCTCAGGGGTCAGTATTGGGCCCTATTCTCCAATATATTTATTAATGATCTTGTAGAAGGCTTGCATAGTAAAATATCAATTTTCGCAGATGACACTAAACTGTAAAGTAATTAACACTGATGAGGACAGTATACTACTACAGAGCGATCTGGATAGATTGGAGGCTTGGGCAGATAAGTGGCAGATGAGGTTTAACACTGACAAATGTAAAGTTATGCACATGGGAAGGAATAATGCAAGTCACCCGTACTTATTAAATGGTAAAAGACTCGGTAACACTGACATGGAAAAAGATCTAGGGATTTTAATAAACAGCAAACTAAGCTGCAAAAAACAGTGTCAGGCAGCTACTGCCAAGGCCAATAAGATAATGGGTTGCATCAAAAGGGGCATAGATGCCCGTGATGAGAACATAGTCCTACCACTTTACAAATCATTAGTCAGACCACACATGGAGTACTGTGTACAGTTCTGGGCTCCAGTGAACAAAGCAGACATAGCAGAGCTGGAGAAGGGTCCAGAGGAGGGCAACTAAAGTAATAACTGGAATGGGGCAACTACAGTACCCTGAAAGATTATCAAAATTAGGGTTATTCACTTTAGAAAAAAGACGACTGAGAGGAGATCTAATTAATATGCATAAATATATCAGGGGTCAGTACAGAGATCTATCCCATCATTTATTCATTCCCAGGACGGTGACTGTGACGAGGGGACATCCTCTGCGTCTGGAGGAAAGAAGGTTTGTACACAAACATAGAAGAGGATTCTTTACGGTAAGAGCAGTGAGACTATGGAACTCTCTGCCTGAGGAGGTGGTTATGGTGAGTACAATAAAGGAATTCAAGAGGGGCCTGGATGTATTTCTGAAGCATAATAATATAGGCTATAGCTACTAGAGAGGGGTCGTTGATCCAGGGAGTTATTCTGATTGCCTGATTGGAGTCGGGAAGGAATTTTTATTCCCCTAAAGTGAGGAAAATTGGCTTCTACCTCACAGGGGTTTTTTGCCTTCCTCTGGATCAACTTGCAGGATGACAGGCCGAACTGGATGGACAAATGTCTTTTTTCGGCCTTATGTACTATGTTACTATGTACTATGTTACTAGAATAGTGGCTGAAGCAATGGGTCTTTTTTCACAAAGTTTAGGTGTGGCACCCAGAATGATCTAGTCTGATGCATCTGGCACTGGTGTGTGGAAATCCTGGCTGATCCATGCCTGGTTCATCTTCACAAATTTCAGTCTATCAACATTTTGGGTGGGTTAACTATGCTCTCCACCACACTAAACACCTGCTCTGATGCCAAACTACTGGCCGGGCAGTAAAGCTTGTCCAGGGCCAGTTGTGACCATGAATCAAGTTTGGCTGCCCAGTAGTCCAGGGGATATTAGATATGGGGTGGCAGGGTGCAGTCCAAGTATGCAACCACCTGCTGACTCAGGTTCTACTCCATATCTTGGCGCACATAAGCAGCTACCAACTGACTACTTAGGATGTCTTGATAGTAGTGGAGTTTATCCTCCCTCTCTGCAGGGTGGGAAAAAAAGGCCCCCATTTTGTAGCTGTAGCGAGTGTCTAACATGGTGGAGAGCCAGTAGTCATCTCTGTCGAATTGTGATATAGCTGTCATGATGCAAGCAACTCAGCATGCATCTGGCCATTTGCGCAAGGGACTCGGAGGGACTCCCTGCCTCCATCTCCACTGCATACTGCCATGGTGTTGGGGTCATCTGCCTGGCCTTCGTCATCGCCCTGCACCTTTTCCTGCACCAGTTCAACCCCCACAGGGATCAGGCCATGAGATGTAGGCGCCAAGTCTCCTGTCCCCTAGCCAGCCAGATTTATCAGCATCTGACATGAAGGAGTGGATTGAAGTTGTTCATCCAGTAGTCCGGGCGACTAACAAACTAGCCTTCCTCAAGGGCCTGAGCAAACGGCAGGTGTCAGGCATGAGCTGCCACTGGCTAACGTGGAAGTTACACAGTGGAGTGCTCCTGTCTGCCTACATCATCAAGAAATTTACTGCCTTCGTCTGCTCATTTAGTCAGTCCAAGACTTGTACGGTGAAGTTTCAATGGTTGGAAACGTCGTATATCAGGTGATGCTCTGTCTTTGCAGCTCAAGGAGGGTGTGTTTTGCTGGGTAAGAGTGGCTGAATTGCATGCACAGTTTCCTGGCCATTTTCGGGATGTCTTTTAGTTGGGTGGAAGGCTTCCGTAACCGCTTTACAACCAAATGAAAGACGTGAGCATGGGCAGCGCCAACAGAATGTTCTTCCTGTTGTCGGTGACCATGGTTACGATTTTCAGTTGGCGAAGAGAGCCAGGATTTGATTTTCCTCTTTAAGGATACAGAGTAGTTTCTCCTCGTTGTGACTCTGTTTGCCCAGGCAAACAAGGTGCAGAACAGTGTGACACCGCCGTGCTCTGCAAAGGTGGTATGCTGAAGGAGCACTCCGTATTGTGCCTGCAGTGGAGGCTGAGGACAAGGTTGTCAAGGCAGAGGACAATGGGTCGGGACTCGCAGATTGAGAACGCAGAGACGGTAGTGCAGTCACCTGGCCAAGTTGCTGGTGTGGTTGGAAAGGAACCACATTTACCCAGTGGGCCGTAAAGGACATATATTGTTCTTAACCGTAGTTAAAGCTCCACACGTCGGCGCTACAATGAACTTTAACAGACACCGTCAGGCTCGAGGACTTTCCCACCTTCTGTTCAACATACGTGTGCAGGGCTGGTACAGCCTTTTTGGAGAATTAATGACTGCTTGGAACTCTGCACCTTTCAGAGAACTGATGGCTTGTGCCCAGCCAAGGTGGAAAGTCAGTCACATGGAAAGGTAGGGACTGTAGTACCAGCAACTTGTTAGATCTGTATTCAGCGCACTCTGTATGGAGGCTGACTGTAGGGTTCCACCCCAGTAGATATAATAAAATCAACAGCAGCCTTGATTATCGATGCTATGGTACATTTATTGAAGATATGTTTTCACATGTACCAGCAACTTGGTCAGGGGCGTTTTCAGCTTCTGCACCATTGCATGAGTGCATGCATACTGATGTCTTTTTGCAATCGCCTCGGTGATCGTTTGATAATGAAATGAGTGACTAGGAAGAGCAGGAGCATCAGGACCAGTAGATGATGGGAAAGAAATAAACCACTGGTCAAAAGACCAAAGAAAGTCCCTATAGGGGTCTACTAATTTGGAAAATAAAAGCCAAATACTTTATTAAGTTCATTTAAAAGGGGGGAATTACTACCCCACAAAACCACACGTTTTAAAAATAACAGGTGGCAGAGCAAATTTATGTACGGAATTGTTTCTCTCTCATTTAATTTGAGAACATATATATGTGCAAGTGGGTGGTTGGTGACAGTATACCACAGTTTGATATACCCTATTGCTTTGTGTCCTGGAACCTGGGCCCAGGTTCTGGACACTACTGCGCTAGTTGTCTCTACACTGGCACCTAATAACCGCCACACTAGTTCGTCACACACAGAACTATAGCCCTGCTAGGGTTTACACATTTGCTGCCGACTGAACTAAAACAAGCGCCTAACACTGATCCCCACCCGACATGTTTCGCCGCGATGCGGCTTCGTCAGGGGTTAGGGGTATTAGCGTCGGCGCGCTGAACAAACAAGGGTTTTATGCCTAAGGTAACGCCCCAGTTTGTCTATTACAGAGAGCCCATTGGTCATATCCGCAGAGGGGGGCGTATCTCTGAAGTCGCATGTCACATGTATCGGCGCCTGGTGATGAGATCACCAAAGGCTGCATGCGTCCGGCCATAGCACTGTTTCCACAGCTAGTGTGCTATTGGTTGCGGCCGTCGCTCGTGTCTTACGTGCACTGACGCCCAGCGATGACCTCATCACCAGGCGTACACTCATCCCGAACCAAACATTGACGTCGTCTGATGACAGCGTAACCATCGTCATCACCTCCTCGCCTACCCATGAGGGAAGTGGGAGTGGTAATCTTCAAAGGATAACAGTGTACAATCATGCACTTAGACACATGTTGGATGAATGACTAGATACATGACATTAGACTAACTAGAGGGGAAAAAAAAAAAAAAAAGAAGCAAGGCGAGAAGATGCACATTATGTTAACCCTTTCATTAGGTTCACACCAGCGATCCATACGTTATATATAAATCGCTGGTCAGATTTAAATACCTACATCTGTCATATAGTATCGCCTTGCTCTATTGTACCACAGCATATATAGCCTTGTCGGCTCTAAGGAGAGGTTTTATGGGAATAAACCTTTACCCTTTGTAGAGTTTTATAAATATTATTTTTCATTTTATCCTCTCATAAATGGCAAAAATTTCTTTTTTTGCTAAATGTTACAGTATTTATTATTTACAAAAAGGCAGAGAAGGAGAAACCTTCATTAAGGCCGGATGGAGTTTGACTTGACAGTCTATATATCCATTTGGCCTCTTCTCTTAACAGTCTGATGTCCAAATTTCCAGATCTGGGGCCCAGTTTAACTTGGGAGAGTCCCCAGAATTTCAGTACATCTATACGGCCATTGTGAATATATGACACATGTCTATATAGTGAAGTATCTTTTTTTGTATTAATTGCACTAATGTGTCCCGAGATCCGTCTCCTCAGTTCCTGGACCGTCTTACCAACATACAACTTTGGGCATGTGCAGGAAGCTATATACACTAAACCACTGCTCTTACAATTAAACCAGTCACGAATTTCATATTCCCTACCATCAACTGGATTCACGAATCTTTTAATCTTTGGTAGATAGGTACAGAAGGAGCAACCCCCACAGGGATATGAACCGGTCACTTTAGATCTTAACCAGTTTCTGTTTTCCTGTCCTATTCTGGGAAGGAAACTGTGTACCAGTTGGTCCCTTAAACTTGGACCACGTCTAAAGGTAACACTAGGATGCGGTGGGAGCACCTGACGTAGATCTGGATCATTAAGGAGAATTTTCCAATATTTCCTTAGAATATTTGTCATCAGTCGATGATGCCCATCAAAAGTACCTATACACCGGATGGTCTTGCTGTCCTGGGAGGTCACAGGGGGGGCAGTCCTGCATGAAATAAGGGAATCTCTCGTAAGGGCTTTTGCTCGATTAAAAGCCCTTTTAAGAACCTTCCGAGGGTATCCCCTATCGCGGAATCTATTGTATAGATCATCCGCTTGGATCTTAAACAACTCATCTGTTGAACAGTTTCTTCTGGCGCGTAGATATTGTCCAAATGGTATTCCATTTTTTAGTGCAGTTGGATGCCAGCTTGAGAAATGCAAGAAACTATTTGTTGAGGTAGGTTTGCGATAGATATCGGTCTGAATCTGTCCAGACTCGTCTTTTTGTATCGTCAGGTCTAAAAAGTTTATTTGAGTCGGATTAATTTCAAATGTAAAATGCATACCGATATCATTCGCATTAAGCAACTCAACAAAGTCAAGGAACTGTCCCCTCTCCCCCTCCCAGAACAGCAAGACATCATCAATGAAGCGGCCCCAATAGCTAATATACTTAGTGTAGGGTTCCATATTTTCAGAAAAGACAATATTGTGCTCCCACCACCCCAAGAAAAGGTTCGCGAAGGTTGGGGCACAAGGCGTGCCCATCGCGGTCCCGTGAATTTGGTGAAAAAAAGTTCCATTACATAAGAAATAATTATGTGTGAGGACAAACATTAATAATCGTATTACAAAATCATTATGTTTGTGAAATGACGTACTTTTCGTGTACAGAAAAGATTTAACCGCCTCAATACCTAGGTTGTGCTCAATATTAGTGTATAAGGCCTCGACATCGAGGCTTGCTAAGAACGTGGATTTAGATAATGTGATATTAGCTATTTTGGATAATACATCATTTGTGTCCTTAATGTAGGACGGTAATTCAGTCACAAAGGGCCTCAAAATGGTGTCAACATACTCACTAGCAGGTTGGGTTAATGCATCATTCCCCGAGACAATGGGTCTCCCTGGAATTGGAGTCCCTATTTTTATGCACTTTAGGAAGTGCATAAAAAGTGGCGATGGTTGGATGTTTATTATATAGGAAAATGAATTCCTCCTTGGAAATTAATTGGTTATCTCGTGCCTCTTTAAGGATAACATGCAGTTCAGTGAGGTAGGTATTTGTTGGATTGGCGTCTAAAATTTCATAGATTTTTTTGTCACTTAGTAATTTTTCAACCATCAGATCATATTCATTCCTATCTTGCACCACTATATTTCCCCCCTTGTCGCTTGACTTGATTACAATTTTGTCATCTTTTTTTAAAGATTCCAAAGCAAAAACCTCCTCACTGTTCAAATTACTTTCTCCACCAAATTTGTGCAGTTTAATAGTCCTGATTTCATCAGTGACTAGATCCACAAATGTTTCGATATTTTTATATTGGGAAAAAGGTGGTGTCCACCTGGAGCGAGGCTTCAAATTTGTCAAGGGGGGTTCTACAGTGGTGCACAAACCCTCACTTTCTGCATGCAGGCTCTCTAACGTCAGTAAAGCCTTCTGTTCCTGTTGAATTAATTTATGTGAATCCTGTGTCAGGCTTAGATGTTGTTTATGAAGTGCAAGTTTGCGTGCGAAAAGGTTAATGTCCTTTACCCAGGTGAATTTATCACATTGAGGTACTGGTGTGAAGGTCAAACCTCTACTCAGGACCTCAATTTGTAATTGAGATAAGATCTTACAGGATAGATTAATAACCTGTGTGGTTTTAGGTCTAGCACCAGGTATCATGTTTATGGATATATCTGGAGGACATGGGGGGTTGACACCATGTTGCATATCAGTCATAGTTAAATCACTGAGTGTGACCCTCCTTTCTATCATTTCATCGAAAAACCCCATTTCTCCCTGTCTTTTGCTTGTGCCCCTGCCTGACCTAAAAAAAGGGGGGCAATGGGAGCAGTAATAGATGAACTCGTGGGGAATTGGTTTCCAGCTAATAATGTGGGAGGTCCACTCATTCTGGATTCCACACTCAGTGATTGCTCCATACCCGTCATCATGGTTGTCATCCCACCTGTCACTGGATTTACAAAAGGGGTCTTCTTCACCCCAGTTAAAGACATATGACCATCCACTAAAGCTGATGAAAATAAGGATGGCCCAGAATCGCCAGGGGGGCGACCACTTGGCATTGGTGTTTGACATTCACTCTGAGATGTTGCTTTTTTTGAATTCCGGTTTCTATTGTATCTGATTTTTCTTTTTGTACCCGTATTGGGACCCGTCTGACTTGCTGTTTCTGCTCCTGATGTTTCTGACTCTGAATAATCAGTATATCTGGTTTTTCTAGCTGGAGGATTCCTTTGTTTTTTCCAGGAATACACACGATCTGACTCAAAGTCTATTTTATCTCGTATATATTTACGGTGTTTTCTCTCTTTAATCTCAGATTTGAAGTTTTCTAAATTATTTTGTAATTTTATTTCTTGATTTTTAAAGTCAGTTTGTTGACTAAAACTGAGTATTTCTTTAACTTCCTGAGTAAGTTGATCAGATACACGCTCCAGATATCGTTTTTCGTATTCAACCATATATTGCATCAATCTAAGGGAGTTTTCAGTCATAACCCGGTCCCACCCCCTGACAAATTCTGGGTCATCAGTGTGATTATTTGGTCTGAGGGGGTTCCTGAGACCCCTATATACTAGTCCCTGAGTTATATAAGTTTCCAGACTCACTATCTCCCACCATGAACGAAAGTACTGTTTATAGGTTACACTAAGGTTCCTAAAGCCACTATTGATATCAATGGTGTTCAGCGGGATGGATTGCTTGGAAAATACTTGACCTGCCTCAATCAAAAGCGCCTCCTTATCAAGCCCTTGCATAAGGAATCCTGCCATTTATAGGATAAATAGTGGATACAATTTCCTTTAAATAGGCCACAAAGCAAGGGTAGTTTACACCCAATCAATAGGATACACAAAAATGGGCCCTAGTGAGACCCTCGGGATTATGTCCTGAAATAAACCACTGGTCAAAAGACCAAAGAAAGTCCCTATAGGGGTCTACTAATTTGGAAAATAAAAGCCAAATACTTTATTAAGTTCATTTAAAAGGGGGGAATTACTACCCCACAAAACCACACGTTTTAAAAATAACAGGTGGCAGAGCAAATTTATGTACGGAATTGTTTCTAATTAAAAAAAGATGACAAAATTGTAATCAAGTCAAGCGACAAGGGGGGAAATATAGTGGTGCAAGATAGGAATGAATATGATCTGATGGTTGAAAAATTACTAAGTGACAAAAAAATCTATGAAATTTTAGACGCCAATCCAACAAATACCTACCTCACTGAACTGCATGTTATCCTTAAAGAGGCACGAGATAACCAATTAATTTCCAAGGAGGAATTCATTTTCCTATATAATAAACATCCAACCATCGCCACTTTTTATGCACTTCCTAAAGTGCATAAAAATAGGGTCCCAATTCCAGGGAGACCCATCGTCTCGGGGAATGATGCATTAACCCAACCTGCTAGTGAGTATGTTGACACCATTTTGAGGCC
This sequence comes from Bufo gargarizans, assembly GCF_014858855.1. Classification (NCBI taxonomy): domain Eukaryota; kingdom Metazoa; phylum Chordata; class Amphibia; order Anura; family Bufonidae; genus Bufo; species Bufo gargarizans. The sequence continues at coordinate 213,831,428 of NC_058085.1, read as the reverse complement.
CTTTGTGACTGAATTACCGTCCTACATTAAGGACACAAATGATGTATTATCCAAAATAGCTAATATCACATTATCTAAATCCACGTTCTTAGCAAGCCTCGATGTCGAGGCCTTATACACTAATATTGAGCACAACCTAGGTATTGAGGCGGTTAAATCTTTTCTGTACACGAAAAGTACGTCATTTCACAAACATAATGATTTTGTAATACTATTATTAATGTTTGTCCTCACACATAATTATTTCTTATGTAATGGAACTTTTTTTCACCAAATTCACGGGACCGCGATGGGCACGCCTTGTGCCCCAACCTTCGCGAACCTTTTCTTGGGGTGGTGGGAGCACAATATTGTCTTTTCTGAAAATATGGAACCCTACACTAAGTATATTAGCTATTGGGGCCGCTTCATTGATGATGTCTTGCTGTTCTGGGAGGGGGAGAGGGGACAGTTCCTTGACTTTGTTGAGTTGCTTAATGCGAATGATATCGGTATGCATTTTACATTTGAAATTAATCCGACTCAAATAAACTTTTTAGACCTGACGATACAAAAAGACGAGTCTGGACAGATTCAGACCGATATCTATCGCAAACCTACCTCAACAAATAGTTTCTTGCATTTCTCAAGCTGGCATCCAACTGCACTAAAAAATGGAATACCATTTGGACAATATCTACGCGCCAGAAGAAACTGTTCAACAGATGAGTTGTTTAAGATCCAAGCGGATGATCTATACAATAGATTCCGCGATAGGGGATACCCTCGAAGGTTCTTAAAAGGGCTTTTAATCGAGCAAAAGCCCTTACGAGAGATTCCCTTATTTCATGCAGGACTGCCCCCCCTGTGACCTCCCAGGACAGCAAGACCATCCGGTGTATAGGTACTTTTGATGGGCATCATCGACTGATGACAAATATTCTAAGGAAATATTGGAAAATTCTCCTTAATGATCCAGATCTACGTCAGGTGCTCCCACCGCATCCTAGTGTTACCTTTAGACGTGGTCCAAGTTTAAGGGACCAACTGGTACACAGTTTCCTTCCCAGAATAGGACAGGAAAACAGAAACTGGTTAAGATCTAAAGTGACCGGTTCATATCCATGTGGGGGTTGCTCCTTCTGTACCTATCTACCAAAGATTAAAAGATTCGTGAATCCAGTTGATGGTAGGGAATATGAAATTCGTGACTGGTTTAATTGTAAGAGCAGTGGTTTAGTGTATATAGCTTCCTGCACATGTCCCAAAGTTGTATGTTGGTAAGACGGTCCAGGAACTGAGGAGACGGATCTCGGGACACATTAGTGCAATTAATACAAAAAAAGATACTTCACTATATAGACATGTGTCATATATTCACAATGGCCGTATAGATGTACTGAAATTCTGGGGACTCTCCCAAGTTAAACTGGGCCCCAGATCTGGAAATTTGGACATCAGACTGTTAAGAGAAGAGGCCAAATGGATATATAGACTGTCAAGTCAAACTCCATCCGGCCTTAATGAAGGTTTCTCCTTCTCTGCCTTTTTGTAAATAATAAATACTGTAACATTTAGCAAAAAAAGAAATTTTTGCCATTTATGAGAGGATAAAATGAAAAATAATATTTATAAAACTCTACAAAGGGTAAAGGTTTATTCCCATAAAACCTCTCCTTAGAGCCGACAAGGCTATATATGCTGTGGTACAATAGAGCAAGGCGATACTATATGACAGATGTAGGTATTTAAATCTGACCAGCGATTTATATATAACGTATGGATCGCTGGTGTGAACCTAATGAAAGGGTTAACATAATGTGCATCTTCTCGCCTTGCTTCTTTTTTTTTTTTTTTTTTTTCCCTCTAGTTAGTCTAATGTCATGTATCTAGTCATTCATCCAACATGTGTCTAAGTGCATGATTGTACACTGTTATCCTTTGAAGATTACCACTCCCACTTCCCTCATGGGTAGGCGAGGAGGTGATGACGATGGTTACGCTGTCATCAGACGACGTCAATGTTTGGTTCGGGATGAGTGTACGCCTGGTGATGAGGTCATCGCTGGGCGTCAGTGCACGTAAGACACGAGCGACGGCCGCAACCAATAGCACACTAGCTGTGGAAACAGTGCTATGGCCGGACGCATGCAGCCTTTGGTGATCTCATCACCAGGCGCCGATACATGTGACATGCGACTTCAGAGATACGCCCCCCTCTGCGGATATGACCAATGGGCTCTCTGTAATAGACAAACTGGGGCGTTACCTTAGGCATAAAACCCTTGTTTGTTCAGCGCGCCGACGCTAATACCCCTAACCCCTGACGAAGCCGCATCGCGGCGAAACATGTCGGGTGGGGATCAGTGTTAGGCGCTTGTTTTAGTTCAGTCGGCAGCAAATGTGTAAACCCTAGCAGGGCTATAGTTCTGTGTGTGACGAACTAGTGTGGCGGTTATTAGGTGCCAGTGTAGAGACAACTAGCGCAGTAGTGTCCAGAACCTGGGCCCAGGTTCCAGGACACAAAGCAATAGGGTATATCAAACTGTGGTATACTGTCACCAACCACCCACTTGCACATATATATGTTCTCAAATTAAATGAGAGAGAAACAATTCCGTACATAAATTTGCTCTGCCACCTGTTATTTTTAAAACGTGTGGTTTTGTGGGGTAGTAATTCCCCCCTTTTAAATGAACTTAATAAAGTATTTGGCTTTTATTTTCCAAATTAGTAGACCCCTATAGGGACTTTCTTTGGTCTTTTGACCAGTGGTTTATTTCAGGACATAATCCCGAGGGTCTCACTAGGGCCCATTTTTGTGTATCCATGATGGGAAAGAAACACAGCTCCTTTCTGTTGAGGTGGTGGAGCCTTGACAGCTGGAGAAGGGGTGTGGGCCACTGGGTGATGTAGTGATTGTTGCATCAGGCTGAACCACTAATTAGCGGTTTTCAAAGGACTTTTTATGGTAATACTGCATGTGTTGATGCAGGGCCGCTGTGCCAACATTGGTACCTAAGCTGCGCTTCACCTTCTGCCCAAGATTCCACAAATGGCCATGCTGCCATCCTCTGGTGGATGGATGAAAAATTCCCACACCAGCGAGTATGGCATTTTTTTCCCCCACTACTCCTTGCTGACTGCCTGCTGCCTCCGTGGACCCATGCACTGCTAGTTCTTTCCGTACAGGTAGGCTCCTGTGTAGCAGACAGTCTACCGCGGACATGTTTGGCTCCAGACCTCTCCCTGCTGACTCACTGCCACCCTAGCACCCTGCTGGCTCAACCGCTCCCTCACATGCAAGCTGCAACCCTCATGATGATGATGATGAAGCTACCTCTTCTCCTGGCTCCTACGGGCGATCGGCTACATCATAATCATCATCCACTACGGTCTGTCCTTCACTTATGTCCCCCTCACCAGTCTCAGGGCCATGTGCTTGCCCGTTTGCTACACCATCTCCCACGTGACTCATCGTTGTTACTTTTCCACCTACCAGGAAAAGCTGCGGATCTCTCCTCCACAAATTGGCTGGGCAGTACCTGCTGACTGTCCTCAATAAGCGCGTCCTCACTAAGAAGCGGAGCCGAGTCGACGGCATACAATACTTTAAGAGCAGAAGAAACAGAAAATGAAAGAGACCTGTCCAGGACAGAGCTTGTTCCTGGACCATGCCAACTAAGTGTGGTGTTAGAGGAACCCACCGACTCCTGGTTGGGGGTGTCGATTTGCAATGTTGTAGAAAACTGCAGTACTCTAATGATATAGAAATTCTTCACATTTTATTCACACCGAATATTGCGACGTTTCAACCGTATAGGTCTTTATCAAGTTCATATAAACATTCAAATAGTGAACATATATAACCACAAAACACGTACAATTGGCTAATATTAGCTCCACCTTAATTGAATATAAACACCTCCCCTTTTTAAAAAAAAAAAAAGGGGGGGAGGAGGGGAGTGCGGTCTTGTTTTTTTTTTTTGTTTTTTTTTTTAATTCTATTTCTTGAAGCCTGGCACCTTTTCTTTCAGACATACTGTTTTGTAAGTGTAAAATAGCAGTATTCTCAAGGTGCAATTTCACCCCCAAAACAAGGATGAATACATGTACTTATATATGAGAACGTGAGCACCCTAATATCTGTAATATCTGGCCACAATTTCACCTCAATAACACAATTGGGGATTGAATTATGTGTAAAAGAACGTAAAGACCCTAAAATCTGTAGTATCAGGCCGCAGTTTCACCTCCGAAAAAAGGATAAATGGATGTACTTATATATAACAGAACGTGAGAACACCCAAATTTGTAGTATCAGACCACAATTTCACCCTAATTGCATAGTTAAGGATTAACAGATTTGCTTATGGAAAAAAGAACGTTAACATCCTAAAATTTGTAGTATCAGACCGCAATTTCACTACAATTACACAAGGAGGATTGAATTTTGCATAAAAGAACCTGAACACCCTAAAATCAGTGTTATAAGCTGCAATGTCACTCCAGTTACACAGTCGAGGATTAACGGATTGAATTGTATATAAAAAAAATGTGAACCACCCAAAATTTGTAGTATCAGGACCCAGTTTCATCCCAATAACAGATTCATGGAATGACTTATGCATAAAAGAATGCAAACAACTTAAAATTTGTAGTATTAGAACACTTTTTAACCCCAATTAGTGCAGCAAGGTGTTATAGAATAGCATCTATTAGCCAAGCTTTACACTGTTGAATTGGCCCCTGCTCTTTCCAAATAGTGTAGAGAATGCCTCCCTTTTATATCCCTACACTATCTGTAAACTGTCAATGAATTGCTCAATAGTAATATTTTGTCTATAAATTGTTTCCTAGTCACTGTCCCTAGTGCCTGTAACGTCTCTGCCTGCACTAAGTCCACTGTAAAATGGCAGAGACCGGGCAGGAGGAAACTTTTTATAGAGCTGTGACATCATAGGGGCTGGCTATCTACTGATTGGCTGGCTGCATGGCATTATGGGTGATCCTTTATTCCCAGGCTTATTACTTCCTCTTTCTAACATTTGCAGCAGCCATTTAAAAAAAAAATCTGATTCCTTGCCAGTGCGAAGCACGAGGAAATCCAACTTTGTGATGAATCACATTTTTACTGAAATTTGGATCGAATTCCACTTCAACTTCTATCTGCTCGTCTCTTATTAAAATACTTTTTTCATCTTATTGTTAAAGTATTTGTACATAGCAATTTTATTCTATACGATCCTAGTGCCAGGAAAACTGATAAATGGAATGTGTTTTCTGTGTTATCATTTAAAGCCGCTAACATTACCTTAAAGTAGCCAGCAATAGTTTTCCGCTGTTTAGCAAAGCTGGCCAAAGTAAGACGCATCTCTATACCCACACCTGCGAGTTGCTTCACGCTGCTGTTAGGTTTCAGCAGTTCAATGAGCAAGCTCTTGGTGCGAGCACGTGTCAAGACGTTCACTAGAATAGAGGTGCGGAAATGGAGGCGTCAGGTGTGAATCTTCAACCAGCTCAGCTGTCAATCAGAGGTGAAGGGGCAGAGAAAAGGGGCGTGGTTATCCAGACTTGAAGCGAAGGAGTCGCTGCCTTCTTGACTTCAAACTCTGCTGTTACATAGCACATGTAGGGGATTAAAGTTTGGTTTTCAAGATTTTAGCGCATTTGATTGGAGGAAGAAAAGGATCTTTAGAAACATACTGCTGGCTACTTTAAGGTAATGCTGGCGGCTTGGGAGCGTTTTTTAGGTGACAGGTTCCCTTTAAGTAATGCCGAGCAAAGGTAGGATTATATTGACCTGTGGTTTATTTATAACTTTGCTCTGTGGCTTAGGTGTTGTACAGTGAGTCACTGTAGACGTAGCCTGGATAAAGAGTCTCAGGGTGAGTACTTTAATGGTACAAATGTCAGGGCTAAGTGTTTTTATAGGAATAAAGTTTGCAGAACTGGAATTGATACTCCATGGGACTTAAATCTGTTCCTTTCGGTGTTGATGGAATCTTCCTTTGAACCCCTTACAAATATCTCAGATAGGCTATTATCCTTTAGAGCTGCCTTCCTCCTGGCAATTACTAAGGCCAGAAGAGTAGGCGAGATTTAGGATTTTCTCTATATCTTCCCCCTATCTGGCGGTTTTTGAAGATAGAATTCTCATGAGACATTCTCCTAGTTTTCTTCCTAAAGTACAATGGTCTCAAAATTCCACTCTCAACAAGAAATTTCTCTTCCTTCCTTTTTGTCCTTCAGAAAAGGAAAACAGATTCCAGAACTTGGATGTCACAAGATGTGTCTTATAGTATTTACAGGCAACAAGAGACTTTAGAAAGTCGGGTCAATTATTGGTTCAATTCCTGGGCCAAAATAAAGTAAGAGCTGCAAGCAAGTCTACCATCGCTCGCTGGATCAAGCAGTGCATTATTCCGGTTTTAAGGAAAAAACATTACTCCCCCGATAAAATTGAAGGCTCATTCCACTAGGGCAGTTTTCACATCCTGGGCAGAATGGTCCTCTGCTTCCCTAGAAGAAATTTGTTGGGCAGCCTCTTGGTCATTAAAGGGGTTATCCCACTTAGTGTTTTTAAACTTACCTGCTGCCACCGCGCGTTCACTTCCTGGTTTCTGGCTAGGGGCGGGCTTCATCTTGATTGAAGTCTTCTCCCGGGCGTGCCGCGCGCTGGACTGAACGCGCACACCGCCGTGCATGCGCAATGGTGACTTGTACTCAGCTCTGTACTATTCTGGCCGGGAAGAAGTCACCGTCGCGCATGTGCGGCAGCGTGCGCGTTCAGGGCAGCGAGCGGACCGGCCGGGAGAAAAGGAGTCTTCTGGGCAAGCGCGACCATCGGGATTTTGGAGAAGAGCGGTGGTCGTAACCAGGGGAGACAGAGTCACAACAAGAAGGTAAGTGGGGGTGAATTTTATCCTTATCGGTGGAAATTTGTTGATAAAGTATATTTACAAAAATGATCACTGTCAAATCATTAACAGATTTAACAGTGATCATTATGATGGGATAACCCCGTTTAACTTTCTTCAAACATTACAAATTAGACGTTTTATCTAACGAAGACTTCAGCCTTTGGTAGAAAGGTTTTGTCTGCTGTTGTCCCACCCTAAAATAGATACTCTTTTTTTATCCTCCAGGTGGTGCTGTTGTGGAGACGAGAGGAAAAGATTAAATTTACTTTTACCGGTAATTGGATTTTCCTTTTATCCTCCAAAAATGGAACAGAGAATTTCAGCCCTCTTTAAAAAAAAAAAAAAAAAATCTGTTATGTTTGAAGAGTATTTTTTTCTGGATGATATATTTGATTGAATTTACTTTATTAAATTGATGCATTTATCCTTGAGTTCTAGGTTATTAACTGGAGCAGGTATAAGGGAGGGGGCTTTTATGCAGGCGCGTTAACCTCCAGGTAGTGCCTTTGTGGAGGCTAAAGGAAAATCCAAATACCCGTAAGAGTAATATTTTTATTTTTTGCACATTCTAAAACTAGATAAAGATCCCCAATCAAATAAATAAGTCAAAAATATTAGTCTTAGTCACTTATTTTTTTGCAAAAAATTATCCAATATCTCATGTCTGAGTGGTATAATTATGTGAACCTTTTCTTTCAGGGTCTGGTTTGACCCCCTTGTGCAGCAATAACAATAACTAAACATTTCCGTTGTTGATTAGCCCTGCACTTTGGCTTGTTAGAATTGTAGCTCCTACTCTGTTTAGTTGGTGGGTTTTATCCTATGAAATCTCATTTCACGTCCTTCCAGAACATTTCTGTTGGATTAAGGTTAGAATTTCGACTTGGCCATTTAAAAATATTAACCTTATTCTTCATTAACCATTCTTTGGTAGAATGACTTGCGTGCTTAGGATAGTTTTGCTGCATCACCCCCTTTCTTTTCAGCTTATGGACAGATGTCCTGACCTTTTCCTTTAGAATTTGCTGTTATAATTCAGAATTCACTGTCCCTTCACTGATGGCAAGCCATCCTGTCCCAGATGGGGTAAAACAGACCTGAACCATGATGCTACCACCACCATGTTTCACACATTTTTGCAATGTATTCCCTCAAATAGACATACAGTTACACTGACACAATATCTGTGGCATGGATCAGACATAGGAGCTGTGCCTGTGCAATTTTCAACAGGAGCCAGAGATAATACACAGCCAGGCTCCTAATCCAGACTGTTTAGCACCTTAAATGCCACTTTCAATAGTGATCGCGGCGAGATAGGACTTCCGGTTCCGGCGCTGATGAGAAGTGAAGAATCTCCCCTTTCCTACCTCACAAAGCCTGGCTCCGCTCAAATCTAACCATCTATAAGGGGGCTCCCCTCGTGGGAATTGGTCCCCTGCAACACCAGGCACCGCGGTTCTTGGACTGGTATATCCTGCAAAGCGGTAGCCAGAAAATATCGAGCGGCAAAGGCGAAACAGCATGCTGAGCAAGATGGCAGAGTCCCTATCTGCCTCACCTGTTACATGCAGAGACCCTAACCCAACCCAGTCCTCACAGCTTGAGGAGTTGACTGGGCCCTCTGGAATTGACTATAAGACTCTGGCTATTGAAGTGGCTACACACTTGGCTCCTGATATCAGAGAGACTTTATCTAAAACATTGTTGGTGTCTTTGCAACAACTCCATAATGCAGTGGCGCAGTACAATGTGCAATTCGAGGAACTGGAGCAATGGGTGGCCACAGTAGAGGACGATGCAACCAAAGCCGAGACCTCCACAAGCAGGATACAGGATATCGGCGACAAGGAATGATGACAAACCTGAATGGGAGACGGTGCCCAGAGACAGCCACTCGCCCAGAAACTGCAGGGCCTCCACTGCAACTCTATGACCTTGCCTTTATTGGCCAGGTTCTTGATGCCCCTGCCAGAGTATTATGCCAGAATATACTAAATCATATGTAGAGGGGCAATTGCCCTGTGATTGGGGGAGTAAGTCGTCAGTTATGTCGGGAGTTGGAGGGGCATTAATGCCCCCGGTTTACCATGTACTTACCCGTCAACTTTCTGATGTCTGAGATAACTGGGCAAAACGGGGTTAAAGGGTTTAGATTTGTTAACGGTTAAGGTGTTCTTTATTGCGGCACTGAACCAATGCCCAATGGCACAATAGGTCTTATAGTCATTAAGTGCCGAGGGAAAGATTGCAACCCAGAAAAAAGGAAGACAGTGAGTGAATGTAGTATGGCAAGGGAAGGCATATTAGACTAATGGGGGTTTGTTTATAAGGGGGGGGGGACCTTTGGGTTTGGGGTTTTAGTATAGAGAGTTTGCAGACTCTCTGGGTTCATGGTACATGTCCGGGTCCTCCTTATATAGGCTATTCTTGCTGTATGAAAGTAATCTCATGGATGGTGCTCTGGCATCTAGAGAAATATAAACCTGACATAGTCCTAATATAAGAAACACATTTGTAGTCTACATATTTTGATGGGCTCTGCATCAGATAAACAGAGGGCGGGTGTTTTTACCTTGATCAACAAACAGCTGAATTGCCAAGTCCTGGGGTCTTCTGCAGATAGTCATGGACTGTGGGCACGGTTGTCCATATTGGTGCAGGGGACCTAATATAGTATATATAACCTATATGGCCCGAATTCGAGCAATGTCCAATTCTTTCAAGACTAGCAGATAACTGTAGTGAGGGGAGACTTCAACTCGGTGGTACAGGTGAACAAGGTTAGAAGACAGACTATACATTCATCAGGTGATGGGGGAGCTCAAGATAAGGTTCTGGGACCGCTGATGACTAGTGTAGGCCTGGTGGGGACCTATGGTGCCTGCTATACCCAGATGACAGAAGCTTCACCTTTTATTCCCACTCACATGGGTCGTGGTCCAGAATTGATTATTTTTGTTCACCATTCCTTGCAGGGCAAAATAGACCACACTGAGATGAGTGAGTTGGTCAATTCAGATCACGCCCCAGTAAAGCTACAGCTGAAGGATACCTACCCCAGTGGTTCAGATTACTTGTAGTATTTCCCTGCCCAGTTAATTTCCCTAATGCATATTTTGTGAGTAAGCTGATAGGATGGTGGGAGGAATATTGCGGGGATAACCCTGTTCATGTAGACTTGCTAATCTCTTCTGGAATGCCTCTAAAGCTGTCATGGGAGGCAGAATCATGAACTATGTCTTTGGCATGAAAAAGAAGACACTGCTCCAATTAGATCAGGCGAGTCAAAAAGTCAGGCAGAGTTACTTGGCATTTACAAGTTCCTCCACCGGGGATAACAAAGAGAAATTGGTTGAAGCTCGTCTAGTTTTTGATCAATGTGAAAAGAACATTAAGACACATGTTGCCAAATTTATGAAGACTCGCCTAGAAGAACAAGTCGGGGCGCTTGCTAGCTAATCTAGCAAGGGGACAGAGATTGCCACAGTATATATCAAGCCTGAAAGACTCAGAGGGCAAGATAGTCACCAACCCAGCCACCATTAAGTAGATCTTGGGATCATTTTATGAGACCCCCTATAGGGATAACATGCATGTCAGTTTAATTGACACTCTTCTGGACCAAATAACTCTCCCCATAAACAACTTCAGTTCCAGAATGCAGATATCAACACAGAAGAACTTCAGTCTGTGATTAAACAGCTGGGGAATTCAAAGGCCCTGGGTCCTGATGGCCTTAATGGGGAATACTACAAAGCTATGATGACCCAGGTTACCCCCTCCTTGGTGACACTGTTTAATGATATCCTGAAAGGAAATGCACATCCAGATAGGGATAACATCTCGTATGTTAAACTACTTCCCAAACCAGGGAAGGACCCTTTCCTGCCAGGATCATATAGACACATATCTCTCATCAATGTCGATACCAAATTATTATCTAAAATATTATCAGACCGATTAACTGTATTCCTGCCCTCCCTGATGGCCCCAGAGCTAGAACAGTCCCTGTTGGTCCTGGACTATGAGCACCACCTCCGGAAGTGAGGAGAAACACCTGCTCTGCTCACATTAGATGCAGAGAAAGCCTTTGACAATGTCACTGCGGGTGGTTGGACTGGGTTTTGAGGGCACATTCAGGGTCTAGATCTCCAAATTATATTTCAACCCTCTAGCACGAGTGTACACCCAGGGTTTCCTTTCACACCCCTTTCAAAGACATAAGGGAACACGGCAGGGATGCCCACTGTCATCTCTGCTATTTAATTTGGCTTTAGAACCCCTAGCCAGGTACTTATGTCAATCCAATCTGTTTGAGGGTATAACAGTGGGAGACCGACACTGTTGGCTGATGATGTAGTAGCTTAATTTTAGCTAGACCAAAGGTACAAATAGATCATATTTTTGATGCTTTAAAAAGGTTTGGAGATTACTCAGTTTACCGGGTGAATATGTCTAAATGTGAACTGCTGTCCCTGACCCCACATATCTGTCACACAGGTTAAATCTCACATTACCTATTTGGGAATTTAAAAAGGCGAATACCCCAATCTATATACCAGTTGAATTTTTCCTCCTTCATCCCCCTAAAATACTATGAGACTTAGAAAGGTGGCAAGACTTGCCACTTTCGTTGGTGGAAAGGTGCCACCTAATTAGAATGATGTGCATGTCAAAACTGTTGTATCCCCTCCCGACAATCCCACTACTCTTATGTCATGCTGATATTCAACTGTTGGAACATAGGTTTCTCAGATTTATATGGAAAGGGAACAGACCGAAAAGTTATAACTGAAAAAGGAACAAGGAGGACTTCATTTCCCCGACATGAGGTTATAGCCTAACATGTATTAGCCGCCATATATTAGATTGAATTATTGATACACCTTACTGCTCTAACTTACAACTGGAAAAACAACTAGCCAGACCCTGAAATTTGGTGGCACTGTTGCATACAAAGGTCTCTGGGTTATCAACCCTAATAAAGAGATCCCTGGTTTTCAGAGACCCCATAATTACATGGAAAGTACTGAGAAAGCATTTCCACCTGTCTTACCATTTTTCTAAATACCTCCCCCTTATCAAAAACTCATCATTTAATCCCAGGCCGGATAGTATGATCTTTTGGCAGTGCGTGAATAGGGGAGTTAAACAAATGGGAGACTTGTTCCATGAGATGGAATGACGTTGGAAAACACTGTCTGAGTTGGCAGGGAGATGGGGACTGAAGTTATTTTCCCTACCTATAAGTGAGAAATTATAGTAGGGGTTTAGTCAGAGACATGTCTCAGGAGTGGTCATCGAATGACTTTGATTCCTTTCTTAGATGCTCAGGTAGACCATCAATAACCTTGTATCAGTCACTGAGAGACCATTTTGGGGCTAAAGACCCCAAAGGTTTATTTAAAAAAATGGGGGCCAATTTTGGGAATCAAGGAGGTTTTGTAGAGGGCTTGGCGGCCCTATATAAAGCTTTAGCGAATGAGAATTGGAGGGAAACCCACATTAAAATACTACAGCATGCGATATATGCATTTGACCTTCCTAGCTACCTTGCAAAACCAGAAAGGCTAGTGGCGTGTCCCAGATGCTCAAAACCATGCTCTGATTTATACCATGGTCTGTGGGATAGCTTAAATCTGAAAGGTTTCTGGGCACAGGTGGGAAATGTTCTAAATAAAACAAGCAGCTTCCAGGGAGTCCTGACACCATCTCTTGCAATTTTACATGTGAAAGAGGAGCTAGATATACAGGGAGGCGGATGTAGGAGGAATAGGGATCTTCCTCCTTTGGGTCATCGTCTATTGGTGATCGCTAAATGATGTCTACTGGCGCAGTGGTTAAAACCAGATATACCTGCCATTGATGCTGTAATAGGACATCTCAAGAATACTTTCCACTTAGAGTGGCTCAAGTCTCTTAAACAAGTTGAGACACAAGGGAAGAAATTATTTCACACGTGAAAACAATTTATCTTCCAATAAGTCCCATATTTGGAATACCCACAGGTGATGGGACCCTTCAAACTCATCTTTGTACTTTTCTTAGAATTTGAAAGGCACTTTGGGTCAATTAAAGTTTTCTTAGATAACTAGACTATGGTCAATGATATAAAGCAACTATATATTGATGGTTACAATAAACTTATTTGGCGGGAGCTATGGGGCGATGGCCGGGCGCAGGGAGAGGCTGCAAAAGGGGTAATCTGACGGAGAAGGGTTTTTGAGTTGGGTAGGCGAGCTATGAGAGTTAATTTCAGAAGAAGGGCTAGGAGAATAGAAAGGGACTATCTTTAGGTTTTCATGGGTTTTCTGGAGACACATGCTCTTCACATAGGGGGACTTGGTATCGAGAGAGTCCATGTAAGGACTTGTTTTTTTAAATTGTTATCTTCATATAATGTGTACAACCATTCCTGATTATTGGATTAATGTATTCCTGTACACTTGTTTGGAAACAAACTAATAAAATAAATGTTGGAAAAAAAAAAGTGATTGCGGCCTCTAAGTAGGTTACAGAAAGAAGGGGCTTCCTCCTTTTTCCATTGACCCCCTGGGTCATGATTGCAGGAGCTGATGGTTGCTATGGCAACCTGGGCCTAACAATAGCTTCCTGGGTTATCATGTACGGAAGCCTATTATGACCCTGCAAGAGGCAGTCTTACAATGTAACACTGGTAGGGAGAATCATAGAAACCAATACCATACAAAAATATGGTAATATTTTTTCAGTGACCAGCTTGAAAATTCAAGTAAAAAGATTTTTTTGAAAACTCAAAAAAATATCTAAATTTCAAGTGACAATTTATTTTCCTTAATATCCTTAAAAAAAATAAACTTCAAATAATTGGTATTGCTGCATCTGTAACAACCTGATCTATAAAGAAGACTGTCACGAACATACCCTTATGCCGATGGATACTGCCCGGGACAAGTTTGGTTAACTTCCAGTTAACCTTCTACAGGCAAAATTCGGTATACTGCACCACGGGTTTTAATGGTACACAAACCGTCACGCAGAGCAGGGAATGAACCCGCTACCGCTTCTTGACATATTGCAATTGTCCCTGCGAGACGGTTCAACCAACTGAGGGGATTATGATCTGTGATCACAGTGAAGCTGCAGCCGTACAGATAGTGTTGTAGCTTCTGTAGTGACCATACAATTGCTAAACACCTTCTCTATGGTGGAGTAACTCGTCTCTGGGAAGCAGCTTTCTGCTCAGGTACAGGATAGGATGCTCCTCTCCTACCTGGTTTATCTGACTCAGAATTGCGCCCAGGCCAAAACCCGGTTGACTCCTGGGGAACTTCTCTGTAGGCAAATATCAAGTGAGTCAGATACCGCTCCCAGTCCTTCCCTTGCGACCCCACAAACGTCTTTAGCATCTGTTTCAACATGCCATTGAAGCACTCACACAGGCAATCTGTTTGCGGGTGGTAAGGGCTGGCCATGATATGATTCACCTGTATTTTCCTGCAGAGTCCCTGTAGCAGTTCAGACATAAACTGTGGTCCTTGGTCGCTGAGAAGCCCCGCTGGGAACCCCACTCTTGTGAAGACCGCAACTTTGTCCGCCCTAATGGAAGACAATGCCACAGCTTCAAGGTAGCAAGTGGCATAATCCACCACGGTCAAGATGAATCGTTTGCCTGAACTGCTGGGGGTGGCTAATGGACCAATAATGTCCACCGCCACCCTAATGAAAGGTTCGTCAATTACATGCAAGGGATTCAGCGGAGCTCTGCCACCATCTCCAGCTTTGCCAACTCGCTGGCAGGTGTCACAGGACCTACAGTAATTTGCTATGTCTGTTCTGATGCCAGGCCTGAAAAAATTCTGCATCACCCGGCTTTTTGTCTTTGTTATCCCTAGGTGACCAGCTAAGAGGATCTCATGATCCACTTGCAGTAATTGTCCCCTGAACTGCACTGGTACAATGAGCTGCCTTTTGAGTGCCCCACCCTACTGTCACTGCTGGAACTGTTCTCTTTATACAGCTTCCCATTGTCCCAATACACCTTGGGCCAGATTTATCATTAGCTCAAGTCAGAATAACGGAGTGAAAAAGTCGCAAATTTTTGCACAATCGCTTAAACTGCGCAAAAATGTGCGACTTTTTTCTGCTCTGCACTATGCTCGCCAGTTTTCTGAAAGTGGGCGTGTTTTCTTATGTAAATGAATCTCTAGACAGATTTACTATTGGGACTATTTAAAAAGTTGCAAAAAAGTCGCAATTTCACTCCAGTGAGGACCATGCTTATCTTATGAGACTTTTTAATAGAACATGCGACTTTTTCATAAAAACTTTTTCGTAAAGATGTGCGACTTTTGTAAAGCTGCTTACTGACGGATAAACTGCTACCGTCAAACCACATTTATTACAGTCTTAAAGGGCCGATCATAAATCTGACTTGGCTAAAACTGACTTTAGCCATATGTTAAAGTGGAGTGAGCTGTCAATCGTGATAAATCCTTCTGTTTATCTCCCTCTCTGGGAGGGCTGGCAGCTAAATCTCTCAGCTGCCCCAAACCAGGGTCATCCCGCAGGGCCTGCCCAAAGGCGGCACTAAAAGTCCCAGCCAACTGTCCTGTGGCAGACTAGGACACCTGCTGAGGCTCCGAAGTGGCTGAGTCAGAACAGGTGGATAGAGACGCTTCCACTTGCTCATCCCCGATGGACTGCTCCGCTGCGGCCTTTGCAGCACTGCGAGTGACAGGCAAAACCGGTACAGCAATATTATCACATTCCACATTCCCATCACTTGCATCGGATAAATATACATCTGTGTACTGTACATACACCTGCAATCCCTTCCACCTCTCCTGTTTTAGCAGAACTGTCCCCACACACCCCATTTCCCACCTCCCTCTGTCCATCCCCAAGGTGATTGGGCATTATACAAGCGTCCTTATGCAGTACCTCGGTATCTCCAGGGAGTTCTGTTGGGATGGGTGAGTCCTGTGAGCTTCCAGGGGGCACATAGCACGAGACCAATCATCCCAGGTCCGTGCCTAACAAAACGTTTGTAGGGATCACCGCTGAGACCCCAACTTCTCTTACTCCACTTCCAGATCCCCAATCAAGAAAGACACGAGCAAAGGGAACATTGGGACTCATCCCCCCAACTCCAGTGATTGTGAGACTTTTGCCTGGAATAAGATCCTTGTCATCCACTAGTTCGGGCCGGACTAGCGTGACATCTGCGCCGGTGTTGTGGAAGCCCGTGGTGCACAGGTTGCCAACAGTAACAGCCTGTAGGTTGTCTGTGTTGCTCTTAGCACTCCTACTCACCAACAGCATGGATGATGGGTTGCTGGCAGGCTTGTGGTTCAGGTGTCACCTGGGCAAGATCTTAATCGGCTAAGTCTGCGGCCTCAGCTGCTGTTGTGGGGTTGCGCTCCCCCACATACTTCTTGACGTCAGGGTATTTGTGGCACAGTTCATAGAAGTGCTCTAAGACCATCAACTCTCTCAGGGCCGCACGGGTGACAACAGTCGCTTCGTCAGCCCACTGATCGAAAGACCTGTATAGGTTGCTCGTCGTATCAGCAAAGGAGTCGGCAGGCCCCTTTTCCATGGACCTAAACTTCCTTCTGTAGACCTCTGGCCTCAACTGATATTTTTTTAATAATAGCGTCCTTAAGGGCCTGATAATCATTTGTCCTTTTCAGGTGGCAATGCCGCATGGGCCTGCTGGGCTTTGCCTTTCAGCCCGGGTGTCTGGTACCTGGCCCACTGCGACTCGGACAGTTTATGGCAGGCATCCTCAAACTACAGCTCTCCAGCTGTTGTAAAACTACAACTCCCACAATGCCCTCCTGTAGGCTGATACCTGTACGCTGTTCGGGCATGCTGGAAGTTGTAGTTTTGCAACAGCTGGAGGGCCGCAGTTTGAGGATTCCTGGTTTATGGTAACGACATGTTTTCTCAAAGGACCGCAAGAAAACCTCAATGTCACCGTTCTCATTCATAACTGGAAATTTGGTTCTCGCAACTAGAGGTATCTCTCCACCCACCGCGGGTCGATCTGACTGCTGATGCTGCAGCTTTACCATCTCCAGTTCATGATTTCAGGCAGCCTCACGTTCTGCAGCCTTACTGATCAACCTCAAGTACATCTCAGGACTGGACGGGCTTAACTTTTCCAGCATTGCTTGTAATCCAGTTGAGTGTAGAAAAGAGGAATCTAGTCCAGGGCTGCAGTGCTGGAACGGTCTCCCAGAAGTTGTCGGCGAAAGTCCATTAAGGTCAGTCCGGGTATCCACACCTGGCTGGGGCTGGGGCTGATTGCCCTGATCTCCCAGGCTCAGCACTAGTTCCCTCCTGCTGGGGGGAGGGGGGGTAGTAATCAGACACAGCTGTACTCCGAGGGGGAGAGACTTGATCCCTCAATGCACATAACTCCTGGATAAGGACTTATTCTTTCCATATACATCAATGCCATTTATGCACGCACAGAATTAAGACATCAGCCAAGCTCATGGCGTCATAATTCACTGATTCGGCTATTATTGCCAAACAAAAGATAGGACAGAAAACAAGAGAAAGGGGTGGGTACTATTCGTGAATTATCACTCTATAAAAACAAATGTACTGTGCTTTGTCTTCCAGAACGGTTTCCGCCCAGGTTTCAATCCTTTAGTGCAGTTACATTCATAACTTCATGCACTAATGTTCTAAGCATACAGCACATCCCACAAGCTGCAAACCCGTCACAAATTACCTGTATGCTGGCGGATACTGCCTGGGACAACTTTGGTCAACTTCCAGTTAACCATCTACAGGCACAATTCGGTATATTGCCACCACGTGATTTAACGGCACACAAACAGACTTCTGGTCACTCACCCTCACGCAGAGCAGGGAATGAACCAGCTGACCGATTGCAATAGTTCATCCAAGCAACAAGCAAAATACAATTTCTCACACTAATGGTAACATTACTCCCCTCAGAGGCAGAATTAGTTAATTCCTTTGCTTAGAACACGGAAGACTTAGCAATTAGGATTTTTCAATCTTTTTAATAAAAAGGTGGAAAGAAAAAATAAACAGTGCTTATATATATCTACAGAAAAAAGGACTATTCAAGACAATTCACAACAGTTAAAATAAACGGGATAACGGATGAAAAGTATACTTGAGTTTCTCTAGTTCAGTCCTTGAAGTCGTTGTACAATCCGATTGGTACAATATCAGTGGACCCTGATCGCTGACTTTCAGAATGCAATAAATCCAGGTGGTAAGGCAGGGTCCTCACAATATCCTGCCAGCATCTTTTAACAGTTCTCAAATAGGAAGTGCCAGCAATTCTGCCCACCAATTGTACGAACTTGTGAGCAGAGCTGAGGAGGTGTAATTAAGGTTGATGACCCAGCTAGGGCCAAACTTGACACTGCTGAGACTTGTGGT
Source organism: Bufo gargarizans (assembly GCF_014858855.1). Taxonomy (NCBI): domain Eukaryota; kingdom Metazoa; phylum Chordata; class Amphibia; order Anura; family Bufonidae; genus Bufo; species Bufo gargarizans. Next base: position 213,813,111 of record NC_058085.1, on the reverse strand, counting down.
TCCCCATGACGGCTTAAAGCTGGCTTTTTCAGCCTTCCAAAGGCACAGGGACGTACTGTTCGGTACCTCCGTGACCACAATGGTCCACGGAGGCACAATGGTCCACGGCCTTAGTCAGCGCAGATTATGCATGCAACCCGAGATATGAAAAAGGTCGACTGGAGGTCGCTTTTAGAGTTGAGCGATCACCTGGAAGTTCAGGTTTGGTCGAACTTCGCAAAAAAGTTTGAGTTTGGAACCCGAACTTGACTCGAACTGTGGAGCACAAAAATGACTCTAAAAAAGTCATGGAAAGGGCTAGAGGGCTGTGAAATGTGGTTAAGAACATGACAAATGCTGGATAGGGAAATTACTTAAAATAACATAAAATAGGTAAAAAATAAAAATCTTGATCTAGAAGAAGTAGGTCCATATGGAGTAGGAGGTGTAGGTGGAAGTGAAGGAGGAGGTAGTCAACACTGGTTTTAGGGTTTATTTTATTTTTTGTTTTGTTTGAATTTGGGTAGACCCCCGAAACATTGGGAAATATAAAAAATAACACAAAGAGAAAGTGCGCTGGAGTACAACATGGGCTGGGTGAGGCCGGTATACATGCTATTCTGCACAAGGTACGGACAAGTCCTGTGGTATCCCTGCCTGGTTTATTTTAACGAACGAGAGCTTATCCACATTGGCTGTGGACTGTTGGCTGCGCTTGTCTGTGATAACCCCCTCCTGCCGTGCTAAACAAACGTTCAGAGAATACACTGGCTGCAGGGCAGGCCAGCACCCCCAAGGCGTAAAGGGCAAGCTCAGGCCATGTGCCCAATTTGGAGACCCAGAAGTTGAAGGGGGCAGACCCATCAGGGAGTACGTGTACGTGCTCCACCATGTTGCACATACCCGTGACGTCCATAATCCAATTGGATATCTTCCGTATGAACTTTCGATGTTCTTTTATGCACCTACCATGGTGATCATGGGTAACAGGGAATCAGGGTTCCATGCCGGAGAGGGAGCCTTAGAAAGGGATACCACATCCAAGGGAGGTCAATAGCTGAAATCTGATTGGGCGAAGATGGTGGGACAAGTTATTAAAGCAGAAAAATCGAAGGAAGGCAGGAGGCGTGCGGCAATTACTCACACAGTATTGCCAGCATGTGCAAGGTGAAGTTCCACTCATCGGTCTGTTGCTTGATACCCGTCCACATCTCCTGCACAGTGTGGGGTTTGTCCCCCAAACAGATACGTTTCAAAACTGCCTGCTGTCATTTACCCCTGGCTGTGCTGAAGTTGGTGGAGAAGGTGTTACGTTGACCGGATGGGGAAGCAACAGAAGGCAAAGAGAAATGCCCTGCAATCCTCGGTGGTGGAAGGACATGCGCCAAAGTGCTATCCGCCTCAGGCCCAGCCGCCACTGCATTTATCCAGTGTGCCGTTATGAAGATATAATGCCCCTGACCATGCTTACTGGTCTATGTATCCTTTTTTTTTTTTTTTTTTTTTTTTATCTTTTATTTTATTTTATTTGTAATACAAAGAATAAATATCCATATAATCTTAGTAATATTATAAGTCCTAAAGTCCGTAAATTTCTGATTTATAAGCATAATTGATAACAATTTCATACAAATACCCATACTTATGGGGATAATACAAATCAAATGGAGATCTCACTTGCTAAGAGGGAGGCGGGGATCGCCCGACATCAGGCAGACATACACAGCAACTAAGTTAGCATATCAATATCTATAGAGGGCAGAGATCGGGGGCCCGCGACCCGGGCGGCCATCAGGGAGCGAGCACGTGCTCCACGCGTCCTCTCCCGATTATGGGTACGGAAAATGGCAGGATTATCCATTCACCTGGTGCTCACATTAACCATGCATAGCGGGCTTACAGCGATCTTTAACCGCAAACATTTCTTGGAGCAACCTGGGGGGTCCAGCAGTCTTCTGTCACCGTGGAGGGAGAGAAAAAAAAAAGACCACATGCATATTTTGCTGCCTCATCCCCATATAGTTAAGATTAGAAATTAGTGCCCAGCTCAACCATGCCTCGCATACAATCGCACCAATATCTCAGGTGCAAGGGGACTCAAATCGAGTATCACTCAACAATCACCGGCATTTAAAATAAATGTGGACGGAAACACCACCAAAGGCCGGCACTGTCCCCTAATTGCACCCCTACAACATGCATCGTATCACTGCCTGCAGTCCAACCACATATCAGACAGAGAGAACCGCATTTCGGATCACACCTGATCACCGGGCCGCCCAGGGTCCCGAGCCCCAGGTCCCCGCCTATAAAACACACAGTGCCCTGGTTTAACAAAAACTTTAGCCATTATTCAGTGCCGGAGAGTCCCACCGTCCTCCAGCGTTCCTAGAGATACTCCAATGTTCAAATGCAGCTTCACATCCTTCATCAATTACAGTACATACAGAAAAACCGGACTAATGAAATCATCCCCAACCCACCCCCCCCCCCCATACCCCCACCTTGCAGGAAGAAAAAAAAATAAAAAAATAAAAAATTCCAGATTAGTTAATTACCCTTGTCCCAATCTTCCCACAGTTTACCCCACTTTAGGTAGGATCCTCTTTGTTTATACAGAATCCTCTCATAGTTTTTCACTTTCTCGACCAGGGCCAACCAGTTACTGCAATCTGGAGCGGAGGAGCAAAACCATAGTCTAGAGACCAGAAGCCTGGCCAAGAACATAACCTTAATCAGTAATTGGCGTTTTATGGGCTGATAGTTAACCTCCGATAAGTCTCCCAGGACCCATATCCTGGGGGACAAAGGAACAACAATATTAAATTTACGAGCCAAGATAATTTGGACCGATCTCCAATAGCTACCCACCATCGGGCAGTCCCAGAACAGATGTAGATGATCTGCCTCGGAGTCGCCACAACGTGGGCAGTCAGAGGCGGCTCTAAGTCCTCTCCTATATAACCACATAGGTGTCACATATATTTTGTGCAGAATATTGAATTGTACAACAGTGTGGTTAAAATTCTGCGAAACAAATTTTAAGCTTTCCCCTATATTCTCCCAATCTGGGGGACCCACCTCTGAGAGTGTCAATAACCAGGATTTTTGTCCTGGAGAAAGAAGACCCCCCAAATTTTTTTTCGTTAGGTGTCTATAGCAATGTGATATTTTAATTTTCGTGACAGTTTTCTTGATAATTAGATCATGTAGGAATTCAGGAGTATCTATAAAAAAAAAGGTGACTATTTAAAGTGCTAGAAAGTGCTGACCTCAATTGGAAATATGCATACCAAGCCACCTCACCCAAGTTTGCCCTTTGCCCTAGCTCCATCGGGGGCAGAATTTGTCCGCCACTAACCACCTGATGTAGGTACTGAACATTCTTAGTCCTCCAATACTGGCAGCAGTTCAAGTCCCTTAAATTCAAAAGCTTTGAATTGTGCCACAATGGAGTACAAATAAGTGATGCCTTAATTCCACACAAACTCCTAATAGCCAGCCAGGTCTTTACAGCCATTCTGCAAAAAGGTGTATACCCAGTCTGCATATTTAGTAAATAATCGGACTCCAATACAGTAAAGAAGTCCTTAAAACCTGAGTCTTTCACCACCTTGTTGCAGAAATGGCTATTTTCCCAGTCATTAAAAAAGCAAAGTTGAGAGGCCATAAAATAACCCCTAAAATAGGGGAGGTTAAGACCTCCCTGATTGTAAGGCATAGAGAAATAAGAGTGCCTTCAGTCTCACACGCTTCCTCCCCCATAATAGATCATTAAGCATCCGCTCTATCAATCTAAAATACTTGTCTACGATCCATACAGGCGAGTTGCGCAGGACATAGAGGACCTGGGGCAGTACTACCATTTTTATTAAAGAAATTCTATCCGCTCTTGCATGTACAATTTTTTGCCATATCTTGATTATAGCCCTCAGTTTTATCAACAAGGGAATCAGGTTAAGTTGTAAATATTCCTGAAGTTTGGCAGAAACTGAAATCCCCAGGTACTTTATTGAGTCAGAAACTGTTAGCTGGTTATCCCAGTCGCCTCGCAACTCGTCTATAGGAAGGAGAACCGTCTTCTCCCAATTGATTTCCAGACCAGACGGCACAGAAAAAGAGCCAACCAGATCCATTATACGAGGGAGAGTGGTTTCTGTTTGATGAACAAAAACCAAGATATCATCTGCATAGAGAGATACGCGGTCATGCTTCCCCATTATGCCGAAACCGGCCACCTGCGGATCCTGCCTTATACTGGCTGCTAAGGGTTCAATATAGATATTGAACAAGAGAGGGGAGAGAGGGCAACCTTGACGGGTGCCTCTTCCTAGGGTAAAGCTCTCTGTGATCGTATCATTAATCCTAATCCTAGCAACTGGGGAGCTATATAATAACTGAACCATCGCCATAAATCTAGGGCCAAAGCCCATTTTTTTCATTACCTCCCAGAGAAAGGTCCACTCCACCCTGTCGAATGCTTTGGTGGCATCCAGCGACAGGATGGAGCGGGTACCACGTCCCGGGGACTGAATATTCATAAATAGCCTATGCAGATTATGATGGGTACCCCTTTTTGGCATAAAGCCATTTTGGTCTGGATGGATAATGGAAGATATCACCCGTGAGAGCCTCCTAGCCAAGACTTTTGATAATAACTTAACGTCTGTATTTAATAACGAAATTGGTCTGTAAGAACTCATTTCTATCGGGTCTTTATCCTTTTTAGGAATTAGAACAATAAGAGCCTCCATCATAGAGCATGGTAGGCTCCCTCCCTGTATTGCCTGGGAGAAAACCTCTAACAGCTGAGGGAGAATCACATCACTAAACTTACGATAAACCTCATATGGAAGGCCATCCATCCCTGACAACAAATTCCCAGAGACAGATTCCAAAGCCTCCTGGAGCTCCGAGAGTGATAGCTCCTCTTCCAGATATTCTATTTGGGCCATGTATCCTTAGTTATGTGGACCTAGCCACAGATGGCATTGCACAGTGCACACCAGATTTTGTCCCCCACTTGGTTGTGCAGCTAAGGGATGGCTCGCCTGGAAAAGTAGTAGCGGCTGGGCACAATGTACTGTGGGACAGCCACCGCCATCAGATTCTTAAAACTGTCTGTGTCCAGACTGACAGCATTTCAAAGGCCGGAATTTGGAAATGCTGGCATTTAGGGCCAGGGGTTGCGGGCGGTTAGGGGGGTACTTCCTCTTTAACTCCAGTGTTTGGGAGAAAGACAGCTGAATGCTTCCATGGGATTTTGTGGAGATGCTTGGTGATTGAGATGGTGGCATTGCTGCCATATCCTCTGTTTGCGGGGTGGCAGGTGCCACTGTCACTCCAGAAAGGGGATGAAGAGGCCGAGACTACAGCAGAAGAGTTAGAAGGAGGAGCCAGAGACCTTTCTTGGTTTTTGAGGTGTCTACTCCACTGCAGCTCGTGCTTTGCCATTAGATGCCTGGTCATGCAGGTTGTGCTCAGGTTTAGAACGTTTATGCCTCGATTCAGGCTCTGATTGCACAGCGTGCAAACCACTCGTGTCATCAGCACATTGTCTGAAGAACTGCCATGCCAGGGAACTCCTTGGAGCTGGATTTGGTGCGCTCAGTCCCTTGGTGCGGTGAGCAGTAGTAGGCTTTCTGTCTAGGGGATGGACGATCTGCTTTTGCACCCTGCTCCCTCTTTTGCTCTGCTGGTGGCTCTGTGCGACCACCGCCTCTTCCTCCGAACTACACAGGTCACTCGCATGACCTTGATTCCATGTGGGGTCGAGGACCTCCTCTTCCTCCACATCCTCTTCCACCCAGTCTTCACCCCTGCCCTCCTTGTCGGTCTGGAGACTGCAGAAAGCCTCAGCGGTTGGCACCTGTGTTTCGTCATCATCCGAGATGTGCTGCGGTGGTCCTCCCATGTACTCATCCTGAGACATAAGTGGTTGGGCATCGGGCTATGTGGATGGACTTGGGAAACCAGCAGAGTCATCAAAAAGCAGAAGAGACTGCTGCATGACTTGGGGCTCAGACTGCTTGGCTGATTTGCAAGGGGGTGAGGTGAAAGACTGATGGCCTTGGACTGCAGGTGCCAACTCTGATATTTCAGCAGGGGACTGGGTGGGAGACAATGTGAAGGAACTGGAGGCACTGTCAGCCATCCAGTTTACTATCGCCTATACTTTTTCTGGCCTCACCATTCGTAGAGCGACATTCGGCTTTACAAAATTACGCTGAAGGTTCTGTCGCCTACTCGCACCTGAGGAAGGTGTTTCACTTGGGTGTGGAGCTGGCACAGATTAACCACGTCCTCTCCCTGCAACAGGAGCTCCACCAACACCAGCGGCACCACGACCAGGGCCACGTCCCTTGTTTGAAGCTCTCTTCATTTTTTGCAAAGTAACAGACTTTTTTACTAAATTAAGTTCCTTGTGAACAATGCAGAGCAGGTTTTTTTTTTTTTTTTAAAGGCAAAAATAGTTTAATTACCCCAACAATGGAACAGATGAATTTAACTACCAGAAATGCAGCATAGGGCAAAAAGGTACTTTATTGCTCCCCCAAAAAGTTTTTTTTAACCCTAAATTAAACAGATGGATTATATTTCACTCTCACAAATTAAGCACAGGGGTTTTTAACATAAAAATGGTGGATATGTCACCCCTACAATGGAACAGATGAATTTGCTGAATTTATGTGCCTGCCTGTCTCATATGTAGGCCTCAGAGCTACTTTACACCCAAAAATGGGAATTTGAAGCCCAAAAATGTAACGGCGGTATTTAATGGTTTTGTTTGACTGACAGGAATGCAGCATAGACCGCAAATGTACTTTATAGCAACAAAAATTAGAATTTTTCACCCAAAAATGTAACTGCAGTCCTTGGCAGTTTTATTGAACTGTCAGAAATGCAACACAGGGCAAAAAGGTACTTTATTGCCAACAAAAGTTTTTGTTAACCCTAAATGAAACAGATGGATTTAACTGAGATTATATTTCAATCTCACAAATTAAGTACAGGGTTTTTTTACTTAAAAAATTGTGTATATGTCACCCCCTACAATGGAACAGATGGATTTGCTGAATTGATGTGCCTGCCTGTCACATATGCAGTGCAGGCCTCAGAGGTACTTTACAACAAAACATTTAAATATGTCACCCCACTATGGAACAGATGGATTTAACGGATTATATTTCACTCTCAGAAATGCAGCACAGGAGTACTTTACAGGGAAAAAAATGGGGATATCTCACACCCTGGGTCCCTGGAACTCTATTATTTTCCCTTCCCCTGGCACATATTCAGTGCAGGTGCACTTTAAAAATGGGTATATGTTGGCCACTGAACTGCAAGAACAGGATTAAATGATTGTCCCTGGCACATATGCAGTGCTGTTGCACAAAATGGCTGCCGACGCCCACCTAACTAACAGACGGATTAAAACTTTTCTCACGATCACTGGGCTCAGGGCAGGGTACAAAAATGTTGCATTGCACCCCCAAAACAAAAAATGCTGTAGATTGCGGACTTCACACCAAGTGCAGATATCAGTCTTTCCTAATCTCTCCCTTTACAGCAGCAGCATCCTATCCCTACAACTAGTAAGAACAGTGTAACGTGCGGTGCTACGTGACACCAGCTTATATAGTAGGCATTGCTGTGATGGCTTCTAAGGACACACTAGTTAAACGCTTGTTGATTAGCTGCCCTGCAGCCTTTCAACAAGCGCCATTAAATCAGCAAACTCAAACTTTTACGAAAATGTTCGGGTTGGGGTCCGGGTACAAAAAACCCTAAAGTTTGGTACGAACCCGAACTTTACAGTTTGGGTTCGCTCAACCCTAGTCCTGCTGGGATTGTAGTCATAATGTCTGACTCGTGCTATTCCAGGATCTAATATTTTACAATGACCCTTGGCAGGAGGCTTTTGAAGCTCATGTCCTTGTCTTTATGAGCGGACAGTGTCGTTTTCTATTAACCACTTCAGCCCCGCTAGGTGAAACCCCCTTCATGACCAGAGCACTTTTTACACTTCGGCACTACACTATTTTCACCGTTTATCGCTCGGTCATGCAACTTACCACCCAAATGAATTTTACCTCCTTTTCTTCTCACTAATGGAGCTTTCATTTGGTGGTATTTCATTGCTGCTGGCATTTTTACTTTTTTTGTTATTAATCAAAATGTAACGATTTTTTTTGCAAAAAAATGACATTTTTCACTTTCAGCTGTAAAATTTTGCAAAAAAAACGACATCCATATATAAATTTTTCGCCAAATTTATTGTTCTACATGTCTTTGATAAAAAAAAAATGTTTGGGCAAAAAAAAAATATGGTTTGGGTAAAAGTTATAGCATTTACAAACTATGGTACAAAAATGTGAATTTCCGCTTTTTGAAACAGCTCTGACTTTCTGAGCACCTGTCATGTTTCCTGAGGTTCTACAATGCCCAAACAGTAGAAAAACCCCACAAATGACCCCATTTCGGAAAGTAGACACCCTAAGGTATTCGCTGATGGGCATAGTGAGTTCATAGAACTTTTTATTTTTTGTCACAAGTTAGCGGAAAATGATGATGATTTTATTATTTTTATTTTTTCTTACAAAGTCTCATATTCCACTAACTTGCGACAAAAAATAAAAAATTCTAGGAACTCACCATGCCCCTCACAGAATACCTTGGGGTGTCTTCTTTCCAAAATGGGGTCACTTGTGGGGTAGTTATACTGCCCTGGCAATTTAGGGGCCCAAATGTGTGAGAAGAACTTTGCAATCAAAATGTGTAAAAAATGACCGGTGAAATCCAAAAGGTGCACTTTGGAATATGCGCCCCTTTGCCCACCTTGGCAGCAAAAAAGTGTGACACATCTGGTATCGCCGTACTCAGGAGAAGTTGGGGAATGTGTTTTGGGGTGTCATTTTACATATACCCATGCTGGGTGAGAAAAATATCTTGGTCAAATGCCAACTTTGTATAAAAAAATGGGAAAAGTTGTCTTTTGCCAAGATATTTCTCTCATCCAGCATGGGTATATGTAAAATGACACCCCAAAACACATTCCCCAACTTCTCCTGAGTACGGCGATACCAGATGTGTCACACTTTTTTGCTGCCAAGGTGGGCAAAGGGACCCATATTCCAAAGTGCACCTTTCGGATTTTGCAGGCCATTTTTTACACATTTTGATTGCAAGGTACTTCTCACACATTTGGGCCCCTAAATTGCCAGGGCAGTATAACTACGCCACAAGTGACCCCATTTTGGAAAGAAGACACCCCAAGGTATTTTGTGAGGGGCATGGCGAGTTCCTAGAATTTTTTATTTTTTGTCACAAGTTAGCGGAAAATGATGATTTTTTTTTTTTTTCTCTTTTTTCCTTACAAAGTCTCATATTCCACTAACTTGCGACAAAAAATAAAAAATTCTAGGAACTCGCCATGCCCCTCACGGAATACCTTGGGGTGTCTTCTTTCCAAAATGGGGTCACTTGAGGCGTAGTTATAGTGCCCTGGCAATTTAGGGGCCCATATGTGTGAGAAGTACTTTGCAATCAAAATCTGTAAAAAATGACCGGTGAAATACGAAAGGTGCACTTTGGAATATGCGCCCCTTTGCCCACCTTGGCATCAAAAAAGTGTCACACATCTGGTATCGCCGTACTCAGGAGAAGTTGGGGAATGTGATTTGGGGTGTCATTTTACATATACCCATGCTGGGTGAGAGAAATATCTTGGCAAAAGACAACTTTTCCCATTTTTTTATACAAAGTTGGCATTTGACAAAGATATTTTTCTCACCCAGCATGGGTATATGTAAAATGACACCCCAAAACACATTGCCCAACTTCTCCTGAGTACGGCGATACCAGATGTGTCACACTTTTTTGCTGCCAAGGTGGGCAAAGGGGCACATATTCCAAAGTGCACCTTTTGGATTTTGCAGGGCATTTTTTACACATTTTGATTGCAAAGTTCTTCTCACACATTTGGGCCCCTAAATTGCCAGGGCAGTATAACTACCCCACAAGTGACCCCATTTTGGAAAGAAGACACCCCAAGGTATTCCGTGAGGGGCATGGCGAGTTCCTAGAATTTTTTATTTTTTGTCGCAAGTTAGTGGAATATGAGACTTTGTAAGGAAAAAAGAAAAAAAAAGAAAAATCATCATTTTCCGCTAAATTGTGACAAAAAATAAAAAATTCTAGGAACTCGCCGTGCCCCCCACGGAATACCTTGGGGTGTCTTCTTTCCAAAATGGGGTCACTTGTGGGGTAGTTATACTGCCCTGGCAATTTAGGGGCCCAAATGTGTAAGAAGTACCTTGCAATCAAAATGTGTAAAAAATGGCCTGCGAAATCCGAAAGGTGCCCCTTTGCCCACCTTGGCTGCAAAAAAGTGTCACACATGTGGTATCGCCGTACTCAGGAGAAGTTGGGCAATGTGTTTTGGGGGGTCATTTTACATATACCCATGCTGGGTGAGAGAAATATCTTGGCAAAAGACAACTTTTCCCATTTTTTTATACAAAGTTGGCATTTGACCAAGATATTTTTCTCACCCAGCATGGGTATATGTAAAATGACACCCCAAAACACATTCCCCAACTTCTGAGTACGGCGATACCACATGTGTGACACTTTTTTGCAGCCTAGATGCGCAAAGGGGCCCAAATTCCTTTTAGGAGGGCATTTTTAGACATTTGGATCCCAGACTTCTTCTCACACTTTCGGGCCCCTAAAAAGCCAGGGCAGTATAAATACCCCACATGTGACCCCACTTTGGAAAGAAGACACCCCAAGGTATTCAATGAGGGGCCTGGCGAGTTCCTAGAAATTTTTTTTTTTTGCATAAGTTAGCGGATATTGATTTTTTTTTTTTGTTTTTTTCTCACAAAGTCTCACTTTCCGCTAACTTAGGACAAAAATGTCAATCTTTCATGGACTCAATATGCCCCTCACGGAATACCTTGGGGTGTCTTCTTTCCGAAATGGGGTCACATGTGGGGTATTTATACTGCCCTGGCTTTTTAGGGGCCCTAAAGCGTGAGAAGAAGTCTGGAATATAAATGTCTAAAAATGTTTACGCATTTGGATTCCGTGAGGGGTATGGTGCGTCCATGTGAGATTTTATTTTTTGACACAAGTTAGTAGAATATGAGACTTTGTAAGAAAAAACAAAAACAAACAAAAAATTTCCGCTAACTTGTGCCCAAAAAAATGTCTGAATGGAGCCTTACCAGGGGGGTGGGGGGGGGGGGGGGGTGATCAATGACAGGGGGGTGATCAATGACAGGGGGGTGATCACCCATATAGACTCCCTGATCACCCCCCTGTCATTGATCACCCCCCCTGTAAGGCTCCATTCAGACGTCCGCATGATTTTTTACGGATCCATGGATACATGGATCGGATCCACAGAACGCATGCGGACGTCTGAATGGAGCCTTACAGGGGGGTTATCAATGACAGGGGGTGATCAGGGTAATCAGGGTGATCACCCCCCTGTCACTGATCACCCCCCCTGTAAGGCTCCATTCAGACATCCGCATGATTTTTTACGGATCCATGGATACATGGATCGGATCCACAGAACGCATGCGGACGTCTGAATGGAGCCTTACAGGGGGGTTATCAATGACAGGGGGTGATCAGGGTAATCAGGGTGATCACCCCCCTGTCACTGATCACCCCCCCTGTAAGGCTCCATTCAGACATCCGCATGATTTTTTACGGATCCATGGATACATGTATCGGATCCACAGAACGCATGCGGACGTCTGAATGGAGCCTTACAGGGGGGTTATCAATGACAGGGGGTGATCAGGGTAATCAGGGTGATCACCCCCCTGTCACTGATCACCCCCCCTGTAAGGCTCCATTCAGACATCCGCATGATTTTTTACGGATCCATGGATACATGTATCGGATCCACAGAACGCATGCGGACGTCTGAATGGAGCCTTACAGGGGGGTTATCAATGACAGGGGGTGATCAGGGTAATCAGGGTGATCACCCCCCTGTCACTGATCACCCCCCCTGTAAGGCTCCATTCAGACATCCGCATGATTTTTTACGGATCCATGGATACATGTATCGGATCCACAGAACGCATGCGGACGTCTGAATGGAGCCTTACAGGGGGGTTATCAATGACAGGGGGTGATCAGGGTGATCACCCCCCTGTCACTGATAACCCCCCTGTAAGGCTCCATTCAGACATCCGCATGATTTTTTACGGATCCATGGATACATGGATCGGATCCACAAAACGCATGCGGACGTCTGAATGGAGCCTTACAGGGGGGTTATCAATGACAGGGGGGTGATCAGGGAGTGTATATGGGTGATCACCCGCCTGTCATTGATCACCCCCTGTAAGGCTCCATTCAGACGTCCGCATGTGTTTTGCGGATCCGATCCATGTATCCATGGATCCGTAAAAATCATGCGGACGTCTGAATGGAGCCTTACAGGGGAGTGATCAATGACAGGGGGTGATCAGGGAGTGTATATGGGTGATCACCCGCCTGTCATTGATCACCCCCCTGTAAGGCTCCATTCAGACGTCCGTATGCTTTTTGCGGATCCGATCCATGTATCCGTGGATCCGTAAAAATCATCCGGACGTCTGAACGGAGCCTGACAGGGGGGTGATCAATGACAGGGGGGTGATCAGGGAGTTTATATGGGGTGATCATGGGTGATCACGGGTTTATAAGGGGTTAATAAGTGACGGGGGGGGGGGTGTAGTGTAGTGTAGTGTGGTGTTTGGTGCGACTGTACTGACCTACCTGAGTCCTCTGGTGGTCGATCCTAACAAAAGGGACCACCAGAGGACCAGGTAGGAGGTATATTAGACGCTGTTATGAAAACAGCGTCTAATATACCTGTTAGGGGTTAAAAAATTCGGATCTCCAGCCTGCCAGCGAGCGATCGCCGCTGGCAGGCTGGAGATCCACTCGCTTACCTTCCGCGCCTGTGAGCGCGCGCGCCTGTGTGCGCGCGTTCACAGGAAATCTCGCGTCTCGCGAGATGACGCATATATGCGTGACTGTGCGCCAGCCTGCCACCTCCGGAACGCACATGTGCGTTAGGCGGTCCGGAGGTGGTTAACTAGGAACAGGGGCGTAGCTCGAAATGATTGGTCCCCATAGCAAAAAAATGTTAAGGGCCTCCCCCTCTCAGATCTCCCACCCCCACATACCTCTCGGACCTCACTGCCACATCCGCAGCTCCTCATGCACTTGCGACGGTTACTTGTAGGACTGAGCACAGACAGTTGGTCACTGGCAACGCATTTGTACCAGTGTAGGAAATGTATGAATCTAAATGTCTGTGTATTAAAGTAGGACTAGTCAGAACTGCCGCCCAGACTGCGGTACCACTACAGGGGTCAAGTCCTGGGAAAAAAGTGTGGGAACTCGCCCAAGATCCACTGCCACCCTGATTCCCCCCCCCAAAATTATTTTTATTTTTTTTAAATATGTATATATTTCACAGAAAATTCAGTGCAACATAAAACATAAACATTCCAAGAAATAAAAAAAATTTACCTCGCAATACATATCACTCTCTCCATACTGGAAATATCAAGGAAACGGTGAGACTCCTGAGGACAGACTTACAAAAATATAAAAATAGGCTAGTAGAGGTAGAATAGAGAACGTCTGAGGTAGAGGACCTGCTACAGATAATATGTTGTGCCTTTTCATAGGTAAATGCATTGATATCCAATTCATTCTAGTCAAGATGAATTTTCATCACCTTTAAGAGCCATGCTGTATGTCTTGAGTAAGGTCACACAAAAGGTTTCTACTCTTCAGTGTTATTCTTCTCATGAATGTACCAGTCTGAGAAGAGGCCTTCTTGTCTACTTTTAAATTTATGACAAGAGATAAAGATAAGCTCTATGCAGCTGGTGATAATTACCTATACAATTAGGCATTTATTAATGAAGCTAAATATATAATATGTATGTATTCATTTAATGAGCCTTAGTCCTTAGCATAAGACAATCAGTAGAACATATAATATATATCATACTGTTATAATATGTGATGAAGACAACATGTATCCAGTATATTATATATATTTCTCATTAGGAGAATCTTTGTCTCTAAAAGAGTGTCTGTGAAGATGTGTGTTTTGTAACCATGAATCATATCTTTTGGTGTGACAAGAGGAGGTACTGATATCTCTGAGAAAACAAAGCCATTGAAGTTATTTATGATACCTAAATAAACAGTGTGAGGAACATTCAAAGAGACGTCTAGAGGTCTGTCTCTAATTGCTACAAGTGTCAGAATTAATCCCTATAGCTTTTGAATTAAAGCTTTTAAGGTCAAAATGCATAGAATACATTTTATTCAGACTTCCAAAAGTTAACTCTTTGTACTATGATGTAAATAGCTTACACAGCAGTGCCACCTAGGTATCAGTAGGCGACATTACAACAGTAGCAAAAGTGCATTCTAGGTAAGGTTACGATGTCACATTTTTTATCACTGATCACACCCAAACTAAGAAGGTGTGTCTAACTGATAAGTTTGTGATCATAAACCATACACAGGGGGAGACAAACACACACAAGAAAGAGGAGAAAGAAGGCGACAATTTGAGCTCTCTAGAGGTGTCTATCAGGATGAAAGCCATGGTTACATGCGCTATGATGGACCACCCAACTTTCCTAGGAGCAGAAGTAAGATTTCTACTAGGACTTGGTAAGAGACACAGAAAATGATATTTAATTTTATTAAGACTAATTTGATAGTGTGGGTGAAATTATACCATCTAGATTGGCGAATAAATTAATTAATTGATCATCTCCATGTTGAGATGTAGTCTTAGGATATTGTGAGGCTTCATTCTACCTGCAGAAGAATCTAGACTCATAATCTAGCAAAGCAATAAATGATTGCTTTTATATATATATATCCATAGAAAAGGTTAGGCAGCACTCCTACACATGCAGAGATGATTATATGGTGCCCGTGGTAGTCCCTCGATCCAGGACGGGTAAATAATAAAAGTCCGCAGCACTCCTTGAAGTAAAAAATGTGCAGTTTATTCACACATGTCAAAAAATAGACAACGTTTCGGTTCTCTCACAGAACCTTTCTGTGACCTGACTTGAGAAAGGTTCTGTGAGAGAACCGAAACGTTGTCTATTTTTTGACATGTGTGAATAAACTGCACATTTTTTACTTCAAGGAGTGCTTTCTTTATTATATATATATATATATATATATATATATATATATATATATATATATATATATATATATTGATAGAACATTCTTCGCCAAGCTAATTGATGGATTCCCACAGAAAAGACATATTTAAAAGTCTTTCCCATTTAAGATATGATCTAGCAATGATCCTAGATCCCTGTTATTTGTCTTAATAGTCTTACCAAAGTCATATGTGTGAAAATAGTCCAGGATGGGGCGGAAGGATACAGTTATCTCTTCTAAGCTATAGTCTTGAATGGATTTGCCCATGCCTGAAGTTATGTGATGTGTAGTTGGTTAGAGGGGGGAAGAATGTATTTAGCATTCTATATTGATGTCTAGGATTAGACATGCCCGTCCTAATATCATGAGGTTTTCTCTGAACAGAGGTAAAATATATAACTTATGTTCCTACTTTGATATCCTAACCTAATAATAGCTTTGTTATAATGTGACAAGTTATTTCCACTCACATGTATTGTTAAGCTTGTAATGCTTTATATTAACGCTATATACATTCATTTGCATGTTTCATTGTGTTTATTTACTTATATATGTTTATAATCTTGTAACCAATAAATCTGCATATTTTTATAATACCTTTGTATTATTGTATAATGCAGAACTACATGTTTTATCATTAACGTCATCTCACGTCAAAAAGAACTTATTTATCTGAGGAAATAGTCGGACTCAGATGTGAATTGTACCAATTAGGTTGTCTACAATTCACCAGGTCATGATTTTAAGAATTTATGACAAATTTTATAAATGTAATTTTTTTATGGTTAATTATTTTTATGACCATAATTAATAATTCTTAATTGAATTATTACAACCCGACAAATAGCAAAATAAAAAAGTGCATTATAGGAAGAAAATAGAGAACTTAAAAATAAATTATTGGATCTTGAAAATAGATCCAGGAGGTCCAACCTGAGATGCTTGGGGTTTCCGGAGGGTGTGGAAGGACAGGAACCTTGCGGCTTTATACAAACGTGGCTAAGGGAGCAAATGGGCCAGAATATTTCAGATTATAAAAACTTTATAGAGCGAGTTCAACGATTGTCGGCAAGGATGCCCCCTGGGAACGAGACCACGAACAATTATAATCAACTTTTTGTTGGTTAGAGATAAGGAGGAGGTAATAAGTAGGTCAAGAATTAAGGGCAAATTAGAATATACTGGTATGGCAATATGTTTTCTGATTATGCACAAGAAACGGTAAGAAAAAGAAGCCAATTTGTTGATATAAAAAAATGTAATGGATGCCCAAATGGATAGATGTAGATTAACCGCCTCCGGACCGCCTAACGCAGGATCGCGGTCCAGAGGCGGCTGTCCCAGGAAGAGTGACGCATCTATGTGTAATCTGGCGAGACGTGAGACTACCTGTGAACGCGCGCACACAGGCGCGCGCATTCACAGGATCGGAAGGTAAGAGAGTGGACCTACAGCCTGCCAGCGGCGATCGTTCGCTGGCAGGCTGTAGATGCGTTTTGTTTTTTTTAACCCCTAACAGGTATATTATATGCTGTTTTGATAACTGCGTCTAAGATACCTGCTACCTGATCCTCTGGTGGACCTTTTTGCTTGGATCGACCACCAGAGGACACAGGCAGCTCAGTAAAGTAGCACCAAGCACCACACTACACTACACCCCCCCCTGTCACTTATTAACCCCGTATTAACCCCTGATCACCCCATATAGACTCCCTGATCACCCCCCTGTCATTGATCACCCCCCTGTTAGTCTCCATTCAGACGTCCGTATGTGTTTTACGGATCCATGGATCGGATCCGCAAAACACATACGGACGTCTGAATGGAGCCTTACAGGGGGGTAATCAATGACAGGGGGGTGATCACCCCATATACACTCCCTGATCACCCCCCTGTAAGGCTCCATTCAGACGTCTGTATGTGTTTTACGGATCCTTGTATCGGATCCGCAAAACACATACGGACTTCTGAATGGAGCCTTACAGGGGGGTGATCACCCCATATAGACTCCCTGATCACCCCCCTGTAAGGCTCCATTTAAACATTTTTTTGGTACAAGTTAGAGGAATTTTTTTTTTTTTTTGTTTGTTTTTTTTTTTTTTTTTTTTTTTTCTTACAAAGTCTCATATTCCACTAACTTGTGTCCAAAAATAAAATCTCACATGAACATTACGGACTCCAAATGCGTAAAATTTTTTAGACATTTATATTCCAGACTTTTTTAGGGCCCCTAAAATGCCAGGGCAGTATAAATACCCCACATGTGACCCCATTTTGGAAAGAAGACACCCCAAGGTATTCGCTGAGGGGCATATTGAGTCCATGAAAGATTTAACTTTTTGTCCCAAGTTAGCGGAAAGGGAGACTTTGTGAGAAACAAACAAACAAACAAAAAAAAAACTATTTCCGCTAACTTGTGCCCAAAAAAAAAATCTTCTATGAACTCGCCATGCCCCTCATTGAATGCCTTGGGGTGTCTTCTTTCCAAAATGGGGTCACGTGTGGGGTATTTATACTGCCCTGGCATTTTAGAGTGGCCCTAAAGCGTGAGAAGAAGTCTGGAATTCAAATGTATAAAAATGCCCTCCTAAAAGGAATTTGGGCCCCTTTGCGCATGTAGGCTGCAAAAAAGTGTCACACATGCGGTATCGCCATACTCAGGAGAAGTAGGGCAATGTGTTTTGGGGTGTCTTTTTGCATATACCCATGCTGGGTGAGAAATATCTTGGTCAAACGCCAACTTTGTATAAAAAAAAATGTGAAACGTTGTCTTTTGCAGAGATATTTCTCTCACCCAGCATGGGTATATGTAAAATGACACCCCAAAACACATTCCCCAACTTCTCCTGAGTACGGCGATACCACATGTGTGACACTTTTCTGCAGCCTAGGTGGGCAAAGGGGCCCACATTCCAAAGAGCACCTTTAGGATTTCACAGGGCATTTTATACACATTTTGATTTCAAACTACTTCTCACACATTAGGGCCCCTAAAAAGCCAGGGCAGTAAACTACTACACAAGTGACTCCATTTTGGAAAGACACCCGAAGGTATTTCGTAATGGGCATACTGAGTTCATGGAAGTTTAAATTTTTTGTCACAATTTAGTGGAATATGAGACTTTGTAAGGAAAAAAAAAATTATCATTTTCCGCTAACTTGTGACAAAAAATAAAAAGTTCTATGAACTCACTATGCACATCAGCGAATACCTTAGGGTGTCCAAACCATTACCCAAACCATTTTTTTTTTTTACCAAAACATTTTTTTTTAATCAAAGACATGTAGAACAATAAATTTAGAGAAAAATGTATATATAGATGTTGTTTTTTTAAAAAAAAATTACAACTGAAAGTGAAAAATGTCATTTTTTTGCAAAAATTTTGTTAAATTTCGATTAATCACAAAAAAGTTAAAATGTCAGCAGCAATGAAATACCACCAAATGAAAGCTCTATTAGTGAGAAGAAAAGGAGGTAAAATTCATTTGGGTGGTAAGTTGAATGACCGAGCAATAAACGGTGAAAGTAGTGTAGTGCAGAAGTGTAAAAAGTGGCCTGGTCATTAAGGGTGTTTCAGCTAGGGGGGCTGAAGTGGTTAAGGACCAGGCCATTTTTTTGCAAATCTGACCAATGTCACTTTAAGTGGTGATAACTTTAAAAACTTTATTCAGGCCATTCTGCTGCCATATTCAGTTATTTGGCAGCCTTTGCTGCATATGACATTGTGAGAAACACCCTTTATATATTTGGATTATATTCAGATATTTGAAATACCGCCATTTGGTGCACAAATCTTTAATTGAGGCCTAGTGTGGGTCAGGCTGTGTGAGATACACCTTGTACATACAGGGCTTATATTCTTCTATTAATAAAACGCCCTTTTTGGGGCAAAATACTTCAGACCTTGCAGCATCTTGATGTTTGAAATTCCAGGGTTATATACTGCTGCCATATTCAGTTATTAACTCCTTTAGGACACAGCCTTATTTCACCTTAAGGACCAGGCCATTTTTTGCAAATCTGACCAGTGTCACTTTAAGTGGTGATTTCTTTAAAAACTTTATCCAGGCCATTCTGAAATTGTTTTTTTGTCACATATTGTACTTCATGACACTGGTAAAATGAAGTTAAAAAAATCATTTTTATTTATAAAAAAATAGCAAATTTACCAAAAATTTGTAAAAGAAAATGCAAATTTTCAAGTTTCAATTTCTCTACTTCCATAATACATAGTAATACCTCCAAAAATAGTTATTACGTTACATTCCCCATATGTCCACTTCATGTTCGGATCATTTTGGGAATGATATTTTATATTTTGGCGATGTTACAAGGCTTAGAAGTTTAGAAGAAAAGCTTGAAATTTTTCAGAAATTTTCAAAAACCCAATTTTTAGGGACCAGTTTAGGTCTGAAGTCACTTTGTGAGGCATACATAATAGAAACCACCCAAAATGACCACATTCTAATAACTACACCCCCCAAGCTATTCAAAACTGATTTTACAAACGTTGTTAACCCTTTAAGGTGTTCCACAAGAGTTAATGGCAAATGGAGATAAAATTTCTGAATTTTGATATTTTCTGGCAAATTTTCCATTTTAATCCATTAGTTTTTTTCCAGTAACAAAGCAAGGGTTAACAGCCAAACAAAACGATTTATTGCCCTGATACTGTAGTTTGCAGAAACACTCCATATGTGGCCGTAAACTACTGTACGAACACACAGTAACATCTGAGAAACTACACCCTCAAGGTATTCAAAACTGATTTTACGAACTTTGTTAACCCTTTAGGTGTTGCACAAGATTTATTGGCAAATGGGGATGAAATTTGAGAATTTCATTTTTTTGCCAAATTTTCCATTTTAACCCATTTTTTCCACTAACAAAGCAAGGGTTAACAGCCAAACAAGACTTTATCTGTTTTGCCCTGACTCTGCCGTTTACAAAAACACCCCATATGTGGTCATACACTACTGTACGGACACACAGTAGAGCGTAGAGGGAAAGGTATGCCATATGGTTTTTGGAAGGCAGATTTTGCTGGACTGGATTATTTGCACCATGTCCCATTTTAAGCCCCCCTGATGCACCACTGGAGTAGAAACTCCCTAAAAGTGACCCCATTTTGAAAACTGCGGGATAAGGTGGCGGTTTTGTTTACTATTTTTAGGGTACATATGATTTTTTATTGCTCTATATTACATTTTTGTGAGGTAAGGTTAGCAAAAATTAAAATTCTGAAATTTCATCTCCATTTGCCATTAACTGTTGAGGAACACCTAAAGGGTTAATAAAGTTTGTAAAATCAGCTTTGAATACCTTGAGGGGTGTAGTTTCTTAGATGGGGTCACTTTTAGGGAGTTTCTACTCGTAGGGGTGCATCAGGGGGGCTTCAAAAGGGACATGGTGTCAATAAAAAAGGCCATCAAAATCGGCCTTCCAGAAACCATGTTGGTCCTTTCCTTTCCTAAACTGCAGTATCAGGGTAATAAATATAAAATTTTGTTTGGTTGTTAACCCTTGCTTTGTTACAGGAAAAAATTGAAATGGAAAAGTGCCAAAAATAGCTGTTTTGGCACAGTTTTTAATTATTATTTTTTGATCGTGTTAATCTGGGGGGTTAGGTCATGGGGTATTTTTGTAGAGGAGATCCTTACAGACGCAGCGATACCTAATAAATCAACTTTTTTACAATTATTTAGGTTTTAGACTATATTATCCTTTTTTTAGCCGATTATCTTATGTAGGGGCTTATTTTTTGCGGGATGAGAGGAAGGTTTTATTGGCACTATTTTGGGGCTATATGACTTTTTGATCGCTTGCTATTCAACTTTTTGTTATGTAAGGTAACAAAAAATATATATATATTTTTTTGGACAGTGTTAATCTGGGGGGTTAAGTCATGGGGTATTTTTATAGAGGAGATTACCGACGCGGAGATACCTAATTTGTATACTTTTTTAAAATTATTTTAGTTTTTACAATTTTTTTGGGGTGTCAAGTCTGAGAACCATAGTTTTTTTTTTTTTTAATTCGATTGTCAGTGGCTAAATTGGGATATAAATTTAGTACTCCATAGAAGTGTGGTACTCCCCGAAGCAACCAATAATGCAGAGGCCCGGATGATCGGGGCACGTGTCACATTGAGTAGTGGTGTCCTTCCGTATCCCCCTCCTGTGACACTCTGCACCTTTTTGGGGTCCGTCCCTTCTTTCCAGTATGGGGGACCACACCTGGAAAGTGTTGGCCAGGGACGATCCGGACGCCTCCAGTTCCTGAGGTACTCTGGCCTGCTCTTTCCCTGTCCGAAAATATCAGGGCCTTGAGGACTGCCTCATAGAACTGAAGTAATGTCCCTGTGTTGCCAGCGCTCCGGGACAGCACACAAGAGTTGTACAAGGCAACCTGTATCAAGTAGACCACAGCTTTTTTGTACCATGCCCGGGTTTTCGCACAGCATTATATGGCTTGAGGACTTGATCAGAGAGATCAACTCCTCCTATATACCGATTGTAGTCGACGATGCAATCGGGCTTGAGGACCGTTGCCGCGGTACCTCGGACAGGGACAGGGACAGGGGTGATGCCGTTACCATGAATTGTGGACAGTACAAGGACATCCCTCTTGTCCTTATATCTGACCAGCAACAGGTTTCCAGTGGTAAGGGCACGGGTCTCACCCCTGGGGATAGGTACCCGGAGGGGGGGTGGCCAGGGAGGCCGCGTTGATTTTTCTGCACGGTCCCACAAGCGGACGTGGATCTGGCGGCGAGGGACTGGAACAAGGGGATACTAGTATAAAAGTTATCCACGTAAAGGTGGTAACCCTTATCTAGCAGTGGGTGTATAAGGTCCCACACAAGTTTCCCGCTAACACCCAGAGTGGGGGGACATTCTGGGGTTGAATACGGGAATCTCGCCCCTCGTACACACAAAACTTGTAAGTGCACCCTGAGGTACTCTCACAAAGTTTGTACAGCTTCACGCCATACCTCCCCGCTTTGAGGGAATAAGCTGGTGGAAAATGAGTCTCCCATTGAACGCAAATTCCCTTCCAGGTACATAGGCCTGTACAAATTTGGCCCCAAAGTGATCGATGACTGGCCTGATTTTTGTACAGGAGGTTATAGGCAGGATCACCTCGGGGTGGACATGCTGCATTATGTGAATAATGCAGGCATTTCCGGATGGCCTCAAACTGTAAGCGTGTCATGGCCGTAATGTAAAGTGTGGTCTGGTGGAGGACGCCCCCACTCCAGTAATGCCTGACACTAGGTTTCTTGACTAGGCCCATATGCAGCATGAGGCCCCGAAATGATGATGAGATGGACACGGATAGATGATGAGGAGGACGCGGATGACAACAGGAAAGTGGGGTCATCCTCGTCCTCACTGGGACTCTCGGATTTGGAGGCAAGCTGGGCGTATGGCCTTAGGGAAGTGTGTGTATGTGCGTGTAAATCTTTATTTGGTGTGCGTGTGTGTGGGGGGGCATGGGTGTTCACGGACTTATCCCTAAAACTAACAGAAAAAAAAAGACTAAAAAAAAAAGGCAAAAAATGTGAAAATAAAATCCAGAACCACTGAACAACCGTCCGAAGTTGATCAGCGGTGGGGTGTGCGATTCGCTAACAGTGGCTAAGAGTGCCGGCCACAGTCAGTGTACGCACACACACACAAAAAAAAACTGCCTGTGCCCCAAAAAAGTTGTAGGGAGGGGGGGCAGGGGGGCAAGCTGCAGCCCCCTTGGTGGGTATAGGGTCACGCAGCTGTGCTGTGGACCCCAGACACCCTACTTAGGGTGATGCAAGCAAACTTTCTATATCCCTGCCTAGCCCAACCTTTCCCTAGCCTTTCCCCAATTACCTGGCTGACCAGATGGGGGGTGCTGGGACACAGATGGGGTGTGACTGGCTGAGATTCACACGTGCAGGCAGATTTGAATCGCCCGCCCACCTACCAATCAGAGACGATCCTGAGAGCTGATGTCACATCACCCCTCAGGATCGCAGGATGGTGGTGTAAAATCACACCATCGATCACCATCCTGTTCCGGGTTATCGAGTCCTCAGATACTTGAATAACCCGGAAACGCAACAAAACGCAGGTCTGAATTGACCTGCAGTTTGCTGCGATCGCCGACATATGGGGGGGAGGGGGGGGTCACAGGACCCCCCCGGCGCATCTAGCCAATGTGCCTGCTCAATTATTTGAGCAGGCACCGGGTACCGATCACCGCCCACCGGGCGGTGGTGATCAGAACTATACATGACATACCGGTACGTCGTGTCCTGAAGAGGTTCAGGAATACTTTGAAGACATGTACAGTAGCAAGATAAATACGAGTAGGGGGGGGGAATTACAACAGTTTCTGGGTAAAATCTCTATTTCTATGCTAACAGCTGATCAAAGAGAAAGACTAGAAGCCCCTATAAATTCGGTAGAGGTGGAGGCAATATTGTCAAGGATAATCAAGAATAAGACCCCAGGAATAGATGGGATTCTATTTGAAATCTATGTACAATATAAAGAGTTACTGATTCCAAATCTTCTTACAATGTGGACCGCCTCACGGGAGATAGGGAATCTCCCAGATTCTGTAAGAGGGGCTTTGATAACACTTATTTTAAAACCAGGGAAAGATTCAACATTACCATTACCGGACTCATACCGTCCTATTTCATTAATAAACACTGATAACAAAATATTAGCAAGGATCTTAGCAAATAGACTTGGAAGAGTGGTAACGGGGATTATTTATGAGGATCAATCGGGCTTTATGCCAGGTAAAACTACAACTGATAACATAATTAGATACTTTATGGGTACCCAACTGGAGCCCACAAATGTTTGAGAACGTATGATTGTAACTATAGACACATCTGAGGCCTTCGATACAATAGAGTGGCCCTTTCTATTTGCTACACTGATGAGAATGGGATTTGGAGATCATTTTATAGACTGAGTCAGGATGTTGTATACTGAGGCCTCTGCAAGGGTAATATTGAATGGTGAGTACTCAGATAAAATAAGCATTGGCAGGGGGGTTAGGCAGGGTTGCACCCTATGCCCTTTGCTATTCGCTATAGCTATGGAACCCTTAGCTGACTTGATTAGACAAGATATAGAAATTGTGGGTTTCAGGTTTGGGGCCCATGAGGAAAAAATGTCCCAATATGCAGACGACATCATGCTGTTTGTGGGATTGCATGGTTCACTTGGGAGGATCTTTCAAGTATTTAAAGACTATAGCAACTATGCGGGACTGAATATAAATTGGTCGAAATCAGCTTGTATCCCGATTAATCCTTTGAATGTTTTTTTACCGGGTCCACTCGAAATTAAAGAGAGGCAGGAACTGGTTAAGTATCTAGGCATTCAGATAACATCTAATCCTAGGGATTACATACAGTTGAATGTACTCCCAAAAATACACATTTCGATGGCGGGTCGTATTTCGCTTGTGTAAATGTGTATGTTGCCTTCCTTGAACTACATATTTTGGAATGCACCGATAATCCCGAAGATAATTTTTTTTAATAATAGTCACCTTAATAACTGATCTGATATGGAGAGGAAAAAAACGAGAATAAGAACACAGATATTGTATATTCACGAGAAAGAGGGTGGATTATTAGTTCCCGATTTGGACCTCTACTTTATGGCTGGTCAGATTAAAAATATGATAACGTGGAGTAAATCACATAGCTGCAAGAGTATGATAGCGGGTGTCATGGTTTGAATCTCTCTGACAATGGCCACACCCATCTGCCTCCCAGCCAAGCTCTTGAACTAATCCCTGCTTACCTCATTTGCATAGCCAATCAGAGGGGGTTTTACAATTTACCGACTGAAAGAGGTGTTCCAACTGTCAATATAAATATATGTGATGCATTCAATAAAGAATTTTGTCAGTTTTAACTCGCATACAGCCTGACTGGTGTTAGTTCTGTGAGAATTAAAACGACACGAGCGGTCGTTTGAGGCTGGATCATCAATGGCGGAACCAGCAGATATTGTGGTCATATCAGGGAGTGCCGTGAGAGCAGAATAGAGCGAGCAGGGGCTTGTTACATTGGTGGCAGCGGTGGGATTGGCTCTCCAGTTACTGGGACACTCCAAATTACAACTAGGAATGACCAGCTACACAGCCTGCAGGAGAGACACGCTGAAAGATTTACTTGAGAGCCGAGGAGGGACAAAGAAAAAAGCCACCTTGATCATCGAGTTCGCTGAGATGGATCAGAGGGATGGTGATGCTGGACCTCGGTCTGTGGAAGACTTGTTTCAGCAACGAGTTAGAGAGCATTATATGGTGTCAACCCATCTGAGACTGCCATACAGAATGCCATCAGAGACATCCAGCTGCAGGATGAGCGGCAAGCGATAACTAGAGCAACAAGAGAGAGAATTGGAGCGACAACATAAGTGGAGAATGGCGGAAATATGGCAATCAGAGACAGCACCTAGAGATACAGCACCTGTCCGTAAGTTGCCCTTTTGTGCATTCAAATCATTTAAGGAAGGAGAGGAGGAAATAGAAGAGTTCCTCCAGGACTTTAAGAGACTGTGCCAGATACATAAAGTGCCTTCCCAAGATCAGGTCACCTTACTGGCGAGTAACCTAACTGGCAAAGCTGTGGATGCGTATCGGGCCATGGAGGATGAGGATGCCATGCATTATAACCGGGTAAAAGAAGCCCTGCTAGCCCGATTTGCCATTACCCCTGAAGCCAGCTGGATTAAGTTTCGAGAATCCCGGAAACAAGGCAACCTAACCTACGTGGAGTGGGCACATCGTCTGCAGCGGAACCTCAAGGGCTGGTTCCAGGGAAGCCATGCTCATACCATAGAGGACATCACCCAGCTAGTTCTCTTAGAGCAGTTCTATGACCACACCTCTCCGATAGTACGGGATTGGGTGCGAGATAAGTGGCCACAGACGGTACAGCAAGCAGCGACTTTGGCCGATGAATATCTGGACTCAGAGATCCATTGGAGGCCAGCGCTATCCACTACCGCGGCCCGGTGTACCGACCTCAAGCCCAACTCCAGTATCTCAGTGGGCTGTCTCCAGACCCTTAGCCCGATCAAAACCTTTTACTGGGCCTAAGTGTACATGTAATCAGATGGGTCATCTGCAGCGTTATTGCCCAAACCGATCCCCGAGGTACCAAGAGACTGCCCAGTCATCCAGGTCGGCGACTTATTGCCTCCAGAACGAGGCCAACCCTCTAGATGTCCAGGATGAGTTTGGTGAGCTGTTCGAGGCTGATCCCGTTCAGGCCGCAGCTGAAGATAATCGGCAGCACCATCGTCAGGCGGTATGGGTTAATGGGCAGCCGGCCCAGGGACTTCATGATTCCGGGGCTATGATTACCCTTATTCAGCCTCACATGGTTCCTCAGTTGGCCCGAACCGGCCAGACTGTGGCAGTCAGGGTAGCAGGGGGCAAGGTGCTGCATTCATCCACCGCCAAAGTTCACCTGGATTGGGGCTCAGGAAAGCGACAAGTGTGAGTAGGGATACTCCGTGAGTTACCTGCGAAAGTACTTTTGGGGAACGACTTGGGGCATTTGACTCTTTCCGTTGCACCAGAGACCACCATGGCAATGACCACCCAACCACAAAGCCACCTACAAGGCAACTCCACTCCTATTAGGGACCCAGGTAAGACCAAATCCTCCCACGTTACCCCGACTTGACAACCCCATGTCCTGGGATTCTCCTTCCGACGTTAGGCAAGAAACCCGGAGAGACCCTACTTTAGCGTGCTATCGGGACAGGGCGGGCAAGGATCCAGGGGGATTAGGGGAAGACAGAATAGAGTGGGAGGGAGGGCTTCTTTATCGTTACACTGAAGGGGTGGGCAACGGGAAGCGCGAGGGCCCCCACAAACAGCTAGTCGTACCCCAGAAGTACAGACAGGAGCTATTGAGGCTGGCTCACGATATCCCCTTGGCCGGACATTTAGGGATAGCTAAGACCCTGGAGTCGGTTGTCTCGTGCTTTCTTCTGGCCTAGGTTACATGCAGAGGTACGAGAATACTGCCGGACCTGTGAGACTTGCCAGAGGGTAGGAAAGGCGGGGGATCATCCAAAAGCCTCTCTGCACCCCATGCCGATAATTAGGGAACCCTTTAGCCGGATAGCAGTAGACATTATTGGCCCACTGGCCCGCCCCAGTGCCACTGGGAAGAAGTATATTCTTACAGTGGTGGATTACGCCACCCGCTACCCGGAAGCTATTCCCCTAACCAATATCCAGGCTGACACTGTAGCTGATGCCTTACTGCAGGTGTTTACTAGGGTAGGATTTCCCCAGGAGATATTATCTGATCAAGGAAATCAGTTCAACGCCGAGCTGACCCAGCAGCTCTGGCGCCTCTGTGGAATTAAAATCCTCCAGAGCGCACCCTACCACCCCCAAACGAACGGGCTGTGCGAGAGATTTAACTGGACCCTAAAACAGCTACTTCGGGCCTTCGTGGAGAGTAGGAAGGATTGGCAGAAATATCTTCCCCACCTACTGTTCGCCTACAGGGAGGTACCTCAAGAGTCCACAGGGTTTTCACCATTTGAGCTGTTGTATGGGCGAAGGGTTAGGGGACCCTTAGACTTAGTGAGGGCCCAGTGGGAAGGGGGAGAGGATCCGGAAGGCCTCCCCATCCTTAGTTACGTCTTGGAACTCAGGGATCGACTGCGGGAACTTACCGAGCTAGTCCATGAGAATATGCAATCAGCCCAGAGTCAGCAGAAAGTTTGGTATGATCGATCTGCTCGGAATCGCACTTTTTGTGTCGGACAGAAGGTCCTAGTACTAAAACCCTTGAAGCTAAATAAATTACAGGCCTCCTGGCAGGGCCCCTATCAGGTGGTAAAACAGCTGTGCGACACCACCTACGTGGTCGCCAGCTGTGCAGACACAAGAATTAAGAGGACATTCCACATCAATATGATGAAGGCCTATCACGAGAGGGCTGAGGCAGTAGCCGCCATATGCGCTCCTGCCACTGGGGACTCTGAATACCTGCCGATGCTGGAGCTTCCTGCAATCAGTAACCGTTCTGGGGGGGTGGAAGATGTTCAGTTAGGAGATGGGTTAGGACCCCAGGAACAAGAACAGGTCAGGGAATTACTCCAGGACCGGAAAGAGATGTTCTCAACACTCCCTGGATGCACTCACTTGGCAGTGCACAAGGTGGAGACCCTCGGGCAGAAGCCCATGAGACAATCGGCCTATAGGATTCCCGGAGCTGTGCAAGAAGGGATGAGAGCAGAGATTAGGGAGATGCTTGAGTTAGGGGTGATAGAACCATCAGCAAGCCCCTGGGCTTCCCCTGTAGTATTAGTCCCAAAATGGGATGGCACAACCCGATTTTGTGTGGCCTATAGGCGACTGAATGACTGTACTGTGACAGACGCCTACCCCATGCCCCGAGTGGACGAATTGTTGGACAAAATAGCTCAGGGACATTATCTGACGACTACTGACCTGTGTAAGGGCTACTGGCAGATTCCCCTGGAGGTGGAGGCTAATCCAATGTCGGCCTTCATCACCCCGTTTGGCCTTTACCAGTTCCGGGTAATGCCATTCGGGATGAAAAATGCTCCGGCTACCTTCCAACGAATGATAGATCAACTCCTCGGTGGTCTGCAGGATTTTGCATGCGCATATCTTGATGACATCGCAATCTATAGCCAGACATGGGAGGAGCATCTCAGACACCTGGGCATAGTGCTAGACAGAATCAGAGTTGCAGGCCTGACCCTGAAGCCAGACAAGTGTAATATCGGGATGTCTGAGGTACAATATTTGGGACATAGAGTGGGATGTGGGAAGCAGAGGCCGGAGCCTGCAAAAATCGAGGCCATCCTAAACTGGCCGGTTCCCAGAACCAAGGCCCAGGTACTTGCATTTTTAGGGACAGCCGGGTACTACAGAAAGTTTGTACCCCACTATAGTGACATAGCCAAACCACTGACTGACCTGACCAAGAATCTCCCTAGACAGGTCCTGTGGTCCCCGGAGTGCGAAACAGCATTTCAACAGTTGAAAACCACCCTAACACAAGCTCCCATACTGGCGGCACCCGATCCTAACAAACGCTTTGTCGTACATACAGACGCCTCCATGTTCGGACTGGGAGCCGTACTAAGTCAAGTTGGCGACGACGGGAAGGAGCACCCGGTGGCGTATCTCAGCCGCAAGTTGTTACCCCGTGAAGTTGGATATGCTGCCGTGGAAAAAGAATGTTTGGCTTTAGTCTGGGCTTTAAAGAAATTGCAGCCCTACGTCTATGGACGCTCTTTTACCGTCATGACGGACCACAATCCCTTGATATGGCTAAACCGGGTGGCAGGAGAGAATGGCCGATTACTAAGGTGGAGCCTGGCTTTGCAACCCTACAATTTCACCATACAATATCGGCCAGGGCCTCAAAACGGGAATGCGGATGGATTATCCCGGCAAACGGACCTGGAATCTTAAGACTACTTTTCCAACATCCTCGAGTTGACCCGGTGAGGGTCCCACTGTGGCTGTTGGACTGTTTCCCGGGAGGGGGGGTAATGTCATGGTTTGAATCTCTGTGACAATGGCCACACCCATCTGCCTCCCAGCCAAGCTCTTGAACTAATCCCTGCTTACCTCATTTGCATAGCCAATCAGAGGGGGTTTTACAGTTTACCAATTGAAAGAGGTGTTCCAACTGTCAATATAAATATATGTGATGCATTCAATAAATAATTTTGTCAGGTTGAACTCGCATACAGCCTGACTGGTGTTAGTTCTGTGAGAATTAAAACGGCACGAGCGGTCGTTTGAGGCCGGATCATCAACGGCGGAACCAGCAGATATTGTGGTCACATCAGGGAGTGCCGTGAGAGCACAATAGAGCGAGCAGGGGCTTGTTAAAGCGGGGTTTAATAAAAACTTGGAAAATTGGTTAACAAACTACCCTTATTTGAGCTGTGGATTAAATCCTGGAATGGGGTAAAGGAATTGTGGTCCCAGAAGGGTCTACATTCAGATACACTGCTATGGCATAATATCCATCTAAGGGAATTTAAATCAATAGAACAAAACATTTGGTGTAAATATGGAATTTTCAAACTGGGCCAGATATGGAAAGAGGGAGATAGAATTACTTATCAAGCTCAAATCTTATTTGGAAATAGAGATTTGAGCTTCTTTTATTTTCAATTAAAACAAGCGGTACGAGCAGAGATAAGAAAGGGAACACACATTGTCCCCCTCCCATTACCCTAGCCAATATTACTAAGCTAGTTGCAGGGAAGAAATTGGTTTCCAGGATATATGGATGCCTACTCCACCAGAAGACAAAAAAAAAGAGCCATTATTACCTTAAATCATAGATGGCAAGAGGTACTTAACCTGCAACAGGAAGAATTTTGGGACAAGGCTATACGGTCCAAAAATAGTGTGTCAGGTAATTTCTCTTATAGAATCATGAATTTAACATATTATATTACGTTCAGGTGTCCGCCTGCTGAGCGGAGCGGAGGCTGAACGCCGCCAGACTGATGCAGTCTGAGCGGATCCGCATCCATTCAGACTGCATCAGGGCTGGACGGAAGTGTTCGGGTCCGCTCGTGAGCCCCTTCAAACGGAGCACACGAGCGGACAGCCGAACGCTAGTGTGAAACTAGCCTGAGGCGGGGACGCTCATATAATATTTTTTATTTTATTTTAATTTTTCTCCCTACCCCCTCCAGAACAAGACAAAGCAACAGGGAAGGTACAAGGTGTTTTGCAACGATATATTGCTGTTATCTATATGGTTAATGAATAAGAATAAGGGAAAAAGGCTTTTTTTTTTAAACAATCTATCTTGGTTTTATGGACCATGGGGCTCTTTGGAAATAAAAATGGAGATTGGTACTTGAATTGGAGAGGATTAATGGAAATCCCCAGGAACAAATTATTTATGCAAGAAGAGATTGTGATAAGGAAATTAGTCGGTGTAACTTGTGTAGATCTATGGTTATGTATAATGATGATGGAATGATGGAATCTGTGTGTAAAACATTGCAGTCTACGTACAGCAACACACTGCGGAAAACCTGAATTAAAATATTTAAAAAAAAATAAAAAAAAATAAAACATGAACACAAACTGGAAAAGTGCGCCCTCCCCAACTCCCCCCCAACATTGGTGGCAGCGGCAGTTCCAATCGGAGTCCCAGCAGTGTAATGCTGGGGCTCCAATCGGTTACCATGGCAGCCAGGAAGCTACTGAAGTCCTGTCTGCCATGGTCAGTTAGTCAACAGCATACTCACATGCGCTGTGGCCGCCCAACTCGCCTTCTTCTTGTAACTCACAGGTCTGTGCAGCGCATTGCTTATGCTTATAGCAATGCACCGCACAGACCTGTGACAAGTTACAAGAAGAAGGAGCACCGGGCGGCCACAGCGCATGTAAGTATATTTCTGCAGAGTAAGGCTACTTTCACACTTGCGTGCGGAGCGGATTCGTCTGGTATTTGTATAGACGGATCTGCTCCTATAATGCAAACGATGGTATCTGTTCAGACAGAACCGTTTGCATTATATTTCACTAAAAAAAAGTCTAAGTACAATTTGTATTCAGACGGATCCGTCCAGATTTTACATTGAAAGTCAATGGGGGGCGGATCCGTTTGAAAAATGCACCATATTGTGTCACCTTCGAACGGATCCGCCCCCATTGACTTCTATTGTAACTCTGGACAGATGGACACTGCAAGCCGCGTTCGGGTGTCCGCCTGCTGAGCGGAGTGGAGTACAGACGGTGCCAGACTGATGCATTCTGAGCAGATCCGCATCCACTCAGAATGCATTAGGGCAGTACGGATGCGTTCGGGGCCACTTGTGACAGCCTTCAAACGGTGTTGGTGAATAAAGAGACAAAGAGCATAATGTAAAATAACAATGCTAACTGGTTGCAGTAGAGATCACCTGAGAAATAGATGTGCTGTAACGTCGCTGGAGCCGAAGTCCATGGGCATGCGCAATGGAAAATCCGGATCGCGAACAAAGTGTGAAAACATGCGCAGTAACACAGGAGCGGAGAGAGCTCCCACGTCATCAACAAGCGCGGCACTGAGTGATGATCCGCACCAATAGAGATGAGAGGAATGGTAAACACCTGACGTCAAGGGGCGAGGCCAACTCGTCACAGAACCAAGCCCCACTATTCATCCAATCAGCAGCCCAGCAGAGACATCCATCACGCCCCCAGGAAAGCGCACAGGTAATACGTCATCAGCAAAGGTCTTATAAGCCATAAGTGAGGCGAACACGCTCAGACACTGCCCTTACCCCTGAGGACGCCGTGATACGGCGAAACATGTCGGGGGGGGGGGGGGGGGGCAGCGTGAGGCTCGAATTTTAAAACAGTAATCACTGTGACCTATGAATAGTAAAAAACAGTAGATACAGTGCCATCAACAAATACGGGCACGCGCGCAGCCTGGTATGGCAACAGTGTGTCTAATTTAAGGAGCAGGCTTATCAAGTCAGCGAAGACTACTGACAATAAGCCCTAAGTGACAAATAAAGGCCAGTGATACAGGGAATTTTAAATTACTAAATGTGTGTCGGTGCACTACCAAAAAGTTTTATTTATGACTATTAAAAGTTAAGTCTTAGGAAATTGGTAGGTGCAGGATTAAAAGGTGATAAAAAGTCCTAAAGGACATTAGTAGTAGGTAGCTGTTGTTTAACACACCTTATCCTTGCACTTAAAGGGAAAGCGTAGTAGTTGAAGTTCAAATAAAGGGTCAAAATCCCACATATTTCCCAATACCACAGGGAGATAATCTATAGGAGAGAGGATAGTACACCCCAACAGGTGTACAGAAAGTAAATGGCAGGATTTCTCTCAAACCCCGCAACTACTCAAACATTTCTGGCTGAAGCAGGGAGAGTCTTTTCCACAGAAAGTCTACCAGTGGACTGTTTGGATGTAGCCCAGGCTTTCAAAGAAATTAATAAAACTTATAAACGATACATACGAGGTGTATGAGAAACCGCCAGCCTGGAAACATACATCCAACAGAAAATAGTTTATAGAGGAATGAGAATCAATATAACCCCAAATTCCCATCAGGAAGACGTAGAGTTTATTAAGGGGTGGGAAATACTCCTCACAGAAAACTCACTGCGGATGCAAGCGTACCTTCTAGATTACGAACAAAAATCCCTGGCAAAAATTACAACACAATTGCAAAAAGAAATTCAGGAGAGCCAAACATTTAGAACCAAACCAGAGTTTGTGGAGTATGAACAAAAACTACAAAAAAACATAGAGAGTCTACAGGGGGGAATCAAGGAGCGAAAGCATAGGAAATATAACCGAGACAAAAAAGATTTTGATACCGGAAATATATACTTCAGAAAACAAGGGGGGAGATTTACAGCGAGACCAAAAGAGAATTGGAGAGAGTACACGGACATATCCGAATCTGAGATCTCTGAAGTGGAAGGTAGTAACACGCAAACTATAGCAAAGACCAAGCGTAGACCTAAAAATAAACCGTCATACTCACAGAAAAGATATCCACAAAAAAGTTCCACTACTAACATAAATCCAAGCTCAAGAACTAGGTCAAAACACCCAAGCACAGTATTCACAATTTTTACAATTTCCGCAGCCATCCTCCTTATCCATACTAACAAATGTTACATTACAGCCCCAAAATGGAACACAGGGGTTTTTTTTAGGACAGGGGATGGGACTACGGGACAGGGAGAAGTGGGGCTACAATCAAAAAATGTGAACACAAGAACATCACAAGCAGCAGAAGGAAATACTGACCCCAGCCTTGGGGCAATGCAAATAATTAATAAAACAAAGATAAACCTTACTGCGGAACATACAAGTCTCATACAAAAAGGCCTCTCCTTCACCCCAGCACCGTATTTCAACTGTTTCCTGTGGGTGAAGGACATCAACCTGTTTGCTAGAAAGCTAGCATTATATAAGGAGTTTAACTCCAGGGAACAAGTAGAAATGAATACTCAGCGACGTGAGAGAGAAGCAGTTGAGACACTTGAGTGCTTACGGAGGGAAGGAGAAGGCGAACTAATAGCTCCAAGCCCACCATTTAGCACATTAACCCCCAAGTCCAAATTTACCCCCCCCGGTTTGGGAAATATGCAAATATTCAAACCTTTGTTGATGTTGTAACCAGAGATCTACAAAAAATGAAAGCTCCAAAAAGGAATAAGTATAGTAATCTAAGTGTGGAAGAGCAGAGAGCTATGAAAGATCTAATGGAAAATGAGAATCTGGTTATAAAACCTTCGGATAAAGGGGGGAATGTTGTGCTACTAGAAAGGAACGATTACGAACAAATGATAATGGATCTTCTGAACGAGAGAAATACGTATAGGGAGCTAAAATCAGACCCCACTGAGAAATATGTACTAGAGTTAAAAAAGCTACTAAAAAATGCTAAAGATCGTAACCTAATAACAAAGGAAGAGTACAAAGTTATGTACAGGCGGAGACCGACTAGAGCAACGTTTTATGCTATTCAAAAAGTCCACAAGCAAAGAGAACCGATTCCAGGGAGACCTATCGTTTCTGGTAATCGGAGCCTATGTGAGAGTATAAGCGAGTATGTGGAACAGGTCATTTCCCCATTTGTCAAAACCTTACCCTCGTACCTTTAGGGATACCAAGGATACTGTCGTCATGTTGCAGGAAATCCAGGTCAATTCACATACCTTAGTAGCTAGCCTTGATGTCGAGGCACTGTATACGAGTATTCAACATCACTTGGGCATACAAGCAGTTCAATATTATTTAAATTCAAAGGGAACACAACATCACGAGCACAATAATTTTGTTATCTCACTATTAAAGTTTTTGTTGGAGCACAATTATTTTTTTATTTAACGGAAAATATTATTTACAGGTCACCGGCACCGCTATGGGCACTATTTGTGCACCAAGTTATGCAAATGTATTTTTAGCGTGGTGGGAAGACCGTACAGTATTCATGGACACAATGGAGAAATACACGCGGCACATATTATTTTGGGGTCGTTATATTGACGATATTTTAATTTTTTGGGATGCCACTGAAGAACAATTTCATGCCAATTAAATGACAATCAAGTAGGCATGAGGTTTACAGCCGAAATACATAGGAGCACATTGAATTTCCTGGATCTTAGAATTGACCTGCAACCTGACGGCAGAATCCAAACTGAAATACATCGTAAAGTAACATCAACAAATAATCTGCTACATTGGCAAAGTTTTCATCCTGACCCCCTCAAGAAGGGAATCCCGGTGGGGCAGTATCTTAGAGCCAGGCGGAACTGCTCCACCGAGGAAGCATTTCAAAAAGAGTGTAACATTTTATACTCATGTTTCTATGAGAGAGGGTACTCCAAAAAATGCCTGCATCGGGCCTATAATAGGGCCCGGAAGACTGAAAGGCTTGACCTGTTGACGGATAAAAAAACAAAAGAGGGAGCGAAAATGATATGATGTATAGGAACATACGATACTGAACATAGAGCTATACAACAAGTTTTAAAACGACATTGGCATATATTGCAAACGGATGTAGATCTACAACAAGTGATACCCAAATATCCCGCCATAACATATAGAAGAGGACAGAACTTGAAAGAAAAACTAGTCCATAGTCACTATCAACCTCATGGAGGTAATAAAAAAACTACCTGGCTGTCCCACAATGGTTCGTACCCATGTGGGGACTGTGTTTTTTGTAGTAGGATGAAGGCTACGAAGGCATTTATTAATCCAGTGGACGGAAAAAGTTATAAAATCAGGGATTACATCAATTGCAAGACAAAGGGAGTAGTTTATATCATCAGATGCGAATGTCCGAAATTATATGTTGGAAAGACTATCCAGGAGCTGAGAAGGCGAATATCAAAATACTTGAGTAGTATTAGCACTGGAGAGGACACCAGCCTAGCCAGACACATGAGAGAGAAGCATAAAGGTAATAATACAGATATCAAAGTCTGGGGAGTGATGAAGGTTAAAACAGGTTCACGAAAAGGGGATATAGATAAAAAACTTCAACAAGAAGAAACCAAATGGATCTACTTACTGAATAGCCTATCCCCAAATGGCTTGAATGAGGGGTTCATGTACTCGTCCTTCCTATAGATGTCACCCCTACCTGAGAACAAAAGAAAAGAAAAATAATATAAGAAAAAATTACAGATATTAACGTACGATGCAGTATTTATAGAAGAAAGAGCAGCCTCACTGTGGCTAGACCGAAAATATAAAAAATATCCCCAAAAGAAAGCTAGAAAAATGAAAACCGAATAAGGATAACATTATGGAAGAAGTTGGAAGCTTAAATAAGGTCCTACCGATTTATCAAAGAGACTAGCTCCACCAAAAAAGACAACTCTATGGAAGAAGTTGGAAGCTTAAGTAAGGTCCTATTAATTTATCAAGGAGACCAGCTCCACCAAAAAAGACGAAAATCATTGAAAACGTCATCAACCCTTGGTATAAGGAATGTATAAAGGGTGGAGCACATGAAGCATTCGAGTGGACAATAAAGTAAAAAAGAGAGGAAAAAGAAATCCAAGGAGATGAAAATAACTAAAAGGATAATCAAAGAGTAGGGCACAAGTGATCTAGAGATGATGAGAAGATATACCTCATGAATAAGTAAATCTGAAATTGTCCAGTGTGGAGCTGTATATATAGACATATGGTTATAACAACTGGAAAGAAAATAAGTAAAGTAAACAGCTCAAAGGCCCTATTCGTCCTGTCCCCTCACTCCTTTCCCCTCTCTCCCCCCTCCTAATATTTTGGACAAATATAATAAATAAGTCCAGCCAAAAACTTAGTAAAGTATGGAAATGTATAGAAATATATGGGAAAACTAAGGGAGATACATTTAATTGAAAAACCAACCACCAACCTGGAGAGAAATTCAAAATGAGGGAGAAAATATGATAAGAATCTGGGGGATACCTGCTGGGAAATAGTTATCGGTGTTGGTGAATAAAGAGACAAAGAGCATAATGTAAAATAACAATGCTAACTGGTTGCGGTAGAGATCACCTGAGAAATAGATGTGCTGTAACGTCACTGGAGCCGAAGTCCATGGGCATGCGCAATGGAAAATCCGAAAAGCGAACAAAGTGTGAAAACATGCGCAGTAACACAGGAGCGGAGAGAGCTCCCACGTCATCAACAAGCGCGGCACTGAGTGATGATCCGCACCAATAGAGATGAGAGGAATGGTAAACACCTGACGTCAAGGGGCGAGGCCAACTCGTCACAGAACCAAGCCCCACTATTCATCCAATCAGCAGCCCAGCAGAGACATCCATCACGCCCCCAGGAAAGCGCACAGGTAATACGTCATCAGCAAAGGTCTTATAAGCCATAAGTGAGGCAAACACGCTCAGACACTGCCCTTACCCCTGAGGACGCCGTGATACGTCGAATTTTAAAACAGTAATCACTGTGACCTATGAATAGTAAAAAACAGTAGATACAGTGCCATCAACAAATACGGGCAAGCGCGCAGCCTGGTATGGCAACAGTGTGTCTAATTTAAGGAGCAGGCTTATCAAGTCAGCGAAGACTACTGACAATAAGCCCTAAGTGACAAATAAAGGCCAGTGATACTGGGAATTTTAAATCACTAAATGTGTGTCGGTGCACTACCAAAAAGTTTTATTTATGACTATTAAGCCTTCAAACGGAACTCACAAGCGGAGCCCCGAACGCTGGTGTGAAAGTAGCCTAACTGGCCATGGCAGACAGGACTTCAGTAGCCGATCGGAGCCTCAGCATTACACTGCTGGGACTCCGATCGGAACTGCCGCTGCCACCAATTATGGGGGGGGGCCCACCCCATATCGTACCGCCACCCACTCGCCACATGAATATATATTTTTTTTTTATCCTCAGCCGGTGGCCCGGGCCCCCAGTGGTGTAGGGCCCCATAGCCATTGCTGTGGCTGCTATAGTGATCCCTACGCCACTGACTAGGAAGCAGCTCCAGCGAGAGGATATTTATCTTTTAAAACAGAGTAAAGGGGACCCCAAGGTCTGAAAGTGTGTGTTTAAAGAGGGGCTCTACTTGGGGTACCATCATCACAAAGACCATGTGATCTGTAAAAAGAGATACAAGTTTTTGTTCATTTCGCCTCTCAAAAGTGGTATAAAAAGTGAACAGTTATATAAAAAAAACTTTATGGCTTCTTAGGTGATTTCTGTGTAAGTCATGCAACTATATATTACTTCATATCATTGTAATGTTAATAAATCAGTGAGATAAAGTTATCATGTTTTATCCCACATTGTGAATCCAGTGAAAAGCACTGACGGAATTCCCATTATTTGGTTACCCAGCATCCTGAAATTTGTAACAAAAACCCATTTGTACTCCAAAATAGTACCAGTAAGAACTACAGCTTGTCTGGCAACAAAAAAAGCCCTCACACAGCTGCCTTGACAGAAAAATAAAAATGCTAGAAGAAAATGATTTATTTATTTATTTAAAAAAGTGATTTTAATTATGTAAAAGTAGAAAACATAAACAAAAATATACATTTGGTACTGCCATAATCGGATCAACCCACTAAATAAAGTTATCATGTCATTTATACCGAATGGTACGCTTTAAAAAACAGAATTCAATTTTTTTTACCTCCCAAAACTGAAGTAAAAAGCAATAAAAAAAATGCATATGTACCCCAATATGGTACCAATAAAAACTACATTTTGTCCTGCAAAAAAACAAACAATCCCTAATATAGCTACCTTGAATGTTAGAATACAGTGTTATGAATGTTAGAATACAGTGATGAAAAATGATTTTTAATTAAAAAGGTGATTTTATGATGCAAAAATGGTAAAATAAAAATATGGATTATTTATCTCCTTAGTAACGTACAGTCGTGGCCAAAAGTTTTGAGAAAGACACAAATATTAGTTTTCACAGTTTGCTGCTAAACTGCTTTTAGATCTTTGTTTCAGTTGTTTATGTGATGTATTGAAATATAATTACATGCACTTCATACGTTTCAAAGGCTTTTATCGACAATTACATGACATTTATGCAGAGTCAGTATTTCCAGTGTTGGCCCTTCTTTTTCAGGGCCTCTGCAATTCGACTGGGCATGCTCTCAATCAACTTCTGGGCCAATTCCTGACCGATGGCAAACCATTCTTTCATAATCACTTCTTGGAGTTTGTCAGAATTAGTGGGTTTTTGTTTGTCCACCCGCCTCTTGAGGATTGACCACAAGTTGTCAATGGGATTAAGATCTGGGGAGTTTCCAGGCCATGGACCCAAAATGTCAACGTTTTGGTCCCCGAGCCACTTAGTTATCACTTTTGCCTTATGGCACGGTGCTCCATCGTGCTGGAAAATGCATTGTTCTTCACCAAACTGTTGGACTGTTGGAAGAAGTTGCTGTTGGAGGGTGTTTTGGTACCATTCTTTATTCATGGCTGTGTTTTTGGACAAAATTGTGAGTAAGCCCACTCCTTTGGATGAGAAGCAACCCCATGAATGGTCACAGGATGCTTTACTGTTGGCATGACACAGGACTGATGGTAGCACTCGCCTTTTCTTCTCTGGACAAACCTTTTTCCTGATGCCCCAAACAATCGGAAAGAGGCTTCATCGGAGAATATGACTTTGCCCCAGTCCTCAGCAGTCCATTCACCATATTTTCTGCAGAAGATCAATCTGTCCCTGATGGGGTTTTTTTGGAGAGAAGTGGCTTCTTTGCTGCCCTTCTTCCAAAAGTCTCACTGTGGGTGCAGATGCGCTCACACCTGCTGCCATTCCTGAGCAAGCTCTGCACTGGTGGCACTCCGATCCCGCAGCTGAATCCTCTTTAGGAGACGATCCTGAAACCTTCTTAACAAGAATTAAACCTCTTTCCTTGAAGTTCTTGATGATCCTATAAATTGTTGATTGAGGTGCAATCTTAGTAGCCACAATATACTTGCCTGTGAAGCCATTTTTATGCAACGCAATGATGGCTGCACGTGTTTTTTTGCAGGTCACCATGGTTAACAATGGAAGAACAATGATTTCAAGCATCACCCTCCTTTTAACAGGTCAAGTCTGCCATTTTAACCCAATCAGCCTGACATAATGATCTTCAGCCTTGTGCTCGTCAACATTCTCACCTGAGTTAACAAGACGATTACGGAAATGATCTCAGCGGGTCCTTTAATGACAGCAATGAAATGCAGTGAAAAGTTTTTTGGGGGATTAAGTTAATTTTCATGGCAAAGAAGGACTATGCAATTCATCTGATCACTCTTCATAACATTCTGGAGTATATGCAAATTGCTATTATAAAAACTTAAGCAGCAACTTTTCCAATTTCCAATATTTATGTAATTCTCAAAACTTTTGGCCACGACTGTACATATTAACATATGGGGTCATTTATCGAACTGGCTTATCAGATTCCACCTTTCATTTTCCAAAGAAGCTGTCAAAAATGAACAGTGGAATCTGATTGGTTGCTATGGGCAAGTAAGGCTACTTTCACACTAGCGTTAATATTTTGCGGTATTGAGATCTGTCATAGGGTCTTAATACCGGAAAAAAATGCTTCTGTTTAGTCCCTATTTATTGTCAATGGGGACAAAATATAACTGAACAGAACTAAGTGCTCCAAAATGCATTTTGTTCAGTTTGGTTGCGTTCTCATACCGGAAAGCAAAACGCAGCATGCTGCGGTTTGCTTTCTGTCATGGGATGCGGAGCAAGACGGATCCGTCATGACCCACAATGCAATTCAATGGGGACGGATCAGTTTTCTCCGACACAATAGAAAATGGATCCATCCCCCATTGACTTTCAATGGAGTTCATGACGGATATGTCTTGGCTATGTTAAAGCTAATACAACCGGATGCAGATGGTTGGATTATCAGTAATGAAAGCATTTTTGCTGAACCCTGCCGGATGCAGCAAAAACTCTAGTGTGAAAGTAGCCTAAGCCAGTTCTACTTTACACCAGTTTGATAAATGACCCCAATAGTTTGTAAGGCTGAAAAACTAAATCTGTTTATCCAAATCTGTTCATCCAATCTTATCCTGCAAGCCATAATTGTCAAAAAGACATATGTGCCCCCAAACACTCTCACAGCTCAGTGACAAAAAATAAGTTATGCTTTATTAAGACAGACCCTGGACATACTGTACGTAAAGGCACATTAACAAATTATTTACAAATAGTCATTTAGACTAACAACTGGCTTATTCTCACATATGTCCTTGTTACTGGGGGAGGAATGGAAGGAGGGACTAGAACAGTTCAGAAGGAAAGGTGTAGGGTAAAAATATACATAAACCTCTCAAATGTATGTATACTAATGCCAGAAGCCTGACTAATAAAACTGGTGAACTGGAATTAGTGATGTGTGAGGAGGACTATGGCATAGTGGGAATAACTGAGACATGGCTGGATGATGGCTATGACTGGGCAGTTAATGTACAGGGTTACAGTCTGTTTAGAAAGGATCGTCAAAACCGGAGAGGGGGGAGGGGTCTGCCTTTATGTAAAGTCCTGTCTAAAGCCCACACTCCGTGAAGATATAAGTGAGGGACATGAACATGTGGAGTCACTGTGGGTAGAGATACATGGAGCTAAAAACAATAATAAATTACTAATAGGAGTTTACTATAAACCACCTAATATACCAGAGTCCACAGAAAATCTACTACTAAATGAGATAGACAAGGCGGCAAATCATAATGAGGTGGTTATTATCGGGGACTTCAACTACCCACATATAGACTGGGAAACTGAAACTTGTATATCTCATAAAGGAAACAGGTTCTTGGCCATAACCAAAGACAATTACCTCTCCCAACTGGTTCAGGACCCGACTAGAGGGACGGCCATACTGGACTTAGTATTAACCAATAGGCCTGACAGAACAACAGACGTGCAGGTTGGGGGACACCTGGGAAATAGTGACCATAAAGTAATAACCTTCCAATTATCATTCAAAAGAGCGTTTCTACAGGGAGGAACAAAAATACCAAACTTCAAAAAAAGCTAAATTTTGCCAACTAAGAGAGGCCATAGGCCTAACTAAATGGGATAAAGTCCTCACAAATAAAAATGCAGCCACAAAATGGGATATCTTTAAAAGCATCCTAAAATCTCATTGTGAGAGGTACATACCGTATGGGAATATAAGGTTAAGGAACATAAAGAAACCAATGTGGATAAACAGAACTGTAAAGAAAGCAATAAATGACAAAAAGAAAGCATATAAAACACTAAAACAGGAGGGTAGCACGGAAGCACTGAAAAACTATAAGGAAAAAAATCGAACATGTAAAAAACAAATAAAAGAGGCCAAACTAGAGACCGAGAGATTAATTGCCAAAGAGTAAAACTAACCCTAAAATGTTCTTCAATTATATAAATGTTAAAAAGTATAAATCTGAAGGTGTCGGCCCTTTTAAAGAGTAATGAGGGGGGAGTCGCAGAGAGCGACGAGGAGAAAGCAAAGCTGTTAAATATTTTTATCTCCAATGTATTCACTGAGGAAAATAAACTGTCAGATGACATGCTGAATGTTGAAATAAATTCCCCATTAAAAGTGTCCTGTCTGACCCAGGAAGAAGTACAACAGCGACTTAAAAAGATTAAAATAGACAAAATCACCAGGACCGGATGGCATACACCCCCGTATCCTAAGGGAATTAAGTAATGTCATAGCCAGACCCTTATTTCTGATATTTGCAGATTTTATACTGACAGGGAATGTCCCACAGGATTGGCACATTGCAAATGTGGTGCCAATATTCAAAAAGGGTCCAAAAACAGAGCCTGGAAACTATAGGCCGGTAAGTTTAACATCTGTTGTGGGTAAACTGTTTGAAGGTTTTCTGAGGGATGCTATGTTAGAGCATCTTAACGGAAATAAGCAAATAACGCCATATCAGCATGGCTTCGTGAGGGATCGGTCA
Organism: Bufo gargarizans; assembly: GCF_014858855.1. Classification (NCBI taxonomy): domain Eukaryota; kingdom Metazoa; phylum Chordata; class Amphibia; order Anura; family Bufonidae; genus Bufo; species Bufo gargarizans. The sequence continues at coordinate 213,769,913 of NC_058085.1, read as the reverse complement.
TGTCAAACTAATTTAATCAGTTTCTATGAGGAGGTAAGTTCTAGACTTGACAGCGGCGAATCAATGGATGTCGTGTATCTGGACTTCTCCAAAGCATTTGACACTGTACCACATAAAAGGTTAGTATATAAAATGAGAATGCTCGGACTGGGAGAAAACGTCTGTAAGTGGGTAAGTAACTGACTCAATGATAGAAAACAGAGGGTGGTTATTAATGGTACATACTCAGATTGGGTCACTGTCACTAGTGGGGTACCTCAGGGGTCAGTATTGGGCCCTATTCTCTTCAATATATTTATTAATGATCTTGTAGAAGGCTTGCATAGTAAAATATCAATTTTTGCAGATGACACTAAACTGTGTAAAGTAATTAACACTGAAGAGGACAGTATACTACTACAGAGGGATCTGGATAGATTGCAGGCTTGGGCAGATAAGGTTTAACACTGACAAATGTAAAGTTATGCACATGGGAAGGAATAATGCAAGTCACCCGTACATACTAAATGGTAAAACACTCGGTAACACTGACATGGAAAAGGATCTAGGAATTTTTATAAACAGCAAACTAAGCTGCAAAAACCAGTGTCAGGCAGCTGCTGCCAAGGCCAATAAGATAATGGGTTGCATCAAAAGGGGCATAGATGCCCGTGATGAGAACATAGTCCTACCACTTTACAAATCATTAGTCGGACCACACATGGAGTACTGTGTACAGTTCTGGGCTCCAATGAACAAGGCAGACATAGCAGAGCTGGAGAGGTTCCAGAGAAGGGCAACTAAAGTAATAACTGGAATGGGGCAACTACAGTACCCTGAAAGATTATCAAAATTAGGGTTATTCACTTTAGAAAAAACACGACTGAGGGGAGATCTAATTACTATGTATAAATATATCAGGAGTCAGTACAGAGATCTATCCCATCATCTGTTTATCCCCAGGACTGTGACTGTGACGAGGGGACATCCTCTGCGTCTAGAGGAAAGAAGGTTTGTACACAAACATAGAAGAGGATTCTTTACGGTAAGAGCAGTGAGACTATAGAACACGCTGCCTGAGGAGGTGGTGATGGTGCGTACAATAAAGGAATTCAAGAGGGGCCTGGATGTATTTCTGGAGCGTAATAATATTACAGGCTATAGCTACTAGAGAGGGATTGTTGATCCAGGGAGTTATTCTGATTGCCTGATTGGAGTCGGGAAGGAATTTTTTATTCCCCTAAAGTGAGGAAATTGGCTTCTACCTCACAGGTTTTTTTTTGCCTTCCTCTGGATCAACTTGCAGGATGACAGCTCAAACTAGATGAATAAATGTATTTTTTCGGCCTTATGTACTATGTTATGTACTATGTTACTTATCGTTAAAACATAACTTTTAATTATCACTATATAAATTAAACAATAGACCAATTAAATCTTGTTAAAACTCTGTGCATCATATTCTTTTTCCATATTTTTTTTTTTTTGTATATGAGCTCTGTTGTTCCCACAGTGCTAATATTAACCTGGGATGTGAGGTGATCCTTACGCGCTGGTTTCAGCTCACTCTTATTTCTATGTATCTGTGTCCCTCATTGCTGCTAACTTATTTACTGAATCTTGTACTCCAAGATGCTTCACTCCTGCTCTTAAAGCCCTCAAACACTGCCCCCCGTCCTTTTTTGCCAGACCTTCTGGCATCTTCAGGGGAACGGGCAGTGAGTGTTTGAGAAATGTGGGATGGGTCTTTTAAAGCGCATGTCGATGGATTTAGAGACCGCTCGTCTTCATCGACTGACTGCGCATGCTCCAGGACTTAGAAGAAAATCAATGTGTCTTCACTTCTGCGCATGACTCTGAACTTAGTTTCATTTATAGCTTTCTCTAACCATACATACCTTGATACTTCGCTTTATTAGCTTCCATCAATTGTATAATAATGTCTAGAATGTTGCAGTACAAGGCGTTATACATAGTATTATCAATAGTACTTCCATTCTCACTTTATCAGCTGATTTTAATACTTTCCACATATTTTTATCCACTTATTCTATTAGGTAGAGTTTTACTATTCAGCTAAGAAAGCTTCAGAGTACAAAGGTTCCATCCTACCGAAGAGAACACGCCTCCTTGCTACGTCATATATGCTTTTTCTGATGGTGCTTACAGCTAGATATTTACATAGTTCACATACCATAGTTAGTAAAACAATGCACAATGGGCAGATATCAAGTGTTATCTCTTTCCCTATTTTCATATTTCAGCCAATGTAACAATGCCACATGCCTCAGGAGAAATGCCCCTCAGATGACTTTAAAAACTGCTGTAGTTCCAGTAATAAATGAGAATTTGCTTTGACCCCAGTGTGTCAGTTATTTTCTTCCGTGCATGTAAAACCTTTCTGTTACTATTATTCTGGAGCAGTAGAGCAAACGTGATTGGCCCCAATTAGGGGCATCTTTATCAGTTGGCGCCCAATACGTGGGAGAAGTAACATCGGTAGCCAAAGTTTTGGGGTTCCCACAGCATGGTGGAACACGCTTAAGGAGGAGGACTGCAGCCTCAGAGACCAGTTGAGAAAATTTTGGTCATCTCACCTGCCTCTTGCTGCTCCACTGTGCTGTGGTAATCTGTTCTGCTATTGAGGTTACATATGAATTAGCAACTTTGGTTGATGTAAAATCCTGGGTTCCTAGAATCCTTCTTGCTCTTCTGTGTTTGTGTGTTGTCTGTGTGGTTTGTGTCAGTTACCTTCATAGTTAACGGTTAAGCAGAGCAAGAGATTTCCCCTGGCAGGGGGCGGAGCCGCATTAGGGTGCTACTAAGTTATCTGTCCTGTTTAGACAGAGGGTGTAGCCCCGGGGTGCTCCAGGACGGGGCTCAATTTAGGGGTTACTGATTTATCTGTCTTAGTGATGGAAGGTGTAACCCCGGGTAGCTCAGAGTAGGACTTAAATTAAGGGCCACTAAATTATCCTAGTGGCGGGGGGTGTGGCCCTGGACTGGTGGACCAGACGTGGTAGCCAGGGAATTCACAGTTAATAACCTGCACATGGGTGAGCCCTGCCTAGGAGTGTGAAGGAGAAGAAGGTGCCTGCTTCTGTCTTGGTTGTAAGTTAATAAATCCATGGGACACAGTGTTGAAGAAGTTGCAGGGATTAAGTATGGGAATCTCAACCCTAGGAGTTCTAGTACGGTGTTCCTGATTTAGGGAGGAAGCTCTGAGGAAGCTAGTCTGGGAATGATTCAGAAAGACACATTGTGTGTATGTTATAAAGGATCATGGATGTGATGAAGTTGAAGATTACAGGATGTGATTTTAAATGGAGAATTGAGTGCATTGAAGTAACTATGTGAAGCATTGTTTCTTGTGTGCCTGTGTGCCCCGCATCATGCGTGTGTCTGTTGCCCGGTGAATATAGAAGGGAGAGACAGGGGGCCGTAGCTACACTGGGGGAGTGACATCATAACATTAGAATGTGTGATAGCGCGAACACTGCAATACTAAGATATATTGGATATAATCAAAAGAAAATGTGCGTGAGGTACTAAGTGTGTGTGTATGGAGCACATAGGTATGTTATTTAATAAGTTCAAACACTTGTGTGTGTAAAAGTATGAGAAAGTGTTTGTCTGTTCGACATTGAATGTTAAGTCTGTGTGGACCGTGAGTCTGACCTTGTGTGTTGCCAAAAAAAAACTGACGAAATCAGCTCTACTGATGTGATGATGATGCCAAATTAAGAGTTAAGTCGAGAATGAAAGAGATCACCACACAGGGAGAGGTGTGTGTTTTGGCTTTAGGCCAAAAAGGAGCAAAATTATTGCAAAGTTTCTCACACGAGTGAACACAGGACATTCAGCCTTGAATTTATAACATTCTATTCTTGATATTATAAAAAAAAAAAAAACAATGCATGAAAATAAATAAGTATATGAAGTTGGGCTGGAAAGAAATGTATGACGCTACCCTCCAAGATGGTGCTGTGAGACCCTACCACACCCCCAAGCAGCCATCTTAACTGAGGTAACTTCCTCACCAGTGGACATCTTAACTAATCCAATTTCCGGCCTGGCTGCCATTTTATCTCCTATAACTTCCGGCCGGCCGAGCCATCTTAACTGAGGGAACTTACTGCCCGGCAGCAATCTTAGTTACTGGTATTTTTACTGGTTTTTTTCCAGATATGGCTACAATCGTGAAACAATACATATGGTAGGATCTATGTGCATTGTTACAATATTGTAGCCGTATCTGGAAAACAATACCAGTAACTAAGATGGCTGCCGGCCAGGAAGTTCCCTCAGTTAAGATGGCCGCTGGGCCGGCCGGAAGTTACAGGAGATAAGATGGCAGCCAGGCCGGAAATTGGATTAGTTAAGATGTCCACTGGTGAGGAAGCTACCTCACTTGTTACCACAAGGGGTACTCACTCAAGTCAGTACATGAAGGATACACATATGCCTATAATTAGTCATGACCGGTAGTATTGTTTATACAGATGAAATGTTTTAACTTTTTATGAGTTTTATTATTCGGCTAAGAAAGCTCCAGAGCACAAAGGTTCCATGCTACCGAAGAGAACACTCCTCCTTGCTACGTCATAGATGCTTTTTCTGTTAGTGAAAACTCCATTACAAGATGGTGCTTACAGCTAGATATTTGCATAGTTCACATACCATAGTTAGTAAAACAATGCACAATGGGCAGATATCAAGTGTTATCTCTTTCCCTATTTTCATATTTCAGCCAATGAAAAACAAATACATAGGCAGTAAAAACAATATCAGCAAGCTAATGAAAGGTGTAAACATGCCCCCAATATCTCCGATGGTAAACTGAGAGTAGTATTGAGAAAAAGCATGTGGGGAAATAAAGGGTGGCTAAAAGATAACAAGCTCACAGAACAGGCAGAAGTATTCCTGCGAGAGGCGTGTGAATACTTCTGCCTGTTATAGTGTATAGATGAGGAGGTGTAGAGAGACAGAAAAAGTGTGGTTGTGAATGTTATCAGGATAATGTTAAAACACCTCTCCAAACAGAGAAAGGAAACAGGTCTGCCACCATATAATGGTCCTGAGAGATGGACATGCAGAGTCTGCTGGATCTAGAGCCCAGATGAGAGCGAGAGTTGTGCTGTGTGTGGCACTCCTCGGCCACACCACACGAGAGGATGGTATTTTGTGTTGTCTGGATCACTGTCCGTCCCCCACAGACACCCATGTTTTTGTCATTAGGATGACACAGGTGAGGGGGGGAAGTTGGACCAAGATTAGGAAACAGGCAATCCAGTATCGGTTGTGCCTTTAAACATTTTAGCAGATTCAAGTCCAGCCCCAATTATATCCCTCACTCTGGGTGATGAAGAAGTAGTCCTGTTTTTGATTGATACTGGAGTAGCCAAGACAATTGTGCACAGCAAAATTGGCCTCCTCTGACTTAATCTTCAAGAACAAAAGTCCTTGGGTAGAAGTGGATGGGAAAGTAGTACACTCCCCTTTTTAACAGAACCCATCTGTGTTAGATTTGACCTTACCCAAGAAGTACTTGCCCGGTGCTGGTCAGGGATAATGCCCCCTGTTGCTTCCTGGGTGCAGACTTGCTTGCAAAAGTATGTGTCAGCATCTCATACCGGAAGGATGGCACTGTGAAGCTCACAGGTGCCCTCAATGTCCAGGAACTTTGTTTATTAGCCGTTAGTGATAAAACTCCCTGGTCCATCTTTTTGTCAGTACTCCTTGAAGATGAGAAGGAAGCACTGCTTGCGGGAATGTTGGGCCATCTGTGGGCTATTGAACCCACAGATGTTCGCAATGTGGGGTTCCTCCTGTAGAAGTGGTGATGAAACCTGGCGCCCCACTTCCCAGGAAGATGGAGCATCTTTGGAGTATGGCACAGTCAGATTCCATATTTCAAACAGTCCGAGACTTTTTGAAAAAGGGGTTATCAAGGAGATTGTATCCCCTTCTAACACTCTTTTGTACCCTGTGAAAAAGAAAAGTGAGAAGGGCAAACCAACCTGATACCAGATGGTATGTGACGGCACGCCAATGAAGCCACAGTTTGTAACAGCCCCATTGTGCCCAATACACACCTTGTTGGCTCAGGTTCCCACTACCCCTACCCACTCCACTGTGATTGATTTGACAAATGTTTTCTTTTCAGTACTACTACATTCAGACAGTCGGTAGTTGTTTGCCTTCACACATGAGGTAAACAGTATACCTGGGTGGTGCTGCTGAAGGGAGCCTAGAACTCACCTAGTATTTATACTGCAGCCATGTCACTCCTGTCCTTTTTTACAACATGGCTGCAAGTGAGAGAAAAAAAAGAAAAAAAATCAGTTTTGTTGCATTACTGTTTCCTTCCTGGGGTGAAACATCTCATTCCTGAATGTAAGAAGACTGTGAAGGACATCCCTTTGCCCAGAAACATAAATGCACTGAGGACATCGTTTTTAGGCCATGTTTCTCATTGCAGACCGTGAATACGCATGTTTGATGCAGTTTTCTTTGATTGTTTGTCTTTTAGTCTTTTCCACCTTAGGGCTGTTTCACACGAGCGGATGCAGTGCGTGACATCCGCTCCGTGAATGACAGCCAAGACCCGATGCGGACAGCAGAAGCACGGATCATTAACATGACTGATAATGCTCCGTGCCTCTCTGTGATCTCTTTACTACGAAATCACAGTGAGAACTTTATCTCACTGTGATTTCGTAGTAAAGAGATCACAGAGAGGCACGGAGCATTATCAATCATGTTAATGCTCCGTGCCTCTGCAGTCCGCATCGGGTCTTGGCTGTCATTCACGGAGCGGATGTCACGCATGGCATCCGCTCGTGTTAAACAGCCCTTACAGATGAGGTGGTAGATTCCATTTATGCCTAAAGATGACCAGTTTGTTCTCCCCCAACACTTGGCCTATCAGATTACCACATTTAGATTGTATTGTACAGAAGTTAATGGCCATGCCTCAGCTGTCCTCACCCAACTGCATGGCCAGCAACAACAATGCCCTGTGGCATATTATTCAGCCAGACTTGACCCGTGGCCAGAGGTGCCCCTTTCTGCATCACAGCTGTAGCAGTTGTACAAGCCATGCTTGATAAAGGCTCTAAGATAGTCCTGAACCACAAAGTGACAGTGATATTATGTCTGTCCTCATGAAAGTACAACCCAAGAACCTTTTTGTTGCCTGCAGAGTTAGATGTGGTAACTTAACTCTGCTAAATCCATATGTGCCGGACGAAGGCCACTGTCCGGTTAGGACTGAACCTCGGTATATCTCTATTTGGTGATTTGAATGTTCATATTCATCCTGACTAAGGATAAGCAAATTGGTTCTTACATAGTTTTATAGGGCTGAGAAAAGACATCTGCCCATCCAGCTCAGCTTAGAAATTCAGTCCAAATTTCTCAAAAAGGCAAGAGAGAGACTACAACTAGTACACAAATGTGTGTTTCTCAACGGTATATATATGTGTTTTAGTACACCAAAAAGTTACTAAATTAACAGTTAATATGTTAAATTAACAGACCATATGTTTATTGTGTCAATTTCTTAACCTACTACACATAGGATCATGTCATGGACTTTCATTCTAGATTGTATTACCTTTCTTGGCTTCTCACAATTGACACTGTTACAGACTTCATGATGTATCACAAACTTATTTCCTGAAACTTATAGATCAAGTGTTTTAAGTACTATCATGGATTCATCGTGTTGATTATTTGTCCTAATTACTAATATATGGGACCATTCTAGATGATATTATCTTTATAGAATTGTTTTTCTATCACAGTATTACAGCTATTGTAACGTTTTCCTTAAATCTATTCATCAAAATATTGTACCTATCAGGGATATTATTGTGTTGATGTTTGATCATCCACTTTATTTGATTAATGTAATGTGTTTTCATTGACAAAGGGTATTCATATGACGCCTGCAATGTTCAAAGATGTAATATTTTGGATCCAGCCACCCTGTTGCCTCTGGAGCAAGGGGGAAGGAAGAGTTAGGGCACTTAAACTTTTCTTCCAGACCTTCAGATACAGAGGAAAAAGCTCATGACTGTTTGCAGATAAATGTCACAAGGGACAGCGGGATTTAGTAAATCAGCTATTAGATAATCCAGATCATGTGCTCTTTGTGGATGGATCGAGGTATGGCCAGGATGGCAGTTACTACAGAAGTTGGGCAGTGGTGATTAAACATGACACTAAAAAGCAGAGTCCTTACCACCACACATGTCTGGCCAAGAAGCGGAGCTAAGGGCTCTGGAGATGGCTTGCAGATATGCAGATGGAAAAGAAGCCAACATTTACGCTGATTCAAGGTACAGCCCATGACTATGGTCTCATTTGGAAATCCAGAGACTTCCTGACCGCTTTAGGTAAACCCATCAAAGTGTGGAAGCAGTGAGGTCTCTTATAGAAGCCCTCATGTCGCCAACTTCAGTGGCGGTTATAAAAACAAAGGTTACTGTAAAACAAACTCAGAGGAGGCAAAAGGAAAAGCCAAGGCAGATCAGGTGGCAAAAAAGGCTGCCAAATTGCCTAGGCAGACTCCTGCCTTGAGTGGCCACAGCTCAGGTCCCTGAAATAACTCCTCCTGTCTCACTGGAAGTTCTTAAGACCTTACAGAATCAGGTGGGGAAGGAGGAAAGGGACTGGTAGATGGAAAAGTGGGGACTACAAGTGATGAAGGACTAACACAGTTCTAAGGGAAACTCTGCCTTCCCAGGTCCCTATAATCTAATATGGCACAGGCAACCCATGGAGTGATGCACCAGTCAGAAGCTGCTATGTGTGATTTAGTACATAGTGCATGGTAAGCCCCAGGGTTCAGAACTGTAGCAGCCAGATATACTCAAGGATGTATGATTTTTGTCCAGAACAACGTGAGACAAGGTTGGTAAGGTACCCCAGAAACACATGTATTTCCCTTTGTATCTGTTTCAACGCTTGCAGACTACCTTCAACTACCAAAGGTGGGCATGTATGAGTATGTATTGGTGTGTGATGACTTGTTTTCAGGATGGCCAGAAGCATTCCCGGAAGATAAGACCACAGCAAAGAAGATTATGGCCGAAGTTGTATGCAGTTATGGGGTACCTGAGACCATTGAAAGTGACACAGGTGTTCACTTCACAGGTGAAGTGATGCAGGAGATAATGAAGGTTTTGGGTGTAGAGCAGGTCCTACGTTCTTCCTACCATCCACAAAGCAGCGGTAGAGTAGGTAAAAGGAACTGAACGGGACACTAAAGGTAAAGATTAAAAAAGCCATGACAGAGACTGGTAAGCCATGAACAGAGTGCCTGCTGGTAGCCGTCTTTTCAGTAAGGTATACCCCTAACTGTGAGACATGCCTTAGTCCTTATAAGGTCCTTTGTGGGTCAGTCTCTAGGGCAGGATTGTATTTCCCATAGTGGCTCCAGATGCAACATGGTTGTCTGACAGATTATGTGATCAGTTTGCACAAGCATTTGACTAAAATACATTCTTGAGTTTTTGCTTCAGTTCCAGATATTGAAAAAGCACCAGGAACCCACCCACTTGTGTCTGGAGATTGGCTAATGGTAAAAAAGACACGTTAGAAAAGTCATGTCCTCAAATCCTGGTTTGATGGTCCATGCCAAATGTTGACCACAAGTACATCAGTGAAGCTTGTTCAAGAAAGTATTGAGTCGGGAGACTTGAAAGGATGTTTATTGTTCCCCCTTGTGTGACTGCTGATCCTGACTAAAAGAATAATGGATTCTTATTGAGATAGTAAAAATAGGTTTCTGGGCTGGGGAAGAGGTGTGCAAAAGGAAGAACAAAGTTGTTACAGTCCGATACTTCTAGCCCAGTGACCCATCAATAGTATAGCCCAAAGACTCCCAGTATTAATCGTTCTTATGTTCACACTAATCAATGACCAGGTCATGAATGCCCTAAAAGGGCTTACTTCCTATTTCTGAATTTTATCTTTAATTCTGCTATTTGCATTAATTGTTTGTTGTGTAAAAGTTGCAGCTGAGGCTACCCAGGAGATGCTCATGGGAGACCTCCGTGAGGATGGGAGAACTCCATGAGCATGGGAGACAAGGTTAGTCCCCCCCCCTCCCCCCCCCCCCGCTACGATGCCACCTGGAGATCATCAACCATAGGGACTGACATCTGACTTTCCCATGCTAAGTCCAGTGTCATGGGAGGCTATACACTAGGCTAGGTTGTCATGAAAAAAACAAAGACCAGAGGTGGCCAATTAGTAGAATAGGAAAACAGTGTCCACCCATTAAAACCAAAAGGACACCTGTACAATGTGACTCTGTACTAGCTCCCGAGTGAAACAAGTAAAAAAAAACTAGGAAAAGGAGCTCGTAGTGCCGTGTATAAAAATATATAATTTTATTATAACATGATTAAAATATAAAGCAATAAATAATATGCTGTTAAAAAGTGAAAGGAAGCAGCAAAAAAGAAGAATGCCACCCTGGGATAGCACACGTGTCAAATATAAAGCATAATGATCAATGAGATTAGTTATATATGGTACAATGACCAGCCATTGACAAAGAATAGATCATAAATATCGGTCAACAGTCGGAAAAGTACCTGCACGGCTGGATGAGCAAGGGTTGCATGCAAGTGCAGCATAAACCGCATGGGGGCAAACAACAATAGTAACCAGGTAACAAATAACCTAAATCCAATGCCATGTAAGTAAAAGAAGGACAGGGACTCATCAGAAAAGACCGTGTGCTATATCACCCAGGATGGCGCTACCCCGACGTGCGTTTCGGCATGCCTTCATCTGGGAGTAACGCCATCACTGTGAATCGCCTATTTATACACTTTCCCCACCAATCAGATGTTGATTTTATATACTTGTCCCCACCTGTGTATGTATTCTGGCGCGCTGGGCTCCGGTCAAACCGCGCCCAGCCACCTCCCGGCCAGCGTCCCGCCTACACGCCCACATAACATGATGAAGTCACATGATCGGACAATCGCGGCGTGAGGCGCCGGGCGCGGCACCGTGCACCGTGCGCACACATCACAGGGGAGGAGAAGAACAATAGCATTCGCCACATTACATGAATTGGCCATTTGTGTCTGTGCACATAAAATATATGCAACTCTCCCAGATATTAACTATACAAAACATGATAATAAATAATACAAATTATAATGGTACATGATGAATACATTGTGTAACTGTACATAGGTGTCATGGAACCATGAACCAGACGTACAACAAGGGATAAGTGGCAATAAGAAGGCTTTATTGAAAATCAAGCTGTAAGGCAGAAGTCCAAACCGATGGCTAAACCGAAGCAGGGTCTTGCGAGGCCAGAGGTCAGGAACCAGAAGGGTAGTCAGATGAAGCCTGGATCAGGAACCAGCAGGGTAGTCAGACGAAGCCTGGATCAGGAACCAGCAGGGTAGTCAGACGAAGCCAGGATCAGGAACCAGAAGCAGCAGCAGTCTTAGAAGCATGTGAACACAGGAGGACCAAGCAAGGAACTGAAGCCACAGACCTCCTATATATATGAGCTAGGCATCCAGCTCCTCCCAGTGGGAAGGAGAAGCCGCAGGGTGGGAGGCTACAAGAAACCCAGAAACCAAGATGGCCGCCAGCACATGTCAAACGAAGGAGAACAGCAAGAAGGTAAGACCATGACAGTACCTCCCCCTCAAGGGCCCCTCCTCCGCGGAGTAAAGAACGGTTTCTGAGGGAAGCGTGCGTGGAAGGCTCGGAGCAAGGCCGGAGCATGGACATCTGCGGAGGGAACCCAGGAACGCTCCTCTGGACCATAACCACGCCAATGGACCAAACACTGCACCCGACCGCGGACCAGGCGTGAGTCCAGGATATTGCTCACCTCATACTCCTCACGATTGCCCACTTGGACCGGACGAGGCCGAGGAACCGAGGAAGTGAAACGATTACACACCAGTGGCTTCAACAGGGAGACATGAAACACGTTGGAGATCCGCATGCCAGGAGGAAGCGCAAGGGCATAGGCTACCGGGTTTACCCTGCGAAGCACTCGGAAGGGACCAACAAAGCGAGGCGCCAGCTTGGGAGTGGGCACTCGAAGGTTGAGGTTGCGGGTGGACAACCATACGCGGTCTCCGACCTGGTAGGAAGGAGCGGGCGCTCGTCTGCGATCAGCCTGGAGTCTCTGGCGCTGCGCAGAGACCTCAAGGGACCTCTGGATCTGTACCCAAGAAGCACGTAGGACGGAAAGGTGATCCTCCACAGCCGGAATATCCTGGGGAGAGAATACCTCCGGTAACACGGCAGGTTGGAACCCATAATTGGCCATGAAGGGAAACGTCCCAGAGGAAGAGTTCACCGCCATGTTCCTGGCAAACTCAGCCCAAGGCAGGAGGTCAACCCAATTGTCTTGGTGATCGGAGACATAGCAACGAAGGAATTGCTCCAAGGCCTGATTGGATCGTTCTGCGGCCCCATTGGACTGAGGGTGGTAGGCCGAGGAGAAAGAGAGATGAATCCCCAACTGGGAGCAAAAGGCGCGCCAGAACCTGGACACGAACTGACTCCCCCGATCCGACACAATCTCCTTGGGCAAACCGTGCAACCGGAAGACCTCCCTGGCAAAAATCGAGGCCAACTCTTGTGCAGAGGGTAACTTCTTGAGAGGAACACAGTGGCACATTTTGGAAAATCATGAGAATGACCGTATGGCCTCGGGATGCAGGGAGGTCCACAATGAAATCCATCCCCAGGTGTGACCATGGACGCTCCCCGGTGGCTATGGGTTGCAAAAGGCCCAACGGAAGGTGCCGAGGGGACTTACTCTGGGCACAAACGGAGCATGCCGCTACATATGCGGCGATGTCGGAACGTAGAGAAGGCCACCAGAACAGACGTGAAACAGCCCAGGACAGCTGATTCTTTCCAGGATGCCCCGCGGCCTTGGAGTTATGGTAGGTTCGCAACAACCGAGTGCGCAACTCCTCAGGCACAAAACATCTGCCGTTGGGTCTCCCAGAGGGAGCACCAGATTGAGCCGCCAAAATCTGCTCACCCAGGGGAGAGGTCAGGCTGGTGCGAATAGCGGCCAGGATCTGATTCGGAGGTATGACCGAAGTCGGAATCGACTCCTCCCCGGACAGCTCGGAGTACTGCCGTGATAAGGCATCCGCTCTGATGTTCTTGGAACCGGGTAGGTAGGAGACCACGTAATTAAAACGTGACAAGAACAGAGCCCATCTGGCCTGACGTGGTGTCAATCTCTTGGCCTCAGAGAGGTAGGTCAGATTCTTGTGGTCCGTCAGGATGAGAACCGGAACCACCGAGCCCTCGAGCAAGTGCCTCCATTCTTTAAGGGCCTGCACGATGGCCAATTACTCCCTGTCACCAATCTGATAGTTGCACTCCGCAGAAGACAGTTTCCGGGAGTAAAACCCACAAGGAAGCAGAGGACCCTCTGGTGTTCTACGCTGAGACAGAAGGGCGCCTACTCCCGTCTCAGACGCGTCCACCTCGAGGACAAAAGGCAACCCAGGGTTGGGATGCGACAGAATCGGAGCCGACACAAAGGCGGACTTTAGAGCCTCAAAAGCTCGGATGGCCTCGAGCGGCCAGACCTGGGGATTATTGCCCTTCCTGGTCAGATCCGTGAGAGGCTTGGCTAGCATGGAAAAGTCCCTGATGAACTTCCGATAATAATTGGCGAAGCCCAAAAAGCGCTGCAGGGCACGAAGACCACTGGGCTGGGGCCACTGTAAGACAGCCAAAACCTTCTCAGGATCCATGGAGAACCCCTCAGCGGAAATGATGTAACCTAAGAAGGTTACCTGGGATCGGTGAAATTCGCATTTCTCAAGCTTACCGAACAGCTTGTTCTCTCGTAACCGTTGCAACACTCGTCTGACATCCAGAATGTGGGCCTACATGGATTCATAATATACCAAGATGTCATCCAAATAGACCACCACACACTGCTGCAACAGGTCACGGAAAACATCGTTGATGAATTCCTGGAAGACTGCGGGCGCATTGCACAACCCAAAGGGCATAACCAAGGATTCATAATGACCGGTCCTGGTGTTAAACGCGGTCTTCCACTCATCGCCCGCCTTGATCCTTACCAGGTTATATGCCGCCCTCAGGTCGAGTTTGGTAAAGACCGTGGCCCCTTTGAGGCGATCGAACAGCTCGGAAATCAAGGGTATCGGGTAAGCGTTCTTGATCGTGATGCGATTGAGACCCCTGTAATCGATGCAAGGCCTCAACTCACCGCCCTTCTTTTTCACAAAGAAAAATCCAGCCCCTGCCGGGGACGAGGATTTGCGAATGTGTCCGCGTGAAAGCGCCTCCCTCACGTACTCCTCCATGGCCTCATTCTCCGCTACCGACAGTGGATAGACTTTGCCACGAGGAGGAACGGCACCAGATTGTAACTCTATGGCACAATCGTATGGGCGGTGCGGAGGTAGGGCAACCGCACGCACCTTATCGAATACATCCCGGTACTCCTTGTATTCAGGAGGCAACAGAGAGTCCGAGGAAGTACACAGCAACTTGACAGGCCCATGGATGCAACTAGCCCCACACTGCGGTGACCACGAAAGGATCTCGGCCGATCTCCAATCGAAAGTCGGATTATGCTTCTGGAGCCAGGGGTACCCCAAGACCACCGAGTAGTGTGGAGACGAAATAACCTGGAGACAGACCGACTCTCTGTGAACGGCACCAATGGCCATCCCCACTGGAAGGGTCTCCTGAGTCACGTGTAGCGGCAGAAGGGGTCTGCCGTCTATCGCCTCAAGAGCCAGTGGGGAACCTCGAGGCTGCAGAGGAATGGAATTGGCGGCAGCGAACACACTATCAATGAACAAACCACCAGCACCAGAGTCCACCAACGCCTGGGTCGTCACCGAGCCCCCGACCCAGGAGAGGACAACAGTAATCAGTGGTTTGTCAACACGGGAAACCGGGGACGAGGAGACTCCACCCAAGATCTGCCCCCGACAGGATCTCAGGTGCGAGCGTTTCCCGGACGGTTCGGGCATGCCAACCGAAAATGCCCACCGATACCACAGTACATGCATCGGCCCTCGCGTCTCCGGAGTACCCTCTCCCCCTCGGACAGGCGAGCAAACCCCAGCTGCATGGGTTCACCCCCAGACAAGTCATCCCCAGGAGGCGTGGGAGGAGAGGGAGGCACGGGTGGGACAGCAAACGTAGGCGCCAATCTGTTAGAAGACCTCCGCAGGCTCTCCTTAAAGGAAGGTCTCTCCCTGAGTCTGGTGTCAATCAAAATCAGGAAAGAAATAAGAGACTCGAGCTCCACTGGTAGGTCCTTAGCTGCAACCTCATCCTTCAAGGCATCCGAGAGACCATGAGAGAAAGCAGCGACCAGAGCCTCATTATTCCAGCCCACCTCTGCTGCCAGGGTACGAAACTCAATGGCGTATTCAGCTACGGATCGTGAACCCTGTCTGATGGACATAAGGAGCTTCGCAGCAGAGGCAGCACGAGCCGGCACATCGAATACCTTCCGAAGAGAAGCAACAAAACCGGAAAACTCGGCAACCACCGGATTGTTGTTCTCCCATAAAGGGCTGGCCCAGGCCAAGGCCTTGTCCGAGAGCAGCGAGATCAAGAAGCCCACCTTTGATCTCTCAGTAGGAAAGGCATGTGGCAGCAACTCGAAATAAATGCCCACCTGGTTAAGGAAACCTCGGCACTGAGTTGGCTCTCCCCCAAAGCGCTGTGGAAGGGGGGCAGAACCGGTCATACCCCGAAACACCGCAGGCGCAGCAACAGGTGTCGGGGTAGACTCTGGCGCAACAACCGGAGCGGCAGTAGGAGCGGGCCCAGGAGCAACAACCGACCCATCGGCAACGGAAGCTAAATGAGCCGTGCGTTCAAGCAGGGTTTGCAACGCCACAGCGAACCGACCCAACAGGTGATCCTGCTGATCAAGTCTGGCAACCAGCGTAGGTAGCGAGGATGGCCCTGTACCGTCAGAATTCATGGCTTGGTCCTAATGTCATGGAACCATGAACCAGACGTACAACAAGGGATAAGTGGAAATAAGAAGGCTTTATTGAAAATCAAGCTGTAAGGCAGAAGTCCAAACGGATGGCTAAACCGAAGCTCCTCCCAGTGGGAAGGAGAAGCCGCAGGGTGGGAGGCTACAAGAAACCCAGAAACCAAGATGGCCGCCAGCACATGTCAAACGAAGGAGAACAGCAAGAAGGTAAGACCATGACAATAGGTACATAAACAAACACATAAATAATGATTGGTGTGAATATACTTTGTGCTAATGCAAAAAATAGTAATAATTTTCATGAAAGCTGGCGAAGAGGATTCGAAGCACGGTGACAGATGTGCTAGGCTTCCGTTAGGGAAAGAATGAGGTCCAAGGGGCCTGGAGATCTGGACTACATTATTTGATTCAGCTAAGAAAGCTCCCACATACTTTAGCTCTTGGACAACACCTCATCTTCTCCATTGCACAAAAGTTTCCATCCTACTGAAGAGAACACACCTCCTTGCTACGTCATATATGCTTTTTCTGTTAGTGAAAACTCCATTAAAAGGTGGTGCTTACAGCTAGATATTTACATATATATATATATATATATATATATATATATATAGATAGATTTCTATCTAGTTCTTAATATATGTGTTTATTTTTTTTATTATATTTATTTTTGTTTGATATTTTATATATATATATATATATAATTTTTTTTTTTAAATAAAATTACTGTATAAGGAAATACCCACATAATAATTATATATATATTTATTAGTATCGCATCATTGATTATTTCAAAAATATATAACCTTTCATTCATGTTTCTAGTTTTATGTATTATTTTTATGGCTGTTCCTTATGGCTGTTCCTTAATTTTAGTGTCAATACCACTTTATAATTAATGGAATAGAGTTATTCTTAAGAAAAATAGATAATATATCATAAGTAATTTGAGAGCAGTAAGCACAATAACTATGCTGGTATTGTTAGGAACACTACTTCAGTGTTCTAACTATAAGTAGCGCAGTGTCGGCTTCTGTGTTAATACTACTCAGTTGTTTTGAGATACATCTTCTCAGTTCTTGTATCATCTTACCGATATATATTTTGGGATAGCTACATTTAATCACGTAAACTTCCCCAGTAGATTTACAGTTTATATATTGTTTAATTCAAATTTTTTTTTATCATCTACACAGTTTGTAAATTCTTTTGTGGATATCATTTTACTGCAGAAATTGCAGTTTTCAGATGGGTTATTGTTGTCACCCATTTCAAGATTCCATTGAAAATGACTATGCACCAGATTTTCTTTTATATTTTTACCTCTTCGATAGGTTATAGTTCGGTACTAATGTATTACCTCTTTAAGGTCGTTATCTGTCATAAAAATGTGCCAATGTAGTTAAAATATTTCTCTTGTCATGTTGTACGTCATATGTGCCAATACATTATACTATTATTATTTTTTTTTATCATTGTTGATTCTGCAAAAGTTGTTCTTTCAGTTGTTTTCACTCTTCTATATGCCTTATGTAGTACCTTTTTCTGGTATCCTCGTGCCAGGAATATTTTATATAATAACTTGCTCTCCTGTTCAAAGGCTTCATTGCTTGAGCAATTTCTTTTTGCTCACAAGTATTGGCCCACAGGAATTCCCTTCTTTAGGGGCCAAGGGGTGAAATCTCACAATGGAGAAAGCTATTTGTTGATGTGGCTTTCCTGTACACTTGAGTTCAAATGCTTCCATCAGGCCACAGGGGTAAAGCTAGATCTACAAAATTAAGTTTTTTTTTTTATGTATCTCT
Organism: Bufo gargarizans; assembly: GCF_014858855.1. Classification (NCBI taxonomy): domain Eukaryota; kingdom Metazoa; phylum Chordata; class Amphibia; order Anura; family Bufonidae; genus Bufo; species Bufo gargarizans. The sequence goes on along the minus strand of NC_058085.1, from coordinate 213,752,099 downwards.
GCAGTGAACTTGAGACCAACCGTATTATCATTTAGCACTCTCACAAACTGAACAAAATCCTTTTCCTGAAGTAGTGTTGCTAATAATACCAGAACAGTTATTGTGCTATCTGCTCTCAAGTTACTTATGGTATATTATTATCTATTTTTATTAAGAATGACTCTATTCCATTAATTATATGTGGTATTGACGCTAAAATGAAGGAACAAGAATAAAAAAATAAAAATAAAGTTCATATTGAAAAACTAACAAGCTAGAAACATAAATTAAAGATTACCGTATTTTTCGCCCCATAAGGCACATTTTCCCCCCCAAAAGTGGGAGGAAAATGCACCTGCGTCTTATGGGGTGAATACTAATGAGTGCTTCCATTATTAAAGCCCTCATTAGTACTGGAGGACCAGAAAGTGGTAAAGGCTCTGTACTCATCGCTTCCTGGTCCTTGGCTGTGCAGTGGCTATGCACAGCGTGAGGGCGCTCTGTGACCTCACGTTATGCACGCCAGTTCACAACACAGCCGACAGCAGGAGGAAGCAGATCGCGGGCAGGAGCAGGAGAGGTAAGTGTTTTTTTTATTTTATAAAACATGAGGCTGCTTGGGGCTGAGGCAATGGGGGTCATGAGAGGCATAATAGGGGTGATGAGAGGCATAATTGGGGCTAATAAGAGGCATAACATAAGGCTGATAATGGGGGGTAAAGAAGAGGCATAAGCCTGAAAGTCAAAAGTTCAAAACATTGTTACCCTTTTGCTCATTAGTGTATATAAACACAGGTAGGCTTTGCCCCATTAGGGCATCATTTGTGGACAGCTTGTTCACAAGGAGATGTTGCTTCTTCCATCACCACCGTGTATGTATAAACATTGGCAGACTTCTGCCCCCAATAAGGGACAATTTTTGGAACACTTTTTTTTAACATTTTTAAAAGCATAACAAATCTGTACAATGTGTTTTTAAACACCCTAAACTTGCTAATACTGTCAATCATGCATTTACCCATATCTGTATATGTCACTGTCTCTCTGCCATTATTTACTATTGCTGTCTTTGCTTTCAAGAGCTTGAAAGGGGAGAGATAGCAAAAAAATGAAAAAACAAATCAAAATAAAACATGATAGCAAAAAATATCCCAAGAGACCGCAGAATGCCATACACCCATTTTCAGGCCAAATTGGGAGCACTTTCAATTCAAATTTACTTTTCTAACTAATTTGTTAGAACCAGACCTGAAACAAATTTTACGAAATTTTCTCATCTCTAGAAAAGTCAAAAAGTCATACATATACCCAAAATGGTGTCAATAAAAACTTACAGCTTGACTTGCAAAAAGGGCTCTTATACAGCTCTGTAGAAATGAAAAAAAAAAATGATGGGTGTCAGGTGCAAACATATTTTTAAGGTATTAAAGCATAACAAATAGACAGTAATATACCGAAACGTGCAGATTGTTCCAGATTGGTGTGCTATTACTTTGTGGAACGTTTCACCTAATGGTTCACGAAATATCTGCGTTTTTGTGAAATTGGTCCCGGAGGAATGAATGGCGGAATGTTCAAAACTAGAGTGGGAGCTGATAAAAGCTAGCGTGTGATCTGAAAAATCAGGACATGATTTCTAAACTGCCACCACTCCCTCATTTTCAAGCCCACCTACACAAATTGTATATCAAAACGTTCAGCTATCCCTGCTGCCACTAAAAATGTCAATGGCTAAGCCATAGTCCTGATAGTTTTCACAATATGACCATTTGCTTGCAACTCACGCCGCCATTGACATTCATTGAAACTCCACTCTAGCCACCTCACATTTGAAGGGAAATTTCTAAACTGCGACTGTGCCTTCACTTTTAATACTTCAGAATCATACTAAGGTCTGTAGGTCTGGGTTTTGTGATTCTCACAATATACAGTTCTTCGGTGTAGGATTTATAATTTTTAAACTACAACCATTTGAAGATGGCAACCACCAGTGAAGTGAGCAAGTTGGAGCAGTTTGTTTTTAACCGCTACCCGACCGCCTAACGCAGGATTGCGTCCTGCGGGTGGCCCGGTTATTCCTTTTTGACCCGCGAGACGCGAGATTTCCTGTGAACGCACACTCACAGGAGTGTGCGTTCACAGGATCCGGCGGAGGTAAACTAGTTTATCTACAGCCTGCCAGCGGCGATCATTCACTGGCAGGCTGTAGATGCGATTTTTTGTTTTTAACCCTTGAAAGGTATATCAGACGCTGTTTTGTTAACAGCGTCTGATAGACCTGCTACCTGGTCCTCTGGTGGTTCCTTTTGCTTGGATCGACCACCAGAGGACACAGGCAGCTCTGTAATAAGTAGTACCAAGCACCACACTACACTACACTATACCCTCCCCTGTCACCCCTGATTCAGACATCCGTATGTGTTTTGCAGATCCGCAAAACACGGACACCGGCAATGTGCTTTCCGCACATTGCCAGAACTATATAGAAAATGCCTTTTTTTGTCCGCAATTGCGGACAAGAATAGGACATGTTCTATAGGCTGTACAAAAAACGCAGTGTTCGCATGATCAGGCCTGATCGTGTGCGCACACTTGCGTTCAGTCTGCCCCACCGCAGTGACAGAATTTTTTTTCTGATCACTGCAAAAACACCGTAAAATCACTGCGGCACTATAAAGATCACTTTTGAGGGGCAAGGCGAGTTCATAGAAGATTTTTTTGGGGGGGCTGGGCACAAGTTAGCGGAATTTTTTTTAGTTTTTTTCTCATATTCCACTAACTTGTGACAAAAAATAAAATCTTACATGAACTCACCATACCCTCACGGAATCCAAATGCGTAAAAAATGTTAGACATTTATATTCCAGACTTCTTCTCACGCTTTAGGGCCCCTAAAATGCCAGGACAGAATAAATACCCCATAAGTGACCCTATTTTGGAAAGAAGACACCCCAAGGTATTCCATGAGGGGCATGGCGAGTTCCTAGAATATTTTTTTTTGGGCACAAGTTAGCATAATTTCTTTTTTTCTCTTACTAAATCATTTTCCGCAAATTTTTTTTTTTAAAGTTGTCATTTACAGAGATATTTATCTCACCCAGCATGGGTATATGTAAAAATACACCCCAAAACACATTGCCCTACTTCTTCTGAGTACGACAATAACACATGTGACACTTTTTTGCAGCCTAGGTGCGCAAAGGGGTCCAAATTCTAAAGAGCACCTTTAGGATTTCACAGGGCATTTTTTACGCATTTGGATTCCAAACTACTTCTCACGCTTTAGGTCCTCTAAAATGCCAGGCAGTATAAATACCCCACACGTGACCCCATTTTGGAAAGAAGACACCCCAAGGTGTCACAAGTTAGTTTTATATGAGACTTTGTAAGAAAAAAAAAATATTTCCGCTAACTTGTGACAAAAAATAAATACTTTCATGAACTCACTATGCCCATCAGCAAATACCTTAGGGTGTTTACTTTCCGAAATGGGGTCATTTGTGGGGTGTTTCTACTGTCTGGGCATTGTAGAACCTCAGGAAACATGTGCTCAGAAAGTCAAAGTGCGTAAATACAAACTGGTGCAAAAATGTGAAAACGCTAAAACTTTTACCCCAAACCAATAAATATACACTTATTGCATTTTTTTTTATCAAAGACGTGTAGAACAATAAATTTAGAGAAAAATTTATATAGAAATGTAGTTTTAATTGAAAAATTTTGCAACAGAAAGTGAAAATTTTTGTTTTTTTTGCAAAAATTTCGGGTCAATTTTGATTAATTTAAAAAAATAAAAAATAATTTCAGCAACAATAAAATACCACCTAATGAAAGCTCTATTAGTGAGAAGAAAAGGAGGTAAAATTAATTTGGGTGGTAAGTTGTATGATCGAGCAATAAACCGTGAAAAGTAGTGTAGTGCAGAATTGTAAAAAGTGGTCTGGTCATTAAAGGGGTTTAAGCTAGGGGAGCTGAGCTGGTTAACAGCTCTTCTCTACCCTTGCTGTAGAGCTAGTTGCCATAAGAACTCAGGCGTGTGAGCAGCCAGCAGAGTGACAAAAGCTAAAGTATGAGGCCACCTACACAAATCAGCTGCTAATGTTTTCATAAATGTATGTTTTGATGTAACTGTGAAGCACTTTGGGCAACAACATTGCAATTAAATGTGCTATATAAATAAATAAAAGTTTAAATGCATTTCTCACTCTATCAAGCTTGCCATGTGCACTTTTTAAATTTGATCAATCAATTGGTTAGTGTAATGTTTACTATCTTTACTTACTCCAAACACTCCATAAAGTTTCTCTGCACAGTCCAACCATTCCACAGTTACTCCAGCCACTCCACCCAGTTACTCCGCCCACTCCAGTTGTAGACTACTGGTGGAGGCAAGAACACTTCACACAATTTCCCCAGAAATGGTAGCTTTTCTATTTATTATTGCACAGTGGACTCTGTAAAAAGAAACCCATAAAAATGGCTCAATTGCATTTTTTTCCCCAAATCCACCCCATTAATAATTTTGCCTAGAAAGAGATAAGTCACTCCAGTGGGGCCTCATATTCCCCAGATAAGTGTTTGTAATGGGAAAACACTTGTAATGCATCCTTTACAAATGTCATTTTTTAATTTATATTTAGAAATGAGCGGAGTTTTAAAAAAATGATTTGGCTGCTTCCCCAAATCTCTCCAAGAAATTTACTTCATTATGAATTAAATCGCCACATAGCGTGTTAAATCAGGTCTATTCCGGCCTGCAGTTAAACTTTAGGGAGAATGTATCTCAATGTACAGAACTGTACATTGCAGTAACATGCATAGCTAATACTTTCTGGTAGCAAAAGAAAATTACTGTGCGTCAGAATGACAGGCAGGTCACATATATGGATGTACACATTATTGTGCAGGCCACAAACAATCCTAGCTAACCTCTAGCCAAACCAAAAGAAAAGCATACATCAGCCTTCAGTAAAGCAGAAAAAAGTTGCATGACCCTTCAGGAGCTGTGTCTCAATGACACCTTAGTGGAACAAAATAAGGACATGGAGGCAGCGCATGCTTTCTGCTTTTGGCTTCCAAATCAGGATCAAATCCTGATGCAAAATACTGACCGTGTGATAGAGGCCCTATGGACTTTGAAACTGTTCTGACTGATCAAAAGAATGGAAAAATAAATGGTGATGTCAACACGGCCAAACTGCTGAGGGTGGCAAGAGCATAAAGAGTCACAAATGAGGACCATGGAATAGAGTAGTGAGGGCGGATAAAAGGCGAGTTCTCTTTTGGGTAACTATAGACAAAGGAAAGGGATAACAGTAGGGTTGAGCAAACCCAAACTGTAAAGTTCTGGTTCGTACCGAACTTTAGGATTTTTGGACCCCGAACATTTCCGTAAAAGTTTGAGTTCGATGTTCAGCACTTTCTTGGCGCTTTTTGAAAGGCTGCACAGCAGCCAATCAACAAGCGTCATACTACTTGCCCCAAGAGGCCTTCACAGCCATGCCTACTGATGGCATGGCTGTGATTGGCCAGAGCAGCATGTAACCCAGACTCTATATAAGCTTGAGTCAGGTAGCGCTGCACGTCACTCTGCTGTTACAAGTGTAGGGAGAGGATGCTGCTGGACTTATGATTTCAGGGAGAGAATAGGAGAGAATCTAACTCAGCGATCTACCTAGAAATAGTTAGTAAAAAGAAAATCACTGCAGCTCTCACCTGCCACCTCCCAGTGGAGCACGGGAAATCAGACCCAGACTGAATCAGGTGCAAAATATGGAAAAATCTAAGGATTCCTTAATAAAAATACTTTATTCAACTTCCATAAAATCCGACATCAAATAGGACACTTTGCTGTGACGCGTTTCGGGCTATAACATCTTAGCCCTTCATCAAGACAAACAAATATACTAAAAACCTCAATTTTATACACAGGTACAAGACATGCCCACATGATTGAATAATCCCCATCACCTGGAATCAGCACCTGGTGACTAATAGAACTTGATAAAGGGGGAGAAATTCAATCAGGTGGAACGGGAAACCAATGCGTGAAAAATCATATTATTTATATTGTAGGGTTAAGTCATGTTTTCTATTCAATATATAGAGAAAGGCTGAGCACTCTCCCAATGGACCACACAGAAACTATTCAAAGATTATTTAAGTTTATTACACCAATATATAGATCTAAAAATTACCTAAATTACAATATGACTGTAATAAAAAATAATGAATAAAATATTCAATAAAAACACACTATAAGTATAATAAAAGAGTTAAACAGATTCAGAGCATAATAAGTAAAATGGTTTACAAAAGTATAATGTATCTGGCTTTGATGAAGTATGTCCTGGATTGCAGAAAAAAGATGATGATTTGCAGATATTCGACAGTCATAGAATATATAATAATATTTTCGGATGTATTTTCGAATATATATTCGCATAAATGTCCAGACTGGAATAAATTATGTGCTTGCGATAGTTAGTCAATATCCCCTGTGTGGCAATTTAAAGGAAACACTTACTCTTGCAGACAGCCGTCTAATTATCGCACACGGTGGCGTCCCACGTGGTGAATGGAGTCCTGAGGAAGGGGCTAGGAAAAGACCCCGAAACGCGTCTGGTTTCAAAAGACCCGCACATCAGCTGATGGACGTCCCGATGTCGATAATTTGAATTAATTCCTTTCACCCTGAGGAACTTTATGGCATAAAGCGAACATCCAGTCCCACGAAGTAGAGCTACAACTTCAATTTCTTTTACAAAGAATCTCTACACGGAGGGCTATATCGCTCACACTACTCCTGCTGTACTGCAAGTAACAGACCCCGCCGAAATTCAACTCCATTCGCCACGTGGGACGCCACCGTGTGCGATAATTAGACGGCTGTCTGCAAGAGTAAGTGTTTCCTTTAAATTGCCACACAGGGGATATTGACTAACTATCGCAAGCACATAATTTATTCCAGTCTGGACATTTATGCGAATATATATTCGAAAATACATCCGAAAATATTATTATATATTCTATGACTGTCGAATATCTGCAAATCATCATCTTTTTTCTGCAATCCAGGACATACTTCATCAAAGCCAGATACATTATACTTTTGTAAACCATTTTACTTATTATGCTCTGAATCTGTTTAACTCTTTTATTATACTTATAGTGTGTTTTTATTGAATATTTTATTCATTATTTTTTATTACAGTCATATTGTAATTTAGGTAATTTTTAGATCTATATATTGGTGTAATAAACTTAAATAATCTTTGAATAGTTTCTGTGTGGTCCATTGGGAGAGTGCTCAGCCTTTCTCTATATATTACATTTATTTCTAATTTGTGACTGGGTGAGTCACTCAGGCCTAGCAGCACCCACTCATAGTTATAGGCGACAGAGAGCCACCATACTCTGTTTATTATGTTTTCTATTCAATCCCTTAGGTATACATGTTCCGAGATTAACCACCTCAGTTCCCTAGTTTAAACCCCCTTAATGACCAGACCACTTTTTACAATTCTGCACTACACTACTTTCACGGTTTATTGCTCGGTCATACAACTTACCACCCAAATGAATTTTACCTCCTTTTCTTCTCACTAAGAGCTTTCATTTGGTGGCATTTCATTGCTGCTGACATTTTTACTTTTTATGTTATTATTCAAAATTTACCGATTTATTTGCAAAAAAATGAAATTTTTCACTTTCAGTTGTAAAATTTTTCAAATAAAACTACATTTCTATATAAATTTTTCTCTAAATTTATTGTTCTACAAGTCATTGATAAAAAAAATGCAATAAGTGTATATTTATTGGTTTGCGCAAAAGTTAGAGCGTTTACAAACTATGGTACAAAAATGTGAATTTCCGTAATTTGAAGCAGCTCTGACTTTCTGAGCACCTGTCATGTTTCCTGAGGTTCTACAATGCACAGACAGTATAAATACCCCAGAAGTGACCCCATTTTGGAAAGAAGACACCCTAAGGTATTCGCTGATGGGCATAGTGAGTTCATAGAAGTTTTTATTTTTTATGAACTCACTATGCCCATAACGAAATACCTTGGGGTGTCTTCTTTCCAAAATGGGGTCACTTGTGGGGTAGTTACACTGCCTTGGAATTTTAGGGGCCCTAATGCGTGAGAAGTAGTTTGAAATCCAAATGTGTAAAAAATGCCCTGTGAAATCCTAAAGTTGCTCTTTAGAATTTGTGCCCCTTTGCCCACCTAGGCTGCAAAAACAGTGTCACACATGTGGTATCGCCATACTCGGAAGAAGTAGGGCAACATGTTTTGAGGTGTATTTTTACATATACCCATGCTGGGTGAGAGAAATATCTCTCTAAAAGTCAACTTTTCCCATTTTTCTTATACAAAGTTGTCATTTTAGAGAGCTATTTCTCTCACCCAGCATGGGTATATGTAAAAAGACACCCCATTGCCCAAATTCTTCTGAGTACGGCGATACCACATGTGTGACACTTTTTTGCAGCCTAGGTGCGCAAAGGGGCACAAATTCCTTTTAGGGGGCATTTTTAGACATTTGGATTCCAGACTTCTTCTCACGCTTTAGGGCCCCTAAAATGCCAGGGCAGTATAAATACCCCACATGTGACCCAATTTTGGAAAGAAGACACCCCAAGGTATTTCGTGATGGGCATAGTGAGTTCAAGGAAGTTTTTATTTTTTGTCACAAGTTAGTGGAATATGAGACTTTGTAAGAAAAAAAAACGAAAGAAAAAAACATAATTTTCCGCTAACTTGTGACAAAAAATAAAAACGTCTATGAACTCACTATGCCCCTCAGCGAATACCTTTATCTTCTTTCCAAAATGGGGTCATTTGTGGGGTGTTTGTACTGCCCTGGCATTTGAGGTTCTCTGCAATCATTACATGTATGGCCAGCATTAGGAGTTTCTGCTATTCTCCTTATATTGAACATACGGGTAATGAGATTTTTTTTTTTCCCCCATTCAGCCTCTGGGCTGAAAGAAAAAATGAACAGCACAGAGTTCTACATAGGAGCTCCGCCCAACATCCATACCCATTCAGCTCGTATGCCCTGGCAAACCCGATTTCTCCATTCACATCAATCGATGTGGATGAATTAAATCATTGCCGTTTTTTTTTTTTAGTTTTTTTTTATATATACAAAGTGTTTGCCAAAGCATATGAACACCGCCCCTCAGCTCATAAGCCTCGGCAAACAATTTTTTTTTTACTGCAGAGGAAAAATCTCGTCTTGCAGCGCCGCATACACCGACTTTTGTGTAATCTGACAGCAGCACAATGCTTCTGTCAGAATGCACATCAGTGCTGCAGCTGGTTCATCGGTTGGTCCACCTAGAAGGTAAAAAAAAAAAACTAAACAAAAAAGAAAAGACCAGGCCGCAACGCAATAAATTTATTAACATGAACTTTATAATAACATTTGAACAGAACATTAACTTTTTTGCTTACTGGTGATTTTCTTTTTGTTTTGCTTTTTTTTTACCTTTATAGGACAAACCTCTCCTTCCCCATGGGACAATGTGCAAAGCGCAAATCACCCAGAGATGTGGCGAAGTACATTATGCACTTTGTCCCAGGTGAAAGGGGAGGTTTGCAGCAGCTGTGAGTGAAATGGCCCCAAGAGCCCTGTGTGCCTGTCCTGTGAGATGCAATCCCTATGCTAAGTGTACCTGTGTGTGATACTTCCGGAAACACTCCCCTAAGCATAGGGCAGGGTGGTCAGGGCAGTCAGGACAGAAATAGCGGGTGTCATGCCTTATTCTTCTCCTGCTACAGACACAACATTTTTTTCGGGGTGGCGGTTGGTTTGAGGTACCAGTAACGACACTGGGGAAATGTTGATCGTGTAGACGGCTCACTACACTGCTGGATACAGGAGGTTCTCGATGATCTCTTCCTGAAATTTGAGGAAGGATCTTGTTCTCCCAGCCTTACTGTAGAGAACAAAACTATTATACAGAGCCAATTGAATTAAATATACAGATACCAGCATCTGGTTCTGCGGGAAAGTAAATAGGGAGCCAACATCTGGTCATTGAAGTCCACCCCTCCCATGAGCAAATTATAGTCGTGGACCAAGAGGGGCTTTTCAATGACTCCGGTTGCTCGTTCAATTTGGATTGTCGTGTCTGCGTGAATGGAGGAGAGCATGTAAACGCCACGCTTTTCTCTCCATTTCACCGCGAGCAGTTCTTCATTGCACAAGGCAGCCCTCTCCCCTCTTGCAAGACGGTTGGTAACGAGCCGTTGGGGGAAGCCCCGGCGACTAGGTCGCGTGGTGCCACAGCAGCCAATCTGTTCTAGGAACAAATGCCTGAAGAGGGGCACACTTGTGTAAAAATTGTCCACATAAAGATGGTACCCCTTGCAAAATAAGGGTGACACCAAGTCCCAGACTGTCTTCCCACTGCTCCCCAGGTAGTCAGGGCAACAGACTGGCTCCAGGGTCTGATCTTTACCCTCAGACACAAAATTTGTGCGTATAGCCTGTGGCCCTTTCACAGAGCTTATTCAATTTGACCCCATACCGGGCGTGCTTGCTTGGGATGCATTGTTTGAAGCCAAGGTGCCCGGTAAAATGTATAAGGGATTCGTCTATGCAGATGTTTTGCTCAGGGGTATACAAATCTGCAAATTTGGTGTTAAGGTGGTCTATGAGGGGCCGAATTTTGTGGAGCCAGTCAAAAGCTGGGTGGCCTCTGGGACGAGAGGTGCTGTTGTCACTAAAGTGCAGGAAACTCAGGATGGTCTCAAATCGTGTCCTGGACATGGCAGCAGAGAACATGGGCATGTGATGAATTGTGTTCATGGAACAATATGACCGCAACTCATGCTTTTTTGTTAGGCCCATGTTGAGGAGAAGGCCCAGAAAAGTTTTAATTTTTAATTTCGGAAACTTGGATGGGTTCCCACCGGAAAGACTGGGCATAAAAGCTTCCCGGGTTGGCGGCTATAAATTGAGTGGCATATCGATTTGTTTCAGGTCCGCAGTCAAGAACAGCTAAAAAAAAAACAGTGCCGATCCGATCTGAGCTGTCTCAACCCATACTCCAGACTGGGCAGTGAAAAGGGGAACTACTGGTGCGGCTGAAGTTGGGGGCTGCCAATCAGGGTTTGCCAGCACCTCAGGGACTCTAGGGGCTGAACGCGCCTGTCTGTGTGGTGGCCGGGGGAACTAATGCACGTGCCACCGTACCAGCTTCAACTGCCCTTCTAGTGCTCGCCACTTCACCATGTTGTACGGCAGTGCTGGTACTAGGTCCAGGATGGGCTGCGCTGCTGGTGTATGCCTCACCACGTAATCTGACAGTGCCAGCCCCACTCTGCTGCCCTTGAAGTGGATCCTGCGCAACTTGTGGTCTAGCAACATGGGGCCGGGTACACCTGGTGGTATCAGGGACCTTAACCTCCTCGTCCGAAGTTCAGACTGCCACTGCTTTCTACAGGTTCGTATTCTGACCCGCTGGATTCGTCAGATGAGGGTTCCCATTCCTCATCCGACTGGGTCAGAAGCCTGTAGGCCTCTTCAGAAGAATACCCCTTACTTGCCATTTGGTCAACTAAATTTAGGGGTATTCCCTGAGACTACCCAAGAAAAAAAGCAAGCCTGTCTTACAAATGGGAGGCTAGCGAAGTAACGGAAGCCACTGCGATTGATAAAAAATATCAAAACAGATTTATTTTTTTTATCGCCGCAGCGCTTGTTAAAGTGATTGTGCAGTGATAAAAAAAAAAATTTCACTGTGGCGGGGCGGGCGTGGGTGAACGCACGTGTGGGCGACCGATCAGGCCTGATTGGGCAAACACTGCATTTTGGGAGGAGGGCGAACTAAGGTGACACTAATACTATTATAGATCTAACTGTGATCAGTTCTGATTACTTACAGATACTATAAAAGTACCAATGCTGATTAGCGATATGCTAATCAGCGAATCAGTGACTGCGGTGGGCTGGGCGCTAACCGACGTTAACTACCTAACAAAGGGGCCTAAACTATCCTAAAACCTAACAGTCAATACTAGTGGGGAAAAAAAGTGACAGTTTACACTGATCACTTTTTTCCCTTTCACTAGTGATTGACAGGGGGTGATCAAGGGGTTAATTGGGTTGATGGGGGGTGATCTGGGGCTAAGTGTTTGGTGTGTACTCACTGTGATGTGTGCTCCTCTGCTGGGACCAACCGACGAAAAGGACCAGCAGAGGAGCACACAAGCCATTTTACACCTTATATTTATAAATATAAGGTGTTATATGGCTTCTGATTTGATTTTTTAAAAGTCACCAGCCTGCCAGCTATGATTATTGGCTGGCGGGCTGGTGACTAAATACTCCTTTAACGATTCCCGGCCCGCACTGCGCATGTGCGGGCCGGCTCTGCCCGAAATCTCGCATCTGGCGAGAGGACGCGCCGGCGCGTCTAGGAGGAATTACAGGGCCGCCGCCAGGACGCGATCCTGCGTGCAACGGTCCTGTACTGGTTAAACATCCAGTATGTCTCTCTACTAAAAAGTTTTTACCATCTCCCCCTCTAACTGGTGTAGTAACTCTTTCGATGCCTTGCACCAAAAACGCAGAGGTATCACCCTTGTGGACTATCGCAAAATGTGATGTGGCTGCTGAGACATTTCGCATTGAAACATGTGGGATGTCACTAAGATGTTTGCGAATTCTGGCTTTGAGCTGGTTTATAGTACATCCCACATATTGCAACGCGCAAATTTGACAAGTAATGACATACACAACATATTCCGTATTGCAATTAATATATTGTCGCAATTCATGTATACTGCCATTCGATGTGGATACAATATTTTTTCTGACTGACATATGTGAGCAGCAAATACATCTCTTGCTTCCAGATCTAAAGTTCCCCTTTGTAGTAAGCCACACTAGTTCATAAATCGCGTTCTCCAAAAAAAAGCTAGGACTTACTTTTTGTCCAATAATTGGTGCTTTTTTCACTATGCACTTAATGCCTGCCTCTGCAATTTCCCCCCAGCCTTCATCAAAACCTATCACAGGATCGCTCAAACTTCGAACACGAGATCGATCATATTTTCTTCTCTTTGATTTTTTCCTATCGATTTGCTTCATGTTCTTAGCCTGAGCGAATATAATTGAATCTCTGTCCATAACAATAGCATGTTCTCTCGCCCTGCGAATGTTTTCCATCGGATATCCCCTAATCCGCAACCTTGCTGAAATATCAGGCTTCCTCCAAAAACAGATCCAAAGAGGAGCAATTACGTAGAGCCCTCAACATTTCCCCTCTGGGAATGTTCTTGGCTACATGAGGGGGGTGGCAGGATGATGCATGGAGCAAGGTATTGCCCGCAGTAGTTTTGCAATGCGTACAAGTACAAACTTTATGATTCCCTCGATCACCCCACAATAAAAGGAACAAAATTAGATCTTTTGCATCACCCTGCCATACCCATAACATGTCATTAATAAAGAGCCCATACCATTTCATGGACATAGAGTATGGGTTACTGTCCAAAAACAAAAAACTATTTTCCCACCATGCCATAAATACATTGGCCAATCACAGGCATGGCTGTGATTGGCCAGAGCAGCATGTGACCCAGGCTCTATATAAACTTGAGTCACGTAGCGCTGCACGTCACTCTGCTGTTACAAGTGTAGGGAGAGGATGCTGCTGGACTTGTGATTTCAGGGCTAACTCAGCGATCTACCTAGAAATAGTTGTGTGGGTGCAGGACAAAATCGTTTTACCCTGCCCTGAGGCCATTGACCCCCCCCAAAAAATATAACTTTTATAATTATGTTAGTTAGGTGGGTGGCCATCATTTTCTGTGGTTTTCAAAAAACATTATTTTTCAGATCTGAAAGTGTTAAATTCTAGTTTAATATATACAGCTTTCATATTCTGTTACCAAAAAAAGACTTTTTTGGGCAATCTACAACATCTTGATTAGTCAGTGTGCAATTTAAGGTAGAAATACACCCATCATTTTCTGGGGTTTTAAAAACACACAATTTTTTTTCAAAAACAGTATTTTCCATATCTGCAAGTGTTAGAATATGAAAGCTGTATATATTAAACATGATTTTAACACTTGCAGATATGGAAAATACTGTTTTTTGAAAAAAAAAATTGTGTTTTTTAAAAACCCCAGAAAATGATGGGTGTATTTCTACCTTAAATTGCACACTGACTAATACAGATGTTGTAGATTGACAAAAAAGTATTTTTTTGGTAACAGAATATGAAAGCTGTATATATTAAACATGAATTTGTTGCCAAAAAAGACTTTTTTTGGCAATCTACAACATCTGTATTAGTCAGTGTGCAATTTAAGGTAGACATACACCCATCATTTTCTGGGGTTTGAAAAACACACTTTTTTGACAAAAACACTATTTTCAGGCCTTACAGCATCAGCATGTGTGAAATTACAGGCTAATATACTGCTGTCAAATTCAGTTGTTAAACAAACACTCGTTTGAGCACAAAGAATTTAGTTGGCAGCCTTTGATGCAGATGTCATTGTGAGATACACCCTTAATACATTTTGGTTACATTCAGAGATTATAAATACCGCCATTTGGTGCACCAATATTGAATTCAGTCCTACACTGGTTCAGGCCGTGTGAGATACACCCTCTACATACAGGGGTTTGAATCAGGCATTAGAAATACAGCCATTTGAAATACAGCCATTTTGGGCAAAGAAATATTGAATTCAGGCCTACACTGGTTCAGACCGTGTGAGATACTTCCTCTACATACAGGGGTTTGATTCAGGGATTAGAAATACAGCCATTTGAAATACAGCCAATTTGTGCAAAGAAATATTTACTTCAGGCCTACACTGGTTTAGGCCCTGTGAGATACCCCCCTACAGACTGGGGTTTGAATCAGGAATTTGAAATACAGCCATTTGAAATACAGCAATCTTGTGCAAAGATAGATTTACTTCAGACCTACACAGGTTCAGGCCCTGTGAGATACTCCCACTGCATACAGGGGTTTGAATCAGGGATTTGAAATGCAGCTATTTTGGGCAAAGAAATATTTACTTTAGGCCTACACTGGTTCAGACCGTGTGAGATACATGCTTTACATACTGTTGTTCTATTCTACTATTAATTTAACTCCCGTTTAGGGCAATTTGAATTTGAAAAATATGAGAAGAGTGTCAAATAAGGGACGTGGCCCAGGTTGTGGTGCTGCTGGTTGAGCTCCTGTTGCAGGGAGAGGACGTGGTCGATCTGTGCCAGCTACACGCACAAGTGAGACCCCTTCCTCAGGTGCGAGTAGGCGACAAAACCTGCAGCGGTATTTGGTCAGGCCTAATGCTGCTCTACGAATGGTGAGGCCTGAACAAGTACAGGCGATAGTAGATTGGATTGCTGACAGTGGTTCCAGTTCTTTCACATTGTCTCCCACCCAGTCTCGTACTGAAAGACAACAGTTGGCACCTGCAGCCCATGTCCATCAGTCTTTCACCTCACCCCCTTGCAAATCAACCAAGCAGTCTGAGCCCCAAGTCAGCAGTCTCTTCTGCTTTTTGATGACTCTGTTAGCAGGGTTTCCCAGGGCCATCCACCTATCCCTGCCCCAGAAGTGGAAGAGATTGAGTGCACCGATGCCCAACCACTTATTTTTCAAGATGAGTACATAGGAGGACCATCGCAGCGCGTCTCGGATGATGACGAAAACACAGGTGCCAACTGCTGAGGCTTTCGAAAGTGTGCAGACCGACAAGGAAGGCAGGGGTGAAGACTGGGTGGAAGTTGATGTGTAGGACAATGATGTCCTCGACCCCACATGGAATCAAGGTCATGCGAGTGACCTATGTAGTTCGGAGGAAGAGGCGGTGGTCGCACAGAGCCACCAGCACAGCAGAAGAGATTGCAGGGTGCAAAAGAGGAGTGGCCGTCCACTAGATAGTATGACTGCTACTGCCCAACACAGCAAGGGACCGAGCACACCAAAGCTAGCTCCAAGGAGTTCCCTGGCGTGGCAGTTCTTCAGACAATGTGCTGACGACAAGACACGAGTGGTTTGCACGCTGTGCAATCAGAGCCTGAAGTGAGGCAATAACGTTCTCAACCTGAGCACAATCTGCATGACCAGGCATTTAAGTGCAAAGCACAAGCTGCAGTGGAGTAGACACCTCAAAAGCAAAGAAAGGTCTCTGGCTCCTCCTGCTTCCTGTTCTGCTGCAGTCGCGGCCTCTTCATCCACCTCTGTAGTGACAGTGCCACCTGGCACCCCACAAACAGAGGCTCTGTCATCAACACCAACACCTGGGTCACCAAGCATCTCCACAATGTCCCACGGAAGCGTTAAGCTCTCCATATCCCAAACGCTGGAGAGGAAGAAGAAGTACCCCCCTACCCAGCCACGATCCCTCGCCCTAAATGCCAGCATTTAAAAATGGCTGGCCTTTGAAATGCTGTCATTCCGTCTGGTGGAGACGGATAGATTTAAAGGCCTTATGGCGGTGGCTGTCCCACAGTACGTCGTGCCCAGCCGCCACTACTTTTCAAGGCGAGCCATCCTTTCCCTTCACAACCAAGTAGGGGACAAAATCAGGTGTGCACTGCACAACGCCATCTGTGGCAAGGTGCACCTGACCACGAATACATGGACCAGTAAGCACGGTCAGGGCCGTTGTATCTCCTTAACAGGACACTGGGTAAATGCAGTGGTGGCTGGGCCTGAGGTGGATAGCAGTTTGGCGCATGTCCTTCCACCACCGAGGATTGCAGGGCGCTTCAGTTTGCCTCCTGTTGCTTCCTCCTCCTACTCTGCTTCCTCATCCTCTACCAGCTCCTCATCGGGTCAGCACAACACCTTCACCACCAACATCAGCACAGCCAGGGGTAAACGAGAGCAGGCAGTTTTAGAAATTCTGTTTGGGGGACAAACCCCACACCGCGCAGGAGCTGTGGACGGCCTTGAACAACAGACCGATGAGTGGTTTGTTCCAGTGAGCCTCAAGCCTGGCCTTGTGGTGTGCGATAATGGGCAAAATCTCGTAGCAGCTCTAGGACTAGCCGGTTTGACGCACATCCCTTGACTGGCGCATGTGCTGAATTTGGTGGTGCAGAGATTCCTTAAAAATTACCCCTATATTTCAGAGCTGCTGCAGAAAGTGTGGGCCATCTGTGCGCGCTTTCGGCGTTCTCACCCTGCTGCTGCTCGCCTGTCAGCGCTGCAGCGTAACTTCGGCCTTCCCACTCACCGCCTCATATGCGACGTGCCCACAAGGTGGAACTCCACCTTACACATGCTGGCCAGACCGTGTGAGCAGCAGCAGGCAATAGTAGAGTTTCAGCTGCAGCAAGCACGGGAGAGTCACTCGGTGGAACAGCACCACTTCCCCACCAATGACTGGACCTCCATGCGAGACCTGTGTTTCTTGTTGCTCTGTTTCAAGTACTTCACCAACATGGCCAGTGCCAATAACGCCGTTCTAAGCGTTACTATCCCACTTCTATGCCTCCTTGAAAAAACGCTCCTGGCGATGATGGAAGAGGAGGAAGAGGGAACATTTCGTAGGGTTTCCCACCAGTCATTCCCTAGTAGCTCCGAGGGTGGGTTCCTGCACCCACAAACCCAAAGTACACAATTGTCCAGCCAGGGCACAGTTCTGGAGGATGAGGAGGTGGAGGCTGAGGAGGAGGAGATGGAGGCGGAGGAACCATGATCACAGCAGGGTGGCTCCCAGACCAGCTCATGGCCATCACTGGTGCGATTACATGCTGCAGTGTCTCCGCCACAACCGCCAAGTTGCCCACATTCTAACTTGTGCTGATTACTGGGTGGCCACGCTGCTGGATCTCTGTTACAAGGACAGCGTACCATCCTTAAGTCCGTCACTGAAGCATGATCGTAAGATGCGCGAGTACAATCGCACGCTGGTAGATGCGCTGCTGGTGGCATTCCCACCTGACAGCGGGGGCACAGTGGAAGCACAAGGTGAAGGCAGAGGACGAGGAAGAGGTCGCCAATGCAGCTGGGGCACCGCCAGCACCTCAGAAGGCAGGGTTAGCCTGGCCGAAATGTGGAAAAGCTTTGCCAGCAAGCCACAACAACCAGTACCACCAGCATGGAACATCTTAGCAGGAGGCAGCATTTCACCAACATGGTGGAGCAGTATATGTTCACACGCCTACACGTACTGAATGACTGGTCTGCCCCCGTAAACTTCTGGGTCTCCAAATTAGGCACATGGCCTGAGATTGCCCTTTACCCCTTGGAGGTGCTGGCCTGCCCTGCAGCCAGTGTATTATCTGAACGTATGTTTGGCACGGCAGGGGCGTCATCACATACAAGCGCAGCCGCCTGTCCACAGCCAATGTGGACAAGCTCACGTTTATTAAAATTAACCAGGCATGGATCCCTCAGGACTTGTCCGTACCTTGTGCAGAATAGACATGTATACCGGCGATAACCAGCCATTGTTATACTGCAGCGCAATTGCTCATGTTTGTATTTTGGATATTTCACACTCTTTTGGAGTGTACCTTAATTTTACAAAATTAAATGAATACCAAAAACCTTTGTTGGCTATTTCGTCCTCCTCCCCCGCCGCTTCCACCTACTCTGCTACGTTCACTGCCTCCTCAAACTCCTACTCCATATGGAACTCCACCTCATAAATCCATATTTTTTTGCACGTGTTTTATTTGATATCATTTCAGTACTTTGTCATTTACTTTTTCGGGTTAAATTAACCAATTTTTAGGTGTATAGTACCACTGCTATAATTAGTAGGCCGGTTAAAAAATAAATTGTCATTTACATTTTAGGGTGAAATTCATCAATTTTGGTGTGTATAGTACCACTGCTATACCTAGTGGAACAGTAAAAAAAATATATATATATATTGTCAGTTATATATTCTGGTGAAATTCACCAATATTTGGGTGTGATATACCACTCCTATACTAAGTAGACCGAAAAAAATAAATAAAATTGTCACTGTAATATACCCCTCCTCTACCTAGTTGACAACTTGATAAATTTCAATATTTTTTCTGTTGCATTCTTGGGTTGACATTATACAATTTTAGACGTGAATAAACCCCTGCTCTGCATAGGTGACAGGGAATAAAATGTAATAAATTATTCAGTAATTAATGCGCACCACATACTTTTATTCAATGCTTTAACTTTGAAAAGTTGTCACACTTTTATGCTTTAATAATTTCTCCCATATTTCAACTCTAATTTTAAATTTGAAAAAGTGAATCCTCCCTTGGATGTGGTCTCTCTTTTTCACGCTCCCTCTCTGGCCTGGAACCCTGATCACCAGGGATCACCATGGTAGGCGCATAAAAGAACATTGAAAGTTGATAGAGCAGATATCAAATTGAATCGTGAACATCACGGGGACGTGCAACATGGTGGGGCAGTAAGTGTGCACACGCCTACATGAACTGACTGACATGGGTCAGCCCCTGCAACTTCTGGGTCTCCAAATTGGGCACATGGCCTGAGCTTGCCCTTTACCCCTTGGAGGTGCTGGCCTGCCCTGCAGCCAGTGTATTTTCTGAACGTGTGTTTAGCATGACTGGAGGGGGTTATCACAGGTTAGGTTACTTTCACACTTGCGTTCGGAGCGGATCCGTCTGATCCGCTCCTATAATGCAAACGATGGGATCCATTCAGAACGGATCCGTTTGCATTATATTTCAGAAAAAATTCTAAGTCTGAAAGTTAGTCCGTCCAGACGGAAAGTCAATGGGGGACGGATCCGTTTGAAATTGCACCATATTGTGGCAACTTCAAGTGGATCCGTCCCCATTGACTTACATTGTAAGTCTGGATGGATCCGTTTGGCTCCGCACGGCCAGGCGGACACCCGAACGCTGCAAGCTGCGTTCGAGTGTCCGCCTGCTGAGTGGAACGGAGGCCAATCGGAGCAATACTGATGCATTCTGAGCGGATCTGCAACCACTCAGAATGCATTGGGGCTGTACGGATCCGTTCGGGGCCGCTTGTGAGAGCCTTCAAACGGAACTCACAAGCGGAACCCCAACGCAAGTGTGAAAGTAGCCTTATATTTCCCAATGTTTTGGGGTGTACCCTAATTTTAAAAATACAATTTTAAACCAAAAAGCAGTGTAGGCTACCTCCTCCTCCACCGCCGATTCCACCTACACTGCCACATCCACCGCCTCCTCAACCTCCTACTCCATATGGACCTGGTCCTCCTAGATCAAGATTATTTTTTATTTGTATGTATTTTATGTTATTTCAAGTCATTTCCCTATCCACATTTGCTTGCAGAGCACTTGCCATGCTCTTAACCACATTTTGACGCCATTTGCAGCCCTCCATTACATTTTTACAGCCATTTTAGTGCTTCAAAGTTCGGGTCCCCATTGACTTCAATGGGGTTCGGGTTCGGATCAAGTTTGGGTCCCGAACTCAAACTTTTTTCCAAAGTTCGGCCGAACCCGTTGAACCCGAACATCCAGGTGTCCGCTCAACTCTAAATAACACTTTTTTTCTGCTGAAGTTGAGGAGCCCTTACTGCTGGCTGCTTGCCCCTGCCATTATAAACCCATGCACTGCTAGCTGTTTCCTGACAGGTAGACTTCTAAGTAGCAGACAGTCTACACTGGGCGCATTTTGTTCCATATCCCCCATTGCTTCCACCCTGCTTGGGCACGGCCGCGCTGTGTCTGCAGCAAGCCTAACGACACCCCCTGGTGATGCATTCACTTCTTCCCCGCAGCACACGCACACTGGAGAATATCATGGTTTAAGTTAAGTCTTTATTTGAATTAGGTGTGTGTGTTCTGGAGGCAGTCTGAGTGACAGCTCAGCCTGCCTATCTGTGGATACTGGTATTCCAATAGGCGTCGAGTCCCTGGGCCTATCGGGGTCTGATGCAGGGACTAGGTGCTCTATTTAAATCTCCTTCTGTAATTAACCCTTGCCAGCTATAGGTTTTCTCCCTTGCTGTTCCCCTGGTTCTGTTTGTACACATTAGATTGTTTGTTATCTTGACCTTCGCATGCTTCTAAGGGTTCTCTACCGTGTTACCAGTCTGGTTCTCTTTGTCTTGACTATTATGACTACTCTCTGTCCTCTGATTTTGTAGTGCATTGTCCTCCTGGTTTTTAACTATTTCTGTACGACCCCTCTCTAAGTGGTTGCGTTGTTTATCTGGCACTGGGTACTTTGACCATTTTTGATCTTGTTGCTTAGGGCTTGAACTGCAAGTAGGCAGAGAAAGTGGGTTGGGTTCAGTTAGGACTCATCTGTAAAGCCCTCACCTGTAAAGCCCAAGGTATTGCTTTCCGATTGGTTCTCTGGGGACCATGAAAGCTTTACTACTTTCAGGGAAGCTGTAAGATATACTTCCATCTTAGGCCTCGTTTATCAGGATTGGAAGTTCAGAGGGTGGGCATCATTAAGTCACTGCTTCATGGAGTTCCTAAGTAGTGGGCATTTTCTCTGGCGCCCAACTCCCCCAAACAATTTTCTGTTGATTGTTTTTTCTCGTCCATCTGCCTGCTATATGATGAACTGGACAAGGTGGCTTATGCAGAGAGTAAGTTTGTCTCTTTATTAGGGCAATCGACTGGTGGAGAACAGTGCCGAGTTCCGTAAATGGTGTACTGCCTCCGGTTGGAACGATTCAGCTCTTAAGTTCTAATTGAAGCAATGTCTTTGGCCATGCAATTGGACAGACGGATTAGGGAACGTAAGCGTGAGAGATCTGTTCTCATGATAGGCCCTACAGATTATAAATTTGGAAATACTATAGATCCCTTGAGGAGCCTAAGAATTAGTCCCCAAATAACAAACAAGCTTATATTAATACACAATGTAATAAATATGAGCTATAAATGTGTCCCCATAATAGAGTGTGAAAATTACCTCTTTGGTTTCAAGATACCCAAAGAGGTTGAAGATAAAGATCTGTATCCTATGATGATTAGATGAATCTAAAACGCTAATATATGTAGTCCAACAGATTAATGTATAAGGAAGTTATATAGTGTGGTAATATTTCAAACAGCAGATGGTTAGCTTTCATCAAAAATAATTATACCTCAGGGTGACTGGCAAATAGAATATAATGCTCATGTCATATTAGCCAGTATTGATGTAGATGTGCTTTACAACTCTATCCCTCGTTGTGCAGGGATTAGAACTGTGGAGAATTATCTAAGTCTGAGGGGTGTTCATACTTGTAGACACAACAGTTTTGTTATTTCATTGTTGCATTTTATTTTGACTCATAACTTTTTTTATTTTGACTCCTGCCTCTACCTCTAAGGGTACTTTTCACACAAAAGAACTGATCAGTTTTAGCCCCATGCATTCTGAATAGAGAGTAATCCGTTCAGTTTGCATCAGGATGTCTTCAGTTCAGTCGTTTTGACTGATCAGGCAAAAGAGAAAACCGCAGCATGCTACGGTTTTCTCTCCGGCGAAAAAAACTGAAGACTTGCCTGAACGCCGGATCCGGCATTTTTTCCCATAGGAATGTATTAGTACCGGATCCGGCATTCAGAATACCGGATCCGTCGTTCCGGCATGTGCATGCGCAGATCGGTAAAAATGAGAAAAAAATGTACAAGACGGATCCGTCGGTCCGCATGACAAGCGGAGAGACGGATCCGTCCTTGCAATGCATTTGTGAGACGGATCGGGATCCGTCTCACAAATGCTTTCAGTCAGCGGCAGATTGGCGGATCTGGTGGCCAGTTCCTCCTACGGACTACGGAACTGCCCACCGGATAACACTGCCGCAAGTGTGAAAGTAGCCTAACTCAGAGGGTTTGTGATGGGGAGCCCCTATGACCCATCATATGCAAATCTCCTTCTGGGATGGTGGGAGGATTGTGTAGTTTTTAAATCAGAAGATTATTCTTGGGTTCCATGTATCCTTTTGTGGCTATGTTATATAGACAATATTCTTATTCTGTGGTCTGGTGCTCGACAGGACTTTGAGGACTTTGTTCATGATATTACCAGTAATGATTTAGATCTTACCGTCACATTTGAGATATAGACCTTACACTAAGAAAGGACACTTCTGGCTATATTATATCATCATTATTCAGTAAATCTACCTCTACCTCTAGTTTTTATCCATTTCCATTGCGTAAGGGTATTCCATAAGAACAATACCTGGGGGTCCGATTAAATTCTTCTTTGGATATAGATTTTCATAGACAAGCAAGGGATATCACTAAGGGATATCCCATTCTGATGCTACATCAGGGATTTCAGGGATGCTGCTGGAACTCACGAAACATCTTGATGTACCAAAGATAGTAGAAAAGGACCCCCTAGTCAGGATAATAAGTCCTTAAAAGGGGCTGTTCGAGTTAGGAAAAAAAATATGTAGCACTGTAAATCTGATGGTCAGCAATATATACATAAGTAGAGTCGAGCGGACACCTGGATGTTCGGGTTCGACTGGTTCGGCCGAACTTCACAAAAATGTTTGAGTTTGGGACCCAAACTTGACCAGAACTTGACCCCGAACCCCATTGAAGTCAATAGGGACCCGAACAAATGGCAGCAAAATGTGGTTAAGAGCATGACAAGTGCTCTGCAAACAAATGTGGATAGGGAAATTACTTAAAAGAACATAAAATACGTAAAAATAAAAAATAATAATCTTGACCTTGGAGGACAAGGTCCATATGGAGTAGGAGGTTGAGGAGGTGGCGGATTTGATGGTGTAGGTGGAAGTGGTGATGGGGGAGGAGGAGGAGGTAGCCAACACTGGTTTTTGTTTTTATTTTTTACATTTGGTTAGACCCCAAAACATTGGGAAATATAACTTGTTATAACCCCCTCCGGCCATGCTAAACAAACGTTCAGACAATACACTGGCTGCAGGGCAGGCCAGCACCTCCAAGGGGTAAAAGGGCAAGCTCAGGCCATATGCCCAATTTGGAGACCCAGAAGTTGAAGGGGGCAGACCCATCAGTCAGGACGTGTAGGTGTGTGCACACATACTGATCCACCATGTCACACTTCCCTGTGATGTCCACGATCCAATTGGATAGCTGCTCTATCAACTTTCGATGTTCTTTTCTGCGCCTACCATGTTGATCACGTTTAGCAGCGAATCAGGGTTCCACACCTAAGAGGGAGCGTGAGAAAGGGAGACCACATCCAAGGGAGGGAAATGGCTGCAATGTGATCAAGCTAAAATGTGGGACAAATCATTGAAGCCGAAGCTTCCAAGTAGAGGAGGGGGCGCGTGGCAATTGCCCACTCCCGACTCGGGGAAGTAGTGACGATAAATAACAATACAGGACTCTTAAGATGCCCTGTTATTGGGATGATTATTAAAACATTATAGGGAATGTTACTAGGGTATTTTGGATTTGAAAAACGTTAGACAGGAGAGGCCCTGCTGCCGCTTTGTTAACTCTAGATAGCTTCTGCCGGATCGCTCATCCGTGTGATGTCCACGATCCAATTGGATATCTTCTCTACCAACTTTCGATGTTCTTTTCTGTGCCTACCATCAGGGTTTAGCGCCGTAGAGGGAGTGTGAGAAAGGGAGACCACATCCAAGGGAGGTCAATGGCTGCAATGTGATCAAGCAGAAATGTGGGACAAGTTATTAAAGCAGAAGGATCGAATGAAAGGACCAATTAAAGACTAATTTTATAAATTTAATTCCCTGTCACCTATGCAGAGCAGGGGTTTATACTGCTCTACCATGTTGCTGAAATGCTGCCTCCTGCTAAGACGTTCCATATCAGCTGGTGGTGCTAGTTGTTGTGGCTTGCCGACAAAGCTTTTCCACATTTCGGCCATGCTAACCTTGCCTTCTGAGGTGCTGGCGGTGCCCCAGCTGCGTTGGCAACCTCTTCCTCCTCCTCTGCCTTCACCTTGTACTTCCACTGTGCACCCCCGTCAGGTGGGAATGCCACCAGCAGCACATCTACTTGCGCATCTTACGATCGCGCTCCGTTGTCCTTGTAATGGGGATCCAGCAGCATGGCCACCCAGTAATCAGCAAAAGTTAGAATGTGGCCATCTCGGCGGTTGTTGCGGAGACACTGCAGCATGTAATCGCTCATGTGTGCCAGGCTGCCCAGAGGCAACAACAAGCGGTCCTCTGTGGGAGGTGTATCCTCTGTGTCCTCTGTATCCCCGCAGCCACGCACCACTGATGGCCATGAGCTGGTTTGGGTGCCACCCTGCAGTGTAAAAAGAATAGTGTGGTGTTAAACAGGCAGCAAGTGCTCAAACTCATATGCAGTTGTGCATATATATATATATATATATATATATATATACAGGGGAGCAAATCCTGCACTTGTGGCCCATTGCTAATGGCAATCCCCAGCAAAAATGCATACAGTGAAGGATGCCCGCAGTGGACTATAAGTACCACAATAGACATCCTACACAAGATAGCAATTATGCCCGAGTTACTTGAGAAACCTTGGCGCGGTGCTCGGGCTCAGACATTTCCTCCTGGTAGGACGTTTGCTAATTTCAAAATTTTAACATCAGTTTGAGGGTTTAGGAAGATCGCAGAGTGCACCTATCCTGGTTATTAGATTGTTATATTGCTTATCACATCCATATTGCTATCTTGTGTAGGATGTCTATTGTGGTACTTGTGGTCCGCTGCGGGCATCCTCCACTGTATGTATTTTTGCTGGGGATTGCCATTAGCAACGAGCCACAAGTGCAGGATTTGCTCCCCTGTATATATATGCACAACTGTATATGGGTTTGAGCACTTCCTGTCTGTTTAACTCCATGCTATTCTTGTTAGTTTGCTTCTATATGGAGGTATATAAACTCCAATTTAAATGTGTTGGGTTTCCATCCACAGGCTACATTTAGATGCACCTGTGAAGCCTGGGCCATACCCTCCTCCTATTGCTAGCATAGAAGCGTTTTTTCAAGGAGGCATAGAAGTGGGATAGTAACTCTGAGAACTGTGTCATCGGCACTGCCCATGTTGGTGGAGTAATTGAAACAGTGCAACAAGGAACACAGTTCTCGCATGGAGGCCCAGTCATTGGTGGTGAAGTGGTGCTGTTCCACAGAGAGACTCACCCGTGCATTCTGCAGCTGAAACTCCACTATAGCCTGCTGCTCGCACGTTGCATATGAGGTGGTGAGAGGCTAGGCCGAAGTTATGCTGCAGCGCTGACAGGCGAGCAGCAGCAGGGTGAGAACGCCAAAAGCACGCACGGATGGCCCAGCAGCTCTGACATATTGGGGTAATTTTTAAGGAACCTCTGCACCACCAAATTCAGCACATGCGCCAGGCAAGGGATGTGCATCAAGCCGGCTAGTCCCAGAGCTGCTACGAGATTTCACCCATTATCGCACACCACCAGGCCGGGCTTGAGGCTCACTGGCACCAACCACTCATCGGTCTGTTGTTCCATGCCTGTCCACAGCTCCTGCGTGGTGTGGGGTTTGTCCCACAAACATATACGTTTTAAAAATGCCTGCTGTCGTTTACCCCTGGCTGTGCTAAAGTTGGTGGTGAAGGTGTTACGCTGAGTGGATGAGGAGGCGGAGTAGGAGGAGGAAGCAACAGGAGGCAAACTGAATGGCCCTGCAATCCTCGGTGGTGAAAGGACATGCGCCAAACTGCTATCCATCTCAGGCCCAGCCACCACTACATTTACCCAGTGTGCTGTTAGAGAGATATAACGTCCCTGACCGGGCTTACTGGTCCACGTATCCGTAGTTAGGTGGACCTTGCCACAGATGGCGTAGCTTAGTGCACACCTGATTTTGGTTGTGCAGGGAAGGGATGGCTCGCCTGGAAAAGTAGTGTCGGCAGGTGTGACGTACTGTGGGACAGCCACCACCATAAGGCTTTTAAAACTCTCCGTCTCCACCAGACGGAATGACAGCATTTCAAAGGCCAGTAATTTGGAAATGCTGGCATTCAGGGCCAGGGATTGTAGGTGGGTTACTTCTTTTTCTGCTCCAGTGTTTGGGAGATGGAGAGCTGAACGCTTCCGTGAGACATTGTGGAGATGCTTGGTGACCCAGGTGGTGGTGCTGCTGGCAGATCCTCTGTTTGCAGGGTGGCAGGTGCCACTATCACTACAGAGGTGGATGAAGAGGCCGAGACTGCAGCAGAAGAGGAAGCAGGAGGAGCCAGAGACCCTTCTTTGTTTTTGAGGTGTCTACTCCACTGCAGCTCATGCTTTGCACTTAAATGCCTGGTCATGCAGGTTGTGTTCAGGTTGAGAACGTTTATACCTCGCTTCAGGCTCTGATTGCACAGCGTGCAAACCACTCGTGTCTTGTCGTCAGCACATTGTCTGAAGAACTGCCACACCAGGGAACTCCTTGGAGCTGGCTTTGGTGTGCTCGGTCCCATGCTGTGTTGGGCAGTAGCAGTCATACTATCTAGTGGACGGCCACTCCTCTTTTGCACCCTGCTCCCTCTTCTGCTGTGCTGGTGGCTCTGCGGGACCACCGCCTCTTCCTCTGAACTACACAGGTCACTCGCATGACCTTCTGCACACTGCAGAAAACCAAAGCAGTTGGCACCTGTGTTTTATCATCATCCGAGATGTGCTGCGGTGGTCCTCCCATGTACTCATCTTGAAACATAAGTGGTTGGGCATTGGTGCAGCACTGAATCTCTTCCACTTCTGGGGCAGGGCTATGTGGATGGCCCTGGGAAACCCTGCTAGCAGAGTCATCAAAAAGCAGAAGAGACTGCTGCATGACTTGGGGCTCAGACTGCTTAGCTGATTTGCAGGGGGGTGAGGTAAAAGACTAATGGATATGGGCAGCATGTGCAAACTCTGATCGTCTGTACTTGTTCTGGCCTCACTATTCGTAGAGCCACATTAGGCCCGATCAAATAAGGCTGAAGGTTCTGTCGCCTACTCGTACCTAAGGAAGATGTTTCACTTGTGCGTGTAGCTGGAATAGATCGACCACGTCCTCTCCCTGCAACAGGAGCTCCACCAGCAGCACCACAAACGGGGTCACGTCTTAAGGGTTAAATAGAATAAGCTATATGATCTGTATGAAGGACAGGATGCTGGGTCACATCATACTAGAGGGTGAATGTGTTTACATTAGCCTTATTTCCATATAGGGAATGGATTCTGCCCAGAAACAGTGAATATGTGAATCAAATCTGTTTCAAATATGTGTGGATGTATGTGTATAAGAGGCCGTATGGTCAAGATTAAATCAGAACTGTTTCAGACACATACCGTCTGTGTGTATCATTGAGACAAGTTCTCCAGGTGCCAGTCTGTGGATAAGAAGGAGGAATTAGGGTGCATTCAGAAGCAGATTTCTTTTAGCTGGGGGCTCTGTCCTGGATAGAATATACAGCAACTTGGTAAGTACGGAACATTCCTGTCTTTAACGACTGGGGACATTCCGATGCTTTCCGAAAACATACTGTTGTTTCTATTTTAATAAACTGGTGAACGCAAGTGACGGTTTTAAGGGACAATACTAACAGTCAGTTGAGAAGGAAGTTGAGCATAGACATAAGTCCTCTCTAACCAGTTGACAGGAATTGTCGGAGCCTTTACGGTTCAGTACAGCCAGTCCTGGGGAGAGTTCAGCTCTGCTCCCGTCTCAATTAAGTTATAAGAAACGGGTGCAAAGCAAGGAAAGGTCTCTCTACCCCCTTAGTATGTAGAAGAAACATGTAAGGATTATGTAGCCCGTGTCTGTGGTACTTATTACTATTTAGTTACTCCCTAGGTGGATAATATGGCAGGATGGACAGAGGCGATGAAGAGTATAAATTCGTTCCCTCAGGAAGGGGATAATGACACCTTCCATATGGACATGGTAAAAGGGTTATGTTTGGGTGACACTGAAGCTTACCCATATTATGGTCCAGATAAACTTTTTTTTCTTCAGTTAGTCAATATCAATACATAATCGGCAGCCATTTTATGCTACGATAGTGCACCAGCACAGGCTATCTGCATGTCTGCAAGTCCAGAAATACAGCTTTTTGCTTACTGGGGTGAAAAAAATACATCTGTTTCATATAGTGCACATCTGGGATTAGACGTGCATAAGTGATTGTCACATTTAGGCCAGAAATACAGTTTTTGTTTAGTGGGGTGAAAGAAATATATGTGTTTTAATATAGTGCACATCTGGGATTAGTTGTGCATAAGTGAGTGTCACATTTAGGCCTGAAATACGGCTTTGGCATACTGGGCTGAAAAAACCCTCTGATATACTGCACATCTGCGATTACACGTGCATAAGTGATTGTCACATTTAGGCCAGAAATACAGCTTTGGCATACTGGGCTGAAAAAACCCTCTGATATACTGCACATCTGGGATTACACATGCATAAGTGGTTGTCACATTTAGGCCAGAAATACGGCTTTCGCATACTGGGGTGAAAAAACCCTCTGATATACTGCACATCTGGGATTACACATGCATAAGTGAGTGTCACATTTAGGCCAGAAATGCGGCTTTTTGCTTACTGGGGTTAAAAAAAAAAAAACTCTGATAGAGTACACATCTGGGATTAGACGTGCATAAGTGACTGTGAAATTTAGGCCACAAATACCACTGTCATATAGAGTTAAAAAAATATATATAATTGAGTGCAATACACTACCTCAGGGTTTTTATTGGCGGTTAATAATTTTTAACAGACGTAACCACTTTTTACTTTGCTTGGTGAACGCTAACTATGAGTAAAACATTTTTTAATGGATGCGGTCAAGGTCGTGGTGGTGGTGTAGGTGGAGCCTCTGGTGCAGGGAGAGGACGTGGCCGTTCTGCCACAGCTACACGTCCTACTGAACCTACTACCTCAGGTCCCAGTAGCCGCCAGAATCTACAGCGATATTTGGTCGGGCTTAATGCGATTCGAAGGATGGTAAGGCCTGAGCAAGTACAGGCGCTAGTCAATTGGGTGGCCGACAGTGGATCCAGCATGTTCACATTTAGAGTTGAGCGGACACCTGGATGTTCGGGTTCGGGACCCGAACTTGATCCCGAACCCGAACCCCATTGAAGTCAATAGGGACCCGAACTTTTGGGCACTAAAATGGCTCTAAAATAGTCCTGGAAAGGGCTAGAGGGCTGCAAAAGGCATCAAAATGTGCTTAAGAGCATGGCAACTGTTATGCAAACAAATGTGGATAGGGAAATGACTTAAAATAACATAAAATACAGACAAATTTAAAATAACAATCTGGATCTAGGAGTAGGAGATTAAGGAGGCGGTGGATGGGTGGATGTGGCGGTCTAGGTTGACGTGGCGGTGTAGGTGGAAGCAATGGTGAAGGAGGAATAGGTAGCCAACACTGATTTGTGTTATTTTTTAATTTTCAATTGGGGTATCCCCTAAAATATTGGGACATATAACAAAATAAAACTAAGAATAAGTGCACTTGAGTATAAGAATGGATGGTTGAGGCTGGTATAAATTTCTATTCTGTACAAGGTCCTGTGGGATCCATGCCTGGTTCATTTTAATAAACGTAAGCTTGTCCACATTGGCTGTGGTCTGTGATAATGCTCTCTGCCGTACTAAACACAAGTTCACACTATACACTGGCTGCAGGGCAGGTCAGCACCTCCAAGGCTGACAAAGCTTTTACACATTTGGGCCATGCTAACCCTGCCTTCTCAGGTGCTGGCGGTGCCCCAGCTGCATTGGCGACCTCTTCCTCCTCCTCTGCCTTCACCTTGTGCTTCCACTGTGCCCCCGCTGTCAGGTGGGAATGCTATCATCAGCGTGCGCTTGTAGTCGCTCATCTTCCAATCAGTAACAGATGTTTTCAGTAAATTTAGTTCCCTGTCAGCAATGCAGAGCAGGGGTTCATTCACGGCAAAAGGGGGTTCATGTCACCCAGCAATACAACAGAGGATTTTTAGAGATTTAGGCCCCTGTCAGCATTGCAGAGCAGGAGTTCATACACGGCAAAAGGGGGTTCATGTCACCCAGCAATACAACAGAGGATTTTGAGAGATTTAAACCCCTGTCACCCAGGCACAGCAGAGGTTCATTCACGACAAAAGGGGGTTGATGTTACCCAGCAATACAACAGAGGATTTTGAGAGATTTAGGCCCCTGTCAGCAATGCAGAGCAGGGGTTCATTCACGGTAAAAGGGGGTACATGTCACCCAGCATAACAACAGAGGATTTGGAGAGATTTAGGCCCCTGTCACCCAGGCACAGCAGGTGTTCATTCAAGGCAAAATGGGGTTCATTTCACCTGGCAATACAACAGAGGATTTTGAGAACTTTAGGCCCAGTGGCGTAACTAGAGTTCTATGGGCCCCAGGGCAAACTTTGAATCGGGGCCCCCCACCCCAAGACTCCGCCCACCCCACGACTCCGCCCATCCACTATCCATCCATCCGCCCAGGCCCTGATTTCAGACCATAATAATGTCTGAATTCAGGGGGTGGGGCGGATGGATGGATGATCAGTGGACGGTAATGATGTCTGAAGTCAGGGTGTGGGTGGGGCAGAAGGATGGATGAATCATTACATTACTAATACTACCTACCAGTCTATAGACCAGTCCAGGAAGATGGTCCTGCTGGAGTACTTCTGCTGCAATGACCAGCGCTCGCCCTTGATGGTTCGTGTCTGGTGACCTGGTCGGTCGGTCTGGTAATAATAATGTCTGAAATCAGGGTGCGGGTGGGGCAGATGGATGGATGGACCTGTCACATCAATAATTTATTACCATCCACTGATGATCCATCCATCCGCCCCACCCAGGCCCTAATTTCAGACATTATTATTACCATCCGTCCACTATCCATCCATCCGCCCCGGCCCTGATTTCAGACAATAATAATGTCTGAATTCAGGGGGTGGGGCGGATGGATGGATTATCAGTGGACCGTCGGTAATGATGTCTGAAATCAGGGTGTGGGTGGGGGCCTGGGGCAGATGGATGGATGAATCATTTACATTAGTTACTAATACTACCTAGTAGTACCA
Source organism: Bufo gargarizans (assembly GCF_014858855.1). Lineage (NCBI taxonomy): Eukaryota > Metazoa > Chordata > Amphibia > Anura > Bufonidae > Bufo > Bufo gargarizans. The sequence goes on along the minus strand of NC_058085.1, from coordinate 213,720,172 downwards.
CCTACCAGTCTATAGACCAGTCCAGGCAGATGGTACTTCTGACTGCTGCAACGCCCAGCGCTCTCCCTGGCCTTGATGGTTCGTGTCTGGACAGTCTGGAGTGGTGAGGGTGACTACTTGGTCGGTTGGTCGGCCGGCCGGTCTCTCTCTCATTCAGTCTCAGACTCTCAGTCTCAGGTGAGTGCGCGCTGGCTGACGCTGGGGCCGTGGGGCGCTTGCCGCGCTTTCAAGTCTCAGATGTGGCGGGCTCTTGCGTGCCTAGAGTCTACTCTCGTGGTGACGTCAGAGAGCAGACTCATCTCGCGGGGGCGCAGGGAGGGTCGGGTCACCTGACGCGTCCGCTTCAAGTTCCAGACCAGCGGTACGTATGAGGAGAGAGGGCCGCGGCGTGCGTGTCCTAGCTGCCTGCCTGAGTGCCTGATCATGTGGTGAGCGAGAGGCGTATTTGTGGGCGTGTGTGTGGCTTGAGGGAGGGCCCGGCAGAGGAGCGGCAGCAGCTAAGTGGGGTCCCTCTCTCTCTCAGACTTGCGATGCGGATGCGATGATTTGTCACCTGCCGGTGATCAACAGATTAGTTACTTAGCACAGTCACAGGGCACGGCCGGCCGCCGCCGCCACAAACACTTGCGGCCTGCAGCGGGCCCTCCCTCCCGCCGGGCCCGGTCGCAGTTGCACTCTCTGTGACCGCGATCGTTACGCCCCTGTTTAGGCCCCTGTCACCCAGGCACAGCAGGGGTTTGTATACACCAAAAATTGTAAAATGTCACCCGACAATTGAATTTTTTTTTTAATTTAGGTCACTAAAATTGCCATTTTTTTTTAAATTAAAATCACTCTAAAATAGTCCTTGAAAGGCTAGAGGGATGTAAAAGGCAGTAAATTGTGCTTGACCACTTCAAACCCGCTAGCTAAAACCCCCTTAATGATCAGGCCACTTTTTACACTTCTGCACTACACTACTTTCACCGTTTATTGCTCGGTCATGCAACTTACCACCCAAATGAATTTGACCTCCTTTTCTTCTCACTAATAGAGCTTTCATTTGGTGGTATTTCATTGCTGCTGACATTTTTTACTTTTTTTGTTATTAATCGAAATTTAACGATTTTTTTTGCAAAAAAATGAAATTTTTCACTTTCAGTTGTAAAATTTTGCAAAAAAATGACATCCATATATAAATTTTTCGCTAAATTTATTGTTCTACATGTCTTTGATAAAAAAAAAAAGTTTGGGTAAAAAAAAAAAAAAATGGTTTGGGTAAAAGTTATAGCGTTTACAAACTATGGTACAAAAATGTGAATTTCCGCTTTTTGAAACAGCTCTGACATTCTGAGCACCTGTCATGTTTCCTGAGGTTCTACAATGCCCAGACAGTACAAACACCCCACAAATGACCCCATTTCAGAAAGTAGACACCCTAAGGTATTCACTGATGGGCATAGTGAGTTCATAGAACTTTTTATTTTTTGTCACAAGTTAGCGGAAAATGATGATTTATTTTTTATTTTATTTTTTTCTTGCAAAGTCTCATATTCCACAAACTTGTGACAAAAAATAAAAAATTCTAGGAACTCGCCATGCCTCTCACGGAATACCATGAGGGGTCTTCTTTCCAAAATGGGGTCACTTGAGTGGTAGTTATACAGCCCTGGCATTTTAGGGGCCCAGATGCGTGAGAAGTAGTTTGCAATCAAAATCTGTAAAAAATGACCGGTGAAATCCGAAAGGTGCTCTTTGGAATGTGTGCCCCTTTGCCCACCTAGGCTGCAAAAAAGTGTCACACATCTGGTATTGCCGTACTCAGGAGAAGTTGGGGAATGTGTTTTGGGGTGTCATTTTACATATACCCATGCTGGGTGAGATAAATATCTTGGTCAAATGCCAACTTTGTATAAAAAAAATGGGAAATGTTGTCTTTTGCCAAGATATTTCTCTCATTCAGCATGGGTATATGTAAAATGACACCCCAAAACACATTCCCCAACTTCTCCTGAGTACGGCGATACCAGACGTGTGACACTTTTTTGCAGCCTAGGTGGGCAAAGGGGCACACATTCCAAAGAGTACCTTTAGGATTTCACCAGCCATTTTTTACAGATTTTGATTTCGAACTACTTACCACACATTAGGGCCCCTAAATTGCCAGGGCAGTATAACTACCCCACAAGTGACCCCATTTTGGAAAGAAGACACCCCAAGGTATTCTGTGAGGGGCATGGCGAGTTCCTCAAATTTTTTATTTTTTGTCACAAGTTAGTGGAATATGAGACTTTATAAGAAAAAAAATAAAAATTCTAGGAACTCGCATGCCCCTCACGGAATACCTTGGGGTGTATTCTTTCCAAAATGGGGTCACTTGTGGGGTAGTTATACTGCCCTGGCATTCTAGGGGCCCTAATGTGTGGTAAGTAGTTTGAAATCAATTTTTTTTTATACAAAGTTGGCATTTGACCAAGATATTTATCTCACCCAGCATGGGTATATGTAAAATGACACCCCAAAACACATTGCCCAACTTCTCCTGAGTACGGCGATACCACATGTGCGACACTTTTTTGCAGCCTAGATGCGCAAAGCGGCCCAAATTCCTTTTAGGAGGGCATTTTTAGACATTTGGATCCCAGACTTCTTCTCACACTTTCGGGCCCCTAAAAAGCCAGGGCAGTATAAATACCCCACATGTGACCCCACTTTGGAAAGAAGACACCCCAAGGTATTCAATGAGGGGCATGGCTATTTCATAGAATTTATTTTTGGGCACAAGTTAGCGGAAATTGATTTTTTTTTTGTATTTTCTCACAAAGTCTCCCTTTCCGCTAACTTGGGACAAAAATTTCAATCTTTCATGGACTCAATATGCCCCTCACGGAATAACTTGGGGTGTCTTCTTTCTGAAATGGGGTCACATGTGAGGGGGTGATCAGGGAGTCTATATGGGTGATCACCCCCCTGTCATTGATCACCCCCTGTAAGGCTCCATTCAGACGTCCGTTTGCGTTTTGCGGATCCGATCCATGTATCCGTGGATCCGTAAAAATCATACGGACCTCTGAATGGAGCCTTACAGGGGGGTGATGAATGACAGGGGGGTGATCAGGAAGTCTATATGGGTGATCAACCCCTTGTCATTGATCACCCCCCTGTAAGGCTCCATTCAGACGTCCGTATGTGTTTTGCGGATCCGATCCATGTATCTGTGGATCCGTAAAAATCATACGGACGTCTGAATGGAGCCTTACAGGGTGGTGATCAATGACAGGGGGGTGATCAGGAAGTCTATATGCGTGATCACCCCCTTGTCATTGATCACCCCCCTGTAAGGCTCCATTCAGACGTCCGTATGTGTTTTGCGGATCTGATCCATGTATCCGTAGAAATCATACGGACGTCTGAATGGAGCCTTACAGGGGGGTGATCAATGACAGGGGAGTGATCAATGACGGGGGGATCAGGGAGTCTATATGAAATGATCAGGGGTTCAAAAGGGGTTAATACGTGACAGGGGGGTGGTGTAGTGTAGGTGGTGTTTGGTGCTACTTTACACAGCTACCTGTGTCCTCTGGTGGTTGATCCAAACAAAAGGGACCACCAGAGGACCAGGTAGCAGGTATATTAGACGCTGTTATCAAAACAGCGTCTAATATACCTGTTAGGGGTTAAAAAAATCACATCTCCAGCCTGCCAGCGAACGATCGCCGCTGGCAGACTGGAGATCCACTCGCATACCTTCCGTTCCTGTGAACGCGCGCGCGTTCACAGGAAATCTCGGCCATCGCGAGATGACGCGCCGATGCGTCGTTGAGCGCACAGCTGCCGCCTCCGAACCGCAGATCTGCGTTAGGCGGTCCGGAGGCGGTTAAAAAGCATGGCAACTGCTCTGCAAATAAATGTGGATAGGGAAATAACTTAAAATGAAATAAAATAACTAAAAATTACAAACTATTAACCTGCAACTCAGAGAAGGAGGTGAATATGGAGTCGGAGGTTGAGGAGGCGGTGAATGTGGTGTTGTAGGTGGAGGCAGCAATGGAGGAAGAGGTAGCCAACAATGTTTTATTTATTTTTTATTGGGGTAGGTAGCCCCCAAAATATTGGGACAAATAAAAAAACAAACAAAAAAAAAAGAATCATTGCACTTGACTTGAGTACAAGAATGTATGTTTGATGGTGGTATAAATGTCTATTCTGCACAAGGTAAAGACAAGTCTTGTGGGATCCAAGCCTGGTTCATTTTAATGAACGTGAGCTTGTCCATGTTGGCTGTGGACAGGCGGCTGCATCTGTCTGTAATGACGCCTAAATACACATTCAGAGAGTACACTGGCTGCAGGGCAGGCCAGCCCCTCCAAGGCATACAGGGCAGAAGTTGAATGGGACAGAACCATCAGTCAGTACGTGTAATCGTGTGCAGAGGTACTGTTCCACCATGTTGTTAAAATGCTGACTCCTGCTAACACGCTCCATATCAGCAGTTGGGGACGGTTGTTGCGGCGAGGTGACAAAGCTTTTCCACATGTCGGCCATGCTAACCCTGCCTTCTGAGGTGCTGGCGCTGACACAGCTGCGTTGGCGACCTCTTCCTCCTCCCCTGCCTTCGCCTTGTGCTTCCACTTGTCCCCTGGCATCAATCAGGAATTCTCTCAGGAGAGCATCTACCAGCGTGCGCCTGTAGTTGCGCATCTTCCGATCACGCTCCAGTGAGGGAATTAAGGACAGCACATTGTCTTTGTAACAGGGATCCCGCAGGGTGGCGACCCAGTAGTCAGCACATGTTAAAATGTGGGCAACTCTGCAGTCGTTGCGCAGGCACTGCAGCATGTAGTCGCTAATGTGTGCCAGGCTGCCCAGAGGTAGGGACAAGCTGTCCTCTGTGGGAGGCGTATCGTCTGCGTCCTCCGTATTCCCCCAGCCACGTACCAGTGATGGACCCGAGCTGCGTTGGATGCCACCCCGCTGTGAACATGCTTCATCCCTATCCTCCTCCTCCAGTAGTGGGCCCTGGCTGGCCAAATTTGTACCTGACCTCTGAGCCAATTCTAAAAGACTGGCCTGAAAGTGTTAGAGATGACCCCTCTTCCTCGTCCTGGGCCACATCCTCTTCCATCATCGCCCTAAGTGTTTTCTCAAGGAGACATAGAAGTGGTATTGTAACGCTGATAATGGCGTCTTCGCCACTGGCCATCTTGGTGGAGTACTCAAAACAGTGCAACATGGCACACAGGTCTCGCATGGAGGCTCAGTCATTGGTGGTGAAGTGGTGCTGTCCCGCAGTGCGACTCACCCTTGCGTGCTGCAGCTGAAACGCCACTATGGCCTGCTGCTGCTTGCACAGTCTCACCAGCATGTGCAAAGTGTAAGTTCCATATGAGGCGGTGGGCGGGAAGGCCAAATATACGCTGCTGCGCTGACAGGCGAGCAGCAGCAGGGTGAGAACGCCGAAAGCCCGCACAGACGGCCTGCACATTATGCAGCAGCTCAGACATGTCGGGGTAGTTGTGAATGAATTTCTGCACCACCAAATTCATCATATGCACCAGGCAAGGAATGTGCGTCAAACCGGCTAGTCCCAGAGCTGCAACGAGATTTTGCCCATTATCGCACACCACCAGTCCGGGCTTGAGGCCCACTGGCAGCAACCACTCGTCGGTCTGTTGTTCTATACCCCGCCACAACTGCTGCACAGTGTGGGGCCTGTCCCCCAAACACATCAGTTTCAGAACGGCCTGCTGACGTTTACCCCTGGCTGTGCTGAAGTTGGTGGTGAAGGTCTGTCGCTTCCCAATCTCATGTTCATTGTAAAGCAGCGCATTTTCTCATGGACCTCAGACAAAATACAAGACTTTGAGAAACATTTATATGAGAAGGAGGCAGCGGGATGCTTTGAGATCAGGAAGATACAGATCCCCACACATAGTTACAAAAGTTCAGGAGCCAACACATGAGTAAACAGAGACAGCCAACACATTTCTCAGTTGCTGTCAGTCATTTACTGCAGATGCAGTCTGTTTCAGCGTGATAGACTTGAAAAATGCTTTCTTCTCTATCCCGGTTGACAAGTAGACCAGACTTTTTTTTTTGCTTTTTCCTTTCAGGGTCGTCAACTCACCTGGTGCAGGATGCCCCAGGGATATGCTGATTCACCTGTAGTGTACAGCATTGTCCTCTAAGCCAGTTTATAACACTGGCACCCCCCCAGGGTTCTGTGCCCTTGCAATACGTGGATTATTTGTTATTGTGCAGTGTGTCAGAGGAGGCCAATGTAACAGATGGTTTATCTTTGTTGAAATGGTTGTCTGAATGTGGACACAAGGTGTCACGTAAGAAAATGCAATGGTGTAAAAAGCAAGTTGAATACTTAGGCTTTGTTCTCACAAAGGGAAAAAGGAGAATCATCACAGAAAGAGTCCAGTCTGTTGCGGGCCTGGTCACCCCGCACACCAAGAAAGAAATGTTATCTTTCCTTGGTATGATAAAATACTGCAGACAATGGATTCCTGATTGCTCCTACTATGACAATGTAATGAGACAAGCCACTCTGGCAGACATGCCAGATCTCATCATGTGGTCTGAGGAAATGTTTAACGCATTTGATTATTTGAAATGTTCTTTTAATTACAAGTCTGGGTTTGGGCCTCCCTGGCTGGTGTGCTGATACAATATCATGGAGGCAAGTTACGTCCTTGTGCCTTTTTCTCAAAGGTGGTTCTGGCATCCGTCCAAGGTATGCCGGCTTGTCTAAGATCTCTTGCAGCCTGTGCTATGATGGTTGAGCTTGCAACGACAATCACAATGGGACATAAGACTATCCTATACACCACACATGATGTAGTGGGCCTTCTCGAGGGCATATACACACACAGAACATGTCTGCACAGAGACTATCTGGATATGAGATTCTACTCCTCAGCAATCCCTCCCTCCAAATCAAATATGCAACACACACCTCAGGTCCAGCAGCTATCTTGAATGCCCTATTAGGACTTAAAGGACCTGAGGATCACTTGACAGAGGCACATGATTGTATACACGCTGCACAACATGACACACATATTGTCCTGGAAGCCAGACCCATCACATACCAATCTGCAGCAGAATTGCACTCACGAGAGCATGCATACTACATGAAGGCAAGCCAGTCGCCATTTACACTGATAGCAGGTACACACATGAAGTGGTCTGGGACCACGGGGTAATTTGGCAAAGGAGACGATTCATTGCAGCTGATGGTAAGCACATCTCACATTCACAACATGTCATACAACTTTTAGAAGCCATAAGATTGCCCTCACAGATTGCAATTATCCACTGCAGGGTGCATACTGGTGGTAAAGATCATTTGTCCCAAGGCAATGCCCTGGCAGACGCGGAGGCCAAGAAGGCTGCACTAATGGCCCCGGCCACATTGCAAATGGTGAAATTAGTACCTCCTTCACTTGAGTTAACTTAGATGCTTGTGGATCTCCAGTCCTCAGCTACTGACAATGAAATGGCCGATCGGTGTTATCCAATCTTGCAGAAGAATCCTAGGACAGGATTAATCTGCAAAGAGGGGGAAACATGCATACCACAGCACAGCTCCCCTTTGTTCATTGTACATTTTCATGGAATAGGACACAACAGCATTCAAACAACACACATGCTGCTAGCACAGAATTTCTATATTACAGGCATTAAACAGTTAGTGTCAGATTATGTAGGAAGGTGCATCACATGTTTGAGCAACAACCCAAACACCATTGTAACCAGATTGATTAAAACCCTAAGTGAAATTGAGGAAAACGTTGCTTGCAAGTCTCCTTGTCTTCCACAGGAACCAACTCACCCATTCCAAGTGGGAGATATCGTGCTGATAAAGAAAGGAAAATTTGCAGGAGACTTCACCTACTGACCATAGACTACAGTGGTAGCCGCGACCCGCACAGCAGTACTCACGGAAGAAGCACCTACTTGGATCCACGCCACCAGAGTGAAACTGGAAAAGGAGGCACCCCAAAAGGAGGTAATAACAGGGACAGACAGTCCTGACCTCGAAAAAGGACAAAGTGAGGTACTAACGGGAGCAGATAGCTCTGACCTCCACCAGGATGCACTCCCTCAATTCTGGAAGTTGGCACAGATGGTCCACTTGGACTGTGGGATTACTGACGATCCTAATGACTCTGCCAGAGGATAACAAAGCTGAAGTTGCTATAACTCAGAAAGGTGGAATCACTACCTTCTGGTACAATTCCTCTAGTACTCACGTTGCAACTTACTACTGTTTATGCAGCACAATGAAGTGCAGTCCTTCCACGAGATGCGGCAACCACTATAAGAATGGACATACCCCCAGAAACAAACAAACCCCCTCAAACCCTGTATCTTAACTTTTAACAATATGAGAGCAATATCTGACCCAACATATGAGGAGGCTCTTGCAGCAAAAACTGGGTTCTCTGATGCCAACCTATGGTTAGAATGGATGAAGTACAGTGCAGCTTCAGTAAATAAAAGTAATTGTTATATATGTGGGACAGCTAAGCCTCACCCAGGTACTGTGCCCTTAATATTGCCCTCTAGTGTTGAGGAATGTTTTTTGCAATTATTCTCAAATTCATCTAGTAACCATGTGAAGAATGGAAGCACAAATACCCACTCCTCATAAAAACTCCCCGCCCTGGTGCAGGTATACATATCTATCCTGCTAACTATACCTGCCACAGAGGGGGAGATCAAGGAAGTACCCTGGGTAATTTCACTGAAGGATACTGTGCAACTTACAGTGGAACAGATACCTCCCTCACACAGACTCAAGTATACTCGATTGGAGAGGTATATTGGATCTGTGGGGATGGAAAAATAAGATCTAGACTAGAGGGTTCCTGGAAAGGTGAATGTGCCCTTGCTAAAGCCATCATGAACATACACATCTTCACTGAAAATGAAAAAGACTCCAACACACATATACGCAACCGTCGTGCCCTGCCAAAAGATAGCTTCGACCCACACGTGTATATTGATGCAATCGGGGTCCCAAGAGGGGTCCCTGATGAATTCAAGGCGATAGGTCAGGTGGCAGCAGGATTTAAATCCATAATTCCCCACATAACAATCAACAAAAATGTAGACTGGATCAACTATATTTACTATAATCAAAGGTTTGTAAACTACACCAGGGATGCGTTACAGGGTGTAGCAGAACAGTTACAGGCAGATTCCATTATGACATTTCAAAACCGCATGGTGATCGATATGATACTTGCAGAAAGAGGTGGTGTCTGTAAGGTATTGACGGACCCCTCATCCTGCTGCACGTTCATACCCAACAACACTGGCCCTAATGGTAAGGTCACACTGGCAATAAAGAAACTCAAGGATTTATCAATCGAGCTCAAAAGAAATTCAGGTATCCATAACCCTTGGGATCAGTATTTTGGCTGGTTCACTACCTGGAAACAGGCACTTGTACAGTTGGGAATCATTGTCCTGATAATTTTTATAGTAATAGCAATAGTTGCAACATTTATCATACCATGTGTACAGAAACTGATAATGAAAGGAGTATCAAATATGTCATTTTATGAGAGTCTGCTGCCAAATCCTGAAGACAACTCACATGAAGGATATAGAAAATATCTGGCGGTATACAGGGAAAAGGGCAAGGGTAAGAACCATATTATCTAAGAAATTTGGTTCTAAGATGGGATTGAAGAGAAATGTGACTCCATCTTGTCTTCTCTTACATGCACAGAATTGTTATAATATCTCACGCATGAACTGTTTCACATCCCCCACTGTGAGTTAGGTTTCCTTATCTGTCCCAAGACAGATTCTGGGAATATCCCAGAACTAGAACAAATGTTCTGTCTCATTCAGGGTCATTTGTCACAACTGCGTACATTCTTATATATGTGACGTATTGCATACCCATAAAAGGATGTTCCGGTAGTATCTGTGTGAGCACCAATGTTTTCTTTTGTGATTGGTTTAACGCTGTTGTTATGCAAACTTTTCTACTGCCTATATAAACTATAGCATAATAAAATTAGAGTGTTTCTCAGTGATTGCCTGTGTGTGTGTGCCTGTTATTAGCAACTGAGAAACATCTCTCCTGACGTCAGTGTCTCAAACCAAGGTTGTTGTAGAGGTCCAGAAAGGTCCAAATCCTTTCAGGCCCCACACCGCGCAGGAGTTGTGGCAGGTTATAGAACAACAGACCGACAAGTGGTTGCTGCCAGTGGGCCTCAAGCCTGGCCTGGTGGTGTGCGATAATAGGCAAAATCTCGTTGCAGCTCTGGGACTAGACGGTTTTACGCCCATCCCTTGCCTGGCGCATGTGCTGAATTTGGTGGTGCAGAAATTCATTCACAACTACCCCGACATGTAAGAGCTGCTGCATAAAGTGCGGGCCATCTGTGCACGCTTCCGGCGTTCTCATCCTGCCGCCGCTCGGCTGTCAGCTCTACAGCGTAACTTCGCTGGAGAGACTGTCCGAGCAGCAGCAGACCATAGTGGAGTTTCAGCTGCAGCACGTATGGGTGAGTCGCACTGCAGAACAGCATCACTTCACCACCAATGACTGGCCCTCCATGCGAGACCTGTGTGCCCTGTTTCGAGTACTCCACCAACATGGCCAGTGGTGATGCCGCAGTTATCCGCGTTACAATACCACTTCTATGTCTCCTTGAGAAAACACTTAGGGCGATGATGGAAGAGGATGTGGCCCATGATGAGGAGGAGGAAGAGGGGTCATATCTAACACTTTCAGGCCAGTCTTTTAGAAGTGTCTCAGAAAGAGGATTTTTGCAACAGCAGAGGCCAGGTACAAATTTGGCCAGCCAGGGCCCACTATTGGAGGACGAGGAGGTGGATGGGGATGAAGCATGTTCACAGCGGGGTGGCATCCAACGCAGCTCGGGCCCATCACTGGTGCAAGGCTGGGGGGATACGAAGGATGCAGACGATACGCCTCCCACAGAGGACAGCTTGTCCTTACCTCTGGGCAGACTGGAACACATGAGCAACTACATGCTGCAGTGCCTGCGCAATGACTGCAGAGTTGCCCACATTTTAACGTGTGCTGACTACTGGGTGGCCACCCTCCTGGATCCCCATTACAAGGACAACATACCGTCCTTAATTCCCTCACTGGAGCGTGATCGGAAGATGCGCGACCACAGGCGCACGCTGGTAGAGGCGCTCCTGAGAGCATTCCCGACTGACGCCGGGGGACAAGTGGAAGCACAAGGCGGGGAGGAGGAAGAGGTCGCCAACGCAGATGTGTCAGCGCCAGCACCTCAGAAGGCAGGGTTAGCATGGCCGACATGTGTCACCTCGCCGGAACAACCGGCCCCAACTGCTGATATGGAGCGTGTTAGCAGGAGTCAGCATTTTAACAACATGGTGGATCAGAACCTGTGCAAACGACTACACGTACTGACTGATGGTTCTATCCCATTCAACTTCTGGGTCTCCAAATTGTCCACATGGCCAGAGCTTGCCCTGTATGCCTTGGAGGTGCTGGCCTGCCCTGCAGCCAGTGTACTCTCTGAACGTGTATTTAGCATGGCAGGAGGCGTCATTACAGACAGACGCAGCCGCCTGTCCACAGCCAACGTGGACACGCTCACGTTCATTAAAATGAACCAGGCTTGGATCCCACAAGGCTTGTCTGTACCTTGTGCAGAATAGACATTTATACCACCATCAAACATACATTCTTGTACTCAAGTTAAGTGCAATGATTCTTTGTTTTCTTTTTTTTATTTGTCCGAATATTTTGGGGGCTACCTACCCCAATAAAAAACAAAACAAAACAAACATTGTTGGCTACTACCTCCTCCTCCATTGCTGCCTCCACCTACAACACCACATTCACCGCCTCCTCAACCTCCGACTCCATATCCACCTCCTTCTCCGAGTTGCAGGTTAATAATTTTTAATTTGTAGTTATTTTATTTCATTTTAAGTTATTTCCCTATCCACATTTGTTTGCAGAGCAGTTGCCATGCTCTTAAGCACATTTTACTGCCTTTTACATCCCTCTAGTCTTTTCAAGGACTATTTTAGAGCCATTTTAGTGCACTAAATTGAAAAAAATCTTATTTTTAATTGTCAGGTGACATTTTACCATTTTTGGTGTATACAAACCCCTGCTGTGCCTGGGTGACAGGGGCCTAAATCTCTCAAAATCCTCTGTTTTACTGCTGGGTGACATGAAGCCCCCTTTTTCCGTGAATGAGCCCCTGCTGTGCCTGTGTGACAGGGGCCAAAATCTCTCAAAATCCTCTGTTCTACTGCTGGGTGACATGAACCCCCATTTGCCGTGAATAAACGCTTGCTGTGCCTGGGTGACATGGGCCTAAATCTCTCAAAATCCTCAGTTTTATTCCTGGGTGACATGAACCCCCTTTTGCCGTGAATGAAGCCCTGCTGTGACTGGGTGACAGGGGCCTAAATCTCTAAAAATCCTCTGTTCTATTGCTGGGTGACATGAACCCTCTTTTGCCGTGAATGATGTGCCTGTGTGACAGGGACCTAAATCTCTCAAAATCCTCTGTTTTATTGCTGGGTGACATGAACCCCCTTTTGCAGTGAATGAACCCCTGCTCTGCATTGCTGATAGGGAACTAAATTTAGCGAAAACATCTGTTACTAATCGGAAGATGTGCGACTACAAGCGCACGCTGCTGATGGCATTCCCACCTAACAGTGGGGCACAGTGGAAGCACAAGGCGAAGGCAGAGGAGGAGGAGGAAGAGGTCACCAACACAGCTGGGGCCACGCCAGCACCTGAGAAGGCAGAGTTAGCATGGCCCAAATGTGGAAAAGCTTTGTCAGCCTTGGAGGTGCTGACCTGCCCTGCAGCCAGTGTATAGTGTGAACGTGTGTTTAGCACGGCAGAGAGCATTATCACAGGCCACAGCCAATGTGGACAAGCTTACGTTTATTAAAATAAACCAGGCATGGATCCCACAGGACTTGTCCGTACCTTGTGCAGAATAGACATTTATACCAGTCTCAACCATCCATTCTTATACTCAAGTGCACTTATTCTTAGTTTTATTTTGTTATATGTCCCAATATTTTGGGGGATATCCCAATTGAAAAAGAAAAAAATAACACAAATCAGTGTTGGCTACCTATTCCTCCTTCACCGCAGCTTCCACCTACACCGCCACGTGAACCTACACCACCACATCCACCGCATCCTCAACCTCCTACTCCTAGATCCAGATAGTTATTTAAATTTTTTCTGTATATTAAATTATTTTAAATCATTTCCTTAAACCTATTGAAGTAGATGATATTAATAAGATATTAATAAGCACTATAGAACCCCCGAATACGCCGGCTGGAAATTATAAATAAAATACTGAGGCAGGCATAGACACAATGTGGGAAGAAATTAAGTGTGAAATGGAGAGGTGTTTTTAGACTAGTTCCTCGTTGCCGACTGCTGTAGCCTGTAAACAAAAATTGGGAGAGTCTGTTATAGACTTTTTGAAGAGGTTTAATGAAGTTTGGACTCTTTAGGCAGGAATGAGTATAAAGGATAATATGCATTTTATGCTCATTTAGACTTTCCTTACCAACCTACAGCCACATCTCCAGCTTACTGTTAAACAAATGATCTCCGAATGGCCTGGTCTTAATAAAGATCAATTCCAAAATACGTTAATGGCGAAAGATGCGGCGGGTTGTTTTGAAATTGTAGGAACTTTAATGGCCCATTACCAAACTCAGGATAGGAATTGTCACTCAAATCAGCCTAATAGGGGAAGTGGCAGAAGAAGGGGTAGAGGGCCATGCTCTGGGAGAGGGGGGGGGGGGGAATAATAGAAATCGTTCTGCAGGTTGCTTTTATTGTGGTAAGACTGACCACTGTATCAGTCGATGCCCTTACCCACTCAGACAACCTGCCCTAAATGATACCCAAGCTCAAGGCACCCAACCATATCCACAAGCTCAGATCCAAGATCTTCCCCCACTGCCACAGCCCCAGAATAATACCCCTTGTTTTCCCATAGCCTGGGGGCAGCAGACATCACAATGAGGATGCCCGGGGGACAGTATCCCAGCATTCACTCTCATCACAAACCACTATAAGGAATCACCACTGATTGTGTAACCATAGAGGGACGTCCTCTCCCTTTTCTTGTGGATTCTGGTGCTACTATTAGTACTATATGTGAGGATTATTATAGTGGTCCAAGAGAGAATGCTGAGCCCTCTGTGGGAATTAATGGGATACTGACCAGATCTTATAAAATTCCTCCCCTCTCGATCCAACATTCATACAAGCATCAGTCAATGTTCACACACAGTTTTAGGATCTTTCCAAATTGTCCTGTGAATTTATTAGGGAGATATTTGTTTGTTCTGTTAAAGTTGCAGTTGGGGATTAGCAAGACGGGACACCTACACGCCACATCCTCAGTTATGCCCATTCATGTACCAAAGGATAATAATTTTTTATATTTGGAATGCCAACCTTAGGATCCGCTACTTGATCCGTTTCCTCCTAAGGTTAGGGCAAATACTGACCAAGATGTTGGCCTTATCTCTTGTACACCATATAAGGCAATGCTTAAGCCCGGGGTTGCACATGTTTACATTTAACAATACCCCCTTTCACCAGAAAAAGAAAAAGAGATTGAGTCTATGTTGATGGAATTCCTAGAGGCAGGAGTTATTGAGGAAATTATTTCCCATTATAATACACGTACGCTGTGGTTCAACTCCCTGATGTTATACTGGAATCGAATCCTATACATTTTTAAGTCAGCCCAATCAGCTGAACTGATTGCCCTCACTAGAGCTTGGTGACTTTTTGAGGGGAGAGATGTAAATGTTTACACCGATTCCAAATATGCCTTTGGGGTTGTACATGATCATGGGGTAATCTGGCAGAGAAGAGGCTTCATAGCTGCAGATGGGAGACAAATCTCACATTCCACCCTAGTACATTATCTCCTGACTGCCATCCAATTACCAAGCAAAGTTGCTATTATCCATTGTAAGGCACATACTGGTCTCTAAACACACATAGCTAAAGGCAATGCCCTAGCTGATCAGGCAGCAAAGAGGCTACTAGAATGGCAGCAACAGTTCAAATGCCCTCCCTAGTTCCAGACATTACCCTTACTCACAGACAATCTATTGCTCAGCCTCCAGGATTTTGCTACCAGTAGTGACAAAATAGAATGGCAGTCGATAGGTACAGTACAAGACCCTGATACGGGTCTTATCTGCAAAGAGGGGAAACCATATATCCCAGTTGCAAGCGCCTAAATTTTAATTGCACAATATCATGGTCTTAGCCATAGGGGAGCATAGGCACCCACTGACCTCATTCAGAGAGGTTTTATGCCAGGTATTAGATCAAAGGTACAATCTTATGTTTCACAGTGTATTATATGTCTCAGAAACAATCTAAATAATTCAAAGAAGGCCCAACACCAGTATCTGAATTACCCGACTTCGCCATTCACTCACTTACAAATTGACTTCACCCATATCCCAAAGACAGGAAGAAAGCAGGAGTATGCCCTTGTAATTGTGGATATGTTCTCTAGATGGCGGAGGTCTTTCCTACCACCAATGAAACCACACAAATTGTGGTAAAAATTTTGTTACAAGAGATCATCCCGAGATGGGGGGTGTCCTGTTCTAATTGATAATGGCCCAGCTTTTGTGTCCAGAGTATGTAAGGAGCTTTCCAAAGCCCTTAGGATTGACTGGAAGTTCCATTTCCCTTTTCACCCACAGAGTTCCGGGGTAGTAGAAAGAATGAATAGAACAATTAAAGAAAAATAAGGAAAATTACTGGAGGCACGTTCACTAATTGGAAAAAGTTCTTGCCTATAGCCCTAGAAGAAATTAGGATGCAGCCTAATAAGAATACTGGTTACTCACCATTTGAGGTCCTAATGGGAAGAACCTTCCCCACCTCTTGGAGTCCAAAGGCCCCTGTGAAAGAAAAAGGGGATCTAGAAGTAGTACAGGCAGAATATGTGAGGAAACTTTAGATCAAATTGAACGAGATGTTGCTCGTGCCTCTCCTTTATCTACACAGGAACCTACGCATCCTTTCCAACCAGGGGATGTGGTGATATTCCAGCGCCTGGCAAAATGATGAAAACAGACTGAGTTCCCGTTTGGACCACCCACCCGAGTGGTAGCAGTTACCAGAACAGCGATTCTCACAGAAGAGGCTCCAATCTGGATTCACGCTAGCAGAGTGAAAAGGGTCCCTGAGGCTTCTTCTCCGGTGACGGACAAAGACAAAGAGGGTGAAGCAGGTGTGAAATCCCTGAACAAAGAGGGGAGCTCAGAAGAAGTTTCCCTGAAAAGTGCCTTGCCACAGGCTGAAGATGATGACCCCACAATATTCTGGGAGATTTGTTTGTCTGCTGATAATTATTAATCTTTGTGTTTTCTTGCCAGTATGGCTTATTACTACATGTATTTATCACCCAGAGGAGATGAGTTTCTTCTGTGGTGCACCAAATAATCAGTCAGTATATAAAAGAGCTCATGAGTAAGATCCCTTTGCTCCCATCCCCTTTTATTCTGAACAGAATAGTATAGTCTGGATGGAAAATGACCTAAATGTTAGTTCATTGTGCCTTAAAGACTTACAGAGCCCACGGGATCTTATACAAACATGTGTTATTGCTGTGCCTACACCCGATGAATCCCTCCTTGAAGTCTGCTCGAAGGCTAACAAATACACAATCTTTTATTCCCTTGTATGAGTTCTGTGGGAAGTGTCAGAAATTAGGAAATAGCAGGGATAATATTAGAATAATTACTATTAATGAGACTGCAGCAGAGACTTGTTTTACCTTTTCCCAGGATATGACTTTATATTGTGATGATAGAGACATAAAAAGTGGATTACCTAAGAATAGTATATATGATTATATTGATGACACCTGTAAAAAGAATAGTAGGCTTGCTAGCTCCCTGAATAATTCCATGAGTTGTAATAAGACCATTGTGACTCCCAGTTTTATCTATAATATAATGCTCCCTAAGGGATGGTTTTTGCCTTGTGGTAACAACACTTACATTCCTGCTAATGTTATTGGAGGTCCCTGTGCATGATCCAGGCTGACTTTGGCCCTTCCCAGTCAACCCCAGGAGAGCTTACAGATCGGCTATCAAGACTTTATCAGAAGACTGTGAGCCTACTTTACCCCTTCTCAGCCATACAGAATATACAAGTTTGGGCGCCTCTATATTAGGAGAGCCTGGACTGGCTATATATAATACTCGTACTATAAATTCTATTGCATGTGACTTAGCTAAATCTCTGAATCATACCTCTATCGCCTTATAAGACATGCTTTTAGATATACAAGGTGCAAGAGGAGCAGTGCTAGAAACTAGATTTGCTGTGGATTATCTGTTACTTAAACATAATAAAACATAATATAGGATTTCAAGATTTTAAAGGAATGTGTTCCTTTGATTTATCTGACCATTCCAGATCAATCCAGTCCCATATTCAAGCGTTACATGAAATTTCCAAAAATATCAAGAAAGATGTTGATTCATCCTCTTGGTGGGACTGGTTATTGAGCTGGCTGCTGGATTTGGGTTGGTTGAGAATATTATTTATCAGTATTATAATTATAATTGCTTCCTTGATTGTTATATGTTGTTGTATCCAATGTATCCCTTCCCTCATACAGATGTTTTGTGTAATGTGTCCAAAACCCACAGACCCTGGACAATCATATGCTACTTACCTCTATATGAGAAAAAGATGATAAGTCATAATCATGACTTAAGAGGGGATTGAAGGGTTAAATAGAATAAGCTATATGATCTGTATGAAGGACAGGATGCTGGGTGACATCATACTAGAGGGTTATTAGCCTTATTTCCATATAGGGAATATGTGAATCATATGTTTCCAATATGTGTGGATGTATGTGTATAAGAGGCCGTATGGTCAAGATTAAATCAGAACTGTTTCAGACACATACAGTCTGTGTGTATCATTGAGACAAGTTCTCCAGGTGCCTGTCTGTGGAGACAGACGAGGAATTAGGGTACATTTAGAAGCAGATTTCTTTCAATGTCCCTTATTCGATGCTCTTCTCATTCTCCGCAAATTTAGGGTCTTGCCCAAAATAGGTTTTTTTTTTTTTTATATAACCGAAGATAACAGCAGTATCTAACATGTGTATTTCACACTGACAGATGAAGCAAAGGCGGCAAATTTAGTATTTTGCCCAAAATGGGTGTTTTTTAATAACAGAAGATAATAGCAGTATCTAACGCGTGTATTTCACACTGACAGATGCAGCATAGGCCCCAGATGTAGGGTATTGCCAAATATAGGTGCTTTTTTTAAACCCAGAAAATTATTGCAGTACTTCAAGATTATATTTTAAACTGACAAATGCAGCATAGGCCCCAGATGTAGGGTATTGCCAAAAATTTGTGTTTTTTTAAACCCAGAAAATTTCAGCATTTCAAGCTTGTATTTAACAATGACAGATGCAGCAAACGCCACAAATTTAGTATTTTGCCCAAAAAGGGTGTTTTTTAAAACCAGAAAATTATTGCAGTATTTGACTGTCACAAATGCACAATGGCCACCACTAACATACAGATGAAAGTTAGTTTTCTGTGTCACTGGGCTCAGGGCAGGGTAAAAAGATTGTGCACTGCACCCACAAAACAAAATCTAGGTAGATCGCTGAGTTAACAAGCACTTCAGATTAAAGATTCTTTCCTATTCTCCTATTTTACAAACAATAAAGGTTCACTTGAGATTGAAGAAGTTAAATATATACAACGTGGAATTTCGGATCATAATCCAATTAATATAAATATAAAAAAGAATAAAAAAAATAAAAAAATGAATAGGGATGAATATAAATATAGGATGGATAAGAAGATCTTGAAAGAGATAATGGCATTCTTTGAGATAAACGATGGTTCTGTGGCAATTAACATGGTATGGGAAGCTGCAAAGGCTTTTATTAGAGGGATATTTATACAATATACAATAAGTTATAATAAAGGAATAAGGGAAAAAATAAAAAATAAATGGAAAAAGAATCAATAAAATATGAAAAAAAGCACAGTGAAAAACCTACGGAGCAAAGTTATAAGGACTGGATAGAGAAAGCCTCTAAATTGCAGGACAAACTATTTCTATTGGCAGAACATCAAAAAGAAAACTTTGTAAGAGAACTATATTTAGGCACACATACCAGGTAAAAAGCTAGCAGCTTTGGTAGCGGCCCAAGAAAAAAGGAATAACTATATTCACTGTCTAATTGACGAATCGGGACATAAAATTACTTAACATACGGTAAAAATACTTCGAAGGTTAATAAGAATCCAGAGGAAAAACAACAGTTTCTGGATAAAATCTCTATTTCAAGACTAACAGTAGACCAATGTGATCGTTTGGAAGCTCCCCTAACCTCTTTAGAAGTAGATGATACACTATCCAGGATAACCAAAAATAAGGCTCCAGGAATAGACGGCATTCTGTTTGAGGTATATGCACAATACAAAGAAATACTAACACCGAAACTGCTCACTATGTGGGTGGAATCGAGGAAGGTGGGAAAAATGCCAGACTCCGGACATGTGAATGCGCTGCAGGCCAGGCCAGCACCTCCAAGACATAAAGGACAAGCTTAGGCCATGTGCCCAATTTGGAGACCCAGAAGTTAAATGGGACATACTGTTCCACCATGTTGCTGAAATGCTGACTCCTGCTAAGATGATCCATATCAAATGGTGGTGCTGGATGTTGTGGCATGCTGGCTGCTTTTCCACATTTCAGCCATGCTAACCCTCCCTTGTAAGGTGCTGGTGGTGCCCCAGCTGCATTGGCAACTTCCTTCTCTGCCTCGTGCTTCCACTGAGTCCTCACTGTTGAGTGGGAACGCCATCAGTAGCGTGTCTACCAGCATGCACTTGTACTTGCGCATCTTCTGTTTGCACTCCAGTGACTGAAATAAGGAAGGCAGGGTGGCCACCCATTAATTAGCACTGGTAAGAATGAGGACAACTCAGCGGTCGTTGCGCAGGCACTGCAGTATGTAGTCGCTCATGTGTGCCAGGTGGCCCAGAGACAATGACAAGCTGTCCTTATCCATTATCTCATTAAGCGTTTTTTCAAGGAGACATAGAATTGGGATAGTAACGCTGAGGATGGCATCATTGGCGCTGACCATGTTGGTGGAGTACTCGAAACAGCGCATCATGAAACACACATCCTGCATGGAGGCCCACTCGCTGGTGGTGTAGTGATGCTGTTCTACAGCATGTGCAAGGTGGAGTTCCATCTTGTGGGTATGTTGCATATGAGGCAGTGAGCGGGAAGGCAGGAGATAAGCTGCAGCACAGACAGGCGAGCAGCAGCAGGGTGAGAATGATGGAAGCTCACATAGACAGGCCGCACTTTCTGCAGCAGCTCTGACATATTGAGGTAATTTTTCAGGAATATCTGGACCACCAAATTCAGCACATGCTTCAGGCAAAGGATGTGAATCAAACTAGCTAGGCCCAGAGCTGCTACGAGATTTCATGTGTTGTCACTAAGGATGTCCCGATACCAGTATCGGTATCGGGACCGATACTGGACATTTGCACGAGTACTACATAGCAACAATAATTGGCAGTATCTTTGCTTGTCTGGTTGTGTGTCGGGCGGTTTGAAGGTATATTTCTTTTGGTGCTCCAGTATTTTTGTTTATACTTTTTTCTATGGATTGTGCATGTATTGATTTAGCGGTGTGATTGCACTGCATTGGATTCTCTCTAGTTGTCTCCTGACGAACCAAATTCAATGGGGAAACGCGTCGAGACGAGAACCTTTAATTGAATTTTTGACAATCTTTCGGTATTTATACCTTACCATATTATATGACCTGGGCATCCATAAGGGTCTATTGTGTTTTTTGTAGGGCTGTTCTAAGGACAGTTAGGGCAGGTACGGGGACAGAGTGCTTCCACCATCTGGTTGCATCTCTGGGCTGAGCATTAGGAAGGGACACCTTAGGATTATACTAGGGACCCTTCTGGCCTGCCCACTCCCTGCCATACCATCCTTTTCCCTCTGTGCTTGATCTAGCCCTTGTGTACGTACTTGTTTGTCTTTCTTGTTCTATTGTCCCCAAGTGAGGGATTTGTGGTAATTCTTTATATTGTCTATTAAAAGTTATATTTTAGGTGGTCGACCTCTGTGATAAATAATTTGTTATACAACCATCATTAACATATTTTTTCAGTAATTAAAATTAGACTTCTAGCTGACCATGCAGAAATGCTTCTGTTCCTAAAAAAAAAAAACTTCCACTTATATTGCATAAATAGTTGATACACTGCCTCTTGTACTTAAACAATGTATGTTATAGTTCTGTTTTTGGGCCTTTTGGTTGGTCAGTGGTCACAAAATACATGTGTGTGTATTTTATTGTTAAAATTGGTATCGGTACTTGGTATCGGTGAGTACTTAAATAAAAGTATTGGTACTCGTACTCAGTCTTAAAAAAAATGGTATCGGGACATCCCTAGTTGTCACACTCCACCAGGCTGGGATTGAGGCTCAGTGGCACCAACCACTCATTGGTCTGTTCTTCCATGCCCGCTCACAGTTCCTGTGCGGTGTATCCCCCCCCCCCCCAAACATATGAGATTCAGAACAGCGTGCTGTCATTTCCCCCTGGCCGTGCTGAAGTTGGTGGTGCAGGTGTCACGAATACAGGGGAGGGACACAGAACCAGGCCTCAAGGCTAGGATTAGGGAAAAGGTCACCTCCTAGGAAGCCCCTAAACCTGCCACTGACTCCTGTCAGTAAGGCGCCTTTCACACGGGTGAGTATTCCGTGCGGATGCGATGCGCGAGTTGAACGCATTGCACCCACACTGAATCCCGACCCATTCATTTCTATGGGGCTGTTCACATGAGCGGTGATTTTCACGCATCACTTATGCGTGAAAATCGCAGCATGCTCTATTTTGTGCGTTTTTCACATAACACAGGCACCATAGAAATGAATGGGGTTGCATGAAAATCGCAAGCATCCGCAAGCAAGTGCGGATGCGGTGCGATTTTCACGCACGGTTTCTAGGAGACGATCGGGATGGGGACCCGATTATTATTATTTTCCCTTATAACATGGTTATAAGGGAAAATAATAGCATTCTGAATACAGAATGCATAGTAAAATAGCGCAGGAGGGGTTAAAAAAATAAATAAAAATAATTTAACTCATCTTAATCCACTTGATCGCGAAGTCGGCATCTACTTCTGTCTTCATCTTAGCTGTGTGGAGGAACAGGACCTGTGGTGACGTCACTCTGGTCATCACATAATCCATCACCATAGTAAAAGATCATGTGATGGATCAAGTGATGACCGGAGTGACGTTACCACAGGTCCTGTTCCTCCACACAGCTAAGATGAAGACAGAAGGAGATGCTGGCTTTGCGATCAAGAGGACTAAGGTGAGTTAAATTATTATTATTATTTTTTTAACCCCTCCAGCGCTATTTTACTATGCATTCTGAATTCAGAATGTTATTTTCCCTTATAACCATGTTATAAGGGAAAATAAAAAACAATCTACAGAACACCGATCCCAAGCCCGAACTTCTGTAAAGAAGTTTGGGTACCCAAACATGCGCGATTTTTCTCACGCGAGTGCAAAACGCATTACAATGTTTTGCACTCGCGCGGAAAATCGCAACGCACCCGCACATTTTCCCGCAACACCCGTGTGAAAGAGGCCTTAGAGATGTCGTGAACATAAAATTTTCAGAATTTTCGCATATGTTCGCAAACGGGTGAACCGCCATAGACTTTAATAGGCAGGCGAATTTTAAAACCCACAGGGACTCTCTGGCCACAATAGTGATGGAAAAAGTTGTTTCAAGGGGACTAACACCTGGACTGTGGCATGCCGAAGGGGGATCCATTGCAAAACTCCCATGTAAATGTATGTAGTTGACGCAGAGTCGGGTTTTAATCCAGAAAGGGCATAAATCACCTAACATTCCTAAATTGTTTGTAATAACGTGCTTTAAAACATCCAGTGTGTGTATACGATCAGGTATGATGTTGTATCGATCAGGTAGTGCAAGGGTTACGCCCCCTTCACAGTGACAGACCAAACTCCCAGTTTAACGCACCGCAAACAGTCCATTTGCACAACCGCAAACTCCCCATTTGCACAAGGTTGGAGACCAAGCTAGCCATGTCCCATTCCTTGTCCTCAGTGACATCAATGAAGGTCTCTTCCTCCACCCTGCCACGTACAACACCAAGGGTCCCTGAAAGGTGATAACAAGCCCCCTGGGACGCCTGCCTCCTCAAAGCCACCTTCCTCCTCTGACTCCTCTTCTTCAGACTCCTCTCTCTGCGTTGCCGCAGGTCCAGCAATCAACGGCAAGGCTGCTTCTGGTGGTGATGGTGACCACAACTCTTCATGCTTATCTATGGCCTGATCCAGCACTCATATGGGATGAGGTCGATGATGTTGCCTTGGGTTTGACTGACCAGGTTTGTCACCTCCGCAAAAGGACGCATGAGCCTACAGCCATTGTGCATGAGCGTTCAGTAACGCAGCCAAAAAATACCCAGCTCCGCAGAGGCTGTCTTTTTTTTTTTATAAAAAAAATAATCAGTTCTTAAAAGTTTAATCTCTGTTTTGTCCCCTATCAGGGGCTGGTGTATGGAATAGATTTTAAGAACCGGGAGATGGAAAAAGATGCTTGGTTGGTCCTGCTACTTCCAATTTGGGGCACTGCGTGTGCGTCGTGCAATGTTCTGTGCAATCCCAATATGAGTGCTGTGTTAAGTAGTACTATTCCTATCAGTTTAATGGAATAAAATAGACATGTATGGAATAGATTTTAGACAACCGCAAAGAGTTGTCAATAGTTGACACACTCATGACATAAATTGTATTCCTCTATGCGTCAATCTTGGTGTAGTGATGACTGTGCTCGTGCGCATGCTTGGGAGATTGCAGGCGATGGTGTTTTTTCAAAGCCTATGGTCGTGCTGAGGTAGTTCAGTGACAGTTAAGTGACCCAGAAAACAATGATTCTGCAGTGTGAGCCCATTGTTGGCCTAAGTAGGCTTTAATGATCACCTTAGATGATCACAAAGAAAATTTATGTTTTTTCTATGCAAAATTATCCAGCCGATCGCTTTTGGTCTGTTCACAATGAAGCAACGACCTTATCATCTGGGGTGTGCCAACATTGCCATTGCCAACACACTCATAGAGGTGGTTGCTTCATTGTGATATGCAAGCCACTTCAACATTGGTATTGTTGCATCCGCTGCTGTAGCAGTGGCTGGAAAAATTTATGTTTCCCAAGCAGAAAGTGCACTAAAACATTGCGGCTTGAACCCTAGTTGGTGGCGGATAAGTCACGCAAGTCCTCCGGCATTCAGAGATAAGATACAGCAGCTTGTGGACCATTTTTAGCCCAAGGCAGCTCATCTCATCAGGCCTTTTTTAGTCAAATGTATCACCCACTGTCAGTCCCTTCAGGATCCATGCCTCATTAATCTTAATAAAGGTGAGATAATCTAGACTTTTTTGACCTAGGCAACTTCTCTTCTCAGTGATAATACCTCCTGCAAAAAAATCCTTTTTAGAGGAAAAATTTAGGAAACATTCTTTCCTGTAGATTCAATTGTATATACAGTGTAAGTGCTGCCAAAAATTACAAGGAAAAAGAGATACAGCCTCTATATCACATAAAGGAGGGCCTCATTCACATGGTGCTACAATTGTTCAGGTAGTGGGACTCCTAAACTCATACAGCCTATGCACTAAGTAAAAGGCCTGCCAAAAATTGCAAGGAACAGGCACTACAACGCACCTTTTATTACATATAAAGGAGGGCTTTATACACACCCTTTAACAATTATTAATAACAGCTTTCTGCTGACCCTCAAAAAACATTAGGAGCAAGGGCCTGCTGGTTACCCTCTAAAACATTATGCTTGAGGGCCTGCTGGTGAGCTGACCCTGGAAAACATTGGAGATGAGGGCCTACAGGTGAGCGAACCCCATAAAACATTGTAGTGAGGGCCTACAGCTGAGCAGACCATATGAAACATTGGAGTGAGGGCCTGAAGGTGAGCAAACCCCATAAAACATTGTAGTGAGGGCCTACAGCTGAGCAGACCATATGAAACATTGGACGTGAGGTTCCTGAAGGTGAGCGAACCCCATTAAACATGGTAGTGAGGGCCTACAGGTGAGCGAACCCCATTAAACATGGTAGTGAGGGCCTACAGGTGAGCAGACCATATGAAACATTGGAAGTGAGGGCCTACAGCAGTGCAAACCCCATAAAACACTGATTTGAGGGCCTACAGTTGAGCAGACCATATGAAACATTGTAGTGAGGGCCTGAGGGTAAGCAAACCCCATAAAACATTACGGGTGAGGGCCTACTGGTGAGCAAACCCCATAAAACATTGTAGTGAGGGCCTACAGGTGAGCAGACTGTATGAAACATTGAAAAAAAAATATCGATTTAAATAAACCAGTTAAAAAAATAAATTAAATAATTAAAACCCATTTAAATGAATCAGTTAAAAAAACAATAAAAAAAACAAATAAAAAATAATAATGTGGCAGCCGGATAAGTTTTCTGGTACCCTGGTATGTTTCCAGGCTTACGTTTGTTAAATTAATGTTGCAGCCGGGTACGTTCCAGGCTTACGTTTGTCAAATCAATGTCGCAGCCGGGTCCGTTTCCAGGATTACGTTTGTCAAATCAATGTCGCAGCATGGTCTGTTTCCAGGCCTACGTTTGTTAAATCAATGTTGCAGCCTGGTACATTCCAGGCTTACATTTGTCAAATCAATGTCGCAGCCGGGTCCGTTTCCAGGCAAAATATTCACAAATGAAAAACGCTTAATATACGATCTGTCAGCGCCTCATGCTTCTGATACACCCAGCCTCAACTCCCTCATCCATTCCGAAGAATTCTCAATGCAATACTCTTCCATAGACAAGGCCATTAAGCTTATCATCAAGTTGGGCAGGGGAACCTGGTTGTCCAAGCTGATATTGCCGACACCTTCAAGTTTCTACCCATTCACCCACAGCTCTGGAAATTTTATGGAATCAATAGGACGGGTTGCTATTACTTTGCAAATTGTTTAACATTTAGGTCCAAAAGCAGCCCATGGCTCTTTGATCAGCTCGCCCAGGCCCTCCACTGGATTTTGGTTAATCATGTCGGCTGCTCCATGGTTATCCATTATCTGGACGATTTCTTACTAATAGAACATCCAGACCATAGTCCCGACAAACTCAACAACCTCTTAACAATTTTCTCCAAGCTAAACATTCCCGTAGCACCCACAAAGGACGAGGGTCCCTCCACTTTGGTAACCTTTCTGGGCATTGTCCTAGACACCGATGCAATGCAGGCCAGGCTTCCGGAAGACAAGCTAGTTAAAATCAAAGAAACCATAGCCAAATCAGCGACTTCCAGAGCACTCACCTTCAATCTTTATTGGGGATGTTAAATTTCACATCCAAGGTTATGCCACAAGGCAAGGCTTTCCTAGCTAGACTACTCCAGCTGCTCCCCACGGCCCCTGCACAGGATTCTCTCACATTCTCCACAAAGGCAGGTCAAAGTCTCCACAAATCATGCCCTTCGTTCATAAATTAGTGTGGCTCTCCATTTCTCATGTAAGCACATCCAGGGGACACAAAATCGGGCGGCGGATGCATTATCACGTTTTAATTTCCCCGCTTTCTTCCAGGCAATGCCAGAGGCGGAACAGACGGGACTATCCCCGCCAGCGTTCACAGCACTGGTAATGATCTAAGTCACTCATCCACAAATCCCTATCATTCAACACTGCTAGGAATTACAAAACTGGCTGTAATACCTTCATCCAATTCACAAACCGTCATCCCAGGAATAACGTCAACAGAACCACATACATCATGGCTTTTATAGCCTACTGTCATAAAGAACTAGTCCTTTCCCATAACACAAATCAGGCTATATTTGGCCGGGGTGCCGCACCAGCACATGTGAAGACACCCAGACAGCAGGTCATTGTTTGCTTCACAAGCAATCAAAGCAACCTTAAGGGGCATACTGAAGAGTTCCAAGAATTCAGGTCCAAGTAGACAACCAGTCTCAAGAGAGCTATTTAGGAAATGGTCCACCTCCCTAGACGGAAATCCTTTTGGGACCAATACCAGCACAATCATTAAAGCAGCGATGTATCTCAGCTTTTACAGCTTTTTGAGACCCGGGGAGTTCACTCGCACCTCTCCCAGGGTCAAAGGCTTGTCCATAGGTCCATTGGTACGACATAGCAATAATTTCACCTTATACCTACAGTCCACAAAAACTTCCCAAGCAAGGCCCCCGACAAAAACCAGCCTGCTATTACCTTTCAAAAACAAACCTCTCACTTCAACACAGTTCATCTCCCACGTTCGCACACTGGCCTCAAGTTTAGGTTTCAACTCCAAACTCATTTCTGGACATTCCTTCCGCATTGGAGCTGCATCTTCTGCTTCTAGACATGGGGTTCCTGCCTAGAGATGTCGCAAACATAAAATTTTCCGTTTGTGAATGGCGAACGTGAATTTCTGCAAATGTTCGCGAACGGGCAAACCGGGCGAACCGCCATTGACTTCAATAGGCAGGCAAATTTTAAAACCCACAGGGACTTTTTCTAGCCACAGTAGTGATGGAAAAGTTGTTTCAAGGGGACTAACACCTGGACTGTGGCATGCCGGAGGGGGGTCCATGGCAAAACTCCCATTGAAAATTACATAGTTGACGCATAGTTGGATTTTAATCCATAAAGGGCATAAATCACCCAACAATCCTAAAATATTTTGAACAACGTGGTTTAAAACATCCAGTATGTGTATACGATCAGGTATGATGTTGTATCGATCAGGTAGTGTAAGGGTTACACCCGCTTCACAGACATTGACAGACCAAACTCCCCTTTTAATTAACCGCAAACAGTCCATTTGCCCAACCACAAACTCCCCATTTGCACAAGGTTGGATACAAAGCTAGCCATGTCCCGTTGATGTCATTGAAGGTTTCTTCCTCCACCCAGCCATGTACAACACCAAGGGTCCCCGAAAGGCGAATTGAATTGATTTTTCGAACGGGGAGATGGTTAAAAAAAAAAAAACGCTGGCTCCCTCCCCTTTGTTTGAATCCATGGTCACTGCGTCTGCACCGTGCAATTTACTGTCACACCCGATATGAGAGGTATTTTCTGTAGTTCTCGTCTCATCAGTTTAATCCCTGTTACGTCCCCAATCTGGGGTCCATTTATTGAATTGATTTTTCGAACGGGGAAATGGTTAAAAAAACGCTGACTCCCTCCTCTTTGTTTGAATCCACAACAAGGTAACGATCACGAAGGGGAATTGACACTTGTATGTGCCTTTTTTTTGTTTTGTTTTTGCAGCCACAGTGCAGCACCAGTACACATGCCTGAAAAATAATGTTATTGTTGCAGCCGCTGTTGTAGCAGCTGCCGGAAAAATTTATGTTATGGTGACTAAAACATTGCGGCTTGAACCCTAGTTGGTGGCGGAGAATTCACGAAAGTCATCCAGTATGCAGACATTAAATACAGCAGCGTGGGGACCATTTTGAGGCCAAGGCATGTCACCAGGCCTTTTGTTAGTCAACCGTATCCCCCACTGTCAGTCCCTTCGGGATCCAAGCCTCATTCATCTTAATAAAGGTGAGGTCTCTAAGGCTGGATCCCGAAGGGCTGTGGCGATGTGTAGGACTGAAAAAGCTCTGCTTGTCCTCCATCAACAACACATCTGTAAAGCGTCCTGTCCTGAATTCCAACGTGTCGGGCTGTCGCAAATCAAGCGCCTCACTGGCACGTTGTTTCGGCGCTGATTGTCTGAAAAGTGCGCCATGGCCGTGTAGGAACGCCTGAAATGGCCACACACCCTCCTGGCCTGCTTGAGGACGTCCTGTAAGCCTGGGTACTTAGACACAAAGCGTTGTACGATGAGATTCAACACATGTGCCATGCACGGCACATGTGACAACTTGCCCAAATTCAATGCCGCCAACAAATTGCTTCCATTGTCACACACCACTTTGCCGATCTCCAGTTGGTGCGGGGTCAGCCACTGATCCACCTGTGCGTTCTGGGCGGACAGGAGTGCTGGTCCGGTGTGGCTCTCTGCTTTCAGGCAAGTCAACCCCAAGACAGCGTGACACTGTTGTATCCGGGATGTGGAATAGCCCCTGGGGAGCTGGGGGGATTCAGTTGATGTGCAGCCAGACGCTGCAGCAGAAGAGGACTCAGCCGAGGAGGTTATCGAAAAAGATGGAGTAGGTGGAGTAGAGAAGGTGGCAGTAGGCCTGCCTGCAAGTCGTGGCGGTGTCACCAACTCCGCTGCAGAGCCACGCATTCCATGCTTGGCAGCCGTCAGCAGGTTGACCCAACACGCAGTGTACGCAATATACCTCTCCTGACCTTGCTTTGCAGACCAGGTATCAGTGGTCAGATGGACCCTTGCCCCAACACTGTATGCCAGAGATGTCATGACTTCCTTTTCAATCACTGAGTAGAGGTTGGGATTGTCTTTTTTTTTTTTTTTTTATTCGTCTGGGTACCTTCCACTGTGGTGTCCCAATAGTGACAAATTTTTTGAAGGCCTCAGACTCCACCAGCTGGTATGGTAAAAGCTGGCAGGCTAAGAGTTCCGACAAGCCAGCTGTCAGACGCCGGGCAAGGGGGTGACTCTGTGACATTGGCTGCTTACGCTCAAACATTTCCTTGACAGACACCTGACTGTGGGCAGATGAGGTGGAACTGCTGAAGGTGAGAGGTGGAGTGGTTGAGAGGGGGCAAGGAGGACAGCAGTGGTTGACGTGGCTGAAGATGCTGGACCAGGAGGAGGATGGTGGCTTTGAGTTTGTGTGCTGCTTGTACTCATGTGTTGATCCCATTGGCGTTTGTGATGTAAGATCATGTGCCTTCGCAAAGCAGTTGTATCGAGGTGGTGTTGGACTTCCCATGACTCAGTTTCTTTTGGCACAGGTTGCAAATAGCATTGCTGTTATCAGAGGTAGACACAAAAAAAATGCCACACTGCTGAGCTTTGCAATGACGGCATTCTGGTGGTGGCAACAGCATGCATTGATTGGCGTGCTGTCTGGCTGACCCCGGGTGCCGATACATGCTGTCTGACTGTGCCACTAGCTCCTTGCGACGACCTCCCCCTGCTTCCAACTCGTCTCCTCCTTCTCTCTGTCTCCCCTTCTGAACTTTCCCCCTCTTCTTCTCTTCGAGCAGGCACCCACATAGCATCCACGGACACATCGTCATCATCAACCACTTCACTTGTATCTGACACCTCAGCAAAGGAAGCAGCAGCGGGTACAACATCATCATCATCATCACACTGTACGTCCATATGTGTAATGCTGCCTGACTGAGACATATCCCTGTTATCTACATCCTCTGGCAATAATGGTTGCGCATCACTAATTTCATCCAACTGATGTGTAAATAACTCCTCTGAGGGATCAAGTGAAGCAGCTGTGGTGGTAGTGGTGGTGGTGGCGGAGGGGCGGGCGAGTGGTAAATTAAGAGCAGGTGACCAAAGCTGAGCTGGAGGAGGATGGTGCGTCAAGGTTCTTAGCGGAAGCTGTTGAAGATTGGGTGTCCTGTGTAAGCCAGTCAACTATTTTCTCAGAATTTTGGGGTTTAGGGTACGTGGCCTCTGAACACTGGGCATTATTCCAGGGCCAGTGGAAATCACAGCACCATGACCACGACGGCCCCTGCGGGGTGTCCTGCCTCTGACTGTCATATTTTTTTTGATAAGTGGTACTATGCGTGCAAGGTACTGTGCCACCCTATATAAGTGGTGGGCAGTGGGCACAGTACAGTCTGTGTGGGCCTGACACACACTGGCTTGCAAATGGGATTATATCACAGAGAAATAATAAATATAATTTTTTTTTATCTGCAAGGTATTTGTGTGCGGCACCCTGTAACGGTATGAGTGGTGGCCTAGCCAGTGGCCACAGTACAGTCTGTGGGCCAGACACACACTGGCTTGCAACTGGAATTATATCACAGAAAAATAATACATTGATATTTTATTATCTGCATGGTATTGTGACACCTTGTATGAATGGTGTGCACACAGTACTGTCTCTGGGCCACAGGGGAAGAAGATGGCTAGAAGGTTGGAGGAGTGTTTAAACTAGGGACTGGGGGGGGAGGGTAATTATGTTATAGAATGGGAAGATAGTGCAGATAGAGACTGGGGGCAAGGTAGTGAGACTGGGGGAGGAATGGAAGGAGGGACTAGAACAGTTCAGAAGGAAAGGCGTAGAGTAAAAAATATACATAAACCTCTCAAATGTATGTTACTAATGCCAGAAGCCTGACTAATAAAACTGGTGAACTGGAATTAGTGATGTGTGAGGAGGACTATGACATAGTGGGAATAACTGAGACATGGCTGGATGATAGCTATGACTGGGCAGTTAAT
Organism: Bufo gargarizans; assembly: GCF_014858855.1. Lineage (NCBI taxonomy): Eukaryota > Metazoa > Chordata > Amphibia > Anura > Bufonidae > Bufo > Bufo gargarizans. The sequence continues at coordinate 213,688,640 of NC_058085.1, read as the reverse complement.
GTACAGGGTTATAGTCTGTTTAGAAAGGATCGTCAAAACCGGAGAGGGGGAGGGGTCTGCCTTTATGTAAAGTCCGGTCTAAAGACCACACTCCGTGAAGATATAAGTAAGGGACATGAACATGTGGAGTCACTGTGGGTAGAGATACATGGCGCTAAAAACAATAATAAATGACTAATAGGAGTTTACTATAAACCACCTAATATACCAGAGTCCACAGAAGAGACGGCAAATCATAATGAGGTGGTTATTATGGGGGACTTCAACTACCCAGATATAGACTGGGAAACTGAAACTTGTATATCTCATAAAGGAAACAGGTTTTTTGGCAATAACCAAAGACAATTACCTCTCCCAACTGGTTCAGGACCCGACTAGAGGGACGGCCATACTGGACTTAGTATTAACCAATAGGCCTGACGGAACAACAGACGTGCAGTTTGGGGGACACCTGGGAAATAGTGACCACAAAGTAATAACCTTCCAATTATCATTCAAAAGAGCGTTTCTACAGGGAAGAACAAAAATACCAAACTTCAAAAAAGCTAAATTTAGCCAACGAAGAGAGGCCATAGGCCTAACTAAATGGGATAAAGTCCTCACAAAAAAAATACAGCCACAAAATGGGATATCTTTAAAAGTATCCTAATCTCTCATTGTGAGAGGTACATACCGTATGGGAATAAAAGGTTAGGGAACAAAAAGAAACCAATGTGGATAAACAGAACTGTAAAGAAAGCAATAAATGACAAAAAAGAAAGCATATAAAACACTAAAACAGGAAGGTAGCACGGAAGCACTGAAAAACTATAAGGAAAAAAATAGAACATGTAAAAAACAAATAAAAGCGGCCAAACTAGAGACTGAGAGATTAATTGCCATAGAGAGTAAAACTAACCCTAAAATGTTCTTTAATTATATAAATGTTAAAAAGTATAAATCTGAAGGTGTCGGCCCGTTAAAGAGTAATGAGGGGGGAGTCGCAGAGAGCAAAGCTGTTAAATATTTTAGTTTTTTCTCCAATGTATTCACTGAGGAAAATAAACTGTCAGATGACATGCCGAATGTTGAAATAAATTCCCCATTAAAAGTGTCCTGTCTGACCCAGGAAGAAGTGCAACAGCGACTTAAAAAGATTAAAATAGACAAATCGCCAGGACCGGATGGCATACACCCCCGTATCCTAAGGGAATTAAGTAATGTCATAGCCAGACCCTTATTTCTGATATTTGCAGATTATATATTGACAGGGAATGTCCCACAGGATTGGCGCATGGCAAATGTGGTGGCAATATTCAAAAAGGGTCCAAAAACAGAGCCTGGAAACTATAGGCCGGTAAGTTTAACATCTGTTGTGGGTAAACCATTTGAAGGTTTTCTGAGAGATGCTATGTTAGAGCATCTTAACGGAAATAAGCAAATAACGCCATATCAGCATGGCTTTGTGAGGGATCGATCATGTCAAACAACTTTTATCAGTTTCTATGAGGAGGTAAGTTCTAGACTTGACAGCGGCGAATCAATGGATGTCGTGTATCTGGACTTCTCCAAAGCATTTGACACTGTACCACATAAAAGGTTAGTATATAAAATGAGAATGCTCGGACTGGGAGAAAACGTCTGTAAGTGGGTAAGTAACTGGCTCAATGATAGAAAACAGAGGGTGGTTATTAATGGTAAATACTCAGATTGGGTCACTGTCACTAGTGGAGTACCTCAGGGGTCAGTATTGGGCCCTATTCTCTTCAATATATTTATTAATGATCTTGTAGAAGGCTTGCATAGTAAAATATCAATTTTCGCAGATGACACTAAACTGTGTAAAGTAATTAACACTGAAGAGGACAGTATACTACTACAGAGTGATCTGGATAGATTGGAGGCTTGGGCAGATAAGTGGCAGATGAGGTTTAACACTGACAAATATAAAGTTATGCACATGGGAAGGAATAATGCAAGTCACCTGTACTTATTAAATGGTAAAACACTCGGTAACACTGACATGGAAAAAGATCTAGGAATTTTTATAAACAGCAAACTAAGCTGGAATGGGGCAACTACAGTACCCTGAAAGATTATCAAAATTAGGGTTATTCACTTTAGAAAAAAGACGACTGAGAGGAGATCTAATTAATATGTATTAATACATCAGGGGTCAGTACAGAGATCTATCCCATCATCTATTCATTCCCAGGACGGTGACTGTGACGAGGGGACATCCTCTGCGTCTGGAGGAAAGAAGGTTTGTACACAAACATAGAAGAGAATTCTTTACGGTAAGAGCAGTGAGACTATGGAACTCTCTGCCTCAGGAGGTGGTGATGGTGAGTACAATAAAGGAATTCAAGAGGGGCCTGGATGTATTTCTGGAGCGTAATAATATTACAGGCTATAGCTACTAGAGAGAGATCGTTGATCCAGGGATTTATTCTGATTGCCTGATTGGAGTCGGGAAGGAATTTTTATTCCCCTAAAGTGAGGAAAATTGGCTTCTACCTCACAGGGTTTTTTTGCCTTCCTCTGGATGAACTTGCAGGATGACAGGCCGAACTGGATGGACAAATGTCTTTTTTCGGCCTTATGTACTATGTTACTATGTTACACAGTCACTCACTGGCTTGCAACTGCGATTATATCACAGATAAATAATACAAATTGACTTTTTTAGCTGCAAGGTATTGTCTGTCACACCCTGTATGAATAGTGTGCACACAGTACTGTCTGTGACTGAGCCTGCAGCCTCTCACAGACACAGGCAGGCAACTGCTATATATATATATATATATAAAAAGCAAACTGATGTACCAGCCCTAAAATGTCCTTACAGCAGATGAGTCTGTGGACACAGAACACTGCCCTAGCTAACGCTTTCCCTATTAGTATAAAATAAAATAATGTTGCACTAGAATGAGTGGGGGATCCACCAGGGGTGCTCCCACTAACAGACAGCACCCGGTCTGAAAAAGTGGAATAAATATAAAGTAGAAGTGGGGCACTCTCTTAAGTAAAGGGATCTTTATTACAATAATATATATAAAATGCAGTAGAATTAATATAGCAATTGAAATGCAATAAAATTGATACAGGCAGCAAATAAAACAGAATATCAGTCCTAAAATAATATTAAAATTGTATTAAATAACCAACATACAAATCGATCCCAGAATAAATAAATAAATTATTCCATTATTTTCCACTCTAGTAATAGTTCATTCATATAACGATTCCGTTGATGTTATTTATTTGTTTGAGTGCCAACAGGCAAGAGTTTCCAGATGTAACCAGTCTCTTTATAAGCTTCAGTCTATGACTGAATAGAAAGTTCTCCTATTGGGGAATAATGAACTCCACCTCAATGCATCTGCAACATTGTATGCGTATAGTAACCAAAGTTCAAAGCAATGTAGCTATTCAATGGTTGCAAAGAATGTTGAGAAAGCTACTAATGCATACAGCGGCGTCCCGCTGTAATACTCAGCAAGCGATCGCTGTAGGGACTTTGTAATCTTACCCGGCGGTCTTTTAGCTGGACGATGAGCCCTCGACTCGGCACATTTAGCTTCTAAGGTCCCGGTCTCAAGGGTTGCTGCTTTGGATTTAAATCTTGCCGCCACTTGGATTTGTTTGGTCCACGTGTTTCTGGTGTCTCTGATGTCGCAGTTGATAAGTTGAATAAATCCTTTTTGTAAAGCAGTGTCCAGATCACCGGAGTTACACAGGCCTTTCTTTCTTTAAGGGGGGAATTTGTACCAGACGCGTTTCGGGGATTTATGATATTGACCCCTTCCTCAGTGGTTGACATCCCCCTTCTATTATCCCGTTTTTATAGTAGTTGGAGCATGTATGAAGGACTGGTCTGGAATGTCGGTTTTTCAGGGATTGGGATGCAAAGTGTTGCTTTTCAACTTGGAATTAAACATACCATTAAATATCATATTTACAAATAACATAACATAAAGTGCTTATATATAATTGATCTCCATGTGTCCTGGAATCGACCAATAGGAAAAACGCACCGGCGCCGCATGCGGTTTCAGTGAGTTTCCGGTGCGTTTTTTCCAAAAATTCGATTTTTCCAAGTATTTCATTTAAATGGTTCATTTAATACCTTCTGTGGTAGATCTGAGAGATAAAATACTTAAAAACATTTAAGATTCATCAAAACTTCAGGTGGGCATTATTTTTAACATCAGGATGATGGTGCATGGGGACTTTCATATATTGAATATACATATTTTCTTAATTAAAAAATCTTAAAAACCGCACTGGAATCGCATATATCTTATGGATGCGTTTCCAATGCGTTTTTTCTAAAGTTGAATTTCTAAAGTTCTTCAACAGATTTCCCCAGGAAGGTTCACATCCGATTATTCCCAAACACTAAGAAAGCATAGTCATTAATTTAAAGAGCATCAAAACCATTGAGGATATTACAGACATATCGAAGGCTGATTTGTTTGTTCCTTCCTCTATCCGATTATTCCCAAACACTAAGAAAGCATAGTCATTAATTTAAAGAGCATCAAAACCATTAAGGATATTACAGACATATCAAAGGCTGATTTGTTTGTTCCTTCCTCTCTCTCAGAGAGGAAGGAACAAACAAATCAGCCTTCGATATGTCTGTAATATCCTTAATGGTTTTGATGCTCTTTAAATTAATGACTATGCTTTCTTAGTGTTTGGGAATAATCGGATGTGAACCTTCCTGGGGAAATCTGTTGAAGAACTTTAGAAATTCAACTTTAGAAAAAACGCATTGGAAACGCATCCATAAGATATATGCGATTCCAGTGCCGTTTTTAAGATTTTTTAATTAAGAAAATATGTATATTCAATATATGAATGTCCCCATGCACCATCATCTTGATGTTAAAAATAATGCCCACCTGAAGTTTTGATGAATCTTAAATGTTTTTAAGTATTTTATCTCTCAGATCTACCACAGAAGGTATTAAATGAACCATTTAAATGAAACACTTGGAAAAATCGAATTTTTGGAAAAACGCACCGGAAACGCACTGAAACCGCATGGGGCGCCGGTGCGTTTTTCCTATTGGTCGATTCCAGGACACATGGAGATCAATTATATATAAGCACTTTATGTTATGTTATTTGTAAATATGATATTTAATGGTATGTTTAATTCCAAGTTGAAAAGCAATACACTTTGGATCCCAATCCCTGAAAAACCGACATTCCAGACCAGTCCTTCATACATGCTCCAACTACTATAAAAACGGGATAATAGAAGGGGGATGTCAACCACTGAGGAAGGGGTCAATATCATAAATCCCCGAAACGCGTCTGGTACAAATTCCCCCCTTAAAGAAAGAAAGGCCTGTGTAACTCCGGTGATCTGGACACTGCTTTACGAAAAGGATTTATTCAACTTATCAACTGCGACATCAGAGACGCCAGAAACACGTGGACCAAACAAATCCAAGTGGCGGCAAGATTTAAATCCAAAGCAGCAACCCTTGAGACCGGGACCTTAGAAGCTAAATGTGCCGAGTCGAGGGCTCATCGTCCAGCTAAAAGACCGCCGGGTAAGATTACACTGTCCCTACAGCGATCGCTTGCCGAGTATTACAGCGGGACGCCGCTGTATGCATTAGTAGCTTTCTCAACATTCTTTGCAACCATTGAATAGCTACATTGCTTTGAACTTTGGTTACTATACGCATACAATGTTGCAGATGCATTGAGGTGGAGTTCATTATTCCCCAATAGGAGAACTTTCTATTCAGTCATAGACTGAAGCTTATAAAGAGACTGGTTACATCTGGAAACTCTTGCCTGTTGGCACTCAAACAAATAAATAACATCAACGGAATCGTTATATGAATGAACTATTACTAGAGTGGAAAATAATGGAATAATTTATTTATTTATTCTGGGATCGATTTGTATGTTGGTTATTTAATACAATTTTAATATTATTTTAGGACTGATATTCTGTTTTATTTGCTGCCTGTATCAATTTTATTGCATTTCAATTGCTATATTAATTCTACTGCATTTTATATATATTATTGTAATAAAGAACCCTTTACTTAAGAGAGTGCCCCACTTCTACTTTATATGCTTTCCCTATTAGATCAGCAGCAGCACTGTCCCTCCTCTCACTAAGAATTCAGCTTCCGAATGAATCTAATATGGATGCTGTCCAGGAGGTAAGAGGGTCGGGGGGGGGGGGGGGTCTGCTGCTGATTGGCTGGAATGTGTCTGCTGACTGTGAGGTACAGGGTCAAAGTTTGCTCAATGATGTATAGGGGGCAGACCAAACATCGCATATGTTCGCCCGCCGCGGCGAACGCGAACAAGCTATGTTCGCCGGCGAATAGTTTGGGACGTCACTATTCCTGCCCACATTATCCAGAAAATTGTCGGGTTGTAATAATTCAATTAAGAATTATTAATTATTAGTTAAAATAATTAACCATAAAAAAATAAAATTTACAAAATTTGTCATAAATTCTTAAAATCATGACCTGGTGAATTGTAGACAACCTAATTGATACAATTCACATCTGAGTCCGACTATTTCCTCAGATAAATAAGTTCTTTTTGACGTGAGATGACGTTAATGATAAAACATGTAGTTCTGCATTATACAATAATACACAGGTTTATAAAAATATGCAGATTTATTAGTTACAAGGTTATAAACATATATAAGTAAATAAACACAATGATACATGCAAATGAATATATATATAGCATTACAAGCTTAACAATACACGTGAGTGGAAATAATTTGTCACATTATAACCAAGCTATTATTAAGTTAGGATATCAAATAGGAACATAATTTAAATATTACCACTGTTCAGAGAAAACCTCATAATATCAGGACGGGCATGTCTAATCCTAGACATCAATATGGAATGCTAAATACATTCCACCCCCCTCTAACCAACTACACATCACATGACTTCAAGATGGGAAAATCCATTCAAGGATATAACTTAGAAGAGATAACTGTATCCTTCCGCCCCATCCTGGACATTTTTCACACATATGACTTTGGTAAGACTATTAAGACAAATAACAGGGATCTAGGACCATTGCTAGATCATATCTTAAATGGGAAAGACTTTGAAATACAGTCATGTGAAAAAATTAGGACACCCTTTGAAAGCATGTGGTTTTTTGTAACATTTTTAATAAAAGGTTATTTCATCTCCGTTTCAACAATACAGAGAGATTAAAGTAATCCGACTAAACAAAGAAAACTGAAGAAAAGTCTTTTCAAGATCTTCTGTAAATGTCATTCTACAAAAATGCCTATTCTAACTGAGGAAAAAGATAGGACACCCTTGCCCCTAATAGCGAGTGTTACCTCCTTTGGCTGAAATAACTGCAGTGAGACGGTTCTTGTAGCCATCTACCAGTCTTCGACATCGGTCTGAGGAAATTTTACCCCACTCCTCAATGCAGAACTTTTTCAGCTGTGAGATGTTTGAGGGGTTTCTTGCACATACAGCCCTTTTCAAGTCACCCCACAGCATCTCAATGGGATTCAAATCTGGACTTTGACTTGGCCATTCCAGGACTCTCCATTTCTTCTTTTTCAGCCAATCTTTGGTTGATTTACTAGTATGTTTTGGGTCATTGTCATGTTGCATGGTCCAGTTCCGCTTCAGCTTTAATTTTCTAACTGATGGTCTCACATGTTCTTCAAGCACCTTCTGATACACAGTAGAATTCATCGTGGATTCTATGATGGTGAGCTGACCAGGTCCTGCTGCAGCAAAGCAGCCCCAAACCATGACACTTCCACCTCCATGCTTCACAGTTGGTATGAGGTTCTTTTCTTGGAATGCTGTGTTTGGTTTACGCCAAACATGTCCTCTGCTGTTGTGTCCAAATAATTCAATTTTGGACTCATCTGTCCAAAGAACATTATTCCAGAAGTCCTGGTCTTTGTCAACTTTATCTCTGGCAAATGTCAGTCTGGCATCGATGTTTCTCTTGGAAAGCAAAGGTTTCCTCCTTGCACACCTCCCATGCAAGTTAAACTTGTACAGTCTCTTTCTGATTGTAGAGGCATGTACTTCTACATCAACAGTAGCCAGAGCCTGCTGTAGTTCTCGAGATGACACTTTAGGGTTTTTGGAGACCTCTTTTAGCATCTTGCGGTCTGCTCTTGGGGTGAACTTGCTGGGGCGACCAGTCCTGGGCATGTTGGCAGTTGTTTTGAAAGCCCTCCACTTGTAGACTATCTTCCGGACAGTGGAATGGCTGATTTCAAAATCTTTTGAGATCTTTTTAAATCCCTTCCCAGACTCATAGGCTGCTACAATCTTTTTTCTGAAGTCCTCTGACAGCTCTTTTGCTCTCACCATGGTGCTCACTCTCACTTCAACAGTCAGGAGCACACCAAACTAAATGTCTGAGGTTTAAATAGGGCAAGCCTCATTCAACATGCAGAGTAACGATCTACTAATTATGTGCACCTGGTGTGATATACCTGTGTGAGATCTGAGCCAATTTAAGAGGGAATACATGTGAGGGTGTCCTATCTTTTTCCTCAGTTAGAATAGGCATTTTTGTAGAATGACATTTACAGAAGATCTTGAAAAGACTTTTCTTCAGTTTTCTTTGTTTAGTTGGATTACTTTAATCTCTCTGTATTGTTGAAACGGAGATGAAATAACCTTTTATTAAAAATGTTACAAAAAACCACATGCTTTCAAAGGGTGTCCTAATTTTTTCACATGACTGTATGTCTTTCCTGAGGGAATCCATCGATTAGCTTGGCGAAGAATGTTCTAACAATATATATATATATATATATATATATATATATATAAAAGCAATCATGTAATGCTTTGCTAGATTATGAGTCTAGATTCTTCTGCAGGTAGAATGAAGTCTCACAATATCCTAAGACTACATCTCAATATAGAGATGATCAATTAATTAATTTATTTATTCGCCAATCTAGATGGTATAATTTCACCCACACTATCAAATTAGTCTTAATAAAATGAAATATAATTTTCTGTGTCTCTTACCAAGTCCTAGTAGATATCTCACTTCTGCTCCTAGGAAAGCTGGGTGGTCCATCATAGCGCATGTAACCATGGCTTTCATCTTGATAGACACCTCTAGAGAGCTCCACTTCTCTCTCCTCTTTCTCTTTCTTGTCTCCCTTTTTCCCCCCTGTGTATGGTTTATGATCAAAAACTTATCAGTTAGACACACCTTCCTAGTTTGGAGCTTTCCAATCATTGTCGGATGGGTGTGATCATTGATAAGAAATGACATCATAACCTTACCCAGAATGCACTTTTGCTACTGTTGTAATGTCACCTACTCATACCTAGGTGGCACTGCTGTGTAAGCTATTTGCATCATAGTATAAAGGGTTAACTTCTGTAAGTTTGAATAAAGGTATAATATACATTTTGACCTTAAAAGCTTTAATTCAAAGCTATAGGGATTAATTCTGACACTTGTAGCAATTAGAGACAGACCTCTAGGCGTCTCTCTGAATGTTTCTCACACTGTTTATTTGTATATCGTAAATAACTTCAATGGCTTTGTTTTCTCAGGGATATCAGTACCTCCTCTCAAACCAAAGAGGTGAATAATTGTTACAAAATACACATCTTCACAGACCCTCTTTTAGAGACAAAGATTCTCCCAATGAGAAATATATATAATATACTGGATACATGTTGTCTTCATAACATATAACAATATACTATATGTCCTACTGATTGTCTTATGCTAAGGCTCATTAAATGAATACATGAATAGTATATATTTGCTTCATTGAGAAATGCCTAATTGTATAGGTAATTATCACCAGCTGCATAGAGCTTATCTTTATCTTCCGTCATAAATTTAAAAGTGGTTAAGGAGGCCTCTTCTCAGACTGGTACATTCATGAGAAGAATAACACTAAAAAGTAGAAACCTTCGTGTGACCTTACTTTGGCCTTCTCAAGACATACAAAATTGTAACTATAATCGAGCATGGCTCTTAAATGGAATGAACATTCATCTTGACTAGAATAAATTAGATATCAATGCATTTACCTATGAAAAGGCACAACAAAATGGGCCGCTGGCAGTCATCCTGTTTTGCTGTTATGTTCCGAACCCACAGGCGGAGATATCCAAAGCTTTTTCCAGCCTGGCCTTGTAAATTGCTAAATACTAAATGGTTTGGTTTTTGCCCCCTTATAGGCATACCCTCACTAAGGGCACACCACCAGCCATCTTAGATAGGCAAGCTGCCTCCAGTTGGGTTTCTCATCCCCTGCAGCCTTGACCACAAATAGGGAAGGCTGAACACTCAGCCTCCATTTGTGGGAGGGGTGTAAGGGCTTTATATTCTCCTCCCACCTATTCACCTGTGCACGTGCAGTTCTGTTGCCCTACCCTCCCTTCCCCTTTTTTCCATATGCCCCTTATAAGCATACCCTCGCTCATGGCTAAGGGCACATCACCAGCCATCTTAGATAGGTTCAGTATCAGCAGTGGCGTCTCTAGCTTTCAAATTTTGGGGGGGCACACTGGGGGCCAGGACAAAAGTAGGGGGGGCAGCTATAACAACGATACATTTACACAAGTACACTTAGAAATGCTGCGATACTTTACCCAATACCTAAAACCGCAACAGGGAAGAAAAGTCCAGCTGTCTGTGGATGACACTGCTATGGGGGGGATCTGTGGATGCCACATACCGTGTAATGTATAGCATCTTATGCTATATGTGTCATCCACAGATCCACCCCATGACAGTGTCATCCCCATTTCCCCCTCCATAACAGTGTCATCCACAGATCCCCCTCCCTATAACAGTGTCATCCACAGATCCCCCTCCCCGCCACTCACAGGAGTGTACATTTGACATTTCTAAACCGTAATCCATATCCTGCAGTAACTTTAACTTTAAATCAGGATTAAGCGGCCGCTCATCTCTACTAGTACCTTAACCTTAGACCACTCGGCTAGCTTCGGAAACAGGGCCAGGCTACAGCCTACAGGTACTGCCTGTTAGTTCTTATCGAGCGAGTGCTGATTTCTGCAGGTCAGAGGATACAGATTACAGTATAGAAGAAATGTACACTCCTGTGAGCGGTCCAGACCAGTGGCGGATCCAGAGCCTGGTCTCGGGAGGGGCACTTCCAGATTATTTTCTGTCCACCACCACAGAACAAGGGTGCTTATAGAACAGACTGCACAGTGTACCGGTATACTATATATTGTGGGGCACAGCGTGGCGGTATACTGTATATTGTGGGGCACCGTGTAGGCTATATGTGTATAACAAACATATTTGACATGAAGACTTACAGTTACTTGGCTTGGCCCTTGGGGGTCTCGGACGCCACTTCCACACTTTGGCCGGGGGCTCGGCGGAGCTGATGTGTTTTATCCTAATGAGAAAGATTTCATAATAAGGATTTGGAGAAGAGGCAGAGGGATAGCAGAGCAGGAAGAGGCTGGTGCTGCTACTAGGGGTTATACCATGTGGGAGTAATAAAGCCCACCATAATGCCCCCCGGTAGTAATAATTCTCCTTATAATGTGACAATGCAAAAAATACCCCCTTATGCCCCCAGTTGAGCTAATGTCCCCCATAATGTGCCAGTATAAAATACCCCTATATAGTGCCCCCAGTAAATGCCCCATAGTGCTCCTCTCCCCCTTCCTCCTAGTGCCCCCATAATGTACCAGTATAAAATGCCCCAGTAGATGCCCTCAATGTCCCCCATCATTTTGCAAGTATAAATTACCCCTTCTTAGTGCCCCCGTAGATGACTCCACGTGCCAGTAATAAGACCCACATTACGTGCCAGTAATAAGCCCCCCATCATGTGCCAGTAATAAGCCCCCCATCATGTGCCAGTATTAGGTCCCCCCATCATGTGCCAGTATTAGGTCCCCCCCATCATGTGCCAGTATTAAGCCCCCCCATCATGTGCCAGTATTAAGGCCCCCCCATCATGTGCCATTATTAAGTAAGTACCCCCCCCTTCATGTGCCATTATTAAGTAAGTCCCCCCCAATGTGCCATCATTAAGTAAGTCCCCCCCAATGTGCCATCATTAAGTAAGCCCCCCCATCATGTGCCATTATTAGGTAAGTCCCCCCCCCCCCAAGTATCACTATTGTAAAAAAAAAAAAAAAAATGATACTTACCTCAGTGTCAGCGATGCGATGCAGGCCTCTTCTGGCCTGTGTCCCACGCAGTATGGCTCAGGCGGCGCGATGACATCATCGCGCCGCCTGCGCCGGCCTCTGATAGGCTGCCGGTCTAGTGCCTGCAGCCTATCAGAGCAAGGGGAAGGGACACGCCTCTCCCTCCCCTGCACCGCCGCTTAGTGATGGGAAGTTCGGATCTTTTAGGTGAATCGGTTCATTTGAATCAGCTCATTCAAATGAACCAATTCATGAATCGGATATTCGGTTCACTTGGTGAGTCAGACTGCTGAGCTGACTCGCAAGTGAACCGAAGACTCTAGGTGCCGGTGCGCATGCGCAGATGCTTGATACATTCGATTCACTCACTACTTGCTGCGCTGCTGACTCAGTGCAGTCGGCTCGTCTTCTTCAGCTCTCTCTGAACTCTGATTACTAGTATTGAGTGATTTATTATAGTAAAGGGAAGCTGAGGCTGACGCCGGACAGGAGGACTCAGGAGTCAGACAGGAGTCAGAAGCTGTCACTGTGGTGTGCAATGTGAATTGTTGTCTGTTGTGCATTGTTACCGACAGTGACAACAGTCTGACACTGACAGTACAATCCATAAAGGTGATGTGAACCCACCATTAGGCCCCTTTCACACTTGCGTTGTCCGAATCCGGCATAGAGTTCCGTCGTCGGGGATCTATGCTGGAAGAATCCTGATCAGGATTATACCCATGCATTCTGAATGGAGAGAAATCCGTTCAGGATGCATCAGGATGTCTTCAGTTCCGGAACGGAACGTTTTTTGGCCAGAGAAAATACTGCAGCATGCAGTACTTTTTGCTCCGGCCAAAAATCCTGAAGACTTGCCGCAAGGCCGGATCCGGAATTAATGCCCATTGAAAGGCATTGATCCGGATCCGGCCTTAAGCTAAACGTCGTTTCGGCGCATTGCCGGATACGACGTTTAGCTTTTTCTGAATGGTTACCATGGATGCCGGGACGCTAAAGTCCTGGCAGCCATGGTAAAGTGCAGCGGGGGGCGGCATACTTACCGTCCGTGCGGCTCCCGGGGCGCTCCAGAGTGACGTCAGGGCGCCCCAGGCGCATGGATGACGTGATCGCATGTACACATCATCCATGCGCATGGGGCGCTCTGACGTCATTCTGGAGCGCCCCGGGAGCCGCACGGACTGTAAGTATGCCGCTCCCCCGCTCCTCACTACTACTATGGCAACCAGGACTTTAATAGCGTCCTGGCTGCCATAGTAAGGCTACTTTCACACTAGCGTTCGATCGGATCCGTTCTGAACGGATCCGATCATAATAATGCAGACGGAGGCTCCGTTCAGAACGGATCCGTCTGCATTATATTGGCATATAAAAGCTAAGTGTGAAAATAGCCTCGTACGGATCCGTCCAGACTTTCAATGTAAAGTCAATGGGGGACGGATCCGCCTGAAGATTGAGCCATATTGTGGCATCTTCAAACGGATCTGTCCCCATTGACTTACATTGTAAGTCTGGACGGATCCGCATGGATCCGCACGCCTCCGCACGGCCAGGCGGACACCCGAACGCTGCAAGCAGCGTTCAGCTGTCCGCCTGTCCGTGCGGAGGCGAGCGGAGCGGAGGCTGAACGCCGCCAGACTGATGCAGTCTGAGCGGATCCGCTCCATTCAGACTGCATCAGGGCTGGACGGCTGCGTTCGGGTCCGCTCGTGAGCCCCTTCAAACGGAGCTCACGAGCGGACCGACGAACGCTAGTGTGAAAGTAGCCTAACACTGAAAGCATTTTGAAGACGGATCCGTCTTCAAATGCTTTCAGTACACTTGCGTTTTTCCGGATCCGGCGTGTACCTCCGGCAAGTGGAGTACACGCCGGATCCGGACAACGCAAGTGTGAGCACTTAGTTATATAGCTACTGAATGAGATGCCTTTAACATATATATCTCCTGAGAAGCCAATTTGATTCTAAAGGGTTAATTTAATTCAACCTGTAATCTAAACTCTTGTGTCATCTGTCACTTCTCCTGTCCCTTAATCTTATCACTGCTGCAACAAAAGCAGCCTCAGCCTCAGTGTAAGGCTACTTTCACACTAGCGTTCGTCGGTCCGCTCGTGAGCTCCGTTTGAAGGGGCTCACGAGCGGACCCAAACGCCTCCGTCCAGCCCTGATGCAGTCTGAATGGAGCGGATCCGCTCAGACTGCATCAGTCTGGCGGCGTTCAGCCTCCGCTCCGCTCGCCTCCGCACGGACAGGCGGACAGCTGAACGCTGCTTGCAGCGTTCAGCTGTCCGCCTGGCCGTGCGGATCCGTTCAGACTTACAATGTAAGTCAATGGGAACGGATCCGCTTGAAGATGTCACCATATGGCTCAATCTTCAAGCGGATCCTTCCCCATTGACTTTACATTGAAAGTCTGAACGGATCCGCTCAGGCTGCTTTCACACTTAGAATTTTTTCTAAGTTATTAATGCAGACGGCTCAAGTGTGAAAGTAGCCTTACCTGTTCTACCCTCTGACTCACTGCTCTTTTAACTCAATGAATCGAATGAGTCACAAACTAAGTCGGATCTTTAGATTCTTTTAACTTGTGACTCATTCGATTCCTTTCTATTCTTAGACTCCCTGCACTTGTGTGACTCAGACGACTCGATTCAGAGAGCTGCTGGTGTGCTGTGCTTGCCTTGCCCCCTCAGCTCTGGTCGGTGATTGGTTGGTGGGCGGGGAGGGGTGGGGCTGGCAGAAGCCAGCTTCCACTCTGAGATCATATTACGCTCCTCCCCGTCCCTCCCTCAGGCTTCGGCTCCCTGCGTCCCTGCTGCCAGCAGCGTGAGGTGAGAGAGAGACTGTGACTGAGCTGAGCTGAGCTCCGATCAGTCAAGTGAATGCTGCTGGCAGCAGGGGGGGGGGGCGCATTTTAGTTGGGGGGGCACATGGGGGGGCCCAGCATGATGTTGGGGGGGCCGTGGCCCCCTCTGGCCCCCCCCCTGGCGACGCCACTGAGTATCAGTAAGTAAGATAGGCAAGCTGCCTTCAGTCTGGTCTCTCGTCCCCTGCAGCCCTGACCACAAATACTGTATGGAGGAGGATGAGTAAACAAGATTCAAACATATACCCTTTTTTGGAGGTGAAAAGGGTGCATCTGAATCTTGTGGACTGAGTACAGTGTAAAGCATACATTTAAATTGCGTGTTTGTTCCTCATTAGCTCAGCGTTCCTCTGGTGGAGTGGAGAAGTCAGGGGCAATCCAGGCCTTGTTCATTTTTATCTGAGTCAACCTGTCAGCATTGCCAGTGGACAAGCGGATACACTTATCTGTTATGATGCCACCAGCAGCACTAAATACATGCTTGCGGAGACCCTGATGGATGTAGGGCCCGCAATCCTGCGCATGGGTAGCACCTGTGCCATCCCAGGGTGCGACTCACTCCCGGCCTCTACCACATTCACCCAGTGTGCAGTCAGGGAAATGTAGCGTCCCTGGCCACCAGCACTTGTCCATGTGTCCGTGGTTAAGTGGACCTTCCCAGTAACTACGTTGGTTAGGGCACGGGTGATGTTCTGGGACACATGCTGGTGTAAGGCAGGCACGGCACACAGTGAAAAATAGTGGTGACTGGGGACTGCGTACCGTGGGACCGTGGCCGATATCAGGCTGCGGAAGGCCTTAGTGTCCACAAGCCTATATGGCAACATTTCAAGGGCCAGTAATTTTGAAAGTTGGCAATTAAGTGCTATGGCGTGTTGGTGAGTTATTGGGTATTTGCGCTTGCATTCAAATGACTGTGGTATGGACATTTGGACGCTGCACTGGGACAGGGAAGTGGATGTTGTTGCTGCTGGTTCATTCAAAGGTCCAGGTGCAGGGAGAGAGGCAACTGGTCCTGCGTCTTGGACAGCACGCAAAACAGGGGAAGAGGAGGCAGTGGTGTGACCCGCAGACCCAGATCAGTGGACCCAGGCATTTGGCCCACTTATTAGGGTGCTTGGATGCCATGTGTCGAATCATTCTGGTGGTGGTGAGGTTGCTAGTATTCATGCCTCGGCTCATTTTGGTACCGCACAGGTTGCAAACTACCACTCTTTAGTCCTCTGCATTTTCCTCAAAAAAGCGCCATACTGCGGAACACCTACCCCTTGCTAAGGTTGATTTACGCATGGGGGTGATCATGTAACAGTTGCGGACCAGTTTGGTGTGGGCCGACTTCTCCCTTTTGTAACCCCACTGCCTCTTTCAGCCTGTTGCTGTGCTGCAGATCCCTCCCCCTCTGTACTGCTGTCCTCGCTCGACTTTTCACCTTCCCATGTTGGGTCAATGACATCATCATCCAACACCTCCTCTTCCACTTCCTCACTCTGATCATCCTCCTGTCTTGACCTAACCACAACCTCAGTGATTGACAACTGTGTCTCATCGTCATCCACCTCGTGAACTAATGATTGAAGGCTCAAGAGGTTGGGAATCAGAGCACAATATCTCAGGTCCCTCTTCAAGCATGCTGGCCATGAGGGACAAATCTAATAGTGGAGCTGAAAAGAGCTCCTGGGAATATCCGAGTGTGGGATCACTCGTTTGGCAGGCCTTTCCATGGTGGTAGGAAGGATGATCTGAGCAAGGAGTTGACTGACCAGACTCTTGGCTACAGAGACTGGACTTGGTAGAAGAGAGGGTGGTGCTTAGCCAACTGGAAGCATCGTCAGCAAGCCAAGCTACCAACTGTTCGCACTGGTCTGACTTGGACAGTGTTGTCGTGCGCCACCTAGCTAAGTTGGACATGAAGCTGGGTACGGTTTTATTACTTAAATTTTTTTGAGTGCATTGGCAGCAGACAGTTTCATTGCGCCCAGTGCCATGACCTCTGCCTGAACCATCAGCATAACGCTCACTTCCCTGTCCCTTAGTGCTGGCCTTCTTCATATTTATGGATTTTTTACAAGTTGTGACGCTGCTTTTGTTTACTGTCCACAAAAGACAGTTTTCAGATACAGGGCAGTATATAACACAGAACAGCACATATTTTGGACAGAATTTTAGCCACAGATTATTGTAATCTGTAGTACAGACACTGTTTTACGATGTTGTTCATATTTATGACTATATTATTGCCAATATATGGGCCTGAAGCGCACAGATGGTACAGAAATGCAATGCGATTAATGTTTTAAACCGCAGATAAGAAAACTGATTTAGTGAAATGTGTATATACTGTATACTGATTTTCAATTTCTCCAAATATATGGGCCTGACACACTCAGACGGTATAGAAATGCAATGCGCTGTGATCAACGGTTTCTACCGCAGACAACAAAACTGTGTGCAGATTCAGTGAAATTTGTATATATATAGATTTTCACTATATCCCAATATACGGCCTTGAAGTGCTCAGACGGTATTCTAATGCAGAGCACTGAGATTAATGGGTTAAACAGCTGACTAGAGTTGAGCGCACACCTGGATGTTTGGGTTCGGCCGAACTTCAGAAAAAAGTTAGAGTTTGGGGACCCGAACTTGACCCCGAACCCGAACCCCATTTAAGTCAGTGGTCTGCAAACAAATGTGGATAGGGAAATGACTTTAAATAACATAAAATACGTAAAAATAATAATCTTTATCTAGAAGGAAGAGGTCCATTTGGAGTAGGAGGTTGAGGAGGCGGTGGATGTGGCGGTGTAGGTGGAAGCGGCGGTGGAGGTGGAGGTAGCCTACACTGCTTTTTAGTTTTAAATTATTTTATATGGGTACACCCCAAAACATTGGGCAATATAACCTGTGATAACCCACTCCAGTCGTGCTAAACACACGTTCAGAAAATACACTGGCTGCAGGGTAGGCCAGCACCTCCAAGGGGTAAAAGGCAAGCTCAGGCCATGTGCCCAATTTGGAGAAGTTGTAGAGGCTGACCCCTGTCAGTCAGTTCATGTAAGCGTGTGCACACTTACTGCCCCACCATGTCGCACATTCCCGTGATGTTCAAGATCCAATTTGATATCTGCTCTATCAACTTTCGATGTTCTTTTATGCGCCTACCATGGTGATCACAGTTGGCAGGGAATCAAGATTCCATGCTGGAGAGGGAGCGTGAGAAAGAGACCACATCCAAGAGAGGATTCATTTTTTAAAATTTAAGAGCGGAATTATGGGACAAATTATTAAAGCGTAAAGAGGTGAGTTTAAGCATTTATGAAAGGATGTGGCGCGCATTAATTAATAAAGAATTTATAAAATTTTATTCCCTGTCAACTATGCAGAGCAGCGGTTTCTATCCAGCAAAATTTTAAAAATGTCACCTGACAATGTAATTGAATTTTTTTTTACATTTAATGTTCCTGTCACCTACAGTTGCAAGAAAAAGTATGTGAACCCTTTGGAATGATATGAATTTCTGCACAAATTGGTCATAAAACGTGATCTGATTTTCATCACAACAATAGACAATCACAGTCTGCTTAAACTAATAACACAGAAATAATTAAATGTTACCATATTTTTATTGAACACACCATAACACCACAACAGAAGTATGTGAACCCTTGGATTTAATAATTGGTTGAACCTCCTTTGGCATCAATAACTTCAACCAAACGTTTCCTGTAGTTGCAGATCAGACGTGCACGACGGTCAGGAGTAATTCTTGACCATTCCTCTTTACAGAACTGTTTCAGTTCAGCAATATTCTTGGGATGTCTGGTTGAATCGATTTCTTAAGGTGATGCCACAGCATCTCAATTGGGATGAGGTCAGAACTCTGACTGGGCCATTCCATAAGGCGTATTTTCTTCTGTTTAAGCCATTCTGTTGTTGATTTACTTCTATGCTTTGGGTCGTTGTCCTGTTGCAACACCTATCTTCTGTTGAGCTTCAGCTGGTGGACAGATGGCCTTAAGTTTTCCTGCAAAATGTCTTGATAAACTTGGGAATTCATTTTTCCTTCGATAATGTGAATCCGTCCAGGCCCTGACGCAGCAAAGCAGCCCCAAACCATGATGCCCCCACCACCATACTTCACAGTTAGGATGAGGTTTTGATGTTAGTGTGCTGTGCCTGTTTTTCTCCACACATAGTGTTGTGTGTTTCTTCCAAACAACTCAACTTTGGTTGCATCTGTCCACAGAATATTTTGCCAGTACTGCGGTGGAACATCCAGGTGCTCTTGTGCAAACTGTAAACATGCAGCAATGTTTTTTTTGGACAGCAGTGGCTTCCTCTGTGATATCCTCCCATGAAATCCATTCTTGTTTAGTTTTTTACGTATCGTAGATTCGCTAACAGGGATGTTAGCATATGCCAGAGACTTTTGTAAGTCTTTAGCTGACACTCTAGGATTCTTCTTCACCTCATTGAGCAGTCTGCGCTGTGCTCTTGCAGTCATCTTTACAGGAGAGCCAATCCTAGGGAGAGCAGCAGCAGTGCTGAACTTTCTCCATATATAGACAATTTGTCTTACCGTGGACTGATGAACAGCAAGGCTTTTGGAGATACTTTTATAACCCTTTCCAGCTTTATGCAAGTCAACAATTCTTAATCGTAGGTCTACTGAGAGCTCTTTTGTGCAAGGCATCATTCACTTCAGGCAATGCTTCTTGTGAAAACCAAACCCAGAACTGGTGTGTGTTTTTTATAGGGCAGGACAGCTGTAACCAACACCTCCAATCTTATCTCATTAATTGGACTCCAGTTGGCTGACACCTCACTCCAATTAGCTCTTGGAGATGTCATTAGTCTAGGGGTTCACATAATTTCTCCACCTGCACCATGAATGTTTACATGGTGTGTTCAATAAAAACATAGTATAATTTACCTCTTTGTGTGTTATTAGTTTAAGCAGACTGTGATTGTCTATTGTTGTGACTTAGATGAAGATCAGATCACATTTTATGACCAATTTGGGCAGAAATCCATATTATTCCAAAGGGTTCACATACTTTTTCTTGCAACTGTATGTAGAGGTGCCCCAGTGACATCCACCATCCATTTGGATATCTTCTCTATGAACTTTCGATATTCTTTTCTGAGCCTACCATGTTGATCATGGTTATCGGCGAATCAGGGTTCCACGGTGGAGAGGGAGCGTGAGAAAATAAGTTTAAATTTAAGGGAGATAAATTTATAAAAAATATTTGGGATCGAGCGAAAACGTGGGAAAAGCTATTGAGGTGCAAATGTGGGACAAATTACAGAAGCCCAAATGTGGGCCAAAAGAGTAAAGCGGAAATATGGTACAAATTATTGAAGCGCAAATGTGGTACAACTTGTTAAAGTTTAAGCATTGAATCAAAGGAGGTATTGCGCATCAATTAAAGAAGCATTTCAGACATTTTATTCCCTGTCACCTATGCAGAGCAGGGGTTATTCACGTCTAAAATTGTATAATGTCAACCCAAGAATGTAACAGAAAAATTGCAGAAATTTATTAACCTTGTTACTTGGTAGACAAGGGGTCTATGACGGAAAAAAAATTGTGACCACCGCCTCTTCCTCCGAACTACATAGGTCACTCGCATGACCCTGATTCCATGTGGGGTCAAGGACCTCATTGTCCTCCACATCATCTTCCACTCAGTCTTCACCTCTGCCATCCTTGTCAGTCTGCACACTTTCGAAAGCCCCAGCAGTTGGCACCTGTGTTTCGTCATCATCCGAGACGTGCTGCGATGGTCCTCCCATGTACTCATCTTGAAACATAAGTGGTTGGGCATCAGTGCACTCAATCTCTTCCACTTCTGGGGCAGGGCTAGGTGGATGGACCTGGTAAACCTTGCTAACAAAGTCATGAAAAAGCAGAAGAGACTGCTGCATGACTTGGGGCTCAGACTGCTTGGCTGATTTGCAAGGGGGTGAGGTGAAAGAATGATGGACATCGGCTGCAGGTGCCAACTGTGGTCTTTTAGCATTAGACTGGGTGGGAGACAATGTGAAGGAACTGGATCCACTGTCAGCAACCCAATCTACTATCGCCTGTACTTGTTCAGGCCTCACCATTCGTAGAGCCGCATTAGGCCCGACCAAATATCGCTGCAGGTTCTGTCGCCTACTCGCACCTGAGGAAGGGGTTTCACTTGTGTGTAGCTGGCACAGATCGAACACATCTTCTCCCTGCAACAGGAGCTCAACGAGCAGCACCACGACCTGGGCCACATCCCTTATTTGACGCTCTCCTCATATTGCTCAAATTTAGGATCTTGCCCTAAATAGGTGTTTAATTAATAGTAGAATAGAACGACAGTATGTACAGGGTGTATCAAAATGGCGGTATTTCAAATATCTGAATATAACCCAAATATATGACATATACAGCAAAGGCTGCAAAATGAATTTTTTTTGCCCTAACGGGTGTTTGTTTAATAACTGAATATGATAGCAGTATATAACTCTTGAATTTCACATGTGCTGATGCTGCAAGGGCTGTAAAATGGTGTATTTTGGTCAAATAGTGTGTTTTTAAAAACCCAGAAAATTATGGCTATATTTTTAGTTTAAATTGCACACTGACTAATCCAGATGTTGTATATTGCCAAAAAAGTGTTTTGTTTTTTTACTAACAGAACATGAAAGCTGTATATATTAAACTTGAATTTCACACTTGCTGTAAAATAGTGTTTTTTGGCAAAAAAATTGTGTGTTTTTAAAAACCCAGAAAATTATGGCTGTATTTCTAGCTTAAATTGCACACTAACTAATCCAGTTGTTGTATATTGCTAAAAATGTTTTTTTTTTTTTTAAATAACTAAATATGCAAGCTATATATAACGTTTAAATTTCACACTTCCAGATGCAGCTAGAGATGTAAAATAGTGTATTATGCACAAAAAGGGTGTTTTAAAAACCCAGAAAATTATGCCTGTATTTCTAGCTAAAATTGCGGGTTCCAAAAATCCTAAAGTTTGCTACGAACCCGAACTTTACAGTTCGGGTTCGCTGAACCCTACAGCTGAAAGCAAAAAAGTGGTCAGATTCTGGGACAAAAAAATATAGTTTTCACTGATTCTTCCTATCTATGCCCCTGATGTACAAAAGGTATTGCACAGATGTCAGAAGTCACTGCAGACACCTTCTTTTAAAGATAGCCAATGAAGTGATTTTTATTGTAAAAAAATAAAAAGGGCAAATCTGCACATTAAATTGCTGCCAACACACACAGTAGTCATTAAAAGGACTTTTGGATATTTGAAACGTCTTGAGAAAGAGTAATTTGCGATCACAATCTGTCCCTTCCTAACAGCAGCTCTCCTTCACTTGCAATGAGCCGAACCCTCGTGACAGGGTGCTATATAGCAACCAATGACGTGTTCCGGCCAGCCAATCACTGTAATGCCAGTAGAAAACATGGCTAATTGCATTACAGTGATGGCAATACTTACCAGCATGTTTATTGGCGCCAAACGTGCGGGGAGGAGACTCGAGCATGACGCTCGAGCACATGTGATACTCGGCCAAGCGCTCGGATCTGCTGAGCATAGCGATGCTCGAGCTGAGCATAGCGATGCTTGAGCCGAGCATGCTCGCTCATCACTACAGGGGAACAACCAAACACAAAGAGCACTAAAACTTATCTTATAGAAAATGGATGAGCAGGAACACAGGTAAGGTCCACACACCAACTCGTCCAAATCCAAACAGAGAATATCAACTGCATGGTATGAAGTGTGAGACCAAACTAAGTAGGGAATGCAGTAATGACCACGGGCTGCACCTGACAAGGTGTCATTACTAGTGTTGGTCGAGCACCAAAGTGCTCATGTGCTCTGGTGCTCAAGTAGAACGCTTCCCGAGCACAATGGAAGAACCCTAGCATTAAACCAGGCACCCCCTGCTCTGAAGAGAGGAGGGTTGTCACGACCCCTGGTCATGGTCGTGACTCCTTGGGTGCCGCATGCTGTTGCCCGCGGTTTGGGAGTTCGTCAACCGCAGCTGGGGCACTTAGTTGTTTGCCTCAGGTGCGGTTGCCGCGGACAACAAGTGTGCGTGCGGTTGCCCTTGGCAACGTATTTTATGTGCACTCCCTTTGTCGTTTTGTGGTGCACGAGGTTATGTATTATGTGCACTTCCCCTTATATGTGTGTTTTCCCTTCTGTGTGCTGGAAGGGTTAACTTCCTTCCCAGTGTGTGTGATGTCACTGGGTGTGGTTGATCGTTGGGTGGGGCCTCTTGGCCTATAAAGCCTCAGTCCCTGGCTGGGCTCAGTAGGTTGCTCTCAGCCATGCTGGCTGGAGCAGCCTCCTGTCTCCTCCATCTGCCTGGTGAGGACCATCCTTCTGGTCATAAAACCTTGTTAGTAAAACCTTTGTTACCTTGTCTGATGTTATGTTTATGTGTATGTGGTTGCTGGTTTGTTGCACCTTATGGTTCCCTGGTTCCCCGTGTGATGTATGTTGTGTGCTGTTGTCTTTTCTGTGGTTGTTAGACAGACAGCACTTTTGCATGGGTTCCGGGCTGTGTGTTTATGGCAGGTAGGTGAGGTAGTAGTTCCACATACCTGCCACTGCCATAAGGTGTATTGGTTTCCCCTTATTTACCAGCTTGGCCTTTCTAGGCTCCTGTTCCTCCGTGTTCTGGAGGAACAGGTAGTCTATCCAGCTCCTAGCCTAGGGACCTGCGGAGGGATAGTAGGGACCCGAGGTTCCAGCGCATGGGTCCTCCTACCCTAAAGGTCGGCCCATGCAGGTTAGGAGTTAGGGTCAGATCAGGGAGACTTTAGGAGGTGACCTGCTCCCTGATCCTGTGGTCCTGGCCTTGCAGCGACCCAACATCTACGGGTACCGCACGGCTGGGGGTTTTCCCCACCGCCAGCCGTGACAGTATGACCAGAACTGGCACCTCACCTGGTCTTCCCTCGAAAGAGGGTGAAGCATGCATCCATTGACCGTTGGGGTGCATGCGCGTTCTCCGGAGGGAGAGCGTTATGGGGTTCACCGTTAACGGCGCGGTTGGTGGCTTTTCCCCGCCACCTTGCTAACCGTGTCCGTGTTGGTGACCCCTCGTCCCTCTCAGGGTTCCTATCTCTGGTCGTCTGCTGGCAGCATTCCTTCGGTGTTCCGGCAGGTGTGCTGGTTGGGGAGTGTCTGCTGGCAGCGACCTGGAGTAGGAACGTCCTCCTGAGTTGGACGCGGTGTCCTGTTTTCCTCCTCCAGACTGCTTTGTTGGCTGGCGACCTGGGGACTGTTGTGTACGGTCCAGGTCTGTTGGCGGCAGTTCTGGGGGGAGATGCGGGCATCGGTCTGGTGTCCTGTGTTCCTCCTCCGGACTGCTTTGTTGGCTGGCGACCTGGGGACTGTTGTGTACGGTCCAGGTCTGTTGGCGGCAGTTCCGGGGGGAGATACGGGCATCTATCTGGCAGTGCCTCCAGTGTTCTCTCTTCCAGTCTGCTCTGTTGGCTGGCGACCTGGGACTGTTGTGTACGGTCCAGGTCCGTTGGCGGCAGCTCTGGAGGGAGACACTGGTGGTTATCAGGCATTGCCCCTCCCCCCCTCCCTGTTGTTTTGGTCCCACCAGCTTCCCTTTTCGGTTGGAGGGGGCTTTGAGGGGAGGGAGTGTCACGACCCCTGGTCATGGTCGTGACTCCTTGGGTGCCGCATGCTGTTGCCCGCGGTTTGGGAGTTCGTCAACCGCAGCTGGGGCACTTAGTTGTTTGCCTCAGGTGCGGTTGCCGCGGACAACAAGTGTGCGTGCGGTTGCCCTTGGCAACGTGTTTTATGTGCACTCTCTTTGTCGTTTTGTGGTGCACGAGGTTATGTATTATGTGCACTTCCCCTTATATGTGTGTTTTCCCTTCTGTGTGCTGGAAGGGTTAACTTCCTTCCCAGTGTGTGTGATGTCACTGGGTGTGGTTGATCGTTGGGTGGGGCCTCTTGGCCTATAAAGCCTCAGTCCCTGGCTGGGCTCAGTAGGTTGCTCTCAGCCATGCTGGCTGGAGCAGCCTCCTGTCTCCTCCATCTGCCTGGTGAGGACCATCCTTCTGGTCATAAAACCTTGTTAGTAAAACCTTTGTTACCTTGTCTGATGTTATGTTTATGTGTATGTGGTTGCTGGTTTGTTGCACCTTATGGTTCCCTGGTTCCCCGTGTGATGTATGTTGTGTGCTGTTGTCTTTTCTGTGGTTGTTAGACAGACAGCACTTTTGCATGGGTTCCGGGCTGTGTGTTTATGGCAGGTAGGTGAGGTAGTAGTTCCACATACCTGCCACTGCCATAAGGTGTATTGGTTTCCCCTTATTTACCAGCTTGGCCTTTCTAGGCTCCTGTTCCTCCGTGTTCTGGAGGAACAGGTAGTCTATCCAGCTCCTAGCCTAGGGACCTGCGGAGGGATAGTAGGGACCCGAGGTTCCAGCGCATGGGTCCTCCTACCCTAAAGGTCGGCCCATGCAGGTTAGGAGTTAGGGTCAGATCAGGGAGACTTTAGGAGGTGACCTGCTCCCTGATCCTGTGGTCCTGGCCTTGCAGCGACCCAACATCTACGGGTACCGCACGGCTGGGGGTTTCCCCCACCGCCAGCCGTGACAAGGGTGTAAGGACACTAGTTTGACTTAGGAGTCTCTGCTCTGACTATGTCCATATATGGAGTCTGTGCTTGAGGACACGCAGTGCATTTAAATCTAATTTAGCCTCTATTTCTGAAAAGTTTCTGGTGGGATTCAAACTCACAACCTTCTACATTACAGCCAAGAATCTTATCCACTACACTATGCTTGGCCAAAAAAAAAAAAAAATAATAATAATAATAATAAAAAAAAAGAGAATATGAGACTTCTGCTGTATAGGAATACTTACTAGTATTAAGTATTCCTATACAGCAGAATTCTTATATTTATTTTATAACACAGTCTTATTTCACCTTAGGACCAGGCCATTTTTTGCAAATCTGACCAGTGCCACTTTAAGTGCTGATAACTTTAAAACGCTTTGACTTATCCAGGCCATTCTGAGATTGCTTTTCCGTCACATATTGTACTTCATGACACTGGTAAAATGAAGTGAAAAAAAGATTTTTTTTGCACAAAAAAATACCTAATTTAACAAAAATTTGGAAAAATTAGCAAATTTCAAAGTTTCAGTTTCTCTACTTCTGTAATACATAGTAATACCCCCAAAAATTGTGATGACTTTACATTTCCCATATGTCTAATTCATGTTTGAATTATTTTGGGAATGATATTTTATTTTTTGGGGATGTTATAAGGCTTAGAAGTTTAGAAGCAAATCTTGAAATGTTTCAGAAAGTCACTTTGCGAGGCTTACATAATAAAAAACACCCAAAAATGACCCCATCTAAGAAACTACACCCCTCAAGGTTTTCAAAACTGATTTTACATACGTCGTTAACCCTTTAGGTGTTGCACAAGAGTTATTGGCAAATAGGGATGAAATTTGAGAATTTCATTTTTTGTCTAATTTTCCATTTTAACCCATTTTTTCCACTAACAAAGCAAGGGTTAACAGCCAAACAAGACTGTATCTTTATTGCCCTGACTCTGCCGTTTACAGAAACACCCAATATGTGGTCGTACACTACTGTACGGCCACACAGCGGGGCGTAAAGTGAAAGGTGCACCGTTTGGTTTTTGGAGGGCTTATTTTTATGGACCGGTTTATTTACACCGTGTCCAGTTTCAACCCCCCTGATGCACCCCTGGAGTAGAAACTCCCTAAAAGTGACCCCATTTTGGAAACTACAGAATAAAGTGGCATTTATGGGGGACTATTTTTAGGGTAAATATGATTTTTGGTTGCTCTATATTACATTTTTGTGAGGCAAGGTTACCAAAAATTGAAATTCTGAAATTTCATCTCTATTTGCCATTAACTGTTGAGGAACACCTAAAGGGTTAATAAAGTTTGTATAATCAGTTTTGAATACCTTGAGGGGTGTCGTTTCTTAGATGGGGTCACTTTTAGGGAATTTTTACTCTAGGGGGGCATCAGGGGGGCTTCAAAAGGGACATGGTGTCAATAAAAAAAGGCCTTCCAGAAACCATGTCGGTCCTTTCCTTTTGCGGCCTCTTTTACTGATACAGCAGTTTACGACCACAAATGTGGCATTTCTGTAAACTGCAGTATCAGGGTAATACATTTTAACTTTTATTTGGTTGTTAAGCCTTGTTTTGTTACCGGAAAAAACGGATTGAAATGGAAAAGTGCCAAAAATAGCGGTTTTGGCACAGTTTTTTTTTTTTAACTGTGTTAATCTGGGGGTTAGGTCATGGGATATTTTTATAGAGGAGATTCTTACGGACGCGGCAATACCTAATAAGTCAACTTTTGTTTTACAATTATTTAGGTTTTTGACTATATTATCCTTTTTTATACAAATTAGGTCTCTAAATCCTAAGTGTCATTTTTTTTATTTATCTTTTATCCAATTATCATTATCATTTTTTGCGGGATGAGCGGACGGTTTTATTGGCACTATTTTGGGGGCTATATGACATTTAACGCTTGCTATTAAACTTTTTGTTATGTAAGGTGACCCAAAAATTATTTTATATATATTTTTTTGTCTGTGTTAATCTGGGGGGGTTGGGTCATGGGTTATTTTTATAGAGGAGATTCTTACGGACGCAGTAATACCTAATAAGTCTATTTAGTCCATTTAGTTAGGTTTTAGACTATATTATCCTTTTTGATACCCAAACATTTTTTTTGTATCTCTAAAGTCTAAGAGTAATTTTATTTTTTTATTTATCCGATTATCTTATGTGGGGGCTAATTTTTTGCGGGTTGAATCAGCGGTTTTGTTGGCACTATTTTGGGGGCTATATGACTTTTTGGTCGCTTGCTATTAAACTTTTTATTATGTAAGGTAAAACACCTTTTTTTGCCCCTTTTTATTTATTTTATTTTGGACCGTGTTAATCTGGGGGGGTTAGGTAATGGGGTATTTTTATAGAGGAGATTATTACCGACGAGGCGATACCTAATATGTCTACTTTTAATAAATTATTTTAGTTTTTTTGGGTGTCTCAAGTCTGAGAACCAGTTTTTTTTATCCGATGTCAGTGCTAGATTGGGATATAATTTTAGTACTCCATGGAAGTGTGATACTCCCTGAAGCAACCGTCAATGCAGAGGCCCGGATGATCGGGGCACGTGTCGCACTGAGTAGTCGTGTCCTTCCGTATCCCCCTCCTGTGACAAACTCTGCATTTTTTGGGGTTCGTCCCTTCTTTCCAGTATGGGGGACCACACCTGGAAAGTGTTGGCCAGGGACGATCCGGGCACCTACAGTTCCCGAGGTACTCCGGCCTGCTCTTTCCCGGTCTGAAAAGATCAGGGCCCTGAGGACTGCCTCATAGAACTGGAGGAATGTCCCTGTGCTGCCAGCGCTTCGGGATAGTACAAAAGAGTTGTGCATGGCAACCTGTACCAAGTAGACCGCAACTTGTTTTGTACCATGCCCGGGTTTTGCGCATGGCGTTATATGGCTTGAGGACTTGATCCGAGAGATCAACTCCTCCCATATACTGATTGTAGTCGACGATACAATCGGGCTTGAGGACCGTTGCTGCGGTACCTCGCACAGGGACAGGGGTGATGCCGTTACCATGAATTGTGGACAGCATAAGGACATCCCTCTTGTCCTAATACCTGACCAGCAACAGGTTTCCAATGGTAAGGGCACGGGTCTCACCCCTGGGGATAGGTACCTGGAGGGGGTGGGCAGGGAGGCCTCGTTGATTTTTCCGCACGGTCCTATAAGCGGACGTGGATCTGGCGGCAAGGGACTGGAACAAGGGGATACTGGTATAAAAGTTATCCATGTAAAGGTGGTAACCCTTATCCAGCAGTGGGTACATAAGGTCCCACACAAGTTTCCCGGTAACACCCAGAGTGGGTGGACATTCTGGGGGTTGAATCCGGGAATCTCGCCCCTCGTATACATGAAATTTGTAAGTGTACCCTGAGGTACTCTCACAAATTTTGTATAGCTTCACGCCATACCTCGCCCGCTTGGAGGGCACATACTGGCGGAAAATGAGTCCCCCCTTGAACGCAATGAGAGACTCATCAACCGCGACCTCCCTTCCAGGTACATCGATGACCGGCTGTATCTTATACAGATGGTCATGGGCAGGATCACCTTGGGGGGGACATGCTGCATTATCGGAATAATGCAGACATTTCCGGATGGCCTCAAACCGGGAGCGTGTCATGGCCGTACTGTAAAGTGGGGTCTGGACGTCCCTGCTCCAGTACAGCCTGGCACTGGGTTTCTTGACCAGGCCCATATGCAGCACGAGGCCCCAAAATGTCCTCATTTCGGCTGCACTGACCGGCGTCCAGCCACTTGGCCTGGCCAAAAAGGAGCCCGGGTGTTGAGCAACGAACTGTTGGGCGTACAGGTTCGTCTGCTCCTCCATCAGATTTGCCAGTGGGTCACTGAAAAAATGACAAAAAAAGTCATATTCAGTGTAGCCCACTGTGGAAATCTGGATTCCTGATTGGCCTACAGAATCAGGAATCACAGGCTCGTATCGCTCTGGGCTACACCAGACAAGTTCACCGGCAGGGATTTAACTGGTGGGCTGGGAAACCAGTACGAGCCCCAGAGCTGCTCGTACTAGTGTGGGCCACAGGGTCCCTAACATGGCGGTCCCCTTGCTCCGCCTGGCGGCTCATCATCATCGCTAGATGATGAGGAGGACGCGGATTACAACAGGAATGTGGGGTCATCCTCGTCCTCACTGGGACTCTCGGAGTCGGAGGCAAGCTGGGCGTATGCCTCCTCAGCCAAGAACATCCGGCGGGCCATAGGGGAGTGTGTGTGTGTATGTGCGTGTGTGGAAATCTATATTTGGT
Organism: Bufo gargarizans; assembly: GCF_014858855.1. NCBI lineage: Eukaryota > Metazoa > Chordata > Amphibia > Anura > Bufonidae > Bufo > Bufo gargarizans. The sequence goes on along the minus strand of NC_058085.1, from coordinate 213,658,690 downwards.
GTGCGTGTATGTGGGGGCACGGGTGTTCGCGGACTTAACCCTAAAACTAACATAAAAAATAAAAAATAAACTAACTAAAAAAAAAGGACGTAAAAAGTGGGAAAAAAAATTCTAAACCGCTGATCAACCGTTCGAAGTTGATCAGCGGTGGGGTGTGCGATGCACTAACAGTGGCCGGACGCTAAGAGGGCCGGCCACAGTCAGCGTACACACAGCTGACCCCAGACACCCTAACTAGGGTGATGCAATAAAAGTTTACAAACTAACTTTCCCTTTTTTTCCCCTGCCTAACCTAAACTTTCCCTATGCTTTCCCTATGTACCTGATGGGGGGTGCTGGGGGCATAGATCGGGTCCTTGGGGCACAGATCGGGTGCTGCTGGCAGCGATGGCGGACACGTGCAGGCAGCTCCTCTCTCCTCCAGCTCCGGAACACAAAAGGAGGAAGAGAGGAGCATCTACCTCTTTTGAATCTGCCGCCGGAACGCCCACAGACCAATCAGAAGCGATCCTGAGTGGTGTTGTCACCATCACCACTCAGGATCGCTGGATGGTGATTGGTGGGGATGAAATCACACCACCATCACCATCCTGTTCTGGGTTATCGGACCCGAATAACCCGGAAACGCAGAAAACCGCAGGTCTGAATTGACCTGCGGTTTTCTGCGATCGCATACATGGGGGGGGTCACCGGACCCCCCGGCGCATTTGCCCCAAGTGCCTGCTCAATGATTCAAGCAGGCACGAGGTTCCTATCACCGCCCGCCGGCGATCAAAAATACACAGGGCGTACATGTACGCTCTGTGTCCTTAAGTACCAGGACACAAGGGTGTACCTGTACGCCTTATGTCCTTAAGGGGTTAGGTAACTAGCCATTTAGCTCTAAAGTGTAGTGGTTAAGATTCTTGGCTGTAATGTAAAAGGTTGTGAGTTCGAATCCCATCAGAAACTTTTCAGAAATAGAGGCTAAAGTTAATTAAAACTTATATATAAGTTTTTAGCCATAATATATTTACATATATTATTATATATTTAGAATATATAATATATTATAATATATGTAAATATATGTTATGGCTAAAACATCAGTAGTAGTTTCCCACATATTATGCATTCATATATAACAGAAGTATGATTTTATATAAGTCAGATTGCCATAACCTCGCGATGCACGAGCTTGCGTATGCGCAGTGCTGGCATAGTGTTCCTTCCCTGTGCTGGCATGAGCCTCAGGGAAGGATCTGCACATGCGCGAGCTCACACACAGCAAGATTACAGCGATCTGACTTTGTGAGCTAGTAGCAGATTCCTGGATACAGACGGTGATGGGCTCCTTCACATGGGGGCGTGGCTGGGCTCCAGAACGGTTAGTACAGCCCCTTGGGCTCCTTACCAGGCTGATTTACATAGATATATAAAATCATTTTTTACACTCAATAAAACCACTCAGAGATATGGGACAGGTATATTGCGGACATTCTAGCTGCGATCTAGCCGTGCATGTTCGCATCTCTATAGGGTAAAAAGAGGTGACAGAATCCCTTTAACCACTATACTATAGAGCTGCATGGATAGTTACAAAAAAAATTAATATGAGACTTCTGCTGTATAGCAATACTTACTAATAGTAAGTATTCCTATACAGCAGTAGTCTCATATTAATTTTTTTATATTATTTTTTTCTTTACGTAACACCATGCAGCTCTATAGTGTAGTGGTTAACACCCTTGACTGTAATGTAGAAGGTTGTGAGTTTGAATCCTGCCAGAAACTTTTTGGAAATAGAGGCTAAATTAGATTTAAATACACTGACTCAAGCATCTCGCTCAAGCACACGTGATATTCGGCTGAGCATAGCGATGGTACCAAAAAACTTCCATCAATCCACAGTGGATGTAGGACGTGTGCCAAACCACTTTCCGCCTCGGGCCCAGCCACCAGTAGATGTACTCAGTGGGAAGTTAGGGAGATATAGCATCCCTGCCCGTGCTTACTGGTCCACGTATCAGTGGTTATGTGGACCTTGCCACTAATGGAGTTGCTCAGTGCACACCTGGGAACCACACGCCGTGGAACAGCTGCCGTCATGACGTTTTTAAATATGTCCGTCTCCACCACACAGAAAGGCAGGTGGTGCCTGTCACTCCAGAGGGGGAGGATTAGGCCGAGACCACAGCAGAAGAGGAAGCAGGAGGAGCTTCAGATCTTTTGTGGTTTTTCAGGTGTCTACTTAATAGCAATACTGCCCATTGTGCTCCCTTCACAGTAATAATGCCATCTGTGCACCCTCCATAGTATAAATACTCATTGTGCTCCCTTCATAGTAGTAATGCCCTCTGTGCCCCCTTCATAGTAGTAATGCCTTCTGTGTACGGTGCCCCTTCACATTAGCAATGCCCATTGTGCCCCTTCACATTACCAATCCCCATTGTGCCCCCTCCAGAGTAGAAATGCCCATTGTGCCCCCTCCAGAGTAGAAATGCCCATTGTGCCCCCTCCAGAGTAGAAAAGTCCATTGTGCCCCCTCCAGAGTAGAAAAGTGTCACCACCAGACATCTGAGAAGCTCTGACAGATGTCTTTCAGAACCTCCTCCTTGAGCTTCCTTTTGTTTTGCTTTCATTTTCTCATCTCGTTAGCCTCTCTCAGCTGTCATGTAGTTGCACTGATTGCATCCCTTTAAATCCCTTCCCAGACTGCTTCACTTTGCGGTTTATATTCCTTCCTGGAGTGTGTGCATGCTGATCCTACTTCTGAGTCTTCTACAGATAAGTTTTGTTCATTCATTTGTGTTTTTCTGTTTGCTGGATCCCAGGTGACCCTGACTCCCTCCGTATCAAGTGTAGGGAGCCGGTGGCCGTGTCCCCTCACTATTATAGGGTTTTCAGGTGTTATACAGTCGAGGTACGAGGATATGCGATCATCTACCATTGGGATTTTCGCATAGGCTGAACAGTCAGGGAGAGAGCCAGGTCTGATGCAGGGCTCTCCCTTTTGTTCCTTAGTTTTGGATCCAGTGAGTCGGATATTCATTTTGTGTCTTCTAGTTTCCTGTACACCTTCCGTGACAAAAAGTCCATTGTGCCCCCTCCAGAGTAGAAAAGTCCATTGTGCTCCCTCCAGAGTAGAAAAGTCCCCATTGTACCCCCTCCAGAGTAGAAAAGTCCATTGTACCCCCTCCAGAGTAGAAAAGTCCATTGTGCCCCCTCCAGAGTAGAAAAGTCCATTGTGCCCCCTCCAGAGTAGAAAAGTCCATTGTACCCCCTCCAGAGTAGAAAAGTCCATTGTGCCCCCTCCAGAGTAGAAAAGTCCATTGTGCCCCCTCCAGAGTAGAAAAGTCCATTGTGCCCCGTTCACATTTGCAATGCCCTTTATGCCCCTCCAGAGTAGAAATGCCCATTGTGCCCCCTCGAGAGTAAAAATGCCCATTGTACCCCCTCCAGAGTAGAAATGTTCAAAACAAAGTACCTACTCATCTTGTCCCGTTCCTGAAGCTCACAGTCCTCTCTCCCCTGCAGACACAGATTGCTCTGCAGCACCATGTGTGTAGCTTATGCAGATTTCCGGGCTGCAGGCTCCGCCTACACAGGCTGGCAGTGCGATCTGTGCATGCAGGCTGAATGGTGGAGCAGGGAGAAGTCTTCCTGCTTCACCATTCAGTGCACCGCCGGCCTGAAGGAGGGGAGAAGCTGGAAGGTGAGTAGTGAGTGACAGGACCGCAGCTCCCTGTGCTCCAGCAATGAGCGCTTCTGGACTCTGGCACCCCCATGAACCCGGGGAAGACAGTCCCCCACGCCCTGAGCATCTATGGACTGGGGAGGGTAATTACATTATAGGAAGATACGCAAGCCCCTCAAAATCACTTTAAAACGGAATTAGAGCTATAAAAACGGTACCAAATGGTACCAATCAAACCAACATCCCATCCTTCAAAAAATGAAACCCTAGGTAAGACAATCTTCAGAAAGATTTAAAAAAAATATGGCTCTCAGAACATGGCAACACAAAAACAAGATTTTATGCTATTCGAAAATAGACATATTATGTATCGCCACGTGCGTAACAACCTGCTCTATAAAAATATCACATGAGATACTCTGTCAGGGGAACGCTGTAAAAATGAAATAAATAAAAACTATGCCAGAACAGTAATTTTTTGCCACCTCACCTTACAAAATGCATAATGTCGAGTGATCAAAAAGTCATATATAACCCAAAATGGTACCAATAAAAACATCACCTCATCCCACAAAAAAGAACCCCCACATAAGACAATCACTCAAAAAATAAAAACCAATGACACCGCACACGGGCGAACATATGCAATGTTTGGTCCGCCCCCTATACATCATCATTGAGAAAACTTTGACCCTGTACCTCACAGTCAGCAGACACATTCCAGCCAATCAGCAGCAGACCCTCCCACCCAGACACTCCCACCTCCTGGAAAGCATCCATTTTAGATTCATTCGGAAGCTGCATTCTTAGTAAGAGGAGGGAGAGTGTAGCTGCTGCTGATTTAATAGGGAAATCGATAGCTAGGGCAGTGTTCTGTTTCCACAGACTCATCTGCTGTAAGGACAGCGTCCTGACAGCGACCCATATAGCCCTTTTCAGGGCTGGTACATCAGTCAGCTATAAATATATATACACTCACCTAAAGAATTATTTGGAACACCTGTTCTATTTCTCATTAATGCGATTATCTAGTCAACCAATCACATGGCAGTTGCTTCAATGCATGTAGGGTTGTGGTCCTAGTCAAGACAATCTCCTGAACTCCAAACTGAATGTCAGAATGGGAAAGAAAGGTGATTTATACAATTTTGAGCATGGCATGGTTGTTGGTGCCAGACGGGCCGGTCTGAGTATTTTACAATCTGCTCAGTTACTGGGATTTTCACGCACAACCATTTCTAGGGTTTTTAAAGAATGGTGTGAAAAGGGAAAAACATCCAGTATGCGGCAGTCCTGTGGGCGAAAATGCCTTGTTGATGCTAGAGGTCAGAGGAGAATGGGCCGACTGATTCAAGCTGATAGAAGAGCAACGTTGACTGAAATAACCACTCATTACAACCGAGGTATGCAGCAAAGCATTTGTGAAGCCACAACACGCACAACCTTGAGGCGGATGGGCTACAACAGCAGAAGACCCCACTGGGTACCACTCATCTCCACTACAAGTAGGAAAAAGAGGCTACAATTTGCACAAGCTCACCAAAATTGGACTGGAAGACTAGAAAAATGGTTTCTTGAACATGACAATGAGTTCACTGTACTAAAATGGCCCCCACAGTCACCAGATCTCAACCCAATAGAGCATCTTTGGGATGTGGTGGAACGGGAGCTTCGTGCCCTGGATTTGCATCCCTCAAATCTCCATCAACTGCAAGATGCTATCCTATCAATATGGGCCAACATTTCTAAAGAATGCTATCAGCACCTTGTTGAATCAATGTCACATAGAATTAAGGCAGTTCTGAAGGCAAAAAGGGGTCCAACACCGTATTAGTATGGTGTTCCTAATAATTCTTTAGGTGAGTGTATGTATGTGTGTATATATATATATATATATAGTTAAGGCTGCAGTGCAGCCTGTAATTGTGGGAGGGGCATGCAGTACTTAGGCCGGCACTCACCTCCTCTCCAGCCTGACGTTCCAGCGGCGTGCAGTACGGTCCGGTCCTCAGCTGTGGCCTCCTCACTTCCGGGTCCACCCCTCAGCTTCCTCCTGCTGCGTCTCCAGCGTTTGGCTCTCCTCAGCTCCCGGCGTCAAGGACACCACTCGTGCAGTGCGCTCCGGTCCTCAGCTGTGGCCTCCTCACTTCCGGGTCCGCCCCTCAGCTTCCTCCTGCTGCGTCTCCAGCGTCGGCCTTCTTTCGCTCCCGGCATCTCAAGGTATGTCTAGCGCAGCTCCTGCCGGCCACCTCACGCTGCCTGGGTGAATCGGCCGCCAGGGTCTCGCTTCTAGTGTTGATCACGAATATTCGAATAGCGAATTTTAATCGCGAATATCGGCACTTCGAGAATTCGCGAATATTTCGAATATCGCAAAATATATTCGTAATTGCGAATATTCAATTTTTGTGAAACTACTAGTTCATGCGAATTTTTATGTGAAAATTTGCATGCGAATTTTTTGCGAATTTTCGCAATCAAGGAAATAATGCCTGGAGATCATGAATTCGCGAATTCTCGAATACATGGCGAATATTCGTCCAAAATATTCGCGAAATATCGCAAATTCGAATATTGCCCCTGCCGCTCATCACTACTCGCTTCCCGCATCTGTCTGGTCTGAATGTCTGTCCCTTACCCTCCCTCATCTCTTTCTGTCTGCCCCCCTCTGTCCACTGGGGCTTGGTCTTTTCTCTGCTTCCCTGGAGGTCTTGCGCGTTTCTGGGGCTATTGTTGCGCGTTCCCATAGTCTGGTGGGGCGCACAACAATAAACGCACGCTTGTTCTGAGGCTGCACCTGTTGGCCGCCTGCGGCTTGCGCCTACAGAACACAACGTGAATGCTCAGGTCCTAACCCATCGAGCGGCCCGCCTGCCTGCGGTGAGTTGAGGCTTGGTCCGCACCTGCATTCTGCTGGTTCCAGTTTCATCAATCTGCAGGTAGGTGCTTGGTTCAGGCGCTTAATCCACCATTTTTTCGTCCCCCAGCTGCAGCATGTTTTTCCTCCAGCCACTGCGGAGTCTTGTTCCATGCTCCGAGTATGTCGGCCTCCGCAGTCGCTAGTTCATGTCTCTGGGCCTCATCTCTGGTTGTCCTTTTTCTGTCACACCACCTTTTTCCATTGCACAGCGGCCCTCGGTCTCTCCGAGTGTTCCGCATCACAGCATTCTCACCTTATTTTCTGTCGAGGCTTATTCTTCCCGGGTCCCCGGGCTCTCTCTCTCGCGGTGTTCGTCCTGTCTCAAGCCTTGGATCGCCCAGGGTCGTCTCTTTTCTGGTTCGCCCGGTTCGCGTGTTTGTCCCCTGGATCGCCCAGGTCCCTTCCCTAGTTCGCCTGGGGTTCTTCTTTCTCCTGGATCGCCCAGGTCTCTTCCCTAGTTCGCCTGGGGTTCTTTTTTCTCCTGGATCGCCCAGGTTTCTACCTTGGTTCACCTGGGGTTCTTCTTCTTTCTCCTGGATCGCCCAGGTCTCTACCCTAGTTCGCCCGGGGTTCCTCCTTCCTCCTGGATCGCCCAGCTCTGTTTTTCAGTTCTCGGTTACCTGGTCTCTCTGCTATTCACGGGTGTGGGTTGTCCATGCTTCTTGCTTCCAGTCGGCTGTCCCTTGTACCCCTGGGTCCTGTCTCAGGCTCTCCCATCTCCTGGGCCAGTCTGGTCGACTGATCCTCTTCTGGCGTCTTACCTGTCTTCGCTTCCTTTGGGGGTTCGCCTCCCATCTCGCTTCCCAGCTGTCGCTCATCTGGTCCTCATATGCGTTATCTTCAGATCGCAGGTTCGGTCCGTTTTTTCGGCTCGCGTCAGTCAAAGGTATTAAAATCTTTCCTAAGGTAAGTTCAGGTCTTGTTCGGTCCCTCTGAGGACCGTATTTTTGTTTGTTTTCCTCTTCTCTTTTGAAGGTCTGGATTTTTCTTTAGCTTACCGGTTCGCATTCGGATTCAGATATCCTTTTCCTTGGTCTTGGGCGTCTTCTGGTAAGTATTTTAATTAGTTTTGTTTCCCTCGCTTTTCATCTTCATTTTCGGCTGCTCCTTCGCGTCCGCAGCTTTGTTTTTCCGCTCATTTACATTCTTCCGCAGGTCAAGGATGTCGCACGTATCTCAGATGGAAGACAATATTTCCCTTCCTGGAACATCGGCTTCTGGTCACTTCGTCAGCGCTTCCTTACGGAGCTGGACCGTGCCTAGACTGATCACCGAGCTCAACCGCAGGGGGATTCGTCATCCCGCGTCAGCCCGCAAGGCGGAATTATACCGCTTGCTGATGACGGCCCCGAGTTCAGTGGAAACTCAGTCTAGCTCTCCTTCCATCCAGCAAGCCTTGTCCCAGATCCTCTATCAGCGGGCTTGCCAGTTCTCTGTGCGACATTCAGGCCAGGGTTGCAGCCCTAGAGTCCAGACCCTTGGCAATCCCACTCTCCCCGGTGGTGGCTCCCTCCCCAAGCCTGAATTCCCTTATCCCCTCTGAGGAGTATTCCATGCAATACTCGTCAGTTGAGGAAGCCATTCAGCTCATTCTCCAGTCGGGGGTTGGGTCCTGGCTTGCCAAGGTAGACATAGCTGATGCCAAGCTTCTCCCGGTCCACCCGCATCTTTGGAGGTACTATGGTATCAATTGGTCGGACAGGTTTTATTTTGCCAACCGCTTAACCTTTGGGTCCAAAAGCAGCCCCTGGCTGTTCGACCAGTTTGCCAGGGCTCTCCATTGGATCCTGGTGCATCACGGAGGTCTTCCCATGGTAATTCATTACCTGGATGATTTCTTGCTCATTGAGAATCCTCATCCGGTCCCTTCAATTCCCGCTACCCTCTTGGAGTTCTTCTCCCTCTTCCAGGTGCCCGTGGCCTCCTCCAGACCGAGGGCCCTGCCACCAGGGTGACCTTTCTGGGCATCACATTAGATTCCATCAAGATGGAGGCCAGTCTGCCGTCACGGACAACCAGTCCCTGGTCGATATTATCAATTCCGGCAGGTCCAGATCTCTCCGGGTCATGGCTCTACTGCGGAAATTAGTGTGGCTATCCCTCACCCACAACTTCCACGTCCGTTGTGCTCACATTCAAGGGGATTCCAATACTGCCGCTGACGCCCTCTCCCGTTTCTGTTTTTCCACTTTTTTTCAGGAAATGCCCGAAGCAGTTCATTCCGGTACGCAGGTTCCTCCACTCAACTCATTCATCCTGGACTAGCATCCCTGGTGGTCCAGGCAGAGAGACTGGTCGAGGGTTCTCTTTCCCACAACACAGCTAGGAATTATAGGGCCGGCTTCACAGCTTTCAGCAAGTTTGCTCGAGAATTCCCAAGGGGTCAGCTGGAGGAAACCTCATATGTCTTGGCGTTCATTGCATTTTGCCACACTCGCCTCTCCTTGTCACACAACACCATCAAGCTATATTTAGCAGGGCTCCAGCATTATCACATGATCGCCAAGCCAGATGAGGGTTCCATCCTTGCTTCACAAGCCGTCAAGGCAACACTCAGGGGTCTGCAGAAGAAGGGGAAGTGTCCGCGCACCTGTAGACTGCCGGTGTCGGGGGAATTGTTCAGAGCCCTATCCTCGGCCTTAGACGGCAGTCCTTTTGGGCCCTCTCTCAGCACGGTTCTGAAGGCGGATATTTACCTCGGGTTCTACGGCTTCCTCAGGCCTGGTGGATTCACGTCGGGCTCCGGGCGTCATAGCTTCCTCCAGAAACACCACCTAGTCTGGTCCACAGACCATTTTGTCCTCCATCTCCCATCCTCCAAAACCAACCAGTCTGGTCCTCCCACAGAGATTACGTTCTTCCCTTCAGGTAACCGGTGGTGCCCGGTCAAGGTTCTGTGGCAATTATCGTACTGCTTCACGGTCTCTCCACCAGACTCCCCTCTTCTGCCTTGCGTGGGTAAGCCACTCACCACATCAAAATTCATGTCCCTCGTCCGGTCCCTGATGCAGGGGTTGGGTCACGACCCCAGTACCATTTCAGGTCATTCCTTCCGCATTGGGGCTGCGTCGGGCATTGGCGTTCGTCCTGTTTCGCCCGCTATATACCAAATCCCCAGGCAGAAATCTCTCAGGCCTTCCGTACACTGGCTTTGTGATATTCAATAAACTATGTTACCTATTAAGAGTCTTTGGCCCCTTTTCTTGGCGTACCCGCGACCGTGGCTCCCGGCACACCCCAGCCTCTAGGTTCAGGGTTAAGGGTTCCCCTTTCCCACTTCCACCATTCTAGCCCTGACCCCAAATATATATATATATCTATATATATATATATATATGTTTATATATATATATATTCAAGGAAAAATCAATGCAGCACTCTTCTTGTAAAAAAACGCAGTGTCTTTATTCACACATGTGACACAAAAATAGGCAACGTTTCAATCCCATTCCGGGATCCTTCTCAAGCCAAGTGCACAGACCAACAACATGCTGGCATCTAAATACATATCCAACTTTTCAATACATGTGTAATCAAGTGATTACAATTAGTGACAGCTGATGCAAAATCAAAATAAAAGAATTTGCTTCATTCAAATCTTTCAACGGATCTTCTTGTATTGTGATCTTGATATATATTCTCATGCGTCTTTGTATATAAAGTGCTTGTGCCAATAAAGTGCAGCTTCCAATCAAAGTATACAAGAACAATCTCATATTATAAAAAAGTGCAAGTGCATTTTAAAATCACAATAAAACCACTTGGCTATATCAAATTCATCAATTCATCAGGATAGAGAGGCGCGTGCTGCACTTGAATGCATTTCATCCAGCTTGCCGTTTTTTTTTTAAAACGCATAGTGTGAACACCACCCATCTGCAGTGTACAAAAAAATAAAATAAAAAAATTTATATTTTTATTTTTTAGCTTTTATTTCTATAGATGATCATGTCAGTGCTATCTCTTGAGTTGCGGGCTGGTCTGCACAGGGATCTAGTGCCACGTGGTCATGTGACGCCTATTTGGCGCCTAATAATATCCAATCTTCCCACAGAGAAAAAAACATTTGGGAATCATCTCCTATTCTCATAGTTTTCTCAATTATGTTGTTATATTACACTACACCACAGCGCACCACTACTTCCCGTGCAGTCACATCGACAACACATAGAAAGCACTTCCCCACAAACAAACGCATGCTTGGGAGTCGGTGTGAATTGCCGTCAATACCAGCATGCGGCATTAAGTATAATTCCCGTTTAAATCAAATGTAGCACCCAAAAATTTTTTGGGGACATATTCAGTCATCCTGCAGGACGCCTCTCTCATCCATGGATCCACATATCTGTAATACAAAACAAATATCATTATCCTCGCAAAAATTCATAACTGGTCTGTACATTCAATGTAATGATGTTTCTAGTGATCAAGCAATCGGGAGCCCGTGTCCCTTATCTCATCCCTACTGTAACACGATAATCTATATTCAAACCATGGGGTTTTAATGTACCAAGGCGATGTATCCATTTTAGTTCACATTTCTTCAAGAGAGTAAGTCTATCCCCCCTCTTTTTAACACATTCATTCTTTCCAAAATGGTAAATTTCAGATTTTGTTCCTTATGTTGTTTTTCAGAAAAATGTTTAGCAACAGGAAGATCTTTTCTTTTATCTCTAATAGACTGTCGATGATTATTTAGTAGACAATTGCCTGTTGATCTCCTGGATGTATTTGGGGGTGTCCATCACCACGATCGCACCCCCCTTATCAGCGGGTTTAATGGGGAGATTGTGGTTTTTGGACAACCGGTCCAATGCATCCAACGTTGCGCCCACTTATGCAAATATCTTTGTGCGATCATTGGAAGAACGCGTCATCTATGACTCTCCCCACTTCAGCAATGTGCTGGGGTGGTGGAGATTCATAGATGACGTGTTCATTATTTGGAATGGTACAAGCGAGTCGCTACATGTATTTCATGATTTTCTGAACAATATGGATAACAATATAAAATTTACGCTAACAGCCTCGAGTGAACGGGTGCAATTTTTAGATACACGATCTACGTGGAAAATGGGAGCCTACATACAGATCTAAATATTAAAGCTACAGATAAAAACATGATTTTACATTTTTTAAGTGGGCACCCACGAAAAACGATCAGGTCACTACCATATGGCCAAATGTTGCGGGTAAAAAGAATTGTAGACAATGAGGAGAACGCGGAAGGGGCGTTAAAAAAATTGGAAAATTCATTTAAAATCAGAGGCTATCCTAAAAGGGTTATTCAGGAGAATAGGAATAAAGCCGACCAAGTAACTCGCGATACTCTTTTGAGGGGTAAAGCGAAATCAAATATAGAAAGGATACCATTTGTAACAACATTCAATGAGTTAAGTCCGGCAGTGGAGCGGATTGTGCGTTCACATTGGGGTGCATTGAGGAGCGGTTTCCCTGCGATTTCGTCCTTCACTGCACTGCCCTTAATGTTGTATAAACGCTCCAGAAACATCAAAGACAGGATGGGGGGCGGAGCTTGCGCCGGAGCCGGATGGCTGTGTGAGCTGAAGCTCTGCTGAGAACGATTCCCTCTGAAGCCCTAATCTTTAGCTATTTGAGCTCAAAATGGTCAAGATAGGTGGCCCTAGACCTGCTGATGCCCCGGATCCGCCCAAGTCGACATCTCAAGCGGGAGGCATGGAGAAATTCATAAAGAAAGCGGCGCAGACTTATGCCGGCAGAGAATCCAAAATGGCGCCGGAGCCACCGCGCACGCCGAGAAGCAAACAGCAAGCTGCATGCGCGGCTGAGAAGGTGAGAGACGACTCCCCTGAGGCTGACACGCTTGAGCTCTCTCGATCCTTTCTAAAGAGAGCGTTATCGGAAGCCCTAGAACCTCTGAAGTCCGATCTTAATGCTATTAAAGAGGATGTGAGGCACATAGGGAGAAGAGTGGAAGCGCTGGAGGAAGCGAATATCGCTATTACTTCGCACCAAGTTGCGGTATCCGATTATTTGAGCGCTCATCAGAAGCACCTTAATAACCTCTATATGCAATTAGAGGATCAAGAAAATAGAAATCGGAGAAACAACCTCCGCTTCAGAGGAATATCTGAATCAGTGGGCGCTGAAGAGATCACTGAAACGGTGACACAGATATGCCTACAACTCCTGGGCCCTGACTCCACACATGAAGTGCTTATCGAACGAGCACACAGAGCGCTACGCCCTAAGCCTCAGTCCACGGAACCTCCCAGGGACATAATTTGCAAATTTTTGCACTTTCCTGTTAAAGAAGCAATTCTAAATGGAGCAAGAAATACCCCTCAATTAACATGGGATAACAACCTGATCTCCATATTTCAGGACTTAGCACAGTCCACGCTTAAAAAACGGAAGTCCTTGAAGCCGCTCACTGACCTGCTGAGGAACAAGAAGATCATATACAGATGGCTGTTCCCATTTGGTTTGTCCTTTTTTCATAATGGCCGCAGAATATCCGTCCAATCATATGCGGATTTGGATAAAGTATATGACATCCTGCAAATACCGACACTACCAATTGAAAACTGGGACTTAGTACAGGATGTTCCGGATTTACCTATCCTGACCTCGGATGGCCCGTGGGAGACCCCTCACACTCAAAGGTCTCAAAAGATAAGAAGAAATCGCCATGCATCCTCCTCCAAGAGACTGACGCTAACAGACGACTGATCTATTTCTTGTTCACTCTCCCCATCTTCGCTGGGGACAAGGTCACATTGTCTGATTTAAATATGGTCACTCTCTTGACAGTTAGTATGCCTTCAAGTTTAAGTAAGAGGTTGAGAGAAGCTTTTCATTGAATATTTCTACACCTTGCTCTTGCATAGATGGCATCAATACTCCCCCTAATTCTAGAAGGTTGTTCTGGCCATACCTGGAGCTTAAATTTTTCTCCTTAAGAGGGATCGTCATAGTTGCACTCTAGTGAGAGCAATGCAATACCCCCCCTTGCTACTAATTCTAATTGGTTCACATAGCTTAGTACCAGTTTGGTGCTTTTGTTGGTTATGTTTATGTTCTCCCCTTTATTTTGTTAACCCTTTTTTGTCCTCTGATAGGTCTCAAGAATACACTAAAATGTATGTCTCATCAACTGACGTATATCTGTTGTGCAGAAGAGCCTTCTTCCTTTTCTGGAGTCATCGCTTACCTCGGGGCGGCACCCTCCTCTCACCCTGGTTGGTAATTAACACGCATCTCTCACCCACATTATCAGATTCACTCAATATTTACTTCTCTTATGATCATGTCTGACTTAAGAGTAGTAACCTATAACGTGAAGGGGATGAGGTCCCCGTCTAAAAGGTGTCAGATTTTCTCCCTATTAAATAGAGAAAGATGCTCCATAGTCTTTCTGCAAGAAACCCATTTTAAGCATGGAAATTACCCTAACCTCTCTTTCTCTAAATTCCCTAACTGGCACCACTGTGGGGCTGGGGGTGCCGCCTCGAGGGGAGTTAGTATTGGCTTCCATAGAAGTATACCCTTTCATTACAAATCTCATGTACAAGACCCTGACGGCAGATTTTTAATACTCAAGGGTATGATTGGTTGTTCACTTTATACACTAGTGAATGTATATGCTCCTAATACTGAACAGGTTAGTTGGCTAGCCACATTAGTTACTCTTGTAGAAAAGCACAAAGAAGGCATCCTGATAATGGCTGGAGACTTTAATTTAGCCTTTAACCCGTTATTAGATACCTCCTCCAAGAAGTCAGCCATTTCCCAAAAAGCCCTGGGTTTTCTCCAAACTAAGCTACGAGATCTTGGTGTCACAGATGTATGGCGGTGTCACAACCCACATGGTATAGACTACTCCTTTTACTCCTCCTCTAATAGATCCTATAGTAGGATTGATTATATCCTTGTTTCTACAGAAAATCTGCAACTATGCTCGCTCTCTAAGATTGGAGATATAACATTGTCAGACCACTCTCCCATTTTTTGCGACATGCACCCTCCCATTAGATCGAATAAAAAAACCAGTTGGAGATTCAATGAATCCTTGCTAGGGAATAATACACACATAGCCCGTATCTCCTCCTTTCTGGAGGAATATTTTTCATTTAACAACACTACAGATGTCTCCCCCCAAACTCTTTGGGATGCCCACAAGGCTTATATAAGGGGTAAACTAATTAGCCTATGTTCACATCTTAAAAAACAATCTGAGTTGAAACTCTCTACTCTGCTATCCAAAATCCACATACTGGAAAAAACACATAAACAGTCCCTGCTGACCCAACACCTCTTGGAACTTACTTCCCTAAGGACAGAATTAAAAAACCTACTTAACGAGAAGTCGGCTAAATATTACTTATCTGCACAACAAAAAGTTTTTGCCCATGGTAATAAGGCCTCTAAATTTGTAATTCAAAGGATTAAACAAAGAAAGACTTCCCGCTATATTCAAAGTATTAGATCCCCCCAAGACACCTTATTGTTTAAAGCCAATGAGATTGCCGACCAGTTCAGGAGGTTCTATGAGTCCTTATATAATCTCCCCCCTTCTACACTCCCAGATCCCTTACTAGACAGACACTCTAATATTAACGCCTTCTTATCCTCCCTCAGATTACCGTCATTGTCTGAGTCCCAAAAGGAATCCCTGTCCACTCCCTTTACTATATCGGAACTAGTGTCTGCTATTAAGTCAACTCCCAAAGGGAAATGCCCAGGTCCAGATGGACTCCCCATAACTTACTATTTGACATTTAAAGACACTCTCCTCTCCTTCTTACTCCCAATTTTTAACCTGGCCTTAGACAAACATCCACTTTCCACAGATATGACCAAAGCCACTATCACAGTAATCCCTAAACCGGGCAAAGACCCTACCTCCTGTTCGAATTACCGCCCTATTTCCCTATTGAATGTGGATCTTAAATTACTATCGAAGGTCCTGGCCACCAGACTGCGGAACCTCTTACCTCAGTTAATTCACTCAGACCAGGTGGGTTTTGTGAGGGGGAGGGAAGGAAAAGATAACACTACCAAAGTATTAAATGCTTTGTATTATGCCTCTCACAGATCCACTCCTTTGGTTTTGCTTGGCACAGACGCCGAAAAGGCATTCGATAGAGTGGACTGGACTTACATCTCTTTAACTTTAGCGAAATTTCAAATACCGACGCCATTCATTGATGCTATTTTTTCCATGTACACCCACTCTTCGGCGTCTGTGTCAGTAAACGATTCACTTTCACCTAGTTTCCCCATTAGAAATGGAACAAGACAGGGCTGCCCACTCTCCCCTCTTATATTCGTCCTAGTGATGGAAACTTTACTGCAGTCTCTCAGACAAAGCTCAGATATTAGGGGCTTGCAAGTTAGTGGCCTGGACTTTAAATTAGCTGCTTTTGCAGACGATTTATTAATTATTACAACCAACCCTCTTGTGTCTATACCTGTAATTATATCTAGTCTTGACCATTTCGGTGCCCTGTCCAACTTCAAAGTAAATGCGTCCAAATCCCAAATAATCCACATAGGCCTCTCCCCACAAAATCTCATGTCTTTACAAAAGAAATCCCCTTTCAATTGGCAGACCCAACAATTAACTTACCTGGGAGTGAAGCTGTCCCCCAACCTGGGGGAGCTATTCAAACTCAATTACAAACCCCTTTTAGCATCTTTAATAGCCCAACTAGATACCCTAAATTTTCCCTATCTGTCTTGGTTTGGGAGGAAAAATATTCTGATGTCGCTAGTGGTCCCGAGACTCACATACTTGATGCAAGTTCTTCATATCGAAATCCCTAAATCCTACTTTTCCTCTCTTAATAAACACTTCCGCAAATTTATATGGCAGGGAAAAAAACCCCGTATCTCTTTTGATACTCTAACCAAGCCGAGATCCGATGGAGGAATCGGACTTCCCGACCCAGAGACATATATGAGGGCCATTCAACTAGCCAGGGTGGTAGACTGGATTAGGAACCCTCCCCATAAACTGTGGCTAGTTTTGGAAAACGCTTTCCTACCCTCCCCATTTAGGTCCCTCATTTTGGCTGACAAGCCCCCTCCAGCCCCCAGCTCTATATCAAATCCCTTGATTCGGAACACATTGAAGGTCTGGAGGTGGTTCTCGGCCAAGGTGGGGGCTCTGACTCTCCCTTCTCCCTTCATCTCTATAAAAGATGTATTAGCACTAGCCCCCAAAGAGTTAAGAGATAGCTGCCCCCCTTCTCTTGTAAATCTAGATACTGAGGTCTCACAACTTTTCCAAAAAGATGGAGGTATCCTTTCAGATCAAGAAATTTGTGGCCTTCTCAAGGCTACTATAAAACTACCTTTTATCTTAAGCTTTATTAGGAAGGAATCACTCCTTATTGCAAAAAAAACCTCACAGGCACAAGATTTAAGGTGGTTTGACAAGATGATTGGAGCTTCGTTGTACCCCCCCAAATCCATATCAAATATATATAAGCAGCTTAAATCCCCACCTTCTTCCATCAAGCCAGCTGCGATTGGGCTCTGGGAAAATGATCTTCAACGTAAATTCACACCTTCCGAAATGTCAGATATATTGATCGCCCCACACAAGATTTCTAGATGTATCCTTATTCAGGAAAACAGCTATAAAATCTTGATGCGCTGGTACAAAACCCCGGATAAGACTTGTTTATACAACCCAACGTATTCTGATATTTGCTGGAGATGTAGCAAGGAGAGAGGTTCTTATTTTCATGTCTGGTGGTCCTGCGACCTGATTAAACCTTGGTGGTCTTATATTGTCAATCTCAGCAACCAAATTTGCCAGTCCTCCTTCCCCTGCACTCCTGATACTGTTTTGCTCAGTCTGGGTCTGAGGGGAACTAAGTCTCGCAAATCAACCCTATTTGCTTTTATGATGGTAGCGGCTAGAATGTTACTCCCTAAACTCTGGTTATCTTCAGACACCCCTAGTCAAGATCACTGGATCAATAAGCTTGACCAAATTTATAGGCTGGAGGAAATTTCCCACTGGGAACAACGGACCAGACATATCTTTCTTCAGATCTGGACACCTTGGAGGGAGTATAGAAAGTTTTCCTAGTTTTCTTGATTCAAATTCTGCCTTATACGATCCAGCTGTGTGAAAGCGCCACTCCTCCACAGTACTATTATTATGGTGATCTAGTGAGGAAAAATGTGCTGATCTATACCCTACCACCCCGAGATTTATGCTGACAGATAAACCCCAGATAAAACCGTGACACATGCATAGAGATATCTCTTGAGCGTGGTTTTACCTATCATATGGAGACCAATTTGGTCCCCCCCCTAATTTGTGTTCTATTTTTATTTTTATTTCTATTTCCTCTTTTTGTGTTCTGTTTATATTTCTGTAAACCTGATGCGGTCTAGACACTAGGTCTAGCTTTGTAAACTGCTTTTGAATATCTGCATGATCTAAATGTCCTGGATTATTCATGTATATGTGTGTTTTGCGAAAAACAATAAAAATTGTCAATATAAAAAAAAAAAAAAAAAAAAAAAAAAGAAACATCAAAGACAGGATTGTTAGAACTTAGGAAGAGGGGCAGAAAAAACAAGTCCAGCAGACCTTATGTAAATCTAAGAGGACAGGTTGTTACCCATGTCTGCGGTGTGTGAATTGTAATTATCTACAGAAAGGTAGGGATTTCACACATCAGCAGACTGGGGAACGTTTTGAGATCAAAGAATATTTGACTTGCGATTCCTCATGGGTAGTATATGTGTTGTGGTGCCCATGTCACTTACTCTATGTGGGGGAGACTACGTGCGATATCAAGGCGAGACTAAATAATCATCCACAGTCTATTAGAGATAAAAGAAAAAATCTTCCTGTTTCTAAACATTTTTCCGAAAAACATCATAAGGAACAAGATCTGAAATTTACAATTTTGGAAAGAATTAATGTGCTAAAAAGAGGGGGGGACAGACTTACTCTCTTGAAGAAATGTGAACTAAAATGGATACATCCCCTTGGTACATTAAAACCCCATGGTTTGAATATAGATTATCGTGTTACAGTAGGGATGAGATAAGGGACACGGGCTCCCGTTTGCATGATCACTAGATACATAATTACATTGAATGTACAGACCAGTTATGAATTTTTGCGAGGATAATGATATTTGTTTTGTATTACAGATATATGGGTCCATGGGATGAGAGAGGCGTCCTGCAGGATGACTGAATATGTCCCCCAAATTTTTTTTTGTGCTACATTTGATTTAAACGGGAATTATACTTAATGCCGCATGCTGGTATTGACGGTAATTCACACCGACTCCCAAGCATGCGTTTGTTTGTGGGGGGAAGTGTTGTCTATGTGTTGTGGATGAGTGACTGCACGGGAACTAGTGGTGCGCTGTGGTGTAGTGTAATATAACAACATAATTGAGAAAACTATGAGAATAGGAGATGATTCCCAAATGTTTTTTTCTCTGTGGGAAGATTGGATATTATTAGGCGCCAAATAGGTGTCACATGACCACGTGGCACTAGATCCCTGTGCAGACCAGCCCGCAACTCAAGAGATAGCACTGACATGATCATCTATAGAAATAAAAGCTAAAAAATAAAAATATAATTTTTTTTATTTTATTTTTTTGTACACTGCAGATGGGTGGTGTTCACACTATGCGTTTTTTAAAAAAAAGGCAAGCTGGATGAAATGCATTCAAATGCAGCACGCGCCTCTCTATCCTGATGAATTGATGAATTTGATATAGCCAAGTGGTTTTATTGTGATTTTAAAATGCACTTGCACTTTTTTATAATATGAGATTGTTCTTGTATACTTTGATTGGAAGCTGCACTTTATTGGCACAAGCACTTTATATACAAAGACGCATGAGAATATATATCAAGATCACAATACAAGAAGATCCGTTGAAAGATTTGAATGGAGCAAATTTTTTTATTTTGATTTTGCATCAGCTGTCACTAATTGTAATCACTTGATTAATTGATGTTGTACACATGTATTGAAAAGTTGGATATGTATTTAATGCCAGCATGTTGTTGGTCTGTGCACTTGGCTTGAGAAGGATCCCGGAAGGGGATTGAAACGTTGCCTATTTTTGTGTCACATGTGTGAATAAAGACACTGCGTTTTTTTACAAGAAGAGTGCTGCGTTGATTTTTCCTTGAATATACAAGCCTATGGTCAAAGGCAAGACGCTTGCACCTGATAACCTCTAAAGTGAGTGCTGCCGGATTTCATATAATATATATATATCTATATATATATCTATATATATATATATATATATATCGTGCAGTTGCCTGCCCGTGTGTGAGAGGCTGCACGCCCACAGACTGTACTGTGTGCACACCATTCATACAGGGTGTCACAACACCTTGCAGAGTCATTTTTTCTCCTCTGTATTAAATATAATCGCAGTTGCAAGCCAGTGAGTGTCTGGCCCACAGACTGTACTGTGGCCACTGGCCAGGCCACCACTCATACCGTTACAGGGTGTCACAATACCTTGCAGATAAAACTAAAGTCAATTTATTATTTTTCTGTAATAAATATAAATCGCAGTTGCAAGCAAGTGTGTGTCAGGCCACACAGACTATACTGTACCCACTGCCCACAACTTATATAGGGTGACATGGTACCTTGCATGCATAGTACCACTTATCTAAAAAAATAAATAAATAAGACAGGCAGAGGCAGGCCACCCCGCAGGGGCCGTCGTGGTCATGGTGCTGTGATTTCCACTGGCCCTGGAATAATGCCCAGTGTTCAGAGGCCACATACCCTGAACCCAAAAAATTCTGAGGACATAGTTGACTGTCTTACACAGGACACAAAATCTTCAACAGCTTCCGCTAAGAACCTTGATGCACCGTCCTCCTCCAGCTCAGCTTTGGTCACCTGCTCTCAAGTTACGACTCTCCCGTCCGCCACCACCATCCACTACCACCACAGCCGTTTCACTTGATCCGTCAGAGGATTTATTTACACATCAGTTTTGATGAAATTAGTGATGCACAACCATTATTGCCAGAGAATGTAGATAACAGGGATATGTCTCAGTCAGGCAGCATTACACATATGAACGTACAATGTGATGATGATGATGTTGTACCCGCTGCCGCTTCCTTTGCTGAGGTGTCAGATACAAGTGAAGTGGTTGATGACAATGTGTCCGTGGATGCCATGTGGGTGCCTGCTCGAAGACAGCATGTATCAGCACCCGGTGTCAGCCAGACAGCACGCCAATCAACGCATGCTGTTGCCACCACCAGAATGCTGTCATTGCAAAGCTCACAGTAGTGTGGCATTTTTTTTGTGTGTCTGCCTCTGATAACAGCAATGCCATTTGCAACCTGTGCCAAAAGAAACTGAGTCGTGGAAAGTCCAACACCCACCTCGGTACAACTGCTTTGCGAAGGCACATGATCTCACATCACAAACGCCAATGGGATCAACACATGAGTACAAGCAGCACACAAACTCAAAGCCACCATCCTCCTCCTGGTCCAGCATATTCAGCCACGTCAACTACTGCTGTCCTCCTTGCCCCTCTCAACCACCCGCCACTCCGCCTCTCACCTTCAGCGGTTCCATCTCATCTGCCCACAGTCAGGTGTCTGTCAAGGAAATGTTTGAGCGTAAGAAGCCAATGTCAGAGTCACCCCCTTGCCCGGCGTCTGACAGCTGGCTTGACGGAACTCTTAGCCCGCCAGCTTTTACCATACCAGCTGGTGGAGTCTGAGGCTTTCAAAAACATTTTTGCTATTGGGACACCACAGTGAAAGGTACCCGGACAAAAATTTTTCTCAAAAAAGCCAATCCCAAACCTCTACTCTGTTATTGAAAAGGAAGTCATGGCATCTTTGGCATACAGTGTTGGGGCAAGGGTCCATCTGACCACTGATACCTGGTCTGCAAAGCACGGTCAGGGCAGGTATATCACGTACACTGCGAATTGGGTCAACCTGCTGAAGACTGACAAGCATGGAATGTGTGGCTCTGCAGCGGAGTTGGTGACACCGCCATGACTTTCAGGCAGGCCTACTGCCACCTCCTCTACTCCTCCTACTACATCCTCTTCCATAACCTCCTCGGCTGAGTTCATTTCTGCTGCAGCGTCTGGCTGCACATCAACTGAATCCCCCCAGCTCCCCAGGGGCTATTCCACATCCCGGATACGACAGTGTCACGCTGTCTTGGGGTTGACTTGCCTGAAAGCAGAGAGCCACACCGGACCAGCACTCCTGTCAGCCCTGAATGCACAGGTGGATCAGTGGCTGACCCCGCACCAACTAGAGATCGGCAAAGTGGTGTGTAACAATGGAAGCAATTTGTTGGCGGCATTGAATTTGGGCAAGTTGAAAACATGTGCCGTGCATGGCACATGTGTTGAATCTCATCGTACAACACTTTGTGTCTAAGTACCCAGGCTTACAAGACGTCCTCAAGCAGGCCAGGAAGGTGTGTGGCCATTTCAGGCGTTCCTACACGGCCATGGCACACTTTTCTGATATTCAACGGCGAAGCAACATGCCAGTGAGGCGCTTGATTTGCGACAGCCCGACACGTTGGAATTCAACACTCCTAATGTTTGACCGCCTGCGCCATCAAGAAAAAGCCGTCAACGAGTATTTGTATGACTGGGCTGCTAGGACAGCCTCTGCGGAGCTGGGAATTTTTTTTGCCACGTTACCGGACGCTCATGCGTCCTTTTGAGGAGGTGACAAACCTAGTCAGTCGCACCGAAGGCACCATCAGCGACCTCATCCCATTTGTTTTCTTCCTGGAGCATGCCCTGCAAAGAGTGCTGGATCAGGCTGTAGCTGAGTGTGAAGAGGAAGAGTTGTGGTCACCATCACCACCAGAAACAGCCTTGTCATCATCGCTTGCCGGACCTGCGGCAATGCTGGAAGAGGAGTATGAGGAAGAGGAGGAATGTGGCTTTGAGGAGGAGGACCAACCACAGCAGGAATCCCAGGGTGCTCGTTGTTGTCACCTATCTGGGACCCGTGGTGTTGTACGTGGCTGGGGGGGGGGGGAAGAACAGACCGTCAATGACATCAGTGAGGACGAGGAACGAGAAATGAGTAGCTCGGCATCCAACCTTGTGCAAATGGGGTCTTTCATGCTGTCATGTCTGTTGAGGGACACTCATAAAAAGGATGAAGAACGACCTGTACTGGGTGGCCATGCTACTAGACCCCCGGTATAAGCAGAAAGTGGTGGAAATGTTACCAAATTACCGAAAGTCGGATAGGATGCAGCAGTTCAAAACCAAACTAAAAAATATGCTTTACACAGCTTATAAGGGAGATGTCACAGCACAACGGGAATCTAACTGGGGAAGAGGTGAAAGTAACCCTGCTCCTACCACGACCACGGCGGCAAGGACAGGACGCTTTACAGATGTGTTGTTGATGGAGGACATGCAGAGCTTTTTCAGTCCTACACATCGCCACAGCCCTTCGGGATCCAGCCTTAGAGAACGACTCGACCGACAGGTAGCAGACTACCTCGCCTTAACTGCAGATATCGAAACTCTGAGGAGCGATGAACCCCTTGACTACTGGGTGTGCAGGCTTGACCTGTGGCCTGAGCTATCCCAGTTTGCGATAGAACTTCTGGTCACCACGCTGCTGTATTTAATGTCTGCATACCGGATGACTTTCGTGAATTCTCCGCCACCAACTAGGGTTCAAGCCGCAATGTTTTTGTGCACTTTCTGCCTGGAAAACATAAATTTTTCCAGCCGCTGCTACAACAGCGGCTGCAACAATACCATTGTTTTTCAGGCATGTATACATGCCTAATTTTTCTGTCCTCTGGTGCTGCACTGTGGATGCAAAAAACAAAACAAAAAAAAAGGCACATACAAGTGTCAATTCACCTTTGTGATTGTTGCCTTGTTGTGGTGAAGGGGCTTGCGTATCACAACAAAGAAATGTCACCTCTATGAGTGTGTTGGCAATGTTGCCACACCCCAGATGATAAGGCCGTTGCTTCATTATGATCAGACCAAAAGCGATCGGCTGGATAATTTTTTATAGAAAAAACTTTTTTTTTTAATAGTTGTATGGGTTTTTAATACAAAAAAATAAAAAAAATCACAATAAAGTCTCTTAATAGTTTATTAGAAATAATGCAGACAATTAAAAAAAATCCCCATCAATTCCAATACAAAGCAAATACAGAGCTCAGAACAAAATTATTTCAGGATGTCGTAATGGTTCGTTAATTCGACAATGGTTAATCAATTCGACACACGTCCCCGGATAGGGGACGTAACAGGGATTACACTAATAGGAATAGTACTAGTTAAGACATCACATTGCTCTGTGCACGCGCAGTGCCCCAACTTGGGAGTAAGAGGACCGACCAAGCTGCTTTTTCCATCTTCTGGTTCCTAAAATCAATTCAGTTTGGTGTATCAGAGTTTGGTCTGTCACTGTGAAGGCAGTCGAAGGTACCCGGCCTAAATTTTTATTTTCACAAAAGGCAATCCCTGATATGGGACGTAACAGGGATTAAACTGATGAGAAGAGAACTACAGAAAACACCACTCATATTGGGTGTGACAGTAAATTGCACGGCGCAGACGCAGTGACCGTGGATTAAAACAAAGGGGAGGGAGCCAGCGTTTTTTTAACCATCCTTCTGACCCTTCTGCCATGTGCCCTGACAGCAGTTTACTAGCAAATATGGGGTATTTCTGTAAATTGCAGAGTAATGTATATTGAGGTTTAATTTTCTGTTAACCCTTGCAAGAAAAAAAAATTGATTAACATTAAAATAAAAAATAAATAAATATAAAAAATCACATATTTGAAATTTCACCTCCATTTTCCTTTCATTATGTGGAACGATCTCAAGAGTTAAAGGGATTCTGTCACCTCCCCTAAGGCAAAAATCGATTTAAAAGCAGCCATGCAGCACAGCTTACCTGGATTAGGCTGTGCTGTTCTATCTTGAAATCCGTCCAGCAGTTACTTCAAAAAACGACTTTGATCAATCAGGAAATGCGTCCTGAAGGTGCCCAGAGGGGCGTTTTTTTCTTCTGAGAGAGCCCAGTACCGCCCCTTTTTCAGTGCCCAGCCCGCCTTCCTTTTACTTCCTAACCGCCGCCCCCAGCCTGCCACAGCCTCCCCTCCCTCTCCTCCCCCTCCCTCACGCCGAACGAAGTCTCGCACAGGCGCAGTACCCACTGAGGGCTGCGCCTGTGCGATCATCAGGAGACTGAGGGCGGCAGCTTCATCTTCGTCACTGGGCATGCGCCGAGCCCAGTGACGTCCGATGTTAGCTCTTTCCCTCAGTCAGCCTGGTAGGAAGCGCAGAGGATTGCCGATCGGCTGCTGCACCCTGCGCTTTCTCCAGTCTGCCTGCCTTTACTTAATATAATAAGACCTAATTCGCCCCAACAAATAGTTATTTCTTTCCTGAAGGGAGGGTGGGGAAAGAAATCGCTGGCCGTCCTCACTGTGGCAGGCAGACTGGAGAAAGCGCAGGGTGCAGCAGCCGATCGGCAATCCTCTGCGCTTCCTACCAGGCTGACTGAGGGAAAGAGCTAATATCGGACGTCACTGGGCTCGGCGCATGCCCAGTGACGAAGATGAAGCTGCCGCCCTCAGTCTCCTGATGATCGCACAGGCGCAGCCCTCAGTGGGTACTGCGCCTGTGCGAGACTTCGTTCGGCGTGAGGGAGGGGGAGGAGAGGGAGGAGAGGCTGTGGCAGGCTGGGGGCGGCGGTTAGGAAGTAAAAGGAAGGCAGGCTGGGCACTGAAAAAGGGGCGGTACTGGGCTCACTAAGAAGAAAAAAACGCCCCTCTGGGCACCTTCAGGACGCATTTCCTGATTGATCAAAGTCGTTTTTTGAAGTAACTGCTGGACGGATTTCAAGATAGAACAGCACAGCCTAATCCAGGTAAGCTGTGCTGCATGGCTGCTTTTAAATCGATTTTTGCCTTAGGGGAGGTGACAGAATCCCTTTAACAAAGTTTGTCACCTCAGTTTTGAATAATCTGAGTGGTGTAGTTTGTAAAATTGGGTCATTTATGGGTGGTTTCCATTACGTAAGCCCCTCAAAAACACTTTAAAACTGAATTAGAGCTTTAAATAAAATGGTTTGGGAAATTTTGTCAAAAATTCTAAAATTCTAAGCCTTGTAGCGTCCTAAAAAAGTAATTTACAAAATTATGGCAACATAATGTTAATTGATAACTATTTTATAAGATATTACTATCTGTCTTAAAAGTAGAGAAATTCTAATTTCGAAAATTGTGAATTTATCCCAATTTTTGGTAAATTTGGGATTATTTTATAACTAAAGGTGAAATATGTTGACTCAAATTTACCACCGTCCAAAAGTACAATGTGTCACAATGTGTCTCAGAATTGCTTGCATAAGTAAAAGCGTTCCAAAATTATTACCACATAAAGTGACATGTCAGATTAGAAAAAATCAGCCTGGGATTTAAGGTGACTCAGTACTGGAGGGGTTAACAATGATTTCAGGGATTTAGGTCACAAGCTTAGGGCAAGGACCTCAAAAGGTAGTGTTTTCCAAAATGCTACCAATACCACGAGCCACACAAGAAAGGCAGTGGGAGATTAGGGATGTTAACAAGTGGCTCAAGTACTGGTGTATGAAGGAGGGATAGGGATGGGCTCATCTCAATAGAGAAGGTGCAGCTTTTTTGGGGGAGAAGATGGCTAGAAGGTTGGAGGAGTGTGTAATCTATGGACTGGGGGAGGGTAATTACATTATAGGAGGGGAAGATAATGAAGATAGAGACCTGGGGCAAAGTAATGGAAATAGGGGAGGAATGGTAGGAGGGACTAGAGCAGTTCATAAGGAAAGATGTAGGGTAAAAATGTTTTACATAAACCTCTAAATTGTATGTACACTAATGCCAAAAGCCTGACTAATAAAACTGGTGAACTGGAATTAGAGATGTGTGAGGAGGACTATGACAGTGGGAATAACCGAGATATGGCTGGATGATGGCCATGAGTGGACAGTTAACTTACAGGGTTATAGTCTGTTTAGAAAGGATTGTTAAAACCAGAAAGGGGAAGGGGTTTGCCATTATGTAAAGTCCTGTCTAAAGCCCACACTCCGGAGGGCACTGCCTCAAAGCCCCAGCCCTTATTGTCATTTGATTCACCTCTTGACATGTTCAGTGTACATGCAAAAAAGTGTCCACCCCCCCCCATCCCAGCCATCTGAGTGTCAGTTGACAAGGAAGAAAGCCTCAAGGGGGTCCAGGCTTCAAGGAGGCCCCAGGTGGAGAAGGTCACACCTCAGTCCATCAGTTTGGAGCCAAGCTAAATCCTGCAGGAAAAACCCCAGCAGGAGGCGACAGCCCTGTCAGGATCAATGCGACCTCCCAGACATGTTGGCACCTACATTTCATAAGGAATTATGAATCGATTGGCCATCGCAGGCGCAAACCAGACACATTTGTGTCCCGGTGGCCATGATGTAGGTGCCCATGGTCTTTGTTTAATAGGGCGAGGTCAGCAAGGTGAGATATCATCATCTCCCCACAGAACCCAAATAACGGTACCCAATTTGGGCTCTACTTGTAGCCGGAACCCAGTCAGGTCCTTTGGTCCCAGAACTATCTCCCTGTGACCCTCTGGTCTGGAGCTATGAACCCTAAAGGGTTTTGTGGGTCATTAGCTACCAGCCCAGAAAAGAGTAGACCCCTCCCTGAGGCCGGGAGGAGAGGGTCCGGCGACAGGTTAAAAGTCTGGTGCCAGCAAGCAGGCGGGTCTTTCTCTGAAGAAGAGTCACATCTTACAAATGTGTTTAGAGGGACCCAGGAACTCGCTGAGATCACGGCCCTTCATGCGGACTCCAGCAAAGAACATCTCACAACCAAAAGGAACTTTAATCTTACCCGGGAACTGACTTTTACACTGCTTAACCCTGTTGTAACCATATAACCTGTAATCTGTAACCTCAGACCACTGTATATACTCTGTATATTGTGTTAAATCTAGTGTGCCCTTACGGCGATTAAATTTATAATTTAATCTTGTGCTATCCTGTATCTCGATCACGAATCCCCACCTCCGTGTTTTGGCCTAGTTATAAGCTACCGCGGGTTGGTGTCTCACCCTATATAATCCTGGAATGGGCTTATATCAAACGAGAGCTGGTGGCAGATTTCCCAGGCTGAGACAGCGCTGTTTTCACTGCGGCAGTGAAAAGGCTCTCTCAGCTTGTTGCCTCTCTGTGCCCGCGTGGACAGGAGGTGTGTGTGTAAACTGTACCAAGCTGACCTTACGTGCTCCTCTGGAGGGCGTAACTTAACGTTTTTGGTAAACCCGTGACCATACCGCGACTCGTGAGCTCGACGTAGTTGACGTCAAGCGTGCACGAGGTGTGGTATTTGTCACACCTAGATATAGACTGAAACCTATAGAACTGATAAAGAAAACAGGTTCTTGGCAATAACCAAAGACGATTACCTTTCCCAATTGGTTCAGGACCTGACAAGAGGGGCGGCCGTACTGGACTTAGTATTAGCCAAGAGACCTGACAGAACAACAAATGTGCAGGTTGGGGGATGGGAAATAGTGACCATATAAAATAATAACCTTCCAACTGTCATTCAAAAGAGTGTTTCTTCAGGGAGGCACAAAAATACCAAACTTCAAAAAAGCAAAATTTTGCCAACTAGGAGATGCCATTGGCCTTACTAACTGGGACAAAGTCCTCAAAAATAGAAATTCCGCAACAAAATGGGATATTTTAAAAGCATCGTAAAACTCTAAGTGTGAGAGGTACATACCTTATGGGAATTAAAGGTTAAGGAGCAAGAATAAAACCAATGTGTATAAATAGAATTGTAAAGAAAGCAATAAATGACAAAAAGAAAGCATTTAAAATCACTAAAACAGGAGGTTAGCAAGGAAGCATTGGAAAACTATAAGGAAAAAAATATAATATGCAATAGACAAAAGCAGCCAAACTAAAGACCGAGAGATTAATTGCCAAAGAGAGCAAACCTAACCCTAAAATGTTCTTCAGTTATATAAATGGTAAAAAGTATAAATGTAAATGTGCGGTATGCCAGACCTAACAGGGGAATTACATGGTGTGAGCATTAGGTGGGCCGAGTTAAATACAGTACTGGTTATGTCGTCCCAGGGCAGGCTCGCATAAGTGAAGAGGAGAACGGCACAAGAATTCTCTGGGGCACACTCTGGTGTAAGGGACACAGGCCAGATGCTGGTTTGAGGTGCCCTTGATGGTCTGTCTATCGTGACACCAGTACCTTTTGTGGTGGTACAACCATTTACTGTAGTGTTAATTGAGGAACTGAAGACTGAGATGAGGATGCTGTAATTCAACTTATAACTTTTACTGAACGTTGCTCCTGGTAACAGTAACATCCAAGTATTAAACAGTCTCTTTAAGATTGACAGGGGTAGGGGGGCGGAGCCTGCGCCGGAGCTGTATGGCCGCATGAGGTGAAGCTCTGCTGATATAGTATCCCTCACAGCCTTATTCCAGCGGCACTTACTCTCTAAAATGGTCAAAATCGGTGGCCCCAGACCCACTGAGGCACAATGGCAGGCTAAAATACCGACAAACTGCGAAACTATGGAGAAATTTATTTAAAAAGCCGCTCAGATCCATGCAGCTAAAGAAATCAAGATGGCGCCCGGAACGCCGAAAGCTGCAGGGAGCGCTCCGAAACACACAGTGGCAACTGAAAAGGTAAGGGAAGTCTCCCCTGAGGCTGATACCCTACCCATCTCCAGATCCTTCCTGAAAGACGCCCTATTAGAAGCCCTGGAGCCCCTCAGGTCAGACCTCTCCTCTATAAAGGAGGACATGCGTCACATAGGAAGGAGAGTTGAAATGTTAGAGGATAATTAGACTGCTATTGTGACTCACCAGAACGCATTCTCCTCCACGCTGTCACTACATCAAGCGCACATGAACTCACTGTATACGCTCCTTGAAGACCACGAAAATAGGAGCAGGCGAAACAACTTGCGGTTCAGGGGCATTCCAGAATCGATAGGCCCTGCTGAAATCCCGGAGGCCATTATGAATATTTGCCTACAACTGCTTGGTCCTGATTCAGCTCACGATATCACCATTGAGAGGGCTCACAGGGCACTGCGCCCTAAACCACAACCTACGGACCCACCAAGGGACGTCATCTGCAAATTTCTGCACTACCCAGTTAAGGACGCAAATTTGAGTAAAGCGAGGAATTTTCAACAACTGGCTCTAGAGGACTGCCCTATTACCATATTTCAAGACCTGGCCCAGTCCACACTCAAAAAGAGAAGAGCACTCAAACCGCTTACTGATTGGCTTCGTAGCAAAAGAATCTTATACGAATGGCTTTTTCCTTTTGGGCTATCCTTTCTATATGAAGGTCAGCGCATATCCATCTCTTCCTTCAATGATCTGCCTAAAGCATACGATATTTTGAAAATTAATCAACTCCCCATCAAGAACTGGGACCATATCCAAAATAGCAACCCACTACCGGACCTCCCTTCTGCGGATCCCTGGGAGACACCTCGTCCCGGCAAACCTCAAAGATCCAGGAGAGGCCGACAATCTACTCCAAGACGACTTACACTCCAGGATGCTTGAAGGACTCTGGATCCAAGCTAAAGAAACGTTTCAAGCTCTTCAGCGATTTTTCTGAGTATATGTTTAATAATAATCTTTAATATGCATATCTCGATGTGGGTCTTACACATTCAAACTTCTCCTGAATTTGGAGTTGTGATCTCACAGTGCAAATTACATGTCTTTTACAAAGTGCCTAATTTTTGCATATTCTGAGGGTACTAAACAAGTCACATTACAATGTGCATATTATCCCCCCTATTCTATTTTTGGAGTATCCTTACTCTAATGTTAGTGATCTATTTGATCGTTCAATATTCCAAACTGTTCTCATTGTTGTTATTTTACTGTTAGTTTTATGACAGGTATCATAGAAAGTCAACGCTTCTGCAGCCCTGTAGTTCTGCCTTGGATGGATAAGTACAAACAAAATACAAACACACATCTTTTACCCAAAAAATTTTTCTGCAAAGCACACTCAGTTATTTTATCTTTAGATGGCTGACCTGTGCATTGCTACCTTGAATGTTTTTTTTTTTTTTTTATTCTTTATTTATAAGTTTCAAGAGTATTATAAAGCTTGCAACATGTTACATCACATATCACAAAAAGGCATAGCCGAAACCAGTCCAGCATACTAATACAGGTAACACATAGGTATCCTGACAATATAGTCTGAATATACATTGCATACGGTAACCATGATAGCGACCAAACAAAATAATAAAGGACATGGCAGACAAATAAAGACTACACTCCAAAAGTAGCTAGTCTCGAAGTATTCCTATCAAGACATGAAAACAGTAATCAGACTGACAAAAAGGAAAAGACATACCACATACGGGGAGGGGGGGGGGGGGGGAGGGGAACACATCCAGCGAAGGAAGACTGCATAGACCAAACAAGCTTAAAGGACAGCTCAGGTAAGCAACGACTTATACTCTGCTGAATCTTGGAAGGTGAACCAAGGGGTCCAAGTCGTAACAAAGGTCTTATTGTTGCACCTCAAGGATGCCGTTAGTTCCTCCATTCTCCGGATCTCCTCCACTTTTTGAATCCACATTCCAATGGAAGGTGGAACAGGGGATTTCCACTTCATCGGGACGCAAGACCTAGCCGCAATGACCATCTACCTTGAATGTTAAGGGTTTTAATGCCCCATCAAAACGTAGTCAGATATTTTCCCTAGCTAAAAAAGAAAAATGCTCAGTCCTGTTGCTTCAGGAGACGCATTTCAAATTCAATAAATACTCCGATCTATCCAGGTCCATGTATCCACAATGGTACCACTGTGGATCGAACTCTGCGGCATCCAGAGGTGTAAGTGTGGGGTTCCAGAGGGGTCTGCCCTTTTCTTATATTTCACATATCCAAGATGTTGAAGGCAGATATATTCTGCTTAAGGGTAAAATAGCTAATCAGACTTATACCTTTGCAAACTTCAACGCCCCGAATGTTAAACAAGTCCCTTGGCTGATAGAAACACTTGCCCTTTTGGAGTCATTCAAGGAGGGAGTGGTGGTGCTTGGAGGGGATCTAAATTTAGCCTTAAATCCTTCTATAGACTCTTCATCCCAAAAATCAGTTCAACCCGCTAGAGCACTGAGACAACTCAGGAATAAATTACATCAGGGCGCAGTACATGACGTATGGCGTCTCCGTAACCCCTCCGGACAGGACTACACCTTCTTTTCCCACCCCCACAACTCGTATCAAAGGCTTGATTACATATTTGTGTCAAAAGAACACCTACATTTATGTACTAAGGCCTCCATAGGTGATATACTTTTATCGGACCACGCCCCAGTATTTATTACAATCCAAGCTCCAACACTAGAACCCAAAGCTTTTAGATGGCGACTAAATGAACAGCTGATTTCATCAGAAGAGAACAAAGCGCACACCCAAAAACTTATGGAGGAATTTTTTTCCCTCAATTCCCTTCCTGGCACACACCCACAAGGCCTACATGAGAGGCCAATTCATTAGTATGGGGTCAAGAATCAAGAAGGCTGACTTCCGGTTCCGGCGCCAGCATGAGCGGCAGCGTGTAGTAGCAGCTCCGTGCCAGAAGCAAGTTTTAAACGGCTCCCTTCAACTTTCCAGCTACAGGATTAAATCTGTGGTTGGTTCCAAGCGCTCTGACTCCGGATCCTCGGTTTATGGACCGATATCTGATTCCTATGGGGAGCAAAGCAAAGAAAAGCGCAGCGAAAGCTGACAAGCCCGCGGATCCCAAGATGGCGGCCCCGCCGGATGTAGGCGAGGGAGAGCGATCTCCGAACCATTTACCAGAGGACGCTGGGGACCTCCTAAATGAAGCCGGTGGGTCATCTATCGACTACAAGCACCTAGCGTTGGAAGTCGCCACCCGTATAATACCGGATCTCCAAGAGGCCCTCTCCTCCACCGTGGCGCAGTCCCTGGGGACGCTACAAGCTGAGATCAAACAGCACTCAGCCCGCCTGGAGGAGCTGGAAACCAGGTTGGAAGCGCTGGAGACAGACAACGTGATAATAAAAGGCCACTTGACCCAAGCGGTGGATGAAAATGCTAGGTTGTGGGCAAAAATTGACGAGAAGGTCGAGAAGGAGCAACTTACGTATAGTGGGAGTGCCGGAGCATATCCCAGCAAAGGAACTTATATCCTTATGTGAGCTGGAACTTCCCAGAGCCCTAGGGCTTACGTCCTGTAAAGTTGAAAGAGCACACAGAGTGGGCAGGGAGATCCCTCCAGAATCAGCCGCTAGACCACCTAAATCGCAGGTACGACCTGACCGCAATACGAGACCCAGACAGGTCATTGTCAAATATCTTGACTACTCGGACAAAGCGGCGCTGCTTCGGGCTTACAAGCAAAAAGGCAATGGGGTATCGCTTAGAGGGCAGCGCATTCTATTGTTTGGGGACTTCTCGGCCGAGGTCACTAAGAGAAGGAAATTATTCTCCCCGATCTGCACGGTCCTTTATAAGAAGCAAATACGCTTTGCTTTATTGTACCCAGCTGTTCTACGGGTCACACTGCCTGATGGCTCGACAGCTACATTTGATGACCCGGATGAGGCGAGGATGCAGCTAAGGGAGTCTTTAGCTCCGGATAGACGCTCTTTACCTGCCCTGGAGTACTCGGAGGCCCCAACATCTCCAAAACCACACAGGCCACCCAGGAGGGTGATATCAGGAAAGGAGACATTTACTGCTTCCCGCCAGAATGAGCCTCCGGGCAGTTCAAGTGGAGACAACCAAGACTGGGACCTTAATGCAGACTGACAGTGTGCAGGAACCTCGTCAGAAGTTTGTAAGGATAACAGTTTCCAGCGTCCCTGAGCGAACTAGGGGATGCCTATGCTGTGGTTCCTAGGTTATCAATACTAGCGGCTATTTCAGTTCACTTCATGGTGAAATCAATGAGGAACGTATATGTACTGTCAGCTTGAGCTTATGATATCAATGTGTATAATTTGCTTCTGGGCGAATATGTTCTGTCATATATTGATTCCATGCTAACTGCTTTGCTGGAAAAAAGTGGAGTCAAGATATGTGAGATAATGTTATATGTTTTAACTGTATGGGATGGATTCATCTTAGACAGCATGTTTAAGTTTAGGGTAGGGGTATTGTTCTGGGGAAGGGGGGGGGAGGGATAAGGGTGGTGTCCGCTTCAGATTCACAAGTATCTCTAAAGCATACGTAGTTTTATTTCCTAATGGCTAGTGCACTAAATTGTATCCTGGAACATAAAAGGGTTGAGATCACCGGGTAAACGCATGATGGTTCTGAGGCATCTCAAAAGATTAGGAGCGAATATAGCGCTTTTACAAGAGACGCATCTGGCAGCTCAGGATTTCTGTCGCATGAGGAAGCTGTGGGTGGGGGAGGTATTTGGGTCGGAGGCCAAAGAGAAAAAGGCAGGGGTCATCACTTTATTGAAAAAAGGCTTACCGTATACAGTATTAGACCATGAGCAGGATGAGAGAGGGCGAGTGTCACACCTGCATCTTACTTCAGTGAAGGGGGATTTAGGCATCTATAATATATATGGGCCGAATGAATCGGATACAGCTTTTTTTGATGACCTGAAACAAAGATTATCTAAGGACCCGGTAACACTAAGAGTGGTAGGTGGGGATATGAACACAGTAGTTAACCAGGTAGAGGATAGGAAAAGAGATCTAAGCTTGCCCAGTAAGAGAGGAGGAGATGATGTACACTTAGCGCGACTTCTGGCAGATACGAACCTTGTAGATACCTGGCGCCAGGCCCACCCGGAAGGAAGAGAGTACACTTTTTTTTCTGCAGCCCATGGGTCATGGTCGCGTATCGACTACATTTTGGCTGACAGGGACTCCATGGGGCGTTTCACAGAATCAAGAATCGAGGATATGATGATCTCTGATCATGCACCTGTCACGATTCTATTCCAAGATGGCATACCGAGGGGAACGGATTTTCTGTGGAGATTCCCAGCGTGCTTAGTGAAAGATGAGAATTTCTGTGACATGCTCCATGGCTGGTGGATGGAGTATCAGCAGGATAATAAGGAGACCTTGGACCCCCAGTTATTGTGGGATGCGGGAAAGGCGGTGATCAGGGGAAAGGTCATGGCGTATATGTATAGAAAAAAGCGTACAATTAGAACAAAACTAATGCAATTCAGTGATGAATTGAGATCAGCTTACTCAACTTTTCAGAGCAATCCCAATCCAATCTTGCAGCAAAAATGGCGCAAAGCAAAACAGACGTATGAGTCATGGCTTCTCCAATGGGAACAGTTAACGCAGTCTAGGTGGGAGGCTCATTTATTTAGATTCGGCAACAAAGCGGGTAAGCTTCTAGCGAGATTAGCTGCGGGACAAAGGGGGCAGACTCCCATACATAGTCTTCTAGATAACGCAGGCAAAATATGTACACATCCCAAGGAGATTAATGGGATTCTACAGGATTTTTATGCCAAACTATACGATACTCCGGGATGTCTGAATAGAGGAGTTCAGGAATTCAAAAATAACGGAGGAGGATAGGTCCATGCTTAATTCTCCTATATCTACGGAAGATGTGATACGGACGATCAAAGCTCTCACCTTGGGGAAAGCACTGGGCCCAGACGGGTTTACAGGAGAATTTTATTGCCTATTAGCCCCGGACATAGCCCCCACTCTTTCGAGCATTTACACCGGGTATATGCAGGGGAAAACGATTCCGACGTATGCAAACACGGCCCATATCAAAGTACTGCCAAAACCAGGCAAAGACCCCACCCTGGCTTCCTCATACCGTCCAATCTCGCTCATTAATGTGGATTTGAAGGTAGCATCAAAGATCCTGGCGGATAGGTTTGTGTCTATACTTCCTAAACTGATTTCCCCTAGTCAGGTGGGATTTGTTCAAGGTAGATCAGGGGTCACCAATATTCGCAAGGTGTTAGGGATCCTAGACGAGATAAAAATGCATCCAGGGGCGCATCCATCTCCAGCAATGGTGGCAATAGATGCTGAAAAAGCTTTCGATAACGTTGACTGGGGATGAATGGGCAGCGTGATGGAATGCATGGGAATAACTGGTCCTTTCCGTCAATACTTACATGCCTTGTATAGTGGCCCGAAAGCCAGAATCCACACTCCGGGGTTTGTCTCTCCCCCCTTTGCCTTGCGTAAAGGAACTAGGCAGGGGTGTCCGCTATCCCCCCTGCTATTTAACCTAGCCATTGAGCCGCTCTCATGGAAATTAGCTCAGACTAACGACATAGAAGGTGTAAAGATTGGGAATATCACCATGAAACATGCCCTTTTTGCTGATGACCTTTTGTTATTTTTAGAGAATCCCAAGAGGGATCTGAAGCGAGTTTTCCAGCTCTTGGAAGACTTTGGAACAGTTTCAGGCTATAAGGCCAACCCTACTAAGTCTGAGCTTCTCTTCTTATATAATCGCCCTAAAGATACTCCTTCTTTCCAGCTAGATGTTCCCATTAGTATAGCTAATACGTCAATAAAATACCTGGGAATTCACATAGGAAGACGGCCGGAATCTCTGTATTTATTAAATTATCCTCCTCTTATTAAATCTATTATGGCAGATTTAGATAAATGGAAAAAGCTCCCGTTGTCATTGGGGGGGAGATGTCAGCTACTAAAAATGGTCAGTGTCCCGAGGATACTGTATCATCTGCAGAATATCCCTCTTTTGCTTAAGCATTTAGACATGAATAAGCTAGAATCAGCTTTTAGATCCTTTTTATGGGGAGGTAGAAGACCCAGAATAGCTTTACGTAAGCTTCAATTACCTAAACAAAAAGGTGGGCTGTCATTTCCATGTCTTCGGCTGTATAACCTGGCAGGATTACTGAGACATTGTATTGACTGAATCTTTGACACTAGCTATTATTCCAATTGTAAACTGGAATCTCAGTTGGTCAGGCCCTGGTCTTTGGGGGCGCTGCTCAATGCTAGGTTGGCTGACATCCCTCCCCTAATTAAAAGCAGTCTCATGGTTCGGGATACCATAGCTACCTGGAAGGAGGTTTGTAGAGTCCTTAAATTGCCCTTCTTGCTCTCCAAGCACATGCCTATTTGGGGACATCCGGAGTTTGCGGCAGGAGTGGAATCGAAACACTTTGGAGAGTGGAGAGCAAGGGGAATAAAAAGAATGGGGGATATCTGGAATGGTCAGGAAGGGCAACTTCACTCCCTTTTGGAACTTGAGGGCAAGTATGGACTTGCTCACTCCCAACACATGTTTGCATATATGCAAACTGTAAGTTTCCTTAAACATAGAACCCAATCCCCAGCTGCATTAATGCTTCCTAATATCTTAGACAGGCTATTGGGTCAGGGAAAAGAAAAAAAATCCCTTTCAGAGTTATATATGGCACTTAGGGAAATTAAACAAAACCCGTTGTCGGATACTGTTTTTGCACACTGGAAAAAAGATTTCCCTCTCATATCGGCGGAAAATGTGATTATACCGGGTCTAGAAAAGATCAGGAGATCAACTTGGAATGAAGGCTGGAGAGAAACACACTTTAGGATAGTCCATAAAGCCATATATGGCTTTAATTGTGCTGGGAAAAACCCAGACCAATCTAGAATTGTCGCTTGCCCAAAATGTCACCTTAAGGGGTCGGACATGATTCATGGGCTCTGGTCCTGTCCAAACTCCATCCAATTTTGGAAGATGGTCAAACACCATATCAA
This sequence comes from Bufo gargarizans, assembly GCF_014858855.1. NCBI lineage: Eukaryota > Metazoa > Chordata > Amphibia > Anura > Bufonidae > Bufo > Bufo gargarizans. Next base: position 213,621,292 of record NC_058085.1, on the reverse strand, counting down.
GGCACATCTGAAAATAACGATTCCAATCACGCCAGATTTTATTATCTTTCACGCATACACAGATCGTAACCTCTTTGACCCAGTAGTCCACATAGCAATTTTGGCGGCAAAGCGGTGTCTTTTAAGAAACTGGCTACAACCTCAGGTTCCGACAGCTTCTGAGATATTCATACAAATCAAGAGGTGCTTTGATATGGAAAGAATGGAAGTGGAGCAGGCTGGAGGGTCATTAATCAGCTCGTTTTTTTTAAAAATGGAAGGCTTTCATGACAACTGTATACTCAGACGCAGAATTGAAAACCCTTATGAAACCGTTCTTGAGCTCAGAGTGGTATCTAAAGAAAAAGATAGCAGGATTATTGGGGAGGTTACTGGTCGATTAGGATGATTGTATAACTTGTGATGAAGGAGGGACACTACATTGTTTAGGGGAGGGGGGGGGGGGTAAAAGTTGGAAAATTAAGATTCCTACGGTGAGGTAACAGTAGGTTAATGCTATTCATACGACAGGTTTTATGAATAATGGATGATGATGATATTGTATGTATTCTCAGATATGGATGTGCCATGCTAGTGTATATGTGAATCTTTGAAACTGAATAACATCAATGGATGCATTATGTATGTACCACAATCCATTACATGTCGATGTACTACTAAACATAATTGATCATTAAAAAAAAATTATATTTAAAAAAAAAAAAAAAAGAATCAAGAAGGAGAGGAGGAAAAAAATAGATGAACTTCTATCCCAGATCCATAGGTTAGAAACTATACATAAGAGTTCCCTATCGGTCTCCCACCTTAAAGAACTCACAGATTTAAAAAGCACTCTAAAACCCTGCTCAATACAGCTTCTGCTAAGTATTATCTCCATGCGCAATATAAATACTATGCGCATGGTGATAAAGCTACCAAGTTCATGATGCAGCGTATTAAGCAGAGGAAATCCCATAACTATATACACAAAATTAGAACTAGTAACAAGGAAGAGGTATCTAATACCACAGAAATAGCCAAACAATTCCAAAAGTACTACTACCCCTATACAATATAAAGGAAGAAGAAAAAGAAAGTGGTGGTCCCCCCCCCCCCTTCCTCCAAAAGAATCAGTAACCTCCTTCCTTAATTCCCTTGCTTTACCCACACTGGCGGATTCCCAAATCCAAACTTTACAAGCCCCTTTTACATTACTGGAACTTGAGACAGCTATTAAACAACTTCCTACTGGGAAAAGCCCTGGGCCTGATGGCTACCCAGCTCTATACTACCGCACTTTCCATAATATATTAGGTCCATACCTTCTCTCTATATTTAACAGCTCCCTGTCTGGTGTCCCACTATCCCCAGATATGACCAGAGCACATATCACACTGATCCCTAAAGAAGGGAAGGATAGCTCCCAATGCTCTAATTATCGCCCAATATCCCTGCTAAATTTGGATTTGAAATTATTAGCTAAAATACTTGCAACTCGCTTAACATCTCTCCTGCCATCCCTGATCAAAGAAGACCAAGTTGGCTTCGTCCGTGGTAGGGAGGGCAGAGATAACACTGCTAAAGTGTTAAACGCTATATACCTCTCAAAAAAGCTTAGACGGCCTCTAGTCCTCCTTAGCACGGACGCAGAAAAAGCCTTCGATAGGGTTAGCTGGGACTATATGAGAGAAGTCCTTAAAACAATTAGATTCCCCGTCCAATATATTAACGCCATCTTCTCCTTGTATACTCACGCCTCATCTTCTATCATCATTAATGACACTCTGTCCCCCTCCTTTAATATCAGGAATGGCACCAGACAGGGATGCCCACTTTCACCCCTACTATTTGTCCTCGTAATGGAGACACTGCTCCAGGCCATTAGACTGGAGAAAGAAATAGTGGGGATAAAGATAAATCAAAAGGAACATAAAGTAGGTGCTTTCGCAGACGACCTTTTAATAATGAATACAAACCCAACAATAGCCCTCCCTATGATTTATAAGATTTTAGAACAGTTTAGTTCATATTCAAACTTCAAAATTAATTTGAGCAAATCCCATATGATCTCTATAGATCTCCCATCCTCAATTAAGAACTCATTAAAGGCAAACTCCCCCTTTAATTGGGACACCCCATATATTACCTATCTGGGTGTCAAGATAGGACCCGACCCTTCCACTCTCTTTCGATTGAATTTCACTCCTCTTCTTCAGTCTATCTCTGAACAATTAGCTGGATTAAAGTACCCGATGCTATCATGGTTTGGGAGGAAGAATATGGTCACCTCATTGGTCTTACCAAGACTAACATACCTGCAGCAAGTATTACCAATCCCAGTCCCCAAAAAATACTACATTAAACTTCAACGACAAATTAGCTCATTTATCTGGGCCGGGAAAAAGGCTCGACTGGCTCGCTCTGTTCTTTGTAGACCTAAGGCCAATGGGGGAATAGGCTTACCTGACCCAGAACTATACGGGAGGGCAGTAATGCTTTCTAGACTGGTGGATTGGATGACATATCCAAACCAGAAGCCTTGGGTATCCATGGAACAGGGTGATCTAGGTTCGTTCCCTTCAGGCCTCCTAGTGGGAGCAAAAAATTTCCTTCCCCAGGATAGACCCCTCAACCCAATTGTGAAGACGACAATTGAGACCTGGAAATGGTTCCAACAATCACAACATGCCATACCATTACCATCACCATTAATACAAATAAAAGACATATTAGCATATGCTCCACCTAACTTGAAAGAATGTCTTCCCCACTCAGTTCGGAATTCGAACCTGCTCCTCTTCTCATTTTTTGATGATAATGGGAAGGTATTGAGAAGTAAAGATATTTTAAATATTTTCCCAGAATGCAAGCACCTCCCTTTCTTGCCGACCTTCATACGCTCTTTTATTTCAAAGAATATTTCTAAAAATGACATACTACGCCCACTGACATGGTTTGAGGGTATAATAATGGATCAATCCAAACATACTAAACTAATCTCCCAAATACAGTATATAGGAAATTAAACAACCCAATCTCAATGACTAAACCTGCATTTATTGGGCAATGGGAAAAGGATTTAGATGCTAGCTTCTCTCAAACAGAGACCTTAAAACTTTTATCACTGCCCCACAAAACTTCTAGGTGCGTTCGCACCCAAGAAAATGGGTATAAAATTTTGACAAGGTGGTATAGAACACCAGATATCACTTGCCGCTATAGCCCAAATAATATAGATACGTGCTGGAGATGTAAAGCGGATAGGGGTTCATTTTTCCATATATGGTGGGAATGCCCCCCACTTTATGAATGGTGGAAAGAAATTTTTGCCAAAACGAACATGATATGTAAAACAAACTTCCCATTCTCTCCTCAGTTAGCTCTACTAGGTCTACCACCGTCTACATCTAAAATACCACCTATTAAAGTATTTCTTACTATGTTGAGTGCAGCACGTCTGTTAATACCTAAATTTTGGCTTTCTGTAGAAATACCTTCCTTCTCTCAGTGGACAGGGAAGGTCGATCAACTTTGTAGGTTTGAGGAAATTGCAGCTTGGGAAAGCCGTAATGTACAATTATATAGGAAACAGTGGAAAGACTGGTTCTCATACAGGAACATAAATACCTCACTCTTATAGATTTCCTATGCCATACCTGACTAAATCCGTTTTCTATAACTGGCCTTTAACATTACCCGTATAGAATTATATCAGATGTGGATTAAATTCTATATTATCTACTGTACTGTCTATCCTAAGGAATTATGTCTAATAATGCCTGTCACATCACCTGTTATATTATGTTACTTTTATGTTTATGTCTACATTCAATACTAGATATGTGGCTTAACATGTCTGTTCGTATGTAATGATTTTTATTTTCAATAAAATTATTTGAAAAAAATAAAATAAAAAATGATTGACAGGGGTAAAACTGCAACAGGTCCACTGCTGACAGGTGTAAGGTGTGTCTCTCTAGCTATTAAATGATATAGGCTTATAGCCTTACTGGTAGAGGACTTCTAGGCTGGTCCTGGTTATCCCAGTGCAGGTTAGTGAGGCTGTGGGAGGCTGGTGAATCCTTCACTTTTAAATCCAAAAGGTCCTAAGGCGCTTGTAGAGATGGCCGTAACCCTTTGGGAATTTCCTTCTTTAGTATTCTTTGAATTAACATCCTGCTGAGGGAATGGAGCACCTCCACTCAGGGATCAAGATTCTAGACTGAACTGGACACATCTGGTCTGGAACTAACTGGCTAGGCCTGAGCTGAGCTATATAAAATGGGAGGTGTTATCATACCCTAGTGGTGGGCTCAGTGTAATGCACTCTAAATACACCTATAAGCAGGGATTATACATAAAGATGCATTGCAGCATAAAACAGGCTACATAAGGAATGCAAAGCAATACACAACTTTGCAGTCCCCACAAGGGTAGTGGGACACTGCATACGACCTTGTTTAACCCATGTCGGCCTCGACACGAACATGAAGGTCTCCTGAAAAATACAAAAGAGAACAATCCTGCAGGCATGAAGAACAGTACTTTAAGCCATAAAAATACTTTTTCTTGAGATCTAAAAAGCAATTGGTTAGGTACAATTGTAAATATCAGGCAAACATCAAGAATGGAGGTAAACAAGTGAAAAGGGGCATTGTTTCTTCCCTCTGGAGACTGATGAACAGGGGTGCTGACCTGGCACAGCGGCACAATTATAAACCAGGATAGTCCATAATGGAGAAATAATGAATAGGGATGTAGGTCAGAAGGCTCGCAGGGCATGAGTCCGTTCCCTGAGCATAGGGGATATAAAGACGATGAACAACACAGAGGCTCAGGTACGTTTGAGTCTATCTCCAGGCACAGGCTTTAACATTGTGGCAACAAAACAAAAAAGATTGTAGAGAGTCCTTGGAGTAAGGCAAATAATCAGAGTCAAGAAGTCTCTTACTCAGGCTCTGTAGTCTCGCCAAGAAGCGAAATTGTAATCCACATTAAACTGGAATAGCTGGAAGCATTCTCCTCTGGGTTTGCAGTAGATACTCCCTATAATGAGCAGGTGGTTGTCCCTTGGTAATCCGACTGGAACTGTGAAGTGGTGGTCCTTTTTCTGGCCTTGGCGCAAGGGGACTTGGTACTTCTGGAGTTTCTTGCACTACTGAAACTTCTTCTTGAGGGGGTTCCTCTGGCTGACGAGACACTGTACTGACTGGTGAAGGCACAGCAATGTTTAACCATGGTGTAAGGAACCATTTTAGAGGATCTGTTTCAGTCATTAGTTTTTAAACAGTTTACATAGGCTCTACAGACTTAACTTGTAGTTCAGGCACTTGAATCGGAGGCTGATGGTCCTCTGTAACAATCTCATTTGGAATTCCCATGGATTCCTCCTGGAGTATCTTTCTCCTTGTTACAGTTTCAAGCGATTGCGATGAACTATCTGAGGGGATTTGTTTTCTCTGGTGATCTCATAGGTGTCAGTTGCTGGATTAGGGATAGCTGAAACGATGTAGGGGTCTCTTTCCCACTTACTGTCCAACTTGCTGGTGCGATGATTGTTCTTTAGCCACACATAAGCACCAATTTCAAGAGGCTCTGCTTTGGCAGTTTGGTCATAATCTTTTTGCTGTCTTTTATGAGCATGTTCCATGCAGTGGTGAACAATTTCTTGTGCATCAGCTAGACATCTTTGGGGCTCGCTCAACCGATCAGTTTTTGGCAATGGATTGATGGCATCAGGCACTTGTACGTCCAAAGTATGGTCAGCATGTAGTTTATCTTGTCGGCCAAACATGAGGTAGTAAGGTGTATACCCCATGGAACAGTGAATGGTATTATTATAGGTATACATCAGTTGAGGTAGAGGAGTAGGCTAATCATTTCTGGTAGCAGGTGACACAGCTCTAAGCATTTCTATTAATGTCTGGTTCATTTTTTCATAAAGTCCATTACCTTGGGGATGGTAAGCTGTCATTCTGATTTTCTGGCAATTGTGAAGTGAACACAGTTCTTTGAAGAGTTGCGACTCAAAGGCAGATCCTTGATCTGTAAGAATTTTTTGGGACATCCGTATGGTAACAGGAAATGTTTCCAGAAGGCATCTGCAGTTGTTTTAGCGGTCAAGTCCTTAACAGGTACTGCTACATTGAATTTGGTGTAGTGGTCAATGATGGTCATAGCGTATGTGTAGCCTGAGCGACTTGGCTCCAGCTTCACATGGTCAATTGCAATGATCTCCAACAGTTTTTGGCTTACAATAGAATGTAAGGGTACTTTTTGGTCATGCTTTTCACCTCTTCCAATAGCACAGGCAGAACACTCTCGACACCACTTCTCAATGTCTTCTCGCATTCCAATCCAATAGAATTGTCTACGGACGGTAGCTTCTGTCTTCTGCACGCCAAAGTGTCCTGATTTGTGATGGTACATCTCGAGAATGATGCTTGCATCCCGGCGGGGTATTACAAACCGGATTCCAAAAATGTTGGGACACTATACAAATCGTGAATAAAAACTGAATGCAATGATGTGGAGGTGCCAACTTCTAATATTTTATTCAGAATAGAACATGAATCACGGAACAAAAGTTTAAACTGAGAAAATGTACCATTTTAACGGAAAAATATGTTGAATCAGAAATTCATGGTGTCAACAAATCCCCAAAAAGTTGGGACAAGGCCATTTTCACCACTGTGTGGCATTTCCCCTTCTTCTTACAACATTCAACAGACATCTGGGGACCGAGGAGAGCAGTTTCTCAAGTTTAGAAATAGGAATGCTCTCCCCTTCTTGTCTAATACAGGCCTCTAACTGTTCAATCGTCTTGCGCCTTCTTTGTTGCACCTTCCTCTTTATGATGCGCCAAATGTTCTCTATAGATGAAAGATCTGGACTGCAGACTGGCCATTTCACTACCCGGATCCTTCTCCTACGCAGCCATGATGTTGTGATTGATGCAGAATGTGGTCTGACATTATCTTGTTGAAAAATGCAGGGTCTTCCCTGAAAGAGATGACGTCTGGATGGGAGCATATGTTGTTCTAGAACCTGAATATATTTTTCTGCATTGATGGTGCCTTTCCAGACATGCAAGCTGCCCATGCCACACGCACTCCTGCAACCCCATACCATCAGAGATGCAGGCTTCTGAACTGAGCGTTGATAACAACTTGGGTTGTCCTTGTCCTCTTTGGTCCGGATGACATGGCGTCCCAGATTTCCAAAAAGAACTTTGAATCGTGACTCGTCTAACCACAGAACAGTCTTCCATTTTGCCACACTCCATTTTAAATGATCTCTGGCACAGTGAAAACGCCTGAGCTTGTGGATCTTGCTTAGAAATGGCTTCTTCTTTGCACTGTAGAATATCAGCTGGCAACAGCGGATGGCACGGTGGATTGTGTTCACTGACAATGGTTTCTGGAAGTATACCTGAGCCCATTCTGTGATTTCCTCTACAGTAGCATTCCTGTTTGTGGTGCAGTGTCGTTTAAGGGCCTGGAGATCACGGGCATCCAGTATGGTTTTACGGCCTTGACCCTTACTCAAAGAGATTGTTCCAGATTCTCTGAATCTTCAGATGATGTTATGCACAGTTGATGATGATAGATGAAAAGTCTTTGCAATTGTTTGCTGGGTAACACCTTTCTGAAATTGCTCCACTATCTTTCTGCGCAACATTGTGGGAATTGGTGATCCTCTACCCATCTTGGCTTCTGAGAGACACTGCCACTCTGAGAAGCTCTTTTTATACCCAATCATGTTGCCAATTGACCTAATTAGTGTTAATTGGTCTTCCAGCTCTTCGTTATGCAAAAATTTACTTTTTCCAGCCTCTTATTGCTACTTGTCCCAACTTTTTGGGGATTTGTTGACACTGTGAAAATTTTAATCAAGGTATTTTTCCTTTAAAATTATACATTTACTCGGATTAAACGTTTGATCTGTCATCTACGTTCTATTACAAATAAAATATTGACATTTGCCATCTCCACATCATTGCATTCAGTTTTTATTCACAATTTGTTTAGTGTCCCAACTTTTTGGGAATCCGGTTTGTAGAATTTGGTATACTCTGTCATAGGTAACTGGATCCAGGCTTCTTCTCAATAGTAGGCCCTTCTGCAGAAAGAGTTGTTTCCGGTTTCTCCACAGCTTCAACAGTTCTGGTTCTGCATTTCTTCTGTGGATTCTCTCAGGTGTTCTTCCAATGGTGAGGAAGTCATGTAGTTTTACGAGTACTCTACTTTCTGACTGAAGTTTTATTCATCTCTCCTTTTCAATTTGAGATTCTGGATTGTTCTCTAGATGGAGATTTAGGACTTTGTTTTTGATGGAGAGGATGATTTGCTGGGCGAAGTTTTTGTAGAAATTAGGCATCGCCACTTCTTCCCAGACATCTATGTGTGCAGTAGGATCTTCCTTGGTAGGCAGGCAACATAAGGCATCTGCGTTCTTGTTGGACTTGCCCGTTCTGTATTTTACAGTGAAGTTGTAGTTAGCAATGCGTGAGGCCCAACTTTGTTCTAAGGCACCTAGCTTGGCTGTATTGAGATGTGCCAGTGGGTAGTTATCGGTGAAAGCTATGAAGGGAGTTGCTGCAAGGTAGTCCTTAAATTTTTCGGTGACAACCCACACAAGTGCGAGGAATTCTAACTTAAAAGAGCTGTAGTTCCGGTCATTCTTTTGAGCTCCTTTCAGGGATCTGCTAGCATAAGCAATTACTCTCTCTTTACCTTCTTGCACTTGAGACAGGACAGCTCCCAAGCCTTTCTGGCTGGCATCAGTGTAGATATAGAAGGGCTGTTGGTAATCTGGATATCCCAAAACAGTTGGTTCGGTCAGATTCTTTTTCAAGAGCTGGAAGGCAACTTCCCTGTCTTTATTCCACTCCACAGGTATCTGAGTCTTCTGATACTTCTTTGGATGTCCTCTTACGAGTTCCTGAATTGGCTCAGCAATCTGGGCGAAGTGAGGAATGAAGCGTCTGTAGTTCCCTGCAAAACTAAGGAAACTTCTCACCTCTTTTACTGTGGTAGGAGTAGGCCAATTCTGGACTGCATCTAACTTTTCTGGATCTGGTTTAACACCTTCCGCACTGACAACATGTCCCAGGTACTTGACTTCTGGCTTCAGCAGGTAGCACTTAGATGGTTTGATCTTGAGTCCATGTTTAATGAGGACTTGGAAGACTTCTGCAAGGTGCTTCAAGTGGTCTTCGTAGGATTTGGAATAAATAATGACATCGTCCAGATAGAGTAGGACAGTCTCAAAGATTCTATGGCCTAAACAGCTTTCCATTAGTCGTTGAAACGTTCCTGGTGCATTACAAAGTCCAAAGTGCATGTAATTACCGTTTTTTTGTCTCATAAGGCACACTCCCCCCCCCCCCCCAAAAGTGTGTGGGGGGGGGGGGGAAATGGCAGTGCATCTTATAAAGCGAACACTGCCATGTTTACTTTGGTGAGGCTGATACATTGCGGCCTGCAATGTATCAGAGGGGTGGGAGGAGGGGACGGAGGCTGGCAACACTCGCGGCGGAGTCCGATACAGTCACTGTACTGTAATACATTGGGCCCTGCTCACAGCAATTTTTATATGTACAGTCTATAATCTTCAAGCAGTATCTCTGCTTTAAACTAGCGATTCTCACTCATTCACGCTCCTCTTACTTCATTCATGAAGGAGGAGCAGGAACGTGAATGCTTTTATAGTAAGTACTGTTATAGAAGAAAGCATAGCCATTAAAAGATTTTACATATAAAGTCTACTGTGTCCCCTGTGGTGTAATGGGGGTCACTATTCGCGCAGGGACAATATACTGTGACACATATGATACTGTGACCAGCATAGGATCATCTTAAGCTGGTCACAGTATCTTATGTGTCACAGTATATTGTCCATGTGTGAATAGTGACCCCCATTACATAAGATGCTATATGTGTATCATCCACACATCCACAGGTCCCCCCCCAAAACAGTGCATCATCCACAGGTCCCCCACCCAAAACAGTGCATCATCCACAGGTCCCCCCCCCAAAACAGTGCATCATCCACAGGTCCCCCCATAAGTGTGTGTCATCCACAGGTCCCCCCATAAGTGTGCATCATCCACAGGTCCCCCCATAAGTGTGCGTCATCCACAGGTCCCCATTAGTTCAAAACCCACCAAAAGCACACCTTTTGGTTCAAAGTATTTTTTTTCTTATTTTCCTCCTCAAAAATCTAGGTGCGTCTTATCATCAGGTGTGTCTTATAAAGCGAAAAATATGGTAAATTCGAATAGGCCCATGGGGCTGGTAAAAGCTGTTTTCTCTCAGTCTTCAGGAGCCATGGGTACTTGCCAGTATCCACTTCTATAACTTCTGGGTAAGGGATAGGCATTTTTGTGGGCGATTTGATACATTTTTATGTAATCCACACAGAACCTGATATTGCCATCCCTTTTCCGGACAAGAACTAGGGATGCAGCCCATGGACTATGGCTGTCTTGGATAATATTGGAATCCTTCAGCTCTCGGATCATTTGTTTCACAGATTGGTACATCGTTGGTGGTCTTTTATTGGAGGGTGAGAGCCGGTAGTGATAGTGTGTTTGGTCCCACGGACTTCCCCATAATCCGTAGAGTGCTTACTGAAGGCTTGATGATGTTCAAAAATCCTTCAATTTGTTTTTTGGGTGTAGAGCTGTCTCCCACGTTAAGTTCTTCCGACCATGAGGCAGGCGGAGCATGTGACTTCAATACCACCAAAAGGTCCCAAGATAGGGGAGGCACCAAAGACTGGCTGGTTTATGATATTATTGCTTTAAATAGTGTAGCTAGTGAGGCTCGTCTGGTGGATGTCCACATCAGGCATACCCCAGGCCACGGGGGTTTCACTTTCTATAGAGGTAGTCAGATTAGGTCTAGAATAGATGGATTTTATTTGGAGGAGGCTACTTTCTCGCCCTTAAGGGTTGAAGAGGTAGAATTCTCCGATCACTGTCTGATTATGTTTTCTTTAAATATTTCAGAGTCCCCCCAAATGGGAAGAGGATACTGAAAGCTGAATTCGGGAATCCTGGAGGAAGCAGAGGTGAGACAATCCTTTGAGGACTTCCTTCAGAGTCAGGTAACTTTGCTGGATCTCTGTGATACTAAGTCAGAGTGGTGGGAGATATTCAAAGATCGGGCAGCAAAGTTCTTCCGCCAGCTATCGAGCCTCAGGTCCCTGGACAGGTACCGCCTGTACCAGGGTCTGAGGAGGAAACACGAGCATCTGGTCTCGACTGGAGGTAGCCGCGAGGATATCTCCAGGGTGAAATATTTGCTCAAGAGGTGCCAGTATGATAGGCACACATCTTTGTTTTTTGAGAGGGATTTCGGGAGGTACCGCTCGCCTGACCCCTACAGAAACTTCAAGATGTCAGTGAGTAGTAAGTTGGTGACAGGACTGGTCGGTGGTACAGGATCTCTGAGCAGGTCCAGATCAGGGATCCTTGAAATAGTCATATCCTTCTACTCTTGCCTCATAGCGCCGGAGCCCGTGAACACAACAGTGCGGGGCAGTTGTCTTTACACAGGCGTTTTTAATCTAGCTCCTGAGGATACGTGGCAAATACATGTCACGTGGAAACGCATAGAGCCGATGTCAATGTCTTTAGGACACAGTTCTTAAGGCAGGGTGTGAATGAGTCACAAGAGTTTACCTCTGAGTTAGGTAATACTGACAACAAGATAGTGGCAATATGACAGGATAGCCTATCAACACTGATGTGTATGGGGGTTATTTTTGTATCCACATGAAATGAACACATAAGTACGGTGCATGTATTTTGAATGATTGGTGATACAAATAGACCTTTCCAAACATAGCCGTGTGGATTGTGGATTGTGTATGTGTGGTCAGCAAAGGCAATGGCTACTTTAGCACATTCATAGTGTGGATTACTGGTTGAACTATAGACCAGATTCTATTAGCCTAGTACAGGCAGTGTGGCTCATAGTATATAGCTCTCTCAGACAATAGCCAATAACTGCATCCGCAGCTGTCAATAAGGATCACAGAGGTTCACTTGTGTCACACTGATACTCTGGGGAAATCAATCAGCAGGCACCCAGGGTCAATGCCCAGGGGGGTCCTGTGACCCCCCTTCCCCCGTATCGTCGATTACTGCAAACCGCAGGTCAATTCAGACCTGCGGTTTGCAGCGCTTTCGGGAGGTTTCTGATCCCCACAATCTACTGTGCCTTTTCAGCCCCCGATGGGAAAGGCAGGGGCCCACCTTCCTCCCCATCAACCACTGCACTGCTGTGGCAGCGAGTGATGGTTACCATGGCAAACGGACGCCTTCACAGGCGTCCGGCTGTCCATGGTGCTGATCAGACTTCTGCTAAAGGCAGAAGTCTAATCAGACTTTGTAAAGTGAAAATACAGTACCGTACACTATATTGTGTACAGTACTGTATTATACAGACATCAGACCCACTGGATCTTCAAGAACCAAGTGGGTCTGGGTAAAAAAAAAAGTAAAAACAAGTAAAAAACTAAAACACATTTATCACCATTTAAAAATTAAAAAAGATAAAATTCCGTTTACATGTTTGATATCACCACATCCGTAATGACCTGATCTATAAAACTGTCATGTTACTTTCCCCACATGGTCAACGCTATAAAAAGTACAAAAAAAAAAAATATGATGAAATAGAAACCGTCACCTCATCCCGCAAAAAATGAGCCCCTACATGAGACAATGGCCTAAAAAATAAAAAAATATGGCTCTCAGACTAAAACATGATTTTTTTGTTTCAAAAATGCATTTTTATGTTAAACGTAAACTTTTTTAAAGTAGACATATTACGTATCGCTGCATCTGTAAGAATCTGCTCTATAAAAAAAAAAAAACACACATGACCTAAACCCTGAGGTGAACACAGTAAAAATACAAAAAAGTGTCAAAAAAAGCTATTTTTGGTCACCTTACATCCCAAAAGGTGTAATATCAAGCGATCAAAAAATCTCATTCCACAAAAAATAATACCCTACCTGAGACAATCACCCAAAAACTGAAAAAAATATGGCTTTCAGACTATGGAGACACTAAAACATTTTTTTTTGCTTAAAAAATAAAATCCTTGTGTAAAATGTACATAAAAGAATAGTATACATTTTAGGTATTGCCACATCCGTGGCAACCTGCTCTATAAAAATAACACATGATCTAACCTGTCAGATGAATGTTGTAAATAACAAAACAAAAAAACAAAACAAAAAAAATGAGCGAAAATAGCTATTTCTTGTTACCTTGCCTCACAAAAAGTGTAATATAGAGCAACCAAAAATCATATGTACCCTAAACTAGTACCAACAAGACTGCCACCCTATCCTGTAGTTGGGTCAATTTTTTGGAGTTTCTACTCTAGGGGTGCATCAGGGGGGCTTCAAATGAGACATGGTGTCAAAAAAACAGTCCAGCAAAATCTGCCTTCCAAAAACCATATGGCATTACTTTCATTCTGCGCCCTGCCGTGTGCCTGTACAGCGGTTTATGAACACATATTGGGTGTTTCAGCAAACTACAGAATCAGAGCCATAAATATTGAGGTTTTTTTGACTGTTAACCCTTGCTTTGTAACTGGAAAAAAATTATTAAAATGGAAAATCTGCCCAAGAAGTGAAATTTTGAAATAGTATCTCTATTTTCCATTAATTCTTGTTGAACACCTAAAGGGTTAACAAAGAATTAACACCTAAAGGGTTAACAAAGAATTAACACAGTTTTGAATCCCATGAGGGGTGTAGTTTCTAAACTTTTTTGGAGTTTCTACTCTAGGGGAGCATCAGGGGCGCTTCAAATGAAAAGCCAGTCCAGCAAAATCTGCCTTCCAAAAACCATACGTAGCACCTATCCCTCTACGCCCTACCGTGTGCCCGTACAGTAGTTTACGGCCACATATGGGGTGTTTCTGCAAACTACAGAATCGGGGAAATTAAAATAGCATTTTGTTTGGCTGTTAACCCTTGCTTTGTTAATGGAAAAAATTGAAAATTTGCCAAAAAATAAATAAATCGAAATTCAGAAATTTTATATCCATTTGTTACTAACTCTTGAGGAACACCTAAACCGTTAACGGCGTTTGTAAAATCAGTTTTGAATAGCTTGAGGGGTATAGTTTCTAGAATGAGGTCATTTTCGGGTGGTTTCTATTATTTAACCCTCACAAAGTGACTTCAGGCCTGAACTGGTCCCTAAAAATTGGGTTTTTTGAAATTTTCTGAAAAATGTATCTCCTCCTAGTGGTAGGCTCAGTGTAATGCAATCTAAATACACCTGTAAGCAGGGATTATACATAAAGATGCATTGCAGCATAAAACAGGCTACTTAAGGAATACAGAGCAATACACAGCAACTTTGCAGTACCCACAAGGGTAGTGGGACACTGCAAATGTGTTGGCGCTTTACAGAGTGATGAGGGGGGAGTTTCAGACAGCTATGAGGAGAAAGCAAAGCTATAGCTAGGAAGAGCTATATGCTTGGTTGATGACTTGATCACCAGTATTTAGGAATTTATATAAACAGGGTAGTAATGGTGATTTTTAGTTAAAACTTAACTTTTAATTATTAATGTAGAATAAGTCCCTAAGTGTAATGATTAGATACAAAGAGAGTGCATAATAACACAAGGGATACGAAAGTACTTGGTGCACGGTGGCACCTTTAGATTCAAAATAAATTAGTGCACGGCGGCACCTTAAATAACCAGTGGTCCTACCGTTTCAGCCACGGTCCTCTGGTCTTTAAAGATGTCTAACGCAGGATGGTTTGCTGTGGAAAAGAGCGAATGGAGCCCGGCGGGGGTAATAATGGGTTAAGAGTACCTAGACAGCCCTAATATATGGGTGCTATCTCGGCCCTAGCGTCCTATTTGCGGAGCATCCATTCTAATAAGAACGACCCCGTCCGGAACCTTGCCCTTTTGCTACTTGGCCCTATTGACCCCTAGTGTAGCTAGTCCCTACATGCATGTTTCGTTTTTAGAACTCATCAGGGGAATTTAGGCACACACAGAGGGCCAATGTGGTATAACATACAGTGTTGGTATCTTTAGTTGGTAATCAACACATACATCATATGCAGTTATGATAAGGCAAAATATGACACAATTGATACTTTAAAGGTGGTGGCCTTTAGTCAGGGCTCCACTCGTGTATCAGGGCTGGGTACTTACCTAATGATGTGAAGACAAGGTGGAGGGGTAGCCTGGTGATGGCCCGATCCCTCTTATGGAGCTCAGCGGCGTGTCCAGAGGCCGTGAAGAAGCCTACTTACAGAAGATCGCCCGCTCCTATTTGAACATTGTTTGGCCTCAGAAGGAGGCTTGGAGCACGGCGACGTCAGCGGGGCAGCCGACGCATCCGCGCATACGCTGTTCATACTGGAGGTAACCAGCATGGTGGTAAGTCTACTGACGTGATCAGATGGAGATACGTCATTACAAGTGGCTGAAGATTATGTCATCAGCCCGGGACACGTGTTATCCAACAGCCAGTGTTTTGGTTGCCTAGTAACCAGGACTCTGTGTGGCAACCATATTTGTAACACCGTCTATAGCAAATGAGGTGTATATTAACGTGGCATTTCTTGCAGTGCGATTAAAGTAAGAGTATTCTGGTCGGTTATGTATAGGCACGGATGCATAGGGAGTATGATAGATGGGTACTCGTATCTGTGGGCATGCAACTGTCAGGAGTTAGCATCCAATAATAAATTTTACTAGAGTGCTTTAAAGCAAGTTATTTTGTATGATATACATCAAGTGTAATCGGTACGGTTATCGTAACAGGGGCGCACCCTACATGCGGTTCTTGTTATGAAAGGCATAAGTGGTGCCATGTGGGGGGTATGGTTCTTGTGCCCCCAAAATGTGTATAGCATAGATCTTGGTATGCTGTTTTTCTTTGATGACGGGGAGTCAGTACACTCTGGTTAGGAGAATGCCTGCCAGAGGGTGTTATTGTGTTACGTCTGCCCGTTGACATATGCTGTTTTCATGGCAGTGTTCTTCTCATGTCTAATTCAGCCAGCCGGTCCAAATCATATAGGGATACGTAACACTTTGGATTTGTTGGCTCGTCTAATGGTCGTCAGATAAAGCAACCGAAACAAAGTTGCTCGTTTAGGCCTTGGGGGGCTGTCGTACGCAGCGTGTGGATCCAGAGTGCTTCATGTTGTAAAAGTATGCAATCCCAGTGACCTCCTCGCCGGGGGGGGGGGGGGTGTGTGACTACCTCAATGCCCATAGCTTTAATACTCCGTAGGTCACCATGGTGATATTCATGTATATAGCGTGATACGGCCGTATCTTTTCTATTGGTGATGTCCCCCAGGGGTTCGCCAATCCGTCTGCGCAGTTCTTGCTTCGTTTTGCCTATGTATTCCAGGGGGCATTCACAGGTGATTCTATAAATGACACCCCTAGTGCAGCAGTTCACAAAGTCCTTGATTTTGAAGGATTTTTGGAGATTGATGCTGACAAATTCTTTGCCTGTTTGTATTGTACTGCAAGCAATGCATCCACTGCACCTGAAGCACCCTCGTGGTTTCCTATCCAGGCAGGTTTCTTTTACAGTTGGTTTATGGTGGCTGTGCAGTTGGTTTATGGTGGCTAAGGACCAGATTCCTCTCTAGAAGATATCCGGACTCAGTATTGAGGTCAGCATATCAACTAGCATCAACATCATCACAAACCGAACTACTGGTACCAGGAAACAAATCCCCAGATACTATACAAAAAATTTGGGTAATTGGTACCTTTGATGAGGCCGCCAGTGATGTAAGAAATATTCTACAAAAGCACTGGCCCATACTGATGATGGATCCAGACATCAAAGAGAAGGTTTTCGACTACCCTCAGATCACTTTCAGGAGGGGAAGCCTGGCTAGATAGGAAACCACGAGGGTGCTTCAGGTGCAGTGGATGCATTGCTTGCAGTACAATACAAACAGGCAAAGAATTTGTCAGCATCAATCTCCAAAAATCCTTCAAAATCAAGGACTTTGTAAACTGCCGCACTAGGGGTGTCATTTATAGAATCACCTGTGAACGCCCCCTGGAATACATAGGCAAAACGAAGCAAGAACTGCGCAGACGGATTGGCGAACACCTGGGGGACATCACCAATAGAAAAGATACGGCCGTATCCCGCCATATACATGAATATCACCATGGTGACCTACGGAGTATTAAAGCTATGGGCATTGAGGTAGTCACCCCCCCCTGCGAGGAGGTGACTGGGATCGCATACTTTTACAACATGAAGCAAGCTGAATCCACACGCTGCGTACGACAGCCCCCCAAGGACTAAACAAGCAACTTTGTTTCAGTTGCTTTATCTGACGACCATTAGACAAGCCAACAAATCCAAAGTGTTACGTATCCCTATATGATTTGGACCGGCTGGCTGAATTAGACATGAGAAGAACACTGCCATGAAAACAGCATATGTCAACGGGCAGACGTAACACAATAACACCCTCTGGCAGGCATTCTCCTAACCAGAGTGTACCGACTCCGCGTCAAAGAAAAACAGCATACCAAGATCTATGCTATACACATTTTGGGGGCACAAGAACCGTACCCCCCACATGGCACCCCTTATGCCTTTCATAACAAGAACCGCATGTAGGGTGCGCCCCTGTTACAATAACCGTACCGATTACACTTGATGTATATCATACAAAATAACTTGCTTTGAGGCACTCTAGTAAAATGTATTATAGGATGCTAACTCCTGACAGGTGCATCCCCAGATACGAGTACCCATCTATCATGTGTTACTCCCTATGCATCCATGCCTATACATAACCGACCAGAATACTCTTACTTTAATCGCACTGCAAGAAATGCCATGTTAATATACACCGCATTTGCTATAGACGGTGTTACAAATATGGTTGCCACACAGAGTCCTGGTTACTAGGCAACCAATTAAACACTGGCTGTTGGATAACACGTGTCCCGGGCTGATGACATAATCCTCAGCCACTTGTAATGACGTATGTCCATCTGATCACGTCAGTAGACTTACCACCATGCTGGTTACCTCCAGTATGAACAGCGCATGCGTCGGATGCCCCGCTCACGTCGCCACGATCTAAGCCTCCTTCTGAGGCGGAATAGTGTTCTCCCATAGCACTGACAGTGCATGCGTGAGCATGTCAACGGCCCCGTTGACGTTATCACGCCGCGCTGCAAGCCTCGTTCTGAGGCCAAACGATGTTCAAATAGGAGCGGGCGATCTCCTGTAAGTAGGCTTCTTCACGGCCTCTGGACACGCCACTGAGCTCCATAAGAGGGATCGGGCCATCACCAGGCTACCCCCTCTACCTTGTCTTCACATCATTAGGCAAGTACCCAGCCCTGATACACGAGTGGAGCCCTGACTAAAGGCCACCACCTTAAAGTATCAATTGTGTCATATTTTGCCTCATCATAACTGCATATGATGTATGTGTTGATTACCAACTAAAGATACCAACACTATATGTTATTATACCACATTGCCCCTCTGTGTGTGCCTAAATTCCCCTGATGAGTTCTAAAAACGAAACATGCGTGTAGGGACTAGCTACACTAGGGCACAATAGGGCCAAGTAGAGAAAGGGCAAGGTTCCGGACGGGGTCGTTCTTATTAGAACGGGTGCTCCGCAAATAGGACGCTAGGGCCAAGATAGCACCCATATATTAGGGCTGTCTAGGTACTCTTAACTAGGGATGAGCGAACCCGAACTGTATAGTTCGGGTTCGTACCGAATTTTGGGGTGTCCGTGACACGGACCCGAACTCGGACATTTTCGTAAAAGTCTGCGTTCGGGTTCGGTGTTCGTCGCTTTCTTGGCGCTTTTTGAAAGGCTGCAAAGCAGCCAATCAACAAGCGTCATACTACTTGCCCCAAGAGGCCGTCACAGCCATGCCATGCCTGAGCACCATGTGACCCAGCCTCTATTTAAGCTGGAGTCACATAGCGCCGCCCGTCACTCTGCTCTGATTAGCGTAGGGAGAGGTTGCAGCTGCGACAGTAGGGCGAGATTAGGCTGATTAACTCCTCCAAAAGACTCCATCCAGTGATCGATCTACAGCTGTGGATCATTGAGCTGCTGATACTCAATTGCTCACTGTTTTTAGGCTGCCCAGACCGTTTGTCAGTCACTTATTTCTGGGGTGATCGGCGGCCATTTTGTGTCTTGTGGTGCGCCAGCACAAGCTACGACCAAGTGCATTTAACCCTCAATGATGTGGTTGTTTTTTGGCTAAAGCCTACATCAGGGTGAAGCTGTCACACCAAGTGCATTTAACCAGCAATAGTCTGTTTATTTTTTGGCAATATACTACATCAGGGGCAAGCTGCGCCTGTCACCAAGTGCATTTAACCCTCAATGGTGTGGTTGTTTTTTGGCTAAAGCCTACATCAGGGTGAAGCTGTCACACCAAATGCATTTAACCAGCTATAGTCTGTTTATTTTTTGGCAATATACTACATCAGGGGCAAGCTGCGCCTGTCACCAAGTGCATTTAACCCTCAGTAGTGTGGTTGGTCAAGCTGTCACACCAAGTGCATTTAACCAGCAATAGTCTGTAAATTTTTTGGCCATATACTACATCATGGGCAAGCTGCGCCTGTCACCAAGTGCATTTAACCCTCAGTAGTGTGGTTGGTCAAGCTGTCACACCAAGTGCATTTAACCAGCTATAGTCTGTTTATTTTTTGGCAATATCCTACATCATGGGCAAGCTGCGCCTGTCACCAAGTGCATTTAACCCTCAGTAGTGTGGTTGGTCAAGCTGTCACACCAAGAGCATTTAACCAGCAATAGTCTGTTTATTTTTTGGCCATATACTACATCAGGGGCAAGCTGCACCTGTCACCAAGTGCATTTAACCCTCAGTAGTGTGGTTGGTCAAGCTGTCACACCAAGTGCATTTAACCAGCAATAGTCTGTTTATTTTTTGGCCATATACTACATCAGGGGCAAGCTGCGCCTGTCACCAAGTGCATTTAACCCTCAGTAGTGTGGTTGGTCAAGCTGTCACACCAAGTGCATTTAACCAGCAATAGTCTGTTTATTTTTTGGCCATATACTACATCAGGGGCAAGCTGCGCCTGTCACCAAGTACATTTAACCCTCAGTAGTGTGGTTGGTCAAGCTGTCACACCAAGAGCATTTAACCAGCAATAGTCTGTTTATTTTTTGGCCATATACTACATCAGGGGCAAGCTGCGCCTGTCACCAAGTACATTTAACCCTCAGTAGTGTGGTTGGTCAAGCTGTCACACCAAGAGCATTTAACCAGCAATAGTCTGTTTATTTTTTGGCCATATACTACATCAGGGGCAAGCTGCACCTGTCACCAAGTGCATTTAACCCTCAGTAGTGTGGTTGGTCAAGCTGTCACACCAAGTGCATTTAACCAGCAATAGTCTGTTTATTTTTTGGCCATATACTACATCAGGGGCAAGCTGCGCCTGTCACCAAGTGCATTTAACCCTCAGTAGTGTGGTTGGTCAAGCTGTCACACCAAGTGCATTTAACCAGCAATAGTCTGTTTATTTTTTGGCCATATACTACATCAGGGGCAAGCTGCGCCTGTCAGCAAGTGCATTTAACCCTCAGTAGTGTGGTTGGTCAAGCTGTCACACCAAGTGCATTTAACCATCAATAGTGTGGTTATTTTTTGGCCATATCCCAGTCTAATTCTGTCAGTAAACGTATACCTGTCACCCAGCGCCTAAATACTAGGCCTCAAGTTTATATCCAGCTAAATCTGTTGTTACTGCTGTACTGTTGTGGCTGGGCAAGTTATTTAGTGTCCGTCAAAGCACAGTTTTTGTTTTGGGTTGAAATACAATTCCCAATTTAGCAATTTCCTAATTTAGTGGTTTCTGCTGTATCAGGCCTACTTTAAATACATCCCTAAAAGGGTATATCAGAATCAAGGTGCTGATAGGATCATTCTGAATAACTTCACACACACGCTACTGTGCATTTCCAAGTCTAATTCTGTCAGTAAATCTATACCTGTCACCCAGCGCCTAAATTCTAAACCTCAAATTTATATCCCGCTAAATCTGTCGTTACTGCTGTACTGTTGTGGCTGGGCAAGTTATTTAGTGTCCGTCAAAGCGCATTTTTTGTTCTGGGTTGAAATACAATTCCCAATTTAGCAATTTCATAATTTAGTGGTTTCTGCTGTATCAGAGCTATTTGAAATCTATCCCTAAAAGGGTATATAATATTCAAGGTGCACATAGGGTCATTCTGAATAACTTCACACACACGCTACTGTGCATTTCCAAGTCTAATTCTGTCAGTAAACCCATACCTGTCACCCAGCGCCTAAATACTAGGCCTCAAATTTATATTCAGCTGAATTTGAATACAATACATTGGGCCAAATAATATTTTTGTTGTTGTGGTGAACGATAACAATGAGGAAAACATCTAGTAAGGGACGCGGACGTGGACACGGTCGTGGTGGTGTTAGTGGACCCTCTGGTGCTGGGAGAGGACGTGGCCGTTCTGTCACATCCACACGTCCTAGTGTACCAACTACCTTAGGTCCCAGTAGCCGCCAGAATTTACAGCGATATATGGTGGGGCCCAATGCCGTTCTAAGGATGGTAAGGCCTGAGCAGGTACAGGCATTAGTCAATTAGGTGGCCGACAGTGGATCCAGCACGTTCACATTATCTCCCACCCAGTCTTCTGCAGAAAGCGCACAGATGGCGCCTGAAAACCAACCCCATCAGTCTGTCACATCACCCCCATGCATACCAGGGAAACTGTCTCAGCCTCAAGTTATGCAGCAGTCTCTTATGCTGTTTAAAGACTCCGCTGGCAGGGTTTCCCAAGGGCATCCACCTAGCCCTTCCCCAGCGGTGAAAGACATAGAATGAACTGAGCCACAACCACTTATGTTTTCTGATGATGAGGACATGGGAATACCACCTCAGCATGTCTCTGATGATGACGAAACACAGGTGCCAACTGCTGCGTCTTTCTGCAGTGTGCAGACTGAACAGGAGGTCAGGGATCAAGACTGGGTGGAAGACGATGCAGGGGACGATGAGGTCCTAGACCCCACATGGAATGAAGGTCGTGCCATTGAGTTTCACAGTTCGGAGGAAGAGGCAGTGGTGAGACCGAGCCAACAGCGTAGCAAAAGAGGGAGCAGTGGGCAAAAGCAGAACACCCGCCGCCAAGAGACTCCGCCTGCTACTGACCGCCGCCATCTTGGACCGAGCACCCCAAAGGCAGCTTCAAGGAGTTCCCTGGCATGGCACTTCTTCAAACAATGTGCTGACGACAAGACCCGAGTGGTTTGCACGCTGTGCCATCAGAGCCTGAAGCGAGGCATTAACGTTCTGAACCTTAGCACAACCTGCATGACCAGGCACCTGCATGCAAAGCATGAACTGCAGTGGAGTAAACACCTTAAAAACAAGGAAGTCGCTCAGGCTCCCCCTGCTACCTCTTCTGCTGCTGCCGCCTCGGCCTCTTCTGCTGCTGCCGCCTCGGCCTCTTTTGCTGCTGCCGCCTCGGCCTCTTCCTCCGCCTCTGGAGGAACGTTGGCACCTGCCGCCCAGCAAACAGGGGATGTACCACCAACACCACCACCACCACCTCCGTCACCAAGCGTCTCAACCATGTCACACGCCAGCGTTCAGCTCTCCATCTCACAAACATTTGATAGAAAGCGTACATTCCCACCTAGCCACCCTCGATCCCTGGCCCTGAATGCCAGCATTTCTAAACTACTGGCCTATGAAATGCTGTCATTTAGGCTGGTGGACACAGACAGCTTCAAACAGCTCATGTCGCTTGCTGTCCCACAGTATGTTGTTCCCAGCCGCCACTACTTCTCCAAGAGAGCCGTGCCTTTCCTGCACAACCAAGTATCCGATAAAATCAAGTGTGCACTGCGCAACGCCATCTGTAGCAAGGTCCACCTAACCACAGATACGTGGACCTGTAAGCACGGCCAGGGACGCTATATCTCCCTAACTGCACACTGGGTAAATGTAGTGGCAGCTGGGCCCCAGGCGGAGAGCTGTTTGGCGCACGTCCTTCCGCCGCCAAGAATCACAGGGCAACATTCTTTGCCTCCTGTTGCCACCTCCTCCTTCTCGGCTTCCTCCTCCTCTTCTTCCACCTGCTCATCCAGTCAGCCACACACCTTCACCACCAACTTCAGCACAGCCCGGGGTAAACGTCAGCAGGCCATTCTGAAACTCATATGTTTGGGGGACAGGCCCCACACCGCACAGGAGTTGTGGCTGGGTATAGAACAACAGACCGACGAGTGGTTGCTGCCGGTGAGCCTCAATTGTGAGCCTCAATTGTCCACGTGGCCAGAGCTAGCCTTTTATGCCTTGGAGGTGCTGGCCTGCCCGGCGGCCAGCGTTTTGTCTGAACGTGTATTCAGCACGGCAGGGGGCGTCATTACAGACAAACGCAGTCGCCTGTCTACAGCCAATGTGGACAAGCTGACGTTCATAAAAATGAACCAGGCATGGATCCCACAGGACCTGTCTGTCCCTTGTCCAGATTAGACATTAACTACCTCCCCTTAACCATATATTATTGTACTCCAGGGCACTTCCTCATTCAATCCTATTTTTATTTTCATTTTACCATTATATTGCGAGGCTACCCAAAGTTGAATGAACCTCTCCTCTGTCTGGGAGCCGGGGCCTAAATATATGCCAATGGACTGTTCCAATGTTGGGTGACGTGAAGCCTGATTCTCTGCTATGACATGCAGACTAATTCTCTGCTGACATGAAGCCAGATTCTCTGTTACGGGACCTCTCTCCTCTGCCTGGGTGCTGGGCCTAAATATATGCCAATGGACTGTTGCACTGGTAGCTGACGTGAAGCCTGATTCTCTGCTATGACATGCAGACTAATTCTCTGCTGACATGAAGCCAGATTCTCTGTTACGGGACCTCTCTCCTCTGCCTGGGTGCTGGGCCTAAATATCTGACAATGGACTGTTGCAGTGGTGGCTGACGTGAAGCCTGATTCTCTGCTATGACATGCAGACTGATTCTCTGCCGACATGAAGCCAGATTGTCTGTTACGGGACCTCTCTCCTCTGCCTGGGTGCTGGGCCTAAATTTATGAAAATGGACTGTTACAGTGGTGGGTGACGTGAAGCCTGATTCTCTGCTATGACATGAAGACTGATTCTCTGCTGACATGAAGCCAGATTCTCTGTTACGGGACCTCTCTCCTCTGCCTGGGTGCTGGGCCTAAATATCTGACAATGGACTGTTGCAGTGGTGGCTGACGTGAAGCCTGATTCTCTGCTATGACATGCAGACTGATTCTCTGCCGACATGAAGCCAGATTGTCTGTTACGGGACCTCTCTCCTCTGCCTGGGTGCTGGGCCTAAATTTATGAAAATAGACTGTTACAGTGGTGGGTGACGTGAAGCCTGATTCTCTGCTATGACATGAAGACTGATTCTCTGCTGACATGAAGCCAGATTCTCTGTTACGGGACCTCTCTCCTCTGCCTGGGTGCTGGGCCTAAATATCTGACAATGGACTGTTGCAGTGGTGGCTGACGTGAAGCCTGATTTTCTGCTATGACATGCAGACTAATTCTCTGCTGACATGAAGCCAGATCCTCTGTTACGGGACCTCTCTCCTCTGCCTGGGTGCTGGGCCTAAATATCTGACAATGGACTGTTGCATTGGTGGCTGACGTGAAGCCTGATTCTCTGCTATGATATGAAGACTGATTCTCTGCTGACATGAAGTCAGATTGTCTGTTACGGGACCTCTCTCCTCTGCCTGGGTGCTGGGCCTAAATATCTGACAATGGACTGTTGCATTGGTGGCTGACGTGAAGCCTGATTCTCTGCTATGATATGAAGACTGATTCTCTGCTGACATGAAGCCAGATTGTCTGTTATGGGACCTCTCTCCTCTGCCTGGGTGCTGGGCCTAAATATCTGACAATGGACTGTTGCAGTGGTCGGTGACGTGAAGCCTGATTCTCTGCTATGATATGAAGACTGATTCTCTGCTGACATGAAGCCAGATTGTCTGTTACGGGACCTCTCTCCTCTGCCTGGGTGCTGGGCCTAAATTTATGAAAATGGACTGTTACAGTGGTGGGTGACGTGAAGCCTGATTCTCTGCTATGACATGAAGACTGATTCTCTGCTGACATGAAGCCAGATTCTCTGTTACGGGACCTCTCTCCTCTTCCTGGGTGCTGGGCCTAAATATCTGACAATGGACTATTGCATTGGTGGCTGACGTGAAGCCTGATTCTCTGCTATAATATGAAGACTGATTCTCTGCTGACATGAAGCCAGATTGTCTGTTACGGGACCTCTCTCCTCTGCCTGGGTGCTGGGCCTAAATATCTGACAATGGACTGTTGCAGTGGTGGGTGACGTGAAGCCTGATTCTCTGCTATGACATGCAGACTGATTCTCTGCCGACGTGAAGCCAGATTGTCTGTTACGGGACCTCTCTCCTCTGCCTGGGTGCTGGGCCTAAATTTATGAAAATGGACTGTTACAGTGGTGGGTGACGTGAAGCCTGATTCTCTGCTATGACATGAAGACTGATTCTCTGCTGACATGAAGCCAGATTCTCTGTTATGGGACCTCTCTCCTCTGCCTGGGTGCTGGGCCTAAATTTATGAAAATGGACTGTTACAGTGGTGGGTGACGTGAAGCCTGATTCTCTGCTATGACATGAAGACTGATTCTCTGCTGACATGAAGCCAGATTCTCTGTTACGGGACCTCTCTCCTCTGCCTGGGTGCTGGGCCTAAATATCTGACAATGGACTGTTGCAGTGGTGGCTGACGTGAAGCCTGATTTTCTGCTATGACATGCAGACTAATTCTCTGCTGACATGAAGCCAGATCCTCTATTACGGGACCTCTCTCCTCTGCCTGGGTGCTGGGCCTAAATATCTGACAATGGACTGTTGCATTGGTGGCTGACGTGAAGCCTGATTTTCTGCTATGATATGAAGACTGATTCTCTGCTGACATAAAGCCAGATTGTCTGTTACGGGACCTCTCTCCTCTGCCTGGGTGCTGGGCCTAAATATCTGACAATGGACTGTTGCATTGGTGGCTGATGTGAAGCCTGATTCTCTGCTATGATATGAAGACTGATTCTCTGCTGACATGAAGCCAGATTGTCTGTTATGGGACCTCTCTCCTCTGCCTGGGTGCTGGGCCTAAATATCTGACAATGGACTGTTGCAGTGGTCGGTGACGTGAAGCCTGATTCTCTGCTATGATATGAAGACTGATTCTCTGCTGACATGAAGCCAGATTGTCTGTTACGGGACCTCTCTCCTCTGCCTGGGTGCTGGGCCTAAATTTATGAAAATGGACTGTTACAGTGGTGGGTGACGTGAAGCCTGATTCTCTGCTATGACATGAAGACTGATTCTCTGCTGACATGAAGCCAGATTCTCTGTTACGGGACCTCTCTCCTCTTCCTGGGTGCTGGGCCTAAATATCTGACAATGGACTATTGCATTGGTGGCTGACGTGAAGCCTGATTCTCTGCTATAATATGAAGACTGATTCTCTGCTAACATGAAGCCAGATTGTCTGTTACGGGACCTCTCTCCTCTGCCTGGGTGCTGGGCCTAAATTTACGAAAATGGACTGTTGCAGTGGTGGGTGACGTGAAGCCTGATTCTCTGCTTTGATATGAAGACTGATTCTCTGCTGACATGAAGCCAGATTGTCTGTTACGGGACCTCTCTCCTCTGCCTGGGTGCTGGGCCTAAATATCTGACAATGGACTGTTGCATTGGTGGCTGACGTGAAGCCTGATTCTCTGCTATGATATGAAGACTGATTCTCTGCTGACATGAAGCCAGATTGTCTGTTACGGGACCTCTCTCCTCTGCCTGGGTGCTGGGCCTAAATATCTGACAATGGACTGTTGCAGTGGTGGGTGACGTGAAGCCTGATTCTCTGCTATGATATGAAGACTGATTCTCTGCTAACATGAAGCCAGATTGTCTGTTACGGGACCTCTCTCCTCTGCCTGGGTGCTGGGCCTAAATTTATGAAAATGGACTGTTACAGTGGTGGGTGACGTGAAGCCTGATTCTCTGCTATGACATGAAGACTGATTCTCTGCTGACATGAAGCCAGATTGTCTGTTACGGGACCTCTCTCCTCTGCCTGGGTGCTGGGCCTAAATTTATGAAAATGGACTGTTACAGTGGTGGGTGACGTGAAGCCTGATTCTCTGCTATAATATGAAGACTGATTCTCTGCTGACATGAAGCCAGATTGTCTGTTACGGGACCTCTCTCCTCTGCCTGGGTGCTGGGCCTAAATATCTGACAATGGACTGTTGCAGTGGTTGCTGACGTGAAGTCTGAGTCTCTGCTAGGACATGCAGACTGATTCTCTGCCGACATGAAGCCAGATTGTCTGTTACGGGACCTCTCTCCTCTGCCTGGGTGCTGGGCCTAAATTTACGAAAATGGACTGTTGCAGTGGTGTGTGACGTGAAGCCTGATTCTCTGCTTTGATATGAAGACTGATTCTCTGCTGACATGAAGCCAGATTGTCTGTTACGGGACCCTTTCTCCTCTGCCTGGGTGCTGGGCCTAAATATCTGACAATGGACTATTGCATTGGTGGCTGACGTGAAGCCTGATTCTCTGCTATAATATGAAGACTGATTCTCTGCTGACATGAAGCCAGATTGTCTGTTACGGGACCTCTCTCCTCTGCCTGGGTGCTGGGCCTAAATATCTGACAATGGACTGTTGCAGTGGTTGCTGACGTGAAGCCTGATTCTCTGCTAGGACATGCAGACTGATTCTCTGCTGACATGAAGCCAGATTCTCTGTTACGGGACCTCTCTCCTCTTCCTGGGTGCTGGGCCTAAATATCTGACAATGGACTATTGCATTGGTGGCTGACGTGAAGCCTGATTCTCTGCTATAATATGAAGACTGATTCTCTGCTGACATGAAGCCAGATTGTCTGTTACGGGACCTCTCTCCTCTGCCTGGGTGCTGGGCCTAAATTTACGAAAATGGACTGTTGCAGTGGTGGGTGACGTGAAGCCTGATTCTCTGCTTTGATATGAAGACTGATTCTCTGCTGACATGAAGCCAGATTGTCTGTTACGGGACCCTTTCTCCTCTGCCTGGGTGCTGGGCCTAAATATCTGACAATGGACTATTGCATTGGTGGCTGACGTGAAGCCTGATTCTCTGCTATAATATGAAGACTGATTCTCTGCTGACATGAAGCCAGATTGTCTGTTACGGGACCTCTCTCCTCTGCCTGGGTGCTGGGCCTAAATTTATGAAAATGGACTGTTACAGTGGTGGGTGACGTGAAGCCTGATTCTCTGCTATGACATGAAGACTGATTTTCTGCTGACATGAAGCCAGATTCTCTGTTACGGGACCTCTCTCCTCTGCCTGGGTGCTGGGCCTAAATATCTGACAATGGACTGTTGCAGTGGTGGCTGACGTGAAGCCTGATTCTCTGCTATGATATGAAGACTGATTCTCTGCTGACATGAAGCCAGATTGTCTGTTACGGGACCTCTCTCCTCTGCCTGGGTGCTGGGCCTAAATATCTGACAATGGACTGTTGCATTGGTGGCTGACGTGAAGCCTGATTTTCTGCTATGATATGAAGACTGATTCTCTGCTGACATGAAGCCAGATTGTCTGTTACGGGACCTCTCTCCTCTGCCTGGGTGCTGGGCCTAAATATCTGACAATGGACTGTTGCATTGGTGGCTGATGTGAAGCCTGATTCTCTGCTATGATATGAACACTGATTCTCTGCTGACATGAAGCCAGATTGTCTGTTATGGGACCTCTCTCCTCTGCCTGGGTGCTGGGCCTAAATATCTGACAATGGACTGTTGCAGTGGTCGGTGACGTGAAGCCTGATTCTCTGCTATGATATGAAGACTGATTCTCTGCTGACATGAAGCCAGATTGTCTGTTACGGGACCTCTCTCCTCTGCCTGGGTGCTGGGCCTAAATTTATGAAAATGGACTGTTACAGTGGTGGGTGACGTGAAGCCTGATTCTCTGCTATGACATGAAGACTGATTATCTGCTGACATGAAGCCAGATTCTCTGTTACGGGACCTCTCTCCTCTTCCTGGGTACTGGGCCTAAATATCTGACAATGGACTATTGCATTGGTGGCTGACGTGAAGCCTGATTCTCTGCTATAATATGAAGACTGATTCTCTGCTAACATGAAGCCAGATTGTCTGTTACGGGACCTCTCTCCTCTGCCTGGGTGCTGGGCCTAAATTTACGAAAATGGACTGTTGCAGTGGTGGGTGACGTGAAGCCTGATTCTCTGCTTTGATATGAAGACTGATTCTCTGCTGACATGAAGCCAGATTGTCTGTTACGGGACCTCTCTCCTCTGCCTGGGTGCTGGGCCTAAATATCTGACAATGGACTGTTGCATTGGTGGCTGACGTGAAGCCTGATTCTCTGCTATGATATGAAGACTGATTCTCTGCTGACATGAAGCCAGATTGTCTGTTACGGGACCTCTCTCCTCTGCCTGGGTGCTGGGCCTAAATATCTGACAATGGACTGTTGCAGTGGTGGGTGACGTGAAGCCTGATTCTCTGCTATGATATGAAGACTGATTCTCTGCTGACATGAAGGCAGATTGTCTGTTACGGGACCTCTCTCCTCTGCCTGGGTGCTGGGCCTAAATTTATGAAAATGGACTGTTACAGTGGTGGGTGACGTGAAGCCTGATTCTCTGCTATGACATGAAGACTGATTCTCTGCTGACATGAAGCCAGATTCTCTGTTACGGGACCTCTCTCCTCTTCCTGGGTGCTGGGCCTAAATATCTGACAATGGACTATTGCATTGGTGGCTGACGTGAAGCCTGATTCTCTGCTATAATATGAAGACTGATTCTCTGCTGACATGAAGCCAGATTGTCTGTTACGGGACCTCTCTCCTCTGCCTGGGTGCTGGGCCTAAATATCTGACAATGGACTGTTGCAGTGGTTGCTGACGTGAAGTCTGATTCTCTGCTAGGACATGCAGACTGATTCTCTGCCGACATGAAGCCAGATTGTCTGTTACGGGACCTCTCTCCTCTGCCTGGGTGCTGGGCCTAAATTTACGAAAATGGACTGTTGCAGTGGTGGGTGACGTGAAGCCTGATTCTCTGCTATGATATGAAGACTGATTCTCTGCTGACATGAAGCCAGATTGTCTGTTACGGGACCTCTCTCCTCTGCCTGGGTGCTGGGCCTAAATATCTGACAATGGACTGTTGCATTGGTGGCTGACGTGAAGCCTGATTCTCTGCTATGATATGAAGACTGATTCTCTGCTGACATGAAGCCAGATTGTCTGTTATGGGACCTCTCTCCTCTGCCTGGGTGCTGGGCCTAAATATCTGACAATGGACTGTTGCATTGGTGGCTGACGTGAAGCCTGATTCTCTGCTATGATATGAAGACTGATTCTCTGCTGACATGAAGCCAGATTGTCTGTTACGGGACCTCTCTACTCTGCCTGGGTGCTGGGCCTAAATTTATGAAAATGGACTGTTGCAGTGGTGGCTGACGTGAAGCCTGATTCTCTGCTATGACATGCAGACTGATTCTCTGCTGACATGAAGACAGATTTTCTGTTACGGGACCTCTCTACTCTGCTTGGGTGCCGGGGCCTAAATATCTGAGAATGGACTGTTCCAGTGGTGGGTGACGTGAAGCCAGATTCTCTGCTATGGGACCTCTCTCCAATTGATTTTGGTTAATTTTTATTTATTTAATTTTTATTTTAATTCATTTCCCTATCCACATTTGTTTGCAGGGGATTTACCTACATGTTGCTGCCTTTTGCAGCCCTCTAGCCCTTTCCTGGGCTGTTTTACATCCTTTTTAGTGCCGAAAAGTTCGGGTCCCCATTGACTTCAATGGGGTTCGGGTTCGGGACGAAGTTCGGATCAGGTTCGGATCCCAAACCCGAACATTTTCGGCCGAACTTCTCGAACCCGAACATCCAGGTGTCCGCTCAACTCTACTCTTAACCCATTAATACCCCCGCCGGGCCCCATTCGCTCTTTTCCACAGCAAACCATTCTGCGTTGGACATCTTTAAAGACCAGAGGACCATGGCTGAAACGGTAGGACCACTGGTTATTTAAGGTGCCGCCGTGCACTAATTTATTTTGAATCTAAAGGTGCCACCGTGCACCAAGTACTTTCGTATCCCTTGTGTTATTATGCACTCTCTTTGTATCTAATTATTACACTTAGGGACTTATTCTACATTAATAATTAAAAGTTAAGTTTTAACTAAAAATCACCATTACTAGCCTGTTTAGAGAAAGCAAAACTATTAAATATTTTTGTATCCACTGTATTCAATAAGGAAAATAAACTGTCAGGTGAAATGCAGAATGTTACAGTAAATTCCCCATTAAAAGTCCTCTGTCTGACTCAGGAAGAAGTACAGCAGCGTCTTAAAAAGATTAAAATAGACAAATCGCCAAAACCAGATGGCATACAACCCCTTATCCTAAGAGAATTAGGTAATGTCATAGCCAGACCCTTATTTCTAATATTTAAGGACTCTATACTGACAGGGAGTGTTCCACAGGATTGGTGCATAGCAAATGTGGTGCGAATATTCAAAAAGGGTCCAAAAACAGAGCCTGGAAACTAAAGGCCGGTAAGTTTAACATCTATCGTGAGTAAACTGTTTTGAAAGTTTTCTAAGATGCTATCTTGGAGTACCTCAATCAAAATAAACAATTAACACCATATTAGCATGGCTTCATGAGGGATCAGTCATGTCAAACAAATTAAATTTGTTTCTATGAGGAGGTAAGTTCTAGACTTGACCGAGGCGAATCAATGGATTTCGTCTATCTTGGAATTCTCCAAAGCATTTGATACTATATCACATGAAAGGTTAGTATATAAACTGAGAATGTAAAATATAAGAATGAAACTGGATCGCACATCCTCAATACTATGCTTTAAATTAATAACTGCTTCTCAGCATAATTAACATCGCTTCTCAGCACAATTTATAGTATTCCTACCCCTATGTTGCATGCTGTACATAAGGCATTGGTATACGATTTGATCAAAAAGCATAGGTCCACTCACCAAGAAAAGGTTGCCTCTGTGAACAGGACCCTACTCTAAATTTGGCGCAGCGCTGTGTGGCAACCACCGGCGCCGCAGCACCGCACATGCAGGCAGCGGAACTCAGCATTCAAACAGCACCCCCGCTGTCTGGCAAAGCCTCCCTGGCACTGGGCCCCACTAACCCACCAGCAAATCACCAAAGCAACAATGGCCGCCACGCAGCACTGCACCTTGTGAACAGGTGTGAAACTCACCTTATCACATACTCAAAATCTACAGTGGATATAAAAAGTCTACACACTCCTGTAATCATTTCAGAACTTTTTCCATCTTTAATGTGACCTATAAACTGTACCACTCAATTGAAAAACAAACTGAAATCTTTTAGGTGGAGGGAAGAAAACAAAAAAAAAAAAAACTAATATAATGTGGTTACATAAGTGTGCACACCCTCTTATAACTGGGGATGTAGCTGTGTTCAGAATTAAGCAATCACATTTAAAATCATGTTAAATAGGAGTCAGCATACACCTGCCATCATTTAAAGTGCTTCTGATTAACCCCAAATAAAGTTCAGCTGCTCTAGTTGGTCTTTCCCGAAATTTTCTTAGTCGCATCCCACAGCAAAAGCCATGGTCCACAGATCAGTC
The DNA here is from genome assembly GCF_014858855.1 of Bufo gargarizans. Lineage (NCBI taxonomy): Eukaryota > Metazoa > Chordata > Amphibia > Anura > Bufonidae > Bufo > Bufo gargarizans. The sequence continues at coordinate 213,588,491 of NC_058085.1, read as the reverse complement.
AGAAGAAGGGTACAAAATAATTTCTAAGGCATTAGATATACCATGGAACACAGTAAAGACAGTCATCATCAAGTGGAGAAAATATGGCACAACAGAGACATTACCAAGAACTGGACGTCCCTCCAAAATGGATGAAAAGACAAGAAGAAAACTGGTCTGGGAGGCTACCAAGAGGCCTACAGCAACATTAAAGGAGCTGCAGGAATATCTGGCAGGTACATGTGACAACAATCTTCCGCATTCTTCATATGTCTGGGATATGGGGTAGAGTGGCAAGATGAAAGCCTTTTCTTACGAAAGAAAAACCATCCAGGCTACATTTTGAAAAAACACATGTGAAGTCTCCCAAAAGCATGTGGGAAAAGGTGTTATGGTCTGATGAAACCAAGGTTGGAATTTTTGGCCATAATTCCAAAAGATATGTTTGGCGCAAAAACAACACTGCACATCACCAAAAGAACACCATACCCACAGTGAAGCATTGTGGTCGCAGCATCATGCTTTGGGGCTGTTTTTCTTCAGCTGGAACTGGGGCCTTAGTTAAGCTAGAGGGAATTATGAACAGTTCCAAATTCCAGTCAATATTGGCACAAAACCTTCAGGCTTCTGCTAGAAAGCTGAACATGAAGATGAACTTCATCTTTCAGCATAACAACGACCCAAAGCATACATCCAAATCAACAAAGGAATGGCTTCACCAGTTTTGGAATGGCCCAGCCAGAGCCCAGACCTAAATCCAATTGAAAATCTGTGGGGTGATCTGAAGAGGGCTGTGCACAGGAGATGCCCTCGCAATCTCAGATTTGGAGTGTTTTTGCAAAGAAGAGTGGGCAAATCTTGCCAAGTCAAAATATGCCATGCTGATAGACTCATACGCCAAAAAAATGAGTGCTGTAATAAAATCAAAAGGTGCTTCAACTAAGTATTAGTTTAAGGGTGTGCACTTATGCAACCATATTATTTTATTTTTTATATTTATTCTTCCTTCTACCTAAAAGTTTGTTTTTCAATTGAGTTGTACAGTTTATAAGTCTGTTTAAAAGTTCTGAAATGATTTATCTTTGTCTCATTTTTCTTTACATACTTTTTATATCCACCGTAGGCTCTTTTTCCTCCTGGTATCAGCACTCCTCCACATTCGGCCCAGGTGCTTTTAATTAGCAGGAGTCTGCATAATGGTATACATTTCTACCTCTCAGTTGGAGTTCCTGAGAATATGTGATAAGGCTCGTTCCACACCTGTTCACATGGTGCAGTACTCCACGGCGGCCATTGTTGCTTCGGTGCTGTGCTGGTGGGTTGGTGGGGCCCAGTGCCAGGGTGGCTTTGCCAGACAGCAGAGGTGCTGTTTGACTGTAGGGTCCCGCTGCCTGCTGGTGTGGTGCTGTGGCGTCGGTGGTTGCCATGCAGCGCTGTACCAAATTTAGAATAGGGTCCCATTCAAAGAGGCAACCTTGTTGTGGTGAGTGGGCCTATGCTTTTTGATCAAATTGTATACTAATGCCTCATGTACAGCAGGCAGCATAGGGCTATGTGCCATAGGTTAAGGGGAAGGGAAAACACCAAATACACACCACAGCAAATAAACAATCTAGGCCTCAAAAGCTAAGGAAAAAGGATGATGACCTCCTAGTAATCCCGAGGCCTTTCCCTAACTCCTACCAGTAAGAGCAGATCCTGATGGTGGAAATACTCATACGCAAGATACCTAAATCCCTGCTGAAACCGACGAGCCCTAGGATAGGTAGCAGCGGATGAGACAACTGGTTCCTTCAAGAATGAAGGAACCTGCGTCTCCCTGAGGCCTAGAAACAACTGACACCAGGTAATAAGAAACAGCAACAAGTACATAGCTTAGAGATGCATGGAGAAGCAGGAGATCCAAGACAAACCAGCACTAGCAACTCTAAGCAGAAACTATCAACTGCATGGTCAGCAGTGTGAGGTGGATTTAAATAGAGCCTTATCACTGATAACGAGCAGCACCTGAGGAGCGGTGAGAGCCTGCCAAACAACAACACACAGAGGAAAACAGAGAGACCTGTCAGATAGCCTCACGTGCAGCAAGTCTATCCGATCTTCTCGACTCTCACAGGAGGGACCGTGACAGTACCCCCTCTTCTACTGGTGGCCTCTGGACACTCTGGACCTACTTTATCAGGATGCGCCCTGTGAAAGGCCCTCACAAGGCGACTGGCATTCACGTCGGTTGCAGGAACCCACATTCTTTCCTCTGGACCGTAACCCTTCTAGTGCACGAGGTACTGAAGAGATCCATGAAGAATACGTGAGTTCACTATCCTGGCAATCTGAAACTCAAGATTGCCATCCACCATGACAGGATGTGGTGGGAGGGAGAACAGTTCAGCAGGTTCAACATATCTTTTCAGCAATGACTTGTGAAACACATTATGAAACTTCAAAGGCTGCAGAAGCTCAAGACGAAAAGCAACCCGATTAATAACGGTAGAGATCTGGTATGGCCCAATAAACCTTGGCTCCAACTTCCAAGAGGGTACCTTCAACTTAATGTTTCTTGTGGACAGCTACACAGAATCACCCACTCTCAGGTCCGGACCACTCACACGTCTCTTGCCAGCCATACGTTTATACTTTTTGCCCATTTTATTTAAATTGTTTTGAATCTTCCGCCAAATAGATGACAACGAAAGAGGAGAATCATTCCTCTTCAGGTATACCAGGACGTTTCAGTACCAGAAAATGTGCCAAACTGTGAATGGAACCCATATGCACCAAAAAAACATCGACTTTTCAGTGGACAAAATGAATTCCACAAAACATCTCAAATAAGTCTCCAGATTCTGGTTAGTGCTCTCAGTCTGCCCGTTCGACTGTGGATGAAAGGCCAAAGAGATGGACAATTGGACCCCCATACGAGTACAGAACGCCTTCCAGAATCTGGAAACAAATTGAGTCCCTCTATCAGACACCACATCTGAGGGAATGCTGTGTAGTTTCACGATGTTATCGACAAAAACTTGAACGAGAGTTTTGGCATTAGGTAAACCTGATAATGGTATAAAGTGCGCCATCTTGCTGAAGTGGTCAACAACCACCATAATCACAGTTTTCCCAGAAGAATTAGGAAAATCTGTGATAAAGTCCATGGACAAATGAGTCCAGGGTCGGGATGGGATAGACAAGGGAAGTAGAGATCCTGAATGCCGAGTATGAGCCACCTTAGCACGCGCCAAAGTATCACAAGGTGCCACATAGCCCTCAACACATTTACGTAACCCTGGCCACCAGAATCTTTGAGAAATGAGATCCACAGTGGATCTGCTCCCAGGGTGTCCCGTAAGAACAGTATTGTGATATTCCTTAAACACCTTGTGTCGTAGTTCTGAAGGGACAAACAACTTCCCTGGCGGACAGGAATCGGGTGTCTCTCCCTGGGCCTCAAACACCTCTGCCTCAAGTTCAGGATAAAGGGTTGATACAACTACCCCATCAGCCAATATTGGAGTATTGGAGCAGGATCCTCAGAATCACCCCCCACCCCCCCGGAAAGCTATGCGACAAGGCATCCGCCTTGATGTTTTTAATCCCAGGACGATTAGTGACCAGCAAATGAAATATAGTAAAAAACGACCATGACACATCCATCAGGTGGTACAGGACAGCCAATCGAGACGTTTCAGCACATGGACATACCCCTACCTTATAAATAAACCTGATCTGGGTGCCATTTTACATTCAGTCTTTTGGCATTGTTGGGAGAGGTTGCTGTGTGGAGCAGGGACAAACTCTTAGGGACACAAAACGTTAGCTAATAGGGCCAGAAAAGTCCTTTAAAGGACTAGTATTGGTGTGCTATCGATAGGTGTGACATACTGAGGGGTGTAATATACTTATAATATACTTTCTAACATAGAAAGTATATTATAGTGCAATTGTATTGTGCAGCAGTTGTGTGCGGTTCTGCTGCGATACTGCATCTACACAGAGTGCTACAGCGAATGTGGACAAGCTCACATACATTAAAATGAACCAGGCATGGATCCTAAAGGACTTGTGCAGAATAGACATGTATACTGGCCTTAGCCAGCCATTGGCGGAATACAGCGGAATTGATAATTGTTGTATTTTTGATATTTCCCACTCTTTTTGGTGTACCCTAATAAAAATAATAAAAAAAATAAAAAATAAAATCATTTTAACCAAAATCCAGTGTTTGCTACCTCGTCCTCCTCCACCACCGCTTCCACCTACACCACAACGTCCACAGCCTCCTCAACCTCCTACTCCATATGTACCTCCACCTCATACATCAAGATATATTTTTTAAATTTGTACGGATTTTATGTCATTTCAATAATTTGTCTGTTACATTTTCGGGTGACATTCACCAATTTTTGGCTGTGATATACCCCTGCTCTACCTAGTTGACAAGGAAATACATTTCACTTCTTCATTTGTTGCATTCTTGGGTGACATTTTACCATTTGTGGTAATGTGAACAGTGCTGGAAGGTGTGTTGTCCCACTTCAGGTAACTCAGATGGGTGAGACAGATAAAATCCAGAGAGCAGCAGTAGTCTCAGCAAAGCATAGTTTGCTGAGACATTTTTGTATACATTTTCTGGGGGTGGATTTTACTTGGACTGGTGGCTAGGCTTGGTAGAGGGAGTTGCCAGTCCACACCCTTCCAGTATGGGTTTTTCTTTCTACCTGAGGTGATTGCAGGTGAGGCCTGCTGTAATCAGGCTGGCATAAAGTGCCTCAGAGTAGATCAGTCTGGAAAGAGATACGCTGTGAGATACAGAGCCCCAGAGCAGAGGCTCTGTGTGTGGTTTGAGCTTGCCAGGCTGAGAGACCAGGTTATTGTGACAGCCCGAAGTTTGGGGAACGCCGTGACACCGGGATTCAAGGGTTACAAGGCCAGAGTCGGGAGGACTGTTGTGCCACACTTCCCCATACAGGTACGGGACTGATTACAGCCGGAGAGGCTGGTAAACTACGGGCTGAGAAAAAGCCGCATATGGGTTCCGTGTGTGTGTGAACAGCGTACTGTAGCTGTGTCAGGGCCACGTTAACAGGTGTAGTGAGAGCCCAGCCGGGCAGGTATTTGTTTTGTTTTGATGTACACACCCAATGATTATTAACTGGACTGTTCAGTGTATGAAAAATGTCTCAATAAGTGCAATGTTTGGCCCCGAAAGCTGCGGTGGACGATTCTTGTGAGAATGATTCTTGTTTCTCACGCTCCCTATCCAGCGTGGAACCTCGATTCGCCTTTAACCGTGATTGACATGGTAGGCTCAGAAAAGTTGATAGAGAAGATATCCAAATGGATCGTGGACGTCACAGGGACGTGCGATCAGGAAGAAGTTATCTATAGTTAACAAAGCGGCAGCAGGGCCTCTCCTGTCTAACCTTTCCAAATCCAAAATACCCCAGTGACATTCCCTATAATTTTTTATTCATCATTTTAATAACAGTGCTTCTTAAGAGTCCTGTATTGTTATTTATTGTCACTACCTCCCCGAGTCGGGAGTGGGTAATTGCCGTGCGCCCCCTCCTTAACTTGGAAGCATCTGCTTCAATACTTCGTCCACATTTCCATTTGATTACATTTAATTTCATCCATTGACCTTCCTTGGATGTGTTATCCCTTTCTCAGGCTCCCTTTCCGGCCTGGAACCCTGATTCCCAGCTACCCGTGATCACCATGGTAAGCGCAAGAAAGAACATCGAAAGTTGATAGAGCAGATATCCAATTTGATCGTGGACATCACGGGATGTGTGTGTGCACACGCCTACATCTACTGACTGATGGGTCTGCCCCCTTCAACTTCTCCATCTCCAAATTGGGCACATGGCCTGAGCTTGCCTTGGAGGTGCTGTCCTGCTCTGCAGCCACTGTATTGTCTGACCGATTGTTTAGCATGGCTGGATGGGGTTATCACAGGTTATATTTCCCAATGTTTTGGGCCCTAATTTAAAACAAAAATAAAAACAAAAAATAAAAACTAAATTCAGTGTTGACTACCTCCTCATCCTCCACCGCCTCCTCAATCTCCTACTCCATATGGACCTCGTCATCAAGATCATTGTTTTTTATTTTTAGGTATTTTATGTTATTTTAAGTCATTGCCCTATCCACATTTGTTTGCAGAGCACTTCCATGCTCTTAACCACATTTTACTGCCATTTGCATCCTTCTAGCCCTTTCCATTACTTTTTTAGAGCCATTTTAGTGCTCAAAAGTTCAGTTCCCCATTGACTTCAATGGGGTTCGGGGTCAAGTTTGGGTCCCGAACTCTAACTTTTTTGTGAAGTTCGGCCGAACCCGAACATCCAGGTGTCCGCTCAACTCTAGTCTGCGGTTTTGCTGCATTGCCGCATCTACCCAGAGTGACAAACACTATTGGAACCAATAATTTCTACTGGTGTGATCTACCAGTTGCCCCCCAAAAAAATGATTGAGGCAGGGGTGTGATATACCTATAATATAATTTATATATAGTGGATTTGTATTGAGCAGCATTTGTGTGCGGTTCTGCTGAGATACCGCAGCTATACAGAGGGACAAACGCTATTGGAACAACTAATTGCAACTGTTGCGATTAGAGATGAGCGAATCGAAGCTGACGAAGTCAAATTCGTTCCGAATTTAAGGAAAAATTTGTTTCTGAATGAATGCGAATTTCCTCACGCTTCGTGGTAACGAATCGCATTATAATAAAGTGCCCACATATAGCACATAGTGCGACACTGCATCAAGATGAAACAGGCGTGGATCAGCCAGGATTTCAACACACCAATGCCTGATGCATCAGACTAGATCATCCATGGTGCCACACCAACATTTTGACAAAAGAGACTGTTTTCTTCTGGCTACCTGCCTCAGTTACTATTATGATGCTGTTACCCCTCTGATGCCAAACTTCTGATGCCAAGTGCTCTTTCTTTCACCCACCATCTTCAGTGAGTAGTAGTATTGCCACCCACCTCCACACTATGTCACCTTGCCACTCTGTGGCCTACTGATGCTGCAATGTCCACACTATGTCACCTTGCCACTCTGGCCTCCTGGTGCTGACATGTCCACACTATGTCACAGTGCCACTGTGTTGTATCATGCTGCTGCCGCCATGTCCACACTATGTCACCTTGCCACTCTGGCCTCCTGATGCTGCCATCTCCACATTATGTAACCTGGCCACTTGCTGGCCTCCACATACTGCTGCCAACTATATACTCTGTGATTGTGCCACTCTGTGCCCTCATACTGCTGCCACCTCCACACTGTCATTGTGCCATTCTGTGGCCTCCTGATGCTGCCGCCACCTCCAGACTTTGTCATTGGGCCACTGTGTGGACTTCTCATGCTGTTCACACTCTCCCCACTTCATGACTGGGACAATATTTTGGCTTTCGGCCTGGCTGACATCGTTTATTTGACCTTTCCTCTGATCTGTCAAAAGGAAGGAAAAATGAGACGCACAACAGATCCTGTCTGTGTAGCAGCCGTAAGGCCTGTATGGTCCCATCAGAATTGGCTTATAATTTGGTAGACAAAAGCAGGAGTGGGTAAAAAACACAGAAGACATGCAAATATTCAATTCACGTGTCATCTCTGTTTTAGATCCACCCCTGTTTTTATTGGCATTAGCAATACTGAGCAAATGCTGACCGGGTGAAGGCATATGCTTCAAAGACAGGATCCGTTTTTTGTTGGTTATTGTTCTGACGGATCAGTGGAAGGGCAAATGAATCAGTGACGTCAACACAAACTTACTGCTGACATCCTCTCAACTCTGTGAGGGGGGCTCTACTTTTATAAGTGTGTAATACAACAGGTTCTGTAGACATCTATCTGCAGTGTCCCAGGGGGTCAGTAGTGTAGCTTTAGGTATGCTGGGCTTTGTAGTGCAGGGTAACCCACTAACCTGGGACTCACTGTCGTCTTCAAACGGGTCAGCACTGGAACAGGCAGGTGGTGAATGTCGTGACGCCAGTGCCAATTGAACGGTGGCACACCGTGTAGTGACAGGCGGAATAATTGAGGAATCTTTATATTTGAATAACAGGGTAACTTTACTGAAGATACTTGAAGATAGATGAACAGTCAGTAAGTACAGTTCCAGAATATTCCACACGTTACAAAACAGTCATAGCAGTGGTTCAGGCTATTAAGCGCAGCCGCAAAAAGCTATCTTCAAGACAGGCCTCTTAGGATCAGGGCTTTCCTCTTACTCTAGATGTAGCAATACACTTCAGGCAACTATTCTCTCTGCAGTGGTACACTTACTTCCTCTCCTGCTTTAGTTCCTGGCTGTAAGCAATACTCTTAAGGTCCAGACACCCAAATCACGGTGATAACCCTTGAGCAAAGGTTTTGTAGAGGTTCCCCTTTTCTCCTGTGGACAGGCTGTTACTTAGAGTACCTCAGGTATACTTGACCTGGAAAACTGGGTGGGAATGATCCTCCACACCAGTGGTGCAATTTCTTCACTAGTTACTGAGTCCTGAATCTCTCAGAACCCACTCTGAACTAGGAACTTCCAACTACTAACTTTCCTGGGTTAGGCCCTAGCCTATTTATACTAACTTCGGGGCTCCCTCTGCTGGCTGGAATATGAATTGCCGGCTACAGGCCTAACTTTCTTAAAGGGAGCTACACATTATAATATAGCAGTGTCGGGTAACCTACCCGTATACTGCATATCAGCTGACAAGGGTGTAAAAGGGGTGCACTTCTTCTTGACACTAACATCGACCTATAAGGCAGAGTTCATACTTGAGTTATTTTTTGGCAAATTTAAGTATACTGGTAAATGCTTGCATAAGACAGGAGAGAATCGGCCATTCTTCTGTTTATTCAATGACTTGGTGTTGCGATGGAGAAAGCATTCCCCCAAAAAAATTGCTTTCCACCTGGAGCCGAATCCTGTCAAAATTGATGCAAGTGCGGTATTGGCTGCTCATCCAGAAATACACTTTTGGGGGAACCTGCTGGCATGCTTAGGCCTCTACTAGCGACAGACAATGAGAAGAAGACAAAGTTTCAAGATCGCTTGGACCCCAGAAGATTTGCGAATTTATTCACGATTCAAACTGACCAGGGCCCAGTCTCTGTGTCATCATGGAATGGAAAGGAGGGCATCCTTATTATATTTAAAACATTTCAGGTTCTCAGACAGTCCTTAACAAAATTGACTATGGAGAGCTGGGTCATTCCACTCCATATCAGTTGCCCACCTACTAAATGCAGAGCAATAGGACTCAGCAGAACGCTCTCCCTGCCGCAAGCAACGCAACTTAGATTTGGCCAGGGAATCCCAATCTGGGTCATCGTAGATAAGTCCCAGAGCTCTGAAAAACTCCTCTACCGACCAGAGGGATTGTGAACCAGTTGGCAAAGAGAAAGTCTAATACTGAGTGTCACCTTTCAGCAACAAAATAATAATCCCCACTCTCTGACTCTCATCCCCAGAAGAGCTAGGATGCAGTCTGAAATATAATTTGCACGATTTCCTGAACCGAACAAAGTTGTCACTTCCCCCGGAAAACCTTTCCTGGAGAGCAACCTTTGGTTCAGGGCAGGCCGGGTTCCCGCCAGTGGCGTAGGGATCTCAATAGCAGCCATAGCAATTGCTATGGGGCCCTACGCCACTGGGGATTTAAAAAAAAAATCATGTGGCGGTGCAATAGGGGGCAGCCTCTCCCCCCAACCAACCCTCTCCCCATCATTGGTGGCAGCGGCAGTTCCGATCTTAGTCCAAGCAGTGTAATGCTGGGGCAGCGATTGGTTACCATGGCAGCCAGGACGCTACTGAAGTCCTGTCTGCCATGGCCAGTTACTCCGCAGCAGCATACTTACTGGCGCTCCTTCTTGAAACTCGTCACAGGTCTGTGTGGTGCCTTGCTATAAGCATAAGCAATGCGCCACACAGACCTGTGAGTTCCAAGAAGAAGGAGCACCGGGGGCAGCCACAGCGCATGTAAGTATGCTGCTGACTAACTGACCATGGCGGTCAGGACTTCAGTAGCGTCCTGGCTGCCATGGTAACCGATCGTAGCTCCAGCATTACACTGCTGGGACTCCGATCGGAACTGCCGCTGCCACCAATGATGGGGGGGAAAAGGAGCCCACTGCCCACCAAAGATTTTAATACTGGGGTGGAGGGCTCACTGCCCACCAATGATTTCAATACCGGTGAGGGCGCACTGCCCACCAATGATTTCAATACCGGTGACGCGGGAGGGCGCACTGCCCACCAATGATTTCAATACCGGTGAGGGCGCACTGCCCACCAATGATTTCAATACCGGTGAGAGGGGAGGGCGCACTGCCCACCAATGATTTCAATACCGGTGAGGGGGGAGGGCGCACTGCCCACCAATGATTTCAATACCGGTGAGGGTGCACTGACTGGGGGCTGATGGAGGGTGCACTGACTGGGGGCTGATGGAGGGTGCACTGACTGGGGGCTGATGGAGGGTGCACTGACTGGGGGCTGATGGAGGGTGCACTGACTGGGGGCTGATGGAGAGGCACTGACTGGGGGCTGATGGAGAGGCACTGACTGGGGGCTGATGGAGAGGCACTGACTGGGGGCTGATGGAGAGGCACTGACTGGGGGCTGATGGAGAGGCACTGGGCTCTTATCTGAGGTCTTATTGGGGGACATTCATATTGGGGTCTGAGCTGAGGTGTGATCTGAGTTCTTATTGGGGTCTTATTAACATTGGGGATCTTATTGGGGCTGTTAGCTGAGGTCTGATTAACATTGGGGGTCTGACCTGAGGTATAATGAAAAATATTTTTTTCCGGAGCAGCTTGGAGAAAAAAGGCCTCACAGTCTCCCACACTCCTTCTGCCCGGCCAAGCCAGCCAGCACCCCTGAGTCTTCAGAACTGTAAGTAAATTATATATAAGGGGAGCTTATAATGTGAAAGAGACTAATTATGTCTGAACAGACATATAGTACAAATTCCAGTTTTTGCTTACGTTTTATGTTGCACAGAACTTTCTGTGAAATATATATACACACACACACACACACGTGTATCAGCACTACATATATACCCCTTACTCTCCCTAATACCCAAACTACACAAGATACATATCCCTACTTCCTGTCTAATACACATACACACCCCATGATATGTACTTTAATACACAGACATTTAGATTCACACATTTCCTACACTGGCACAAATGCGTTTCCAGTGACCAACTGTCTGTGCTCAGTTCTACGCGTAACCGTCGCAAGTGCATGAGGAGCTGCAGATGTGGCGGCGAGGCCTGAGAGGTATGTGAGGGTGGGCATAAAAAATATGTTTGCTATGGGGCCCAGTCATTTCTAGCTACGTCCCTGGTTCCCACTGCCAGAACTCACCGCCTTTGGTCTCTGAAACTGTGCAACAGCCATGCAGAGGCCAGCCACCTCCAAAGACAGCCCTGCATACGATTGACCAGTGCAGAAACAGTATCCATAGATGCACTGATAAAGCAAAGGATAATGGTTTGGGCGGTTGATAATGTCACAGGCTAAGGGGAAGGGAAAATACCAAATACACACCACAATGAATAGACAACAATCTAGGCCTCAAAAGCTAAGGAAGAGGGATGGTGACCTCCTGGTAGTCCCTAGGCCTTTCTCTAACTCCTGGCAGTATGAGCAGATCCTGATGGTGGAAATACTCATACGCCGTATACCTAATCCCTGCTGAAACTGAAGAGCCCTAGGATAGGTAGCAGGGGATGAGACAGCTGGTTCCTTCCAGAATGAAGGAACCTGCGTCTCCCTGAGGCCTAGAAACAAAACACACCAGATAATAAAAAAACAGCGAAGGCAACAAGTACTTAGAGATGCATGGAGAAGCAGAAGATCCAAGAGAAACCAGCACTAGCAACTCTAAGCAGAAACTATCAACCGCATGGTCAGCAGTGTGAGGCGGATCTAAATAGAGCCTCATCACTGATAACGAGCGGCACCTGAGGAGAGGTGAGATCCTACCAAACAGCAACATACATAGAGGAAAACAGAGAGACCTGTCAGTCTCACGTGCAGCAAGTCTATCCGATCTTCTCACCTCTCTCACATGAGGGACCGTGACAGCAGGTATATGATAAATTGCGCTGAGAAGCTATGTTAATTATGTTGAGAAGCAGTTATTAGATAAAAGCATAGTATTGAGTATGTGCGATCCAGTTCTTTTTTTTTTTTATATATATATTTTATATATAAAATGATAATGCTTGGACTAGGAGAAAATGTCTGTATGTGAGTAAGTAACTGGCTCAGTGATAGAAAACAGAGGGTGGTTATCAACGGTAAACACTCAGATTGGGTCACTGTCACTAGTGGGGTACCTCAGGGGTCAGTATTGGGCCCTATTCTCTTCAATATATTTATAAATGATCTTGTAGAAGGCTTGCACAGTAAAATAAAAATTTTGAAGATGACAGTAAACTGTGTAAAGTAATTCACACGGAAGAGAACAGTACACTGCTGCAGATGGATCTGGATAGATTGGAGGCTTGGGCAGAGAAGTGGCAGATGAGGTTCAACACTGACAAATGTAAGGTTATGCACATGGGAAGGAAAAATACATATAATCAGTACATGTTAAATGGTAAAACACTGGGTAAGGGCTTGTTCACACGAACATTTGAAGACCTTTGCAATACACGGGCACCGTTCTGTGGCCGTTTCGCATCACGGATCGGACCCATTCATTTCAATGGGTCTGCAAATCTGGAGATGCAGAAAAGTGCGGAACGGAAGAATGGAACGGAACACTACAGAAGCACTATGGAGTGCTTTCTGGGGTTCCGTTCTGTGCTTCTGCATAGCAAAAAGATAGAACTTTCGCGATCTTTTGCGGAATGGAAGGATCGTGGACACATTCAAGTGAATGGGTCTGCGATCCCCATGTGCCTACCCCACTGATTGTGCACGTGCATTGCGGACCGCAATTTGCGGTCCACAGCACGGAAACGAGCCCTAACACTGACATGGAAAAGGACTTAGGAATTTTAGTGAACAGCAAACTAAGCTGTAGAAACCAGTGTCAGCCAGCTGCTGCCAAGGCCAATAGCACAGACATAGTCAGCAGGCCGAGTCGTAACCAGGAGCAACAGTGAAGGACCGAAGGATGAGGCAGAGGCAAAGTCAAACAAGCAATAGGTCAGGGCAAGCAGCAAAGGTACAGGTCAGGCAATCCGGATCGGCAACAGGAGAGTCAAGGCGAACAGGCAGGGATCAAACAGGTAGCAGAGGACAGAAACACAAACATGGGTCAGGTACACAAGAACACAAGCAGACATATCAGCAACCTTTGCAAGACACAAGGACCTTGAAACTCAGGCATCTCGGAAGGGAGCTGAGCCACTTATATATGTCTAGGAGGGCTAGGATTGGTGAGCAAGGCCACATGATCTAACCCATAAAGCACAGGAAGTAATGCTTGCCAGCTCTTAAGAAAATGCTGCAGGGCACAAGCAGCAAGCATGCTGTTCCCAGGGCTGAAAGGAAACTGTGGAGCGGATCCCAGAACAAACAGTACCTACAAGGACAGAACCCAGGACTGCAGCGGTGAATAGGGAAGCACTGACAGCATATCACCACTGAACACGGTGCCTGTGACCGTGGCGGTAAGCAGGGGAACAGTGGCACACAGCAGCCGCTGTCACACTCTTGCGATTCCCACCCTCACCACTCTGTGACTGGGCCACTGTGCTGACGACTCATGCAATTCCTCATGCGATTCCCACCCTCACCACTTTGTGACTGGGCCACTGTGTTGACTGCTCATGCTGTTGCCACCTCAGCACTCAGTCATGGGGGCACTACTTGTTTCAGCGTGTAATAGAACAGGTTCTGTACAATTCTACGTGGAATCAGCTGAGGACGGTGTAAAAGGAGTGCGCTTCTTCTTGACACTACCATTGACCTGTAAGGCTGAGTTCACACTTGAGTTATTTGGTGAGTTTTGGACCAGTAACTGACCAAATAAGTAAAGTGTGAAGTGATTCTAAGAGTGACTCCTGTCATTTGCATGTCATACTGACTCCCAGTACTGTTTCACTACCACAGCAGACTCAATATGCATGTTTCTGCAATGCACAGTGTTCTACACCAATATACAGGCTCTCAGCAGCCAGAAAATTCATCACGAATAAATTTGGATTGAATCAAATCTTTTTGGGAAATTTTGCGTAACATCCGAATCAAATTTTTGCGAAATTCGCTCATCTTCAACCAAAAAGGACTATAGGTCAGCCACAGACTTAACAGACTGATTTACTCTCCTATTACAGTAAGACAGATGCAAAGGCGGTGTTATGAACCCCAAAAAATGACTTTGTCACTGACACAATAAACAGACTGATTAACTCTTCTATTACAGTTTGACAGATGAAATTGCAGTGTTAAAAAAAAATATATGTTTTGTGTCACCAACATAATTAACAGACTGATTTACTATGCTATTACAGTAAGACGGATGCAAAGGCAATGTGATGAACTGCAAAAAACTGCTTTGTGTCACCGACACAATTAACAGACTGATTTGCTCTCCTAGTACAGTTAGACAAAAGAAAATGCTGTGTTATTAAAAAAAACTACACAATTACCAGACAGATTAACTCTACTATTACAGTATGATGGATGCAAAGGCGATGTTATAAAACTCAACAAATTGCTTTGTATCACTGACACAATTAACAGACTGATTAAATCTCCTATTGCAGTTAGCGCTCATGCCCACGAATAAACATGCCCGTGCTGCGGACCTCATACAGCGGTTCTGCAATACACGGGTCACTAGCCGTGTGCATTCCACATCACGGATGCGGCCCAATGCACTTGAATGGGTCCGCAAACCCAGAGATGCGGTGCGGAAGCATGCATCGGAAACCCAGAGAAGCCCCACAGAGTGCTTCCGTGGTGTTTCTGCCTGTGCCTCCGCACCACAAAAGAGTTTTTTTGTGGTGCGGACAGTCGGATGTGGATCGTGGACCCCATTCATGAATGGGTGCGCGATCTGCAAGCGCCTGCCCCACAGTCGGTGCCCGTGCACGGATCCCTTACGTTCATAGGCATGAGCCCTTAGACGGATGAAAATGCAGTGTTATTAAAACAAAATAGCTTTGTGTCACCGATACAATTACCAGACTGATTAACTCTCCTATTACAGTAAGACGGATGCAAAGATGGTGTTATGAACCCCAACAAATTGCTTTATGTCACTGACATAATGAACAGACTGATTAAATCTCCTATTACAATTAGATGGATGAAAATGCATGTTATAAATTTTTTTTTAAATATATTGCTTTGTGTCACCGACCCAATTAACAGAGTAATAAAACCCCCTATAACAGTTAAACAGATAAAAATGCAGTGTAATTAAACAAAAAAATTGCTTTATGTAACAGACACAATTAACAGACTGATTAACTGTCTTATAGCAGTAAGATGGATGACAATACAGAGTTTTGAACCCCAATGAATTTGGGTTAACCACAGAATTGAAGGGGTTACCCGAGGTTGGAAATGGCCCCCCATATGCCCGGACCCCTTACACTGATTCTACTTAGGCTACTTTCACACTGGCGTTTCTGAGTCCGCTTGTGAGATCCGTTTCAGGACTCTCACAAGCGGCCAAAAATAGATCAGTTTAGGGTACTTTGACACTAGCCATAGGCGTGAGGACGGGGTGTGCCGGGTGTGCGGGTGTACCCTAATCACACCCCTGTGCTCCACCTCCTGTACTGCCGCCTGCCACTTGAGCACCGGTTGCCAGCCCTGGACAGCTTCAATGACATACATCTGCTCCTGCGCTCCGTCTCCCGGCGGCCGGCAGCGTAACTTCACTTACTGCGACGTCACGCACCTGCTCCGCCTGCTTCATTAATAAAGTGGGAGGAGCAGGCGCGTGCGGCGTGACGGAGTGAGTGACATTACGTTACGCTGCCGCCGGCCTAGTTTGAATATTTGAAGAGCCTGCCTGCCCGCCCAGTGCCCATGCCCAGTGAATGTGGTCATTGTGTCAAAAAGAAAAACTAAATACCAGCTGGAGTTTTGTCCAAGTAAGTTAGTAATAGATTAGATAGTACTAGTAGTACAACTTTGCACAAGTTTAACAACACTTTACATAAGGAACGCAGCTGAGTCTTACAATAGTTGCCAGCCTCCACCCCCTGCTGGGGGGTCACTGTCAGGGACACTGTTATGTGGGGGGGGGGGGGGGGGAATCAGTGGATGATGACACATACACTCACCTAAAGAATTATTAGGAACACCATACTAATACGGTGTTGGACCCCCTTTTGCCTTCAGAACTGCCTCAATTCTACGTGGCATTGATTCAAAAAGGTGCTGATAGCATTCTTTAGAAATGTTGGCCCATATTGATAGGATAGCATCTTGCAGTTGATGGAGATTTGAGGGATGCACATCCAGGGCATGAAGCTCCCGTTCCACCACATCCCAAAGATGCTCTATTGGGTTGTGATCTGGTGACTGTGGGGGCCATTTTAGTACAGGGAACTCATTGTCATGTTCAAGAAACCAATTTGAAATGATTAGAGCTTTGTGACATGGTGCATTATCCTGCTGGAAGTAGCCATCAGAGGATGGGTACATGGTGGTCATGAAGGGATGGACATGGTCAGTGTAATGGACCGTTTCAGCAGACAAGGGGTTAAAATTTGTTTAGGCGATATGCCCCTTTCTGAGAGACAGGCACAGCTACTGCAGAACACCAAACTCCCGAACTGGATACAAAATAGCACTCCAAACTGGAACCTCACGAATAGCTGCTAGCAGACGGACAGGAAAAGCATACAATCAGCTTACACTCCTGGCAATCAGTCTCTAACAGCATACAGGGAATCCCCCCAATAATGAGACAAGGCTCCGTGTTAAGGGTCAAGCAGTGGTCTGTGAGTTAAAATGGCCACTATCTATTGTTCTCACCATGTGCTTCATCCATTGTTCTCACCATGGGAATAGTAAAATCCAAGCAAGTAAGGCAAATGATGCAATCCAGGGACAGAGGGCTAAGTCCCAAGTGCCTTAAGACCCAATAACTTAAGGGACCATAATCCCAGGGCAGGAGGCTGGCAAACAGCTCCCTCCAAAACACCGTGGCGAGGTTGGTTTCGCCACACATCTCCCCCTCCCAGGGAAGACTAACCAGATACCTGACCTCACGGTCAGTACCTGAGTTAGTCTGGCAGCCCACCCACAGCCCAATACTGGACCTGTTGAATTTAGTAGCCTGCCTGGCTTGGAGTGGAGGTTGCTTTGTGGGCAGGTATCAGCGTACTCTGCCCTGGTGCCAGAGTTACCATGGAAGAAGCCTGGTTGGAGCCGGTTGTTGGAGGGGGAGACCGACTGTCTCTGCTCCCAATACAGTGTCCTGCTGCTGGGGAAAGGAGACTGGGCTCTCTATTCCCTGCTGGACACTCTGCAGCTGGGGGACAGGACCGACTGTCTCTGCCCCCTGTAACTCCGCCTGCCGCTGGGGAATGGAGACTGGGCTCCCAATTCCCTGTACATCACACGGCCACTGGGGAATGGAGACTGGGCTCCCAATTCCCAAAAAATCATGCTGCTGCTGGGGGTCAGGAACAACTACCTCTGCCCCCTGTAACTCAGCCTGCCGCTGGGGAGGGAGGACGTTGCTCTCCTCTCTCTGCATTTCACACTGCCTTCCCGGCATATCACTCTGCTGCTGGAGGGCAGGAACAACTACCTCTGCCCCCTGTAACTCAGCCTACCGCTGGGGAGGGAGGACGCTGCTCTCCTCTCCCTGCATTTCACACTGCCTTCCCGGCATATCACTCTGCTGCTGGAGGGCAGGAACAACTACCTCTGCCCCCTGTAACTCAGCCTGCCGCTGGGGAGGGAGGACGCTGCTCTCCTCTCCCTGCACTTCACACTGCCGCTGGGGAATGGAGACTGGGCTCCCAATTCCCTGCAATTCACACTGCCGCTGGGGAATGGAGACTGGGCTCCCAACTCCCTGCAATTCACACTGCCGCTGGGGAATGGAGACTGGGCTCCCTCTGTCGCACAACTGTAACTTCCGATGGAGGTCCACCCAATGTGGCAGCTGACCATCACCTTCTGCCCAGTATAGTAGGGTCTTGAACACTAGACTCCTCACGAACTTCACGGATTTCTCAGCTGGATTGGGTCCGAAGAAGTTCAGCCGCAACCACATCATACGGTCAAATTCCTCAATAGAGTATCTGTACTCCACTGCTGGTTCCATCCTGGTGCTTTTAGGGTCGCTGTACTGAGACATGCGTTGCCCTTAAGTTGTAAAATCCAAAGAAATGGTGTCTCCTGTAGCTGTCCTTCTGGCTGTAGGAACGATCCCGCTGCTTGCCACCAATTGTAACGGACCGTTTCAGCAGACAAGGGGTTAAAATCCGTTTAGGCGATATGCCCCTTTCTGAGAGACAGGCACAGCTACTGCAGAACACCAAACTCCCGAACTGGATACAAAATAGCACTCCAAACTGGAACCTCGCGAATAGCTGCTAGCAGACGAACGGGAAAAGCATACAATCCGCTTACACTCCTGGCAATCAGTCTCTAACAGCATACAGGGAATCCCCCCAATAACGAGACAAGGCTCCGTGTTGAGGGTCAAGCAGTGGTCTGTGAGTTAAAATGGCCGCTATCTATTGTTCTCACCATGTGCTTCATCCATTGTTCTCACCATGGGAATAGTAAAATCCAAGCAAGTTGTCACGGCTGAGGACGGGGAAAATCCTCAGCCGTGCGATGCCAGATGATGTTAACCCCTGCTCGGCCAGGACGACAGAATTAGGGAGCAGGTCTCCTCCTAATCGCATCCCTAATCTGACCCTAACTCCTAGCTGCATGGGCCGACCTTTAAGGTAGGAGGACCCATGCTCAGGAACCTCGGATCCCTAACTCACCCTCCGACCGGTCCCTGGACTAGGAGTCAGGGTAAGACGGCCTGTTCCTTCTGGACACGGAGGAACAGGGGTCTCACTGGCCAAGCTGCAGGGAAAGGAACATAAACAGCCTATGGATATGGCAGGAGGCTGAAAAGCACTTCCACACCTACCTGCCACAGACACTCAGACTGGATCCCGTGCAAGACAGCAAGTGTCCACACCCAAACACAGATGGACACAGCACACACACAAACACACAGGAAGCCAGATCCATAGGTGCATAACATAACAAAGGAAAACATCAAATGGACATCAACATAAACTAAAGAGTCACAGATAGTTTGTTTGTTTATGACCACAAGGGTGGCCCCCACTGGCAGATAGAGTTCACAGGAGGCTGCTCCAGCTAAGCATGGCTGAAGCAACCCACTGAGACATGCCAAACACAGAGGCTTTATAGGCCTAAGTGGCCACACCCAGTGTCTCACACACACAGAAAGGGAGTTAACCCTTCCATCATCAGGGAAGGGAAAAGACCACTTAAGGGGGAAGTGCACACAATAACATAAAACAAAGTGCAGACATATACACACACACACACACACCTAACAAAGAGGTAGCTAGGTGTAACCGCATGAAGATGCCGCAAGCTGCCTAGCACCAGCTCAGGCTGCTATCTGCGACAATCTCCAACCACTTGTTGCCCGCGGCAACCACAAGTGAGGCAACACACTAGCAGCCCTCACCTGTGGTTGAACAACCAAAAACAAACCACAGGCAACAGCATGCGTTAAGGAGTCACGACCATAACCATGGCCATGACACAAGTAAGGCAAATGATGCAATCCAGGGACAGAGGGCTCAGTCCCAAGTGCCTTAAGACCCAATAACTTAAGGGACCATAATCCCAGGGCAGGAGGCTGGCAAACAGCCCCCTCCAAAACACCGTGGCGAGGTTGGTTTTGCCACAGTCAGAAACAATGCTCAGGTAGCCTGTGGCATTTAAACATTTAAACGATGACCAATTGGCACTAAGGGGCTTAAAGTGTGCCCAGAAAACCTCCCCCACACCATTACACCACCACCACCACCAGCCTGCACAGTGGTAACAAGGCACGATGGATACATGTTCTCATTCTGTTTACTCCAAATTCGGACTCTACCATTTGAATGTCTCAACAGAAATCGAGACTCATCAGACCAGGCAACATTTTTCCAGTCTTCAACAGTTCAATTTTGGTGAGCGCGTGCAAATTGTAGCCTCTTTTTCCTATTTGTAGTGGAGATGAGTGGTACCCGGTGGGGTCTTCTGCTGTTGTAGCCCATCCGCCTCAAGGTTGTGCGTGTTGTGGCTTCACAAATGCTTTGCTGCATACTTCGGTTGTAACGAGTGGTTCATTCTCCTCTGACCTCTAGCATCAACAAAGCATTTTTGCCCACAGGACTGCCGCATACTGGATGTTTTTTCCTATTTACACCATTCTTTGTAAACCCTAGAAATGGTTGTGCGTGAATATCCCAGTAACTGAGCAGATTGTGAAATACTCAGTCAGGCACCAACAACCATGCCACGCTCAAAATTGCTTAAATCACCTTTCTTTCCCATTCTGACATTCAGTTTGGAGTTCAGGAGATTGTCTTGACCAGGACCACAACCCTACATGCATTGAAGCAACTGCCATGTGATTGGTTGACTAGATAATCGCATTAATGAGAAATAGAACAGGTGTTCTTAATAATTCTTTAGGTGAGTGTATATTGAACAAGATGCTGCTATATATGTGTCATCCACAGATCCCCTCTGGCCCCCCATAACAGTGTCATCCACAGATTCCACACAGATGCCCCCATAACAGTGCCATCCACAGATATCCCTTTAATAGACTGAATTACACTGTTATGAGGGGGATATGTGGATGATACTGTTATGGGGGGATCAGTGGATGACGCACTGTTAATAACACTGCGTCACCACAGATGCCTCCATAACAGTGTCATCCACAGATGCCCCCATAACAGTGTGTCATCCACAGATGCCCCCATAACAGTGTGTCATCCACAGATGCCCCCATAACAGTGTGTCATCCACAGATGCCCCATAACAGTGTGTCATCCACAGATGCCCCCATAACAGTGTGTCATCCACAGATGCCCCCATAACAGTGTGTCATCCACAGATGCCCCATAACAGTGTGTCATCCACAGATGCCCCCATAACAGTGTGTCATCCACAGATGCCCCCATAACAGTGTGTCATCTACAGATGCCCCCATAACAGTGTGTCATCTACAGATGCCCCCATAACAGTGTGTCATCTACAGATGCCCCCATAACAGTGTGTCATCTACAGATGCCCCCATAACAGTGTGTCATCTACAGATGCCCCCATAACAGTGTGTCATCTACAGATGCCCCCATAACAGTGTGTCATCTACAGATGCCCCCATAACAGTGTGTCATCCACAGGTCCCCCATAACAGTGTGTCATCCACAGGTCCCCCATAACAGTGTGCCTGCACACTGAGGAGAGACAGAAAGGAGGGCAAAGAATCAGTGGAAGCAAGCAGAGGACGACTGAATAGCTTCTTTTGTAAGTAAATTGTTTTATTAGAAATGTAGTTTAATGTCTGTTTTTGTCTTTTATTATATTCTGGCTTTTGCTTAAAGGGACAGTAAAAAATAGTTTTTTTTTTCCGTTATGTATGATGCTTTTTGATAATAAATAAATGTAAATGTATTGATGCTGTAATATGGACCCCAGGCCTCTCTGATGTCCTGCAGGCTGGGCTGGCGCTGTGGCAGCATAAATTTGGCCAGGCAGCAGAAAGGCTCTGGGGCGGTCATTGTGTGCTCTGTAACTTTCACCTTCACAGCTACAGCTATCTCTCTCTCCTACAGTGCGGACTCTGCAAGAGGCTTTCCGTTTGCTCTCCGTCCTAATAGAAGTCTATGGGAATCAAAACGGATCCATCTGGTTCCCGTTATGCAAGACGGAAAACAAAGTCCTGTCGACAGGACTTTGTTTTCAGTCTTGCATAAGGGGACCCAGACGGATCCGTTATGCTTTCTCATAAACTTCTATTAGGACAGAGCAAAACGGAATGCCTCTTAAAGGTTTCTGTTTTGCATTCCATATTGCCATTCCGTTATATTCCGTTTGAAATGGAACCTATAACGGAATGGGATAACGCAGATGTGAAACCACCCTTAGGAATAGATTGTTTCTGAATACTCAAGCGTACAGAGGAAGAAAGGAAAACTCTTGAAAGCTTGTCTTTTAAGTATTAGGTTAGTACAATCAAAATTGACACACTGTTGGGGAGGATCTGTGGATATTATATATATATATATATATATATATATATACAGTACAGACCAAAAGTTTGGACACACCTTCTCATTCAAAGAGTTCTTTA
Organism: Bufo gargarizans; assembly: GCF_014858855.1. Taxonomy (NCBI): domain Eukaryota; kingdom Metazoa; phylum Chordata; class Amphibia; order Anura; family Bufonidae; genus Bufo; species Bufo gargarizans. The sequence goes on along the minus strand of NC_058085.1, from coordinate 213,566,154 downwards.
TTTTCATGACTATGAAAATTGTAGATTTACACTGAAGGCATCAAAACTATGAATTAACACATGTTGAATTATATACATAACAAAAAAGTGTGAAACAACTGAAAATATGTCATATTCTAGGTTCTTCAAAGTAGCCACCTTTTGCTTTGATTACTGCTTTGCACACTCTTGGCATTCTCTTGATGAGCTTCAAGAGGTAGTCAGTCACCTGAAATGGTTGTCACTTCACAGGTTTGCCCTGTCAGGTTTAATAAGTGGGATTTCTTGCCTTATAAATAGGGTTGGGACCATCAGTTGCGTTGTGGAGAAGTCAGGTGGATACACAGCTGATAGTCCTACTGAATAGACTGTTAGAATTTGTATTATGGCAAGAAAAAAGCAGCTAAGTAAGAAAACCGAGTGTCTATCATTACTTTAAGAAATGAAGGTCAGTCAGTCCGAAAAATTGGGAAAACTTTGAAAGTGTCCCCAAGTGCAGTCACAAAAACCAAAAAGCGCTACAAAGAAACTGGCTCACATGCGGACCGCCCCAGGAAAGGAAGACCAAGAGTCACCTCTGCTGCGGAGGATAAGTTCATCCGAGTCACCAGCCTCAGAAATCGCAGGTTAACAGCAGCTCAGATTAGAGACCAGCTCAATGCCACACAGAGTTCTAGCAGCAGACACATCCAGGGGCGTAGCTAGAAATGACTGGGCCCCATAGCAAAAAAATGTATGGGCCCCCCTCCCGGATCTCCCACCCCCACATACCTCTTAGACCTCCCACCCCTTCCAGAGCTCCCACCCAAGCACCCCTCCAGTACCTCCCACCCCAGCATCCCAACACTTCTCCAAGACCTCCCACCCCCACACCCATCCGAAATCTCCCACCGTCAGTCCCCAGATATAATGGTCCAGACATCAAGTGTCCTGCTCCCCCCCCCCCCAATTTAATGGTTTAGACCTTGGAGATCTGGTCTAGACCTCCAGGGTCCTGCTTCCCCCTAAATGTAATGGTCCAGACCTCCAGGGTCCTGCTCCCCCTCCTCCCAAGATATAATGGTTCAGTGTCGTGTTCCCCCCTATATAATGATCCAGACCATACCTCCAGGTCCTGCTCCCCCCTTCTCCTTAAATGTACTGGTCCAGACCTCCAGGGTCCTGCTCCCCCCTCCTGCCTAGATATAATGGTCCAGGACTCTAGAGTAAATTTTACCAGTCCCAGAGTCAGCCAGCCCTCACCTCACAGCCACTTGAACGTCTGCGCGCCCACACTCCAGCAGTGCTGCCAGGCCCTGCAGCACGCAGCTTCGCTGTACGCTCCGCCTTTTCAACTTCCGACCAGTAGGACTGCCGCCCAGACTGGGAGCGGGACCACTCCCTCTCCTCACTGCAGGTACGCCTCTCTGCCTCCAGCCGCCCCCTATCGCACTGCCCACAGCCTACAGGCCCTGTAGCTATACTACATGAATTAAAAAAATTATAATAATCCTCAGCAGGCAGCCTGGGCCCCCAGTGGCATAGGGCCCCATAGCCATTGCTATGGCTGCTATGGTGATCCCTACGCCCATGGACACATCTCTAGAACAACTGTTAAGAGGAGACTGTGTGAATCAGGCCTTCATGGTAGAATATCTGCTAGGAAACCACTGCTAAGGACAGGCAACAAACAGAAGAGACTTTAACACAAGGAATGGACATTAGACCAGTGGAAATCTGTGCTTTGGTCTGATGAGTCCAAATTTGAGATCTTTGGTTCCAACCACCGTGTCTTTGTGCGACGCAGAAAAGGTGAACGGATGGACTCTACATGCCTGGTTCCCACCGTGAAGCATAGAGGAGGAGGTGTGATGGTGTGGGGGTTCTTTGCTGGAGACACTGTTGGGGATTTATTCAAAATTGAAGGCATACTGAACCAGCATGGCTACCACAGCATCTTGCAGCGGCATGCTATTCCATCCGGTTTGCGTTTAGTTGGACCATCATTTATTTTTCAACAGGGCAATTACCCCAAACACACCTCCAGGCTGTGTAAGGGCTATTTGACCATGAAGGAGAGTGATGGGGTGCTGCTCCACAGTCACCGGACCTGAACCCAATCAAGATGGTTTGGGGTGAGCTGGACCGCCGAGTGAAGGCAAAAGGGCCAACAAGTGCTAAGCATCTCTGGGAACTCCTTCAAGACTGTTGGAAGACCATTTCAGGTGACTACCTCTTGAAGCTCATCAAGAGAATGCCAAGAGTGTGCAAAGCAGTAATCAAAGCAAAAGTTGGCTACTTTGAAGAACCTAGAATATGACATATTTTCAGTTGTTTCACACTTTTTTGTTATGTATATAATTCCACATGTGTTAATTCATAGTTTTGTAGCCTTCAGTGTGAATCTACAATTTTTATAGTCATGAAAATAAAGAAAACTCTTTGAATGAGAAGGTGTGTCCAAACTTTTGGTCTGTAATATGTATATATATATATATATATATATACTGTATATATATATATATATATATATATATATATATATACACATACACACAGGCTCGCGGTGCACACCCTAATGCAATAGGCTGCGCACGCCTATGCACCTATGACACTAGCGTTTTTCTTTTCCGGCATAGAGTTCTGTCACAGGGGCTCTATACCGGAAAAGAACTGATCAGGCATATCCCCATGCATTCTGAATGGAGAGTAATCCGTTCAGGATATCTTCAGTTCAGTCGTTTTGACTGATCAGGCAAAAGATAAAACCGTAGCATGCTACTGTTTTATCTCCGGCGAAAAAAACTGAAGACTTGCCTGAATGCCGGATCTGGCATTTTTCCCCATAGGAATGTATTAGTGCCAGATCCGGCATTCAAAATACCGGAATGCCGGATCCGTCCTTCCAGCCTGCGCAGACAGGTAAGAATATGAAAAAAAAATACAAGGCGGATCCGTCTGTCCGCATGACAAGCGGAGAGACGGATCCGTTCTTGCAATGCATTTGCGAGACGGATCCGCATCCGGATCCGTCTCACAAATGCTTTCAGTCACACCCAGATCGGCGGATCCAGCGGGCAGTTCCAATGACGGAACTGCGCGAGGGTTTCACACTGCCGCAAGTGTGAAAGTAGCCTTAGCCCCAATGCATTCTAAATGGATAAGGATCCATTCAGAATGCATCAGTTTGCCTCCGTTCAGCCTTCATTCTGCTCTGGAGGCAGACACCAAAACGCTGCTTGCAGCGTTTTGATGTCCGCCTGACGTTGCGGAGCCAAACAAATCCGTCCTGACTTACAATGTAAGTCAATGGGGACGGATCCATTGTCACTGACACAATACGGTGCAATTGAAAACGGATCCGCCTCTTATTGACTTTCAGTGTAAGTCAAAACAGATCCGTTTGCATTATTATGAACAAAAGAAATTAAATAATCTTTTTTTTTGTGTTCATGGTAATGCAAACGGATCCATTCTGAACAGATACAATCGTTTGCATTATAGGTGTGGATCCGTCTGTGCAGATACCAGACGGATCCGCACCTAACGCAGTTGTGAAAGTAGCCTTACCTGGATCCCATGCTCCCTCCACCGCTCGTGGTCCCCGCACTGCCGCAGCTGCTTCTCCCCATGCTCGCATGCCAATGGCAAGCGGCGACAGGGACGAGCCTCCCTAGTGTCACCCGCGATACTATGGAGGCTCAAACAGGAGCGACTCTGGGAGCCAGGTAAGTAGAATCAATGTGATGGGCCCTGGCATATGGGGGGCATTTTCAGCCTTGGATAACCCCTTTACCAGCCCAATTAAGTATTGTATTTCTGTGTCACTGGTGCAAAGGAGTAGTATTGCACCAACTAAAAATGACTACAGGTCACCCATAGACTTATAAAAAAAAAAAATAAAAAAAAAAAGCCTAACACTGTTCCTCACTGCAGCAGTGTCCTGTCCCTACACTACCCAGAGCAGAATGGCGGCGCACCACGTGATCCGGGATTTATGCATGCAGGGTTACATGGCGCGCCAGCCAATCACAGTCATGCCAATACTAGGCATGACTTTAATGGCTTCCAAGTGCCCACAGCTTAAACGCTTGTCTTCAGTAAGAAAGAGGCCGAGACCCTACTTCCTTATCGTCCGTATGATTGACCTTTTGCCTGGTGTAACTCCTCCTCATGGTCGAGTCTACCCACTCTCACTTCCAGAAGCCCAAGCGATGTCTGAGTACATCAAGGAGAATCTCGAGAGGGGTTTTATCCGGGAAATCTATTTCTCCAGCCGATGCCGGGTTCTTCTTTGTGCAGTAAGAAGATTGATCCTTATGGCCTTGTATGGACTATGGAGGTCTGAATAAGGTCACAGTGAAGAATCGATAGACTCTTCCGCTAATCTCCGAACTCTTTGACAGCATTTGGGGGGTTAAGGTCTTCACTAAACTCGACCTGCGCGGCACATACAAACTTATCCGCATCCGAAAGGGCGATGAATGGAAGACTGCTTTCAACACTCGTGATGGACACTACAAGTGTCTCGTCATGCCTTTCGGCCTGTGCAATGCTCCTGCGGTATTCCAGGAGTTGATAAACTGTATCTTAAGGGATCTGCTCTATGTCTGCGTGATAGTTTACCTGATCTACTCTCCAGATCTGACCACTCACCGGAAGCATGTATGTTTAGTTGAGAGAGAATCGACTTTAGGCCAAACTCAAGAAATGCATCTTTGAAAAATCTACTGTACCGTTTCTCGGATACATCATCTTTGATGCAGAGTTGCAGATGGATCCTGAAAAATTTAACGCAGTAATGGACTGGCCCAGCCCACAGGGTATTTGTGCTATACAGCACTTTCTTGGATTCACTAATTTCTATCGTCAGTTCATCCCGAATTTTTCATCCCTTACTTCTCCGATCTCTGCTCTTACTAAAAAAGGGGTGAATGTCAAAGACTGGACTCCTGAAGTAGAGGCTGCCTTCATCCAATTAAAAGAAAAGTGTAGCAGCACAACGGAAAACAGGGGAAAATACCGTTCCTTATTGTGGTGGTGTCTGCCATGTTGAAAGTCTCGAACTCCCCCAACTTTAGATGCACTTGTAAAAAAAACTGCAGCACTCTCCAGTCTTGAATTTCCAAGGGTTTTTATTCACCAACACTATGGGACGTTTCGACCTGCGTGGTCCTTTTCAAGCTTGAAAAAGACCACACAGGTCAAAACGTCGCATAGTGTTGGTGAATAAAAACCCTTGGAAATTCAAGACTGGAGAGTGCTGCAGTTTTTTTTTTATAAATGCATCTAAAGTTGGGGGAGTTCGAGGGAAATTACTGTTGTAATTTCTAGACATTCACCTGATTTGGATGTAAATACCCTCAAATTAAAGCTGACAGTCTGCAGTTAAAGCACAATTTTTTTCATTTCATTTCAAATCCATTGTGGTGGTGTATAGAGCCAAAAATGTTACAATTGTGTCGATATGCCAATATTTATGGACCTGACTGTATATCTGTATTCTCAAATATTCTAGATTTTTATTTTCATCAGTAACCTCCCTTCTTGCTTGTGGGCCAATAAGGCTGCAATGTCTTTGTCTGAGCTTAGCAACATCCCTAGCAACCGATAGGAAAGTTGCCTACCCCTTACTATATAAGAACCTCCCCAGCAGCCATTTTCTTGAGTTTTATGGAGTTCTGAGAGAGACAGCAGTGTCATTGCTGTGTTCTGTGCTTTACTGTTTCATTACATTAGATAGTTAGTTTGCTTATATATATATAATACAGATAGTTAGTGGGAGATAGTCAGTGTAGGTTAGATTGTGATATAGTGTGGCAGGGTGTTAGGTAGTGTGGTAGGTTCTGCTGTCCATACATACATGCTACAGACATAGTGCTGTGATGTCACAAGTTCACAACAATACTTGGTGCATCAATCAGTAATATGTAGTCAGACCTGCTAATATGTGAAGTTGCACGTATTGCACCAAAATATGCGCATCATTAATTGTTGATTTGTGCAATCACAAATATGTTGGAGCACTCTATCTGCATATAAAGCTATTGTGATGTTCTTCCATGCAAACCATTTTCTCCAGTCTCAGGAAACTTCTAGCAGTTTGAAAAATGTAGCAACAGTGACCCACGTCTGTATTGCACGCGCTATACCTGCATATTACATTGCCGATTTTCAAAATCAAGAAAATAATATATGACGAATAGTCGCCGAAATATTCGCGAAATATCACGAATTAGAATATTGCCCCTTCCGCTCATCACTAAACACGACAACTAGGTACAATTGCTAGTTTGGGCAGAGTTCTCCTATAATAACCACACTAGTGAGTCTACTGGATCCTCTCCTTTCTATGTCATTTTTGGACAACATCCTCATACGCAGGGCTTTTTTTCCTCAGAGAAAAGGTGGTGGAACTCACCCCCTCTCCCCTGGCCACGACCCTACCCACCCCTAGGACCGCCCCCTAAAACCGCCCTTTAGAGAACAGGGATGCAAGTAAAATTTGGGGGTGGGGGCTATAAAAGTAAATGTATGGAATTAAATAAAAAGAAATGCAGTAAAATGCACCAAGAGGCTGCCAGTCCATGCTGAGCCTTGTAGTTCTACATTTCAACAACTTGTACAGCAAGTAGATTATATCAATTACCCATGCGCCATGACAAGTGCCCCGGCACCCACTATGCAGCATCTGATGGCTGAGCTTCATGTGCAGGTCTCACACCCTCCGATAAACCGCACAGTGAGTACACAGCCTTACCGGACACTGGCCGCTGCCCTCCTGGCAACCCAATGGGTTACAGCAATTATGCCCTAATTATCACTCACCTCCTTCTCATGATGGTGGCCGATTGCTGGCTCTCAGCTGCCGCTGCTGCAACCGTTTCCCCTCCTCAGCTGCACTAACTTTTCAAATTAGCCTCGAGAACACATCTCACAGCAGAGCGATTGGCTGGTAGCGATGATGTCACATATTACCAAGGTAACGGCCGGAATGACAGCTTCAAAGCTCCACACCTCAGTTAGGAATGAGGGACTGCGCATGCGTGATCAGGTGGGTGCCGATTCAAAGCCTTGGTCTGGCAATAATACAATCCTGTGGGACTGGAATGACCGTGTCCCTGCTGAGGACTGTGCATCCAATGACCAGTGGCGACTCTAGGAACAATATATAGGGGGGGCACAAAGATACCACAGTCAAAAATTGGGGGGCAAAAACAAAATAAGTATATATAAATAAGATTACAAAATACGAGAGAATTGCGGTATGCAGGGATACATTTATAATAAAACAATTTACTTACAAAAGAAGCTATTCAGTCTGCTGTGCCGTCCTCTGCTTGCTTCCGCTGATTCTTTCCCCTCTTTCTGTCTCTTATCAGTGCGCAGGTGTACTGTTATGGTGGATCTGTGGAAGACACACTGTTATGGGGGCATCTGTGGATGACACTTATTATGCCTCTCATTAGCCCTCATTATGCCTCTCATCACTCCCATATCAGCCCCCATGCCTCTCATTAGCCCCCATATCAGCCCTTATGCCTCATTAGCCCCCATTATTCCTCTTATTAGCCCCCATTGTGCCTGTTATCACCCCCATGCCTCTCATTAGCCCCATGCCTCATTAGCCCCATATCAGCCCCCATGCCTCATTAGCCCCCATATCAGCCCTTATGCCTCATGATTAGCCCCCATTATGCCTCATGATTAGCCCCCATATGCCTCATGATTAGCCCCCATATGCCTCATGATTAGCCCCCATATGCCTCATGATTAGCCCCCCACATGCCTCATGATTAGCCCCCCACATGCCTCATGATTAGCCCCCATTATGCCTCATGATTAGCCCCTTATTATGCCTCATGATTAGCCCCCATATGCCTCATGATTAGCCCCCCATATGCCTCATGATTAGCCCCCCATATGCCTCATGATTAGCCCCCCTTAAGGCCTCATGATTAGCCCCCCATTATGCCTCATGATTAGCCCCCCATTATGCCTCATGATTAGCCCCCCGTTGTGCCTCTCATGATTAGCCCCCATTATGCCTATCATGATTAGCCCCCCATTATGCCTCTCATGGTTAGCCCCCCCATTATGCCTCTCATGATTAGCCCCCCCATTATGCCCCCAGCAGCCACATATTTTTATAAAATAAAAAAACACTTACCTCTCCTGCTCCTGGACGCCGCCTGCAATTTTATTTCTCCTCAGTCGACTGTGCTCGGGGGGCAAAGAACAACATAGGGGGGCGATTGCCCCCCCTCACCCCCTCTAGTGACGCCACTACACATGACCCAGGGGCCTAAGCAGCGGGCCGGCTGGGCCCAGTAACTAAAGGGGGGCAGGGCGAATCGGCAGAAAACCCGAATGGCGTTCTGCCAGAAAAAAGGCCTGCTCATACGCCTCTCCCTAACCATATATCTTTGGGTTTACTAGTGGTGGATTCTTCTTTTTAGGGATATTTTGAAGATTTGGCGTGATACCAAGGTCTGCATCAGTAAAGCGGTGACCCGCATGAAGATGAATGCACACAAGAAACAAAGAAAACCGCCTCAGTTCTTGTCTGGAGACAAGGTTATCCTCCAAAAACATCCGTTTAAGGGTTCCTAGTTTCAAGTTTGCCCCTAGGTTCCTTGGACCCTTTGTAGTTTTGAGGAGGATCAATGAAGTGACTTATAAGATATGGCTACCTCTCTCTTTACGTATCCCCAATGCCTTCCACATGTTAATGCTTAAACCTGTAGTCTTTAACCGCTTCTCGACGGCTCCGTCTACTCCAACTTCGATATCTGAAGATTCGGAGGGGACATTCCAGGTCAAGGACATCTTGGACTTCAAGAAGACCTACTATCTGGTGGACTGTAAAGGCTTCAGTCCTGAGGAGAGGTCTTGGGAGCCAGAGGAGAATATTCATGCATCAGACTTGATAAAAAGGTTTTTGTCCCGTCGTGGACTCAAGAAGACGGGGCGTGTTCTCCTGACTTATACCTTGTTCCTGGATTCTGCTACTCGCCTGATCCCTGCCTACTTGCCTTGACCCTCCTGTTGCCGACACAGATTGCCAGACCTGTTCCTGTGCCACCTGCCCTGACCTTTTGCTGTCTGACTATGCCTCTGCCTCATCCTTCGTTCCTGCACTGTTGCTCTTGGTAACGACCTCGCCTGCCTGACTACGCTTGTACTAATGGTATCTACTCAGGTACCTCCTAGTCGACCTGGACCAGCTGCCTCACGTGCTTACCCTTCTCAAGAGGTAATGAACTGGTGTTCCTCTTGAGAAAGACTATCCCCACCGTCAGTGGTACTGTGAAGAATCAAGGTGTACACTTAGACAACGCCCTTAGAGGAGGTGGGACACCCGCTTGTTCGTGACACTGACAGACTTTTGGGACTTTGAATGAGAAGTTGGTAATTTTTCACAGCTATTATAGGGTTTAAAGGAGAGTATGTTTTGGAGGGGAAAAAACTGACGTTGTTTGCCACAAATACAAAAAACAGACAGACTGACCTTTTGAATGTCTGGTTTATATCTGTAAACTTGTTTGTGTCTGGAAAAACTGCTGTGTCATTGTCATTGAGTATCATTAAAGCTCAAATGTAAGTCTATGAAAGACAGAAAGTGAAACAATGTATCTGTTTGTAATGAGTTTCTCCACTCCACCCCTCCCACTAGATGGTTCTAGTTTAGCTAGAAACTGTATAAAAGGAGAGCAGTCAGAGCCCCTAGTGTTCTGCAATTAGGGACCAGTGCTTGGGGGAAGACTCTGCCTGTCTGCACCAGTGACTAGAAGAAGATGATGAGATGGGGACGCTGAGCCACAGGCCATGGGTTACCAACCCTGTGACCAAGTAGCCACCCAGACTACTGAGCTACAGACCGTGGACCTCCAGCCTTTGGCCAGGGTACTGGCCTTCTAAGAGAGAGAAAGAGGGACAGCTAGCTCAGGCCTTTCCTCAGCATCAAACCCTTCTTCTGCCAGCATCAAACCCTTCTTCGGCTAGCCCTATGCCTCGCCAGTATTGTTTTGCACCTGAATTCCTCCGGTAAATAAGCACACTGGTTAATTGCAGACCCTGACTGTCTGGACTTATTTCCCATTGAGGTGTAACACACCTTACTTACCCTTCCAGAGAGCAACAACAAGTGGTGACACCTCAACGGTGTCCAGGGTACCCAGCACATTGATGGGATACCTCAAACCCGGTCACTGCATAAGTATGCAAAAGTATGTATATTGTAATTTTTTTTAGCTCCAACAGGCTTAACTGGATGGACAGATGTATTTTGTTTTGTTCTTTTTTTCCCCAAAAATGTGTTAAACATTAATATTTCCATATAAAATAAAACATCAACATTATTATTTCCATTTTTTCCCCCCTTTTAAACCTTAACCCCCCCCCCCCCCACCCTTACAAACCCCAATGCAATGCATATAAAAAAAAGTGCAGAACAGGAATAATAAGGTTAAGGCAGGAAAGATTAGCATTTCCATTCCCGCCATATCTTAAGCCATTTATCCTCAGCGTTTCTTTGTTTATATAAGATTTTTTCATCTTTTAATCTTATTAAGATTTAGCCATGTATCTATATTTGGAGCATTAGATGAAAACCAAGCCTGTACAATCAAAAGCCTTGCCAAAAACATTTTAAGCAAAAGAATCCTTTTGTGTTTATGACACCCCACCCTGGAAAGATCTCCCAAAATCCAAGACTCTACCGTAAATGGAATCGCCACTTTCAATTTTTAAATAATATAATTATGTATTGCCCCCCAGTATTCTTTTACTTCTATACAAGTCCAAAACATATGTAGATGATCGGCCTCAGGCATATCACATTGTGGACAATTAGAAGTGTTTCTCAAACCCCATTTGTTGAGCCATAAAGGTGTAATATAAATTATATGTAAAATATTAAATTGAACCAATATGTGATGGAAATTGTGAGAAACTAATCCTAAATTCCCCATTATATTCTCCCAGTCATCAATTTGCCCAGGGGAGTGTAAATTGACTAAGTAAATATTTGTAACAATGTGAAATCTTGACCCTCTGTGCTGGCTTTACTATCAAATCATGCAAGAATGTAGAAGTATCTAATTTTTCGCCGTATAAGACGCACTTTTTCCCCCCCAAAAGTGGGGGGGAAATAGCAGTGCGTCTTATACGGCGAATGTAGCCGATTTTGCTTAGTTTTCAATGATACACCCGCCGCGATGCCGTGCGGCGGGTATATCAGCTGTGAGGGAGGAGGGGCTGGGGGCGGCATCTGCATTTATAATGACAGCGGGGCCCGTGCAGTGACTGTATTCTACTACACGGGCCCCGCTTACTGTACAATCATATCCCTAATACCGTAGTTAATTGTTGTGTGCACTGCATGTAAAAGCATAATGAGCGATGATGAGCGCTATTACTTACAATTAGAAGCGCTTGCCGTTCGGAGCAGGGAGGAGGGAGGAGGCAGGAGGCAGGCCGGGAGGACGGGCGCTGGCAGTGTGAGTCATACGTCACGCGCCTGCGCCGCCTGCTTCATGAATGAAGCAGGCGGCGTGGGCGCATGACGGATGACTCACACTGCCAGCGCCCGTCCTCCCGGCCTGCCTCCTGCCTCCTCCCTCCTCCCTGCTCCGAACGGCAAGCGCTTCTAATTGTAAGTAATAGCGCTCATCATCGCTCATTATGCTTTTACATGCAGTGCACACAACAATTAACTACGGTATTAGGGATATGATTGTACAGTAAGCGGGGCCCGTGTAGTAGAATACAGTCACTGCACGGGCCCCGCTGTCATTATAAATGCAGATGCGACCCCCACCCCCATTATAAAAGCAAATGCGACCCCCACACTTATGGAGGGGATCTGTGGATGACACATAGCATAAGATGCTATATATGTGTCATCCACAGATCCCCCCCATAACTGTCATACACAGATCCTCATAACAGCGCCATCCAGAGAGGATCCCCTATAAGTGTCATCCACAGATCCCCCATAACAGTGCGTCATCCACAGATCCCCATAACAGTGCATCACCCACAGACCACAATTAGTTCAAAATATTTTTTTCTTATTTTCCTCCCCAAAAACCTAGGTGCGTCTTATACGCCGGTGCGTCTTATACGGCGAAAAATACGGTACATCAAAAAATGAGTTTTCTTTTATGCTAGAAAGTGTAAATGAAAATATCTAAACCAAGATATATTAGAAATATTTTCTTCTCTATTTGTACTAACTCCAAAAAAGAAAGAATGTGATCATTTCCAACCACCTGTGTAAGATAACAAATATTATTCTTTTGCCAGTACTAATCCCCAACTAATTCATCTAAAACTTGTAAATAATGATATGTCAAAGGGGTGTACAACAAAGGGATCCCTTTATCCCCAACCAATCTCTGATAGTAGTCCAGGACTTGAAAAGTAGCTTTGTGGCAGATCTATAATCATGTTGGGGGTTAATTAATTGGCCAGATACCAATAAAGTAAAGATATTATCATGTGGAGAAGTCACCAAGGTTCTACAAAGTGGACTATTCTACCATTCATGATATAGCCATAGCTGTGATGCCAGAAAATAGCCATTGAAACAGTAAAGATTTAATCCTCCCTGTTTCATCGGCTTGTAAAATTGCTCCAATTTAAGCCTTCCTCGCTTTCTCCCCCAAAGTAAATCATTAATGATTCTCTCGATCAGTTGAAAAAACGTATCTTTAATCCATACTGGGGAGTTCCTGAGGATATACAATAATTCGGGCAAAATCACCATCTTCACCAGGGATATTCTGTCGGCTCTAGATAGTGGGAGTCGAAGCCATGTCTTTACTTTAGATTATTAGTTTATCAATTTAGTTATCAGTGGGGTCAGATTAAGCGGTAAGAAATCCTCAATCCTAGGAGAAATAGTAATACCCAAATCAGAGATCCTCAAATTACTAGACAGCTCCTTTAGGCTACTTTCACACTTGCGTTCGGGGTTCCGCTTGTGAGTTCCGTTTGAAGGTTCTCACAAGCGGCCTCCAATGGATTTGTACAGCCTTAATGCATTCTGAGTGGATGCGGATCCGCTCAGAATGCATCAGTATGGCACCGTTTGACCTCCGTTCCGCTCAGCAGGCGGACACCCGAACGTAGCTTGCAGCGTTCGGGTGTCCGCCTGGCCGTGCAGAGCCAAACGGATTCGTCCAGACTTACAATGTAAGTCAATGGGGACGGATCCGTTTGAAGTTGACACAACATGGTGCAATTTCATACGGATACGTCCCCCATTGACTTTCAATGTAAAGTCTGGCCGGATCCGTCTGACTAACTTTCAGACTTAGAATTTTTTCTGAAATATAATGCAGACGGATCCGTTCTGAACGGATCCCATTGTCTGCATTATAGGAGCGGATCTGTCTGTGCAGACACCAGACGGAACCGCTCCAAACGCAAGTGTGAAAGTAGCTTAAGAGGTTCTAATCTATCCAACGGCATAAGAATCGTTTTAGACCAATTAATATAAAGACCCGAAAATTCACCAAAGGAGTTAACAACTCGAATAACCCTCAAAAATTTAGAATTAGTATATTGTATATAAAATAAATCATCATCTGCATATAAGGAAATACGATCTTCTATTCCCAGTGTCCCAAACCCTTCAATCATAGGATCCTGCCTGACCGTAACAGCAAGGGGCTCAATATAAATATCAAATAGTAATGGGGATAATGGACATCCTTGTCGGCTACCTCTCTCTAGGAAAATATAACTTGTAAGCATCTTATTAATATCCAACCTCGCCTTAGGAGATTTATACAGAAGCCTAACCATATAGCCCTAACCATATTTATAAACTTGATTCTAAATCCCATCTTTTCTAACACCCTCCAGAAGAAATCTTCACTCCACCCTGTCAAAGGCCTTAGAGGCATCCAAGGACAGGATAGAGCGAGAGACCCCCTGGGGGGACTGAATATTGGCAAAAAGGCGGTGTAAATTATAATGGGTACCTTTATTGGGAATAAACCCATTTTGGTCAGGATTTATAATGGATGAAATAACTATGAACAACCTGATGGTAAGAATCCTTGAGAGAAGCTTGACATCTGTGTTTAGTAAAGAAATCGGCCTATATGAACCCATATCTCAGGGATCTTTACCTTTTTTCAATAATAGTACTATTACAGCTTCTGTAACTGATTCTAGAAGAGTACTGTCCTCTATTGCCTCAATAAATACCTTCAGAAGACGGGTAAGAACAACCTCCCTATATTTACTATAAAATTCATATGGGAGTCTATCAGATCCTGGAGAGGAGTTTCCTGTACAAACTTTCAGAGCGCCATCTGATTCTGGCAAGAAGAGAGACAGAATCCAGATATATCAATCGCTTCATCTGAAACACTATTTTCAGAATTTATATAATTCCAAAAAATAGTTCACAAATGCCTCTATAATGGATTCCTGATCTTAGATAATTATGCCTTCAGGAGAGTGAATGCTAACTATCTCTTTATTGGGATCCTGATTAGATATAAACCTAGCCAGCATTTTCCCTTGGCAAACTGATTCAGAGCTTTTGCTGGGCCTTATCCAGAAGATAGTCAGAAAAGCCTGACTTGTCCTCTAATTCTTAAATTAGAGATATTACTAATGAACGCCCCCCCCCCCCCTCATAAAGGCCTTAAATGCATCCCATACCAAATGGGTCCTTGCAGAGTTGCAGTTACTATGCCAAAAAATGTATTTCTGCTATTTAATCAATTCATGGTTGTCAATGAAAAAAATCCAATGGAGGTTTAGTCTAAATTGAGGCCGAGCACTATTTTTTTTATCATCCTTCATACATAACTCAATCGAGAGAGGCAGGTGATCAGATAAAGATCTAATTTCAGATGTCATAAGTTTTATATATTTCTTTTTTTTTTTTTGTAAATTCTTTATTTAAATTTTCCATTTTCAATAGAGCAAAGCATAACAAGCAATGAGGCTGATGCAAGATACATCTCAGCATCAAAGCATAAGTAAAAATAAACACCTCAAAGCCTGACAGGCAATGAGACTGATGGTGAATACATCTCAGTAACAAAGCATAGGCAAAGTAAATGACAATCGACAGGTCATAAACTTATAGAACCCTACTCGGGAGAACCACCACCGACTGTGGAACAGTAATATGCAACCTGAATACAAACATTATGTAGACACGGAGAGGGGGAAACAGGGGAGGGAAGAGGAAGAAAGGGGAGGAGGGGTAAAGGAAAGGGGGGGACAGTATTCGCAAACCTTGACTCTCACTCAGGTGCCAGTAGTGCCTTACAATCAGCCGAATCATAAAAGATCAACCAATGACTCCACGTTTTGGAGAATCTTTTCTCAGTGTGCCTCAGAGAAGAAGTGAGATCCTCCATTCGCATAATCTCCTGGACTCTACTGATCCACATTGATATGGAGGGAGCAGAAGACTGCCTCCATAGGCATGGGATGCAAGCTCTCGCCGCGTTTACCAAATGTCTTACCACAGATTTGTTGTAGGATGCCAGAGGAATCTCGCACTGATGGAGCAGGAAAAAGGCCGGCGTCTTCGGGAGAGCGTATGTAGAAAACTTCGATGCGATCCCCCAGACAGAATCCCAGAAAGCCGAGAGAAGGGGACAAGACCAGAATACATGTAATAATGTACCCCTCTCAGAGCCACAACGCCAGCACATGGGCGAGGCAGATGGGAAAATGGAGTTGAGCCTAGTTGGGACCCTGTACCAACGTGACATGAGTTTGAAGCCCGCTTCCTGAATATTGCTGGCCATAGATGATTTGTGAATGCATGTGTATAATCTCAACCGCTGTTCTGATGAAAGAGTTATGTCTAAGTCAGTTTCCCATTGGGAGACAAAATTGGGGGGAGGTTGGTCCGGGGGGGATATTAGCAAGCTATATGTGCGGGAAAGGGTGCGTCTAGTCACTCCAGATTGCTCACAGAGGGCCTCGAAATCTGTCTTAGCTCGGACGTATGTAGACGCAGGAGGAAGTGTGGACAGAAAGTGCATGAGTTGTCTGGACTGCCAGGGGTTAAGTGTAGGAAGTCCCGTTGTCTCAGAGATCTGTTGTGGGGTGAGCCATTGATCCGAGGTAATCAGATGGTGGGCCCCGAACTTGTTGCAGTTCACGAGCTCTTTGAAAGGACCACGCTCTAACCCTGGGGGGAATTGTGGGTTTCCCAAAATAGGGAACATAGGAGAAGGGGAAGGAGAGATACCCGGGCGATTCTGAATGCTTGCTAAGGCTTTCAAGGAGGGGCCAATTGTGGGGTGCAGGCGAGCCTCCAACGGGACCTGGGTGGACAACCAAGGAATGGCTGACAATGGAGCAGACAGGAAGGACTGCTCAACTGAGACCCATTGCTTATATGCCTGGTGTCGACACCAATCAACTATCCTAAGAAGATGCGATGCCCTATGATATGAAAGGAAGTCAGGGAGCCCTAGACCACCCTCCAGCTTAGGACGAAAAAGTATTGACCTGGCGATTCTGGACGGTTTGCCTGCCCATACAAAGTGGGTCAGCATTTTCAAGAGAGTGTGGAAGAAGAGTCTGGGGATGTGGATCGGTAGGGCTTGGAAGAAAAAAAGAATCTTTGGCAGTATATTCATTTTGAAAATGGATATCCTGCCAAACCAGGAGAACGTACCAGTATGCCACCTGTCCAAATCTGCTTTTATTGTTCGAAGAAGAGGTGGATAGTTGGCCTGGTAGAGTTCCGCGAGTGTGGGGGTCAGAAAAATACCCAGATATTTCAGGGACGAACGAGCCCATTTAAATGGAAAGTTCTCTGAAATAGATTGAACCATGGAGGGGGGAAGGGTTATGTTTAAGGCCTCCGATTTTTGATAATTAATTTTAAAGTTTGAAAGGTGAGCGTATATTTTTAGCTCCTGAAAAAGGTTTGGAAGGGTAACCCTGGGATTGGTAAGAAAGAACAGAAGATCATCAGCGTAAGCTGCAACCTTGTGCGAAGTCTCATGAATCCGTAGCCCTGAAATATCGGGGTTCCCCCTTATGTGACACAGAAGCGGCTCTAGACAGATCACGAATATCAAGGGGGATAGGGGGCAGCCCTGCCTTGTACCATTACGAATGGACAGGGGCATGGAAAACTGACCATTCACCTTAACCACCGCCGAGGGGTTGGAGTAAAGATTAGTAATGCGAGCCATCATTTTGTCCCCCATTCCCACAAGGCGTAGGGTTTCGAACATAAATTCCCAATCGACCCTATCGAACGCCTTCTCGGCGTCGGTAGAAAGGAATAAAGTTGGAGTCTTGGAAGTAACGGCACGGTAGATCATGTTAATTGCTCTCGTGGTACTATCACGGGCTTCTCTCAGAGGTAAAAAACCTGTTTGGTCTAAGTGGATCAGTTTCTGTAAATGAGGTAGCAGGCGAGTGGCGAGTATTTTAGAAAACAATTTCAGATCCACATTGATCAGGGAGATGGGACGGTAGCTCTGGCAACATAAGGGGTCCTTCCCTTCCTTAGGGACTACAGAGATATGCGCCCTTAGTGTGTCATTTGGAAGTGTGCGGGCCCTATCCAGTGAGTTAAAGGCAGCTATAAAATGAGCAGGCAAAATATCCTTAAACTGTTTATAGTAGGAAAGTGTAAGTCCGTCAGGACCCGGGGCCTTCCCTGTCTGGGAGCCCTTGATGGCTGCCTGTAACTCAGACAATGATATGGGTGACTCCAAGTCAGAAACCGCTTCTGGGGGCATAGATGGCAAGCCTGCAGATTCAAGATAAGTTCTCACTGAGGGTCTGGATTCAGGGCTAACGGATTGATGAGAGTCGTCAAGATTGTACAGGGTGTGGTAGTAAGATCTGAACGCTTCTGCTATTTCCTTCGGGAGAGAGGTCCTTCTACCGGAGGGGAGAGATACCTGGGGGACAAAGGAGCGTAGCCTGGTCTTTTGTAACGCCCGTGCAAGGGTTCTACCTGGTTTGTTACCGTGTTCATAGAAATGTCTGCGGCACTTAATTAAGGTCGCTTTGGCTTTTGAAAGGCATAAAGAGCGAACCTGGTCCCTCAGCTGGGTAAGCTCCGCCCCCAGCTGCAAGTCCAGTGACTGTTTATGCTGCTGTTCTATCGCGTGTATGCGCGCTAGGAGAGCAGCTATCTTCGCTGCCCTTTCCTTCTTCAAACGAGACCCTAGCTTAATAAAGGAGCCTCTGATATAACATTTATGGGCCTCCCATACGGTAAGAGGGTCGCTCTCGGGAGTTACATTAGTCGCAAAATACTCAGTTAGGTCTCTCTGGACTTCCGAAGTGACTTGGAGATCCTGAAGAAGTGAATCATTTAACTGCCAGTGCCAGGCTCTGGATTGGTGGGCCGGGAGGGAAAGGGATATGGAGACCAGGGCGTGGTCCGAGAATGTGATGGGGTCAATCTCTGCTTTAGAGAGAAGGTCCAGTCTAGCATGGTTCAGGAAGAAATAATCCAGTCTAGAGTAAGAGTTGTGGGGATGCGAAAAGACCGTGTAGTCACGGGCCGTTGAATGAACGATACGCCAGGTATCAGCAAGTTGGTGGGTAAATAAGAGCTCCTTAAGTCTGGTTATAGCAGAGAGAGGGAAGGAAACCTGGCCCTTGGAGGAGTCCAAGCGAGGATTCAGGACAATGTTAAAATCCCCTCCGAGAATTAGTAGACCCTCCGTGAAATCCTCCAAGGCCCTGAGGGTTCTAGCTAAAAATCCCACCTGACCATTGTTGGGGGCGTAAACTGATGCCAATGTAACTTTAGAACCCGCTAAGTTACCCTTTACAAATAGGTACCTGCCTGCTCCATCAGTGCGAGAGTCAATCAGGTCCCATGAGATAGCGTTGGAGATGAGAATGGAAACACCTTTCGTCTTGGTATCAGGATCAGTGCTATGGTAGACATGTGGAAAGCGCCTGTACGAGAGCTTCGGAGTGGAAGACGAACGAAAATGAGTTTCCTGGACGAACGCCACATGCGCGCGTTTCTTGCAGAGGAGACGCAGAAGGGACGACCTCTTCTCAGGCAGATTCAACCCCTGTACATTAAGGGAAACCAACAAAACATCAGACATGTTACAATACTACTCGACCGAGACCAGAGACAAACAGAACTACTCAGTGAGAGCAAGGAATGCTGACAGCGGGGGTAAGGGAGAGGAGAGGGAGGGGGGTAGGAACACCGGGACGGAGAAAAGAAGGAAATCTAGCCCTCAGCCGAGGGACAAAAACCTATCAAGGTGGAAGTAACTGCGAGTACCTTGTCTGTTAACACTCACAGAGCAAGAACTCTCAGTGCCCTAGTGGGGGGAGAGGAACAGCAGGCGCCTATGAAGGAAAAAGAACACTTGTCGCGCGGAGAGCAATCCGTGACCAGAAAAGAAAACCAGGACAGAATAAGCTACCAAAGACCCCTTCCCCTAAAGTAATGATACTTTAACTGAGTGGAGTAGAGGAGGGTAGTGGCAGGAGCAGAGACACATAAGATAAAGGGACAGGAGACATCACAAGGATAAGACAGAAACAGAAGAGGAGGTGCGGAGCCTATCTCGGGACCACATAAGTCCAAGAAGAAGGACGGAACGCCAAGGACAGCTCGGCTGGGCCATCCAGAGTAATGCAGACGGACAGTCTCAGCAGTTGGGGATACCCCGGTAGATCAACGAGGAGATGGAGGAAGGCGCCGTGGAGTCTGGTATTGTGGTCCAGAAAGGCGGCCTCGGAGAGAGCTGGAACGGCCAGGAGACAACCGTCTCGGGGATGTAGATGATGCTCTTTGCGGTAAGTCCAATCCCTGGCGCAAGCCTTGCAAGGACGGAGGCAGTGTCCAGTCAGGAATCGTGAAAGGGCGGACATCGAGGAATCTGAACAGTTCCGGGAGGTCAGCCAGAGAGCGAACCTGCATGGATTGGCCGTTAGGGTATCTGACAATAATATGGAACGGGTGTCCCCAGCGATAGGACGCTCCTGCGTCCTTGATTGCCTCCAACAGGGGCCTGACCATTCTTCTCATAGATAAGGTCAGACGTGATACATCAGGTAGGATGGAGACCGGTATATCCTCAAAGAAAATCTCCTTCTTTTCCCAGGCCTTGCGCAGGATACGCTCTTTAACTGTATAGAAATGGACCCGGCAAATGACGTCACGTGGTCTGTCTACATCACGATTTCTAGGTCCTGCAGTCCTATGGACTCTGTCCAGCTCAATTTTGGTCTGAGGAGAATTGTCCAAGATTGAATTAAAAATGCCGACCACAACAGTATGTAGCTGGTCATTAGGAACGGACTCCGGGATGTTGCGAAGCTTAAGATTATTGCGGCGACCTCTATTTTCCACGTCGTCGAGGTGTAGTGAGAAATCTTGCATTTGGAGGGTATGTGCAGACAGTGACTCCGAGTGGGAATTAACCACGGAAGCGGTAACTGCGTAGCGGTGCTCTAGCGAGGATAATCGGTCATCCAGATGGTGGACATCGTCACGGACAACCTGCAGGGCCTGGGCATGTTTGTTCTCAATACGGGCAACCTGCGCCTCCAGATCCGATTTAGTGGGTAGTGCCCTTATCATTTCCCAAAGTTCTGTCAGCGTGCGATCAATGGAGGGTGGGGGTAAAGGGGACCCCTGGTGCTCCTCCGGTTGCTGCGTCAGCGTAGAGAAGATGGCCGGCACGCTTTGGCTGAGGGACTGGGTAGCCGGGACCGGGCCCATGCGGCCTGGAGTGAGGCCTGGAGTGGGGATAGCGGCCATCAATGGCGGCGTCTTGTCCACCGCAGGGCTCTCCTTGGAGGCAGTAACAGGGGACAGCCACTGATCTGGGGCCATGTCCAGGGGCTGCCTTGATTCGGCAGAGTGTCGGCTTACCACATAGGGAGAAGCAGTAGCGGTGTGCAGGCCCTCCGCTTCAGTAGGCCCCGATCGGGCCTGGACGGCGGTACTTGCGGGATCCGACTGGGATGGTGCAGCGCGCCATGGAGGACTAAGGCAGGCGTCTCGGCTACTCACTGCAGTAACCGCATGGTAAGATCCTTTTTCCCCCAGGTGCCGATCTTGTGGACGAGCGGTCTCTAAAGCTGGCGCCGGAGAGAACGGCGGTGCCGCTGGGCACAGAGACGAAGGAGCGGCGGCCATTGTGGGCGAATCACCACCTCCCTGCTGGCGGGAGCGAAGGAAGCGGCCGATGGACTGCTCAGGGGGAACCGCAGGCTGACTCCTCGATCGCCTCCCTCTTGTCATGGCCAGGAGAGGCAAGTAGGGAAGCGGTCTTTGCTGGATCTCCTGAATCTAGACACGGAGCTCTCCTCATACACGTCCTCACGCCGCCATGCCGAAGCCACGCCCCCAAGTTTTATATATTTCAAGTAGTTTTATTTATCAAGGCTAGATCTATCCTAGACATCAATTTCCCAGATTTACTAACAAAAGAATATGCTCGTTTCCCTTTTCCTAAATATCCCCATATACCGACAAATCCAGATTCCTGGCAAAAACGTGACAAAGACCCTTGACAGGCTATATACGTATATATATTTCTCTCCATGGAGACCCTATCCTTTTCTGGATCAATAACACAATTAAAATCCCCTGTCACAATGACAGTGGAAAATACCAAACAGGGATCACAGCAGCATGTCCGGTGTGTCTGTTTACTGGAAGCCAAGAGTGCACACACAAAAGAGTACGACGTTTCGGCTACACAGTAGTGTTGATCACGAATATTGGAATTTCGAATTTTTAGTGCGAATATAGGTACTTCGAAAATTCGCGAATATTTCGAATAGTTATATATATTCGTAATTTTGAATATTCATTTTTTTCCGATTTTTTTTTTTTTTTATGAGTACACATGATCCCTTCCTGCTTCTAGCTTGTGGGCCAATAAAAAGGCTGCAATATACTTGACTTTAGGAGTAGTGATGAGCGGCAGGGGTCATATTCGAAAATGCACGATTTTTTTTTCTTGAAAAAAATTGGCAAGGTAATGATTGTGTAATATGCGAATTTTCGTAATTCGAATTTTCGGATTCAAATTTTTCATTGCAAATTTTTCAACTTTTAGACAAAGAAGATTATAGCACTATATTAGCTAAATTGCTCTATATTAGTTTTTTTTCGAATATTCGCTATATTGCTATATATTCTTGTTTTAGAATATTACAAATATTCGAAAAAACAAAGTTATAGCAATATAGCGAATATTCGAAAAAAAAACTAATATAGAGCAATTTAGCTAATATAGTGCTATAATCTTCTTTGTCTAATAGTTGTAATTTTTTTTTCATTTGAAGTTCAGATTGGAAAAAAATTACAACTATAAAAAAAGATTATAGCACTATATTAGCTAAATTGCTCTATATTCGTTTTTTTTCGAATATTCGCTATATTGCTATAACTTTGTTTTTTCGAATATTTGTAATATTCTAAAACAAGAATATATAGCAATATAGCGAATATTCGAAAAAAAAAGAATAATATAGTTCTATAATCTTCTTTGTCTAATAGTTGTAAGTTGAAAAATTCGCAATAAAAATTCAAATCCGAAAATTCGAATTACGAAAATTTGCATATTACACAATCATTACCTTGCCAATTTTTTTCAAGAAAAAAATTGTAATTTTTTTTTGAATTTTCAAATATTCGACGAATATTCTAAAAAATATTCGCGAAATATCGCGAATTCGAATATGACCCCTGCCGCTCATCACTACTTCTGATTAATACTTTGCCCAAATTTTGCAGATAAAAAAAGAATGCTTATCGATCACAGATTCACTTAATACTTCTGGTATGTCAGTGTCCATGTTGTGGGACTATGTGTGCGCATCTACTAAGTATTTTGTGGCTGCAAATATGACCTGGAAGTTTTTCATGTTCGCCTGCCATTAAAATGAATGGGACCCGCCACGAACCTGCGGTTTGCAAACATTTGAGCGAGTTCGAGCGATCGCGTTTGCGAACCATCCCATCAGATGTTCGCCCATCACTAACACCAAATACTTAGTAGAAGTGTACAAATTGTCCCACAACATGGACTGTGACATACCAGAGGGGGTCAATGACAAAAATTCCCCCCCCCAAAATATGTATTTTAATCGGGGGCCATTTTTATGCGTCTTAAAGGGAAACTCTCAAAAATGTGCCCTGCTGGAGCCTAGAACATTTTTATTTTAGGCCACGGGAGTACAGACCCCAAAAATTAGGCATTCACCTGACATAAAAGAACTTGTGATTATGTGTCTCGCAGTATATTAGGCGGTCACTGGATAAAAATTTTACTGCAGGCCACTGGAGTAGAGGCCCCAAATATTAGGCATTCACCTGACAGAAAAGAACAAGTGATTATGTGCCTCGAGGTACATGAGGTGGTTACAGGATAACATCTTTACTGTAGGCTACTAGAGTACAGGCCCAAAACATTAGGCATTCAACTGATGGAAAAGAACTTGTGATTATGTGATTGAAAGTACATTAGGCGGTCACTGGATAAAAATTTTACTGTAGGCCACTGGAGTACAGGCCCCAAACATTAGCCATTCACCTGACAGAAAAGAACTTGTGATTATGTGCCTGGAGGTACATTAGGCTGTCACAGGATAACAATTTTACTGTAGGCCACTGGAGTACAGGCCCCAAACATTAGGCATTCACCTGACAGAAAAGAAAAAGTGATTATGTGGCTGGAGGTATATTAGACGGTCACTGGATAACTATTTTACTGTAGGCCAGTACAGTCCCCAAAAATTAAGAATTCACCTGACAGAAAAGAACAAGTGATTATTTGGCTGGAAATACATTAGGCGGTCACTGAATAACAATTTTACTGTAGGCCAGTGTAGTACAAGTACGGGCCCCAAAAAATTAGGCATTCACCTGACAGAAAAGAACAAGTGATTATGTTGCTGGCTGTATATTAGGCGGTCACTGGATAACAATTTTACTGTAGGCCAGTACAGGCCCCCAAAATTAGGCATTCACTTGACAGAAAAGGCCTTTTATGCCACTGTATATACATAAGACAAGGACCATTCTTTGTTCTGTGTGGGGACGGATATGTGTGGGCTGGCATGAGGAAATTCAATTACACGTGGTCGTAACAGGTGTTCAATTCCTCCGAGATCCATGCCTCATTCATTTTTAGAAATGTAAGGTAGTCCACACAGTCGTGAGCTAGGCGAGTGAGCTTATCAGTCACGATCCCCCCTGCTTCGCTGAACGTCCTTTCGGACAGGACACGTGACGAGGGGCAAGCAAAGAGTTCCATAGCAAATTGTGCCAGCTCTGGTCACAGGTCAAGCCTGCGCACCCAGTGGTCCAGGGGTTCCTCACATCTCAGAGCTTCCACATCGGTCGTTAACCCAATGTAGTTGGACATCTGTTGGTCTATGAATTCCCTAAGGCTGGATCTGGAGGGCAGCTGTTGATGGGTTGGCTGCAAGAATTATCTCATTTCCGAAGTGACCAACACATCTTCAAACCGCCCTCTTCTTGCAGGCGCGGTAGTATTGGTACCTGGTCTGTTTTGCTGTGGGTGGAAATTCTTCTGCCAGCGCCCCGCAACAGCAGAATGCTGCATATCTCACAGAAAGGCCTGGAAATTTTGCATTCTGACAGCCCTCTTTGATGCTGGTAACATGTCTGCCATTTTGTGTTTGTACCCGGGGTCTAAGTACATTGCCACCCAGTACTGGTCCTTGCCTTTAATGTTTTTTATACAAGGGTCCCTCTTCAAACACTAGAACATGAAGGCACCCATTTGCACTAAATTGGAAGCGGTGGATCGCCCTGGCTCCTGCTCATCGCCCAGGAGAATGTCGTCCTTGGTCTCCTCACCTCAGCCACGGACAACACCAGGGATCCCTGAAAAATGTAAAGTCCCCCTCAAAGCCTGTTCTTCTTGCTCCTCCACCTCTCCCCCTTAGACACCATCCCTGATAGGGGACAAAACAGAGATAAAACTGGTAAGAACAGATTTTTTTAATTTAAACCTTTAATGACATCAGTGAGGACAAGGAACGGGACATGGCTAGCTTGGTATTCAACCTTGTGCAAATGGGGAGTTTGCGGTTGTGCAAATGGACTGTTTGCGGTTGTTTGCAGTGCGTTAAACGGGGAGTTTGGTCTGTCACTGTGAAGTGGACGTAACCCTTACAGTACCTGATCGATTCAACATCATACCTGATGTTTTAAAGCATGTTATTCCAAACAATTTAGGAATGTTAGGTGATTTGTGCCCTTTATGGATTAAAACCTAACTCTGCGTCAACTATGTAATTTTCCATGGGAGTTTTGCCATTGATCCCCCTCTGGCATGTCACAGTTCAGGTGTTAGTCCCCTTGAAACAAATTTCCCATCACTATTGTGGCCAGAAAGAGTCCCTGTGGGTTTTAAAATTCACCTGCCTATTAAAGTCTATGGCGGTTCGCCCGGTTTGCCCGTTCGCGAACATTTGCGGAAATTAGAGTTTGCTGTTCGCGTACAGAAAATTTTATGTTTGCAACATTTCTAACAACATGCTGTACCGGTACGTCATGTGTCCGGAAGAGGTTAAAGGGGCGATCACTGTGAAAGTCTCAGTTAAAGGGACAAGCCTGTAAGATCCAGCCCCCTGGATCTCACAGGCCGAAGCTGTATGAATAATACACATAGTATCACTCATACAGCAAATGCATTCCAATACAGAAGTATTGGAATGCATTGTAAAAGGGATTAGATCCCCAAAAGTTCAAGTCCCAAAGAGGGACAAAAAAATGAAGTAAAAAAAAGTTGAAAAAATCAATTTTCCCCCCAAAAAATTCTGTTTCAATTAAAAATAAACAAAAACGTTGTTTTCCCCAAATAAAGTAAAAAAATAGGGGGAAAAAAAAGTTGACAAATTAGGTATCTCCGTGTCTCGACCGGCTCTATAAACATATCATATGACCTAACCCCTTAGATAAACACTGTAAAAATAAAAAATAAAAACTGCTAAATAAACCATTTTTTGGTCACCTTATATCACAAAAAGTACATCAATAAGCGAGTTTTGTTTGGCTGTTAACCCTTTGTCACGGATGGTGTTGCAGAAAGCTGGAACTTATAAGTAAACATCCGACTGGCTTGATCCTAAACTAAGGAGCATATGTGTGAACCCTATAAAACCCCTAGAGCTCTCCCTGACTGCTATGCCCATGCAAAGGTCTTTATGGTAGACGATTGCATGTCCACGTACCTCATACTATGTGACACCTGAAAACCCTATAATAGTGAGGGGACACGACCACCGGCTCCCTGCACTTAATACGGACGGAGTCAGGGTCACCTAGAATCAAGCCAGCAAGGAAACACAAATAAAGGAAACAGACTTATCTGGGGAATCAGCAGAAGCAGCATCCAGCAGTGAACACAATCCAAGAAGAAGTATAAACCGCAAAGTGAGACAGTATGGGAGGGAATATAAAGGGAGAGAATTAGTGTAAATAGGTGACAGCTGGGAGTAGGACAGGAGATGACAAAGTGAACCCAAAACAAAGAACTTCATGCAGGTAGAGAAGAACATCTAACAGACCTTCTCACAGAAGTGGCGGTGACACCCTTGCTTTGTAACTGGAAAAAAAATATTATAGTGGAAAATCTGCCAAAAAAGTGAAATTTTGAAATTGTATCCCTATTTTCCATTCACTCTTGTGAAACACGTAAATGGTTAGCAACGTTTTGTAAAATCAGTTTTGAATACCTTGAGGGTTGTAGTTTTTTTTAGATGGGGTCACTTTTATGGAGTTTCTACTCTAGGGGTGCATCAGGGGGGCTTCAAATGGGACATGGTGTAAAAAAAAACAGTCCAGCAAAATCTGCCTTCCAAAAACCGTATGGCATTCCTTTCCTTCTGCACCCTGCCGGGTGCCCGTACAGCGGTTTGCAACCACATTTGGGGTGTTTCTGTAAACTACAGAATCAGGGCCATAAATATTGAGTTTTGTTTGGCTGTTAATCCTTGCTTTGTAACTGAAAAAAAAAAGGAAAATCTGCCAAAAAAGTGACATTTTGAAATTGTATCTCTATTTTCCATTCATTCTTGTGGAACACCTAAAGGGTTCACGACGTTTGTAAAATCAGTTTTAAATACCTTGAGGGGTGTAGTTTCTAGAATGGGGTCATTTTTGGGTGGTTTCTATTATGTAAGTCACAAAGTGACTTCAGACCTGAACTGGCCCTTAAAAGGTTGGTTTTTGAAAATTTCTGAGAAATTTCAATATTTACTTCTAAACTTCTAAGCCTTGTAACGTCCCCCAAAAATAAAATGTCATTCCCAAAATGATCCTAACATGAAGTTGACATATAAGGAATGTAAACTAATGTAAACTATTTTTGTAGGTATTACTATGTATTATAGAATTAGAGAATTTGAAACTTGGAAATTTGCTAATCTTTCCACATTTTTGGCAAATTTGGTATTTTTTTTAATAAATAAAAGTGATTTTTTTTTTACATCATTTTACCAGTGTCCTGAAGTACAATATGTGACAAAAAAAACAATCTCAGATTGGCCTGGATAAGTAAAAGGGTTTTAAAGTTATCACTACTTAAAATGACACTGGTCAGATTTTCAAAAAATTGCCTGGTCCTTAAGGTGAAATATGGCCTTGTCCTTAAGGGGTGAGTACTGTTTTAAAGGGGCAGTCACTATTAAAGTGTTGGGCACTGTGGAGATCACTGTTAAAGGGGAGGTCAATGTTAAAGGGGCGGCCACTGTGGAGTTCCTGTTAAAGGAGCGGACACTGTGGAGATCACTGTTAAAGGGAGGGGAACTGTAGAGGTCATTGTTAAAGGGGCGGGAACTGTGGACATCATTGTAAAGGGGTGGGTACTGTAGAGGTCACTGTTATGGGGATACTAGTCATTATATATATATATATATATATATATATATATATATATATATGAAAATGAGTTTCTGTCTGTCTGTCTGTTCTTTATGTGCACCAAACGACTGCACCAATCTTCACCAAATTTGCCACACAGGTACATCAGGTGTCCGGGAAGGTTATAGACCGGGTCTCAGCTCTCTAGGACGTACCGTTTTTGCGATATTCCCCCAAAATTACCCACATTAGCCAATTCAAACCTGCAAGTCTTTCTCCTTAAATCCCAACTGCCATAAACACAGTTTTACTCCAGGTTTCCATAACAGCCCAGCCATTTTTCTTTACTGCTTAAAGGGGCAGGCACTGTGGAGGTCACTGTTTTAAAAGAGGCGGGCACAGTGGAGGACACTGTTATTGAAGGGGTGGGCACTGTGGAGGTCACTGTTATAAAATTTGCAGGCACTGTGGAGGTCACTGTTATTAACCACCTCAGCCCCCTAGCGTAAACACCCTTAATGACCAGACCACTTTTTACAATTCTGCACTACACTACTTTCACCGTTTATTGCTCAGTCATGCAACTTACCACCAAAATGAATTTTACCTCCTTTTCTTCTCACTAATAGCGCTTTCATTTGGTGGTATTTCATTGCTGCTGACATTTTTACTTTTTTTTGTTATTAATCGAAATTTTACGAAATTTTTGCCAAAAAATGACATTTTTCACTTTCAGTTGTAATTTTTTTTTTTTTAAAAACAACATCCATATATAAATTTTTCACAAAATTTATTGTTCTGCATGTCTTTGATAAAAAAAATGCTTGGGTAAACAAAAAATGGTTTGGGTAAAAGTTATAGCGTTTACAAACTATGGTACAAAAATTTTAATTTCCGCTTTTTGAAGCAGCTCTCATATTTATTGTGGTTCTACAATGCCCAGACAGTAGAAAAAACCCACAAATGACCCAATTTCGGAAAGTAGACACCCTAAGGTATTTGCTGATGGGCATAGTGAGTTCATAGAACTTTTTATTTTTTGTCACAAGTTAGTGGAAAATGATGATTTTTTTTTTCCTTACAAAGTCTCATATTCCACTAACTTGTGACAAAAAATAAGAACTTCTATGAACTCACTATGCCCATCATGAAATACCTTGGGGTGTCTTCTTTCCAAAATGGGGTCACTTGTGGGGTAGTTATACTGCCTGGCATTTTAGGGGCCCAAATGCATGCAAAGTAGTTTGAAATCAAAATCTGTAAAAAAAATGGCCTGTGAAATCCGAAAGGTGCTCTTTGGAATGTGGGCCCCTTTGCCCACCTAGGCTTCAAAAAAGTGTCACACATCTGGTATCGCCGTACTCAGAAGAAGTAGGGCAATGTGTTTCGGGGTGTCTTTTTACATATACCTGAAAAAGCCCCTGGTTTGTCTGTGGGTGAATCACCGGCCGGACAACCACAGAAGACCAATACACGTTGATGGGTTTAAAATGGTCGCCTCTTTATTTTGACATCGTAGCCAATTTATAGATACAAACCACAAAATTTGCATATACCTCCCCTAAGCTTAATCCAATCAGGTAACGAATTTATCAATTTCACCTTTATACAGCCAAAGTAAAAAAGTCATGATAATTTCCTAGAAACAAGGTACATATGTGACGCATTTATAATTCTTAGAATTTAGATATCTAACCACCATGTTTGTCGACCTTCGCTTTGTTCAAATATTTCGCAGAATTATCTTTGTTTATTTCGTACCAACATTTACCTGATAAAACGTCCTTCACTTATCTAAACCAAAGGTGAACGTCAATATACAAGATGCTTATATAACCCGTATTGCAGCAAATGTAAAATATATGTCTAATGCACATGTTAGATATATACGTAAAAGGTATATATGCATATATATGTTTCTGCAGCTATGATGCCATGCATTCGGCAATTCTCTCTTCAGGTACCTTCATCACAAATGTGGCATTCTTTTGCTAAAGCATGCATATCTCTTTTTAGCCATGCGGTTTTGAGCTTCAGACAGCCATTTCCTGTTAGCTTGTGTTACTAGACTTTGTTGTTAAAAGAGTATAAAATATTTCCTTTAAAGAAGAACTCTGTATACTTTAATACAAGCATATAAGGCTGAATTAATACATATATGTGAACGTGTGTGGATACAGACATAATTTCCTTACAATCCCTTCTTTGATCATATGGAATTCCCATTCCATATGATCACTCCTTATACCACACACCATTTTCATTCTCTGAATCATCTGCTTACTAAACGGTTCAGGAAAGTTTTGATCTTTCAAGTCCTCAGTCTCTAGTTCATTGGTATACTCCCTGAACATAAATTCTTCCTCATACAAGTTCTGCATAGTCTTTGGATCCTCTGGACAAAGTGGTTTTGGATAGCCTCTTAGCCATCACTCATATCTATTTTGCAGGCTTGGGGGTATGATCAAAGTAATTTTCTTCGAAGGCATCTTGTCCGAAGGACTCATGTTTGTCCAGGGAATTCCTTGAGGACTCCTTCTGGTGTCTTCTTGAGCCGGCTGGCGTGTATCCACTGTGGACTCTGGTCAGTAAGGACAGCCGTTCGAGCAACTCTTAGGCCCCTTTCACACGGGCGAGTTTTCCGTGCGGGTGCGATGCGTGCGGTGAACGCACTGCACCCGCACTGAATCCTGACCCATTCATTTCTATGAGACTGTGCACACGAGCGGTGATTTTCGTGCATCACTTGTGCGTTGCATGAAAATCGCAGCATGCTCCTCTTTGTGCGTTTTTCACGTAACACAGGCCCTATGAATGAATGGGGTTGCGTGAAAATCGCATGCATCCGCAAGCAAGTGCGGATGCGGTGCGATTTTCACGCATGGGTTCTAGGTGACAGTCTATTCACTGTATTATTTTCCCTTATAACATGGTTATAAGGGAAAATAATAGCATTCTGAATACAGAATGCTTAGTATAATAGTGCTGGAAGGGTTAAAAATAATAAAAAAGTTAACTCACCTTCTCCTCTTGTTCGCGTAGATGCTGGTCCGTTCTTTATCTGTGGGCTAAAGGACCTGTGGTGATGTCAGATCACATGCTCCATCACCATGGTGATGGACCATGTGATTGGAGCATGTGATCTGACATCACCTCAGGTCATTCAGCCCACAGCTAAAGAACAGACCGGCATCTACGCGAACAAGAGGAGAAGGTGAGTTAACTTTTTTATTATTTTTAACCCTTCCAGCACTATTATACTAAGCATTCTGTATTCAGAATGCTATTATTTTCCCTTATAACCATGTTATAAGGGAAAATAATACAATCTTCAGAACATCAATCCCAAGCCCGAACTTCTGTGAAGAAGTTCGGGTCTGGGTACCAAACATGCGCGATTTTTCTCACGCGAGTGCAAAACGCATGACAATGTTGCATTTTCCCGCAACGCACCCGGCTCTTATCCTTGGCAAAAAACATGACGCCCGTGTGAAAGAGGCCTTAGAACCTCAAATGGACCTTGGTATATTGGACCAGTCTTGTGGCGGGCAGCCAGTTGTTTCACCAGAACTTTGTCTCCGGGCAAGAATGGATGAGTTGGGTCTGTGGAAAGAGGAGGAAAGGTGACAGCAACCTTATCATAATTTTCTGAGAGTATACCTACCAAGTGTTTCACGTACTGCTCCTGCAAGGCAAAAATGTTACTGTCAATATCCGGTTCCTCACGGGTATTAGGGGGTCGACCGAATAACACTTCATAAGGTGACAACCCTGTCTGTCTATTTGGTGTCGTTCTTATTTGGTAGAGAATGGCGGGTAGAAATTTCAGCCAATCTTTCAATGTTCCTGAAGTAGCCTTTTTTAACCTATCCTTAATGGTTCTGTTCATTCTTTCCACTACTCCTGCGCTTTGTGGGTGGTAGGCCATATTGAGCTTCCACTGGAAACCCAGAATCTTCGTCAGTTCTTGTATTAGTTTGGATTGGAAAGCAGGTCCCTGATCTGAATGAATTACCCGAGGGAGTCCATACAGTGAGATCCATTGATTTATCAATGCCCTAGCTGTCACACCAGCTGTTTCTCCTGAAGTAGGTATGGCTACACACCATCCGGAGAACCTACAGACTATTACAAGGAGATATCTTATATTCCCGGGTTGCTTTGGCATGTGTGTGTAATCCATCTGCAAATCTTGCAGAGGGCCTGTAGGGGGTGGTAGATTCCCATGTCTTCCGTGTGCTTTTCCTTGAACATTATTCTGTGCACAAGTCATGCATGAGTCAACCAGATTGTCTATCAATCTCTGCAATTGGTGTGTACAGAACAGTGACTTGTAATGTTCTGATATGTACGGTTTTCCTAAATGTCCAGGACCATGAAGATAGGATATTAGGAGCGGTGCTGATGCAGTAGGAACCCCCAATATCCGATCTTTTGTCCACATACCTGTACCTGTCGTCTGCAGTCCCTGAGATTTCCAGTACTTGATGTCCTCACTGGTAGACTGTTTCTGAAGTTGATATACTACTGACACCCAGTTTTTACTTTCAAAATCTGTCATGAATAATAACTTACTTTCCCTTCTCGTGTCTCTCTTGGCTGCCATTTTTGCTGCTCTGTCTGCTAGGTTGTTTCCCATAGCTTGATAATCTCCTTTTGCAGAGTGTCCTTTCACTTTTATCACACTTATAGCTTCTGGCAATTGAATTGCACGTAGCAAGTGATCTATGTATTTCTGATTCGCCACCTTCTTCCCGTCTGCTGAGAAATATCCCCTATTTTTCCATATTATTGCATAATCATGCACTGTTCCAAATGCATAGCTACTGTCAGTATAAATATTCACTTTGTGTCCTGCGAATATTTCACAGGCTCTTGTGAGCGCTACCAGCTCAGCTTGTTGTGCCGAAGTTGTGACAATTGGTTCAGCTTCTATCACTTGATTTGGGAGCATGACCACTGCATAACCTGTTTGGTATGTCCTATCATCTGGTCTTGTGCATGATCCATCCACAAAAACATCTATACTGTCAGTCTGTGGTGTGTCCTTTAAATCTTTCCTAGGTGTTGTGCATGACAAGATCATTTCATCACATCGGTGTTCAGGTATTGGGTCTACTTGTTCGTCAGAACCTTCATGCTTAAGTCTCAAAAGTGTATGCAGAAATCTTATCACTGGTGAGGTGTCTGGACATGTCTTTATCAACAGGTTTGCCGTACTGAGTCTCATATCCGGACAGTCTCTGAGCTGTCATGTGTTGTGTGGTCATGTTTTGAAGGAGGGACAAGACTATATGAGTGGTGAAAAGTTCCATTACATTTCCATGGACTATCTTAGTAGCATCCTTTACTGACATAGCTGCGGCTGCTAATGCTTGGAGACAGTGAGGCATTCCAAGAACTACAGGAGGTAATTTTCTCGATAGGTATGAAACTGGCCTGTTTCTTCCCCCATGTGTCTGTGTCAAAACCGCTGCATAGGTTTCTCCCGATACCACACAGTATAATTGGAATGGCTTTCCATAATCTGCCAGGTCCAAGACTGGGGCTTGGGTCAGGGACCGAATCAATCTCTCAAAGGCTTCTACCCTGTCCTCTGTCCACTCCACTACCTTTGGTGCTTCTGTGAGTGTAGTTTTTCTTAGGATTGAATCCCAATGGGAGCAATCGGGAATCCACTGCCTACAATACACTATTGACCCTAGAAAGGACAGCATTGTAGCTTTGTCCCTTGGCCTGCTTAGGGAGGTCACTGCCTTGACTCTAGCGGGTGAGATCTTTCTCTCTCCTGCCTCTATTATGCACCTCAGATACTCTACCTGGGTACTTGCATATTGGATTTTCTTCTTCGAGGCCAGGTGTCCTTTGCTTGCCAAGTGGTCTAATAAACTCCGTGAATCTATTTCGCAGGCTTCTAACTCCGAATTGGAGAGTAAAAGGTCGTCTGTGTACTGTATTAAGGTGGATCCCCTCTTTGGTTCCCAATCTTCCAATGTAGCCTTTAATACAATAGAAAAGGCTGCTGGACTATCCCCAAAACCTTGTGGGAGACGGGTCCAAGTCACCTGACCATCATCAGCCCACTGAAAAGCAAAAAGATTTTGTGCATCCCAAGCCACTGGTATGGAAAAGAACGCATTACTGAGGTCAACTACAGTGTAGTATTTGGATCCCGCAGGAATGGCCCCAAATACAGCTGTAAGATCTGCCACCAAGGGGGGAAGTGGGATAATTGCCTTGTTTACCTTCCTCAGATCCTGTAACAGCCTCCATGTGCCATTAGCCCTTTTTACAGGATTTATCGGGGTATTCCAGGGACTGACAATTTTCCTAAGAATTCCCATCTGCAAGTATTTCTCAATTTGTGGCCTTATACCCTCTAACTTTTCCTCACTCAATGGGTATTGTTTCTGAAAGGTTGGCATAACCCCCTCCTTCAAACAGGGCCGGTAGGGCTCACAGTTAATCGTTCCTACTGAGTCTTTACATTTTGCCCAAATTGGATGATTTTCCAGGGACATTGGTATGCTTAAAAAGAACCCATTCATGTCACGTCTCTTTGGGTTTGTCAGGTCACATTTCATTGAGGTTGCTGTCAGTCTTCCCTTTTTGTCAAAGACTAATGAAATCTGTAATGCTGCCATTAGATCCCTTCCTAATAGGCAAACGGGGCATTCTAATAGGACTGCGAAAGACATGTGCGTCACTAGTTCCCCCGTAAGAGTACAAACCGGGAGCGGTGCTGTGACCTTATGTATCACTGTCGTCCCATTTATACCCATAGAACTTCCTTCGGTGCATTTATCATTAATGAAGTCTATTTTGTTTACACTTGAAGTCGTTGCTCCGGTGTCAAGCAATAAATTAACTTTAATACCATCAATTTGCAGTATTACTTGTGGTAAGACTTGCCAATCAGTTGGAACAAAATGCATAACGAAGGACGGGACTCGTTCTGGGCACCCCTAATAGTGATTGTTCCCCCGTGGGGACGGGTACTGTTCATGCTCAGACCACCTCTGTAAATCTGATTGCAGATTGGGTTGTCTACTCCCCCCATCCTGTGCTGGCCAGTGTATGTTAATAAGATCTCCCTGGGGTTGTTTTCTTGTCATATCTTGCTGTCTTTCCTGTTGTCTGGGTCCCCCTCGGTAGTCTGAGGCGCCTCTCCCTCTGTATCCTCTCCTATCTTCATCTCTCACCTTTGGACATTCCCGCCTCCAGTGACCTCGACTCTTACAAATGAAACAGCCCTGTCTCTGATTTCTTTCTACTCTTCCCGGGTAATCTGCCTGGCCCCTACTTCTCGGACCTCTTCTATTATCCCTTCCCCGGGAGAAACCTGACATCATCATGTAATTGCTTTCCGCACCTGACAATATAGACTCCTGTTGTATGTCCTGCTGCATTAACAATGGGAATACTCCTCCCTTTTGATTGAAAACACCAGAGGCCGAGCGTTTTGCTATGTCATCCATAAATTCTGTCACCGATTGAGTAAGCCATTGGTTATTCACTAATTTTATTAGCTGTGTTGTCTTAGGGTCCCCAGTAGTCATACATGTAGTCTTGAACAATTCAGGCGAATTCATCCCTGTACTACTGTAGAGATCCAACAGTCTCTTACAGAAACTATAAAAATCCTCTTTCGGCTCTTGTTTTATATTTAGCATTGTGTGTAAGCCTGAATCCCCTTTGTATCTTTTCATCCATTCTACTCCTATCTTATCCCAAAACTTTTTCCAAACCTTGGGGCCATCTCTCTCTCCTCCATCCCTAACTTCTTTTTCTGATGCCCTCTTTATCTCTTCTGGATCGATTTGGGAGCCAGTGTCTGGGTCTATGGCTGAGAGTATTATCTGAATATCCTCCATGGTTAAATGGCTCCCTGCGGTATACTTCTGCAGAAACATAGCTGCTGCTCTAGGGTCCTTTTTTGGATTGGGACACATATCCTTCAGTTCCTTCATTAATCCTAAAGGAAGAGGGATATGGACTTCAGTGTCACCCACAGTAATCATGGGAAGCCGCAGTTGTGTGCCTTTCTTATCCCCTTCCTCAGGTGTTAGAGTGAGTTTGGAAAAATCATCTGTCAGGGGTTGGATTACTCCAGGTATTTAAGGGGTGGAGGTTGCCAGGGGCATTCCATGTTCTAAACTGTCCGCCTCTATCTGTGTTTCAATTCCTGTTCTCCTACCGTGTTCTTCCTGAGCTCTGGTTTCCCAGTCCTTCTTCACCCTCCAGTACTCCTGTCTTAGTTTTTCTATCTCGGTCAGCAGCTGTTTTTTTCTGTTAGTCATAGCTCTGGTTCTCCCACACTCTCCTCCCAAAATGCCCTTCAATTCCTCCATCTGTTCCTCACTAGGAAGGTCAGTATTATCTGGGTCCTCGTGATTATATATGATGGGAAAGACACCCTAAAGGGGAAGTTGTTTAATGTAGACTATGTCTGTCTTTAGTTTATCC
Source organism: Bufo gargarizans (assembly GCF_014858855.1). Classification (NCBI taxonomy): domain Eukaryota; kingdom Metazoa; phylum Chordata; class Amphibia; order Anura; family Bufonidae; genus Bufo; species Bufo gargarizans. The sequence continues at coordinate 213,529,877 of NC_058085.1, read as the reverse complement.
CTCAGTTGCATCAGCTCCTGTACATACATGTTTTCATATAATTTTCATCCCAGGCACCGGCGGGATAGTTATATTTCGGGTGACGCCCCACCATTTTTTTTAACCTCCTCCCAGACCCCTTCATTGCGAGGACCTACAGCGCTGATCTGCGTAATACACAGTTGCTGACTGCGGTCACAGATATTTACCCAAAATGGATCAGTTACACTAATCCCACAGGTGCCTGATACAAAATGTAACGGTGTGGGTCTGGTCTCTGGCTCACCATCCAGATCCTTTCCCACGCCGTTACCCATAATGTTTAATGAAATCGACAAAGAACTCTATATATATTCAAGCAGCAAACAGTGAGGTGGAAATAGCAGCGTAGAAATAGCAGCAATTGAATAGCAGCAAGTAATTGTGTTAGTACTGTTATGTTGAGGATCAATTAAGCCAGCACAATCAGATTTTCCACTAGTACTCTTATAACACTAGTATTCTTATAACACGTGTAAAATATCTAATATGGGCAACACCATTTATGAATTTAATAGACTGCAGTAATCAATGTCACCTTCCAAGTTTTAACTGTACAGTTATGTTCTTTAACCACTTAAGGACCACAGGTTTATACCCCCCTAGTGACCAGGCCCTTTTTTACAAATTGGCACTCCACAACTTTAGCGGTTTATTGCTCGGTCATGCAACTTACCACCCAAATGAATTTTACCTCCTTTTCTTCTCACTAATAGAGCTTTCATTTGGTGGTATTTCATTGCTGCTGACATTTTTACTTTTTTTGTTATTAATCAAAATTTAACGATTTTTTTGCAAAAAAATGACATTTTTCACTTTCAGTTGCAAAATTTTGCAAAGAAAACGACATCCATATATTAATTTTTCGCTAAATTTATTGTTCTACATGTCTTTGATTAAAAAAAATGTTTGGGTAAAAAAAAAATGGTTTGGGTAAAAGTTATAGCGTTTGCAAACTATGGTACAAAAATGTGAATTTCCGCTTTTTGAAGCAGCTCTGACTTTCTGAGCACCTGTCATGTTTCCTGAGGTTCTACAATGCCCAAACAGTAGAAAAACCCCACAAATGACCCCATTTCGGAAAGTAGACACCCTGAGGTATTCGCTGATGCACATAGTGAGTTCATAGAACTTTTTATTTTTGGTCACAAGTTAGCGGAAAATTATAAATTATTTTTTTTTTTCTTACAAAGTCTCATATTCCACTAACTTGTGACAAAAAATAAAAACTTCCATGAACTCACTATGCCCATCACGAAATACCTTGGGGTGTCTTCTTTCCAAAATGGGGTCACTTGTGGGGTAGTTATACTGCCCTGGCAATTTAGGGGCCCAAATGTGTGGTTAGTAGTTTGAAATCAAAATGTGTAAAAAATGGCCTGTGAAATCCGAAAAGGTGCTCTTTGGAATATGTGCCCCTTTGCCCACCTAGGTGGCAAAAAAGTGACACACATCTGGTATCGCCGTACTCAGGAGAAGTTGGGGAATGTGTTTTGGGGTGTCATTTTACATATACCCATGCTGGGTGAGAGAAATATCTTGGCAAAAGACAACTTTTCCCATTTTTTTTATACACAGTTGGCATTTGACCAAGATATTTATATCACCCAGCATGGGTATATGTAAAATGACAGCCCAAAACACATTGCCCAACTTCTCCTGAGTACGGCGATACCAGATGTGTGACACTTTTTTGCAGCCTAGGTGGGCAAAGGGGCCCACATTCCAAAGAACACCTTTAGGATTTCACCGGCCATTTTTTACAGATTTAGATTTCAAACTACTTCGCACACATTAGGGCCCCTAAATTGCCAGGGCAGTATAACTACCCCACAAGTGACCCCATTTTGGAAAGAAGACACCCCAAGGTATTCCGTGAGGGGCATGGCGAGTTCCTGGAATTTTTTATTTTTTGTCGCAAGTTAGTGGAATATGAGACTTTGTAAGGAAAAAATAAATAAAATAAAAAATCATCATTTTCCGCCAACTTGTGACAAAAAATAAAAAATTCTAGGAACTCGCCATGCCCCTCACGGAATACCTTGTGGTGTCTTCTTTCCAAAATGGGGTCACTTGTGGGGTACTTATACTGCCCTGGCATTCTAGGGGCCCTAATGTGTGGTAAGTAGTTTGAAATCAAAATGTGTAAAAAAGGACCTGTGAAATCTGAAAGGTGCTCTTTGGAATGTGTGCCCCTTTGCCCACCTAGGCGGCAAAAAAGTGACACACATCTGGTATCGCCGTACTCAGGAGAAGTTGGGGAATGTGTTTTGGGGTGTCATTTTACATATACCCATGCTGGGTGAGAGAAATATCTCTGCAAAAGACAACTTTTCCAATTTTTTTATACAAAGTTGGCATTTGACCAAGATATTTATCTCACCCAGCATGGGTATATGTAAAATGACACCCCAAAACACATTCCCCAGCTTCTCCTGAGTACGGCGATACCAGATGTGTGACACTTTTTTGCAGCCTAGATGCGCAAAGCGGCCCAAATTCCTTTTAGGAGGGCATTTTTAGACATTTGGATCCCAGATTTCTTCTCACGCTTTCGGGCCCCTAACATGCCAGGGCAGTATAAATACCCCACATGTAACCCCATTTTGGAAAGAAGACACCCTAAGGTATTCCGTGAGGGGCATGGCGAGTTCCTAGAATATTTTTTTTTGGCACAAAAATGCCCCTCATGGAATACCTTGGGGTGTCTTCGTTCCGGAATGGGGTCACATGTGGGGTACTTATACTGCCCTGGCATTTTAGGGGCCCTACAGCGTCAGAAGAAGTCTGGAATATAAATGTCTAAAAAAATTTACGCATTTGGATTCCGTGAGGGGTATGGTGAGTTCATGTGAGATTTTATTTTTTGACACAAGTTAGTGGAATATGAGACTTTGTAAGAAAAAACAAAAAATTTCCGCTAAGTTGTGCCCACAAAAATGTCTAAATGGAGCCTTACAGGGGGTGATCAATGACAGGGGGGTGATCAGGGAATCTATATGGGGTGATCACCCCCCTGTCATTGATCACACCCCTGTCATTGATCACCCCCCTGTAAGGCTCCATTCAGACGTCCGTATGATTTTTTACGGATCCACGGATACATGGATCGGATCCGCAAAACACATGCGGACGTCTGAATGGAGCCTTACAGGGGGGTGATCAATGACAGAGGAGTGATCACCCATATAGACTCCCTGATCACCTTCGTCATTGATCACCCCCCTGTAAGGCTCCATTCAGACGTCCGTATGATTTTTTAAGGATCCACGGATACATGGATCGGATCAGCAAAACATATGCGGACGTCTGAATGGAGCCTTACAGGGGGGTGATCAATGACAGAGGGGTGATCACCCATATAGACTCCCTGATCACCTCCGTCATTGATCACCCCCTGTAAGGCTCCATTCAGACGTCCGTATGATTTTTTACGGATCCACGGATACATGGATCGGATCCGCAAAACACATGCGGACGTCTGAATGGAGCCTTACAGGGGGGTGATCAATGACAGGGGGGTGATCAATGACAGGGAAGTGATCAGGAAGTCTATATGTGTGATCACCCCCTTGTCATTGATCACCCCCCTGTAAGGCTCCATTCAGACGTCCGTATGCGTTTTGCAGATCCGATCCATGTATCCGTGGATCCGTAAAAATCATACGGACCTCTGAATGGAGCCTTACAGGGGGGTGATCAATGACAGGGGGGTGATCAGGGAGTCTATATGGGCTGATCAGTGGTTTATAAAGGGTTAATAAGTGACAGGGGGGGTGTAGTGTAGTGTAGTGGTGTTTGGTGCTACTTTAGTGAGCTGCCTGAGTCCTCTGGTGGTCGATCCTAACAAAAGGGACCACCAGAGGACCAGGTAGCAGGTATATTAGACGCTGTTATCAAAACAGCGTCTAATATACCTGTTAGGGGTTAAAAAAAATCACATCTCCAGCCTGCCAGCGAGAGATCGCCGCTGGCAGGCTGGAGATCCACTCGCTTACCCTCCGTTCCTGTGAGCGCGCGCGCGCTTGCGTGCGTTCACAGGAAATCTCGGTTCACGCGAGATGACGCCTATTGGCGTTAGCGTAGCCTGGGAGAGCCGCCGCAATGACGCCTTTCGGCGTTAGCGTGGCGGCAAGCGGTTAAACAATTCACTCCACAGACAATCCTAGTGAGTTAGAAACCAACATCTGCATTGAAATGTATGCGTTTCCCTCACTGTTTTTTTTTCCTTTGTATCATATGTATTCCTTTTCCTTATACATATTCCGGGTACCTTGTTTCACATAAATCCAGAGTTATCCTTTAACTCAATAAACCGTCAAATGAGACTAATTCCCACTTGAAAAATCCCTGCCAACGTCCGAAGAGACTAGTTCTACATTCGGAAAATTCCCTGCCAACAATATGATGTATGTTCCTGGAACAACATCCCCTGCCAACCACTGTGCCTATGGGAGACACCGCTCCCATCAGGATACGCAGAACACTGAGTGCTGCCTCGTGTCTGTCCCACAGTCTTATGAACACTAAACTAACCTGCCATCAAGTATACATCAGATATCCACCGTATCCAGGAGAGAAACATTCCAACCAACATAAATAGTGGCAGAAATTATTACTCACCTGGATAGTCAGTGAACCATCCTCTGCTACCAATTGAAAGGGCCCCTGGTTTGTCTGTGGGTGAATCACCGGCCGGACAACCACAGAAGACCAATACACATTGATGGGTTTAAAATGGTTGCCTCTTTATTTTGACATTGTAGCCAATTTATAGATACAAACCACAAAATTAGCATATACCTCCCCTAAGCTTAATCCAATCAGGTAACGAATTTATCAATTTCGCCTTTATACAGCCAAAGTAAAAAAGTCATGATAATTTCCTAGAAACAAGGTACATATGTGACGCATTTATAATTCTTAGAATTTAGATATCTAACCACCATGTTTGTCGACCTTCGCTTTGTTCAAATATTTCGCGGAATTATCTTTGTTTATTTCGTACCAACATTTACCTGATAAAACGTCCTTCACTTATCTAAACCAAAGGTGAACGTCAATATACAAGATGCTTATATAACCCGTATTGCAGCAAATGTAAAATATATGTCTAATGCACATGTTAGATATATACGTAAAAGGTATATATGCATATATATGTTTCTGCAGCTATGATGCCATGCATTCGGCAATTCTCTCTTCAGGTACCTTCATCACAAATGTGGCATTCTTTTGCTAAAGCATGCATATCTCTTTTTAGCCATGCGGTTTTGAGCTTCAGACAGCCATTTCCTGTTAGCTTGTGTTGCTAGACTTTGTTGTTATAAGAGTATAAAATATTTCCTTTAAAGAAGAACTCTGTATACTTTAATACAAGCATATAAGGCTGAATTAATACATATATGTGAACGTGTGTGGATACAGACATATTTCCTTACAATACCTATGCTGGGTGAGAGAAATATCTCGGCAAAAGACAACTTTTCCCATTTTTTTATACAAAGTTGGCATTTGAGCAAGATATTTATCTCACCCAGCATGGGTATATATAAAATGACACCCCAAAACACATTCCCCAACTTCTCCTGAGTACGGCGATACCACATGTGTGACACTTTTTTGCAGCCTAGATGCGCAAAGGTGGCCAAATTCCTTTTAAGAGGGCATTTTTAGACATTTGGATCCCAGACTTCTTCTCACGCTTTAGGGCCCCTAAAATGCCAGGGCAGTATAAATACCCCACCTGTGACCCCATTTTGGAAAGAGGACACCCCAAGGTATTTGCTGAGGGGCATATTTAGTCGATGAAATATTGAACTTTTAGTCCCAAGTTAGCGGAAAGAGAGACTTTGTGAGAAAAAACTAAAAAAATATCAATTTCCGCTAACTTGTGCCAAAAAAAAAATCTTCTATGAACTCGCCATGCCCCTCATTCCCCTCTTCTTTCCAAAATGGGGTCACATGTGTTGTATTTATACTGCCCTGGCATTTTAGTGACCCCATTTTGGAAAGAAGACACCCCAAGGTATTCAATGAGGGGTATGGCGAGTTCATAGAAGATTTATTTTTTTTGGGCACAAGTTAGCGGAAATTGATTTTTTTTTGTTTTTTCTCACAAAGTCTCCCTTTCTGCTAACTTGAGACAAAAATTTCAATCTTTCATGGACTCAATATGCCCCTCAGCGAATACCTTGGGGTGTCTTCTTTCCAATGTGGGGTCATTTGTGGGGTGTTTGTACTGCCCTTGCATTTGAGGGTCTCCGCAATCATTACATGTATGGCCAGCATTAGGAGTTTCTGCTATTCTCCTTATATTGAGCATACGGGTAAGGAGATTTTTTTTTTTCGTTCAGCCTCTGGGCTGAAAGAAAAAATGAACGGCAGAGATTTCTTCATTCACATCGATCAATGTGGATTAAAAAAAATCTCTGCCAAAAAAAAAAAAAGAAAAAGGAGGGGAAGGACATAGGAGCTCTGCCCAACATCCATACCCACTTAGCTCGTATGCCCTGGCAAACCCGATTTCTCCATTCACATCAATCGATGTGGATGAATAAATCATTGCCAGGATTTATTTTATTTTTTTATATATATACAAAGTGTTTGCCAAAGCATATGAGCTGAGGAGGCGGCGGTGTTCATATGCAAACGTATCTTTTACTGCAGAGGAGAAATCTCGTCTTGCAGCGCCGCATACACCGACTTTTGTGTAATCTGACAGCAGCGCAATGCTTCTGTCAGAATGCACATCAGTGCTGCAGCTAGTCGATCGGTTGATCCACCTGGAAGGTAATAAAAACAAAACAAAAAAGAAAAAACCAGGCCGCCACGCAATAAATTTACTAACTTTATAATAACTTTTGAACAGAACATATTAACTTTATTTAACTTTTTGAACATAACGTTAACTTTTTTGCTTACTGGTGATTTATTTTAATTTTTTTACCTTTATAGGACAAACCTCTCCTTCCCCATGGGACAATGTGCAAAGCTCAAATCGCCCAAAGATGTGGCGAAGTACATTATGCACTTTGTCCCAGGTGAAAGGAGAGGTTTGCAGCATCTCTGTGTGAATGGGCCCTAATAGCCCTGTGTGCCTGTCCTGTGAGATGTGATCCCTATGCTAAGTGTACCTGTGTGTGGTACTTCCGGAAACACTCCCCTAAGCATAGGGCAGGGTGGTCAGGGCAGTCAGGACAGAAATAGCGGGTATCTATGTCTCATTTTCAGCGGACCTGATTCCTGATTTTTTTCATATTGATTCTCTTACATTGGCTTCTATGGTCTATAATGTCTTTTCATTGCTTTACCTGCATTGGCTCCCAAGTGGGTGGAGTCATACAATATGATGTCATTTCCGTTTTTTGTCACTCCTCCTTTTTTTGTTCTTTGAATGTAAAGACATGAGGATAGGAGTTTATTGTATAGTCTGAAGAAAGCACACGTGTGTGCTGAAACGCGTTACTATGCTCTATAATATGAGACTGAATAAACTACAACATTGAATCATCATCGCGAGTGCCGGTCTTTCCTTTCTTCATTGCAAGTTTTGGGACGCCTGCCCATCGACTTGTGCACCGCTCACATCCTAAAGCAGTGCCGACCCTTTTCTTCAAAAGATTACCTGGCTTTTGGGTACGAGCACGCCAACTCCTATAAATGAGCACATTCGCTTACACAGAGGATGAAGCCCGTGATATTGTATCACAAGTTACAGCTTCAACTGATTTTCTCCAGATTCCCACCAGTGAGCTGAAAAGCAGGAATTTGATGAAAGAAAGCAAACACCTGATTGCGCTTGAACTACACGCTGCTACTTTAGCAGAATATCACCGCACCCAGAGAATACCACGAGGCCTAAGGGTGAAATTGAGACCAACATTTTTTGGCAATAATCTTGAATATTGCACCCGTTTCTCTAATATTCTCAACAAATGTTCTTTGGATTTAATAGTTCTTACTGTGGAATATCTCAATTCCGCTATTGAAGAGTGCAAAGCTCATATCAATACCGCCAAAGAACAGCTGAGGGACTGCCTCAAATCAGAAGATCTCACGGCACTATACGAAAAAACAGACAAACAATGCAGAGAGCTCAAGATGAAAATAGAAGCCACCAAACGCTCCAAGTTCCTCAGAGATGTGGAGGATTATTTATCACAGCGGGTTTACAGGTGGCAAGACCAGTCCGGGACGACCACCCCTTTTTCATATACAAGAGACCGCAGAACCGGATCGGCATCTTCCAGCACAGGCAGCGACACTTCAGGAGGAGCGTCACTTCATTTTTTAGCCAAGCGCCGTGGCAAAAGAAGGGCAACACCAGGAGAGCCGGCCGCCATCATAGGAGAAGCAGACGCGCCGAGGATGACGAGATCGCAGGTACTGCTGAGTAGTGTTGATCACGAATATTCGAATTGCGAATTTTATTCGCGAATATCGGCACTTTGGGAATTCGCGAATATTTAGAATATCGCTAAATATATTCGTAATTGCGAATTATATATTTTTTTAAATACCAGTTCATGCTAATTTTTATGCGAAAATTTGTATGCAAATTTTATGCGAATTTTTGCAGTCAAGAAAAAAATATTCACAAAATATCGCGAATTCGAATATTGCCCCTGTTGCTCATCACTACTGCCGAGAACTTAGTGGTCAATCTCTCAAGTAAAATAGTGAGTCCTGCGCAATTGAATTTACTAAAGAAGGGAGAGGCTGGACACTTTCTCTCTGGACATTGATTTACAACGGTTTTTCCGTAATATCCGACTTAAAGTACATTTTTCTAAGAATGATGATGTTAATGATATTGGGGGCGATTGTGTTAGTTCTGGGGAGCTTTTAACATTGCGACAATTTTAATTAAGAACCAAAAGTAATTTCACACCACCAAAAATATACCATCCAGTCGAGACCTTTGCTAATTTAGTTCAACGAGATGTTGATTGTCTACTTCAACATTGTAGACAAGGTTCCTTACACATAAGAAACAATTTAACTGCAGAAGAGAAACAAGCACTGAATGGTATATTGGAGGATAAATCTCTTATATTCAAACCAGCAGATAAGGGAGGGGCCCTTGTGATTCTTGACAGGGAGTATTACATTACTGAAATTTTAGGTCAATTGAATGATGTTGAGACATATAAGATTTTACAGTCAGATCCTGTATATTCAATTAAAAATACACTACAGAAAATAGTGACTGAAGTGAGAGAGGATGGTATCATTGATAATAAATTAAGTGAATTGTTGATAAACCAGCATCCAATTACACCGGTTTTACACCCTTCCAAAAATTGACAAATCCTTGACAAGACCACCAGGACGCCCTATTGTGGCCTCCACTGATTCGATCCTCTTTCCCCCAGCCATTTTCCTCGAGAAAGTCCTCACACCTTTGACCATGTTATCACCCTCCTACTTACGAGACACAGGGCACTTCTTGAGTGAAATTCGTCCCCTCCACTTAGATGGAGACTGCATACTGGTCACGTTTGACGTATGCAGCCTCTATACTTCTATCACCCATGAAAAAGGTTTAGAGGCAGCATCTAGACTAGTGAACATGAGTCACTATACATCACAAAAGGATTTTTTCCTGACACTTTTAAAACTGGTGTTGGAAATTATTTTTTTTTTATTTCAAGACACTTTTTTTCAGCAGTGCGGTGGGACCGCGATGGGATCGAACGTCGCACCGCCGTACGCAAATAGTTACATGTCATCATTCGAGAGTGAATTTATTTATTCCCATCCTCTATATTTGAAACATTGTATATTTTGGCGTTGATTCATTGATGACGTGTTTTGCGTGTGGCGAGGCGACGTTCGATCCCTCATGGAATTTAACAGTCATTTTAATTCCATCTGGAGTGAACTTCAATTTACTATACATTTTGATTCTTACAAAATATCCGTTCTTGACACATGGGTTATGCGCAATGATGAGGGTATAGTTTATACCAATTTATTTGTTAAAGATACTGATCGCAACATTCTACTTACCTATACAAGTAGTCATCCCCCAGCAGTCAAGAAGGCTATTGGATCCAAGAGGGCTCAATCGCGAATACAACATTTCTGGTTTCATTTAATTTCTATCAGTATAATTTTTTACTGTAAAATACTTATATTGTATCTATGTCTCATTTTTAGCGGACCTGATTCCTGATTTTTTTCATATTGATTCTCTTACATTGGCTTCTATGGTCTATAATGTCTTTTCATTGCTTTACCTGCATCGGCTCCCAAGTGGGTGGAGTCATACAATATGATGTCATTTCCGTTTTTTGTCACTCCTTTTTTTGTTCTTTGAATGTATATAAGACATGAGGATAGGAGAAAGCACGTGTGTGTGCTGAAACGTGTCACTATGCTCTATAATATGTGACTGAATAAACTACAACATTGAATCATCATCGGGAGTGCCGGTCTTTCCTTTCTTCATTGCAAGTTTTGGGACGCCTCCCCATCGACTCGTGCACCGCTCACATCCTAAAGCAGTGCCGACCCTTTTCTTCAAAAGAAATAGCGGTGTCACGCCTTATTCCACTCCTGTTACAGACACGACATCTTTTTCGGGGTGACGGTTGGGTTGAGGTACCGGCAACTACACTGGAAAAATGTCGCTCGTGTAGACGGCTCACTACACTGGTGGATGGGGCCACGGAACCTCCTGGATACAGGAGGTTCTCGATGATCTCTTCCTGAAATTTGAGGAAAGATCCTGTTCTCCCAGCCTTACTGTAGAGAACAAAACTATATTTTTGCAGCCAATTGAATTAAATATACAGACACCTTCTTATACCAGCGTCTGGTGCGTCGGGAAACTAAATACGGAGCCAACATCTGGTCATTGAAGTCCACCCCTCCCATGAGTAAATTATAGTCGTGGACACAGAGGGGCTTTTCAATTACACTGGTTGCTCGTTCAATTTGTAATGTCGTGTCTGCGTGAATGGAGGAGAGCATGTAAACATCACACTTGTCTCTCCATTTCACCGCGAGCAGTTCTTCATTACACAAGGCTGCCCTCTACCCCCTTGCAAGACGGGTGGTGACGAGCCGTTGGGGGAAGCCCGTGCGACTAGTTCGCGCGGTGCCACAGCAGCCAATCTGTTCTAGGAACAAATGCCGGAAGAGGGGCACACTTGTGCAGAAATTGTCCACATAAAGATGGTACCCCTTGCCAAATAAGGGTGACACCAAGTCCCAGACTGTCTTCCCACTGCTCCCCAGGTAGTCAGGGCAACCGACCGGCTCCAAGGTCTGATCTTTGCCTTTTCACAGAGCTTATACAATTTGACCCCATACCGGGGGTGGTTGCTTGGGATGTATTGTTTGAAGCCAAGGCGCCCGGTAAATTTCTGGTTAAAGTGGTCTATGAGGGGCCGAATTTTGTGGAGCCGGTCAAAAGCTGGGTGGCCTCTGGGACAAGAGGTGCTATTGTCACTAAAGTGCAGGAAACGCAGGATGGCCTCAAATCGTGCCCTGGACATGGCAGCAGAGAACATGGGCATGTGATGAATTGGGTTCGTGGACCAATATGACCGCAATTCATGCTTTTTGGTTAGACCCATGTTAAGGAGAAGGCCCAGAAAAAAAAAAAATTATTCGGAAACTTGGACAGGTTTCCACTGGAAAGGCTGGGCATAAAAGCTTTCCGGGTTGGTGGATATAAATTGAGTGGCATACCGGTTTGTTTCTGCCTTGACTATGTCCAAGAGCTCTGAAGTCAAGAACAGCTCAAAAAATCTCAGGGCCGAACCGATCTGAGCTGTCTCAACCCGAACTCCAGACTGGGCGGTGAAAGGGGGAACTAATGGTGCAGCTGAAGTTGGGGACTGCCAATCAGGGTTTGCCAGCACCTCAGGGACTCTAGGGGGTCTACGGGCCTGTCTGTGCGGTGGCTGCGACAGGGTAACTATTGCACGTAAATCAATTAAATACGTAGTGGGTAGTTGTATATAGAAATGTGTATCACTGAAGCCAACTACCTAAAATATAACTTTTAATTAACCTAATTAAAAATTTCCACAAGGTCCCTCACCTGGGGACTGATAGACATACAACACTTACAGACAGACATACAGAGCCTATTAAAGGAAACAGACAGGATGGCTGGTCATGCTAGTACATCCGGGAACAACCATATGGGTCCCTATTGTATCCCTATGGTGTCCCTGGTCTGGTCTCAGCCCAGAGATGCACCCTGATGGTGGGAGCACTCCGTCCCCGTGCCTAACCTGTCTGTCCTTATGTGGCCCTTGTAACACGAAGACCCATATGGATGTCCGGGTCAAATATAAATAATAGCACCTAGATTGAAAAAACACACCGAGCAGGGGTCTCGGTTTCTCCACAGCAACCAACGATGGATATGACTACAACAGCGATAATCATAACACTGTGGCCAGGGTCTCCAAGTTACATAAAGAACGAAATATTACCCCCAATGTGGCGGACCGTGGTTAAGGTCCAAAAATAAAAGTAAAGAACCAAGGTTGCTGGAGCACCCTGAGGCGGATTTTCACTGTTAGAGACCATACAGGTAATAAATGAGAAGACAAGATATGGAAAATTATGAAGTGATAGTATACTTATCCGGTCATGAGGGTCTCGCCAACCAGTGATCCGCAATCAGGGGTGCTCCAGGGGGCTGAAAAAATGATGCTCCTAACTATTGCACGTGCCACCGTACCAGCTTCAACTGCCCTTCTGGTGCTCGCCACTTCACCATGTTGTACGGCAGTGCTGGTACTAGGTCCAGGGTGGGCTGCGCTGCTAGTGTATGCCTCACCACTAGGGATGAGGGAACCCAAACTGTATAGTTCGGGTTCGTACCGAATTTTGGGGTGTCCGTGACACGAACCCGAACCCAGACATTTTCGTAAAAGGACTTCATTCAGAGATCGATCTGCAGCTGTGGATGATTTATATCCAGCTAAATCTGTCGTTACTGGTGTGGCTGGTCAAGTTATTTAGTGTCCGTCAAAGCACAGTTTTTGTTCTGGGTTGAAATACAATTCCCAATTTAGCAATTTCCTAATTTAGTGGTTTCTGCTGTATCAGAGCTATTTTAAATCTATCCCTAAAAGGGTATATCAGATTCAAGGTGCACATAGGGTCATTCTGAATAACTTCACACACACGCTACTGTGCATTTCCAAGTCTAATTCTGTCAGTAAACCTATACCTGTCACCTAGCGCCTAAATAATAGGCCTCAAATTTATAGTCAGCTAAATCTGTTGTTACTGGTGTGGCTGGTCAAGTTATTTAGTGTCCGTCAAAGCACAGTTTTTGTTCTGGGTTGAAATACAATTCCCAATTTAGCAATTTCCTAATTTAGTGGTTTCTGCTGTATCAGGCCTACTTTAAATTTATCCCTAAAAGGGTATATCAGATTCAAGGTGCACATAGAGTCATTCTGAATAACTTCACACACACGCTACTGTGCATTTCCAAGTCTAATTCTGTCAGCAAACCTATACCTGTCACCCAGCGCCTAAATACTAGGCCTCAAATTTATATTCAGCTAAATCTGTGGTTACTGCTGTGCCTGTATTAGTGTAATACGGTACCTAAATAGATAGCCAGATAGTGTTAGGTGTCTGTAATAAAAGGCCTGAATTTGAATTCAATACGGGCCCATCACTGGTGCGTGGCTGGGGGGAAAGGCAGGACGATGACGATACGCCTCCCACAGAGGACAGCTTGTCCTTACCCCTGGGCAGCCTGGCACACATGAGCGACTACATGCTGCAGTGCCTGCGCAACGACAGCAGAGTTGCCCACATTTTAACGTGTGCGGACTACTGGGTTGCCACCCTGCTGGATCCACGGTACAAAGACAATGTGCCCACCTTACTTCCTGCACTAGAGCGTGATAGGAAGATGCGCGAGTACAAGCGCACGTTGGTAGACGCGCTACTGAGAGCATTCCCAAATGTCACAGGGGAACAACTGGAAGGCCAAGGCAGAGGAGGAGCAAGAGGTCGCCAAGGCAGCTGTGTCACGGCCAGCTCCTCTGAGGGCAGGGTTAGCATGGCAGAGATGTAGAAAAGTTTTGTCAACACGCCACAGCTAACTGCACCACCACCTGATACGCAACGTGTTAGCAGGAGGCAACATTTCACTAACATGGTGGAACAGTACGTGTGCACACCCCTCCACGTACTGAGTGATGGTTCGGCCCCATTCAACTTCTGGGTCTCTAAATTGTCCACGTGGCCAGAGCTAGCCTTTTATGCCTTGGAGGTGCTGGCCTGCCCGGCGGCCAGCGGCGGCCAGCGTTTTGTCTGAACGTGTATTCAGCACGGCAGGGGGCGTCATTACAGACAAACGCAGCTGCCTGTCTACAGCCAATGTGGACAAGCTGACGTTCATAAAAATGAACCAGGCATGGATCCCACAGGACCTGTCCATGCCTTGTGCAGATTAGACATTAACTACCTCCCCTTAAACATATATTATTGTACTCCAGGGCACTTCCTCATTCAATCCTATTTTTATTTTCATTTTACCATTATATTGCGAGGCTACCCAAAGTTGAATGAACCTCTCCTCTGTCTGGGTGCCGGGGCCTAAATATATGCCAATGGACTGTTCCAATGTTGGGTGACGTGAAGCCTGATTCTCTGCTATGACATGCAGACTGATTCTCTGCTGACATGAAGCCAGATTCTCTGCTATGACATGCAGACTGATTCTCTGCTGACATGAAACCAGATTCTCTGTTACGGGACCTCTCTCCTCTGCCTGGGTGCCTGGGCCTAAATATATGACAATGGACTGTTCCAATGTTGGGTGACGTGAAGCCTGATTCTCTGCTATGACATGCAGACTGATTCTCTGCTGACATGAAGCCAGATTCTCTGTTACGGGACCTCTCTCCTCTGCCTGGGTGCTGGGCCTAAATATATGCCAATGGACTGTTGCAGTGGTGGCTGACGTGAAGCCTGATTCTCTGCTATGACATGCAGACTGATTCTCTGCTGACATGAAACCAGATT
This sequence comes from Bufo gargarizans, assembly GCF_014858855.1. Taxonomy (NCBI): domain Eukaryota; kingdom Metazoa; phylum Chordata; class Amphibia; order Anura; family Bufonidae; genus Bufo; species Bufo gargarizans. Next base: position 213,514,838 of record NC_058085.1, on the reverse strand, counting down.
CTCTGTTACGGGACCTCTCTCCTCTGCCTGGGTGCTGGGCCTAAATATATGACAATGGACTGTTGCAGTGGTGGCTGACGTGAAGCCTGATTCTCTGCTATGACATGCAGACTAATTGTCTGCTGACATGAAGACAGATTCTCTGTTACGGGACCTCTCTCCTCTGCCTGTGTGCTGGGCCTAAATATATGACAATGGACTGTTGCAGTGGTGGCTGACGTGAAGCCTGATTCTCTGCTATGACATGCAGACTGATTCTCTGCTGACATGAAGCCAGATACTCTGTTACGGGACCTCTCTCCTCTGCCTGGGTGCTGGGCCTAAATATATGCCAATGGACTGTTGCAGTGGTGGCTGACGCGAAGCCTGATTCTCTGCTATGACATGCAGACTGATTCTCTGCTGACATGAAGCCAGATACTCTGTTACGGGACCTCTCTCCTCTGCCTGGGTGCTGGGCCTAAATATATGACAATGGACTGTTGCACTGGTGGCTGACGTGAAGCCTGATTCTCTGCTATGGGACCTCTCTCCAATTGATATTGGTTAATTTTTATTTATTTTATTTATATTTTTATTCATTTCCCTATCCACACTTGTTTGCAGGGGATTTACCTACATGTTGCTGCCTTTTGCAGCCCTCTAGCCCTTTCCTGGGCTGTTTTACAGCCTTTTTAGTGCCGAAAAGTTTGGGTCCCCATTGACTTCAATGGGGTTCGGGTTCGGGACGAAGTACTCACCACGTAATCCGACAGCGCCAGCCCCACTCTGCTGCCCTTGAAGCGGATCCTGCGCAACCTGTGGTGTAGCAACACGGGGCCGGGTACGCCTGTTGGTATCAGGGACCTCAACCTCCTCATCCGAACTTTGTGTCAGACTGCCATTGCTTTCTACAGGTTCATATTCTGACCCGCTAGATTCGTCAGATGAGGGTTCCCATTCCTCATCCGACTGGGTCAGAATCCTGTAGGCCTCTTCAGAAGAATACCCCTTGTTTGACATTTGGGCTACTAACTTTAGGGGTATTCCCTGAGACTACTCAAGAAAAAAAGAAAGCCTGTCTTACAAATGGGAGGCTAGCGAAGTACCGGAGGCCGCTGCGATTTATAAAAATATCAAAACTGATTTTCTTATCGCCGCAGCGCTTGTAAAGTGATTGTGCAGTGATAAAAAAAAAAAAAAATATGTTGTCACTGCGGCGGGGCGAGCGTGGGTGAACGCTCGTGTGAGCGACCGATCAGGCCTGATCGGGCAAACACTGCATTTTGGGAGGAGGGCGAGCTAAGGTGACACTAATACTATTATAGATCTGACTGTGATCAGTTTTGATCACTTACAGATACTATAAAAGTACAAATGCTGATTAGCGATACGCTAATCAGTGAATCAGTGACTGCGGTGCGGTGGGCTGGGCGCTAACCGATTGCTAACTACCTAACCAAGGGGCCTAAACTATCCTAAACCTAACCGTCAATACCAGTGAAAAAAGAAAATGACCGTTTACACTGATCACTTTTTTCCCTTTCACTAGGTGATTGACAGGGGTGATCAAGGGGTGATCAAGGGGTAATTGGGGTGATGGGGGTGATCTGGGGGCTAAGTGTTGTGTCCTGTGTACTCACTGTGAACTGTGCTCCTCTGCTGAGACCAACCGACGAAAAGAACCAGCAGAGGAGCACAGCAGCCATTTAACACAGTATATTTATAAATATAATGTGTTAACTGGCTTCTGATTAGTTTTTTTTTAAATCATCAGCTTGCCAGCCACGATCATTGGCTGGCAAGCTGATGACGTGACCCCCCTCTAACTTTTGCCGGCCCGCGATGCGCATGCGCGTGCCGGCTGAGCGCGTCATCTCGCGTCTCGCGAGATGACGCATATATGCGTGACTGTGCCTCAGACTGCCGTCTCCAGACCGCTATCCTGCGTTAGGCGGTCCAGAGGCGGTTAAAGGGGCGAGCGCTATGAAGGTCCCTGTTAACGGTACGGGCACTGTGAAAGTCACTGTTAAAGGGGCGGTCACTGTGAAAGTCACTCTTAAAGGGGAAGCCACTATGAAGGTCACTGTTAAAGGGGTGGTCAATAATAAAGGGGCAGTCACTGTTAAAAGGGGTGGGCACTGTGGAGGTCACTTTTAAAGGGGCAGGCACTGTTACCGGGGCGGGCACTGTGAAGGTCAATGTTAAAGGGGCGGCCACTGTGGAGATCACATTACCATTATCAGCCAATAGAAGCTCTCAGGTCCACACAGTTTTACACTGTGTGGAGAGGTATAAGCAGTAGAAAGAGTGAAGTGCTTATGCCGCTGTACAGAACACTGGTAAGACCTCACTTGGAGTATTGTGCGCAGTACTGGAGGCCATATCTCCAGAAGGATATAGATACTCTAGAGAGAGTTCAGAGAAGAGCTACTAAACTGGTCCATGGATTGCAGGATAAAACTTACCAGGAAAGATTAAAGGACCTTAATATGTATAGCTTGGAAGAAAGAAGAGACCGAGGGGATATGATAGAAACTTTTAAATACATAAAGGGAATCAACTCGGTAAAGGAGGAGAGCATATTTAAAAGAAGAAAAACTACCACAAGAGGACACAGTTTTAAATTAGAGGGGCAAAGGTTTAAAAGTAATATAAGGAAGTATTACTTTACTGAGAGAGTAGTGGATGCATGGAATAGCCTTCCTGCAGAAGTGGTAGCGGCAAATACAGTGAAGGAGTTTAAGCATGCATGGGATAGGCATAAGGCTATCCTTCATATAAGATAGGGCCAGGGACTATTCATAGGATTCAGATATATTGGGCAGACTAGATGGGCCAAATGGTTCTTATCTGCCGACACATTCTATGTTTCTATAATAACCCAGCCATTTTATTTCACTGCTATAAGTCACCTTTAAAAGGGGCAGTGCACTATGGATGACACTGTTAAGGGGCAGGGTGCTGTAATGGTCAATGTTAGGCTACTTTCACACTTGCGTTCGTCGGTCCGCTCGTGAGCTCCGTTTGAAGGAGCTCACGAGCGGACCCGAACGCCTCCGTCCAGCCCTGATGCAGTCTGAATGGAGCGGATCCGCTCAGACTGCATCAGTCTGGCGGCGTTCAGCCTCCGCTCCGCTCGCCTCCGCACGGCCAGGCGGACAGCTGAACGCTGCTTGCAGCGTTTAGCTGTCCGCCTGGCCGTGCGGAGGCGAGCGGATCCGTTCAGACTTACAATGTAAGTCAATGGGAACGAATCCGCTTGAAGATGGCACCATATGGCTCAATCTTCAAGCGGATCCGTCCCCCATTGACTTTACATTGAAAGTCTGAACAGATCCGCTCAGGCATCTTGCGCACTTAGAAATTTTTCTAAGTTATTAATGCAGACGGATCCGTACTGAACGGAGCCTCCATCTGCATTAATATGATCGGATCCGTTCAGAACGGATCCGATCAAGCGCAAGTGTGAAAGTAGCCTTAAGGGGGCAATTTATTGTGAAAATCACTGTTAAGGAGGTGGAGTACTGTGGAGGTCACTAATAAAGGGGTGACCGCTGTGGAAGTCACTGTTATAGGGGCAGATGCTGTGGAGGTTACCAGGGGCGTTGCTAGGGTCTCAAAAGATCCGGGGCACAAGCCCCAATAAATATGCCCCCCCCCCCCGCACTATGCTGTACTTGCTATACAGCGGCACTTACCTGTCACATCCAGGGCCTTCAGGGGACGTCTCCTCTCTGTCATCATCTTCTCCATTCGGTCTGGACAACTTCTCTCAGCCGCCTCGTCTTTGCAGAGTGTGACACACAGACATCTTAGCTTCCTCACTTTCTATCATTATCCCCCAACTGGAGTCCCCACAGTGTTATCCTGCTGCTTGCTATGCCAAAACCTCAACCCCCCCCATACCCCCAAATACTATCCTAAAGAAACATTACTGCCCCCCATAGTAATAGTGCTCCTCATAGTCCCACCAATAGTAATTCCCTTCTAGAATGCCCTTATTAGTAACACTGCCCCAACCGTGATAATGCTCCTCAACAATGCCCTCCCATATTAATAATACCCTCACAGAGTCCCTAGTAGAAATAAGGCCCCCTATTGTTCCCCCAGTGGTAATAAAGCTCCCTACAGACCCCACAGTAGTAATAAGGCCCCCATAGTGCGCCTAGTAGAAATAAGGCAGATCTACAAGACCCTCCTATAGAGCCCCCAGTAGTAATAAGAATGCCTATAATGTCCCCTGGATTTGCAGTGCTCCCTGTAGTTATAATCCTCCCTCCACGATACAGTCCCATGTAAATAACATCACCTCTTCCCCAGCCGCCTCCAACGCACAATCCCATGTAAACATCACCCCCTAAGGCTACTTTCACACTTGCGTTCGTGCGGATCTGTCATGTACTTGTACAGGACGGATCTGCACCGATATAATACAAACGAATGCATCCGTTCAGGACCGATCCGTTTGTATTAGATTTTAATTTCTAAGTCCCAATACGGATCCGTCCTGACTTACATTAAAAGTCAATGGGGGACGGATCCGTTTACAATTGCACCATTTTGTGTCAATGCAAAGGGATCCGTCCCTATTGACTTACATTGTTAGGCTACTTTCACACTAGCGTTCGGGGCTCTGCTTGTGAGCTCCGTTTGAAGGCTCTCACAAGCGGCCCCGAACGGATCCGTACTGCCCTAATGCATTCTGAGCGGACGCGAATCCGCTCAGAATGCATCAGTCTGGCAGCGTTTGTCCTCCGCTCCGCTCAGCAGGCGGACACCTGAACGCTGCTTGCAGCATTCGGGTGTCCGCCTGGCCGTGCGGATCCATCCAGACTTACAATGTAAGTCAATGGGGACGGATCCGTTTGAAGATGACACACTATGGCTCAATCTTCAAACGGATCCGTCCCCCATTGACTTTCAATGTAAAGTCTGGACGGATCCGCTGAGGCTACTTTCACACTTTTTTTTACAATATAATGCAGACGGATCCGTTCTGAACGGATCCACCGTCAGCATTATATGAGCGGATCCGTCTCAGACGGATCCGCTCTGAACGCTAGTGTGAAAGTAGCCTAAGTCAGGACGGATGCGTTTGGCTCTGCAAGGACATGCGGACACAAAAAACGCTGCTTGCAGCATTTTGGGGTCCGCCTCCAAAATGGAACGGGGGACCGCACGGAGCCGAACGAATGCATTCTGAATGGATCCGCATCCATTCAGAATGCATTGGGGTTAAACTGATGAATTTGGGGCTGCTTGTGAGAGACCTGAAACGGATCTCACAAGCGGATCACCAAACGCAAGTGTGAACGTAGCCTGTCACCCTAAACATTAAGTCCCATGTACATAAACATCATTCCCCCCCACCATCCACTTTCAACATACAGTCCCATGTAAATAACATCCCTCCCTCCCCCAGCCACCTAAAGCACACAGTTTCATGTCAATAACATCCCTCTCTTCAGCCCTAAAATACATCCCAGTTAAATAACTACAACTCCCAGCATTTCTCTGCCTCTCCCTTCACTTACCTCTCGTGTACAGACATCACCATTAGGCTCCTTTTCCTCTTGACTCCGGTCCAATCCTGAACTGGGAAGAGGCGAAGGACCTTTGGTGACATCACAGGTCATGTGAACAGCAAAACAGGCTGTGATAGGATGACCTGGATGCTGACATCATCCTGGTCATCCTATCACAGCCTGTTTTGCTGATCACATGACCTGTGATGTCACCAAAGGTCCTTCGCCTCGTCCCAATATTAGATTTAATTGTATTTGCTGTTCTGTGTACGGCAATACAGTTGTATCTAGCAGGTAGGCAGGACATTCGGGGCATGGGACAAAACATCCGGGACCCAGGCCCCGAATGTTTTAACCTAGCGACGCCCCTGGAGGTTACTGTTAAGGGGCAGGGCACTGTTGAGGTCACTGTTAAGAGTGCAGGATCCTGCGGAGATCACTGTTAAGAAGTCGGGTTACTGTGGAGGTTACGGTTATGCAGGCAGGGGACTGTGAAGGTCACTATTAAAGGGGCAATCACTGTTGAGGTCACTGTTAAGGTAAGTGGAGTACTGTGGAGGTCAATGTTAAGGGAGCGCAGTACTGTGGAAGTAGCTGTTAAAAGGGCAGGCACTGTGGAGGTCTCTGTTAATGAGGTGGGATACTGTTGAGGTCACTTAAGGGGTGGGGTACTGTGAAGGCAACTTATAAGAGGGCAGCGCTGTGGAGTTCACTGTTAAGGGGACAGGGCATTGTGGAGGTCACTGTCAAGAGGGCAGTTGACTGGAGGTCACTATTAATGCAGTGGGGTACTGTGTAGGTCACTATTAAGGGAGCTATATATATAGATAAAAGAACCTCATGCGCAATATCACCTTGAAAGATGTGCAGCTATAGTAAGGTATATGTGCTTACCAGATGCTGTTGTGAGTAGTCACAACAGCTATGACAGCTTCACTGGTTTTTAATCCTTACCAGCATAATGCGATGCTGTGCTGCTGCCCAGGTTCCCTCCTGGCTCGAATGAACGAGTAACAGGATGATTTTGTAGATAATGTGAAGAAAAGAATGGAACTCACTGGTCGGTGCTGCCAGCAATATGGATGGAAAAGCAGTGTTCTTTAAATGTTCGTCTTTATTTTTTTATTTTTTTTATATAATAAATGGTCAACGAGTTTCTGGGATGGAGTGTCCCCTTTATCAGGACAGCCTTTGTCCTGATGAAGGGCATGCTTCGGCCCAGAAACACGTTGACCATTTATTATATTTAAAAATATATATATAAAGAACTATTATGTAAAAGAAGCACTTTTGAAGGCAGTGAGTCAAACAAAGCCCATACCAGACCACTTTCAACAAGTCTCTTTATTGTTAGACCTGTCTTCTGCTACACTAATGAGACGCAGAGAATTTGCAAGCCACACAGGAATCCTAAGACACCACAACATCCCCTATAAATGTTTTTTTCCTGTGAAGATGATTATATGCAGAAATGGACCTACACATACATTCCTTTCTCTGAAAGAAGCAGAAACAACGATCAAAATTGGGCACTTGTTAATCCAGAGGAGGGAGACATTTCTCCATGTAAATCTCCCCCTAAGAAAAAACCTACACCTTTCCCAAGAGTGGACGAAAGTCGGATTATAGCCAAAACCTGATTACATTCTTTTTTAATTATGCATTTTTTTTATTTTTTTCACTGCTGATTTTTGTCTGCTAAACTGCATTTGCTTGAATGGCAACAGCTTGGCGTGGCATACTACCTCATAATACTGCACCCAAGTAGTGATGAGCGGGAGGTGCCATATTCGATTTTGCGATATTTCGCGAATATTCGATTGAATATTCGTCTTAGATTCGTCAAAGTCAAATATTCATCATTATTCTTTTTATCTCGAATAATATGCGATTAAATTATTCGCGTATTGCGATTTTTTTTAAACTGTATAAGGCAACTTTCATATTGGTTGGCTATGGCTATGGCTAATATGTGTATTTTGCAAATATTCACTGTATTGCTATAACTTCGTTTTTTAGAATATTACAAATATTCTAAAATATGACGTTATAGCAATATAGTGAATATTCGTAAAATACACATACGTTAGCTAATATAGTGCTATAATCTTTTTTATAGTCTAATTTTTTTGTCTCTTCTGAACTGAATTTTTGGAAAAAATTTACACTATAAAAGAAAAATACTGCAGCATTATATTAGCTAAATTGCATTCTATATGTGTATATTATTAATATTCACTATATTGCTATAACTTTGATTTTTAGAATATTACGAAAAAACGAAGTTATAGCAATATAGTGAATATTTGTAATATACACATAAAGAGTACAATTTAGCTAATATAGTGCTGTAGCATTTTTTTATAGTGTAAATTCTTTCCAAAAATGAAGTTCAGAAGAGACAAAAAAAATTGACTATAAAAAAATGATTATAGCACTATATTAGCTAAATTGCAGTCTATATGTGTATTTTACGAATATTCGCTATATTGCAATAACTTTGTTTTTTAGCATATGACTAATATTCTAAAAGTAAAGTTATAGCAATATAGCGAATATATTCATTATTTAGAATATTTGTATATATTTTTTTCAATGTGTACTGTTATTCCACTTTGGCATACTACTCCCTGACAAGCGTCCCCGTCACCATGGGAACGCCTGTGGGTTAGAATATATGATCGGATCTGAGTTTTCACAATCTCAGGGAGGTGTATGCCGCTTGTCAGGGAGGTGTATGCCGAAGTTGATTAAATAACGAATATATTCGCTATATATTCCTTTTTTCTAATATTCGTGGATATTCCAATAAAAAGAATATATGGCAATATTCAGCCAATCTCAAATAGTTTGCTAAAAGAAAATTTGGCTAGACGTGCTTAGACGATTACCTCAGGCAGGCAGGCCAAGCAGGAAGAAGCACCAGTACGGCAACGGCCGAGTGGAATAATCAAAATCTTGATTTTGATTTTTCTTTCCGAATAATATTAGATTTTTTTATTTTTTTTTATTCGCTATCGCTGTCCCTAATTTAAATAAAGCGGTAACGTAAACGTGCGTGAAAAAGCGGATGACGTAAATTATAGTATTAGAACCGCCAAGTGACTGTGACCAGTGTGAACTACCCTTCATAAAGCATTCATCACTAGTTGAACTTTACAAATGTATATAACTTTACAACACTCTGTAATATATATATACAGTAATGCTGCTAATCCGTACAGATGTAGTAGGGTTAACCTCCAGCAAGGGTTTACCCACACGGGGCCCTTGTGGGAAACAGGCACACAAAATACAGTCACCAATCAATATACAGTAAGATATAACACACTCCCACATGAACAGTGAAATCTCTCCTCTCGGGTAACAGTTAGAAAGCGGGGTAGAGGGAAGAGTGCCAGGGAGGCTAGCCCTGATCTGACACACCCCAACAAGTTTGCACGTTTGGCAGATGAGGGGGATGTCAGTCCGGGGACGGCACTGCTGCAGCCGGACACTTCCTCTGCCAGTCAGGGGAATGTCAGCTCCAGTAAGCAGGGAACCAGGAGAGCAGGGCAGGCCAGACAGGTGCTGGTAGTGGGCGACTCCATTATTAGGGGAACAGATAGGGAAATCTGTCACAAAGACCGTGATCGCCGAACAGTGTGCTGTCTTCCTGGCGCTAGAGTTCGACACATTGCGGATCGGGTTGACAGATTACTGGGAGGGGCTGGAGAAGATCCAGCGGTCATGGTCCATATCGGAACTAATGACAAAGTTAGAGGTAGGTGGAAAGTCCTTAAAAATGATTTCAGGGATTTAGGTCAAAAGCTGAGGGCAAGGACCTCAAAGGTAGTATTTTCCGAAATACTGCCTGTACCACGAGCCACACAAGAAAGGCAACAGGAGATTATGGAGATTAACAAGTGGCTCAAAAACTGGTGTAGGAAGGAGGGGTTTGGGTTCCTGGAGAACTGGGCCGATTTTTCTATCGGCTACAGGCTCTATCGTAGGGACGGGCTGCACCTCAATGGGGAAGGGGCAGCTGTGCTGGGGAGAAAGATGGCTAGAAGGTTGGAGGAGTGTTTAAACTAGGGACTGGGGGGAGGGTAATTATGTTATAGGACGGGAAGATAGCGCAGATAGAGACCGGGGGCAAAGTAATGGGACTGGGGGAGGAATGGAAGGAGGGACTAGAACAGTTCAGAAGGAAAGGTGTAGGGTAAAAAATATACATAAACCTTTCAAATGTATGTATACTAATGCCAGAAGCCTGACTAATAAAACTGGTGAACTGGAATTAGTGATGTGTGAGGAGAACTATGACATAGTGGGAATAACTGAGACATGGCTGGATGATAGCAGAAACCAGAAGAAAAGAGCTTAGAGTACCAATAATTAGAAAAATATATACGCTTTTATTAAATTCATGATAAAAAACACACATATAGTGAATGCCAAGGACAGGGTGAGGGAGCAGGGGAAGAGAAAACGAGCGCCACCCTGGACGGACACACTGGTCACAACATATAATAGTCTATCAATAGAGTTACTGCAGATATGGGAAAAAAATGATAATGTATGGTACAATGACCAACCCATAGGTGCAGACCTGATAAATAATTTACTGTAAAGGGTGAGTGGAGATCAAAAAATGGTCAAGCCGCCATGGCTGTAGTGCATAATATATGGTACAAAAGACATAGGTCATACGAGGTGTAGACAGTGTACCAATAAATAAACAATGATTGACCAAGTGAAATAGCTCAACATTGGCAGCACATAGCCATGGCTGGGAACCTGTGATCAAACACTCACCAATATGGGACCAAATGTGAATGGAAAACCAGGATGGCGCTACCCCAACGCGCGTTTTGGCGTGCCTTCGTCAGGGGGTAGCGCCATCACTGCGGACCAGGTATTTATGTCTCCTTCAACCAATGAAAAAAGGCAGCACTTACTCATCTCCTGGTGTGTTGGTGGAGTGGCGCGCGCAGTCCGCACACAGTCACTTCCGGCAATCCCACGGCCGGCGTCCCGTCGACACGCCCACACCACATGACACAGTCACATGATCGGGCGGCGTGACGTCCGGACGCTCGGGCGTCAGATGCCGTAGGCGGTGAGGAACGACGCGCGCACGCAACACAGAAGGGGAGGAGGGACGGGACGTCTGTGCCTCAAAAGAAATGTAACATACAAAATTTAAGAACAACATATATGCTGGCATATCGAATTTTCAATTTTATGGACAGCCCAGCATTCGCTCATCATGGGCATGTACATATAAAAGTGACAACATATGTTTTTACAAGTAAATAGCATAGTGTAGATATAATAATGACGTATAAATAGATATATAATAATATAAACAAAGGATATATATCACGATCGGCGTAACTGTCACATACGTGACACGGAGGGAGGAAAAGAGGGAGGCCCTGCCCTAGTGAGAGAGAAGGTGGTGACCCCTGACTCACCTTGCGCCTGGCGCCTGGCTGCCCTGTCGTCCCTAGACGGGTTCCTCACCCGTACGCCGATCACGTGCCTAAAACCCTGGCTTTCCCTAGGATGAGCCCTAGATAGTGAACAGGGCGGTGGGAACACTAGTCCGCACCACTAGCTCTAAAGGAAAACACCAAGGGGAGGACAGAGAATACAAACTAAACATATAATCCCAGGAGGGCAGCAACAGGAGACAACAAAAGCCCAACAGGGATCCGGAGGGTAGCACTCTGGAACAACAACCAGATTCTCAGCTCCAGTGGGTCAGCATAGATGTCCAGGCAGGAAGCTCTATAACTGGCAACAAGAGAAGTGTGAGAGGAGAATATAAGGAGTTTGGGAGTGGCAGACAAGAAACAGCTGAGGAGGAGAAGCTACGGATCCCTGAGTGAGACAAAAAGGATAGCAAGGCAAACACAGAAAACAAACACTAAGAAACACCGTGATCTTTAGACATAGAGCGCGCAGCCACCCGCTGCGACTTCCTGACCCCGGGTATAACGGAGTCAGACGTGGCTCTTGACACCCTCGTGACAGTACCCCCCCTTTCACGAGGGGCCTCCGGACACTCAGGACCAGGTCTCTCCGGATGAGAGACATGGAAAGCCTGAATCAACCTGTTGGCGTTTACCTCTGACGCTGGAACCCAAATTCTTTCCTCGGGACCGTAACCCCTCCAATGCACCAGATACTGAAGAGAGTGGCGGACCCGACGAGAATCAACAATTCTGGATATTTGAAACTCCAGATTACCATCCACAACAACAGGAGGAGGTGGCAGCGGTGATGGTTCTAGAGGTGGAACATACTTCTTGAGCAGCGCCTTATGGAAGACGTTATGGATCTTAAAAGTCTGAGGTAGCTCCAGGCGAAAAGCCACAGGGTTAATGACGGCTACAATTTTATAAGGACCAATGAACCTAGGACCCAGTTTCCAAGAGGGAACCTTCAACTTAATATTCCTAGTAGACAACCACACATAGTCATTCACTCCTAGGTCCGGACCTGGCGACCGTTTCTTATCGGCCATGCATTTGTATTTACCACTCATATTTTTCAAGTTAGCTTGCACCTTCTGCCATACCGATGAAAGAGATGAAGAAAACCGTTCCTCTTCGGGAACCCCAGAAGACCCCCCCCTCTTTGAAAGTACAAAATTGGGGATGAAAACCGTATGCACCAAGAAATGGTGACTTGCCAGTGGATTCCTGACGGCGATTATTTATGGCAAACTCGGCTAACGGTAAATATGATGACCACACCTCTTGGTTTTCAGACGCAAAACACCTTAAATATGTTTCTAGGTTTTGGTTGGTACGCTCAGTCTGTCCATTCGACTGAGGATGGAAAGCTGAGGAAAAGGATAAGTGTACCCCTAAACGGGTACAAAAAGCTTTCCAAAACTTAGAAATAAACTGGGTTCCCTGATCCGAAACCACATCGGAAGGGACCCCGTGAAGCTTCACGATTTCACTGATAAACACCTGAGCAAGAGTCTTAGCATTAGGAAGTGCGGGTAGCGCAATAAAGTGTACCATTTTGCTAAACCTGTCTACTACTACCAAGATAACTGTTTTACCCGCAGACAAAGGTAAGTCAGTGATGAAATCCATTGATAGATGTGTCCATGGTCTATTGGGGATGAAAAGTGGCAATAAAGACCCTGCTGGACGTGTATGAGAGACTTTCGCGCGTGCACAAGTAGACACGAAATCTATTACATCCTGACGCAACCTTGGCCACCAAAAACGACGAGACAATAGCTCCAAGGTTGCTTTACTACCCGGGTGCCCAGCAAGTGCCGAATTATGATGTTCCTTCAATAACTCAAGACGCAGGTTTAACGGTACAAACAATTTCTCTGAGGGGCAAGAGGCCGGGGCGTCCCCCTGGGCCTCTAACACCTTTCCCTCTAGAACAGAGTGTACAGCAGAGACAACCACTCCTCTTTGTAAAATAGGTACCGGATCACTAACATTACCCCCTCCAGGGAAACTACGAGACAATGCGTCTGCCTTGGTATTTTTTGCCCCAGGACGATAGGTGATTACAAAGTTAAATCTGGTAAAGAATAGCGACCACCTAGCTTGTCTAGGGGTGAGACGCTTAGCCGATTCTAGGTACAGAAGGTTTTTGTGATCCGTAATTACCGTGACGGGGTGGATTGCTCCCTCTAAGAAGTGACGCCACTCTTCAAACGCCAGTTTAATCGCCAACAGTTCCCTATTTCCAATATCATAGTTCTTTTCTGCTGCAGATAATTTTTTGGAAAAGAAAGCGCAAGGACGCCATTTGCCAGGAGACGGACCCTGAGACAATACAGCCCCCACTCCCACCTCCGACGCATCAACTTCAACAATAAAAGGCTGGGAGACATCAGGTTGAATTAGGACAGGAGCCGAGGTAAATCTCTCTTTTAGAGAGGAAAATGCAATTTTAGCGGCGTCAGACCATTTAGAAAAATCAGTCCCCTTCCTAGTCATGTCAGTAAGGGGTTTAACGATCACTGAATAATTTTTAATAAACTTTCTGTAGAAATTTGCGAAACCCAAAAACCGTTGTAGAGCTTTAAGGTTCTCAGGAAGATCCCAATCTAAAATTGCCTGGACCTTCCCAGGATCCATACGGAAACCTGAAGCAGATAATAGATATCCCAGGAATTGTATTTCCTGAACGGCGAAGACACATTTTTAAATTTTCGCATATAATTTATTCGTCCGTAGGACCTGCAGTACTTGCCTGACATGTACTTCATGTGTTTTCAGATCAGCCGAATAAATTAAGATATCATCTAGGTATATGACTACAAACCTGCCGATGAGATGACTAAAAATATCATTAACGAAATGTTGGAAGACAGCAGGGGCATTGGTCAGACCGAAAGGCATGACTAAATTTTCGTAATGCCCCTCAGGGGTGTTAAAAGCTGTCTTCCACTCATCCCCTTCCTTGATACGAATCAGATTGTAGGCCCCCCTAAGATCAAGTTTGGAGAACCACCTAGCACCCGCAATCTGATTAAAAAGGTCAGGAATGAGAGGAAGAGGGTATGGGTCTCGGACGGTTATCCGGTTTAGCTCACGGAAATCTAGGCAAGGACGCAGGCCCCCATCTTTCTTTTTAACAAAGAAAAACCCTGCAGCCACGGGTGAAGAAGAGGGTCTGATGTGTCCCTTGGCCAGACTCTCGGAGATATAATCTTTCATGGCTTGTCTCTCGGGACCCGAAAGATTATACAACCTGGACTTGGGTAATTTTGCACCGGGAATCAGGTTAACCGGGCAATCATAAGGACGATGAGGTGGTAGCCTCTGACAACCCTTTTCAGAAAAAACGTCCTCAAAGTCCGAAATAAATGTAGGTAGGGAAGCTATGGAGGCGATTAAGCAATTGTTATTTAAGCAATTCTCTCTGAAATGCTCACTCCACTCCAATATCTCCCTGGCCTGCCAATCCACCACTGGATTGTGCGCTACCAACCAGGGAAGACCCAATACCACAGGAGAGGGAATGCCCTCCAGAACGTAACATGAAAGACGCTCCTTATGGTGGTCCCCTACCCGAAGATGTAAGTTATGGACAACGTGAGTGAGGTTTCTCTGAGACAGAGGAGCAGAGTCAATAGCGAATATGGGAATGGGTCTCTGCAGCGTACAGAGAGACAAACCCATAGTGCGGGCAAAATGGGCATCTATCAAATTTACCCCTGCACCACTGTCTAGAAAAAAAGAAATAGTCTCTGTCTTATCACCAAAAACAATAACCGCTGGCAACACAAATTGAGATGTTCGTATGGAGGAAACGTATACCCCCCTGGCTGACATCCTCCGCACAGCCTGGGGTCAGTAGTTTTCCGACGGTCTTTTGTTTTTGGGAAAAGGAGGGACAGACATTAATGAAATGACCCTTCCCCCCACAGAAAAAACAAGCCCCCCACCTACGGCGAACCTCAGGAGGACGGACCTGACGGGAAGTTCCTCCTAGCTGCATAGGCTCATCCAAGTCAGTACAGACTAACTGCTGCTTGGGAGAGGTTACCGATTGCTCAGGAATTTTCGATCTCTCCCTAAGACGTCTATCTATCCTGATAGAGAGGGACATAACAGCATCAAGGGAAAGGGGGGTCTCATACAGCGCCAGCGCATCCTTAACCCTTTCAGATAACCCAGAGCAGAACTGACTCCTGAGAGCCGGGTCGTTCCACTGAGTATCCGTAGCCCACCTGCGGAACTCTGAGCAATATTCCTCTGCTGGCCGATCTCCCTGTAGGAGTCTCCGTAACTTCGACTCAGCCAGGGCGACGCGGTCAGGGTCATCATATATGAGACCCAAAGCCCCAAAAAATCCCTCCACTGACCGGAGAGCCTGGGAACCAGGGGGTAACGAGAACGCCCAGGATTGCGGGTCCCCCTGAAGCAGGGAAATAACAATCCCCACCCGCTGTTCTTCATTACCTGAGGAGTAAGGGCGCAGCTTAAAATATAATTTGCAGGCCTCACGGAACAACACAAATTTGTCCCTTCCCCCAGAGAATCTGTCAGGAAGAACAACCTTGGGTTCTGTAACAACCTGGTTACCCATAGCAACCGCTGGGCTTGCGGTCTGCTGCATTTGCTGCTGCTGTTGGAGGACAGACGCCTTCAATCCTGCCACCTCCAAAGACAGGCCTTGAAGCTGTTTTGCCAAAGCAGCAATAGGATCCATATTGGATTCTAAGTAGAGAAAAAAAAATATATATATTTTTATTTTATTTTTTTCTCAAAAAAAAAATAAGGGCCAGTTATAATATCACGATCGGCGTAACTGTCACATACGTGACACGGAGGGAGGAAAAGAGGGAGGCCCTGCCCTAGTGAGAGGGAAGGTGGTGACCCCTGACTCACCTGGCGCCTGGCTGCCCTGTCGTCCCTAGACGGGTTCCTCACCCGTACGCCGATCACGTGCCTAAAACCCTGGCTTTCCCTAGGATGAGCCCTAGATAGTGAACAGGGCGGTGGGAACACTAGTCCGCACCACTAGCTCTAAAGGAAAACACCAAGGGGAGGACAGAGAATACAAACTAAACATATAATCCCAGGAGGGCAGCAACAGGAGACAACAAAAGCCCAACAGGGATCCGGAGGGTAGCACTCTGGAACAACAACCAGATTCTCAGCTCCAGTGGGTCAGCATAGATGTCCAGGCAGGAAGCTCTATAACTGGCAACAAGAGAAGTGTGAGAGGAGAATATAAGGAGTTTGGGAGTGGCAGACAAGAAACAGCTGAGGAGGAGAAGCTACGGATCCCTGAGTGAGACAAAAAGGATTGCAAGGCAAACACAGAAAACAAACACTAAGAAACACCGTGATCTTTAGACATACAGCGCGCAGCCACCCGCTGCGACTTCCTGACCCCGGGTATAACGGAGTCAGACGTGGCTCTTGACACCCTCGTGACAATATATTATATACATAATAAGCACATATATGTACAATTTCATCATGATGTAACATAACATGGACATACAAATGTATAAATGTACACTTCATTAACATGATAACCATAATTGAGGTATGGACAGCAAAGGACACGCCTCAATTAGAATGATACCAACAATGATTAAATAGAAGGTAATCCAAACTACAAAAGTGAAGTATAGAGCTGATTCCGGCGAATACCATGTGTAATGGCTGGATGATAGCTATGACTGGGCGGTTAATGTACAAGGTTACAGTCTGTTTAGAAAGGATCGTCAAAACCGGAGAGGAGGAGGGGTCTGCCTCTATGTAAAGTCTGGTCTAAAGCCCACACTCCGCGAAGATATAAATGAGGGACATGAACATGTGGAGTCACTGTGGGTAGAGATACATGGAGCTAAAAACAACAATAAATTACTAATAGGAGTTTACTATAAACCACCTAATATACCAGAGTCCACAGAAAATCTATTACTAAACGAGATAGACGAGGCGGCAAATCATAATGAGGTGGTTATTATGGGGGACTTGAACTACCCAGATATAGACTGGGAAACTGAAACTTGTATATCTCATAAAGGAAACAGGTTCTTGGCAATAACCAAAGACAATTACCTCTCCCAACTGGTTCAGGACCCGACTAGAGGGACGGCCATACTGGACTTAGTATTAACCAATAGGCCGGACAGAACAACAGACGTGCAGGTTGGGGGACACCTGGGAAATAGTGACCACAAAGTAATAACCTTCCAATTATCATTCAAAAGAGCGTTTCTACAGGGAGGAACAAAAATACCAAACTTCAAAAAAGCTAAATTTAGCCAACTAAGAGAGGCCATAGGCCAAACTAACTGGGACAAAGTCCTCAAAAATAAAAATACAGCCACAAAATGGGATATCTTTAAAAACATCCTAAAATCTCATTGTGAGAGGTACATACCGTATGGTAATAAAAGGTTAAGGAATAAAAAGAAACCAATGTGGATAAATAGAACTGTAACGAAAGCAATAAATGACAAAAAGAAAGCATATCATTCACTGAAACAGGAGGGGAGCACGGAAGCACTGAAAAACTATAAGGAAAAAAATAGAACATGTAAAAAACAAATAAAAGCGGCCAAACTAGAGACCGAGAGATTAATTGCCAAAGAGAGTAAAACTAACCCTAAAATGTTCTTCAATTATATAAATGTTAAAAAGTATAAATCTGAAGGTGTCGGCCCTTTAAAGAGTAATGAGGGGGAAGTCGCAGAGAGCGATGAGGAGAAAGCAAAGCTGTTAAATATTTTTTTCTCCAATGTATTCACTGAGGAAAATAAATTGTCAGATGACATGCAGAATGCAAAAATAAATTCCCCATTAAAAGTGTCCTGTCTGACCCAGGAAGAAGTACATCAGCGACTTAAAAAGATTAAAATAGACAAATCGCCAGGACCGGATGACATACACCCCCGTATCCTAAAGGAATTAAGTAATGTCATAGCCAGACCCTTATTTCTGATATTTGCAGACTCTATACTGACAGGGAATGTCCCACAGGATTGGCGCATGGCATATGTGGTGCCAATATTCAAAAAGGGGCCAAAAACAGACCCTGGAAACTATAGGCCGGTAAGTTTAACATCTGTTGTGGGTAAACTGTTTGAAGGTTTTCTGAGAGATGCTATATTAGAGCATCTCAACAGAAATAAGCAAATAACGCCATATCAGCATGGCTTTGTGAGGGATCGGTCATGTCAGACTAATTTAATCAGTTTCTATGAGGAGGTAAGTTCTAGACTTGACAGCGGCGAATCAATGGATGTCGTATATCTGGACTTCTCCAAAGCATTTGACACTGTACCACATAAAAGGTTAGTATATAAAATGAGAATGCTCGGACTGGGAGAAAACATCTGTATGTGGGTAAGTAACTGGCTCAGTGATAGAAAACAGAGGGTGCTTATTAACGGTACACACTCAGATTGGGTCACTGTCACTAGTGGGGTGCCTCAGGGGTCAGTATTGGGCCCTATTCTCTTCAATATATTTATTAATGATCTTGTAGAAGGCTTGCATAGTAAAGTATCAATTTTCGCAGATGACACTAAACTGTGTAAAGTAATTTACACTGATGAGGACAGTATACTACTACAGAGGGATCTGGATAGACTGGAGGCTTGGGCAGATAAATGGCAGATGGGGTTTAACACTGATAAATGTAAAGTTATGCACATGGGAAGGAAAAATGCAAGTAATAACTGGAATGGGGCAACTACAGTACCCTGAAAGATTATCAAAATTAGGGTTATTCACTTTAGAAAAAAGACGACTGAGGGGAGATCTAATTAATATGTATAAATATATCAAGGGTCAGTACAGAGATCTATCCCATCAGCTATTTATCCCCAGGACTGTGACTGTGACGAGGGGACATCCTCTGCGTCTGGAGGAAAGAAGGTTTGTACACAAACATAGAAAAGGATTCTTTACGGTAAGAGCAGTGAGAATATGGAACTCTCTGCCTGAGGAGGTGGTGATGGTGAGTACAATAAAGGAATTCAAGAGGGCCATGGACGTATTTCTGGAGCTTAATAATATTACAGGCTATAGCTACTAGAGAGGGGTCTTCCTCTGGATCAACTTGCGGGATAACAGGCCGAACTGGATGGTCAAATGTCTTTTTTCGGCCTTATGTACTATGTTACTATGTTACTATGTTACTATGTATCCTTGAGATAATTGGATAAAGGGGCCAGACATAGTTCCATGGGGTCGATGACTCAGACCATTGTGTTTGCTAAATGTATCACAGGCAGATAAGGTGGTTTGTGTACATTTAAAGGGATAAATACGGTTAACTAAATGAACAGCAGACGAAATGGGACCCATGTATGATGTCACTGGATGATTTCATACATTTCACACACACATAAATAAATATATATATATGTCTCGTTATATATACATCAACAGCAAACATCTTTCAGTATTCCAGTGAAAGGATCCGTCCATTACATACATCCCCCTCGTAATTTGCATGGGATTACAGAGTATATATATATATATATATATACATATATATATATATATATATATATATATACACACTTACACACACCAGTAAATTCACCTCATAAACCAATAATTCAATGCTATATGAGAGGTTAAGATGGAAGACTAACATTAACCACTGAATAGACCTGCGATGAACTGTGGATAAATAGAATTTAATCATCAAGTCCGCTCACTAGTCACCACCTATCGGCAAGCAAGTTTAAAGGGATTCTGTTACCAGAAGTTCACTTACTGAGCTGTTAACATCAGTCTTCATGACTTATATTACAATCTACTAGTATTACTGCGCTGTGTCTTGTAATTTGTCTGTGAAATTGCTTTTATCAATATGCAAATTACCTAAATAAGGAGCCCAAGGAGCTGTCCCTCTGTCCGGTGGAGCCAAGCCACACCCCTTCTCCTCTGCGTTAAAGACGGCCCTGATCGCCGCGGCCCAGCAAACAATCTTCCACGGCCCGGTACTGGGCCGTGGATTGGCGGTTGGGAACCGCTGCCCTATAGCACATACTCCTAGCAAATCCCTGTGTTAGCTCATCATACCTAGTAACTTCGACTAGTTCTATCCATCCATAACACTTGTTTTCACATATTATAAAACCACAAATCGAGGAAAATACACGATGTGTATAATCATAATCCCAAGCAGATCAATACATCTCAGAATTTTTTGATCTATTACTTTGTTATGAATTCTGAGTTTTTGGTCTAAATTATTATTTACAGGTCTTCCCGTTCCATCAACAAAACAACAAAGATGCATGCAGGGGGGGCTGAATACATCAGAGGGGGAACTGCAGACATCAGGGGGGGAAGTGGCCAAGACAGTTGCAGAGTGTCCGGCCTGCTCTCCCTCCGAATGCTCCTCCGACTCTTCATCCATCGACACCTGCACCACGTTCAGAACAGGCTTTTTGCATCTTCGTTGTTTTGTTGATGGAACTGTCACGACCTTTGGTCATGGTCGTGACTTCTTGTGGCCGCATGCAGTTGCCTGCGGTCTAGGTGTGGTTGCCGCTGGCAACATTGGATATGTGGCAGCAGCGCTGCCTGAGCGGTGTTAGGCAGCTTGCTGCGGTAGGCATGCGGTTGCACCTGGCAACCTCTCCTTTAGGTGTGCCTTTTATTGGTGGGCACAGTGTGTTTGTTGTGTGTGGACACTGTTCCTTTAAGTTGCTATCTTCCCTTCCCTTCTGTGGTGTTGGAAGGGTTAATTCCCTTCCCAGTGTGTCTGTGAGTCACTGGGTGTGTCTGACCGGTGGGTGGGGCCACTTGGCCTATAAAGCCTCAGTTCCTGGCTTGGTTCAGTAGGTTGCTCTCAGCCATGCTGGCTGGAGCAGCCTCCTGTTTCCACCATCTACCAGTGGGGACCATCCTTCTGGTCATAAAACCTCTGTTGGGAATTTCTATGTTTCACGGTGTTATTTAGGTGTGTGTGGGGTTTTATGTTAGTGCAGCTTGTGGTCCTGGGTTCCTGTGGGATGTCTGGTGTGTGCTGTGTTCGTTGGTGTCTGAACTGCAGCACCTGCACATGGGATCCAGGGTTTGTTGTCTGTGGCAGGTGAGTGATGTGTTGGTCCCATTTGCCTGTCACTGCCATAAGTCTGTTATTGTATTCCCCTGTGTTGCTTGGCCGTTGAGACTCCTGCTCCCCCGTGCCTAGGAGGAGCAGGTCGTCTCACTCTGTCCCCTAGTACAGGGCCGACTTGAGGGCTCGTAGGGACTTTAAGGTTCCGGCGTATGAGTCCTCCTACCACCAAGGTCGGCTCATACAGATAGGAGACAGGGTCAGCGTTAGGGACGCAATAGGAGGTGACCTGCTCCCTAACTCTGTGGTCCCGGCCAAGGGGTAACCCTATCATCTCCTGGCACCGCACGGCTGGGGGTTTCCCCCACCGCCAGCCGTGACAGGAACGGGAAGCCCTGTAAATAATCACACGATGTTAAGAATTTAGACCGAAAACTCAGAATTCATAACAAAGTAATAGATCAAGAAATTCTGAGATGTATTGCTCTGCTTGGGATTATGATTATACACATTGTGTATTTTCCTCAATTTGTGATTTTATAATATGCAAAAACAAGTGTTATAGATGGATAGAACTAGTCGAAGTTACTAGGTACAATGAGCTAACACAGGGATTTGTTAGGAGGATGTGCTATAGGGCAGTGGTCCCCAACCGCCGGTCCACGGCCCAGTACAGGACCCCGGTACTAATGAAGCGCTTCCATTGTCATAGTAACCTCTGCTGCTGTGCACTCCCATGTGCAGGATGTAGTATGCCCTCAAATGGCAAACGGTCACGTGCAAGTGGCGTAAGTGTCTAAAGTAGCTAATAAATATAAACTACCCCAAAAAATAACATTAAACGGTATCCAAAATATCTCTAATCCAAAAAACACTATAATGACCATAAACATGTGTAACTTTTGGATTTTGATGTAAATCTTAAGTGTTTATACACCTACTCCACACAATGCACTAATTGTCTGCTAAACTAAATTGCATTAATATTTTCTTTTCTTTTAAACATACAGTAATCTATAAATGCCATCAACGAATGGCCAAGTACCAAAAGGAGCAAGAAAAGGATCAATTGGCTCTACATAAGCTGCTGCGGCGGGTTTCAAAGAAGGTTCGGAGGATGGATCAGAGGAACCATCAAATAATAAAAGATTTAGTTGCGTTCCATGAAAAAAATAAAAAATAAGCCAGAAAGGACTGTTATTGTTAAAATGTTTGAAACTGTTATTGTTAAATTGTTATAAAAAATATTTATCTGCCACAGACTTGATGTGCCCGATCTTGAAAGTTCTATCAGTCAGAGGAACGCGTCTTGTCGTGTGTAGCTAATTTTGTACTTGTTGTTTAAAAAAATAATGATTTATTTAAACCAAAATTTTATAAAGTCAAATAGTGTAATTTTTTTTATGTTAGCCCATTCCTGCTGCACACTTACAACATGATGCTGTCAGAGGTGTCTTGGTTTATTTTCGGTGTTGTCCTGGTCTGGTAGGGGCCCATTGCTGGGAACAAATTCCTGCTGCACACTTTGAACATGCTGCTGGCTGTCATGCTGAGTTAGGCCAAGCTATGTGTAGCCCTTATACTGGACCCTTAACATCTACCTGGTGCTGATGCTGAAGTCTGTCCTAACCCTGATGACTTATGTGTGGGCCTTTTACTCCACCGTTATTGATACTTGCTGTTGTAGGTCCTGACACTGCTGAGTTATGTGTGGGGCATATACTACAGTGTTACCATGTACCTAATGCTGTCTGTTCTGCTGTCCTGACCCTGGAATAAAGGGGCCTTACAACAAATGTAAAAAATTACACCGTATCATTACATTTAAAAAAAAACAGCCCCAGAGTCTTTCTGCTGCCTGACCAACCATATGCTTCCACAGCGCCAGCCCAGCCTGCAGGACATCAGAGAGGCCTGGAGTCCACATTACAGCACCACTACATTTACATTTATTTATCAAAAAGCATCATACATAGCTAAAAAAATATGTTTTTATAATAATGCCGATGCCGGTGGTTTGCGCTCCCTCACCTGATGGATCGGGTCCCCGCTGTGCTGTGGCGGGGACTCGGTCATTGTCATGGCAGCCCCAAGCAATTCCGAGGCTTGGGGCCTGTTAACCACGGAAGCCTAAGAGGCCCAGCCCCCAGGCTGGGTCTCCTAGGCAACTGTTAGTGTCTTACAGTGTAAGACACTAACAGTTCAATACAGATGTATTGTGCAGTATTGAAACAAGGATCAAACCCTGTAATGTTGAAGTCCGATATTGGGACAAAATATAAAGTGAAAAAAAAAGTTACTAAAATTAAAGTTTTACAAAAAAAAATTTAAGTTTCAAGTAAAAAAAAAAAAAAAGCGTAATTAAAGCAAAATAAAGTTAAAAAAAATTGTAAAAGAAAATAGGGAAAAGACATGTAGACATATAAGGTATTGTTGCGTCCACATCGACCAGCTCTATAAACATATCACATGACCTAACGCCACTTAAAAAAAAATTGTGTTTTTTTGTGGTGGCGGACCAAGGGAACGGATTTACCTGTAATAATGACACAATGTTAAGAATTTACACAAACAACTCATAAATCATTACAAAGGTAAAGATCAAGAAATTCCTATATGGTGGAATCTGCATGGGATTATAAATTATACCAATAGTGTATTTACCTTATAAAAAAAAAAAAAAGAGTTATAGATGGGTAAAACTAGTCTAAGTTACAAGGTAGGATGAGGTATCATGGGATTTGTTAGGAAGGTGCCCTATAGGGTATTGTGACTGGGTAATGGATGTTTAGGTAAACCAAACAACAGTTCGGAAATTAGATAAGGGGTTATTGGATGGTGTTATGTTGGGTATAAAAATTTTTGTGGCTGCCAGCGTTAGACTGTCTGCCAAGCCACATTTTGAAGATCTGCTGCCAACCCGCCCTCCCTCCCTGTTGATTTAGTTGTCACAGTAACTTTATAATTAGAAGGAGGCTTAAAGTCTCCCCTTTAACTGTCACTTTGACAGTAACCGCCCCTTTAACAGTGACTTTGATGGTGACCGGCCCTTTCACAGTGACTTTCACGGTGAACAAACCTTTAATTGTGAACTCCACAGCTCCCGCCAATTGCCAGTTAGGATTTAAGTGAAAGGCTGGCAGGCTTGTATTGGATAATACAGGTCATTTTTAGGGAATATCTCGTGAATGGTACGTAGTAGAGAGCCGAGACCCCCGCAAGATTTCTTTCAAGGGATGTGTATACCAAGTTTCGTTGAAATCGATGGTTGCGTTTTTGAGTTTTTGCAAAACATACATATGTACATACATACACACATACATCCTTTTTTATATACTTTTTTTTACACAGTATAGAGGCAAGGAAAGGGTGAATAGTGCGGTCCACACCCCTATTCCACCACAGGTGAGACAAGCTGGATGTAATCAGGCTGGCATAAAGCACCTCCCAGGGTCTCAGCAAGGGGGGAGTGTGTTACCTGTGGACAGAGGCCTGGAGGCTCTGTCTGTGTGGTCTAAGCTGGGCAAGGCTGAGGGACCACAAGGCTGGGAGATAGCCTGGAGTTGGGTGACGAAGCGACGCCTGGGAGGGTCTCAGGGCAATAGTCAGGCGGACTACTAAGCCCCAGTCCTCCACAAGAAACACTGACCTAGAGACTTTGTCAGCTGTGGGACATTGGCTGACAAGGCCGCATGGGTTCACAGGGTGTGAACTGTAACTTGGGTGAGTCAGGAACTTTATGGTTAGTTAGAGCCCAGCCGGTCAGGTGTTTATTTTGTATTATTTATGTTTGGTTTGCTGAGGCACAATAAATGCACAGTTTGGACCTGAAACCTGGTGTCCTGAAGACGATTCTTGTGAGAATGACCGCCCAAGTACAGCGATCTCTTACTATATATATATATATATATATATATATATATATATAATCTTGAATCCCATGCAAATTAGGTGGGGGGTGTATGTAATGGTCGGGGACTTTACTGAATGATGTTTGCAGTTTATGTAGATATAAACAAAAATACCTATACTGTATATATTTATGTGTGTGAAATCATCCGGTGACATCATACATCAGTACCTCGCTGTGTGTATAACAATATATATACAATCTCAGCGAGGTAGAGATGTATGATGTAACCGGAAGATTTTGCACATGTCACACCAGGTATTAAGTAATCATTTGAAAAGGGATGAAATACGAATGTAGTAGAGGTAACACACATGTTTTATGAGACGTGTAATGTAAACTTAATGCAAAATCAATACGTTAAGATATTTTATAAAATGGCTTGTGTTTTAAGATTACATGATGAGTTAAGAAATTTGAGTTAAGAGGTTGTGTGTTAACCATACTACATCTGTACGGATTAGCAGCATAACTGAATATATACATTACTGAGTGTTGTAGAGAGAGATACAAAAATCATGTAAGCTGGGCCTGGGCATAATCGCCTACTATACTCTTCGACCCGATCGTGTTGTAGGCGTTTCAGGTCACACCACTTTTTTTTTATCACTTTGTGCTCGTGCCATATGCCGCTTTTCAGTTTTAGTTCGGCCCGGACCGACCGCACAATAGCCACTTTTCTCTACCCTTTTCTGGGTCCATGGATAGCCCCTTTCCAGAAAGCGCTGAAGGATAAGGATGAAAGCATATAATAATATTATGTATAATAATATTCAAAGAAACATCCACAAAAGAAAAACAAAAAGCAGTTACGTCTTTAAAGGGGAAATACTAGATTTAAAGTTACCGATATAAGATCGGATTGTATTATTATATGTATGTGAGGCCTGAGCAATCAGATATTGGCCATTGCTGTGATGTACCTGTCTAGTGAAGTGACGGTACGGTATTGGGTGTACAGCTGGTTTGCATCTCCGTGGTGCACCCTGGGTAACACTAAATGAACCATCAAATACTGGCGGTCTGACATAAAAAGCTAATGGACATAAATTTAAATCTATATATATATTGTGTGTATGGTATATAGTGTGTGGTATATATTGCATGGCAGGAAAACGGATGTGCTATGTGCATGTGATAGATATTTATCTGTTGTCCATGCATACATGCTACTGACATAGTGCTGCAAAGTAACAAGAATACCCAATCAGTAGTATCTGCGTTATGCCATTCCGTTATAGGTTCTGTTTCAAATGGAATATAACGGAATGGCCAGATGGAATGCAAAACTGAAACCTTTAAGAGGCATTTAGTTTAGCTCTGTCCTAATAGAAGTTTATGAGAAAGCATAACCGATCCGTCTGGGTCCTCTTATGCAAGACAGAAAACAAAGTCCTGTCGACAGGACTTTGTTTTCCGTCTTGCATAACAGGAACCAGATGGATCCGTTTTGATTCCCATAGACTTCTATTAGGACGGAGAGCAAATGGAATGCCTCTTGCAGAGTCCGCACTGTACAAGAGAGAGATAGCAGTGGCTGTGAAGGGAAAAATTCCAGAGCACACAATGACAGCCCCAGAGTCTTTCTGCTGCCTGACAAACCGTATGCTTCCACAGCGCCAGCCCAGCCTGCAGGACATCAGAGAGGCCTGGGGTCCACATTACAGCACCACTACATTTATTTATCAAAAAGCAACATACATAGCAAAAAAATGTTTTTGATAATAATGCAGATACTGGTGGATTAACCCCTCATATGCCGCGGTCAGCTCTGACCGCGGCATATGGGAGGTTAGCGCTCCCTCACCTGATGGATCGGGTCCCTGCTGTGCTGTGGCGGGGACTCGATCGTTGTCATGGCAGCCCCAAGCAATTCCTGTAAGACACTAACAGTTCAATGCAGATGTATTGTGTTGTATTGAAACAAGGATCAAACCCTGTAATGTTGAAGTCCCATAGTGGGACAAAAAATAAAGTGAAAAAAAAAGTTAATAAAATTTAAGTTTTACAAAAAAATTTAAAGTTTCAAGTAAAAAAAAAAAAGCGTCATTTTCCCAAAATAAAGTAAAAAAAAATGTAAAAGAAAATAGGGAAAAGACATGTAGACATATAAGGTATCGTTGCGTCCGCATCGACCAGCTCTATAAACATATCACATGACCTAACCCCTCAGATGTACACCGTAAAAAAGAAAACTGTGCTAAATAAACAATTTTTTTGTCACCTTACATCACAAAAAGTACAACAGCAAGCGATCAAAAAGGCACACACCCATCAAAATAGTACCAATCTAACCGTCACCTCATCCCTCAAAAAATGAGCCCCTACTTGAGACAATCGTCCAAAAAATAAAAAAACTATGTCTCAGAATATGGAGACACTAAAACATTTTTTTTTTGTTTTAAAAAAGCTGTTATTGTGTAAAACTTACATAAATAAAAAAAAGTAAACATGTTAGGTATCACCGCGTCCGTATCGACCGGCTCTATAAAAATATCACATGACCTAACCCCTCAGATAAACCCTGTAAAAAATAAAAACTGTGTAAAAAAAGCCATTTTTTTTCATTTTACATCACAACAAACCATCATCTCATCCCGCAAAAAATAAGACCCTACCTTAGATAATCGCCCAAAAACTGAAATAACTATGGCTCTCAGACTATGGAGACACTAAAACATTATTTTTTTTTGTTTCAAAAATGAAATCATTGTGTAAAACTTACATAAATAAAAACATTGTATACATATTAGGTATTGCCGCGTCTGTGACAACCTGTAAAAATACCACATGATCTAACCTGTCAGATGAATGTTGTAAATAACAAAAAAAGAGAAACTGTGCCAAAAAAGCTATTTCTTGTTACCTTGCCTCACAAAAAGTGTAATATAAAGCAACCAAAAATCATGTGTACCATAATCTAGTACCAACAAAACTTCCACCCTATTCCGTAGTTTCTAAAATGAAGGTCACTTTTTTGGAGTTTCTACTCTAGGGGTGCATCAGGGGGGCTTCAAATGGGACATGATGTAAAAAAAAAACTGTCTAGCAAAATCTGCCTTCCAAAAACCGTTACTTTCCTTCTGCGCCCTGCCATGTGCCCGTACAGCGGTTTACAACCACATATGGGGTGTTTCTGTAAACGACAGAATCAGGGCCATAAATTATGAGTTTTATTTGACTGTTAACCCTTGCTTTGTTACTGGTAAAAATGGATTAAAATTGAAAATTTGCCCCAAAAAATTAAATTCAGAAATTTCAGCTCTATTTGCCAATAACTCTTGTGGAACACCTAAAGGGTTAAACAACGTTTGTAAAATCAGTTTTGAATACCTTGAGGGGTGTAGTTTCTTAGATGGGATGACTTTTATGGAGTTTCTACTCTAGGGGTGCATCAGGGGGGCTTCAAATGGGACATGGTGTAAAAAAAAAAAAGTCTAGCAAAATCTGCCTTCCAAAAACCGTATGGCATTTATTTCCTTCTGCGTCCTGCCGCGTGCCCGTACAGCAGTTTACAACCATGTATGGGGTGTTTCTGTAAACTACAGAATGAGGGCCATAAATATTGAGTTTTGTTTGGCTGTTAACCCTTGCTTTGTTACTGGAAAAAATTTATTAAAATGAAAAATGTGCCCAATAATTGAAATTCTGAAATTTTATCTTTTTTTGCCAATAACTCTTGTGGAACACCTAAAGGGTTAACAATGTTTATAAAATCAGTTTTGAATACCTTGAGGGGTGTAGTTTCTTAGATGGGATGACTTTTATGGAGTTTCTACTCTAGGGGTGCATCAGGGGGGCTTCAAATGGGACATGGTGTCCAAAAAACAGTCTAGCAAAATCTGCCTTCCAAAAACCGTATGGCATTTATTTCCTTCTGTGCCCTGCAGCGTGCCAGTACAGCAGTTTACTGAATCAGGGGCCATAAATAATGAGTTTTGTTTGGCTGTTAACCCTTGCTTTTTTAACTGGAAAAAATATTAAAATGGAAAATCTGCCAAAAAAGTTAAATTTTGAAATTGTATCTCTATTTTCCATTAATTCTTGTGGAACACCTAAAGGTTAACAACGTTTTTAAATCAGTTTTGAATACCTTGAGGGGTGTAGTTTCTAGAATGGGGTCATTTTTGGGTGGTTTCTATCATGTAAGCTTCACAAAGTGACTTCAGACGTGAACAGGTCCTTAAAAAGTTGGTTTTTGAAAATTTCTGAGAAATTTCAAGATTTACTTCTAAACTTCTAAGCCTTGTAACATCCGCAAAAAAAAAAATATCATTCCCAAAATGATCCAAACATGAAGTAGACATATGGGGAATGTAAAGTAATAACTATTTTTGTAGGTATTATAGTAGTAGAGAAATTGAAACTTAAAAATTTGCACATTTTTCCAAATTTATGGTAAATTTGGTATTTTTTTATAAATAAAATTATTATTTCTTTACTCCATTTTACCAGTGTCATGAAGTACATTATGTGACGAAAAAACAATCTCAGAATGGCCTGGATAAGTCAAAGCGCAAACTTTCGCCCGGTTCGCCCGGCGGTCTGTTCACGGCGAACTTCGTTCGCAATTCGCCGAACATGCAAACATATGGTAAAATTTGCGCCAGCCTTATTCTTTTACATTATGAAGAACTTTGACCCATGACACATCTATCAGGTGGTACAGGACAGCCAATTGAAAAGTTTCAGCACATGGACATAAATAGACCTGATCTGGCTGCCATTTTAGATTTTGTCTTTTGTCAGGTTAGGGAGAGGTTGCTGTGTGGATCGTGGACAGACTGTTAGGCCCCTTTCACACGGGCGAGATTTCCGCACGGGTGCAATGCGTGAGGTGAACGCATTGCCCTCGCACTGAATCCGGACCCATTCATTTCTATGGGGCTGTGCACATGAGCAGTGATTTTCACGCATCACTTGTGCATTGCGTGAAAATAGCAGCATGCTCCTCTTTGTGCACTTTCCACGCAACGCAGGCCCCATAGAAGTGAATGGGGCTGCATGAAAATCCCAAGCATCCACAAGCAAGTGTGGATGCGGTGCGATTTTAATGCACGGTTGATAGACGATCGGGATGGGGACCCGATCTTTATTATTTTCCCTTATTACATGGTTATAAGGGAAAATAATAGCATTCTTAATACAGAATGCTTAGTACAATAGGGCTGGAGGGGTTAAAAAAATAATAATTTAACTCTCCTTAATCCACTTGCTGGCGCAGCCCGGCTTCTCTTCTGTCTTCATCTTTGCTGTGCACAGGAAAAGGACCTGTGGTGATGTCACTGCGGTCATCACATGGTCCGACCGTCACATGACCCATCACCATGGATTAAAGTGAGTTAATTTTTTTTTTACCTCTCCAGCCCTATTGTACTATGCATTCTGTATTAAGAATGCTATTATTTTCCCTTTATAACCATGTTATAAGGGGAAATAATAAAATCTACACAACACCTAACCCAAACCCGAACGTCTGTGAAGAAGTCCGGGTTTGGGTACTAAACAATCAGATTTTTCACGCATTACAATGTTTTGCACGCACGCGGAAAAATCGTGCATTTTCCTAAAACGCACCCGCATCTTATCCGGGCCAAAAACATGACGCCCGTGTGAGAGAGGCCTTAGTGACACAAATAGCTAGCTAATAGGTCCACAAAAGTCCTTTTTAAGGACTGGTATAGGTGTACTATTGATAGGTGTGCAGTACATAGGGGTGTAATACACTTATACTTTCTAACATAGAAAGCATATTATAGTGGATTTGTATTGTGCAGCATTGTGACTGGTGAGCGGTTCTGCAGTGATACTACAAAGAGTGACAAATGCAATTTGAAAAAATTATAACTGGTGTGATATACCAGTGGCCCCCCAAAACAACAGATTGTATTGTATGTGGGTACTGCAGATTTTTTGGACTGCTTTGCTGCGTTCCCTCTGCTACACACGGTGACAAACGGTACTGGAAAAAAATTATTATAACTGGTGTCATATACAGTACCAGTGGCCCCCCAAAACGACAGATTGAAGCGGGGTGTTATATACCAATATACTTTCATAATAGTGTATTTGGGTACTGCAGATTTTTTTGGCTGTTTTGCTGCATTCCCTCTGCTACACACAGTGACAAACCGTACAGGAAGAAAATGATTATAACTGGTGTGATATACCAGTCGCCCCCAAAACGACAGATTGAAGCCGGGTGTTATATACCAATATGCTTTTATAATAGTGTATTTGGGTACTGCTGAATTTTTGGGCTGTTTTGCTGCATTCTCTGTGCTACACACAGTGACAAACGGTACTGGAAAAAAATGATTATAACTGGTGTGATATACCAGTGGCCCCCCAAAACAACAGATTGAAGCGGGGTGTTATATACCAATATACTTTCATAATATTGTATGTGGGTACTGCAGATTTTTTTGGACTGTTTTGCTGTGTTCCCTCTGCTACACACGGTGACAAACGGTACTGGAAAAAAATTATTATAACTGGTGTCATATACAGTACCAGTGGCCCCCCAAAACGACAGATTGAAGCGGGGCGTTGTATACCAATATACTTTCATAATAGTCTATTTGGGTACTGCTGAATTTTTGGGCTGTTTTGCTGCATTCCCTCTGCTACACACAGTGACAACCTGTACTGGAAAAAAGTATTATAACTGGTGTGATATACCAGTGTGCCCCCCAAAATGACAGATTGAAGCGGGGTGTTGTATACCAATATACTTTCATAATAGTCTATTTGGGTACTGCTGAATTGTTTTGCTGCATTCCCTCTGCTACACACAGTGACAAAAAAAGAATTATAACTGGTGTCATATACCAGTGGCCCCCCAAATTGACAGATTGAAGCGGAGTATTATATACCTTCTTCCACAAACGATGCGCTTCTCTAGAGACTTTTGTCACAGGGTTATTTAAAAAATGACAGGCAGAGGAAGAGGCAGGCCCTTCCGTAGGGGTGGTAGGGGTAGGGCAGGAGCACCAGGCCGGAGCCTAAGTGGGAAGTTGTAAAAGGTGCGTTCAATTACATCAAAGGACGCACCAGACTTGGTTGAGTGGCTCACTCAGCCTTCCGCTTCTGCACCCTCCTCATCCTCTCTATCTGCACCCTCTTCACTCTCTGCTGTGTGCACCCCCAAAGACACCACCACCAAAACCACCATCACCATATACCCTCCGCCTAAATTACAGGAATTATTTTCCGATCCATTACAAGACATTTCCGACGCGCAGCCATTCTTGGCATCGGATCAGGAAGAGGATTAAGCAACGGCAGACACTCAGCAGTCTGACAACAGTACCCAGATCAGCCCAAGGAGGTTGGTCGCCGCTGTTGCTGCCTACTCTGAGATCTCTAATGTTAATGGTGAGGAAGGTGACGTCGATGATGACATGTCTATGGATGTCACGTGGGTGCCCACAAGAGAGGAACAGGAGGGGAGTTCAGAGGGAAAGATTGACCAGCAGATAGGGAGGAGAAGCAGGCAGAACTTACATTGCACAGGAGGGAAAAACCAGACTGCTTATGTATCAGGAGCGAGCCATCTACCATGCATGGTCACATCTGGTGCTCCCAGGACGCCGGCACATGGCTCCGCAGTGTGGTTTTTTAAAAAATTTTACGCGATTAATACAGGTTATATTAATCACATTGCAAATTCAACTTAGAGCTGGGTTCCTAATGGTTGTTGTATTGCTAGAATATAGCGAAGATTGAGAATATAGTGCTAAATTCGTTATATTCGTCAATTCTAGCAATACAACCATTAGGAACTGAGATCTAAGTTGTAATTGCAATGCGATTAATACAGGTTATATTAATTGCATTGCGATTTCAACTTAGAGCTGGGTTCCTAATGACCCTGTACCTCACAGTCAGCAGATACATTCCAGCCAATCAGCAGCATACCCTCCCTCCCACCTCCTGGACAGCATCCATTTTAGATTCATTTGGAAGCTGCATTCTTAGTGAGAGGAAATATTTAATAGGGAAATTGAATAGGGAAATCTGCTTATTTAATAGGGAAATCGATAGCTAGGCTAGTGTATTCAGTGTCCACTACAGTCCTGAAAGACTCATCTGATCTCTGCTGTAAGGACAGCACCCCAAAAAGCCCTTTTTAGGGCTAGAACATCAGTTTGCTTTTTTTTCCCCTGTGTAATCTAATTGCAGTTGCCTGCCTGCCAATGTGTGTGTCAGGCTCTAAGTGTATACTGTGCCCACTTGCCCAGTGCCACCACTCATATCTGGTGTACAGTAGCTTGCATTTAAAAAATAAACAAAACTTTTTTGACTGTAATATAATAGCAGTCAGTTGCCGGCACGCGCGAGTGTTTCATGCCCTGCAAGTGCAAGTGTCACCAGTGCAACAATTTTGATTGAATAACTAGCAGTCAGTTGCACAAACGTGTTTGAGCGTCTAAGGTCCAGTGCCAGTGCATAGTGTCAATTCAGCGCCATCCATATCTGGTGTCACAGTAGCTTGCACGCATAGTACAACTTTACTAAACTAAAAAAAATGACAGGCAGAGGCAGGCAACCCCGCAGGGGCCGTCGTGATCATGGTGCTGTGATTCCCTTTGGTCCTAGAATAATGCCCAGTGTTCAGAGGCCACGTACCCTGAACTCGAAAAGTTCTGAGGACATAGTTGACTGGCTAACACAGGACACCCAATCTTCTACAGCTTCCGCTCGGAACACGCACCATCCTCCTCCAGTTCAGCTTTGGGCACCTCTCAAGTTACCACTCGCCCGCCTGCCACCACCACCAACACTAGCACCACAGCTGCTTCACTTAAACTGTCAAAGGAGTTATTTACACATCAGTTGTAAGAAATAAGTAATGTGCAACCATTATTGCAAGAGGATGTAGATAACAGGGATATGTCTCAGTCAGGCAGCATTACACAGATGGACGTACGGTGTGATGATGATGATGATGTTGTACCCGCTGCTGCTTCCTTTGCTGAGTTGTCAGATACAAGTGAAGCGGTTGATGATGACGATGTGTCCGTGGATGTCACATGGGTGCCCGCTCGAAGAGAAGAAGAACAGGGGGAAAGTTCAGATGGGGAGACAGAGAGGAGGAGGAGACAATTTAGAAGCAGGGTGAGGTTGTCGCAAGGAGCTAGTGGCACAGTCAGACAGCATGTATCGGCACCCGGGGTCAGCCAGACAGCACGCCAATCAACGCATGCTGTTGCCACCACCAGAATGCCGTCATTGCAAAGCTCAGCAGTGTGGCATTTTTTTTGTGTGTCTGCCTCTAATAACAGCAATGCCATTTGCAACCTGTGCCAAATGAAACTGAGTCGTGGGAAGTCCAACACCCACCTAGGTACAACTGCTTTGCAAAGAAACATGATCTCACATGACAAACGCCTATGGGATCAACACATGAGTAAAAGCAGCACACAAACTCAAAGCCACCATCCTCCTCCTGGTCCAGCATCTTCAGCCACGTCAACCACTGCTGTCCTCCTTGCCCCCTCTCAACCACCCGCCACTCCGCCTCTCGCCTTGAGCAGTTCCTTCTCATCTGCCCACAGTCACGTGTCTGTCAAGGACATGTTTGAGCGTAAGAAGCCAATGTCACAAAGTCACGCCCTTGCCCAGCTGGCTTGTCTGAACTCTTAGCCCGCCAGCTTTTACTATACAAGCTGGTGGAGTCTGAGGCCTTCAAAAAATTTGTAGCTATTGGGACACCGCAATGGAAGGTACCCGGCAGAAATTTCTTTGCACAAAAGGCAATCCACAACCTTTACTCGATTGTGCAAAAGGAAGTCATGGCATGTCTGGCACACAGTGTTGGGGAAAGGGTCCATCTGACCACTGATACCTGGTCTGCAAAGCACGGTCAGGGCAGGTATATCACCTACACTGCGCATTGGGTAAACCTGCTCACGGCTGCCAAGCATAAAATGCGTGGCTCTGCAGAGTAGTTGGTGACACCGCCACGACTTGTAGGCAGGCCTGCTGCCTCTACTCCTACTCCATCCTCTTCCATAATCTCCTCGGCTGAGTCCTCTTCTGCTGCTGCGTCTTGCTCCACATCAACGGCATGCCCCCAGCTCCCCAGGGGCTATTCCACATCCCGAATACGACAGCGTCACGCCGTCTTGGTGTTGACTTGCCTGAAAGCAGAGAGTCACACCGGACCAGCACTCCTGTCCGCCCTGAACGCACAGGTGGATCAGTGGCTGACTTCGCACCAACTGGAGATCCGCAAAGTGGTGTGTGACAACGGAAGCAATTTGCTGGCGGCATTGAATTTGGGCAAGTTGACACATGTGCCGTGCATGGCACATGTGTGTAATCTGATCGTACAACGCTTTGTGCATAAGTACTTAGGCTTACAGGATGTCCTCAAGCAGGCCAGGGAGGTGTGTGGCCATTTCAGGCGTTCCTACACGGCCATGGCGCAATTTTCAGACATTCAGCGCCGAAACAACATGCCAGTGAGGCGCTTGATTTGTGACAGCCTGACACGTTGGAATTCAACACTCCTAATGTTCGACCGCCTGCTCCAACAAGAAAAATCCGTCAACGGGTATTTATATGACCGGGGTGCTAGGACAGCCTCTGTGGAGCAGGGAATTTTTTTGTCACGTTACTGGACGGTCATGTGCAATGCCTGTAGGCTCATGCGTCCTTTTGTGGAGGTGACAAACCTAGTCAGTCGCACCGAAGGCACCATCAGCGACATCATCCCATTTGTTTTCTTCCTGGAGCGTGCCCTGTGAAGAGTGCTGGATCAGGCCGTAGATGAGCGTGAAGAGGAAGAGTTGTGGTCACCATCACCACAAGAAACAGCCTTATCAGCATCGCCTGCTGGACCTGCGGCAACGCCGGAAGAAGAGTGTGAGGAAGAGGAGTCAGAGGAGGAATGTGGCTTTGAGGAGGAGGAGAAAGACCAACCACAACAGGCATCCCAGGGTGCTTGTTGTCACCTATCTGGTACCCGTGGTGTTGTACGTGGCTGGGGGGAAGAACATACCTTCAGTGAGATCACTGAGGACGAGGAACGGGACATGAGTAGCTCGGCATCCAACCTTGTGCAAATGGGGTCTTTCATGCTGTCGTGCCTGTTGAGGGACCCTTGTATGAAAAGGCTGAAGGAGAACGACCTGTACTGGGTGTCAACGCTACTAGATCCCCGGAATAAGCAAAAAGTGCTTGAAATGTTACCGAATTACCGGAAGTCGAAAGGATGCAGCAGTTCCAAAATAAATTAAAAAGTATGCTTTACACCGCATATAAGGGTGATGTCACACCACAGCGGGAATCTAACAGGGGAAGAGATGAAAGTAATCCTCCTCCTACCACGACCACGCTGGCAAGGACAGGACGCTTTACAGACGTGTTGTTGATGGAGAACATGCGGAGCTTTATAAGTCCTACGCATCGCCACAGCCCTTCGGGGTCCACCCTCAGAGAACGACTCGACCGACAGGTAGCAGACTACCTCGCCTTAACTGTAGATATCGATACTCTGAGGAGTGATGAACCCCTTGACTACTGGGTGTGCAGGCTTGACCTGTGGACTGAGCTATCCCAATTTGCAATAGAACTTCTGGCCTGCCCCGCTTCAAGTGTCCTTTCAGAAAGGACCTTCAGTGCAGAAGGAGATATTATCACTGAGAAGAGAAGTCGCCTAGCTAAAAAAAAAAGTCTAGATTACCTCACCTTTATTAAGATGAATGAGGGATGGATCCCGAAGGGACTGACAGTGGGCGATACATTCTACTAAAAAAGGCCTGGTGCTAAAAATGGTCCACACGCTGCTGTATTTTGTCTATGAATGCCAGATGACTTGCGTGACTTATCCGCCACCAACTACGGTTCAAGCCGCAATGTTTTAGGGCACTTTCTGCCTGGGAAACAAACATAAATTTTTCTGGCCTCTGTTGCTGCACTGTGGCTTCAAAAACCAAACAAAAAAAGGCACATACATGTGTCAATTCCTCTTTGTGATCGTTACCTTGTTGTGATGTTGGCAATGGCAATGTTGGCACACCCCAGATGATAAGGTCGTTGCTTCATTGTGAACAGACCAAAAGCGATCGGCTGGATACTTTTGCATAGAATAAACATGAATTTTCTTTGTGATTATCTAAGGTGATCATTAACTCCTTCACGACTGCAATCTGTATATATACGTGATAGTTGCACATACCCTTTGCAGCTACCACGTATATAAACGTTCTGGCAGCTCTTTAATCCAAGCGCTGCAAAGCGGATCGCGGCAGTGTTAAAATGCCGGTTTCAGGCTCTGATCTGCTCTCTGCAGATCAGAGCCTGAAATCAGGTAATGTGTCCTGAAGCCCCCGATCTGTGCCCCCTTCTTGAAGCCCCCGATCTGTGCCCCC
The DNA here is from genome assembly GCF_014858855.1 of Bufo gargarizans. Classification (NCBI taxonomy): domain Eukaryota; kingdom Metazoa; phylum Chordata; class Amphibia; order Anura; family Bufonidae; genus Bufo; species Bufo gargarizans. The sequence continues at coordinate 213,477,519 of NC_058085.1, read as the reverse complement.
TTCTTGAAGCCCCCGATCTGTGCCCCCTTCTTGTCCTTGTCCTTCTTATCCTGCCCCAGATGCGGTCCGCCCCCTCCTGCCCTGATCTGTAATTTGAAAAAAGCTGCCCCCCCCTTCCCCGTTTCCAGCGCTGCCCCCTGCCCCCGATGCGGTCCCCCTTCTGTGTGTGATGGCGGCGGCTCCATTCCTGAGCCGCCGCCATCAGCAGCGTGTGTCAGCTCTATGCTGACAATGCTGTAACCCCATAGATGCCGCAGTAGCGGCATCCATGGGGTTAATAAAGGGAGGGGGCTCCCTCTCTCAACTATCAGGGCTGCTGCGATCGCAGTGCCCGATAGTTGCCATAGCAACCGTACGCTTTGCAAAGGCGTTCGGTTGCCATGGCATAGGCGTCAGGTGCTGCCACCTACAGGGCATCTGATTGTATTATACTTTGCAATGCAAGAGCATTGCAAAGTATAGTACAACCATCAGCCCCACTGGATCTTCAAGATCCAAGAGGGAACTGATAAAAAAAAAAAGTGAAAATAATAAAAGTAAAAATAAATAAAAATGAAAAAAAAAAATCCTTTTCCTATAAAAAAAAAAACACACATATTAGGTGTCACCGCGTCCGTAACGACCATCTCTATAAATATATCACATCATCAACTCTGTCCAATAAACACCATAAAGAATAAAAAAATAAAAACGGTGTAAAAAAATAAGCCATTTTTGTCACCTTACATCACAAAAAGTGCAACACCAAGCAATCAAAAAGGCGTATATACCCCAAAATAGTACCAATCAAACCGATACCTCATCCCGCAAAAAATGAGCCCATATTTAAGACAATCTCCCAGAAAAGAAAAAAGCTATGGCTCTCAGACTATGGAGACACTAAAACATCATTTTTTGGGTTTCAGAAATGCTATTATTGTGTAAAACTTAAATAAATAAGAAAAAGTATACATTGGGTATTGCCACGTCTGTAACGATCTGCTCTATAAAACTGTCACATGACCTAACCCCTCAAATGAACGCTGTAAAAAAAAACTGTTCCAAAACAGCCAATTTTTGGGCCACCTTGCCCCATAAAGTGTAATAATGAATTATCAAAAAATCATATGTACCCAAAAATGGTACCAATAAAAACCTCAACTCTTTCTGCAAAAACGAGCCCCTGCACAAGACGATCGGTAGAAAAATAAAAAAACATATGGCGTTCAGAAAACCAATCCAGCAAAATCTGCCTTCCAAAAACCATACGGTGTTCCTTTCCTTCTGCGCCCTGCCTTGCGCATGAGCACAGTCATCACTACACCAAGATTGACGCATAGAGGTTTAAAATTTATGTCATGAGTGTGTCAACTATTGACAACTCTTTGCGGTTGTCTAAAATCTATTCCATACACGTCCCCTGATAGGGGACGTAACAGGGATTAAACTGATAGGAATAGTACTACTTAACACACCGCTTATATCTGGTGGCACATTCGATTGTACGCGCAGTGCCCCAAATTTGAAGTAGGAGGACCGACCAAGCATCTTTTTCCATCTCCCGGTTCCTAAAATCGATGCCATATACACGTCCCCTGATAGGGGATGTAACAGGGATTAAACTGATAGGAATAGTACTACTTAACACGCCACACATATTGTGATTGCACAGTACATTACACGGCGCACGTGCAGTGCCCCAAATTGGAAGTAAGAGGACCTATCAAGCATCTTTTTTCATCTCCCGGTTCCTAAAATCAATGCCATATACACGTCCCCTGATGTGTTAAGTAGTACTATTCCTACCTTACAATAACGCAAAGAGAGGCAACGCAGAGAGAGGAGTCTGAAGAAGAGGAGTCAGAGAAGGAAGGTGGCTTTGAGGAGGTGGAAGACCAACCACAGCAGGCGTCCCAGGGGGGTTGTTGTCACCTCGGGTACCCCTGGTGTTGTACGTGGCTGGGTGGAGGAAGAGACCTTCAATGACGTCAGTGAGGACAAGGAACGGGACATGGCTAGCTTGGTATACAACCTTGTGCAAATGGGGAGTTTGCGGTTGTGCAAATGGACTGTTTGCGGTTGTTTGCGGTGCGTTAAATGGGGAGTTTGGTCTGTCATAGTTTGGTCTGTCACTGTGAAGTTGACAGATGAGTATATATTCAGATACAGTTGCAAGAAAAAGTATGTGAACCCTTTGGAATGATATGGATTTCTGCACAAATTGGTCATAAAATGTGATCTGATCTTCATCTAAGTCACAACAATAGACAATCACAGTCTGCTTAAACTAATAACACACAAGGAATTAAATGTTACCATGTTTTTATTGAACACACCATGTAAACATTCACAGTGCAGGTGGAAAAAGTATGTGAACCCTTGGATTTAATAACTGGTTGAACCTCCTTTGGCAGCAATAACTTCAACCAAACATTTCCTGCAGCTGCAGATCAGACGTGCACAACGGTCAGGAGTAATTCTTGACCATTCCTCTTTACAGAACAGATTCAGTTCAAAGATATTCTTGGGATGTCTGGTGTGAATCGCTTTCTTGAGGTCATGCCACAGCATCTCAATCGGGTTGAGGTCAGGACTCTGACTGGGCCACTCCAGAAGGCATATTTTCTTCTGTTTAAGCCATTCTGTTGTTGATTTACTTCTATGCTTTGGGTCGTTGTCCTGTTGCAAACCCATCTTCTGTTGAACTTCAGCTGGTGGACAGATGGCCTTAAGTTCTCCTGCAAAATGTCTTGATAAACTTGGGAAATCATTTTTCCTTCGATGATAGCAATCAAAGCAGTCCCAAACCATGATGCCCCCACCACCATACTTCAAAGTTGGGATGAGGTTTTGATGTTGGTGTGCTGTGCCTCTTTTTCTCCACACATAGTGTTGTGTGTTTCTTCCAAAAAACTCAACTTTGGTTGCATCTGTCCACAGAATATTTTGCCAGTACTGCTGTGGAACATCCAGGTGCTCTTGTGCAAACTGTAAACGTGCAGCAATGTTTTTTTGGACAGCAGTGGCTTCCTCTGTGGTATCCTTCCATGAAATCCATTCTTGTTTAGTGTTTTAAGTATTGTAGATTCGCTAATAGGGATATTAGCATATGCCAGGGACTTAAGTCTTAAGATAAGATGACACTCTAGGATTCTTCACCTCATTGAGCAGTCTGCGCTGTGCTCTTGCAGTCACCTTTACAGGACAGCCACTCCTATGGAGAGTAGCAGCAGTGCTGAACTTTCTCCATTTATAGACAATTTGTCTTACCGTGGACTGATGAACAGCAAGGCTTTTGGAGATTCTTTTATAACCCTTTCCAGCTTTATGCAAGTCAACAATTCTTGATCATAGGTCTTCTGATAGCTCTTTTGTGCGAGGCATCATTCACATAAGGCAATGCTTCTTGTCAAAAACAAACCCAGAACTGGTGTGTGTTTTTTATAGGGCAGGGCAGCTGTAACCAACATCTCCAATCTCATCTCATTGATTGGACTCCAGTTGGCTGACACCTCACTCCAATTAGCTCTTTGAGATGTCATTAGTCTAGGGGTTCACATACTTTTTCCACCTGCACTGTGAATATTTACATCATGTGTTCAATAAAAATATGGTGACATTTAATTCTTTGTGTGTTATTAGTTTAAGCAGACTGTGATTGTCTATTGTTGTGACTTAGATGAAGATCAGATCACATTTTATGACCAATTTGTGCAAAAATCAATATTATTCCAAAGGGTTCATATACTTTTTCTTGAAACTGTATATAGACATATTCGTCAATTCTAGCAATACAACCATTTGGAACTCAGATCTAAGATGTAATCGCAATGCGATTAATACAGGTTATATTATTTGCATTTCGAATTCAACTTAGAGCTGGGTTCCTAATGGTTGTATTGCTAAAATATAACGAAAATTGAGAATATAGTGCTATATTTGTCAATTCTAGCAATACAACCATTAGGAACTCAGATCTAAGTTGTAATCGCATTGCGATTAATGCAGGTTATATTAATCGCATTGCGAATTCAACTTAGAGCTGGGTTTCTAATGGTTGTATTGCTAGAATATAACGAAGATTGAGAATATAGTGCTATATTCGTCAATTCTAGCAATACAAACATTAGGAACTCAGATCTAAGTTGTAATCACATTGCGATTAATGCAGGTTATATTAATCGCATTGCGAACTCAACTTGCCACACTCTGCGTCAACTACGTAATTTTCCATGGGAGTTTTGCCATGGACCCCCCTCTGGCATGCCACAGTCCAGGTGTTAGTCCCCTTGAAACAACTTTTCCATTACTATTGTGGCCAGAAAGAGTCCCTGTGGGTTTTAAAATTCGCCTGTCTATTGAAGTCTATGGCGGTTCAGCCGGTTCGCGAACATTTGCGGAAATTCACGTTCGCCGTTCGCGAACGGAAAATTTTATGTTTGCGACATCTCTAGTTGCCATCTGCAGCCTTTGCTGTCAATGCATAAGTCGTGGTAAGCCCAACACACACCTAGGGACGACAGCCTTAAGAAGGCACCTAGCCTCCCATTACTGAGTTCAGTGGGAGCAACGCCGTCAGAACCTGCTAAACCACTGTCACCGCCAGACATCTGAGAAGCTCTGACAGACGTTCTTCAGAACTTCCTGCCTGAGGTTCTTTTGTTTTGCTTTTGTTTTGTCATCTCGTTTCCCTCTCTCAGCTGTCATCTAGTTGCACTGATTGCATCCCTTTAAATCCCCTCCCATACTGCATCACTTTGCGATTTATACAACTTCCTGCAGTGTGCTGATGCTAGAAGCTGTTACTGCTGCATCCACAAGATAAGTCTGTTTTCTTTATTTCTGTTTGCCTGTGGGCTTGATCCTAGGTGACCCTGACTCCCTCCGTTTTAAGTGTAGGGAGCCGGTGGTCGTGTCCCCTCACTATTATAGGGTGTTCAGGTGTCATACAGTCGAGGAAAGAGGGTATGCAATTTTCTACCATTGAGATTTTTGCATAGCAGAAAACGAAAAACAAAAAATTTTATTAGTGGCAATTTTGGAGGAGCTGCTCAACCCCAGACACAGTGGCGTGTCCTCAATCAGGGGGAGCAACCCGACCGCATGTGGACCGCGGTAATCGACTAACCCCAGCAAAATATGCATACAATGGAGGACGTCGGCGCGGTCCACATGCACCACAAGAGCAAACTACACAAAATGTAGCAATCATATGAAACACAGAGAAAGAATGCACCAAACAGATATATCACTGACTATACTGGCAAGACACAAATGAAGATATTAAAAGCTGAGACTTTAGCCAATATATACCAGTGATGGATATATCGGAGCCCATCATGCACCACGTCACGGTTCTCAGCATGGCAAGGGGTCCTAACCGCTGCTCTAACTATGGTGTGAACACGGTCTGGGGGTGATATAATTCAGCTCGCAGGAAAGCTTCCCACAAACGCCCAGCATGAATGCTGCGGTTGTGCGATGTGAATGAAGCCAGGCTGCAAGCCACACCCACACCAGACCATGTGATGGAGGTTACCAGGTGCAAAGGAGTGTTTAAATGCCAGGTAAAGGCAGACACACTCAAATCTAGCAAGGCAGAAAACGAAAAACAAAAAAATTTATTAGTGGCAATTTTGGAGGAGCTGCTCAACCCCAGACACAGTGGCGTGTCCTCAATCAGGGGGAGCAACCCGACCGCATGTGGACCGCGGTAATCGACTAACCCCAGCAAAATATGCATACAATGGAGGACGTCGGCGCGGTCCACATGCACCACAAGAGCAAACTACACAAAATGTAGCAATCATATGAAACACAGAGAAAGAATGCACCAAACAGATATAACACTGACTATACTGGCAAGACACAAATGAAGATATTAAAAGCTGAGACTTTAGCCAATATATACCAGTGATGGATATATCGGAGCCCATCATGCACCACGTCACGGTTCTCAGCATGGCAAGGGGTCCTAACCGCTGCTCTAACTATGGTGTGAACACGGTCTGGGGGTGATATAATTCAGCTCGCAGGAAAGCTTCCCACAAACGCCCAGCATGAATGCTGCGGTTGTGCGATGTGAATGAAGCCAGGCTGCAAGCCACACCCACACCAGACCATGTGATGGAGGTTACCAGGTGCAAAGGAGTGTTTAAATGCCAGGTAAAGGCAGACACACTCAAATCTAGCAAGGCAGAAAACGAAAAACAAAAAAATTTATTAGTGGCAATTTTGGAGGAGCTGCTCAACCCCAGACACAGTGGCGTGTCCTCAATCAGGGGGAGCAACCCGACCGCATGTGGACCGCGGTAATCGACTAACCCCAGCAAAATATGCATACAATGGAGGACGTCGGCGCGGTCCACATGCACCACAAGAGCAAACTACACAAAATGTAGCAATCATATGAAACACAGAGAAAGAATGCACCAAACAGATATAACACTGACTATACTGGCAAGACACAAATGAAGATATTAAGAGCTGAGACTTTAGCCAATATATACCAGTGATGGATATATCGGAGCCCATCATGCACCACGTCACGGTTCTCAGCATGGCAAGGGGTCCTAACCGCTGCTCTAGCATAGGCTGAGCAGTAAGGGAGAGAGCTAGGGCTCTTACAGGGCTTACCCTCCTGTTCCTTAGTTTTGGATCAAGTCAGTCAGATCTTCATTTGTGTCTTCTAGTTTTCTGTAACACCATCCATGACATTATAAACCGCCAAAACCGTCTCAAGCATGGATCCGGTTTCACTTTTGACTGAACGCATGAAGGGTATTTCATTGGAGGTAGTAGATCTCCGTAAAACTGCATATCAGTTTCAGGTGACCGGTTCAGCTTGCGTTCATGGAGTTTGTTCTGAGCCTAAGATCTTGCTCCCGGATACGTTCTCCGGGGGTAGTGAGAATTTTGTTCGTTTTAGAGAGGCTTGCAAACTCCATTTTCGCCTACTTCCCCATGCCTCTGGTGACGAGGAGCAGAGGGTGGGGATCATCATCTCGCTGCTCAGGTATAATGCTCAGTCTTGGGCCTTTTCGCTGCCGGTGGGGGCACGGCCCCTCCGTTCAGTGGATGAATTTTTTTTAGCCCTGGATCATATATATGATGATCCGGATTGTATTGCTCTGGCTGAGTCTAGACTACGTCTTTTATGCCAGGGTAAACAGTCCGCAGAAATATACTGTTCAGAATTTTGGAGATGGGCAGCTGATACTGGTTGGAATGATACTGCACTCCAAAGTCAATTTTGCCACAGAGGGATTGAAAGATTAATTTGCCTTTCATGAGAGACCTATCTCTTTGGAGTCTGCCATGTCTCGGGCCGTTCGTATTGACAGGCGTCTTAGAGAGAGAGGAGAGATCACTCCTTCCTGTCATACTCAGTTCAAGGACAGTGCGGCGGTCTCATTCAGTGCGCAGGGGTCTCAGTCTCTCTCAATCCCTTCTGAGCAGGAGCCCATGCAGCTGGATTTGCTTGCCTCTGACAATAGAAGATTCAGCTCTCAGAGGAGGGTTTGTTGTGGAGGTATAAATCATTTGGCAAATGTTTGTCCCTCTAAGAGATTCAGGCATTTTTTTGAGAGTAATAAAGAAACAAAAAGAAAAAAATCCTCTAAAAACGTTCCATCTGTTACTATTGGCAAGGTTGATGCGGAAATTGAATGTTTTCCGTTTGCTTGTAGTTCCCGTTTTGTCCTAACTGCCAGGGTGGCGCTAGAGAGCAAGAACATTTTTTGTGAGATTTTTGTAGATAGTGGAGCAGCTGTCAATCTCATTGATAATCAATTTGCTATAACACATGGCTTCCAGGTATGCACTTTGGGAAAGGATATACCTGTTTTTGCTATTGATTCCGCTCCACTTTCTCAGAAATCGTTAAAGGGCATAGTTCACAATATCCGTTCGATTGTGGATGATACTCATGTTGAGGATGTGTCATGTTTCATCCTAAGCGGGTTGCCTACTCCTCTAGTGTTGGGGCTACCCTGGCTCACTAAAAATAACCCCACCATTGATTGGCAAGCGAGGCAAATAAATGGTTGGAGTGACTTTTGCAGAGAGAATTGCCTTACGACATCTGTTTCAGAGGTTTCTACTAAGACTGTACCATCTTTTATCTCAGAATTTTTGTATGTGTTTTCTGAGAGTGGTGTTCAGGAGCTGCCCCCTCACAGGGAGTATGATTGCCCTATTAATCTCATCCCAGGCGCCAAGCTGCCTAAATCTCATTTATACAATCTCTCACAACCTGAAAGGGTCATTATGCATGCTTATATCTCTGAGAGCCTGAGAAAGGGACACATACGACCCTCGAAGTCACCTGTTGCCGCTGTTTTTTTCTTTGTTAAGAAAAAAGATGGTTCTTTAAGACCATGTCTGGATTTTAGGGAGCTAAACAGTATCACAATTCGTGACCCTTATCCGCTTCCCCTGATCCCGGACCTGTTTAACCAGATTGTTGGGGCTAAAGTTTTTTCCAAGTTGGACTTAAGAGGGGCATACAACCTGGTCAGGGTCAGAGAAGGAGACGAATGGAAGATGGACTTCAATACCCCTGAGGGCCATTTTGAGAATTTGCTTATGCCTTTTGGTTTGATGAATGCTCCAGCCGTCTTTCAGCATTTTGTGAACAGTATTTTTTATCATTTAATGGGGAAATTTGTACTAGTGTATCTAGATGACATTTAGATTTTTTCTCCTGATTTCAAAACTCATAAGGACCAAACAAGTCAGGTCTTGCTCATCCTGCAGGAGAATAAATTGTACGCTAAACTGGAAAAATATGTGTTTGCGGTTCCAGAAATTCAATTTATGGGGTTTCTTCTCTCCGCTTCTGGTTTTCGCATGGACCCTGAGAAGGTCCGCGCTGTGCTTGAGTGGAAGCTTCCTGAGAATCAGAAGGCGCTGATGCGTTTTTTGGGTTTTGCCAATTATTACAGGAAGTTTATTTTGAATAATTCCTCTGTTGTTAAACCACTCACTGATATGACTAGAAAGGGGGTAGATTTTTTCCTCCTGGTCGGTAGAGGCGCGTAAGGCCTTTTCTAGTATCAAGGAGAGTTTTGCTTCCGCTCCCATCTTGGTACAACCTGATATCTCTCTGCCCTTTATAGTTGAGGTGGACGCTTCTGAGGTGGGTGTGGGTGCGGTCTTTTCTCAGGGTCCCTCTCCTGCCAAATGGCGACCGTGTGCCTTTTTCTCGAAGAAACTCTCCTCTGCAGAGAGAAATTACGATGTCGGAGATGGGGAGTTGTTGGCCATCAAGTTAGCTTTTGAGGAATGGCGCCATTGGCTAGAGGGAGCCAGACACCCTATTACCGTGTTTACCGACCATAAGAATCTGGCCTACTTGGAATCGGCCAAGCGCCTGAACCCGAGACAGGCCAGATGGTCTTTGTTCTTTTCAAGGTTTAATTTTGTTGTCAGGTTCCGCCCTGGGGTTAAGAATGTGAAGGCGGATGCCCTGTCACGTTGTTTTCCAGGAGGGGGGAACTTTGAAGACCCGGGTCCCATTTTGGCTGAAGGGGTTGTTGTGTCTGCTCTTTATCCTGAATTGGAGGCAGAGGTTCAGGCAGCCCAGGCAGAGGCTCCTGATCTTTTTCCTCCTGGGAGGTTGTTTGTGCCTCTCACTTTATGACACAAGGTTTTTAAGGAGCACCCCGATACTGTCCTTGCTGGGCACCCGGGGGGTAGAGCCACAGTGGATCTCATTGCTCGGAGATTCTGGTGGCCGGCTCTTCGTAAGTCGGTTGAGGGTTTTGTGGCAGCCTGAGAGACCTGCGCTCATGCCAAAGTCCCTCATTCACGGCCATCGGGTCCTCTCCTTCCGTTACCCATTGCTTCCCGTCCTTGGACACATCTGTCCATGGATTTCATTACAGACCTGCCCCGCTCCTCGGGGAAGGCGGTGATTCTGGTGGTGGTGGACCGTTTTAGCAAAATGGCGCATTTTGTTCCTTTTCCTGGCTTGCCCAATGCTAAAACACTGGTGCAGGCATTTATTGATCACATTGTCAAACTGCATGGTATCCCTTCAGACATAGTCTCTGATAGGGGCACGCAGTTTGTTTCCAGATTCTGGAAGGCCTTCTGTTCTCGCTTGGGGGTTCGGTTGTCATTCTCTTCTGCTTTCCACCCGCAGTCGAATGGCCAGACAGAACGCGTCAATCAGAATCTGGAGACATATCTGCATTGTTTTGTAGCGGAGAATCAGGAGGATTGGTGTTCTTTTCTCTCCCTTGCTGAGTTTGTTTTAAATAACCGTTGTCAGGAGTCCTCTGATAAGTCACCATTTTTTGGTGCATATGGGTTTCATCCGCAGTTTGGGACATTCTCTGGAGAAGGGGCTTCTGGTTTACCTGATGAGGAGAGATTCTCCTCGTCTTTGTCATCTATTTGGCAAAAGATTCAGGATAATCTTAAGAGCATGAGTGAGAGATATAAGCGTGTCTCGGATAAGAGATGTGTGCCTGGTCCGGACCTGAATGTTGGGTGATCTGGTATGGTTGTCTACTAAAAATATCAAATTGAAGGTTCCCTCCTGGAAGTTGGGCCCTAAGTTTATTGGGCCTTACAAAATCTTGTCTGTCATCAATCCCGTTGCCTACCGTCTTGATCTTCCTCAGACTTGGAAGATACATAATGTTTTTCACAAGTCCCTATTAAAACCTTATGTCCACCCCCTCCTCTTTGCCTCTTCCTCCGATTGTGGTTGATTGTAATCTTGAATTTCAGGTCTCTAGGATTGTGGATTCCCGCGTTGTCCACGGTTCTCTCCAGTACCTCGTTCATTGGGAGGGTTATGGTCCTGAGGAGAGGATGTGGGTCCCAATGATGGACATTAAGGCCACTCGTCTTATCAGGGCTTTCCAAAGGTCCCATCCTGAGATGGTGGGCTCTGAGTGTCTGGAGTCCACTCGTAGAAGGAGGGGTGACTGTCACCGCCAGACATCTGAGAAGCTCTGACAGACGTTCTTCAGAACCTCCTGCCTGAGGTTCTTTTGTTTTGCTTTTGTTTTGTCATCTCGTTTCCCTCTCTCAGCTGTCATCTAGTTGCACTGATTGCATCCCTTTAAATCCCATCCCATACTGCATCACTTTGCGGTTTATACAACTTCCTGGAGTGTGCTGATGCTAGAAGCTGTTACTGCTGCATCCGCAAGATAAGTCTGTTTTCTTTATTTCTGTTTGCCTGTGGGCTTGATCCTAGGTGACCCTGACTCCCTCTGTTTTAAGTATAGGGAGCCGGTGGTCGTGTCCCCTCACTATTATAGGGTGTTCAGGTGTCATACAGTCAAGGAATGAGGGTATGCAATTTTCTACCATTGAGATTTTTTTGCATAGGCTGAGCAGTAAGGGAGAGAGCTAGGGCTCTTACAGGGCTTACCCTCCTGTTCCTTAGTTTTGGATCAAGTCAGTCGGCTCTGTATTTGTGTCTTCTAGTTTTCTTTAACACCATCCGTGACAGCCACACTCCAGGTGCTCACCGTCCAGCCACTTCTCCTTCTCCTTCATCTCTCTCCTCCCAAATGTCCTCCACTCCCACTTCCATCGTTTTGTCCTCATGTTTATCTGGCAAAAGGCAGGCTTCAGTGGCCCAAATGTTTGAACGTAAAAAGATGATGATGCCGGATAACCCTCTTGCCCCATGGTTGACCGCTGGCTTGTCAGAACTGCTAACCCACCAACTACAGCCATATAAACTGGTGGACTCTGAGGCCTTTCGAAAAATTTGTGGCCATTGGAACCCCGCAATGGAAGTTCCCAGGAAGGAAATATTTCTCCCAGAAGGGCATTCCAGAGCTATATGGCCACGTTCAGCGGCAATTGAATGTATCTCTGGCACACAGTGTCAGTGCAAGATACATCTGACCACAGACATGTGGTCTAGCAAACAGGGAAGGTACATAACTTTTACTGCCCACTGGGTGAACCTTCAGACGGCCCTCAAGCATGCAACCCTTGACACCAGTGTAGATTTGGTGTTATATTCAGGCCTGCCTCTTCTTCTCCTCCTCCTAATCCATCCTCCATCTCCTCATCAGCTGACTTCTCCTTTTCCGCTGCTACCGTCTCTTCTGTTGTGCCCCCCAAGAACCCTAGAACCTATTCGACATGCCAGTTGAGACGTTGCCATGCTGTGCTGCGTCTGTTGTGCCTGGAAGCCAAGAGCCACACCGGTCCTGCACTCCTTTCAGCTTTGAGTTCACAGGCAGATCAGTGGCTAACCCCGTTCAATTTGACAGTTGGTAAAGTGGTTCCAGCAGAAATGTGCAGTTAACGACTACCTGTACGAACTCTGCGGCAAGACAGGTTCTGGGGAGCTTGGTTTTTTCACCGTGCCAGTGGCTGCTCATGCGCGACGCATGCAGACTTCTGTGGCCATTTGATGAGATCACCAAACTGGTCAGTCGCAGAACGAGGACGACATTATCCTGGATGATGAGAATGAGCCAGGCCACTACACCTCTTCCAGTTTAGTGCAAATAGGGGCCTTCATGCTCCAGTGTTTTAAGAGTGACCCCCGTATAAAAAGCATAAAGGGCAAAGACCAGTACTGGGTGGCAACGTACTTAGACCCCCGGTACAAACAAAAAATTGTGGAAATGTTACCACCATCACAGATGGCTGCCAGAATGCAGCACTTCCAGGCATTGCTTCGAGAAATGCTGCATTCTGCTTTTTGCGGGCGCTTTTTGTGAGGAAATTTCACTCACAGAAAAACTGTTGCGGGTACCAATCCAACAGCGCCTGCAAGAAGAGGGCGGTTTGAACATGTGTTGGTCACTTCTGATATGAGAGCATTCTTTTAGCCGACCCATCGACAGCTGTCCTCTGGAAACCAGCATCAGGGAAGGCCTAGACCAACAGGTGTCCGACTATATCGGGTTAACGGCCGATGTGGATGCTCTGAGAAGTGATGAACCCCTGGACTACTGGGTGGGCAGGCTTGAACTCTGGCCAGAGCTGGCACAATTTGCCATGGAACTGTTGGCTTGCCCATCGTCCAGTGTCCTGTCCGAAAGGACATTCAGCGCAGCAGGGGGGATTGTGACCGATAAGCGCACTCGCCAAGCTCACAACAGTGTTGACTACCTCACATTTCTAAAACTAAATGAGGAATGGATCTCGGAGGAATTCAACACATGTGACCATTAGACCATGTTTGATTCAAATTACTCATGACAGCCCACAAATATCCACCACCACACATAACAAATCATGGTCCCTGTCTTAGGTAAAAACAGCGGCATAAAAGGCCTTTTATGTCTGTTGAATGCCTAATTTTTGGGGCTTGTAATGGTCGACACTTACTTCTTTATCCTGTGAATGTCTAATCTACCTACAGTCACAGAATACAAAGTTCTTTGCTGTCAGGTAAATGCCTATTGGCTAATTTTTGGGGCCCGTACTGGCCGACACTTATTTATCCTGTGAACGGCAAATGTACCTTCAGTCACAGAATACAAAGTTCTTTGCTGTCATGTGAACGCTAGAGATGTCGCAAACATAAAATTTTACGTTCGATAATGGCGAACGCGAATTTACGCAAACGGGCGAAGTGCCATAGACTTCAATAGGCAGGCGAATTTTAAAACCCACAGGGACTCTTTCTGGCCACAATAGTGATGGAAAAGTTGTTTCAAGGGGACTGTAACGGATCTCCTAGCACCCCGAACGGGTACCTCCGTTGATGGATGTTCCTAATGCTTCCCGAGGGCTCCAAGCACTCAACTTGACACCATAACCACCACAGACCCCACGAACCGCCGCAGCTTGGTTGGGGTCTAACCATCCTCAGCCCACGCTGGACCCAAGACCGGGCTTCAGCTTCCAGTGGGTGAACCTCTCTTGAATCCAGAGAGCAGGAACCATGAACAAGCTTCTATCACTCTGCCTGTGATACAATTACCTCACACTGGGTTGATGTAATCCTCACAGGCAGGAGATTACACAAAATCTTCTGTCCTAGAGACAACCGAGACGTAATTCAACTATCTCTCAGGACAAAGGGACATCGCCAATACACACAGAGAGACAATGGAACAGACCTCACTACTCAACGTATACAATGTCCCACCCTTTACAATACACATAGTAATTTAACATCCCAAAATAGCACAAATTAGACCAGGGGTTCAAGTTAGTACAAGTCCTTTGTGAACAAAGGAGGCCTGGCTGATGAGAGGGCCCATAATCCTGGGGCAAGAGGCTGGTAGCCAGGCCCCTTTAAAACCCAGTGGCGAGGTTGGTTTTGCCACAGGGACTAACACCTGGACTGTGGCATGCCGGAGGGGGGTCCATGGCAAAACTCCCATGGAAAATTGCGTAGTTGACGCAGAGTCGGGTTTTAATCGATAAAGGGCATAAATCACCTAAAATTCCTAAATTGTTTGGAATAATGTGCTTTAAAACATCCAGTGTGTGTATCGATCAGGTAGTGTAAGGGTTACGCCCGCTTCACAGTGACAGACCAAACTCTGACCGACAACTCCCCGTTTAATGCACCGCAAACAACCGCAAAGAGTTGTCGTCAATAGTTGACACACTCATGACATAAATTTTATTCCTCTATGCGTCAATCTTTGGTGTAGTGATGACTGTGCTCGTGCGCACGTTCGGGAGATTGCAGGCGATGGCTGTTTTTCAAAGCCTATGGCCATGCTGAGGTAGTTCAGTGACAGTTAAGTGACCCAGAAAACAATGATTCTGCAGTGTGGGCCCGTTGTTGGCATAGTAGGCTTTAATGATAACCTTAGATGATCACAAAGAAAATTAATGTTTTTTCTATGAAAAATTATCTAGCCGATCACTTTTGGTCTGTTCACAATGAAGCATTGCCAACACACTCATAGAGGTGATCGCTTCATTGTGATACGCAAGCCCCTTCACCACAACAAGGTAACGATCACGAAGGGGAATTGACACATGTATGTGCCTATTTTTTGGTTTGTTTTTGCAGCCACAGTGCAGCACCAGAGGCCAGAAAAATTTGATCAGGACTTTTTTAGTCAAATGCATCCCCCACTGTCAGTCCCTTTGGGATCCATGTCTCATTCATTTTAATAAAGGTGAGGTAATCTAGACTTTTTTTTACCTAGGCGACTTCTCTTCTCAGTGACAATACCTCCTGCTGCGCTGAAGGTCCTTTCTGACAGGTCCTATTTGGGGCAGGCCAGAAGTTCTATTGCAAATTGGGATAGCTCAGGCCACAGGTCAAGCCTGCACACCCAGTAGTCAAGGGGTTCATCGCTCCTCAGAGTGTCGATATCTGCAGTTAGGGCGAGGTAGTCTGCTACCTGTCGATCGAGTCATTCTCTGAGGGTGGAACCCGAAGGGCTGTGGCGATGCGTAGGACTTAAAAAGCTCTGCATGTCCTCCATCAACAACACGTCTGTAAAGCGTCCTGTCCTTGCCGGCGTGGTCGTGGTAGGAGGATTACTTTCACCTCCTCCCCTGTTAGATTCCCGTTGTGCTGTGACATCACCCTTATACGCTGTGTAAAGCAGACTTTTTTACTTGTTTTTACATCCTTTCCGACTTCCGATAATTCGATAACATTTCAGTCACTTTCTGCTTATACCGGGGGTCTAGTAGCGTGGCCACCCAGTACAGGTCGTTCTCCTTCAGCCTTTTTATACGAGAGTCCCTCAACAGGCATGACAGCATGAAAGACCCCATTTGCACAAGGTTGTATGCCGAGCTACTCATGTCCCGTTCCTCGTCCTCAATGATCTCATTGAAGGTCTGTTCTTCCCCCCAGCCACGTACAACACCACGGGTACCAGATAGGTGACAATGAGCACCCTGGGATGCCTGCTGTGGTTAATCTTTCTCCTCCTCAAAGCCACATTCCTCCTCTGACTCCTCTTCCTCAGACTCCTCTTCCGGCGTTGCCGCAGGTCCAGCAAGCAATGATGATAAGGGCATGCTCCAGGAAGAAAACAAATGGGATGAGGTCGCTGATGGTGACTTCGGTGCGACTGACTAGGTTTGTCACCTCCTCAAAAGGACGCATGAGCCTACAGGCATTGCACATGAGTGTCCAGTAACGTGGCAAAAAAATACCCAGCTCCGCAGAGGCTGTCCTAGCACCCGGTCATACAAATACTCGTTGACGGCTTTTTATTGTTGGAGCAGGCGGTCCAACATTAGGCGTGTAGAATCCCAACGTGTCGGACTGTTGCAAATCAAGCGCCTCACTGGCTTGTTGTTTCGCCGCTGAATATCGGAAAAATGCACCATGGCCGTGTAGGAACGCCTGAAATGGCCACACACCTTCCTGGCCTGCTTGAGGTCCTGTAAGTCTGGGTACTTATACACAAAGCGTTGTACGATCAGATTCAACACATGTGCCATGCACAGCACATGTGTCAACTTGCCCAAATTCAATGCCGCCAACAAATTGCTTCCGTTGTCACACACCACTTTGCGGATCTCCAGTTGGTGCGGGGTCAGCCACTGATCCACCTGTGCGTTCAGGGCGGACAGGAGTGCTGGTCCAGTGTGCTTTCAGGCAAGTCAACCCCAAGACAGCGTGACACTGTCATATCCGGGATGTGGAATAGCCCCTGGGGATCTGGGGGTGTACAGTTGATGTGGAGCAAGACGCAGCAGCAGAAGAGGACTCAGCCGAGGAGGTTAGCAAAGAGAATGGAGTAGGAGGAGTAGAGAAGGTGGCAGCAGGCCTGCCTGCAAGTTCTGGCGGTGGCACCAACTCCTCTGCAGAGCCACGCATTCCATGCTTGGCAGCCATCAGCAGGTTTACCCAGTGCGCAGTGTACGTGATATACCTGCCCTGACCGTGCTTTGCAGACCAGATATCAGTGGTCACATGGACCCTTGCCCCAACACTGTGTGCCAGACATGCCATGACTTCCTTTTCCACAATAGAGTACAGGTTGGGGATTGCCTTTTGTGAAAAAAATATTTGCCCAGGTACCTTCCACTGCGGTGTCCCAATAGCTACAAATTTTTTGAAGGCCTCAGACTCCACCAGCTTGTATAGAAAAAGCTGGCTAAGAGTTCCGACAAGCCAGCTGTCAGACGGCGGGCAAGGGGGTGACTCTGTGACATTGGCTTCTTACGCTCAAACATTTCCTTGACAGGCACCTGACTGTGGGCATATGAGCAGGAACAGCTGAAGGTGAGAGGTGGGGCAAGTAGGGCAGCAG
Source organism: Bufo gargarizans (assembly GCF_014858855.1). Lineage (NCBI taxonomy): Eukaryota > Metazoa > Chordata > Amphibia > Anura > Bufonidae > Bufo > Bufo gargarizans. The sequence goes on along the minus strand of NC_058085.1, from coordinate 213,460,360 downwards.
TGGTTGACGTGGCTGAAGATGCTGGACCAGGAGGAAGATGGTGGCTTTGAGTTTGTGTGCTGCTTGTACTCATGTGTTGATCCCATAGGCGTTTGTGATATAAGATCACGTGCCTTCGCAAAGCAGTTGTACCTAGGTGGGTGTTGGACTTCCTCAGTTTCTTTTGGCACAGGTTGCAAATGGCATCGATGTTATCAGAGGCAGACACACAAAAAAATGCCACACTGCTGAGCTTTGCAATGACGGCATTCTGGTGGTGGCAAAAGCATGTGTTGATTGGCGTGCTGTCTGGCTGACCCCGGGTGCCGATACATGCTGTATGACTGTGCCACTAGCTCCTTGCGACGACCTCCCCTGCTCCCAACTTGTCTCCTCCTCCTCTCTGTCTCCCCATCTGAACTTTCCCCCTGTTCTTCTTCTCTTCGAGCGGGCACCCACGTGACATCCACGGACACATCGTCATCATCAACCGCTTCACTTGTATCTGACAACTCAGCAAAGGAAGCAGCAGCGGGTACAACATCATCATCACACCTTACGTCCATGTGTGTAATGCTGCCTGACCGAGAAATATCCCTGTTATCTACATCCTCTGGCAATAATGGTTGCGCATCACTCATTTCTTCCAACTGATGGGTAAATAACTCCTCTCACAGATCAGGTGAAGCGGTTGTGGTGCTAGTGTTGGTGGTGGCATCGTGTGGTAACTTGAGAGGTGCCCGAAGCTGAGCTGGAGGAGGATGGTGCGCCAAGGTTCCGTGCGGAAGCTGTAGAAGATTGGGTGTCCTATGTTAGCCAGTCAACTATGTCCTCAGAATTTTTCGAGTTCAGGGTACGTGGCCTCTGAACACTGGGCATTATTCTAGCACCACGACCACGACGGCCCCTGCAGGGTGGCCTGCCCCTGCCTGTCATTTTTTTAGATTAGTGGTACTATGCGTGCAAGTTACTGTGCCACCCTATATGAGTGGTGGGCAGTGGGCACAGTACAGTCTTAGGGCCTGACACTCACTGGCAGGCAACTGCAATTATATTACAGAGGAAAAATTACATGAATTTTTTAACAGCAAGGTGCTGTGCAACCTTATGTGAGTGGTGTGCACACAGTACAGTCTGTGGGCCTGTGGCCTCTCACACACGGGCAGGCAACTGCAATATATATATATATATATATATATATATATATATATATGATGTGGCAATGTGAACATTGAGGTGTTGTTTCCCCAGGTTCCAGTCCGGGACTTAGGGCATGCTCATGTCCAGGGATCCTATTTAATCCTGCTACTGGATCTTGGGTGTGTCTCACAGTGTGCAGACAGAGGCCTGGTGAGGCTCTGTCAGTGTGGTCTAAGCTAGGCAAGTCTGAGGGGCCATGAGGCTATGCAATAGCCTGGACTTTGAGGGACTGCTAGACCACAACCCCCTCCAAAGGTACTGCATTTGTTACAGCCTGAGGGCTGGTGGACTGTATGTCTGGGGTAAGCCGCACCTGGTTCCATGCGGGAACGCTATCCTATAGCCGAGTTAGGGATACAATGTTTATTATGTTTAGGTAGAGCCCAGACGGTTGTGTATAAAGAATGTAAAATAAATTGCACTGTTTGGACCTGAAACCCAGTAGTTATGAAGATCATTGTGAGAATGACCCCCGAATAAGAGGCGATTCCTTACAATTATACACTGTTATGGTATAATTGTCCCTTATGCTGGGAGTTGTGGAGTAATGGAGACACTTCTGCAGAGAGTGCAAAAACTCCTGCAGAACTTGTACCTGTACCTTTAAGTGAACGTGTAAGGGAAAGGACCATTGAAAACAGTGATGGTACCATGTTTGCTGAAATGCATAATTGAAATGTGAAGTTATGTGATAATAATGACATGCCTTTTCCTTTGCAGGCTGTGATTGGGGAAAAAGCTCCCCCTGTTGGTAAACATGTGTCTGATATAAAAGTGTTGATAAATGTTGAAGAAACACCGCTAGGAGACCCCATTGTAGACAATGTGGCGGGCCTAGAGGGTGTACCAGAGGTGGATGTGCAGTCTCCACAGGTTTCTATGATTAATAAAATGTCCCAGGTGGGGATTGACTCAGGGGTGCCCCTAGAGGCCAGGGTTAATAATGACACGAGCAACTCCGAGAGTGAGGCTACCATGTCAAGACCCAGCAAAATTAAAGTGGTTACTAGTAGCGACCAGGTGACAGTTATATCTGACGAGACAAGAGTTCAGTCGGGTGACAGCCTAGTGTCTGAAGCTCATACCCAGACAGTTGTAGATGACCTGCCAGGACAGTACAGCTACAAACTTGAAGATGTGTTTGCTCGCTCTGCACAGTCCCTAGATACACTAGAGATGGGGCTAGCGGTTCTCACAGAGCAAGTGCAGGAATCTCCAGAGGAGTCACAGAAAGAGATAAATAAACTGAAGGAACTAGAGTCACTAATAGAAGTGGAAATTCACTAACTTCAAGAGGAACTTGCAGCTTCTGAGCGATCCAGACTTCATGCAGACCAGGAAAGAGATGAGCTGGCTGATGACGTTCTAGAAAAATTCTGCTCTCTTGGAGGAGAAAAGACATTTGGAAGCCAGGATGGCTCAACTTGATCAAGAGTTATGTGAGATCGGAAGGTGGACCTGGACCACCAGAGACAAACTGTATCTAGATTGGAGAAGAAACAAAATTTTGACCAGCGCTTGGTTGAAGAGAAATACATATCGGCTCGATATGCCGAAGAGCGTGACCAAGCGGAGGCTGATGCTCGGGAGAAAGAGTCCAAGGCCCTCTCTTTGGCTAGAGCCCTTGAAGAAGTGCTTGAGGAGCAATATGAATTAGAGAGGCTGAACAAGCAACTCGGAGCAGAGATGGAAGCTCTCATGAGCTCAAAAGATGCCATCTCTGAGGCGGAGAAGCCTAAACGTGCTGCTGCACAGCAGGTGGAAGAAAATGGGAAACTGGAAGAGGAAGACCCTCTGGAAGGTGCCAAGAAGTCAGATCCTGGTAACAGTGGGTCTGGAGATGGTGGTGCCAGGGTGCTGGCCAAGGCAGAGAAGGTGGAAAAGTTATCGGCTGAACCAGTTGATGGGGCTGATGTGGATGCAGTGGCCAAGAGTCTCATGATGGTGTGTAACCAGGACCAGGTCGCAAAAGATGTCCCCTCCGCCTACAAGGCTTTCCAAGTAGCCAGCAGCCTGCTGGGGAAGAAATATGAGGAGATGGACGACCAGTATGCAGATCCGGGCTATTACGATGGGCTGTCTCTCCTGACTCCTCCCCAAAAGGAGACCAGTGTCCTGGGTGAGCCTCTGGAGAAAACGCCAGAAGACAAGGAGTATGCTGAAGACCCCAGTGCCTCCAACCTTGATGCGAAAGGGGAGGAGGAATTAAGAAAGCAAGACTATGATGCCATGTCCCTGAATGGTGAGAAGGCTGATAAAGTAAAGGAGGACGCCAAAGAGACAGAGGCCAAGGAAGCTAAGGCCGAGCTCTTGAAGTGGGAGAAATCTTTGGATGATCCAGAGATGAAGGGTAAAGCTGAAGTGGGGAGAGCCAGTAAAGAGGCAGAAGACCCTGAAACTGAGGCACCATCTGAGAAAACCACTGCTGAAAAAAGAAGCGAGCGAGGGCAAGCCAGCTCTGCTGACAGAGCTTCGCAAAGACAAGAAAAAAAGGCCTAAGTGTCTGCAAGAGCCAGCGAAGTCAAACAGAGTCTGTTGTTTACATAAAAATATATTCTGAAGGGAGTTCCAGAAGCCGATATCGAAATTCTAAGAGCAAAGGCAAAAGAAATGTACGATCTGCTGTTAAAATAAAGAGGCCAAAAGAGGCGAGTCATAAGAAGCATGCTCGGCTGAAGCAGCTGTGTAAGGCCTCTTTCACACTTGCGTTGTCTGGATCCAGCGTGTACTCCACTTGCCGGAATTACATGCCGGATCCAGAAAGACGCAAGTGAACTGAAAGCATTTGAAGACGGATACGTCTTCAAAATGCTTTCAGTGTTACTATGGCAGCCAGGACGCTATTAAAGTCCTAGTTGCCATAGTAGTAGTGGGGAGCGGGGAGCGGTATACTTACAGTCAGTGCGGCTCCCGGGGTGCTCCAGAATGACGTCAGAGCACCCCATGCGCATGGATGACGTGCCGGGACTTAGGGCATGCTCATGTCCAGGGATCCTATTTAATCCTGCTACTGGATCTTGGGTGTGTCTCACTCTGGAGAGTGTGCAGACAGAGGCCTGGTGAGGCTCTGTCAGTGTGGTCTCAGCTAGGCAAGACTGAGGGGCCATGAGGCTATGCAATAGCCTAGACTTTGGGGGACTCAGCAACACCCGGGAACAAGCATTGAAAGGTCAGAGTCGGGAGGACTGCTAGACCACAACCCCCTCCAAAGGTACTGCCTTCGTTACAGCCTGAGGGCTGGTGGACTGTATGTCTGGGGTAAGCCGCACCTGGTTCCATGCGGGAACGCTATTGTATAGCCAAGTTAGGGATACGATGTTTATTATGTTTAGGTAGAGCCCAGACGGGCAGGCTTTTGTTTTATGCCATATTGTGTATGAAGAGTGTAAAATAAATTGCACTGTTTGGACCTGAAACCCAGTACTTATGAAGATCATTGTGATAATGACCCCCGAATAAGAGGCGATTCCTTACAATAGAGAGAAAAAAAATATAAAAGCAGACTGATGTACCAGCCCTAAAAAGGGCTTTTTGGGGTGCTGTCATGACGCTGTCATGACGCTGTCCTTACAGCAGATGAGTCTTTGAGGACTGGAGTGGACACAGAACACTGGCCTAGCTAACGATTTCCCTATTAATTCAGCAGCAGCAGCACTCTCCCTGCTCTAACACTGCAGCTTCAGAATGAATCTAAGAGGGCTGCCGCCCTTGCTTTTTTAGAGGAGGTGGGCGGGTCTTGGAGGGAGGGCATGCTGATTGGCTGGAATGTGTCTGGTGACTGTGAGGTACAGTGTCAAAGTTAGCTCAATGATGATGTATAGGGGCGAACCGAACATCGCATATGTTCGCCCGCCGCGGCGAACGCGAACAAGCCACAGAATACAAAGTTCTTTGCTGTCAGGTGAACGCCTGTTGGCTAATTTTTGGGGCCTGTGGTGGCTGACACTTACTACTTTATCCTGTGAATGCCAAATTTTTCTGACTGCAATTGAAAATCAATGGGTCTGTAACCGTTTCGCTAAATTATGGAACAGATGCAGACCCATTTTACAGACTTGTGAATGGACCCTATATGTATTTGACATGTATTTAACGGCTGCTGTCAGTTTAAGGCTGCTTTAAGCCAAGCTATTACAGTAAAACAGAGCAATATTACAAAAAACAAAATACACGTTATAACTGTATAAACGATTTATATAACTTTTATTTGAAAAAATTAAATAATTTAAGGCAACTTTTCCACCCCCTGAATGGCCCGCATATCCTGGCGGTGCTCCTTCTTCATTTTGGCCAATTTGTCCTTCAATGTCTTCAGTACTGTTTGAAAAAAAATATATATGAACATTATTTGCAATTCTTTTAAACCTTTATTTTGTAGTGCATATGACTTTTTAATCGCATGCTATTACACCTTTTTGTGATAAATGTTGTCTAAAAAATGCCTTTTTAGAGAGTTTTAATTTTTTGTTTTGAAAGGTGTCCACCTGAGGGGATACTTGGTATATTTTTATACAGCTGGTTGTTACAGATGCGGCAAGACCTAATATGTTTCCCTATTTTTTTTATTTTTATTTATTTATGTTTAACATCCCAGAGTTATGTTGCTAAACTCTTTTTCCTCGCTACTATTTGTTGGTAGCATGTGCCTTGTCATCTAATGTGATTTTTATTTAATATTCCTCACAAATGTGCATTGAAACCCTTGTTGAATGTATTTGCTATAATTTCCATGTACACCAGCAGGTGGCAGCAATGTTCAACAGGACCTTAGTTATCTAGACTGGAATAGTACATTCCAGTTTAGCTCCCCCCTCTTTGAGCAGAAGTGGGCTGGTCCATGTCCTGTCTCATGGGGAGGGAAGGAAGTTAGAGTGTGCCAGCCACCCCGGCTAGGGGAAGGTTGTGCTGGTAGGAGCTCCCAGAAATAGGGATCCCAAACCAGGATATTGTCTCGGTTGAGACCAAATATCACCATTCCCAGTCTGAGCCTTCAGCCTCAACTGGTGACAAGCAAGCAGCCATCTCCAGAACTCCAGGACAAACCATTCCCTGTGAGCATAACTGTGAGTACCATCCAGAGACCAGGAGAAGCCAAATTCCTCCTCAGCTAGTCAGTCCCATACACAGCAGAAGATAGACAGATTCCTGCCATATTCTCCAGGCACATGATAGATGCAGAAGAGATGTTGATCCCTGCCATACATTGCCAATGCCTGCTGGGACCCAAGACTAATGCTGTATCTCATATGGATTAAAGCTGCAACCAGTAAAGACAAGTTGAATTATATTACAAGTTTGGATCTCATTTACTACTACCAAATCCCTCAATTACTCCTACTAGCAACACTCATTTATTGCAAGTGAGCCAGGATCCAGGAGTCCAGCCGTACCAAGGTAGAAGACACTGTTGACACTATACCTACTACTACACAGAGACATTACCCCGCTCTGGCATTCCTCACCTAGTACGTGAGTTGCAACACCTTAAAGGGCCCTGAGACTGTAACCTGCATACGCTGCAATTGGCGTCACGAAAAAAAACTATTGACTTTTATACCCATATCCGGACCCACTGCATATTTTGGCATCCGCGTAACCGTACCACGGTCCTGCTCATTGCATATGTTTTACACAATAAAAGCATTGTTGAACCAAAAAGAATTCATGTTTTAGTGTCTCCATAGTCTGAGAGCCATATTATTATTATATTTATTTGGCGATTGTCTAATGGTTGGGTCTCATGGTGTTGCACTTTTAGTGATGTTAGGTGACAATTTTATTTTTACAGTGTTCATCTGAGGGGTTAGATCATAGGATATTTTTATAGAGACGGTCGATATGTACGCGGCGGTACAAAATATGTCTGTCTTTTTTTTTTAACCTATTTTTTATTTAAATTCTTTATACACATTGACGATTTAAATCTCAATACGTTAGTGATATTTATGATTATATAGTTTATTAGTTTGATATATTTACGTACAGTATAATTTTATTTTGTTTGTTAGTGATAGTTCTATAGAGTTTAATATTATGTAATTGTTAAGTCAATGTTTTTAATGTAGATTATAGAGATATTGTCCAGTGTTCTTTTTTTTGTATTACTATAGTGTATGTTGTCCCCTCATTGTTGGCCCTTTTAATGTTTATGTACATGTTATGGATACATAATCATATTGCTATGTGCACATATTTACCCTCCTGGCGGGGGCTGGTGATCGCCTTCTTTTCCTCCAAGTCCTGAGATGGGGCGGTGCTGGAGGGTCCAGCTTTTTCCACCTCCACCTCTTTCACTTCTCCCACATCTGGTGGGGGTGGCCCAATAGGCTGGGAGGGTCTGGCCTCCTCTTCCTCCTCAACCTCAAGCACTTCCACGGCCTCCGCCGATTGCCTTCTCCGAATGGAGGGAATAGGAACTTCTGTAATCACAGAATGTTCAGATTTGGAGAAACAACTCAGAAATCTTAACGACATTAGATATAAAGAAATTCCAATATGGAGGGATATATATATAATTGCAGTGGCTGCCAGCTTTACGCCGCATACCTCAATAAAAAATGAACAGCATGCAAACAGACATCCCCTCCACAGTGTCTTGAAACCATAGGGAGAAAGGAGACCCATGGGATGGGATTATCTCCTGAGTCTATCATAGGATGATCTACTTCTCTACACCAGAGCCGGCTACTTCTTAATCCCATCACTAACACAATAGAACAAAGGGACAAATAAACTAGCACATTCGTTGGGAGTCTCAGAGCAGAGTTAACCCTTATTTCGTTTATGGATTCACACCATGCAACTTTAATGGAGAATAGGAAAGATGTGGCCTATAAACTCAACCAGAAAATCATGGTTTATAGTTTCCTCTAACCCAAATAGGTCAGAGTGGGGGTCTCCATAGTCCTGGGTCCATAGCCCGTAGATAGGAGGAGGCTAGCCCTCAGGATTATACTGCAGACCCAGTGATGGTTCAGTCAGTCACTTGTCTTGCACAAAGCCAACATATCACATCACCCAAAGAACCCCATGCCCACAATGAAACATGGTGGTGGCAGCATCATGCTGTGGGGATGTTTTTCAGCAGCTGGGACTGGGAAACTGGTCAGAGTTGAGGGAAAGATGGATGGTGCTAAATACAGGGATATTCTTGAGCAAAACCTGTCCAACTCTGTGCGTAATTTAAGGCTAGGACGGAGATTCACCTTCCAACAGGACAATGCCCCCAAACACACGGCTAAAGCAACACTTGAGTGGTTTAAGGGTAAACATATAAATGTGTTGGATTGGCCCAGTCAAAGCCCAGATCTCAATCCAATAGAAAATCTGTAGTCAGACTTAAAGATTGCTGTTCACAAGCGCAAACCATCCAATTGGAAGGAGCTGGGGCAGTTTTGCAAGGAGGAATGGGCAAAAATCCCAGTGGTAAGATGTGGCAACTGCTCATAGAGACTTATCAAAATCGACTTGGAGCTGTGATTGCTGCAAAAGGTGGCTCTACAAAGTATTGACTTTAGGGGGTGAATAGTTATGCACATTGACCTTTTCTGTTATTTTGTCCTATTTGTTGCATGCTTTACAATTAAGGGGGGTGAATACTTTTGCTTAGCACAGTATACATTACAGAGGGTTGGCAAAACATAAAAAAGTTATTTACTACCTGGGCATTTTTCGTCCTGGATTCTTTTTATAAACCGGGGTGTCTGCGCTTTATATCTGACCATTTTTTTATGATGGCCAAACGTTGGTGTTTGAGACACCTTTTGCCACAGATCTCAAATGCCAGATCCTGCACAATCCGCTGCTTCTCGGCGTGGGAGCGGGTGCGGTCATATCCCCGCCCCAACTTCCACTGCAAGATAAAAATGCAAGCGTATAATCCCAATTTTTTAACAATAATAGTATTGAAAATAATTTACTCAAGTAAACTGCAAAAAGTATTTAAATCTTTGAAGTGGAAATATTAGATTTAGGCCTCATGCACACTGGCGTGCTTTTTTTCACAACTACGGACCATACAACCTGGCCGTACACTCCTGCAGAGTGTACAAGCGCATGGCGTCATTGGTAGCTATGACGCCGTGCACTTCCGGCCACCACCGCTGCACTGTGATACACTTGTATGATATATACAAGTCTATTACTGTATAGCGGTGGCGGCAAGAAGCTATTGGCGTCATAGCAAGTTAGCAACCAATGACACCGTGTGCTCGTCCACTCTGCAGGACAGCAGCCTGGGTTTTTACGGTCCGTAGTTGTGAAAAAACACGCGAGTGTGCATGCGGCCTTACTGTTACGGTTAGAAGATGGGATAGTATTACGACTGTATGTGGGTGGGGTCTGAGCTTTCAGATATTGTCCAGCTAAGCAGAGATGTACCTGTCTAGTGAAGTGACGGTACAGTAGTGGGTGTACAGCTGGTTCGTCTCCCCGTGATGCACCCTGGGTAACTGTAAATGAACCAGCAAATACTGGCGGTCTGACAAAGAAAGCTTCTCCTGAGTCCTGACCAACAGGACACAAATCTATAGACTGTGTGTTTGTGTGTGTTATATAGTGTGCGGCATGACAATGGATGTGCAATGTGCATGTGAAATATGTTTCTCTGCTTTCCATACAAATATGCCACTAACATAGTGGATGTGATGTCACAGGAATACTGTGCAACAATCACTAATATCTAGTGAGAAATTTATAAAATGTGAAGTTGAGTGCACTTAAGAAAAATTAGAATCGCAGAAGTTCGCACTGGCAATTTTTTTTTATAACACTATACATATAAAGCAACTGTTCAGACATGTAGGTGAAATGTAATCAAATACACTACTTTAATGTAAGATTACTTAGTCAACAGGAGTTCTTCCTCTTCGTCGCTGAACTTGGTTCCAACCATCGCAATTTAAATTCTAGTCGGTGCAAACCAGTTGCTGTAGACCATGCCTTCCTAGCGCATGTGCTCTTGCGATTAATACAGGGAGTGCAGAATTATTAGGCAAGTTGTATTTTTGAGGATTAATTTTATTATTGAACAACAACCATGTTCTCAATGAACCCAAAAAACTCATTAATATCAAAGCTGAATATTTTTGGAAGTAGTTTTTAGTTTGTTTTTAGTTTTAGCTATTTTATGGGGATATCTGTGTGTGCAGGTGACTATTACTGTGCATAATTATTAGGCAACTTAACAAAAAACAAATATATACCCATTTCAATTATTTATTTTTACCAGTGAAACCAATATAACATCTCAACATTCACAAATATACATTTCTGACATTCAAAAACAAATCAGTGACCAATATAGCCACCTTTCTTTGCAAGGACACTCAAAAGCCTGCCATCCATGGATTATGTCAGTGTTTTGATCTGTTCACCATCAACATTGCGTGCAGCAGCAACCACAGCCTCCCAGACACCGTTCAGAGAGGTGTACTGTTTTCCCTCCTTGTAAATCTCACATTTGATGATGGACCACAGGTTCTCAATGGGGTTCAGATCAGGTGAACAAGGAGGCCATGTCATTAGATTTTCTTCTTTTATACCCTTTCTTGCCAGCCACGCTGTGGAGTACTTGGACACGTGTGATGGAGCATTGTCCTGCATGAAAATCATGTTTTTCTTGAAGGATGCAGACTTCTTCCTGTACCACTGCTTGAAGAAGGTGTCTTCCAGAAACTGGCAGTAGGACTGGGAGTTGAGCTTGACTCCATCCTCAACCCGAAAAGGCCCCACAAGCTCATCTTTGATGATACCAGCCCAAACCAGTACTCCACCTCCACCTTGCTGGCGTCTGAGTCGGACTGGAGCTCTCTGCCCTTTACCAATCCAGCCACGGGCCCATCCATCTGGCCCATCAAGACTCACTCTCATTTCATCAGTCCATAAAACCTTAGAAAAATCAGTCTTGAGATATTTCTTGGTCCAGTCTTGACGTTTCAGCTTGTGTGTCTTGTTCAGTGGTGGTCGTCTTTCAGCCTTTCTTACCTTGGCCATGTCTCTGAGTATTGCACACCTTGTGCTTTTGGGCACTCCAGTGAGATGTTGCAGCTCTGAAATATGGCCAAACTGGTGGCAAGTGGCATCTTGGCAGCTGCACGCTTGACTTTTCTCAGTTCATGGGCAGTTATTTTGCGCCTTGGTTTTTCCACACGCTTCTTGCGACCCTGTTGACTATTTTGAATGAAACGCTTGAATGTTCGATGATCACGCTTCAGAAGCTTTGCAATTTTAAGAGTGCTGCATCCCTCTGCAAGATATCTCATTATTTTTGACTTTTCTGAGCCTGTCAAGTCCTTCTTTTGACCCATTTTGCCAAAGGAAAGGAAGTTGCCTAATAATTATGCACACCTGATATAGGGTGTTGATGTCATTAGACCACACCCCTTCTCATTACAGAGATGCACATCACCTAATATGCTTAATTGGTAGTAGGCTTTCGAGCCTATACAGCTTGGAGTAAGACAACATGCATAAAGAGGATGATTTTGCCTAATAATTCTGCACTCCCTGTATGTGCCAGAGACAATAATTTAACCCTGTTCTTTTAGTTCAGTGGGCAACATATACCCATTTTTTAAGTGCACCTGCACTGCATATGTGCCAGGGGAAGAGAAAATCATATAGGGAATCTGTCTGTGAGTTCAGGGACCCGGGGGGTGACATATTCACTTTTTTATCTCTAAAGTACAATCCAAGTAAATCCATCTGTTAGATTCTTTGGGGTCAAATTATTATTTTTTTGCTAAAAAGTACATTTGCGCCCTACACTGCATTTGTGATAGTGAAAGAAAATCTGTTAAATCCATCTGTTTAATTGTTTGAACATAATTTAATTCCCCTATTAGAAACAAACAAAGCTTATCCTCCTTGAAGTTGCAAAATCTCTCATGGTTGGGTAGACAAGCAGCTATTAAAATAAGATAAATAATATTCCAATATATCTCTCTAAAACGTACATCAACAAACTGCATTCCCTCCTAACCCATTTTGTGTGTGTGTGTGGGGGGGGGGGGGGGGGTTGGAAGAAGACCTAGAGTTAAAGCTTCTACTCTTATCCTGCACCCTAAACAAGGGGGTCTAAAATACTTTTTCAATATTCCATTATCACCAAGCTAATCTTGGATCAAATGTGAGCTCTTCTCTTTAAGGACTCTGACAAAATTGGGTTCAAATCGAAACAAGCAACTTGTGTACTCGTACACTTTCACACTTTCTAGCCTCCCAGGCCTTTTTTACAACCCCAATCCAAATCTCATTTTTAACCCTTAAGGCAATTTTTCATATCTGGAACTCTATTCCAAACAATGCCTCATTATTATCTAATATGCTCCATGAATCTTCTTTAGATATATGTGAAATTGCCATCCCAAATTTATCGCTTTCGATGTGGAAGTCTCTCTAAATTTGCCCAATTATGGAATGACAATATTTTTTTTCTCATTTACGCATTTCACATAAGAATATTTACAAATTTGCCACCTACTACAATCACCCAAAGTGCCCAACTCAAATATTAATATTTGCAGATTAAAAGATTGAATAGACTCAAACAGTTTGAGTAATGAAGGTATTTCCAAATGATACCAAATATTGAAGGATCGCCCTGAATACCCTCTCACCCAACTAAAAGATAAATGGCAAAGAGATCTACAGACTTGCATTTCTCCAAACCAATGGCTTGAGTCATTTACCATTACCTCTAAACTATCCCAAAATATTGGTCATTTTGAAAATGCCAGAAAGATATTTTATAATTGGTATTATACTCCAATGAATCTAACTAGATTTTTCCCAGATATACCCTCTGATTGTTGGAGATGCCAATCCCATTCACCTATGGTGGTCGTAGTCTATGCTTTGTAACCTTTGGGAACAAGTTTTTGGCCTCATATCTCATCTATGTGCCTTCCAGATCAATCCTACACCACTATTAGCTCTATTGTCTATTGGTCTAAGTGACTTTGCACATCAAACCCAAACAGTAGTTGCTCACGTTATTTTCACTAGGCTAAAAATAGCCTTCTGTTGGAACCCAAAAAAAGTTCTCTTGCTTCAAAGAATTATTAGAGAAGTCAACAATAACTGCAGGTATGAAGGTATGGTCTCACGTGCACATAATAAGCTTCAGGCGTAGATGGGATGTTTGGCTAAATTCACATCATTGTCTCCTTCCAGATAAATTGTTTTAATTTGTTATTTTTTTCTTTTGGTTTATTTTGCCAAAAATGTACTTTAATTGTTTCCTCGAAGGATTTCTTGAGGACAGCTTAACCTACCTTTCATCCTTACCATAGTCACTTCTGCCTTTAGATGCTCAATATGTTGATCTAGTAATACCGACTCATATTACTATGCTTATCCGTAGAAACATTTCTATGTCATGGATATTTCTTTATTCTTTAATTTTTTTATTTTTTTATTATTTTTGTACTTAGTAACACATGATATCACGCAATTGCAGTTGGTATGGTTTCATTTCTCTTTTGATTGTATACCTGTTGAAAACTTCAATAAAAACTCAATGTTTAAAAAAAAAAGTTCTTTTCCAAAGTTTTTTTTTTTTTCAGTATTAAAACACAAGAAAAAGTATACATACCTGGAGAATGAAGCGCACAATTCAGTTTTTTACAGCATCAGAAATTCCTTAAAAAAAAATACAAAAAAAACAAACAAACCATCAAACTGTGGTGGAATTGCGTTTTTTCCCCCCCCAATTCCACCCCATTTGGAATTTTGCCAATAGAAAGTTCAACTTGTCCCCACAAAAAAGTAAGCCCACATATGGGTGCCTGAATGGAAAAATAAAAAAAGTAATGGCTCTGGTAAGGCAGAGAGCAAAAAATGAAAATGCAAAAAATTGAAGGGTTAAACAGCATGTGACCAGTGACGTCACAAACCTCCTTCTTACAAATCCATTCTAGCTTTTACCCTAGCACAGCATTGTGGTAAAAAGAAGGAAGAGGTGGCACCAGGTTCATGATCCTCACTAAATGTCCTGACACTCCTGATGTTTTGAACACTGACTAGGCTTGCTGCAGTGAGTGGGCATATGCTCTTAGGGTTGCCACCTTTCCCAACAAAAAATATTGGTCAAGTTTACACAGTTTTAAACAGTTGGCATGGCTTAACACTGTGTTTATTTGTTTATATTTTACGTTTTGCTCCCTTTTTTATTAAATAAAACCTTACACTGTTGGGGACAGTGTCTAGGTTTTTTTAGCCTCCTTTTTTTTAAAATAGTTTCTGCCAGGATTTGAAATCACAACCCTCTACATTTAAAGCTTTACTATAAAGCTCAAAGCTAAACTGCAGCAATTATATTATGGCTAAAAACCTCATTAGTAGTTTCATATATATCAGAAGTATCATATCATATTATATTATAAAATATATATATATATATATATATATATATATATATATATATATTATAATATTTTTTTTTTTTTTAAGAAATGAATTGAACATCCAGCTGCTATGCTTTGATCTCATCTCTGCTACTTTTGCAGAAAACACACATATACTACATGCTAAATGAGGCATTAGTGTGCATTTTGATCAAAAGGCATAAGCCCACTCACCACGCCAAGTTTGCCTCTATGAGTGGGTCCTACTCTAAAATTGGCGCTGCGTGGCGACCACCAACGCTGTGGCGCCAATCCGACAGGTGGCGGGACCCAGCAGTCAAACAGCACCCTTGCTGCCTGACTATGCCATACCTAGCACTGGGCCCCACCAACCCACCAGAAAAACAGCACAGTTTGTCAAAGCTCACCTTACTTGAAGCTCTCAGGAACTCCAACTGACAGCATGGTAGGTTAATTTAACCCCTCCTGCAAAATACCTTGCTAATTAAAATCACCTGGCTGAGTGGAAGGGGTGCTGGTCCAGGGACATAATCTCTATTTATATATAAAAAAAGAAAAGAACTGAATCGCACATCCAGCTGCTATGCTTTGATCTCATCCCTGCTACTTTTGCAGAAAACAGCACTAAATAATGTGTACCGCCTCCTATGCTACAGGCTAAATGAGGCATTAGTGTACATTTTGATCAAAAGGCATAAGCCTACTCACAACGTCAAGGTTGCCTCTATGAGTGGGTCTTACTCTAAAATTGGCGTGGCTCTGCACGGCGACCACTACGCTGTGGCGCCAATCCGGCAGGCGGCGGGACCCAGCAGTCAAACAGCACTCATGCTGCCTGACTAAGCCATCATTTTATATATTTTTTTTTTGTCATTCCAAATGTATTTTGTGCCATACATGGTTTTTGTTTTGTTTTTACAATAAAAAAAAAAATACAATAATACTTAAATACACAGTCTCCCCAAGCATTGTCGGTATGCCCCATTCACTGACTCCATATATGGACATAGAGCATGGAGTCAGAGCATGGACTGGGGACAGGAACACTGAACGCTGCCACGTTCAGCTGAACTGAAGCAGAGGGCCCCTTAGCACAGGCCCTGCTACCACTTTATTCAGAGAATAGACTTGAAGGCCATCCATTCTCTGGATTGCCGCTAAATTATACAGTAAATAATTTGATGGGATAACTGATTTAATCCCTGAAAATATTCTTTCTATTCATATTGTTTTTGTAGGGACATATTTACATGTGACTAAATATCCAGAGCAAATAGAGTATTGTTGTGGATTATCGTGTGTTATTGGACATGGCATCCTTTTAGCCGTTTTACTTGGGATTCAGACTTCTTGCTCTTAACTTTTGTTTTATCTCTATGAAATGTATATATCTTGAGTAGAGATGAGCAAATAAAAGTTGAAGAAGTGGAATTCCAACCGTATTTCAGGAAAAATTTGCACCGAAGCTTAATTTCCTCACGCTTTGTTGTAACGAATTACATTTTTTCCTAAAATGGCTGCTGCACATGTTAGGACATGGAGCAAAGAACTCTGGGATTGAGGGATCACCCACAATGCCATGTGTACAGCAAATCAGAAGCCAGCCAGCCCCTCTTATGTCACAGCCCTATAAATAGCCTCAGCCATCTTGGATTCAGCCACCCAGTGTGCTTAGTGCAGGGAGAAACGTCAGCAGGCGCTAGGGACAGTGCTAGGAAAGACTTTATTGTGCTAAAAAATCAATTTACAAGTTCAGGGAAAGATTATTCAAGGTGTAGGCAAAGGATAGGGAGGCATTATCCACACTATAAAAGGGTGCAATAGTAGAGTGTATAGACTGGGTAATAGGAGTGATTCTACTACACCTTGCTGCATTAATTGGGGATCCAAATTGCTGTTAGCTGTTATACTGCTGTGTTGTTTGAACTGTATGATAGCTCAGAAATTCCAACAAACCTTGATTTTGTTATTGGGGTGCTAGTGCTGTGTGATTCAGCCATTTACTAATAGCAGGGCCGTCTTTGCCGCAGGGCAAAAGGGGCAGCTGCCCCGGGCCCAGTTGCTCCTGGGGGCCCATGGGAGCTCCGTTTCCCGACTCCCATTCACTAGTGACTAGGTTGGGGCGTCGCTAGGTTAAAACATTCGGGGCCTGGGCCCCGGATGTTTTGTCCCAGGCCCCGAATGTCCTGCCTGCCTGCTAGATACAACTGTATTGCCGTACACAGAATGGCAATACAATTGAATCTTACACTGGGAAGAGGCGAAGGACCTGTGCTGACATCACAGGTCATGTGATCAGCAAAACAGGCTGTGATAGGATGACCTGGATGATGTCACCATCATGTGACCAGTGCAGGATTGGACCAGAGTGAAGAGGAGGAGCCTAATGCAGGACTGGAGAGGTAAGTGAAGGGAGAGGCAGAGCAACGCTGGGAGTTGTAGTTATTTAACTGGGATGTATGTTAGGGCTGAAGGGAGGGATGTTATTGACCTGGGACTGTATGTTGAAAGTGGATGGTGGGGGGGAATAATGTTTATGTACATGGGTTTAGGCTACGTTCACACTTGCGTTTGGGGATCCGCTTGTGAGATCAGTTTCAAGGCTCTCACAAGCAGCCCCAAATGCATCAGTTTAACCCCAATGTATTCTGAATGGATGCAGATCCATTCAGAATGCATTCGTTCGGCTCCGTACAGCCCCCCGTTCCGTTTTGGAGAC
Source organism: Bufo gargarizans (assembly GCF_014858855.1). Classification (NCBI taxonomy): domain Eukaryota; kingdom Metazoa; phylum Chordata; class Amphibia; order Anura; family Bufonidae; genus Bufo; species Bufo gargarizans. Next base: position 213,443,095 of record NC_058085.1, on the reverse strand, counting down.
GGACCCCAAAATGCGTTTTTGTGTCCGCATGGCCTTGCAGAGCCAAACTGATCCGTCCTGACTTACAATGTAAGTAAATGGGGACGGATCCCTTTGCATTGACACAAAATGGTGCAATTGTAAACGGATCCGTCCCCCCATTGACTTTCAATGTAAGTCAGGACGGATCCGTATTGGGACTTAGAAATTCAAATCTAATACAAACGGATCGGTCCTGAACGGATGCATTAGTTTGTATTATCGATGCGGATAATACATATACATATAGAATTTGTATTATGGCAAGAAAAAAGCAGGTTAGTAAAGAAAAACGAGTGGCCATCATTACTTTAAGAAATGAAGGTCAGTCAGTCCGGAAAATTGGGAAAACTTTGAAAGTGTCCCGAAGTGCAGTCACAAAAACCATCAAGCACTACAAAGAAACTGGCTCCCATGCGGTCTGCCCCAGGAAAGGAAGACCAAGAGTCACCTCTGCTGCGGAGGATAAGTTCATCCGAGTCACCAGCCTCAGAAATCGCAGGTTAACAGCAGCTCAGATTAGAGACCAGGTCAATGCCACACAGAGTTCTAGCAGCAGACACATCTCTAGAACAACTGTTAAGAGGAGACTGTGTGAATCAGGCCTTTATGGTAGAATATCTGCTAGGAAACCACTGCTAAGGACAGGTAACAAGCAGAAGAGACTTGTTTGGGCTAAAGAACACAAGTAATGGACATTAAACCAGTGGAAATCTGTGCTTTGGTCTGATGAGTCCAAATTTGAGATCTTTGGTTCCAACCACCGTGTCTTTGTGCGACGCAGAAAAGGTGAACGGATGGACTCACATGCCTAGTTCCCACCGTGAAGCATGGATGAGGAGGTGTGATGGTGTGGGGGTGCTTTGCTGGTGACACTTGGATTTATTAAAAATTGAAGGCATACTGAACCAGCATGGCTACCGCAGCATCTTGCAGCTGCATGCTATTCCATCCGGTTTGCGTTTAGTTGGACCATCACTTATTTTTCAACAGGACAATGACCCCAAACACACCTCCAGGCTGTGTAAGGGCAATTTGACTATGAAGGAGAGTGATGGGGTGCTGCGCCAGATGACCTGGCCTCCAGTCACCGGACCTGAACCCAATTGAGATGGTTTGGGGTGAGCTGGACCGCTGAGTGAAGGCAAAAGAGCCAACAAGTGCTAAGCATCTCTGGGAACTCCTTCAAGACTGTTGGAAGACCATTTCAGGTGACTACCTCTTGAAGCTCATCAAGAGAATGCCAAGAGTGTGCAAAGCAGTAATCAAAGCAAAAGGTGGCTACTTTGAAGAACCTAGAATATGACATTTTCAGTTGTTTCACACTTTTTTGTTATGTATATAATTCCACATGTGTTAATTCATAGTTTTGATGCCTTCAGTGTGAATCTACAATTTTCATAGTCATGAAAATAAAGAAAACTCTTTGAATGAGAAGGTGTGTCAAAACTTTTGGTCTGTACCGTACGTACGTCCTATTAGACGTTCTGCAGTGAATTTTGATTGTTATATTTTTTTGGGGGGGGGGGGGGGGGTAGTAATAGGAAAAAATATATGCCTTAATTGTCGTTCTGCGGTGAAGTAACCTTGTACTACAGCCATTTGCGATGTATTAAAAGGAAATATATGTACGTCCTATTAGCCGCTCTGCGGTGAATTGTGCTTATTAAAAATAAAAAAAATCTGGGGGGTTTATTGGTAGGAAAAAATATAAAGTATGTCTTAATTGTCGTTCTGCGGTGAAGTTATAGTGTACTTCAGACATTTACGGGGTGTGTTAAAAGGAAATTTACGTACGTCCTATTATCCATTCTGTGGTGAATTGTGATTGTTATTATTATTTTTTGGGTGTGTATTAATAGGAAAAATAATTCATTTGAATTGCCGTTATGTAGTAAATTTACATTGTACTACAGCCTTTTTCGGGTGTATTATTTTAATTTAAATATTTTATTATACAGTATGTCAGACAGACAGGTGACAGGCCCTTCAAACAGAACAGCCAGTGGCCAAAAGGTGCAGCAGGAGTCTCAGCGAGAGGCCTGAGCTCCCAGAGTCATTTAGCGATCGTATCTTGAGACCCCCCCAACCAAGAGTCGGTGGGTTGCTCTGACATGTTTAGTGGGCATGGCCCTGAACCAGGCCCTGTGCCCCCACCTGTCCTGAACCTTCCTCTGTCATTTTCAGTTTCCTGAGCGCGAGAAGTATTATATGACATAGGCTCAGCCCAACTTTTCAGCAGCTACTGCCCAGCCAAGAACAGGAGGAGACATCTGCCGCTTCCTCTGGTATGTGGGCTAGTAGTAATGATGAGAGTCGCGTGGGAGCAGGTGTTGCGAGCGGTCAGGCTCCTGGCCCTGAGACCATTGAGGGAGACATCAGTGAAGTGCAGACAGTAGCAGATGATAATGATGTAGTCAATTGCACTTAGGAGCCGGGTGAAAAAGGGGCTCCATCATAATCGGGAGAAGAGGGTGGCAGCTTGCACATAACGCAGCAGCTGAGCCAGCAAGATGGTAGCGTGACCGTGAGTCAGCAAGGGGGCAGCAGTGGGAGGTCGGGAGCCAAACGTGCCTGGGGTAGACCAACTGCTTGCAGGAGCCTACTTGCTCAGAATGTAGTGGTTTGGGGATTCACTGAGGCAGCGATAGCAGACAGTCAGCACGGAGTGTTGTGGAGAAAGTGCCATACTCTGTGGTGGGGCAATTTTTGTTAAGCCGCCGGGGGAGGTGAACATTGCCATTTGCCGAATTTGTGGTCAGAAGGTGAAGCATGTCCAGGGTGAAAATACATGCAGCATCACCATAAAGTGGCCTGGGAGGACCGTGGCTCTGATGTGGTGGTTCAGCCTGCCACAGCAACCGCTGCATCATCCAGTGGAATGCACCCGAATTCATGCATTCAAGGTTACACCACCTCAGCCGAAGAGAGCTGACTGTCCTTCCCATCATCTGCTGGTCCTGATGTTCCTGCTCCTTGTCCTCCTACTTGTCATTTTGTCAGCAATCGATCACCGAAACGATTGCCAAGAGACAACTGTATGCGTGCACTCATCCAACGGAGCAGAAGCTGAACGTGCTCCTGGCCAAGTTGCTGGTGCTGCAGTCCCTCCCTTTCCAAGTTGTGGACTCTTCACCTTTCAGAGAACTGATGGCTTGTGCCGAGCTGAGGTGGAGAGTCCCAAGCTGTCATTTGTTTGCGAAAAAAGCAGTACCAGCCCTGCACACATATGCAAAACAAAAGGTGGGCCAGTTCTTGAGCCTGTCGGTGTCTGCCAAAGTGCATGACAGCACCGACGTGTGGAGCTGTAACTCTGGTCAAAGGCAATATATGTCCTTTATGGCCTACTGGATAAATGTGGTTCCTGCCCAGCCACACCAGCAACTTGGCCAGGTGACGCTGCTTCCGCCTCCACGTTCTCATGTGTTGGTCCTGCAACAATGTCCGCCTATGCCTCCTCATCCTCCACTGTGTCATCAGCCTTTACTGCAGGGACAATTCAGTGCTCCTCCAGCATTCCATATGTGTAGGGCACAGTGGTGTCATGCTGTTCTGCACCTAGTTTGCCTGGGTGAACTGACTCGCACAGAGGAGGAACTGCTCCATGTCTTTCATCAAAAAATCTAATCCTGGCTTTCTCCTCTACAACTCAAAATTGGAACCATGGTGACCGACAACGGAAAGAACACGGTGTTAGTGCCAAGTGTCAAGAAGAGATGAGCCATGCGCCCTGCATGGCGCACAAGTTCAATCTGGTTGTAAAGCGGTTCCTGAAGTCTTTACCCCATCTGCGAGACATCCTGAAAATGGCCAGGAAACTTTGCATGCACTTCAGCCACTCTTACACCGCAAAGCATACCCTCCTTGAGCTGCAGAGGCAGAACAGTGTCCCCCAACATAGGCGACTATGTAACATTTCCACCCATTAGAATTCCACCCTCCATATGTTGGACCAATTATATTTACAGAGACAGGCCATAAACGATCTCTTGACACTGGTACTGCCCTGTGTAACTTCGATGTTAGCTAGTGGCAGCTCATGCGTGACAACTGCCATTTGCTCGGGCCCTTAGAGGAGGCCACTTTGTCAGTCACCAGGACTATGGGATGAACAACGTCATTCTACTGATTCATGTCCTGGTCCAGATGCTGCTAAATCTTGCTGGCCAGGGGACAGGAGATGTGGCAACTACATCTCTTGGCCATATGTGGGGGCTGAACTGGAGGAAGAGGACATTCGACAACAAGCAATGCCTAGTTAAATGGGTGGTTTTTCTACACAGGGTGACAGGAGAGGAGGAGCAGGAGCAGCCGGAGGAGCTACAGGACGATGACGAGGCAGATGACCCAGACACACCATGGCAGTATGCAGTGGAGATGGAGGCAGGGATTCGCTCTGAGTCCCTTGCTCAAATGGCCCTATTCATGCTCAGTTGCTTGTGTGGTGACAGCCGAATTGTCACCATGACAATTCTCCTACTGCCACACACCATCTTCAGCTGGTACTTGTATTTCCCCCCCACCTGACCATTATGTAACTGGACCACCACTGTGGTCTCCTCATGGTGCTGCCACCTCAACACTACGTGGTCTCCTCATGCTGCTGCCAACTTGCCACTCTGTCACTGGGCCATTCTGTGGTCTCATGCTGCTGCCACCTCCACACTCTATCACTGGGTCATCACTCTGTGGTCTCCTCATGCTGTTTCCAACTTAACACTCTGTCATTCGGCCTCTCTGTGGTCTCCTCATGCTGCTGCCACCTCACCACTCTGTGGTCTCCTCATGCTGATGCCACCTCACCACTCTGTGGTCTCCTCATGCTGATGCCACCTCACCAATCTGTGGTCTCCTCATGCTGCTGCTACCTCACCACTCTGTGGTCTCCTCATGCTGATGCCACCTCACCACTCTGTGGTCTCCTCATGCCGCTGCTACCTCAAAACTCTGTCAATGGGCCACCATGTGGTCTCCTCATGCTGCTGCCACCTCCCCACTCCATCACTGGGCTACTCTCCTCATGCTGTTGAAAACATAACACTCTGTCATTGGGCCTTTCTGTGGTCTCCTCATGCTGCTGCCCCCTCACCACTCTGTCACTTGGCCACTCTCTGGTCTCCTCATGCAGCTGCCATCTCAACACTCTGTCAATGGGCCACTCTGTGGACTTCTGCCATCTCACCACTCCATAACTGGGCCACTTTGCCTTTTTGACCTGGTTGACATCATAATTTATTTGACCTTTCTTCTGATCTGTCAGAGGGAAGGAAAAATTTGATGCACAATGGATCCTGTTTATGTAACAGCTGTAAAGCCCGTATGACATGGTCCCTATTTTGCATCAGAATTTGCTTATGATTTCGTAGCCAAGAGCAGGAGTGGGTACAAAACACAGGAGACATGCACATTTTCCATTCACGCGTCATCTCTGTTTTGAATAGACTCCTGTCTTTTTTTTTAGCTTTGGCAATACTGATGGATTACTGAGCAAATGCTAACCGAGTGAAGGTGGATGCTCAACAGACAGGATTTGTTTTTTGGGGGTTATTATTCTGACGGATCAGTGGAAGGGCAAAATAATCTGTGGCATCAACATAAATTTAGTGCTGACACCCTCTCCACTCTATCAGGGGGGATCTACTTGTATAAGCATTTAATAGAACAGGTTCTGTAGAAATTTGTGCTTGAGCGCAATACTAGAGTCTCCTTCCAGCACATTTTGCGGCTGCTATGCAGCCAATAAATGTGCAGGGAAGTACTGCCCTCACTGTAATGCAAGTAGCCATGTTGGCTAGTGGCATTACCGTGATTGGCTGGCCGGGACACGTCGTCAGGTGCTATATAGCACCCAATGATGCATGTGTGGCTCATTTGTAGTCAGGGAGAGCTATGCTTCGAAAGGGACAGAGAGATTGTAGGGAGTCTGATCGCAATCAATTCAGTAGAAAAATGTTTCAAATACCCAAAAGTCGTTTTAAGGACTAGTGTGTGTGTGTGTGTGTGTGTGATGGCAGGCTGGCAGTACTTTATAGCTACAGTACATATTATTTTTCCAAAATTTTCAATACTTTTTATATAGAGGGTGTCTGCAGTGACTAGTGACATCTGTATTATACATTCTCTGTGTTAGGGCCAGAGATTGGAGAAATTTAACTGAGAAATAATATATTTTTTCATCATTTTAAATAAAAAATTTTATAGAGGGTGTTTGAAGTGACTAGAGACATCTGTCCTAAACCTTCTGTGTCAGGGCCAGAGATTGGAGAAATATAACTGAAAAATACTATATTTTTTTCCATCATTTTCAAGAATTTTTCTATAGAGAGTTTCTACAGTGACTAGAGATATCTGTACAATACCTTTTGTGTGTCAGGGCCAGAGATTGGAGAAATATAAATAAAAATGCTATATTTTATCCATCATTTTCAAAAGTTCTTCTATAGAGTGTGATTGCAGTGACTAGAGACATCTGTCCAATACCTTGTGCGTGTCAGGGCCAAAGATTGGAGAAATATAACTGAAAAATACTATATATTTTTTCCCATCATTTTCAATAATTTTTCTATAGAGTTTGTCTGCAGTGACCAGCGATATCTGTCCAATAAATTCTGTGTTTCAGGGCCAGAGATTGGAGAAATATAACTGAAAAATACTATATATTTTTTCCATCATTTTCAATAATATTTCTATAGAGTGTGACTGCAGTGACTAGAGACATCTGTACAATACCTTTTTTGTTTGTAAGGGCCAGAGATTGGAGAAGTATAACTGAAAAATACATAGTAACATAGTACATAAGGCCAAAATAAGACATTTGTCCGTTAAGTTCGGCCTGTTATCCTGCAAGTTGATCCAGAGGAAGGCAAAAAAAAACTTGAGTTAGAATCCAATTTTCCCCACTTTGGGGGAATAAAAAATTCCATCCCGACTCTAATCAGGCAATCAGAATAACTCCCTGGATCAACGACCCCTCTCTAGTAGCTATAGCCTGTAATATTATTACGCTCCAGAAATACATCCAGGCCCCTCTCGAATTCCTTAATTGTACTCACCATCACCACCTCCTCAGGCAGAGAGTATCATCGTCTCACTGCTCTTACCGTAAAGAATCCTTTTCTATGTTTGTGTACAAACCTTCTTTCCTCCAGATGCAGAGGATTTCCCCTTGTCAGTCACAGTCCTGGTGATAAATAGATGATGGAATAGATCTCTGTACTGACCCCTGATACATTTAAACATGTTAGATCTTCCCTCAGTTGTCTTTTTTCTAAAGTGAATAACCCTAATTTTGATAATCTTTCAGGGTACAGTAGTTGCCCCATTCCAGTTATTAATTTATTTGCCCTCCTCTGGACCCTATCCAGCTCTGCTATGTATGCCTTGTTTACAAGAGCCCAGAACTGTACACAGTACTCCATGTGTGGTCTGACTAGCGATTTGTAAAGTGGTAGGACTATGTTCTTATCACGGGCATCTATGCCCCTTCTGATGCAACCCATTATCTTATTGGCCTTGGCAGCAGCTACCGGACACTGGTTTTTGCAGCTTAGTTTGCTGTTTATTAAAATTCCTAGATCCTTTTCCATGTCAATGTTACCGAGTGTTTTACCATTTATTATGTACGGGTGACTTGCATTATTCCTTCCCATGTGCATAACATTTCATTTGTCAGTGTTAAACCTAATCTGCCACTTATCTGCCCAAGCCTCTAATCTATAGAGATCCCTCTGTAGTAGTATACTGTCCTCTTCAGTGTTAATTACTTTACACAGTTTAGTGTCATCTGTGAAAATTGATACTTTACTATGCAAGCCTTCTACAAGATCATTAATAAATATATTGAAGAGAATAGGGCCCAATACTGACCCTGAGGTACCCCACTAGTGAGTGACCCAATCTGAGTGTGCACCATTAATAACCAACCTCTGTTTTCTATCATTGAGATAGATATACGACAGATATACGACATCCATTGATTCGCCGCTGTCAAGTCTAGAACTTACCTCCTCATAGAAACTGATTAGTTTGGCATGACCGATCCCTCACGAAGCCATGCTGATATGGCGTTATTTGCTTATTTCCATTGAGATGCTCTAAGATGGCATCTCTAAGAAAGCCTTCAAACAGTTTACCCACAACAGATGTTAAACTTCCCGGCCTATAGTTTCCAGGCTCTGATTTTGGACCATTTTTGAATATTGGCACCACATTTTCCATGGGCCAATCCTGTGGGACATTCCCTGTCAGAATAGAGTCCACAAATATCAGAAATAAGGGTCTGGCTATGACATCACTTAATTGCCTTAGGATACGGGGGTGTATGCCATCCGGTCCTGAGGATTTGTCTATTTTAATCTTTTTAAGTCGTTGATGTACTTCTTCCTGGGTCAGACAGGACACTTTTTTAATGGGGAATTTATTTTTACATTCTGCATCGCAACTGACAGTTTATTTTCCTCAGTGAATACATTGGAGAAAAAAATATTTTACAGCTTTGCTTTCTCCTCGTCACTCTCTCCAACTCCAACCTCATTACTCTTTAACCACTTCAGCCCCGCTAGCTGAAACCCCCTTCATGACCAGGCCACTTTTTACACTTCGGCACTACACTACTTTCACCGTTTATCGCTCGGTCATGCAACTTACCACCCAAATGAATTTTACCTCCTTTTCTTCTCACTAATAGAGCTTTCATTTGGTGGTATTTCATTGCTGCTGACATTTTTACTTTTTTTGTTATTTATCAAAATGTAACGATTTTTTTTGCAAAAAAATGACATTTTTCACTTTCAGCTGTAAAATTTTGCAAAAAAAAAGACATCCATATATAAATTTTTCACCAAATTTATTGTTCTACATGTCTTTGATAAAAAAAAAATGTTTGGGCAAAAAAACAATGGTTTGGGTAAAAGTTATAGCGTTTACAAACTATGGTACAAAAATGTGAATTTCCGCTTTTTGAAACAGCTCTGACTTTCTGAGCACCTGTCATGTTTCCTGAGGTTCTACCATGCCCAAACAGTAGAAAAACCCCACAAGTGACCCCATTTCGGAAAGAAGACACCCTAAGGTATTCGCTGATGGGCATAGTGAGTTCATAGAACTTTTTATTTTTTGTCACAAGTTAGCGGAAAATGATGATTTTTTTTTTTTTTTTTTTTTTTCCTTACAAAGTCTCATTCCACTAACTTGCGACAAAAAATTAAAAATTCTAGGAACTCGCAATGCCCCTCACGGAATACCTTGGGGTGTCTTCTTTCCAAAATGGGGTCACTTGTGGCGTAGTTATACTGCCCTGGCAATTTAGGGGCCAATATGTGTGAGAAGTACCTTGCAATCAAAATGTGTAAGAAATGACCGGTGAAATCCGAAAGGTGCACTTTGGAATATGTGCCCCTTTGCCCACCTTGGCTGCAAAAAAGTGTCACACATCTGGTATCGCCGGACTCAGGAGAAGTTGGGCAATGTGTTTTGGGGTGTCATTTTACATATACCCATGCTGGGTGAGAGAAATATCTTGTCAAATGACAACTTTTACCAATTTTTTTATACAAAGTTGGCATTTGACCAAGATATTTCTCTCACCCAGCATAGGTATATGTAAAATGACACCCCAAAACACATTGCCCAACTTCTCCTGAGTACGGCGATACCAGATGTGTGACACTTTTTTGCAGCCTAGGTGGGCAAAGGGGCGCATATTCCAAAGTGCACCTTTCGGATTTCGCAGGCCATTTTTTACAGATTTTGATTGCAAAGTACTTCTCACACATATGGGCCCCTAAATTGCCAGGGCAGTATAACTACCCCACAAGTGACCCCATTTTGGAAAGAAGACACCCCAAGGTATCCCGTGAGGGGCATGGCGAGTTCCTAGAATTTTTTATTTTTTGTCACAAGTTAGCGGAAAATGATGATTTTTTTTTTTTCTCTTTTTTCCTTACAAAGTCTCATATTCCACTAACTTACGACAAGAAATAAAAAATTCTAGGAACTCGCCATGCCCCTCACGGAATACCTTGGGGTGTCTTCTTTCCAAAATGGGGTCACTTGTGGGGTAGTTATACTGCCCTGGCAATTTAGGGGCCCATATGTGTGAGAAGTACTTTGCAATCAAAATCTGTAAAAAATGGCCTGCGAAATCCGAAAGGTGCACTTTGGAATATGCGCCCCTTTGCCCACCTAGGCTGCAAAAAAGTGTCACACATCTGGTATCGCCGTACTCAGGAGAAGTTGGGGAATGTGTTTTGGGTTGTCATTTTACATATAACCATGCTGGGTGAGAGAAATATCTTGGCAAAAGACAACTTTTCCCATTTTTTTATACAAAGTTGGCATTTGACCAAGATATTTCTCTCACCCAGCATGGGTATATGTAAAATGACACCCCAAAACACATTCCCCAGCTTCTCCTGAGTACGGCGATACCAGATGTGTGACACTTTTGCGCATCTAGGCTGCAAAAGTGCCCAAATTCCTTTTAGAAGGGCATTTTTAGACATTTGGATCCCAGACTTCTTCTCACGCTTTAGGGCCCCTAAAAAGCCAGGGCAGTATAAATACCCCACATGTGACCCCACTTTGGAAAGAAGACACCCCAAGGTATTCAATGAGGGGCATAGTGAGTTCATAGAAATGTATTTTTTTGGCATAAGTTAGCGGAAATTGATTTTTTTTTAGTTTTTTCTCACAAAGTCTCACTTTCTGCTAACTTAGGACAAAAATTAAAATCTTTCATGGACTCAATATGCCCCTCAGCAAATACCTTGGGGTGTCTTCTTTCCAAAATGGGGTCAGTTGTGGGGTGTTTGTACTGCCCTGGCATTTGAGGGTCTCCGCAATCATTACATGTATGGCCAGCATTAGGAGTTTCTGCTATTCTCCTTATATTGAGCATACAGGTAATGAGATTATTTTTTCCGTTCAGCCTCTGGGCTGAAAGAAAAAAATGAACGGCACAGATTTCTTCATTCGCATCGATCAATGTGGATGAAAAAATCTCTGCCAAAAAAAAAGGAGGGGAATGGCGTCTGCCAGGACATAGGAGCTCCGCCCAACATCCATACCCACTTAGCTCGTATGCCCTGGCAAACCAGATTTCTCCATTCACATCAATCGATGTGGATGAATAAATCATTGCCGGGATTTTTTTTTTTTATATATATATATATATATATATATATACAAAGTGCTTGCCAAAGCATAGGAACGCCGCCTCCTCCTCAGCTCGTATGCCTCGGCAAACATATCTGTCACTGCAGAGGAGAAAATCCCCGTCTTGCAGCGCCGCATACACCGACTTGCGTGTAATCTGACAGCAGCGCAATGCTTCTGTCAGAATGCACATCGGTGCTGCAGCTAGTTCATCGGTTGGTCCACCTGGAAGGTAAAAAAAGAAAAAAAAAAAAAAAAGAAAAAACCAGGCCGCAACGCAATAATTTTATTAACTTTGGAACAGAATGCATAAACTTTAACTTTTTGAACTAAACATTAACATTTTGCTTACTGGTGTTTTTTTTTTTTTTTGTTTTTGTTTTTTTACCTTTATAGAACAAACCTCTCCTCCCCCATGGGTCAATGTGCAAAGCGCAAATCGCCCAAAGATGTGGCGAAGTGCGTTATGCACTTTGTCCCATGTGAAAGGAGACGTTTGCAGCAGCTGTGTGAGTGAATGGGCCCTAATAGCCCTGTGTGCCTATCCTGGTGAGATGTGATCCCTATGCTAGGTGTACCTGTGTGTGGTACTTTCGGAAACAATCCCCTAAGCATAGGGCAGGGTGGTCAGGACAGTCAGGACAGAAATACCGGGTGTCACGCCTTATTCCACTCCTGCTACAGACACGACATCTTTTTCGGGGTGACGGTTGGGTTGAGGTACCAGCAACGACATTGGGGAAATGTCGCTCGTGTAGACGGCTAACTACACTGGTGGATGGGGCCACGGAACCTTCTGGATACAGGAGGTTCTCAATGATCTCTTCCTGAAATTTGAGGAAGGATCCAGTTCTCCCAGCCTTACTGTAGAGAACAAAACTATTATACAGCGCCAATTGAATCAAATATACAGACACCTTCTTATACCAGCGTCTGGTTCTGCGGGAAACTAAATACGGAGACAACATCTGGTCATTGAAGTCCACCCCTCCCATGTGGAGGTTATAGTCGTGGACTGAGAGGGGCTTTTCAATGACACGGGTTGCTCGCTCAATTTGTATTGTCGTGTCTGCGTGAATGGAGGAGAGCATGTAAACGTCACGCTTGTCTCTCCATTTCACCGCGAGCAGTTCTTCGTTACACAGTGCGGCCCTCTGCCCCCTTGCAAGACGGGTGCTAACGAGCCGTTGGGGGAAGCCCGCGCGACTAGTTCGCGCGGTACCACAGGCGCCAATCCGTTCTAGAAACAAATGCCTAAAGAGGGCCACACTTGTGTAAAAATTGTCCACATAAAGATGGTACCCCTTGCCGAATAAGGGTGACACCAAGTCCCAAACTATCTTCCCACTGCTCCCCAGGTAGTCAGGGCAACCGACCGGCTCCAGGGTCTGATCTTTTCCCTCATAGACACGAAATTTGTGGGTATAGCCTGTGGCCCTTTCACAGAGCTTATACAATTTGACCCCATACCGGGCGCGCTTGCTTGGGATGTATTGTTTGAAGCCAAGGCGCCCGGTAAAATGTATTAGGGACTCGTCTACGCAGATGTTTTGCTCAGGGGTATACAAATCTGCAAATTTCTGGTTGAAATGGTCTATGAGGGGCCGAATTTTGTGGAGCCGGTCAAAAGCAGGGTGGCCTCTGGGACGGGAGGCGGTGTTGTCACTAAAGTGCAAGAAACGCAGGATGGTCTCAAATCGTGTCCTGGACATTGCACCAGAGAACATGGGCATGTGATGAATTGGGTTCGTGGACAAATATGACCGCAATTCATGTTTTTTTGTCAGGCCCATGTTGAGGAGGAGGCCCAGAAAAGTTTTAAATTCGGAAACTTGGACTGGTTTCCACCGGAAAGGCTGGGCATAAAAGCTTCCCGGGTTAGCGGTTATAAATTGTGTGGCATACCGGTTTGTCTCTGCCACGACTATGTCTAAGAGCTCCGCAGTCAAGAACAGCTCAAAAAATCCCAGGGCCGAACCGATCTGAGCTGTCTCAACCCGAACTCCAGACAGGGCGGTGAAAGGGGGAACTACAGGTGCGGCTGAAGTTGGGGGCTGCCAATCAGGGTTTGCCAGCACCTCTGGGATTCTAGGGGCTCTACGGGCACGTCTTTGCGGTGGCTGCGACGGGGTCACTACTGCTCGTGCCACTGTACCAGCTTCAACTGCCCTTCTGGTGCTCGCTACTTCACCAGGTTGTACGGCAGTGCTGGTACTAGGTCCAGGATGGGCTGGTCTGCTGGTGTATGCCTCACCACGTAATCCGGCAGCACCAGCCCCACTCTGATGCTCTTGAAGCGGATCCTGCGCAACCTGCGGTCTAGCAACACGGGGCCGGGTACGCCTGGTTCTATCAGGGACCTCAGCCTCCTCGTCCGAACTTTGGGTCAGAGAGCCACTGCTTTCTACAGGTTCGTATTCTGACCCGCTGGATTCATCAGATGAGGGTTCCCACTCCTCATCCGACTGGGTCAGAAGCCTGTAGGCCTCTTCAGAAGAAATACCCCCTGTTTGACATGTGGGCAACTAAATTTAGGGGTATTCCCTGAGACTACCCAGGTAAAAAAAGCAAGCCTGTCTTACAAAGGGGAGGCTAGCGAAGTACCGGAGGCCGCTGCGGTTGATAAAAAATATCAAAAGTGATTTTTTTATCGCCGCAGTGCGTGTAAAGTGGATGTGCAGCGATCAAAAAAAAATTTTTTTTTGTCACTGCGGTGGGGCGGGTGTGGGCGAACGCACGTGTGGGCGACCGATCAGGCCTGATCGGGCAAACACTGCGTTTTGGGTGGAGGGCGAACCTAAAGTGACACTAATACAGTTATAGATCTGACCGTGATCAGTTTTGATCACTTCCAGATACTATAAAAGTACAAATGCTGATTAGCGATACGCTAATCAGCGAATAACGGACTGCGGTGCGGTGGGCTGGGCGCTAACTGATCCCTAACTACCTAACCAAGGGACCTAAACTATACCTAAAACCTAACGGTCAATACCAGTGAAAAAAAAAAAGTGACAGTTTGCACTGATCACTTTTTTTCCTTTCACTAGTGATTGACAGGGGCTAGAAGGGGTGATCAAAGGGTTAATAGGGGTTCAGGGGGGTGATCTGGGGCTAAGTATGTACTGTTGGTGTACTCACTGTGAAGCCTGCTCCTCTGCTGGATCCAACCGACGAAAAGAACCAGCAGAGGAGCAGGCAGCCATATAACAGATCATATTTACAAATATGATCTGCTATCTGGCACTGCGATTGGTTTTTTTTGAAAATCAGCAACCTGCCAGCCAATGATCGCTGGCTGGCAGGTCCTGACGAAATACTACTCTATGAAATGCCGGCCCGCGATGCGCATGTGCGGGCCGGCTGCGGCGAAATCTCGCGTCTCGCGAGATGACGCGCCGATGCGTCCAGGAGGAGAAAAGCAACCACCTTCCGGACGCATCGGCGCGTTAGGCGGTCCGGAGGTGGTTAAAGGGCCGACACCTTCAGATTTATACTTTTTAACATTTATGTAATTGAAGAACATACTATATTTTTTCCATCATTTTCAATATTATTTCTATAGAGTGTCTGCAATGACTAAAGCCATCTGTCCAATACCTTCTGTGTGTCTGGGCCTGATTGAAGAAATATAAATGAAAAATACTATATTTTTTTTCCATCATTTTCAATATTATTTCTATAGAGTGTGTCTACAGTGACTAGAGACATCTGTCCAATACCTTCTGTGTGTCAGGGCCAGTGATTGGATTGCAAAAATATAACTTTTTTTTCAATAATTTTTCTAAAGAGGGTGTCTGCAGTGACTAGAGACACCTGTCTTATACCTTTTTGTGTGTCAAGGCCAGAGATTGGAGAAATATAACGGAAAAATAGTATACTTTTTACCATCATTTTCAATTTTTCTACATAGAGTGCCTGCATTGACTAGAGACATCTGTCCAATACCTTTTGTTTATCAGGGCCATAGATTATAGTAATATAACTGAAAAATACTATATTTTTTCCATCATTTTCAATAATATTTCAATAAAATGTTTTTGCAGAGACTGAAGACATCTGTCCAATACGTTCTGTGTGTCAGGGCCAGAGATTGGATTGGAGAAATATAACTGATAAATACTAAATGTTTTCAATATTTTCATTAATTTTTCTATAGAGTGTGTCTGCAGGGACTAGAGACATCTATCCAATACCTGCGATGTGTCAGTGCCAGAGATTAGAGAAATATAATTGAAAAATAATATATTTTTTCAATCATTTTAATTAATTTTTCTATAGAGTTTGTCTACAGTAACTAGAGCCATCTGTACAATACCTTTTGTTTGTAAGGGCCAGAGATTGGAGAAGTAGAACTGAAACATACTATATTTTTTCCTTCATTTTCAATAATATTTCTATAGAGTGTGTCTGCAGTGACTAGAGAAAACTGTCCAATACCTGTTGTGTGTCAGGGCCAGAGATTGGAGAAATGTAAAGGAAAAATACTATATTTTTTCCATAATTTTCAATACAAATTTTGTATTTTTCTGGTATATTTCTCCAATCCAATCTCTGGCCCTGACACACATTATTTTTAATATTTCTATAGAGTTTGTATGCAGTAACTAGAGACATCTGTCCAATACCTGCTATGTGTCAGTGCCAGAGATTGGAGAAATATAACTGAAAAATACTCTTTTTTCCATCATTTGCAATAATATTTCTATAGAGTGTGTCTGCAATGACTAAAGACATCCGTTCAATACTTTCTGTGCGTCAGGGCCAGAGATGTAAGAAATATAAATGAAAAATACTATATTTTTTCCATCATTGTCAATAATTTGTCTACAAAGGGTGTCTGCAGTGACGAGAGATATCTGTCCAATACCTTCTGTGTGTCAGGGCCAGAGATTGGGGAAACAAAACTGAAAAATACTATATTTTTTCCATAATTTAAAAAATATAGTGATTCTGCATTGACTATAGAAATCTGTCTAATACATTTTATTTGTCAGGGCCAGAGATTGGAAAAATGTAAGTGAAAAATACTATAGTTTTTCCTTCATTTTCAATAATTTTTCTAGAGTGTTTCTCCAGTGAGAACCAACTGTCCAATACCTGGTATGTATCAGGGGAAGAGATTGGAGAAATATAACTTAAAAATAATATATTTTTCAATAATTTTAATTAATTTTTCTATAGAGTTTGTCTACAGTAACTAGAGACATCTGTCCAATACCTTCTGTGTGTCAGGGCCAGAAATTGGAGAAATATAACTGACAAATACTATATTTTTCCATCATTTCCAATAATATTGCACTAGAGTGTGTATGCAGTAACTAGAGATATCTGTTCAATACCTTTTGTGTGTCAGGGCCAGAGATTGGAGAAATATAACTGAAAAATACTATATTTTTTCCATCACTTTCAACAATATTTCAAGAGAGTGTGTCGGCTGAAACTAAAGACATCTGTCTAATACCTGCTGTGTGTCAGGCGAGAGATTGGAGAAATATAAATGAAAAATACTATATTTTATCCATCATTTTAAAATATTTTTCTATAGAGTGTGTCTGCAGTGACTAGAGTCATCTGCCCAATATCTTCTGTGTGTCAGGGCCAGAGATTGGAGAAATATAACTTAGAAATAATATTTGTTTTCCCCATAATTTTCAAAAATATTTCTATAGAGTGTGTCGGCAGTGACTAGAGTCATATGTCCAATACCTTCTGTGTGTCAGGGCCAGAGATTTGGAAAAAAAAAATATTTTTAAGTTATATTTCTCCAATCATTTACAATAATATTTATATAGTGTGTCTGCAGTGACTAGAGACATCTGTCCAATTCATTTTGTTTGTAAGTGCCAGAGATTGGAGAAATATAACTGAAACATACTATATTTTTTCCTTCATTTTCAATAATATTTCAAGAGTGTGTCTGCAGAGACTAAATACATCTGTCCAATATATTCTGTGTCTCCAGGCCAGAGATTGGAGAAATATAAATGAAAACTACTAAATTTTATCTATCATTTAAAAATATTTTTCTATAGAGGGTGTCTGCAGTGACTAGAGACATCTGTCCAATACCTTCTGTGTGTCAGGGCCAGAGATTCGATTGGAGAAATATAATTTAAAAATACTAATTCTTTTCAATAATTTTCAATAATTTTTCCATAGAGGGTGTCTGCAGTGACTAGAGACATCTGTCTAATACTATCTGTGTGTCAGTGCAATAGATCGGAGGAATATGAAGGAAAAATACTATATTTCTTCCTTCATTTTTAATAATATTTCTAAAGAGTGTGTCTGCAGTGAATAAATTCATCTGTCCAATACCTTCTATGTGTCATGGCCAGAGATTGGAGAAATATAAATGAAAAATACTATATTTTATCCATCATTTTAAAATATGTTTCTATAGAGGGTTTATTTAGTGACTAGAGACATCTGTCCAATACCTTCTGTGTTTCAGGGCCAAAGATTGGATTGGAGAAATATAACTTAAAAATTAAAAAAAATTCAATAATTTTCAATAATTTTTCTATAGTCTGCAGTGACTAGAGACATCTGTCCAATACCTGCTGTGTGTCAGGGCCAGATTGAATAAATGTAACTGAAAAATACTATATTTTTTTCCATTTATTTTCAATAATATTTCTATAGAGTGTGTCTGCAGTGACTAGAGACATCTGTCCAATACCTGCTATGTGTCAGTGCCAGAGATTGGAGAAATATAACTGAAAAATAATATATTTTTTCAATCATTTTAATTAATTTTTCTAAAGTGTTTGTCTACAGTAACTAGAGACATCTGTACTATACCTTTTTGTTTGTAAGTGCCAGAGATTGGATTGGAGAAATATAACTTAAAAATACTAATTCTTTTCAATAATTTTCAATAATTTTTCTATAGTCTGCAGTGACTAGAGACATATGTCCAACACCTGCTGTGTGTCAGGGCAATAGATTGGAGGAATATGAATGAAAAATACTGTATTTCTTCCATAATTTTCAATAATATTTCAATAGAGTATGTCTGCAGAGACTAGAGACATCTGTCCAATACCTGCTATGTGTCAGTGCCAGAGATTGGGGAAATATAAATGAAAAATATATTTTTTCGATAATATATATATATATACACACACACATATATATATATATATATATATATATATATTTGTGTCTGCAATGACTAGAGACAACTGTCCAATACCTTTTTTGTGTGTCAGGGCCATAGATTGGAGAAAAATACAATATTTTTTCCCATCATTTTCAATAATTTTTCTATTGTTTGTCTGCAGTGACAAGCGATATCTGTCCAATTCCTTCTATGTGTCAGGGCCAGAGTTTGGTGAAATATAACTGAAAAATAATATATTGTTTCCATAATTTTAAATAATTTTTCTATAGAGTGTGTCTGCAGAGACTAGAGACATCTGTCCAATACGTGCTGTGTGTCAGGTCCATATTGTAGAAATTATAACTGAAAAATACTATATTTTTTCCATAATATTTCAATAGTGTCTACAGTAACTAGAGAAAACTGTCCAATAACTTCTGTGTGTCAGTGCCATAGATTGGAGGAATATGACTGAAAAATACAATATTTTTTCCATCATTTTTAATAATATTTTAATAGAGTGTGTCTGCAGAGACTATAGACATCTATCCAATACCTGCTGTGTGTCAGTGCCAGATTGAAGAAATATAACTGAAAAATACTATCTTTTATCCATTATATTCAATAATATTTCTATAGAGTGTGTCAGCAATGACTAGAGATATCTGTCCAATGCCTTTTGTGTGTCAGGGCCAGAGATTGGAGAAATATAACTGAAAAATACAATTTTTTTTCCATATTTTTTTCTATAGCGTGTGTCTGCAGTGACTAGAGACATCTGTCCAATATCTTTCGTGTGTCAGGACCAGATATTGGAGAAATATAATGGAAAAATGCTATATTGTTTACAATGTTTTCAATAATATTTCTATAGAGTGTGTCTGCAGTGACTAGAGATATCTGTCCAATACCCTTTGTGTGTCAGTGCCATAGATTGTAGAAATGTAACTGAAAAATACTTTCCATCATTTTCAATAATATTTAAAAATAGTGTCTCTGCAGAGACTAAAGACATCTGTCCAATACCTTCTGTGTGTCAGGGCCAGAGATTGGAGAAATTTAAAATGATGGATAAAATATTGCATTTTTCAGTTATATTCTCCAATCTCTGGCTCTGACACGCACAAGGTATTGGACAGATGTCTATAGTCACTGCAGACAGATTCTATAGAAAAATTATTGAAAAAATTTAGTATTTTTAAGTTATAGTTCTCCAATCCAATATCTGGCCCTGACACACAGAAGGTATTGGACAGATGTCTCTAATCACTGCAGACACTCTCTATAGAAAAATATTTTAAAATGATGGATACAATATTGTATTTTTCATTTATAATATTTTTCTATAGAGGGTGTCTGAAGTGACTAGATACCTTATAGTCCAATACCTTCTGTGTGTCAGGACCAGAGATTGGATTGGAGAAATATATAAGTGTGTCTGCAGTGACTAAAGACATCTTTCCATTACCTTCTGTGTGTCAGGGCCAGAGATTGGAAAAATATAACTGAAAAATACTATATTTGTTCCATAATTTATTTTTTATTTTATTTTTTTGTGTTGCAAGAATTCATTCTTTTTTTTACAAAAATAAGATTTTTAAGTCAACTTTATCAGAATAAATAAATATGAAGAAAATACACAAATGTGCAAACAAGTAACCCAATAAATTAAAAATGGAAATATTCAGTGCAATTTTATATTAAAAAAAATAATCTCAATTGAATTAAATACCAAAAAAATGTGTTCCAGAAATCAGTTTAAATCAGTTAGGTGAATAAGTCATTCTGACCTGGTAATGATACATGGGGGTCTCGGACCCTTTAGCAGCAGAGTAATATTTTTCAATTTTGTAACCAGCTTTTAAGGATGTACTTTATGATATGGTGACATGCTCAACACTTTTAGGACTATAGTATTCTGTATGTCAATCTAGAGGCAATTACTTTATCTTTTTTTTATTTTTTATTATTATTATTTTTTTCTCAAAAATAGAAATCCACAGTTTACCAGCTTAATATCAAAAAGACATACAACTAGAGTTGAGCGAACACCTGGATGTTCGGGTTCGAGAAGTTCGGCCGAACATCCCGGAAATGTTCGGGTTCGGGATCCGAACCCGATCCGAACTTCGTCCCGAACCCGAACCCCATTGAAGTCAATGGGGACCCGAACTTTTCGGCACTAAAAAGGCTGTAAAACAGCCCAGGAAAGAGCTAGAGGGCTGCAAAAGGCAGCAACATGTAGGTAAATCCCCTGCAAACAAATGTGGATAGGGAAATGAATTAAAATAAAAATTAAATAAATAAAAATTAACCAAAATCAATTGGAGAGAGGTTCCATAGCAGAGAATCTGGCTTCCCGTCACCCACCACTGGAACAGTCCATTCTCAGATATTTAGGCCCCGGCACCCAGGCAGAGGAGAGAGGTCCCGTAACAGAGAATCTGTCTTCATGTCAGCAGAGAATTAGTCTGCATGTCATAGCAGAGAATGAGGCTTCACGTCAGCCACCACTGCAACAGTCCATTGGCATATATTTAGGCCCAGCACACACACAGGCAGAGGAGAGAGGTCCCGTAACAGAGAATCTGGCTTCATGTCAGCAGAGAATCAGTCTGCATGTCATAGCAGAGAATCAGGCTTCACGTCAGCCACCACTGCAACAGTCCATTGTCATAAATTTAGGCCCAGCACCCAGGCAGAGGAGAGAGGTCCCGTAACAGAGAATCTGGCTTCATGTCAGCAGAGAATCAGTCTTCATATCATAGCAGAGAATCAGGCTTCACGTCACCCACCACTGTAAGAGTCAATTTTCATAAATTTAGGCCCAGAACCCAGGCAGAGGAGAAAGGTCCCGTAACAGACAATCTGGCTTCATGTCAGCAGAGAATCAGTCTTCATATCATAGCAGAGAATCAGGCTTCACGTCACCCACCACTGTAAGAGTCAATTTTCATAAATTTAGGCCCAGAACCCAGGCAGAGGAGAAAGGTCCCGTAACAGACAATCTGGCTTCATGTCAGCAGAGAATCAGTCTTCATATCATAGCAGAGAATCAGGCTTCACGTCACCCACCACTGTAAGAGTCAATTTTCATAAATTTAGGCCCAGAACCCAGGCAGAGGAGAAAGGTCCCGTAACAGACAATCTGGCTTCATGTCAGCAGAGAATCAGTCTTCATATCATAGCAGAGAATCAGGCTTCACGTCACCCACCACTGTAAGAGTCAATTTTCATAAATTTAGGCCCAGAACCCAGGCAGAGGAGAAAGGTCCCGTAACAGACAATCTGGCTTCATGTCAGCAGAGAATCAGTCTTCATATCATAGCAGAGAATCAGGCTTCACGTCACCCACCACTGTAAGAGTCAATTTTCATAAATTTAGGCCCAGAACCCAGGCAGAGGAGAAAGGTCCCGTAACAGACAATCTGGCTTCATGTCAGCAGAGAATCAGTCTTCATATCATAGCAGAGAATCAGGCTTCACGTCACCCACCACTGTAAGAGTCAATTTTCATAAATTTAGGCCCAGAACCCAGGCAGAGGAGAAAGGTCCCGTAACAGACAATCTGGCTTCATGTCAGCAGAGAATCAGTCTTCATATCATAGCAGAGAATCAGGCTTCACGTCACCCACCACTGTAAGAGTCAATTTTCATAAATTTAGGCCCAGAACCCAGGCAGAGGAGAAAGGTCCCGTAACAGACAATCTGGCTTCATGTCAGCAGAGAATCAGTCTTCATATCATAGCAGAGAATCAGGCTTCACGTCACCCACCACTGTAAGAGTCAATTTTCATAAATTTAGGCCCAGAACCCAGGCAGAGGAGAAAGGTCCCGTAACAGACAATCTGGCTTCATGTCAGCAGAGAATCAGTCTTCATATCATAGCAGAGAATCAGGCTTCACGTCACCCACCACTGTAAGAGTCAATTTTCATAAATTTAGGCCCAGAACCCAGGTAGAGGAGAAAGGTCCCGTAACAGACAATCTGGCTTCATGACAGCAGAGAATCAGTCTGCATGTCATAGCAGAGAATCAGGCTTCACGTCAGCCACCACTGCAACAGTCCATTGTCATAAATTTAGGCCCAGCACCCAGGCAGAGGAGAGAGGTCCCGTAACAGACAATCTGGCTTCATGTCAGCAGAGAATTAGTCTGCATGTCATAGCAGAGAATCAGGCTTCATGTCAGCCACCACTGCAACAGTCCATTGGCATATATTTAGGCCTAGCACACAGGCAGAGGAGAGGTTCATTCAACTTTGGGTAGCATCGCAATATAATGGTAAAATGAAAATAAAAATAGGATTGAATGAGGAAGTGCCCTGGAGTCCAATAATATATGGTTATGGGGAGGTAGTTAATGTCTAATCTGGACAAGGGACGGACAGGTCCTGTGGGATCCATGCCTGGTTCATTTTTATGAACGTCAGCTTGTCCACATTGGCTGTAGACAGGCGGCTGCGTTTGTCTGTAATGACGCCCCCTGCCGTGCTGAATACACGTTCAGACAAAACGCTGGCTGCCGGGCAGGCCAGCACCTCCAAGGCATAAAAGGCTAGCTCTGGCCACGTGGACAATTTAGAGACCCAGAAGTTGAATGGGGCCGAACCATCAGTCAGTACGTGGAGGGGTGTGCACACGTACTGTTCCACCATGTTAGTGAAATGTTGCCTCCTGCTAACACGTTGCGTATCAGGTGGTGGTGCAGTTAGCTGTGGCGTGTTGACAAAAGTTTTCCACATCTCTGCCATGCTAACCCTGCCCTCAGAGGAGCTGGCCGTGACACAGCTGCCTTGGCGACCTCTTGCTCCTCCTCTGCCTTGGCCTTGGGCTTCCACTTGTTCCCCTGTGACATTTGGGAATGCTCTCAGTAGCGCGTCTACCAACGTGCGCTTGTACTCGCGCATCTTCCTATCACGCTCCAGTGCAGGAAGTAAGGTGGGCACATTGTCTTTGTAGCGTGGATCCAGCAGGGTGGCAACCCAGTAGTCCGCACAGGTTAAAATGTGGGCAACTCTGCTGTCGTTGCGCAGGCACTGCAGCATGTAGTCGCTCATGTGTGCCAGGCTGCCCAGGGGTAAGGACAAGCTGTCCTCTGTGGGAGGCGTATCGTCATCGTCCTGCCTTTCCCCCCAGCCACGCACCAGTGATGGACCCGAGCTGCGTTGGGTGCCACCCCGCTGTGACCATGCTTCATCCTCATCCTCCTCCACCTCCTCCTCATCCTCGTCCTCCTCGTCCTCCAGTAGTGGGCCCTGGCTGGCCACATTTGTACCTGGCCTCTGCTGTTGCAAAAAACCTCCCTCTGAGTCACTTCGAAGAGACTGGCCTGAAAGTGCTAAAAATGACCCCTCTTCCTCATCCTCCTCCTCCTCCTCCTGGGCCACCTCCTGTTCCATCATCGCCCTAAGTGTTTTCTCAAGGAGACATAGAAGTGGTATTGTAACGCTGATAACGGTGTCATCGCCACTGGCCATGTTGGTGGAGTACTCGAAACAGCGCAACAGGGCACACAGGTCTCGCATGGAGGCCCAGTCATTGGTGGTGAAGTGGTGCTGTTCTGTAGTGCGACTGACCCGTGCGTGCTGCAGCTGAAACTCCACTATGGCCTGCTGCTGCTCGCACAGTCTGTCCAGCATGTGCAAGGTGGAGTTCCACCTGGTGGGCACGTCGCATATGAGGCGGTGAGCGGGAAGGCCGAAGTTACGCTGTAGCGCAGACAGGCGAGCAGCGGCAGGATGTGAACGCCGGAAGCGCGAACAGACGGCCCGCACTTTATGCAGCAGCTCTGACATGTCGGGGTAGTTGTGAATGAACTTCTGCACCACCAAATTCAGCACATGCGCCAAGCAAGGGATGTGCGTCAAATTGGCTAGTCCCAGAGCTGCAACGAGATTTCGCCCATTATCACACACCACCAGGCCGGGCTTGAGGCTCACCGGCAGCAACCACTCGTCGGTCTGTTGTTCAATACCCCGCCACAACTCCTGTGCGGTGTGGGGCCTGTCCCCCAAACATATGAGTTTCAGAATGGCCTGCTGACGTTTACCCCGGGCTGTGCTGAAGTTGGTGGTGAAGGTGTGTGGCTGACTGGATGAGCAGGTGGAAGAAGAGGAGGAGGAAGCCGAGAAGGAGGAGGTGGCAACAGGAGGCAAAGAATGTTGCCCTGCGATCCTTGGCGGCGGCAGGACGTGCGCCAAACAGCTCTCCGCCTGGGGCCCAGCTGCCACTACATTTACCCAGTGTGCAGTTAGGGAGATATAGCGTCCCTGGCCGTGCTTACTGGTCCACGTATCTGTGGTTAGGTGGACCTTGCTACAGATGGCGTTGCGCAGTGCACACTTGATTTTATCGGATACTTGGTTGTGCAGGGAAGGCACGGCTCTCTTGGAGAAGTAGTGCCGGCTGGGAACAACATACTGTGGGACAGCAAGCGACATGAGCTGTTTGAAGCTGTCTGTGTCCACCAGCCTAAATGACAGCATTTCATAGGCCAGTAGTTTAGAAATGCTGGCATTCAGGGCCAGGGATCGAGGGTGGCTAGGTGGGAATTTACGCTTTCTATCAAATGTTTGTGAGATGGAGAGCTGAACGCTGGCGTGTGACATGGTTGAGACGCTTGGTGACGGAGGTGGTGGTGGTGGTGTTGGTGGTACATCCCCTGTTTGCTGGGCGGCAGGTGCCAACGTTCCTCCAGAGGCGGAGGAAGAGGCCGAGGCGGCAGCAGCAGAATAGGCCGAGGCGGCAGCAGCAGAAGAGGTAGCAGGGGGAGCCTGAGTGACTTCCTTGGTTTTAAGGTGTTTACTCCACTGCAGTTCATGCTTTGCATGCAGGTGCCTGGTCATGCAGGTTGTGCTCAGGTTCAGAACGTTAATGCCTCGCTTCAGGCTCTGATGGCACAGCGTGCAAACCACTCGGGTCTTGTCGTCAGCACATTGTTTGAAGAAGTGCCATGCCAGGGAACTCCTTGAAGCTGCCTTTGGGGTGCTCGGTCCCAGATGGCGGCGGTCAGTAGCAGGCGGAGTCTCTTGGCGGCGGGTGTTCTGCTTTTGCCCACTGCTCCCTCTTTTGCTACGCTGTTGGCTCGGTCTCACCACTGCCTCTTCCTCCGAACTGTGAAAGTCAGTGGCACGACCTTCATTCCATGTGGGGTCTAGGACCTCATCGTCCCCTGCATCGTCTTCCACCCAGTCTTGATCCCTGACCTCCTGTTCAGTCTGCACACTGCAGAAAGACGCAGCAGTTGGCACCTGTGTTTCGTCATCATCAGAGACATGCTGAGGTGGTATTCCCATGTCCTCATCATCAGGAAACATAAGTGGTTGTGCGTCAGTGCATTCTATGTCTTTCACCGCTGGGGAAGGGCTAGGTGGATGCCCTTGGGAAACCCTGCCAGCGGAGTCTTCAAACAGCATAAGAGACTGCTGCATAACTTGAGGCTGAGACAGTTTCCCTGGTATGCATGGGGGTGATGTGACAGACTGATGGGGTTGGTTTTCAGGCGCCATCTGTGCGCTTTCTGCAGAAGACTGGGTGGGAGATAATGTGAACGTGCTGGATCCACTGTCGGCCACCCAATTGACTAATGCCTGTACCTGCTCAGGCCTTACCATCCTTAGAACGGCATTGGGCCCCACCATATATCGCTGTAAATTCTGGCGGCTACTGGGACCTGAGGTAGTTGGTACACTAGGACGTGTGGATGTGGCAGAACGGCCACGTCCTCTCCCAGCACCAGAGGGTCCACTAACACCACCACGACCATGTCCACGTCCGCGTCCCTTACTAGATGTTTTTCTCATTGTTATGGTTCACCACAACAACAAATATATTATTTGGCCCAATGTATTGTATTCAAATTCAGCGGGATATAAATTTGAGGCCTAGTATTTAGGCGCTGGGTGACCGGTATGGATTTAGTGACAGAATTAGACTTGGAAATGCACAGAAGCGTGTGTGTGAAGTTATTCTGAATGACCCAATGTGCACCTTGAATATTATATACCCTTTTTGGGATAGATTTCAAATAGCTCTGATATAGCAGGAACCACTAAATTATGAAATTGCTAAATTGGGAATTGTACTTCAACCCAGAACAAAAAATGTGCTTTGACGGGCACTAAATAACTTTCCCAGCTACAACAGGACAGCGGTAACGAGAGATTTAGAGGGATTTAAATTTGAGGCCTAGTATTTAGGCGCTGGGTCACCGGTATGGATTTAGTGACAGAATTAGACTTGGAAATGCACAGAAGCGTGTGTGTGAAGTTATTCTGAATGACCCAATGTGCACCTTGAATATTATATACCCTTTTTGGGATAGATTTCAAATAGCTCTGATATAGCAGGAACCACTAAATTATGAAATTGCTAAATTGGGAATTGTACTTCAACCCAGAACAAAAAATGTGCTTTGACGGACACTAAATATCTTGCCCAGCAACAACAGTACAGCGGTGGGTAACGAGAGATTTAGAGGGATTTAAATTTGAGGCCTAGTATTTAGGCGCTGGGTGACAGGTATGGGTTTAGTGACAGAATTAGACTTGGAAATACACAGTAGCGGGTGTGTGTGAAGTTATTCTGAATGACCCAATGTGCACCTTCAATATTATATACCCTTTTAGGGATAGATTCCAAATAGCTCTGATATAGCAGGAACCACTAAATTATGAAATTGCTAAATTGGGAATTGTACTTCAACCCAGAACAAAAAATGTGCTTTGACGGACACTAAATATCTTGCCCAGCAACAACAGTACAGCGGTAACGAGAGATTTAGAGGGATTTAAATTTGAGGCCTAGTATTTAGGCGCTGGGTGACAGGTATGGGTTTAGTGACAGAATTAGACTTGGAAATACACAGTAGCGGGTGTGTGTGAAGTTATTCTGAATGACCCAATGTGCACCTTCAATATTATATACCCTTTTTGGGATAGATTTCAAATAGCTCTGATATAGCAGGAACCACTAAATTATGAAATTGCTAAATTGGGAATTGTATTTCAACCCAGAACAAGAAATGTGCTTGAACGGACACTAAATAACTCGCCCAGCTACAGCACTAGGGACAGATTTAGCTGGATATAAATTTGAGGCCTAGTATTTAGGCGCTGGGTGACCGGTATGGATTTAGTGACAGAATTAGACTGGGATATGGCCAAAAAATAAACAGACTATTGCTGGTTAAATGCACTTGGTGTGACAGCTTCACCCTGATGTAGGCTTTAGCCAAAAAACAACCACACCATTGAGGGTTAAATGCACTTGGTGACAGGCGCAGCTTGCCCCTGATTTTGTATATGGCCAAAAAATGAACAGACTATTGCTGGTTAAATGCACTTGGTGTGACAGCTTCACCCTGATGTAGGCTTTAGCCAAAAAACAACCACACCATTGAGGGTTAAATGCACTTGGTGACAGGCGCAGCTTGCCCCTGATTTTGTATATGGCCAAAAAATGAACAGACTATTGCTGGTTAAATGCACTTGGTGTGACAGCTTCACCCTGATGTAGGCTTTAGCCAAAAAACAACCACACCATTGAGGGTTAAATGCACTTGGTGACAGGCGCAGCTTGCCCCTGATTTTGTATATGGCCAAAAAATGAACAGACTATTGCTGGTTAAATGCACTTGGTGTGACAGCTTCACCCTGATGTAGGCTTTAGCCAAAAAACAACCACACCATTGAGGGTTAAATGCACTTGGTCGCAGCTTGTGCTGGCGCACCACAAGACACAAAATGGCCGCCGATCACCCCAGAAAAATGAGACTGACAAACGGTCTGTGCAGCCTAAAAACAGTGAGCAATTGAGGATCAGCAGCTCAATGATCCACAGCTGCAGATCGATCAGTTAATCAAGTCCTTTGGAGGAGTTAATCTGCCTAATCTCGCCCTACTGTCGCAGCCGCAACCTCTCCCTACGCTAATCAGAGCAGAGTGACGGGCGGCGCTATGTGACTCCAGCTTAAATAGAGGCTGGGTCACATGGTGCTCTGGCCAATCACAGCCATGCCAATAGTAGGCATGGCTGTGATGGCCTCTTGGGGCAAGTAGTATGACGCTTGTTGATTGGCTGCTTTGCAGCCTTTCAAAAAGCGCCAAGAAAGCGTCACAAAAGCGCCAAGAAAGCGACGAACACCGAACCCGAACCCGGACTTTTACGAAAATGTCCGGGTTCGGGTCCGTGTCACGGACACCCCAAAATTCGGTACGAACCCGAACTATACAGTTCGAGTTCGCTCATCCCTACATACAACATAATGTCATCTTGTGCTAAATTTTCCTCTTATCTTTGCCTTCATATCCCTCCCTTAAACCCCCTTTTCCGCAGAGCTACCATCGTGATTCTAAGTGTTTTCATTTCCAATTACCCCATATTCACAACCAAATTGCTTTTCCCCCGCTGTTTGGGCAAGACTGTGTTCATACTCCTTAACCCTGTCCATATACTCCGTCCATCCCTGGAAACTAGGGTATTTCGAGGAGCCCAAATATTTGACTATTATTATCTTGGCGAGAGCTATACCCCTCAACCAAAGTAATTGCTCAGTTTTATTTTTGTTTATCTCTGGGAGGGTGCCAAAAATCACATATTCAATACCAGCTTCATATTTTGCCGGGGAACTGTTCTGCAATTTTTGGAATATTTTACTCCAGTAGTCTTTTATACCTGGGCATTCCCACAGTAGGTGTTTATAATCTCCTCTATCCTTGTTATATTTATAGCAATTTGGTTCTTTGTCTTTATAAATAGTATGCATTAGTACTGGTGTATAGTAGAGGCAGTGTATGATTTTCAAAAGAATCCATGTATGAGCAAGGGAAACTGTAGACTTTTTAATATTTCTATATACGGTGTCCCACGGGATCGGTTCTATATTCTGCAAGTCTTTTTCCTATTTTGCCTCACCTCTAAATGTAATCGATTTTGTATATTCATATTTTAACTTTGCATAAATGTGTGATATAGCAGGAGTGTTTAATGTCATATCATAACAGAAATCTAAAAAAGTGTTCCGTGCAATATTTAAGTAATTCTTATTATTAGTGTGGTGTATAGCGTGTCGTAACTGTTCGTGTCAAAATATATCAATAAATCCTAGTGTGGTGTCTGAGAGGATTTCGGTTAATGGCTTAACCTGTCCTTTGTGAAGAACCTGTGAAATTAAGTGTATCCCCTGTTTTTCCCAGTACTCAGTATCCACTAACTGCCTGACTTGCGGTAGACAGACGTTCCCCCAAAGAGGGGTAAACTGAACCGCTTGGGATAGTCCGACCATAAGCCTAACTTGTTTCCAAATATGCCTAAGCATTCTACTAAACGGATTGGTTACTGTTTTCTTCTCAATAGTGCCCGTTTCCAGAATCTAAAAAAGATCTTCCCAAGGTCTACATTCCTCCCTAAAAATTAGCCGTATACAGTTGTTATTTCGATTTCTCATACACGATCTCAATTGTGCAGCTACATAATATCCTTTAAGAAAGGGGACAGATAGTCCTCCCTCTTCTTTATATAGATATTGTCATTTAATTCTAACCTGTTTGCTACCCCATATTAATTCGTTAAAAGGGTCTCCAGTTTATTAAAAAACGTATCTTCAATCGTTATTGGGCTTGCATTTAGAACATATAATAGCATTGGTAATAATATCATTTTTATAAGAGCAATACGAATAATTTGTGACAGGGGGAGTTTTAGCCACGTTCTAATATTTTCCCTTACTTATCTATTATTGGCAGTTTATTCAGTTTTGTATACTGTAATTTAGTCCCTATATGGATGCCCAGGTATAATAAAGAGTCTAATGGATCCAATATTAACCCGGGACTTATAACCCGGAGGTACTGGACGTCTTAATGGAAGAAATTTAGATTTTTTTTCCAGTTTATTTTGTATCCAGATAAGCCGCCTTCAAAATCTTCCACACTTTCCATAATCCTGGGTAAAATTGTATATCCCCTCCCCAAGGAGAGCAAAATATAGTCTGCATATAAGCTTATTTTATCAACCTCTCCCTCACAACCAAAGCCCTCTATTTTCTTGTCTGCTCTAATTTTACATGCCATTGGTTCCAGGAACAATGAAAAGAGCAGAGGAGAGAGGGGGCATCCCTGACGAGTTCCTTGAGTCAAGGAAAAAGATGACTAAGACTCCCCATTGATTCGGACTCTGGATACAGGGTTTTGGTACAGGATGCGGACCCATCTGAAGAAGTATTCGCCTATTTTCACCCGTGTCATCACTCTCCAGAGGAAGGGCCACTCCACCCTGTCAAAAGCTTTGGCTGCATCCAGAGACAGGATGGAGCAGTCCTCCCCCTCCCCGTCTGTATATTCAGAAAAGCCCTCCTCACGTTGTCCTGTATATTCCTTCTGGGGATACAGCCAGTTTGGTCAGCGTAGACGACTTTGTGGATTACGGTTTTTAATCTATTGGCTAACAGTTTGGCGAGGATTTTATAATATGTGTTCAACAGAGAGATGGGACAAAAAGAGGCCGTTAATAACTGGTCCTTCCCCTTTTTGGGGATTAAGGTAATAATTGCTTCCATCCAGGAGGGGGGTAGCGAGCCCAGTGTCCAGGACTGGTATAATACTTCCAGCATTTTAGGGAGAATGATTCTCTCATGCTTACGATATAGTTTGAATGGAAAACCATCCTGCCCTGAGGATGTATTGCTAGGGATGAGCGAACCCGTACTGTATAGTTCGGGTTCGTACCGAATTTTGGGGTGTCCGTGACACGGACCCGAACATTTTCGTAAAAGTTCGGGTTCGGTGTTCGTTGCTTTCTTGGCGCTTTTTGAAAGGCTGCAAAGCAGCCAATCAACAAGCGTCATACTACTTGCCCCAAGAGGCCGTCACAGCCATGCCTACTATTGGCATGGCTGTGATGGGCCAGCGCAGCATGTGACCCAGCCTCTATTTAAGCTGGAGTCACGTAGCGCCGCACGTCACTCTGCTCTGAACAGTGTAGGGAGAGGTTGCAGCTGCGACTGTTAGGGCGAGATTAGGCAGTGATTAACTCCTCCAAAACACTTAAGTCAGTGATCGATCTACAGCTGTGGATCATTGAACTGCTGCTATTCAATTGCTCACTGTTTTTAGGCCGCCCAGAGCTTTTTTCAGTCACTTGCTGCCACCAAGTCCATTTAACCATCAATAGTGTGGTTATTTTTTGGCTATATCCTACATCTGGGGCAAGCTGTCACCAAGTGCATTTTTTTTTTTCAATCTTATTTTATTGTTTTCAAATGCAAGTTTACATCAATAGAAAACAAAACCATAGTACTCCATAAACAAACAATGGTCATCAAGCTTTTCTTACAAATATGCATATTAAATATTGCAAATATCATATTGCAGATTGCGTAGGATGTCAGTCAGAGAAATCTTAAATCATCAGGCGTGTAAGTCAAGCCTTATAATATTGAACAACATGTCTTACAACATTTTGATATGTCTTACAACATTTCTATATCTGGCCCATATAACCAACATTTTGTCAACTGGTTAATCTTCCGTAGTTAGCCCTTCCCTTGAATTATGCTCTGTCATCCTCATGACCCCATTTTGAAAGCCCTACTTTGAATTCTATCGCCCATAGCGTTCTTTGTACCAATCTGCCCATGTAGCCCAGTTCAGTGTAAATTTGTCATGGGACATTGTCTCCCAACTCGTCAGCTCCTCAAGTTGACATATCTCCTGGACTTTATTTACCCACTCACGTAGGCTGGGAACATTCGTTGAAAGCCAATATTTTGGTATGAGCAGTTTTGCCGCGGAGATCAGGTGAGCCGACAGCGAGTGTTTGACAAGTGTGTAGTTGCGGTCAGGTAAATTCAGAAGAGCTACCATCGGGGTGATAGGGGAACTTAGCCGACAGATTTCCTGGACTGCTTTAGATATATCATCCCAGTAAACTGATATAAGAGGGCAAGTCCACCATATGTGGTACATGGTTCCCTTGTCTATACCACACCACCAGCATTCCGCAGAATTGGTAGGAGAGATAGTGTAGTAGTGTGTTTTATACCATCTGGTTATTATCTTGTAGGAATTTTCCTGCAATTTAATACATCTCGACTGTCCATGTGATTGGGATAATATTCTACTCGTGATTTCTTCATTCAAGGGCTGTCCTAACTCCTCCTCCCATTGTTCAATAAACCAGGGTTTAGCATCTGAGCCAAACTCTAAGAATTTCCTGTAAAGTAGAGATATTGTGCCTTTCTTACCCGCAGTCTGGTTCCATACCACATCATACCAAGTGGGAGTATAATTGCTTTGTGAGGAGGATAAATATAACTTGCAATACCATTTGAATTGATAGTATTGTGGTATAGTCCAAGGGATATGCCTAAATCTAGTTTTTAAGGCCACCACCTCCGGGATTTGGCGGTCAGTAAGTACATCTCCAATTGCTATATCGCCCAATGAGGCCCATAAACCCATATCATCCCGGAAATCCGCATTTAACAAGTAGGGTAGATGATTGATAGGCGTGAAAGGTGACATGGATGTGGAATTGCCTAGATGTCTAGCCAGGGTGCGCCAACACTCCATCACTCCTTTCAATGATGTAGGTGTCTTAGAGTGATGTTGTGAAGAACCGCTTAAATCCCATAGCAGCGCTAATGCCCTTGATCCCAGTATTTTCCTAGTGATTAGGCATCCCAATTTATTAACCTTGGGGCTGATTATCTCCGAATGCAATCTCATTTGTATAGCCTTATAATAACTACTGATATCAGGTAAGTTAAAACCTCCTTTGGATCTAGGAAGAATCAGTCTTCGGTAGGCGAGTCTAGGTCTAGCCTGATTCCATACAAATGCCGAAAATGTTTTCCTGATCTGTGTCAAGAAGTGGTGGGGTATATGCACTGGTAATGCCTGCATTAAATACAGCAATTTGGGGAGTACATAAGTTTTGAGAACATTTTTCCTCCCTAACCATGTCAGGAAAGGGATTTTCAACTCTTTCAGTTGAATTCTAATATCCGCTAAAAGTTGGGGATAGTTCTGGGAGAAAAGTTTATCCGGGTCCCTGGTGATTTGTACCCCTAAGTATTTGATGTGTTTGTTTTCCCATT
Source organism: Bufo gargarizans (assembly GCF_014858855.1). Lineage (NCBI taxonomy): Eukaryota > Metazoa > Chordata > Amphibia > Anura > Bufonidae > Bufo > Bufo gargarizans. The sequence continues at coordinate 213,409,716 of NC_058085.1, read as the reverse complement.
GGAAGGGATAATTATTTTTGAGGTGGGCAATTGTCGTCTGAGGGGTGTTAATTCCCATAGCCACACATTTGGCCAAATTTATTTTAAAATTGGACGCAAAACCGAATTCATCTAATTGCCTCAGCAAAGCAGGGAATGCTACTATCGGGTCTGAGAGTAAAAGAAGCATATCATCCGCGAATGCGGCTATAGTGTGAGGCTGGGACCCAATACTTAATCCCTGTATATCCTTATCCTGCCTAATGGCCTGTAAAAGGGTCTCCAAACATAGAATGAAGAGGGTAGGTGAGAGTGGACAACCCTGTCGGGTCCCATTTCGTATTTCGAAATGGGGCGTGAGAACACCATTTATGCGAATTCTTGACGTGGGGCAGGAGTACAGTGACGGCACAGCGGTTACAAACTGAGAGGTAAACCCAAATTTGTATAAGTTAGCTTCCATAAAGTGCCAATCGACTATGTCGAATGCCTTTTCGGCATCTGTACTCAACAGGGTAAGCTTCTGACCGTGGTTCAAAGCATACTGCTGTGCCTGTATTACCCGAAATGTGCTGTCCCTGCACTCCCTCCCCCCTACAAACCCAGACTGCTCCGGTGAAACCAGGTCCCCCAACCAAATTGCTATGCGGTATGCCAAAATCTTTGCCCATAGCTTGATGTCTGCATTAAGCAAGGATATTGGACGATAACTAGATGGGAGATTTAAGTCCTTCCCAGGCTTAGGCAGGACAGTAATGTGAGCCTCTAACGACTGTTTAGGGAGAGCAGTCCCATTCAGCAAGGAATTGAACAGTGAGACCAGATGTGGGCCCAATATAGTGAAAAACTTTTTATAGTAGGCAACAGTCAGGCCGTCTCTTGCCTTTAGGGGTCGACTTTAGGGCTTTCTTAACCTCCTTTAAGGTCACCGGAGCCACCAGTGCCTTCTTGCCTGCGTCTGGTAAGGCTGGCAAGTTGAGTTTTTTCAAGAATGAAGCTGTCTTGTCCTGTCGGTCCTTGTGAACTTCTTTAGAGTCTCCCTTCCTTATATTATACAAGTCCTGATAGTACTCGTGAAATACCTTAGATATAGCCTTGGTATCTGTGGATATAAGTCCATCTGCTGACCTCATTTGTTTAATATAGGCCTGTTCCTCCCTCTTTTTTATCATCGCCGTCATAACCTTACTTCCCCTATTGCCTTGTATATAATGTTTATGTTTAACCCGTAGATATGCTCTGGCCGCTTTAACGTTAAGCACCGACTTCAATTCTTGCCTGAGTGACACGAGCTGTTCAAACTCTTTTGCGGCTAGTGATCTTTTATGTGCTCTTTCTATCTGTGATATTCGCGTTAAAAGTTCCAATATGCGTTTATTCCTTTCTTTCTTAATATGTGTACCTAGTGCAATGAATTCTCCTCGTATTACCGCCTTGTGTGCCTCCCAGGAGATAGCCGGTGACGTAGCCGTGTCAACATTTATTTCAAAATAGTCTTGCAATTTTTCCGCAATCGACTCCACATGAACTTGTGTGTCAAGAATTGTGTGATTAAGTCTCCAGGACCACTCTCTCCCAACTAGCTCCGGAAGCTGAAAGGCACACAACACCATTGCGTGATCCGACACTGTTATATTATCTATTTTAGCAGATTTCACTAGTGGCAAACTATTCTCTGGGAACATGAGATAGTCCAATCTCTGGTACGACCTGTGCGGATTAGAGTAAAATGTGTAGTCCCTATTAATCCCATGTATAGATCGCCAGACGTCCACTAATTGTAGTGCTTTCAACCGCATTTGTAGGGTTTTCAGGGCCTTAAATGAAACTACTGATCTTTGGGTTGATGAATCCAATAGTGGATTCAAAGTCACATTGAAATCTCCTCCCAGTAAGACCTTGCCAAATGCAAAAGCAGAGATTTTATCTAATGTTTCTAGCATCCACTGTACGGTTCTGACATTGGGGGCATATAAGTTGCATAGTGTAAATTTGGTGTGTCCTATCTCACAATTTAATAGTAAATAACGACCTTCTGGGTCAATCAGCTGTGAGTGCAAAGTAAAAGGGACACATTTCCGCAAACCTATGCTGACCCCTTTGGATGCATTTCTATCCGAGCATGCGTGAAACCAATAGTGAAAGTTAGAGTTACCTAGGTTAGGGATATGACTAGCTGTGAAGTGGGTCTCCTGCAGCATAATAATATCTACCAGTGCTGACTTAATAGTCTGAAAAATCCAACTTCTTTTTACTGGGCCCTTGCAACCGTGGACATTAAATGTTGCTATATTAATAACTAACGGCGCCATTTTTGCATTGTATAGTAGAAGACATCCAGCTTAAACTGATCAGGACCAGAAAGTATGGAGTGTGTAACATAAAGAACATTAAACTTATTAGATAATATATAGTGTAAAACACCAACAGTGATACTAATGGATCAGAGTCCTGGGTAGGACTCAGTACCCGGGGGGTGGTAATATGTATCAGAAGCATATCCTGATCGGCCTAGATCCTTGTGATATACCCGACAACTTCAATGCTAACCCGAGCATATGTAATTCCTATTACTCATTTCGTTTTAACATTAGCAGTGCTCTTGATAGTCCTATAATTAAACTTAACATGTTTTGTAGAATACCAGAGCACATCTTACGGCCCAAAAGTGCAGTAAACCATATGTTAGAGAAGGGTGGAATAAAAAGCGTTAAGCAATATAGATAATACTTCTCCGTTAAGCACACAAGGTAAGTAAGTCCGTCCTTCTATATGCGTGGACTCATGACATAGGTGTTTGCTATAGGATCACATATCCATGCCTCTACTTGCCACTTTCCTGCTCCTTCCACTCCTTTGTTGCTTTGGCTTCATCCATGGGGTGGTCGCCGGTAAAGGTGGCAGTTCATCTTCTGAAGAGACCGGCAGCCAGGATGGGATCTCCACAGGGGTGATGTCCACCATTTCCCAGAAGGGGACTAAGTCCGCTGGCGCTCTCACGGTGAATCGACGGGTCCAGCTGTTATTAATATGCCAAATGGGAAAAGCCACCAGTATGGGAATTTCGAAGCACGTAGAAGATCCGATAATGGCTTCAGCAGTCTCCTTTTTTGGAGGGTAGATGCTGCCAGGTCCTGGAAGATCTGTATACTTCTTCCTTGTAGTGTCACCTCCTTTAATTCCCTTGCTTTTTGCAGCAATTCCTCAGTGTCCCTGTAGCTCAATATGCCGCATATGATGTCTCTGGGATTTTCTGAGGTACCTGGTTTGGGTCTCAATGCACGATGAACCCTTTCCACGATAATGTTCTGTGCTCTCTCCTGCCCCAACAGTGAGGAGAATAGTGTATTCATCACATGTGCCAAGTCCTCTTTGTCAGCAGCCTCAGGTAGGCCCCGTATCCTGATGTTGCGGTGGCGGCTTCTATTCTCCTGATCCTCCATTTGTAATAACAGAGTGTTCATGGCTCTGGTATGGCATCCCAGCGTTTCTTTGACCGCCGTATTAAAAGTGAGCATGGCGTCCTGCACCTGTTCTAAAGACTCTACTCAGTCCCCAATATGGCGGACATCCGTCTTTATAGCAGCTAGATCCGCTGCAATGGGTGCCAGAGCTCTTTGTAACGCTTGCTCTATAAAGTCCCTAGTGAGCGCCGCTCCACCCGCCTCTGCCTGAGACCCGCTCACCTCGCTCGCGTCTTCGTGCAGGGTTTCGGGACTCGGGATTACACAGGAGTCTCCTTCAGCTTGCCGCTTAGGCGCCATCTTTGGTGTTCGCGCCAGGGCCTGAGGTGCCGATTTCTGAAGGTACCTCTCCATGTCGTATTGGTGTGGTGAGTCCTTTCTTTGTTCAGTGGTGACTCTGGTCTGTTCTTTAGACTGAATCTTCATCTTTATGATTCGGGTATCGCTGTGACAAGGCTAAGTTAGGATCTAGTGTCGGGTGCTTAGCTCTCAAGCAGCCGCCATCTAGCTCGGTCAGGCCACGCCCCGTCACCAAGTGCATTTAACCATCAATAGTGTGGTTACTTTTTGGCTATATCCTACATCAGGGGCAAGCTGTCACCAAGTGCATTTAACCGTCAATAGTGTGGTTATTTTTTGGCTATATCCTACATCAGGGGCTTGGCTGTGCTTGCTATTTTATTGAGGAGTGAAATACAATTGCCAAAATAGCAGTACCCTAAATCTGGTGTTTCAGCTGTGGCCAGCCAATTGTAATACTGTCTGCTGTCTGGCAAAGGATATATTTTTGTTCAGGGTTGAAATACAATTCCCAACTTAGCAATTTCCTAAATTAGTGGTTTCTGCTATATCAGGGCTTCTTTAAATCTATTCATTAAAAGGGTATATTAGATTCAAGGTGCTGATAGGGTCATTCTTAATAACTTCACACACGCGCTACTGTGCAATTCCAAGTCTAATTCTGTCTGTAAACGTATACATGTCACCCAGCGCCTAAATAATAGGCCTCAAATTTATATTCATCTAAATCTGTGGTTATTGCTAAGTCTGGTCAAGTTATTTTGGGTCCGTCAAAGCAGTTTCTGTTCTGGGTTGAAATACAATTCCCAACTTAGCAATTCTCTAAATTAGTGGTTTCTGCTGTATCAGGCCTACTTCAAATCTATCCCTAAAAGGGTATATTAGATTCAAGGTGCAGATAGGGTCATTCTCAATAACTTCACACACACGCTACTGTGCAATTCCAAGTCTAATTCTGTCTGTAAACGTATACCTGTCACCCAGCGCCTAAATAATAGGCCTCAAATTTATATTCAGCTAAATCTGTTGTTACTGCTGTGCCTATATTAGTGTAATACGGTACCTAAGCCAGATAGTGTTAGGTGTCTGTAAAAAAAGGCCTGAATTTGAATTCAATACATTGGGCCAAATAATATTTTTCTTATTGTGGTGAACGGTAACAATGAGGAAAATATCTAGTAAGGGACGCGGACGCGGACATGGTCGTGGTGGTGTTAGTGGACCCTCTGGTGCTGGGAGAGGACGTGGCCGTTCTGCCACAGCCACACGTCCTAGTGTACCAAATAACTCAGGTCCCAGTAGCCGCCATAATTTACAGTGATATTTGGTGGGGCCCAATGCCGTTCTAAGGATGGTAAGGCCTGAGCAGGTACAGGCATTAGTCAATTGGGTGGCCGACAGTGGATCCAGCACGTTCACATTATCTCCCACCCAGTCTTCTGTAGAAAGCGCACAGATGGCGCCTGAAAACCAAGCCCATCAGTCTGTCACATCACCCCCATGCATACCAGGGAAACTGTCTGAGCCTTAAGTTATGCAGCAGTTTCTTATGCTGTTTGAAGACTCTGCTGGCAGGGTTTCCCAAGGGCATCCACCTAGCCCTTCCCCAGCGGTGGAAGACATAGAATGCACTGACGCACAACCACTTATGTTTCCTGATGATGAGGACATGGGAATACCACCTCAGCACGTCTCTGATGATGACGAAACACAGGTGCCAACGCGTCTTTCTGCAGTGTGCAGACTGAACAGGAGGTCAGGGATCAAGACTGGGTGGAAGACGATGCAAGGGACGATGAGGTCCTAGACCCCACATGGAATGAAGGTCGTGCCACTGACTTTCACAGTTCGGAGGAAGAGGCAGTGGTGAGACCGAGCCAACAGCGTAGCAAAAGAGGGAGCAGTGGGCAAAAGCAGAACACCCGCCGCCAAGAGACTCCACCTGCTACTGACCGCCGCCATCTGGGACCGAGCACCCCAAAGGCAGCTTCAAGGAGTTCCCTGGCATGGCACTTCTTCAAACATTGTGCTGACGACAAGACCCGAGTGGTTTGCACGCTGTGCCATTAGAGCCTGAAGAGAGGCATTAACGTTCTGAACCTTAGCACAACCTGCATGACCAGGCACCTGCATGCAAAGCATGAACTGCAGTGGAGTAAACACCTTAAAAAAAGAGGAAGTCATTCAGGCTCCCCTGCTACCTCTTCTGCTGCTGCCGCCTCGGCCTCTTCTGCTGCTGCCGCCTCGGCCTCTTCCTCCGCCTCTGGAGGAACGTTGGCACCTGCCGCCCAGCAAACAGAGGATGTACCACCAACACCACCACCTCCGTCACCAAGTATCCCAACCATGTCACACGGCAGCGTTCAGCTCTCCATCTCACAAACATTTGAGAGAAAGCGTAAATTCCCACCTAGCCACCCTCGATCCCTGGCCCTGAATGCCAGCATTTCTAAACTACTGGCCTATGAAATGCTGTCATTTAGGCTGGTGGACACAGACAGCATCAAACAGCTCATGTCACTTGCTGTCCCACAGTATGTTGTTCCCAGCCGCCACTACTTCTCCAAGAGAGCCGTGCCTTCCCTGCACAACCAAGTATCCGATAAAATCAAGTGTGCACTGCGCAACACCATCTGTGGCAAGGTCCACCTAACCACAGATACGTGGACCAGTAAGCATGGCCAGGGACGCTATATCTCCCTAACTGCACACTGGGTAAATGTAGTGGCGGCTGGGCCCCAGGCGGAGAGCTGTTTGGCGCATGTCCTTCCGCCGCCAAGGATCGCAGGGCAACATTCTTTGCCTCCTGTTGCCTCCTCCTCCTACTCGGCTTCCTCCTCCTCTTCTTCCACCTGCTCATCCAGTCAGCCACACACCTTCACCACCAACTTCAGCACCGCCCGGGGTAAACGTCAGCAGGCCATTCTGAAACTCATATGTTTGGGGGACAGGCCCCACACAGCACAGGAGTTGTGGCGGGGTATAGAACAACAGACCGACGAGTGGATGCTGCCGGTGAGCCTCAAGCCCGGCCTGGTGGTGTGCGATAATGGGCGAAATCTCATTGCAGCTCTGGAACTTGCCGGTTTGACGCACTTCCCTTGCCTGGCGCATGTGCTGAATTTGGTGGTGCAGAAGTTCATTCACAACTACCCCGACATGTCAGAGCTGCTGCATAAAGTGTGGGCCGTCTGTTCGCGCTTCCGGCGTTCACATCCTGCCGCTGCTCGCCTGTCTGCGCTACAGCGTAACTTCGGCCTTCCCGCTCACCGCCTCATATGCGACGTGCCCACCAGGTGGAACTCCACCTTGCACATGCTGGACAGATTGTGAGAGCAGCAGTAGGCCATAGTGGAGTTTCATCCTCAGCACGCACGGGTCAGTCGCACTGCGGAACAGCACCACTTCACCACCGATGACTGGGCCTCCATGCGAGACCTGTGTGCCCTGTTGCGCTGTTTCGAGTACTCCACCAACATGGCCAGTGGCGATGACGCCGTTATCAGCGTTACAATACCACTTCTATGTCTCCTTGAGAAAACACTTAGGGCGATGATGGAAGAGGAGGTGGCCCAGGAGGAGGAGGAGGAGGAGGAGGAGGAGGAGGAGGAGGAGGAGGAAGAGGGGTCATTTTTAGCACTTTCCGGCCAGTCTCTTCGAAGTGACTCAGAGGGAGGTTTTTTGCAACAGCAGAGACCAGGTACAAATGTGGCCAGCCAGGGCCCATTACTGGAGGACGAGGATGAGGAGGAGGAGGTGGAGGAGGATGAGGATGAAGCATGGTCACAGCGGGGTGGCACCCAACGCAGCTCGGGCCCATCACTGGTGCGTGGCTGGGGGGAAACGCAGGACGATGACGATACGCCTCCCACAGAGGACAGCTTGTCCCTAACTCTGGGCAGCTGGCACACATGAGCGACTACATGCTGCAGTGCCTGCGCAAAGACAGCAGAGTTGCCCACATTTTAACGTGTGTGGACTACTGGGTTGCCACCCTGCTGTATCCACGGTACAAAGATAATGTGCCCACCTTACTTCCTGCACTGGAGCATGATAGGAAGATGCGCGAGTACAAGCACATGTTGGTAGACGTGCTACTGATAGTATTCCCAAATGTCACTGGGGATCAAGTGGAAGCCCAAGGCCAAGGCAGAGGAGGAGCAAGAGGTCGCCAAGGCAGCTGTGTCATGGCCAGCTCCTCTGAGGGCAGGGTTAGCATGGCAGAGATGTGGAAAAGTTTTGTCAACACGCCACAGCTAACTGCACCACCACCTGATACACAACGTGTTAGCAGGAGGCAACATTTCACTAACATGGTGGAACAGTACGTGTGCACACCCCTCCACGTACTGAGTGATGGTTCGGCCCCATTCAACTTCTGGGTCTCTAAATTGTCCAAATGGCCAGAGCTAGCCTTTTATGCCTTGGAGGTGCTGGCCTGCCCGGCGGCCAGCGTTTTGTCTGAACGTGTATTCAGCACGGCAGGGGGCGTCATTACAGACAAACGCAGCTGCCTGTCTACAGCCAATGTGGACAAGCTGACGTTCATAAAAATGAACCAGGCATGGATCCCACAGGACCTCTCCAACCCTTGTGCAGATTAGACATTAACTACCTCCCCTTAACCATATATTATTGCACTCCAGGGCACTTCCTCATTCAATCCTATTTTTATTTTCATTTTACCATTATATTGCGGGGCAACCCAAAGTTGAATGAACCTCTCCTTTGTCTGGGTGTCGGGGCCTAAATATATGACAATGGACTTTTCCAATGTTATGTGACGTGAAGCATGATTCTCTGCTATGACATGTAAGACTGATGCTCTGCTGACATGAAGCCAAATTCTCTGTTATGGGACCTCTCTCCTCTGCCTGGGTGCCGGGGCCTAAATATATGACAATGGACTGTTACAGTGGTGGGTGTCGTGAAGCCAGATTCTCTGCTATGGGACCTCTCTCCAATTGATATTGGTTAATTTTTATTTTATTTTTATTCTTATTCATTTCCCTATCCACATTTGTTTGCAGGGGATTTACCTACATGTTGCTGCCCTCTAGCCCTTTCCTGGGCTGTTTTACAGCCTTTTTAGTGCCAAAAAGTTCGGGTCCCCATTGACTTCAATGGGGTTCGGGACGAAGTTCGGGTCGGGTTCGGATCCCGAACCCGAACATTTCCGGGAAGTTCGGCCGAACTTCTCGAACCCGAACATCCAGGTGTTCGCTCAACTCTATGTATTGCCCTTAATGGATTTCAACGTGTCTTATAACTCTATTCAACCATTCAATATCTAGTTTGTCAAATTCCGGGATCTTAATATCATCTAGATATCGATCAATTTTTTCTCCCTGATCTATAGGCCCCGCCTGGTATAGCCCAGAAAAAAATTCCCCTAGGATGTCATCAGGGTATCGTAAGGTGTTACCTGCCTCTGTCCTAATGCCAACAATATTATTACTCCTTCTTTGATTTTTTTATTATAGTAGATAACAATCTACTTGGTTTACCGGACTCGCTAAAGGTCCTCAGCCCCCAAAAAAACATTTTATTCTGTGCTTTTTTTATATAGGTATTGTTTATATTCACGCGCTTATTTTAACTAGTATTGTTTTTCTGGGGTGTATAGCTGAGTGATCTCCTGCGTTAACTGATTAATCGTCCCTTTTAATTCTCTTTGTGTTTGGGCGAAGGAGTTTTTCTGTTTCCTAATTTGATATGAATATAATCCTTGTATTCACAGACCATGTGAATATGTGTTGAGTTAACATTGTCGGTCCAGAAAGACTCAATTTCTTTATTAATCTTATCCATATCTCTTATCAATGTCATCCAGTAAGGGTTAAGTTTAAAAATCCTATATTTGTTAGATTTTTTCAGACTGTCAATTAATACCATGACCGGGGAGTGGTCGGAAATCCCGTGACTTTCGTATTTCATCTTCCTAACCCTATTAATAAGCCCGGGGCTGGCGAGGGCCAGATCAACTCGAGACATGGACCTGTATGTATTACTAAAGCAGGAAAATGCTTGCTTATTTCCGTAAAGGGACTGCCATATATCGACCTGTACCATCTCTTTGCACATTCTGAATAGTAATGCACTTTAACTGGCATTTTGTTCATAATTAGTTATGGTAGATACCCTGTCTACTTTTACGTCCATGACCGAGTTGAAATCGCCCACCACCAGCACCAGGCACTCCTCTCGTAATGAGATGTATTCCATCAATTTGCATAACACCGTTACTGTGAAAGGAGGTGGGATGTAAATGAAGGCAATAATGCTCCTTTCACCTTGCCAACGACAGGGGAGAAAGATGTACCGACCCTCTTGGTCAATTAATTGTTCTATTGGGTCGTAATCTACCGGTCTGTAAACAGAGACGCTGATTCCACGAGAATATGTAGAATGACAGGAGTGATATTCGTGTGAGGCCCATCTCTTTCTGCCGAACGCTGCCACTTTTTCATGTGATAGGTGTGTTTCTAACAAGGCCACTATAGCCGGTAAATCTCTAGAGACCAAATCAAACACTGCACACCTCTTGATTTTATCCGCAAATCCGCAAATATTCCATGTCAATATCTTTGACATTTTATTATTTTATGACGGTGCAGAGCAGAAGGAGAGGGGCACACCTGACAGCACCTCGGTAGTCCCCCACGGAAAGCTTGTGGGGTCATCTCGTTCTGCTCCTTCCGGAAATCCAACCAATTTTAAGATTTTTTCTCCGGGATCTATCCTCCAGATCTGCCATTTTTTATTTTATTGCCTTATCACTTTCGACTGCTTCAATCCTTTTTTTTTATCTGATTAGTTTATTTTTGTAATTCTGCAGTTAATGTTTCAGACTCTTTTATACGTTGCCTCATTTTGTTTAAATCGTCTCAAATCACTGAGATGTCAGTCTGCACCGCTCCCACCGTAATTGTTAAGGTGCTTAAAGATTGGTTGGTTATTTTAACTGCCTCCAGTATGCCCGCTAGTTTGAGGTCAGTTACTCATCTGATTGTCTGCTTCTGATGCCCTACTTTCTCCTGCCCTGTTTAGCTGATTTTCAATTTCATCATGATCCTCCATTTGCAGTGACTGCTTCTGGTTACTTCTCGTCTTGCTTAGTGGGGGAGGGGAATTTGAGATATTTATCTAACTGCGTCATGGTGTTCCGTACTGCGCCTCCTTTTGGTGATGAATTTCCCACAGACTTTCTATTCAGCAGTTTTGGTGCTATTTTTATTTTTTTATATGTTTTTGTTCCCCCGTATGTCTACAGTTTCCTAAGGCGTAAAAACATCCTTGCACCAATATGCCTAGACTGCAACCCCTGATGCCCTGCCCCCCTTGTCCACTTCAAACGCTTACTTCAATCAGGGGTCCTTGAGTAACAAAGGCAGAGGGATAAAAGGGGATTAAGTATCAGCCCCCAACTCTTGCTGCTTCAGCGTTGCTATCAAATTCCAATATTACTCAAACCCCTATATTTCTAAACAAACAATCCTGCATATCTTATATAACAGGAAGTATTATGTGTCCTTGGTGTCCTAGGTTGAAGAGTCCAAGTGTCCTCCAAGTGGGGTCTTCCTGTGATCTTCAGCGTGGCCGTCCTGCGTATTAACACTTCAGTGCGGCCAGCTTGCGTTGTTCAACCTGTATTCAGCAGGGACAGAGACCACCACTTGACCACTGGATGATCGATTTCACTGGCCCAATGCGGCCACCGGGAGCTCAGGGGTCAATAGTGCAGTGTATGGCAAAGAAAGGACCGCCCCGATATAGCACCAGAGGCAGAGTTTCACAGTCCCACAGCTTCTCAGGGCAGTTCAACCAGGGGCGTAGCTATAGGGGGTGCAGAGGCAGCAGTCGCTACCGGGCCCAGGAGCCTGAGGTGCCCCAAAGACCCTTGCACCACATGGGAAGACACCTGTTTAATAGAAGGTGCATGCTGGTCAAGTTACACCTCTGGCTGGAGGGAAGGTGTTAGGTCAAGAATTTGGCATGGTGGGGGGTGCAATTTAAATTTTTGCCTCAGGCAGCAGGAAGGCTATGTGCTTCCCTGCCCCTGGCCACAAAGCAATGAGGGAAGGGGGCCCAAGCTGAACTCTTGCACCAGGGCCCATGAACCTTTTGCTACGCCCCTGCGTTCAACAGATGTGACGGCGGCTCACGGCTTAAGGCAGACAGCGCTACTGGGGGCAGCTCGGCAGCTTGGCAGCTGGGGCAGCGGCAGTGACACAGCGGCGGCTTTCAGCGTAACGTGGAGCAGGTAAGACGGCAACTCATTGGCATATCCAAGGAGGCATATCGGCGATGGGGGTGGTGTATCAAGGGCTGGAGCTGGGGCCTAGCTTTTCCATAATTTTCAATACATTTTCTATAGAGTGTGTCTCCAGTGACTAGAGACATCTGTCCAATACCTGTTATGTGTCAGGGCCAGAGATTGGAGAAATATAACTGAAAAATAATATATTTTTTCCATAATTATTAATAATAATATATATATATATATATATATATATATATATATGTATATATATTATATACGCTCACCTAAATAATTATTAGGAACACCATACTAATACGGTGTTGGACCCCCTTTTGCCTTCAGAACTGCCTTAATTCTATGTGGCATTGATTCAACAAGTGTCCTGATAGCATTCTTTAGAAATGTTGGCCCATATTGATAGGATAGCATCTTGCAGTTGATGGACATTTGAGGGATGCACATCCAGGGCACGAAGCTCCTGTTCCACCACATCCCAAAGATGCTCTATTGGGTTGAGATCTGGTGACTGTGGGGGCCATTTTAGTACAGTGAACTCATTGTCATGTTCAAGAAACCAATTTGAAATTATTTGAGCTTTGTGACATGGAGCATTAGCCTGCTGGAAGTAGCCATCAGAGGATGGTTACATGGTGGTCATGAAGGGATGGACATGGTCAGAAACAATGCTCAGGTAGCCCGTGGCATTTAAACGATGGCCAATTGGCACTAAGGGGCCTTAAGTGTGCCCAGAAAACCTCCCCCACACCATTACACCACCACCACCAGCCTGCACAGTGGTAACAAGGCATGATGGATACATGTTCTCATTCTGTTTACGCCAAATTCGGACTCTACCATTTGAATTTCTCAACAGAAATCGAGACTCATCAGACCAGGCAACATTTTTCCAGTGTTCAACAGTCCAATTTTGGTGAGCTCGTGCAAATTGTAGCCTCTTTTTCCTATTTGTAGTGGAGATGAGTAGTACCCGGTGGGGTCTTCTGCTGTTGTAGCCCATCCGCCTCAAGGTTGTGCGTGTTGTGGCTTCACAAATGCTTTTCTGCATACCTCGGTTGTAACGAGTGGTTATTTCAGTCAACTCTGCTCTTCTATCAGCTTGAATCAGTCGGCCGATTCTCCTCTGACCTCTAGCATCAACAAGGCATTTTCGCCCACAGGACTGCCGCACACTGGATGTTTTTCCCTTTTCACACGATTCTTTGTAAACCCTAGAAATGGTTGTGCGTGAAAATCCCAGTAACTGAGCAGATTGTGAAATACTCAGACCGGCCCGTCTGGCACCAACAACCATGCCACGCTCAAAATTACTTCAATCACCTTTCTTTCCCATTCTGACATTCAGTTTGGTGTTCAGGAGATTGTCTTGACCAGGACCACAACCCTACATGCATTGAAGCAACTGACATATTGATTGGCTGACTAGATAATCAGCATTAATGAAAAATAGAACAGGTGTTCCTAATAATTCTTTAGGTGAGTGTGTGTATGTATGTATGTGTGTGTGTATGTGTATGTGTATATATATATATATATATATATATATATATATATATATACATATATATAATCTGCAGTGACTAGATACATCTGTCCAATACCTTCTGTGTGTCAGGGCCAGAGATTGAAGAAATATAACAGAAAAAAGGATTTTCTTCATTATTTTAAATTATTTTTCTATAGAGGGTGTCTTCAGTGACTAGAGACATCTGTCCAATATCTTAGGTGTGTCAGGCCCAGAGATTGGAGAAATATAACTGAAAAATATTATTTTTTTCCATCTTTTTTTAATACTTTTGCTATAGAGGGTGATTGCAGTGACTACAGGCATTTATCCAATACCTTCTGTGTGTCAGGGCCAGAGATTGGAGAAATATAATTAAAAAATACTTTTTTTTTCTGCATCATTTTCAAAAAAAATTCTATAGAGGGTGTCTGCAATGACTGTGTATACATTTGTCCAATACCTTTTTTGTGTCGGGGCCAGAGATTGGAGAAATATAACTGAAAAATACTATATTTTTCCATTACTTTTAATAATTTTTCTATAGAGTGTTTCTGCATTGATAATAGACATCTGTACAATGCCATCTTTTTTTTTCAGGGCCAGAGATTGGAGAAATATAACTCAAAAATACTATGTATTCCCTCATTTTTAAAAATATTACTTTAACATGTGTCTGCAGCTACTATAGACATATGTCCTATACGTTCTGTGTGTCAGGGCCAGAGATTGGAGAAATTGAACAGAAAAATAAAATTTTCTCATCATTTTCAATAATATTTTTTTTTAAGTGTGTCTTCAGTAGTGATGGCCCGAACTATTCGCCGGTGAGCATAGCTTGTTCGCGTTCGCCGCGGCCGGCGAACATATGCCATGTTCGGTCCGCCCCTATACATCATCATTGAGTAAACTTTGACGCTGTACCTCACAGTCAGCAGACACATTCCAGCCAATCAGCAGCAGACTCTCCCTCCCAGACCCTCCCACCTCCTGGACAGCATCCATTTTAGATTCATTTGGAAGCTGCATTCTCAGTGAGAGGAGGGACAGTTCTGCTGCTGCTGATCTAATAGGGAAATCATTAGCTAGGGCATTGTTCTGTGTCCAAAGACTCATCTGCTGTAAGGACAGCGTCCTGACAGCACCCCAAAAAGCCCTTTTTCGGCTTGTACATCAGTGTGCTTGCTTACATTGCAGTTGCCTGTCTGCCCGTGTGGGAGAGGCTGCAGGCTCAGTCACAGACAGTACTTTGTGCACACCATTCATACAGGGTGTCACAGACAATACCTTGCAGATAAAAAAGAATTATATTTAATATTTTTCTGTGATATAATCCCAGTTGCAAGCCAGTGTGTGTCTGGCCCACAGACTGTACTGTGGCCACTGGCTAGGCCTCCACTCATACCTTTACAGGGTGTGAGTCACAAATACCTTGCAGATAAAAAAATTATATTTAATATTTTTCAGTGATATAATCACAGTTGCAAGCCTGTGTGTGTCAGGCTCACACAGACTGTATTGTTGTCACTGGCTAGTGGCTAGGCCTCCACTCATACCGTTACAGGGTGTCACTCACTCAAATACCTTGCAAATAAAAAAATTATATTTAATATTTTTCAGTGATATAATCACAGTTGCAAGCCCGTGTGTGTCAGGCCCACACAAACTGTATTGTGGCCACTGGCTAGGCCTCCACTGGCCCTGGAATAATGCCCAGTGTTCAGAGGCCACATACCCTGAACCCAAAAAAATACGGAGAAAATAGTTGACTGGCTTACACAGGACACCCAATCTTCAACAGCTTCCACTAAGAACCTTGACGCACCATCCTACTCCAGCTCAGCTTTGATCACCTGCTCTCAAGTTACCACTCTCCCGCCCACCACCACCACTACCACCACAGCCGCTTCACTTGATCCCTCAGAGGAGTTATTTACACATCAGTTGGATAAAATGAGTGATGCGCAACAATTATTGCCAGAGGATGTAGATAACAGGGCTATGTCTCAGTCAGGCAGAATTACACATATGGACGTACAGTGTGATGATGATGTTGTACCCGCTGCTGCTTCCTTTGCTATGGTGTCAGATACAAGTGAAGTGGTTGATGACGATGTGTCCGTGGATGCCACGTGGGTGCCTGCTCGAAAAGAAGAGGGGGAAGTTCAGAAGGGGAGACAGACAGAAGGAGGAGACGAGTTGGAAGCAGGGGGAGGTCGTCGCAAGGAGCTAGTGGCACAGTCAGACAGCATGTATCGGCACCAGGGGTCAGCCAGACAGCACACCAATCAATGCATGCTGTTGCCACCACCAGAATGGCGTCATTGCAAAGCTCAGCAGTGTGGCATTTTTTCTGTGTGTCTGCCTCTGATAACAACAATGCCATTTGCAACCTGTGTCAAAAGAAACTGAGTCGTGGGAAGTCTAACAGTCCCACCTCGGTACAACTGCTTTGCGAAGGCACATGATCTCACATCACAAACGCCAATGGGATCAACACATGAGTACAAGCAGCACACGAACTCAAAGCCACACTCCTAATGGTTCAGCATCTTCAGCCACGTCAACCACTGCTGTCCTCCTTGCCCTCTCTCAACCACCCGCCTCTCACCTTGAGCAGTTCCATCTCATCTGCCCACAGTCAGGTGTCTGTAAAGGAAATGTTTGAGCGTAAGAAGCCAATGTCACAGATTAACCCCCTTGCCCGGCGGGCTTGATGGAACTCTTAGCCCGCCAGCTTTTACCATACAAGCTGGTGAAGTCTGAGGCCTTCAAAAAATTTGTTGCTATTGGGACACTACAGTGGAAGGTACCAAGCCAATTTATTTTTTTTTTCAAAAAAGGAAATCGCAAACCTCTACTCAGTGATTGAAAAGGAAGTAATGGCATCTCTGGCATACAGTGTTGGGGCAAGGGTCCATCTGACCACTGATACCTGGTCTGCAAAGCACGGTCAGGGCAGGTATATCACATACACTGCGCATTGGATCAACCTGCTGACGTCTGCCAAGCATGGAATGTGTGGCTCTGCAGCGGAGTTGGTGATACTGCCACGACTTGCAGACAGGCCTACTGCCACCTCCACTACACCTCCTACTCCATCCTCTTCGATAACCTCCTCAGCTGAGTCCTCTTCTGCTGCGACGTCTGGCTGCACATCAACTGAATCCCCCCAGCTCCCCAGGGGCTATTCCACATCCCGGATACGACAGTGTCACGCTGTCTTGGGGTTGACTTGCCTGAAAGCAGAGAGCCACACCGGACAAGCACTCCTGTCCGCCCTGAACACACAGGTGGATCAGTGGCTGACACCGCACCAACTGGAGATCGGCAAAGTCGTGTGCGACAATGGAAGCAATTTGTTGGCGGCATTGAATTTGGGCAAGTTGTCACATGTGCCGTGCATGGCACATGTGTTGAATCTCATTGTGCAAGTTTTGTGTCTAAGTACCCAGGCTTACAGGACGTCCTCATGCAGGCCAGTAAGGTGTGTGGCCATTTCAGGCATTCCTACACGGCCATGGCGCACTTTTCAGACAATCAGCGCTGAAACAACATGCCAGTGAGGCGCTTGATTTGCGACAGCCCGACACGTTGGAATTCAACACTCCTAATGTTCGACCGCCTGCTCCAACAAGAAAAAGCCACCAACGAGTATTTGTATGACCGGGGTGCTAGGACAGCCTCTGCGGAGCTGGGAATTTTTTTGCCACGTTACTGGACACTTATGCGCAATGCCTGTAGGCTGATGCGTCCTTTTGAGGAGGTGACAAACCTAGTCAGTCGCACCGAAGGCACCATCAGCGACCTCATCCCATTTGTTTTCTTCCTGGAGCGTGCCCTGCAAAGAGTGCTGGATCAGGCTGTAGATGAGCGTGAAGAGGAAGAGTTGTGGTCACCATCACCACCAGAAACAGCCTTGCCATCATCGCTGTGGCTTTGAGGAGGAGGAAGACCAACCACAGCAGGCATCCCACTAGGGTGCTCGTTGTTGTCCCCTATCTGGTACCCGTGGTGTTTTACGTGGCTGGGGGGAAAAACAGACCGTCAATTACATCAGTGAGGACGAGGAATGGGAAATGAGTAGCTCGGCATCCAACCTTGTGCAAATGGGGTCTTTTATGCTGTCATGTCTGAGGGACCCTCGTATAGAAAGTTTGAAGGAGAACGACCTGTACTGGGTGGCCACGCTACTAGAACCTCGGTATAAGCAGAAAGTCACGGAAATGTTACCAAATTACCGACAGTCAGAAAGGATGCAGCAGTTCAAAACCAAACAAAAAAATATGCTTTACACAGCTTATAAGGGGGATGTCACAGCAAAACGGGAATCTAACTGGGGAGGAGGTGAAAGTAATCCTCCTCCTACCACGACCACGGCGGCAAGGATAGGACACTTTACAGATGTGTTGTTGATGGAGGACATGCAGAGCTTTTTCAGTCCTACGCATCGCCACAGCCCTTCGGGGTCCACTCTCAGAGAATGACTCGACCGACAGGTGGCAGACTACCTCGCCTTAACTGCAGATATTGACACTCTGAGGAGCGATGAACCCCTTGACTACTGGGTGTGCAGGCTTGACCTGTGGCCTGAGCTATCCCAGTTTGCAATAGAACTTATGGCCTGCCCCGCTTCAAGTGTCCTGTCAGAAAGGACCTTCAGTGCAGCAGGAGGCATTGTCACTGACAAGAGAAGTCGCCTCTATCAAAAAAGTGTTGACTACCTCACCTTCATTAAAATGAATAAGGCATGGATCCCGAAGGGACTGACAGTGGGGGATACGTTTGACTAACAAAAGGCCTGATGACATGCCTTGGCTTTAAAATGGTCCCGACGCTGCTGTATTTAATGTCTGCATACCGGATGACTTTCATGAATTCTCCGCCACCAACTAGGGTTCAAGCCTCAATGTTTTAGTCACCTTTCTGCCTGGAAAACATCAATGCAACAATACCAAATTTTTCAGGCATGTGTACATGCCTAATTTTTCTGGCCTCTAGTGCTGCACTGTGGCTGCAAAAACAAAACAAAAAAAAGGCACATACATGTGTCAATTCCCCTTCGTGATCGGTACCTTGTTGTGGTGAAGGGGCTTGCGTATCACAATGAAGCAATGTTGCCACACTCCATATAAGGCCGTCTGCTTATTATGATCAGACTAAAAGCGATCGGCTGGATAATTTTTCATAGAAAAAACATTTTTTATTTTATTTTTTTAAGTTGTATTGGTTTTTAATACATAAAATAAAAAAATCATAATAAAGTCTCTTTAATAGTTTATTAGAAATAATGCAGACAATTTTAAAAAATCCCCATCAATTGCAATACAAAGCAAGTACAGAGCTCAGAACTAAATTATTTCAGGATGTTGTTAATTCGACAATGATCAATCAATTCGACACACGTCCCCGGATAGGGGACGTAACAGGGATTAAACTGATCGGAATAGTACTAGTTAAAACACCACTCATATAGGGTGTCACAGCACATTGCTCGGCGCAGTGCCCCAACTTGGGAGTAAGAGGACCGACCAAGCTGCTTTTTACCTCTCGCCCCGTTCCTAAAATCAATTCAATTCTGTCTGTCACTGTGAAGGCAGTCGAAGGTACCCGGCCTAAATTTTTTTTCACAAAAGGCAATCCCTGATATGGGACGTTACAGGGATTAAACTGATGAGAATAGTACTACAGAAAATACCACTTATATCGGGTGTGACAGTAAATTGCACGACGCAGACTCAGTGACCGTGGAGGGGGCAAGCTTTTTTTAACCAACTCCCCATTCGAAAAATCAATTCAATTCACCTTTCGGGTACCCTTGGTGTTGTACGTGGCTGGGTGGAGGAAGAAACCTTCAATTACATCAACAGGACATGGCTAGCTTGGTATCGAACCTTGTTCAAATGGGAAGTTTGCGGTTGGGCAAATGGACTGTTTGCGGTTGTTTGCGGTGCATTAAAAGGGGAGTTTGGTGTGTCAATGTCTGTGAAGCGGGCGTAACCCTTACACTACCTGATCGATACAACATCATACCTGATCGTATACACACACTGGATGTTTTTTCAAAAAAAATTTAGGATTGTTAGGTGATTTATGCCCTTTATGGATTAAAATCCAACTATGTAATTTTCCATGTAAGTTTTGCCATGGATCCCCCTCTGGCATGCCACAGTCCAGGTGTTAGTCCCCTTGAAACAACTTTTCCATCACTACTGTGGCTAAAAGAGTCCCTGTGGGTTTCAAAATTTGCCTTCCTATTGAAGTCAATGGCGGTTCGCCCGGTCACGAACATTTGCAGAAATTTGTGTTCGCCGCTCGCGAATGGAAAATTTTATGTTTGCGACATCTCTAGTCTTCAGTGACTAGAGACATCTGTCCAATACCTTCTGTGTGCCAGGGCCAGAGATTGGAGAAATATAACTGAAAAATACAATATTTTTTCCTTTATTTTAAATTATTTTCTATAGAGTGTGTCTTCATTGAATAAAGACATCAGTCAATAGAGTTTCATACCCCGCTCTGACTATGTACGGAGGTCGGCCAGAATAGCAGCACGAGTTCAGTGCTCTGAGCGGATTATAGGAATCACTTTGGTCTTGGAAGCTAGGAAGAAAGGTTTTCTGTTCCAGCTCAGAAAGTTAAGTGTGGTTTCAAGTTTTGTTGTTTGCTGTCTTGGTTGTTTTGTGCGAGTAGGCTGCTCCTATTTCCCCTCTTCACCATCTCAGGGAATATAGAGTGTTTCAGCCCAGGCACGGGGACACATCATACCTACCACCAGGGTCTGCATGTGGGCTTAGCAGTGCAGGGAGAGAGGTCAGGGATTAGCTAGGAGTAGAGTTGAGCGAACATCTGGATGTTCGGGTTCGAGAAGTTCGGCCGAACTTCGGCCGGTCAATAGGGACCCGAACTTTTCGGCACTAAAGAGGCTGTAAAACAGCCCAGGAAAGGGCTAGAGGGCTGCAAAATGTAGTTAAATCCCCTGCAAACAAATCTGGATAGGGAAATGAATAAAAAAAAAAGTTAAATAAATAAAAATTAACCAATATCAATTGGAGAGAGGTCCCATAGCAGAGAATCTGGCTTCATGTCAGCAGAGAATCAGTCTTCATGTCATAGCAGAGAATCATGCTTCACGTCACCCAACACTGGAACAGTCCATTGTCAGATATTTAGGCCCCGGCACCCAGGCAGAGGAGAGAGGTCCCATAACAGAGATTCAGGCTTCATGTCAGCAGAGAATCAGTCTTCATGTCATGGCAGAGAATCAGGCTTCACGTCACCCAGCACTGGAACAGTCCATTGTCATATATTTAGGCCCCGGCACCCAGACAGAGGAGAGGTTCATTCAACTTTGGGTTGCCCTGCAATATGATGGTAAAATGAAAATAAAAATAGGATTGAATGAGGAAGTGCCCTGGAGTACAATAATATATGGTTAAGGGGAGGTAGTTAATGTCTAATCTGCACAAGGGATGGACAGGTCCAGTGGGATCCATGCCTGGTTCATTTTTATGAACGTCAGCTTGTCCACATTGGCAGTAGACAGGCGGCTGCGTTTGTCTGTAATGACGCCCCCTGCCGTGCTGAATACACGTTCAGACAAAACGCTGGCCGCCGGGCAGGCCAGCACCTCCAAGGCATAAAAGGCTAGCTCTGGCCATGTGGACAATTTGGAGATCCAGAAGTTGAATGTGGCCGAAACAATAAGTCAGTACGTGGAGGGGTGTGCACACGTACTGTTCCACCATGTTAGTGAAATGTTGCCTCCTGCTAACACGTTGCGTATCAGGTGGTGGTGCAGTTAGCTGTGGCGTGTTGACAAAACTTTTCCACATCTCTGCCATGCTAACCCTGCCCTCAGAGGAGCTGGCCGTGACACAGCTGCGTTGGTGACCTCTTGCTCCTCCTCTGCCTTCGCGTTGGGCTTCCTCTCGTTCCCCTGTGACATTTGGGAATGCTCTCAGTAGCGCGTCTACCAACGTGCGCTTGTACTCGCGCATCTTCCTATCACGCTCCAGTGCAGGAAGTAAGCTGGGCACATTGTCTTTGTACCGTGGATCCAGCAAGGTAGCAACCCAGTAGTCCGCACACGTTAAAATGCGGGCAACTCTGCTGTCGTTGCGCAGGCACTGCAGCATGTAGTCGCTCATGTGTGCCAGGCTGCCCAGAGGTAAGGACAAGCTGTCCTCTGTGGGAGGCGTATCGTAATCGTCCTGCGTTTCCCCCCAGCCACGCACCAGTGATGGGCCCGAGCTGCGTTGGGTGTCACCCCGCTGTGACCATGCTTCATCCTAATCCTCCTCCTCATCCTCGTCCTCCTCGTCCTCCAGTAGTGGGCCCTGGCTGGCCATATTTGTACCTAGTCTCTGCTGTTGCAAAAAACCTCCCTCTGAGTCACTTCGAAGAGAATGGCCTTAAAAGGGCTAAAAATGACCCCTCTTCCTCCTCCTCCTCCTGGGCCACCTCCTCTTCCATCATCGCCCTAAGTGTTTTCTCAAGGAGACATAGAAGTGGTATTGTAACGCTGATAACGGCGTCATCGCCACTGGCCATGTTGGTGGAGCACTCACAACAGCGCAACAGGGCACACAGGTCTCGCATGGAGGCCCAGTCATTGGTGGTGACTGCAGCAGAAGAGGCCGAGGCGGCAGCAGCAAAAGAGGTAGCAGGGGAGCCTGAGTGACTTCCTTGTTTTTAAGGTGTTTACTCCCCTGCAGTTCATGCTTTGCATGCAGGTACCTGGTCATGCAGGTTGTGCTAAGGTTCAGAACGTTAATGCCTTGCTTCAGGCTCTGATGGCACAGCGTGCAAACCACTCAGGTTTTGTCGTCAGCACATTGTTTGAAGAAGTGCCATGCCAGGGAACTCCTTGAAGCTGCCTTTGGGGGGCTCGGTCCCAGATGGCGGCGGTCAGTAGCAGGCGGAGTCTCTTGGCGGCGGGTGTTCTGCTTTTGCCCACTGCTCCTTCTTTTGCTACGCTGTTGGCTCTGTCTCACCACTGCCTCTTCCTCCGAACTGTGAAAGTCAGTGGCACGACCTTCATTCCATGTGGGGTCTAGGACCTCATCGTCCCCTGCATAGTCTTCCACCCAGTCTTCCTCCCTGACCTCCTGTTCAGTCTGCACACTGCAGAAAGACGCAGCAGTTGGCACCCGTGTTTCGTCATCATCAGAGAAGTGCTGAGGTGGTATTCCCATGTCCTCATCATCAGGAAACATAAGTGGTTGTGCGTCAGTCCATTCTATGTTTTCCACCGCTGGGGAAGGGCTAGGTGGATGCCCTTGGGAAACCCTGCCAGCAGAGTCTTCAAACAGCATAAGAGACTGCTGCATAACTTGAGGCTCAGACAGTTTCCCTGATATGCATGAGGGTGATGTGACAGACTGATGGGCTTGGTTTTCAGGCGCCATCTGTGCGCTTTTTGCAGAAGACTGGGTGGGAGATAATGTGAACGTGCTGGATCCACTGTCAGCCACCCAATTGACTAATGCCTGTACCTGCTCAGGCCTTACCATCCTTAGAACGGCATTGGGCCCCACCAAATATCGCTGTAAATTCTGGCGGCTACTGGGACCCGAGGTAGTTGGTACACTAGGACGTGTGGCTGTGGCAGAACGGCCACGTCCTCTCCCAGCAGCAGAGGGTCCACTAACACCACCACGACCATGTCCGGGTCCCTTACTAGATGTTTTCCTCATTGTTACCTTTCACCACAATAAGAAAAATATTATTTGGCCCAATGTATTGAATTCAAATATAACACTATCTGGCTATCTATTACACTATCTGGCTATCTACACCTAACACTATCTGGCTATCTATTTAGGTACCGTATTACACTAATACAGGCACAGCAGTAACGACAGATTTAGCTGACTATAAATTTGAGGCCTATTATTTAGGCGCTGGGTGACAGGTATGCGTTTACGGACAGAATTAGACTCAGAAATGCACGGTAGCGTGTGTGTGACGTTATTGAGAATGACCCTATCTGCACCTTCAATCTAATATACCCTTTTATGGATAGATTTAAAGTAGGCCTGATACAGCAGAAACTACTGATTTAGGGAATTGCTAAGTTGGAAACTGTATTTCAACCCAGAACAAAAACTGTGCTTTGATGGACAATAAATAACTTGACCAGCTACAGCAATAACCACAGATTTATCTGAATATAAATTTGAGGCCTATTATTTAGGCGCTGGGTGACAGGTATACGTTTAGGAACAGAATTAAACTTGGAAATGCACGGTAGCGTGTGAAGTTATTGAGGATGACACTATCAGCACCTTCAATCTAATATACCCTTTTATAGATAAATTTAAAGTAGGCCTGATACAGCAGAAACCACTGATTTAGGGAATTGCTAAGTTGGGTATTGTATTTCAACCCAGAACAAAAATATATCCTTTGCCGGACAGCAGACAGTATTACAATTGGCTGGCCACAGCTGAAACACCAGATTTAGGGTACTGCTATTTTGGCAATTGTATTTCACCCCTCAATAAAATAGCAAGCACAGCCAAGCCCGTGATGTAGGATATAGCAAAAAAATAACCACACTATTGATGGTTAAATGGACTTGATGGCAGCTTGCCCCTGATGTAGGATATAGCAAAAAAAATAACCACACTATTGATGGTTAAATGGACTTGGTGGCAGCTTGTGCTGGCGCACCACAAGACACAAAATGGCCGCCGATCACCCCAGAAAAAAGTGACTGAAAAACGCTCTGGGCGGCCTAAAAACAGTGAGCAATTGAATAGCAGCAGTTCAATGATCCACAGCTGTACATCGATCACTGACTTAAGTGTTTTTGAGGAGTTAATCACTGCCTAATCTCGCCCTAACAGTCGCAGCTGCAACCTCTCCCTACACTGATCAGAGCAGAGTGACGAGCGGCGCTACGTGACTCAGGCTTAAATAGAGGCTGGGTCACATGCTGCACTGGCCAATCACAGCCATGCCAATAGTAGGCATGGCTGTGACGGCCTCTTGGGGCAAGTAGTATGACGCTTGTTGATTGGCTGCTTTGCAGCCTTTCAAAAAGCGCCAAGAAAGCGACGAACACCGAACCCGAACACGGACACCCCAAAATTCGGTACGAACCCGAACTATACAGTTCAGGTTCGCTCATCCCTAGCTAGGAGGTGACCCTTCCCCTGCCTCTCGCCTAGAGCCTGGTTGGTGGTTTATCTGTGAGTCTGAGTGCACGTCCGCCGTGACATAGAGATGTCGCGAACAAAAAATGAATTTCCACGAATGTTCGCGAACGGTCTAACCGGGCGAACTGCCATAGACTTCAATAGGCAGGCGAATTTTAAAACCCACAGGGACTCTTTCTGGCCACAACAATGATGTAAAAGTTGTTTCAAGGGGAGTAACACCTGGGACTGTTGCATGCCGAAAACTCCAATGGAAAATTACGTAGTTGACGCAGAGTCGGGTTTTAATCCATAAAGGGCATACATCACCTAACATTCCTGAATTGTTTAGAATAACGTGCTTTAAATCATCAGGTATGATGTTGTATCAGGTAGTGTAAGGGTTACGCCCGCTTTACAGTGACAGACCAAACTCCCCATTTAACGCACTGCAAACAACCGCAAACAGTCCATTTGCACAACCGCAAACTCCCCATTTGCACAAGTTTGGATACCAAGCTAGCCATGTCCCATTCCTAGTCCTCACTGACGTCATTGAAGGTCTCTTCCTCCACCCAGCCATGTACAACACCAAGGGTCCCCGAAAGGTGACAACAAGCCCCCTGGGACGCCTGCTGTGGTTGGTCTTCCACCTCCTCAAAGCCACCTTCCTCCTCTGACTCCTCTTCGTCAGACTCCTCTCTCTGCATTGCCGCTGGTCCAGCAATCGACGACGACAAGACTGCTTCTGGTGGTGATGGTGACCACAACTCTTCCTCTTCATGCTCATCTACGGCCTGATTCAGCACTCTTCGCAGGGCACGCACCAGAAAAAACGCATATGGGATGAGGTCAATGATGTTGCCTTGGGTTTGACTTACCAGCTTTGTCACTTCCGCAAAAGGACGCATGAGCCTACATCCATTGTGCATGAGCGTTCAGTAACGCGGCCAAAAAATACCCAGTTCCGCAGAGGCTGTCCTCTTTTTTTTTTTTTTTTATAAAAAAAAAATAATCTGTTCTTACCAGTTTAATCTCTGTTTTGTCCCCTATCAGGGGCCGGTGTATGGAATAGATTTTAGGAACCGGGAGATGGAAAAAGATGCTTGGTCGGTCCTCTTACTTCCAATTTGGGTCACTGCGTGTACGCCTTGCAATGTAGTGTGCTACCAGATATGAGTGGTTTGTTAAGTAGTACTATTCCTATCAGGGGATGTGTATGGAATAGATTTACCAAAGATGCTTGGTAGGTCCTCTTACTTCCAATTTGGGGCACTGCACGTGCACCGTGCAATGTACTGTGCTACCCGATATGAGTGGTATGTTAAGTAGTACTATTCCTATCAGTTTAATCCCTGTTATGTCTTCTATCAGGGGACGTGTATGGAATAGAGTTTAGACAGAGTTGTCAATAGTTGACATAAATTGTCAGGGCCAGAGATTGGAGAAATATAATTGAAGAATACTATATTTTTTCCATCATTTTCAATAATATTGCTATAGAGGGTGACTGCAGTGACAAGATAAATCTATCCAATACCTTCTGTCTGTCAGGGCCAGAGATTGAAAAATATAACTAAAAAATACTTTATTTTTTGCATCATTTTCAATCTTTTTTTTTATAGAGGGTGTCTGCAATGACAAGATACATTTGTCCAATACCTTCTGTTTCTCAGGGCCAAAGATTGGAGAAATATAACTAAAAACCACTATATATTTTCCATTATTTTTAATAATATTTCTTTAAAGTGTGTCTGCAGTGACTAGAGACATCTGTCCAATACCTGCTGTGTGTCAGGATCAGAGATTAGAGAAATATAAATGAAAAATATATTTTTCCCATCATTTAAAAAAAATTGTTTTATAGATTGCGTATGCAGTGACTAGATACATCTGTCCAATACATTTTGTGTGTCAGGGCCAGAGATTAGAGAAATATAACTGAAAAATACTATATTTTTTATCATTTTAAATAATGTTTCTATAAAGGGTGTTTGCAGTGACTAGGGACATCTGTCCAATACCTTTTGATTGTTAGGGAAAGATATTGGAGAAATATAACTAAAATATACTATATTTTGTCCATTTTCAATAATTTTTCTATAGAGTGTGTCTCCAGTCACTATAGACATTTGTCCAATACCTGCTGTGTGTCAGGGCCAGAGATTGGAGACATATAACTGAAAATACTATATTTTTTCCATCATTTTAAATTATTTTTCTATATTGTGTGTCTGCAGTGACTAGAGCCATCTCTCCATTACCTTGTGCATGTCAGGGCCAGAGATTTGAGAAATTTAACTGAAAAATACTATATTTTTTTATGATCTTCCATAATTTTTCTATAGAGTGTGTATCTAGTAACTAGACATCTGTACAATACCTTTTGTTTGTAAGGGCCAGAGATTAGAGTAGTATAACTGAAAAATACTATATAAAAATATTATATTGTTACCATATAGAGTGTGTATGACTAGAGACATCTGTCCATTACCTTTTGATTGTCAGGGCAAAGATTGGAGAAATATATCTCAAAAATACTATATTGTCCCCATAATTTTTAATATTTTTTCTATAGAGTGTGTTTGCAGTGACTAGAGACATCTGTCCATTACCTTTTGTGTGTCAGAACTAGAGTCTAGAGTACTATAACTGTAAAATACTATGTTTTCATCATTTTCAATAATTTTTCTACAGAGGGTGTCTGCAGTGACTAGAGACGTCTGTCCAATATCTTTAGTGTGTCAGGGCCAGAGAATGGAGAAATGTAACTGAAAAATACTATATTTATCCATGATTTTCCATAATTTTTCTATAGAGTGTGTCTCCAGTAACTAGAGACATCTGTACAATACCTTTTGCGTTTCAGGGGCAGAGATTGGAGTAGTATAACTTAAAAATACTATATTTTTTCCATCATTTTCAATGATATTTCTATAGAGTGTCTGCAATGGCTAGAGAAATCTGTTCCATACCTTATGTGTGTAAGGGCCAGAGATTGAAGAAATATAAATGAAAAATACTATATTTTTTTCATAATTTTCAATAATATTTCATAGTTTATTTGCATTGACTAGAGATATCTGTCCAATACCTTTTGTGTGTCAGGGCCAGAGTTTTGAGAAATATAACTGAAAAATACTATATTTTTTTCCATAATTTTTAATAATTTTTCTATTGAGTGTGTCTGCAGTGACAAGAGACATCTTTCCAATACCTTCTATGTGTCAGGGCCAAAGATTAGAGAAATGTAACTGAAAAATATTATATATTTTTTCATCATTTTCAATAGTTTTTCTATAGTGTGTCTGCAGTGACAAGAGACATCTGTCCAATGCCTTCTGTGTGTCACTGCCAGAGATTGGAGAAATATAACTGAAAAATACTATTTTTTTCCATCATTTAAATAATAAAAAAAATTCTATAGTGAATGTCTGCAGAGACCAATAGACATCTGTCCAATACCTTCTGTGTGTTAGGGCAAGAGATTTGAGAAATATAACTAAAAAAATCTATATTTTTGTTCCATAATTTTAATAATATTTCTGTACAGCGTGTCTGCAGTGACTAGTTATCTGTCCAATACCTTTTGTTTGTCAGGGCCAGAGAATGGAAAAATATAACTAAAAAATGCAATATTTTTTCCATCATTTTAAATATTTTTTCTATAGATTGTGTCTGCAGTGACTAGAGACATCTTTCTAATACCTTGTGCATGTCGGGGCCTGAGAGTGGAGAAATATAACTGAAAAATACTGTATTTTTTGCATCATTTTCAATAATATTTCTATAGAGTCTGTCTGCAGTGACTAGAGACATGTGTCCAATACTTGCTGTGTGTCAGGGCCAGAGATTGAAGTAATATGACTGAAAAATACTATATTTTTTCCATCATTTTCAATAATATTTCTATTGATTGTTTTTACATTGACTACAGATATTTGTCCAATACCTTTTGTGTGTCAGGGGCAGAGATTGGAGAAATATAACTTTAAAAATACTATATTTTCTTCATTATTTTCCATAGTTTTTCTATAGATTGTGTCTGCAGTGATAAGAAACATCTGCCCAATGCCTTCTGTGTGTCAGGGCCAGAGATTGAAGAAATATAAATGAAAAATACTATATTTTTTTCATAATTTTCAATAATATTTCATAGTTTATTTGCATTGACTAGAGATATCTGTCCAATACCTTTTGTGTGTCAGGGCCAGAGTTTTGAGAAATATAACTGAAAAATACTATATTTTTTTCCATAATTTTTAATAATTTTTCTATTGAGTGTGTCTGCAGTGACAAGAGACATCTTTCCAATACCTTCTATGTGTCAGGGCCAAAGATTAGAGAAATGTAACTGAAAAATATTATATATTTTTTCATCATTTTCAATAGTTTTTCTATAGTGTGTCTGCAGTAACAAGAGACATCTGTCCAATGCCTTCTGTGTGTCACTGCCAGAGATTGGAGAAATATAACTGAAAAATACTATTTTTTTCCATCATTCAAATAATAAAAAAAATTCTATAGTGAATGTCTGCAGAAACCAATAGACATCTGTCCAATACCTTCTGTGTGTTAGGGCCAGAGATTTGAGAAATATAACTAAAAAAATCTATATTTTTGTTCCATAATTTTAATAATATTTCTGTACAGCGTGTCTGCAGTGACTAGAGTTATCTGTCCAATACCTTTTGTTTGTCAGGGCCAGAGAATGGAAAAATATAACTAAAAAATGCAATATTTTTTCCATCATTTTAAATATTTTTTCTATAGATTGTGTCTGCAGTGACTAGAGACATCTTTCGAAATACCTTGTGCATGTCGGGGCCTGAGAGTGGAGAAATATAACTGAAAAATACTGTATTTTTTGCATCATTTTCAATAATATTTCTATAGAGTCTGTCTGCAGTGACTAGAGACATGTGTCCAATACTTGCTGTGTGTCAGGGCCAGAGATTGAAGTAATATGACTGAAAAATACTATATTTTTTCCATCATTTTCAATAATATTTCTATTGATTGTTTTTGCATTGACTACAGATATTTGTCCAATACCTTTTGTCTGTCAGGGGCAGAGATTGGAGAAATATAACTTCAAAAATACTATATTTTCTTCATTATTTTCCATAGTTTTTCTATAGATTGTGTCTGCAGTGATAAGAAACATCTGTCCAATGCCTTCTGTGTGTCAGGGCCAGAGATTGGAGAAATATAACTGAAAAATACTATATTTTTTTATCATTTTACAAACAAAATTCTATAGGATGTGTCAGACATCTGTCCAATGCCTTTATTTGTCAGGGACAGAGATTTGACAAATATAACTGAAAAATACTATTTTTTTTCCATTATTTTAAATAACTTTTCTAGAGTGTGTCTCTAGTAAATAGAGACATCTGTACAATACCTTTTGTTTGTAAGGGCCAGACATTGGAGAACTATAACTGAAAAATACTATATTTTTTCCATCTTCTTCAATAATCTTTCTATAGAGTGTGTCTGCAATGGGACATCTGTCCCATACCTTCTGTGTGTCAGGAACAGAGATTGAAGAAATATAAATGAAAAATACTATATTTTTTCCAACATTTTCTTTAATTCTTCTATAGTGTGTGCCTCCAGTGACTAGAGACATCATTCTAAATACCTAATGTGTGTCAGGGCCAGAGATTGGGGAAATATAACTGAAAAATACTATAGTTTTTCCATCATTTTCAATAATATTTCTATAGTGTGTCTGCAGTAGTGATGTCCTGAACTATTCGCCGGCGGACAGTTCACGGCGAACATAGCTTGTTCGCGTTCGCCCCTATACATCATCATTGAGCAAACTTTGACCCTGTACCTCACAGTCATCAGTCACATTCCAGCCAATCAGTAGCAGACCCTCCCTCCTTCTGGACAGCATTCATTCTTAGTGAGAGGAGGAAGAGTGTAGCTGCTGCTGATTCAATAGGGAAAGCTTTGGCTAGGCCAGTGTTCTGTGTCCACAGACTCATCGCTGTAAGGACAGCGTCCTAACAGCACCCCAAAAAGCCCTTTTTAGGGCTGGTACATCAGTTCTCTTTATATATATATATATATATATATATATATATATATACATTGCAGTTGCCTGCACGTGTGTGAAAGGCTGCAGGCTCAGTCACAGACAGTACTGTGTGCACACTATCCATACAGGGTGTCACAGACAATACCTTGCAGATAAAAATAATTCAATTTATATTATTTATCTGTGATATAATCGCAGTTGCAAGCCAATGTGTGTCAGGCCCACACAGACTGTACTATGCCCACTGCCCACCACTTATATAGGTTGGCACAGTACCTTGCACGCATAGTACCACTTTATCAAAAAAAAAAATGACAGGCAGAGGCAGGCCACCCCACAGGGGCCATTGTGGTGCTGTGATTTCCACTGGCCCTGGAATGATTCCCAGTGTTCAGAGGCCATGTCCCCTGAACCCCAAAAATTCTGAGAAAATAGTTGACTGGCTTACACAGGATGCCCAATCTTGAACAGCTTCCGCTAAGAACCTTGACGCACCATCCTCCTCCAGCTCAGCTTTGGTCACCTGCTCTCAAGTTACCACTCTCCCGCCCGCCACCACCACCACCACTACCACCACAGCCACCACAGCCGTTTCACTTGATCCCTCAGAGGAGTTATTTACACATCCGTTGGATGAAATTAGTGATGCGCAACCATTATTGCCAGAGGATGTAGATAACAGGGATATGTCTCAGTCAGGCAGCATTACACACATGGACGTACAGTGTGATGATGATGATGTTGTACCCACTGCTGCTTCCTTTGATGAGGTGTCAGATACAAGTTAAGCGGTTGATGATGACGCAGTGACCGTGGATTAAAACAAAGGGGAGGGAGCCAGCGTTTTTTTAACCATCTCCCCGTTCGAAAAATCTATTCACTTCAACTTTCGGGGACCCTAGGTGTTGTACGTGGCTGGGTGGAGGAAGAAACCTTTAATGACATCAACGGGACATGGCTAGCTTGGCATTCAACCTTGTGCAAATGGGGAGTTTGCGGTTGGGCAAATGGACTGTTTGCGGTTGTTTGCGATGCATTAAAAGGGGAGTTTGGTCTGTCAATGTCTGTGAAGCAGGCGTAACCCTTTCTCTACCTGATCGATACAACATCATACCTGATCGTATACACACACTGGATGTTTTAAACCACGTTGTTCAAAAAAAATTCGGATTGTTAGGTGATTTATGCCCTTTATGGTTTAAAACCCAACTCAGCGTCAACTATGTAAGTTTTGCCATGGATCCCCCTCCGGCATGCGACAGTCCAGGTGTTAGTCCCGTTGAAACAATTTTTCCATCACTACTGTGGCTAGAAAGAGTCCCTGTGGGTTTCTAAAATTTGCCTGCCTATTGAAGTCAATGACGGTTCGCCTGTTCGCGAACATTTGCAAAAATTTGCGTTCGCCGTTCGAGAACGGAAAATTTTATGTTTGCGACATCTCTAGTCTGCAGTGACTAGATACATCTGTCCAATATCTTATGTGTGTCAGGGCCAGAGATTGCAGAAATGTAACTTAAATATGTAATATTTTTATCATCATTTTCAATAATTATTCTATAGAGGGTGTCTGCAGTGACTAAAAAAAAAAATCTGTCTAATACCTTTTGTGTGTCAGGGCCAGTGATAGAGAAGTATAACTGAAAAATACTATATTTTTCCATCATTTTCAATATTTTTTTCTATAGAGTGTGTCTTCAGTGACTAGAATCATCATTTTAAATACCTGCTTTGTGTCAGGGCCAGAGATTGGGGAAATATAACTGAAAAATACTATATTTTTTCCATCATTTTAAATAAATTTTCTATAGAGTGTGTCAAACATTTTTCCAATACCTTCTATTTGTCAGGGACAGAGATTGGAGAAATATAACTGCAAAAATACCATATTTTTTCCATCATTTTAAATCATTTTTCTATAGAGTGTGTCTGCTGTGACTAGAGACATCTGTCCAATACATTTTGTTTGTCAGGGACAGAAATTGGAGAAATATAACTGAAAAGATACCATAGTTTTTTCCATCATTTTAAAAAAAAATTCTATAGAGGGTGTCTGCATTTACAAGAGACATCTGTCCAATGCCTTTTGTGTCTCAGGGCCAGAGTTTGGAGAAATATAGCTGAAAAATAAAAATACAATTTCCATAATTTTCAATAATTTTTCTATTGAGTGTGTCTACAGTGACAAGAGACATCTGTCTAATACTTTCTGTGTGTCAGGGCCAGAGAGTTGAGAAATATAACTGAAAAATACTATATTTTTCCCATCATTTTCTATTATATTTCTATAGATTGTGTCTGCAGTCACTTGAGTCATCTGTCCTATATCTTCTGTGTGTCAGGGCCAGAGATTGGAGAAATATATCTGAAAAATAATATAGTTTTTTCATAATTTTAATTAACATATCTATAGAGTGTGCCTGCATTGACTAGAGATATCTGTCCAATACCGTTTGTGTCTCAGGGCCAGAGATTGGAGAAATATAACTGAAAAAATGCTATAGTTTTTTCATTATTTTAAATAATTTTTCTATAGAGGGTGTCTGCATTTACAAGAGACATCTGTCCAATGCCTTCTGTGTGTCAGGGCCAGAGATTTGAGAAATATAACAGAAAAATACTATTTTTTTTAAATAATTTCATTAATATTTCTATACAGTGTGTCTGCAGTGACTAGAGATATCTGTCCAATACCTTTTGTGTTTCAGGGCTAGAGATTGGAAAAATATAACTAAAAAATACAATATTTTTTCCATCAGTTTAAATAATTATTCTATAAATTGTGTCTGGTGTGACTAGAGATCTCTTTCCAATAACTTTTGCATTTCAGGGCCAGAGATTGGAGAAATATAACTTAAAAATACTGTATCTTTTTCCATCATTTTCAATAATATTTCTTTAGAGTGTGTCTGCAGTGACTAGAGACATCTGTCTAATACCTTTTATCTTGTCAGGTCCTAAGAGTGGAGAAATATAACTGAAAAATACTATATTTTTCCCATCATTTTCTATAATATTTCTATTGATTGTTTTTGCATTGACTATAGATATCTGTCCAATACCTTTTGTTTGTCATGGGCAGAGATTGGAGAAATATAACTTAAAAATACTATCTTTTCTTCATCATTTTCCATAGTTGTGTCTGCAGTAGAGAAGTCGCGAACATAATATTTTCCGTTCGCGAACGCAAATTTCTACAAATGTTCGTGAATGGGCGAACCGCCATTGACTTCTATAGGCAGGCGAATTTTAAAACCCACAGGGACTCTTTCTGGCCACAATAGTGATGGAAAAGTTGTTTCAAGGGACTAACACCTGGACTGTGGCATGCCGGAGGGGCATCCATGGCAAAACTCCCATGGAAAATTACATAGTTGACGCAGAGTTGGATTTTAATCCATAAAGGGCATAAATCACCTAACAATCCAAATGTTTTTTTGAACAACGTGGTTTAAAACATCCAGTGTGTGTATACGATCAGGTATGATGTTGTATCGATCAGGTAGTGTAAGGGTTATGCCTGCTTCACAGACATTGACAGAGCAAACTCCCCTTTTAAAACGGATCCGCCCTAAGCACGTGCCACGTAGAGGACGCCATAACTTCTGGGCCACCGACTCCGAATCAAGTCAATCTGAAGGAAATGGAGCCAATTCGGGTGAAGAAACAACCCCTTTAGAAAAGGCACGAGAAGGGGGCGTGGCAGACGCAGAAGAAAAATCCAGAGGGATTCGGAAATCCACAAGGAGGAGACGTCAGGTTTCCTGGCGACAGTAGATCCCGATGGACTGAATGCATATGTACCCACTGAGGATGTAGTTGTCAATCTCACGGGCTCTGAACTGCCCCCTGGCTGTATCCCACTCCTCAATCGAGGGCTGGGATACAGCCTACCTGGACAGTTCCTAGTAGATTTTGAGATTGACCTATTTTTGTCCATTCGCAAATTATACCTTAAGAAGCTGTTTGTTGAGACCCCTTCCCAGGTTCTTGATCTTTTACAGGGGGAGGTCCCAGCCACCATGTCGCTTACCGATTTTCACCTTCTAGGCAAATTCAGTGACGATGAGATAGCCTGTATCCATCTCCTTTCCAACACTGAACCAGATGAATCTATAGATACTTTGGATCATCTTAATAGATACACAGGGGGCATCAGGTCCACCTTCCTTCCTCCCATGCCGGCCGGCTCAGCTATAGATCTTTTCCACAAGCGAGTATTGAGAGAAATACGTGCACTGGTGTTCCCGCAGCACCTTCTAACCTCACGGTAGAAGAATCCCGCGCTCTCTTGTGGTTAAGTAAACAGAATAATATGGTCATTAAGCCGGCCGACAAGGGAGGGAATGTGGTCCTGATGCCTAGGGAGTACTACATGGAGGAGGCACATAGACAACTAGGAGACAGTACGGTGTATTCTAAGCTAAGGGGAAACCCTATACCCGATATATCCTCCAAGCTGTGTGGTTTTATTAATCAACATGTGTACAATGGGTTCTTACCTAAAACTATGAGGGATAGACTCATTCCTGCCTTTCCCAAAATTCCGACTTGGTACTTCGTACCTAAGATCCATAAATCATTGACCCGACCTCCGGGTCGCCCAATCATTGCGGGAATTGGTTCAGTGCTGGAGCCCCTGTCTGGCTACATTGACTGGCTTCTTAGACCCTTGCTAAAAAGCACTCCGACATACTTAAAGGATACGGGAGATTTTCTCCGGGCACTCCGGTGTCTTGAGTGGCAGGAGGATTTCAGTCTCGTATCCCTAGATGTCGAAAGCTTATATACTCGGATCACCCATGATTTAGGACTCCAGGCAATTAGCACTGTTTTGAGCAAAAGCAATAAGAGTGCAGCATTTGATGATTTTATCCATGAGGCATTGGACCTTGTTCTCAGCAATAATGTCTTTCAATTTGATGGACAGTGGTACCGCCAGGTACTAGGTACGGCTATGGGCACGCCTGTCTCATGCACATTTGCCAACCTGTACCTGGCGGTATTCGAGGAGACTTATATTTTCTCGATGGATAACCCCTACATGTGCCACATCCACTTGTTTTTAAGATATGTGGATGATATTTTTCTGGTCTGGTCGGGGAGCGAGGGGTCGTGTCGTGCATTTGTTGATTATTTAAACGCACGGAACCGTATGAACATGAAGTTCACCATCAATTTTGGTGGTGAGGCTCTGGACTTTCTAGATGTGCATGCCACGGTAAAAGATGGTGTTGTACACACCAGTGGCTATCGTAAGCCTACGGCGACCAACTCGCTCCTCCACCAGACC
The DNA here is from genome assembly GCF_014858855.1 of Bufo gargarizans. Classification (NCBI taxonomy): domain Eukaryota; kingdom Metazoa; phylum Chordata; class Amphibia; order Anura; family Bufonidae; genus Bufo; species Bufo gargarizans. The sequence continues at coordinate 213,373,702 of NC_058085.1, read as the reverse complement.
AGCTTCCACCCACCGTCCGTTAAACGCGCAGTCCCGTATGGACAGCTCGTCCGACTGTGCAGGATAAACGACACAGGCGAAAGTTTCCATCGACAGGCTGGAGAACTCAGGGCTAGGCTGTTAGATAGGGGCTATCCATCGAGAGAGGTTTCATTAGCTCTTCATAAAGCGGCTCAATTAGACCGCAACGTCCTGCTCATGGAGCGGGGTACCAATGCCAAACCCTTGCGCTTTGCTTTTTCTTTTCAGTATAGCTCTGCTGCCGGGATGGTTTGACAGGTAATCAATCACAATTGGGACTTAAGGGAGACTCTACTCTTAACAGCTTCACTAACAACAGACCATTGGTCACATTTAAAAGGTGTCCTACACTTAAAGCCAATTGGTTAGGAGTGTATTCTCCACATCTAAGGATGAGAGTTGGCTTAAGAAACCTGTAGGCAATTTTAAATGTGGCCACTGTTCATTTTGTGCATTAAATGTTTGCAGTAAACACCTGCAGATAGGGGGGATACAACATACAGTACGGGATTTTATAAACTGCCGCACGTCCTACGTGGTATACGTAGTTTTTTGTCCCTGCAAGCGTTTCTATATAGGCAAAACAATTTGCCCTCTATTCGAGCGCATTCGCGAACATGTTGGTTCCATTAGATCGGGTAGAGGTAGTCCACGCCTCATTGAACATATCCGCACAGCCCATGATGCTTATCCACGTTGCCTCTCCTTTGCGGGGGTGGAGCATGTCCGTCCCATCCCTCGGGGTGGTGACCGGCATCGCCTGCTCCTGCAGAGGGAGGCAAGGTGGATTATGCAGACGGAAGCAATGAATGCGGTGGGAATGAACTATAGGAATGATATGTCAGTGTTCCTATGAGTCGCATGCGCTCGATATAGAGGCGCTTTTTTGTTCACATGCTGTGATTATATTTTTCCCTTTTTCGCATCGGCGATTTTTTTCATAAGTGTGACTGGGTACATGCAGCGGTGGTGTTTTGCACCCGCGACCCCTTATATTGCCACCATTCGGCTTTGATAGCCAAAATATTGCCATTTGAAATTCAACACATATGTTGTACTCTTGTATTGTGCTGCCCGATATTCCCCTTGCCCTGAATTATTTCTATTTTGGTGCTGATTCATTGAATGTGTTCTTACTATAAATAATTGTACCTGTTGTTTGCATGCATTTTAACTTTGTCATCAATCCGTGGGAGCGAGATAGTTGCTGACAGCGTCGGCCGTCCTCCTATCCACCTGTATAAAGCGCACGTATGAGCGATGACGTGCTCAGTGGCCTGAGGAAGCACGATCCCGCACGCGAAACGGCCGTCGCCGCTTGCAATATTGTGTCCGCCCCTGGATCCTTCAGTTATCTTCCAAGGAAGTTTCAATAAAGAAGACATTTACACTTCGGTGAGTGCCGCTAATTTGTTACATTTCTCTCTTATATTGCGATCCCCTTTTAATGCATCGCAAACAACCGCAAACAGTCCATTTGCCCAACCGCAAACTTCCCATTTGCACAAGGTTGAATACCAAGCTAGCCATGTCCCGTTGATGTCATTAAAGGTTTCTTCCTCCACCCAGCCATGTACAACACCAAGGGTCCCGGAAAGGTGAATTGAATTGATTTTTCGAATGGGGAGATGGTTAAAAAAATGCTGGCTCCCTCCCCTTTGAATCCACGGTCACTGCGTCTGTGCCGTGCAATTTACTGTCCCACCCGATATGAGTGCTATTTTCTATAGTTCTCTCTTCTCTTCAGTTTAAGGCTGTATTTACACGTCCGCAATGTGTTTTGCGGAGACACGGAGACACGGATCCGCAAAACACAGAAAGCGGCAATGTGCTTTCCGCATTTTGCGGACCGCACATTGCCGACTTAATAGAATATGTCTGTTCTTGTCCGCAATTGCGGACAAGAATAGGACATGTTCTATTTTTTTGCGGAAACGGAAGCACGGATGCGGAAGTGCGGATCCGCAAATGTGGATGCGGACAGCACATTCCGTCCCCATAGAGAATGAATGGGTCCGCACCCTTTCCGCAAAATTGCGGAAAGGATGCAGACCCATTTTGCGGACGTGTGAATGGAGCCTAATCCCTGTTACTTCCCCAATCTGGGGTCCATTTATTAAATTGATTTTTCGAACGGGGAGATGGTTAAAAAAACGCTGGCTCCCTCCCCTTTGTTTGAATCCACAACACGGTCACTGCGTCTGCGCCGTGCAATTTACTGTCACACCCGATATAAGTGCTATTTTCTGTAGTACTATTCTCATCAGTTTAATCCCTGTTACGTCCCATATCAGGGTGGTATTGCCTTTTGTGAAAAAAAAATTTAGGCCGGGTACCTTCGACTGCCTTCACAGTGACAGACCAAACTCTGATACACCAAACTGAATTGATTTTAGGAACCGGGAGATGGAAAAAGCAGCTTGATCGGTCCTCTTACTCCCAAGTTGCTGCGCGTGCACAGAGCATTGTGCTGTGACACCCTATATGAGTGGTGTCTTAACTAGTACTATTCCTATTAGTTTAATCCCTGTTACGTCCCCTATTCGGGGATGTGTGTCGAATTGATTAAGCATTGTCGAATTAACAAACAATTACGACATCCTGAAATAATTTAGTTCTGAGCTTTGTACTTGATTTGTATTGGAATTGTTGGGGATTTTTGCATTATTTCTAATAAACTAGTAAGAGACTTTATTATGATTTTTTTTTATTTTATGTATTAAAAACCCACCCATACAACTTTAAAAAAAATACAAAAATTGTCGTTTTTTCTATGAAAAAACATCCAACCGTCCCGATCGCTTTTGGTCTGATCATAATGAAGCAACAGCCTTATCATCTGGGGTGTGGCAACATTGCCAACACACTCATAGAGGTGATTTTCTCTTCATTGTGATACACAAGCCCCTTCACCACAACAAGGTAACGATCACAAAAGGGGAATTGACACATGTATGTGCCGTTTTTTTTTTTTTGCAGCCACAGTGCAGCACCAGAGGCCAGAAAAATTAGGCATGCACACATGCCTGAAAAACAATGCTATTGTTGCAGCCGCTGTTGTAGCAGCGGCCGGAAAAATTGATGTTTTCAAGGCAGAAAGGTGACTAAATCATTACGGCTTGAACCCTAGTTGGTGGCGAAGAATTCACGAAAGTCATCCGGTATGCAGACATTACATACAGCAGCGTGGGGACCATTTTGAGGCCAAGGCATGTCATCAGGCCTTTTGTTAGTTAAACATATCCCCTACTGTCAGTCCCTTCAGGATCCATGCCTCATTCATCATAATGAAGGTGAAGTAATCAACACTTTTTTGACCGAGGCAACTTCTTTTGTCAAACACAATGCCTCCTGCTGCACTGAAGGTCCTTTCTGACAGGATACTTGAAGCGGGGCAGGCCAGAAGTTCTATCGCAAACTGGGATAGCTCAGGCCACAGGTCAAGCCTGCACACCCAGTAGTTAAGGGGTTAATTGCTCCTCAGAGTGTCGATATCTGCAGTTAAGGCGAGGTAGTCTGCCACCTGTCGGTCGAGTCGTTCTCTAAGGCTGGATCCCGAAGGGCTGTGGCGATGTGTAGTACTGAAAAAGCTCTGCATGTCCTCCATCAACAACACATCTGTAAAGCGTCCTGTCCTTGCCGCCGTAGTCGTGGTAGGAGGAGGATTACTTTGACCTCTTCCCCAGCTAGATTCCCGTTGTGCTGTGACATCCCCCTTATAAGCTGTGTAAAGCATATTTTTTAGTTTGGGTTTGAACTGCTGCATCCTTTCTGACTTCCGGTAATTTGGTAACATTTCCGCCACTTTCTGCTTATACCGGGGGTCTAGTAGCGTGGCCACCCAGTACAGGTAGTTATCCTTCATCCTTTTTATACGAGGGTCCCTCAACAGACATGACAGCATGAAAGACCCCATTTGCACAAGGTTGGATGCCGAGCTACTCATTTCCCGTTCCTCCTCCTCACTGATGTCATTGACGGTCTGTTCCTCCCCCCAGCCACGTACAAGACCACGGGTCCTAGATAGGTGACAACGAGCACCCTGGGATGCCTGTTGTGGTTGGTCTTCCTCCTCCTCAAAGCCACATTCCTCCTCTGACTCCTCTTCCTCATACTTCTCTTGCAGTGTTGCCGCAAGTCCGGCAAGCGATGATGACAAGGCTGTTTCTGGTGGTGATGGTGACCACAACTATTCCTCTTCCTCTTCACGCTCATCTACAGCCTGATCCAGCACTCTTTGCAGGGCACGCTCCAGGAAGAAAACAAATGGGATGAGGTCGCTGATGGTGCCTTCAGTGCGACTGACTAGGTTTGTCACCTCCTCAAAAGGACGCATGAGCCTACAGGCATTGCGCATGAACGTCCAGTAACGTGGCAAAAAAATTCCCAGCTCCGCAGAGGCTGTCCTAGCACCCCGGTCATACAAATACTCGTTGACGGCATTTTCTTGTTGGAGCAAGCGGTCGAACATTAGGAGTGTTGAATTCCAACGTGTCGGGCTGTCGCAAATCAAGCGCCTCACTGGCATGCTGTTTCGGCGCTGAATGTCTGAAAAGTGCACCATGGCCGTGTAGGAATGCCTGAAATGGCCACACACCTTCCTGGCCTGCTTGAGGATGTCCTGTAAGCCTGGGACACAAAGCGTTGTACGATGAGATTCAACACATGCACAGCACATGTGACAACTTGCCCAAATTCAATGCCGCCAACAAATTGCTTCCATTGTCGCACACCACTTTGCCGATCTCCAGTTGGTGCGGGGTCAGCCACTGATCCACCTGTGCGTTCAAGGCGGATAGGAGTGCTGGTCCGGTGTGGCTCTCTGCTTTCAGGCAAGTCAACCCCAAGACAGCGTGACACTGTCGTATCCGGGATGTGGAATAGACCCTGGGGAGCTGGGGGGATTCAGTTGATGTGCAGTCAGACGCAGCAGCAGAAGAGGACTCAGCAGAGGAGGTTATGGAAGAGGATGGAGTAGGAGGAGTAGAGGAGGTGGCAGTAGGCCTGCCTGAAAGTCGTGGCGGTGTCGCCAACTCCGCTGCAGAGCCACGCATTCCATGCTTGGCAGCCGTCAGCAGGTAGACCCAATGCGCAATGTCGGTGATATACCTGCCCTGACCGTGCTTTGCAGACCAGGTATCAGTGGTCAGATGGACCCTTGCCCCAACACTGTATGCCAGAGATGCCATGACTTCCTTTTCAATCACTCAGTAGAGGTTCGGGATTGCCTTATTAGAAAAAAGATTTTGCCGGGGTACCTTCCACTGTGGTGTCCCAATAGCGACAAAGCTGTTGAAGATTGGGTGTCCTGTGTAAGCCAGTCAACTATTTTCTCAGAATTTTTTGGGTTCAGGGTACGTGGCCTCTGAACCCTGGGCATTATTCCAGGGCAGTGGAAATCACAGCACCATGAACACGACGGCCCCTGCGGCGTGGCCTGCCTCTGCCTGTCATTTTTTATTAGATAGGTGTTACTATGCGTGCAAGGTACTGTGCCACCCTATATAAGTGGTAGGCAGTGGGCACAATACAGTCTGTGTGGGCCTGAAACACACTGGCTTGCAAATGTGATTATTTCACAGAAAAATTTTCTATAGAATTTTTTTATCTGAAAGGTATTTGAGTGAATGACACCCTGTAACGGTATGAGTGCAGGCCTAGCCACTAGCCAGTGGGCACAATACAGAATGTGTGGGTCTGACACAAACGGGCTTGCAAATGTGATTAGATCACAGAAAAATGTTCAAATTTTTTTTTTTTTCTGCAAGGTATTTGGGTGAATGACACCCCGTAACGGTATGAGTGCAGGCCTAGCCATTAGCAGTATACAGTATGTGTGGGCCTGATACACACGGGCTTGCAAATCTGATTGTCACATAAAATATTAAATATAATTTTTTTTTATCTGCGAGATATTTTCTGTCACACCCTGTATGAATGGTGTGCACTGTGCACACAGTGCTGTCTATGACTGAGCCTGCAGCCTCTTACACACGGGCAGCCAGGCAACTGCAATATACAGACGTGGACAAAATTGTTGGTACCCTTTGGTCAATGAAAGAAAAAGTCACAATGGTCACAGAAATAACTTTAATCTGACAAAAGTAATAATAAATTAAAATTCTATAAATGTTAACCAATGAAAGTCAGACATTGTTTTTCAACCATGCTTCAACAGAATTATGTAAAAAAATAAACTCATGAAACAGGCATGGACAAAAATGATGGTACCCCTAGAAAACACAGAACATAATGTGACCAAAGGGACATGTTAATTCAAGGTGTGTCCACTAATTAGCATCACAGGTGTCTACAACCTTGTAATCAGCCATTGGGCCTATATATATGGCTCCAGGTAATCACTGTGTTGTTTGGTGATATGGTGTGTACCACACTCGACATGGACCAGAGGAAGCAAAGGAAAGAGCTGTCTCAAGAGATCAGAAAGAAAATTATAGACAAGCATGTTAAAGGTAAAGGCTATAAGACCATCTCCAAGCAACTAGATGTTCCTGTGAGTACAGTTGCACATATTATTCATAAGTTTAAGATCCATGGGACTGTAGCCAACCTCCCTGGACGTGGCCGCAGGAGGAAAATTGATGACAAATCTAAGAGACGGATAATCCGAATGGTAACAAAAGAGCCTAGAAAGACTTCTAAAGAGATTCAAGGTGAACTTCATGCTCAAGGAACATCAGTGTCAGATCGCACCATCCGTCGTTGTTTGAGCCAAAGTGGACTACATGGGAGACGACCAAGGAGGACACCATTGTTGAAAACGAATCATAAAAAAGCAAGACTGGAATATGCCAAACTACATGTTGACAAGCCACAAAGCTTCTGGGAGAATGTCCTGTGGACAGATGAGACAAAAATCGAAGTTTTTGCCAAGGCACATCAGCTGTATGTTCACAGACGAAAAAATGAAGCATATCAAGAAAAGAACACTGTCCCTACTGTGAAACATGGAGGAGGCTCTGTTATGTTCTGGGGCTGCTTTGCTGCGTCTGGCACAGGGTGTCTTGAATCTGTGCAGGGTACAATGAAATCTCAAGACTATCAAGGAATTCTAGAGAGAAATGTACTAGCCAGTGTCAGAAAGCTTGGTCTCAGTCGCAGGTCATGGGTCTTGCAACAGGACAATGACCCAAAACACACCGCTAAAAACACCCAAGAATGGCTAAGAGGAAAAAATTGGACTATTCTAAAGTGGCCTTCTATGAGCCCTGACCTCAATCCTATTGAGCATCTTTGGAAGGAGCTGAAACATGCAGTCTGGAAAAGGCACCCTTCAAACCGGACACAACTGGAGCAGTTTGCTCATGAGGAGTGGGCCAAAATACCTGCTGAGAGGTGCAGATGTCTCATTGACAGTTACAGGAAGCGTTTGATTGCAGTGATTGCCTCAAAAGGTTGCGCAACAAAATATTAAGTTAGGGGTACCATCATTTTTGTCCATGCCTGTTTCATGAGTTTATTTTTTTACATAATTCTGTTGAAGCATGGTTGAAAAACAATGTCTGACTTTCATTGGTTAACATTTATAGAATTTTAATTTATTATTACTTTTGTCAGATTAAAGTTATTTCTGTGACCATTGTGACTTTTTCTTTCATTGACCAAAGGGTACCAACAATTTTGTCCACGTCTGTATATACATACAGTGTATATATATATATATATATATATATATATATAATTGTAAAAAGAGTCCAGCGGGAGCACCAATCAAGGACCGGGTGCAATGTCCACAAGGGCAGCGGCAATACCCCAATAGTACAACTTCGAGAAAATAGGACTGCACAGATTAAAAGTGAAAATAGTGAGCTGTTATTCACCCATAATATGGCAACCTTGCGATGTTTCGGCTCACAAGAGCCTTCTTCCAGCATAGAAACAGTGAAAATGAGAACATATAAAGGCATATCTCAAGTGAATGACCAATCACAGTTTGATTACAATCATGATTAGATTTAATACATCTGATACATATACAAAAGATAAACAAAGTGTGTGTGCATAAAGTGACATGTGCTAAGAGATCAACAATACAAGATCGAAGTCCCTGTTCATTGATCACAAAAGTATATAATATAAGTCATTTCCAAATACATGTATATAACATCCTTAATAAAGTGAATAAGTGTGTCAGAATGAGATCATAGAAATCGCACCTCTAGATGGAATGGCGCCCGCATACACCATCACGCTTCATTGAGCGTCTCCATTCATTCACTGCGCATGTCCAGATCAGCGTCATCCTGTCAGTCATAGCGCTTTCATGTGTCGCATGCGCTCATCGTAGTTACTCTGAAACCGCCATTTTGCTGAAGGGCAACCATGCCCTGCAGTTTCATAGGATGCACCTACTGCGGCTGGATACATTGTAGAGGAAAGCGTTTTACACAATTAAGGTATCTATGAGTTACACTTATGAAGCTGCAGGGCATGGTTGCCCTTCAGCAAAATGGCGGTTTCAGAGTAACTACGATGAGCGCATGCGTCACATGAAAGCGCTATGACTGACAGGATGACGCTGATCTGGACATGCGCAGTGAATGAATGGAGACGCTCAATGAAGCGTGATGGTGTATGCGGGCGCCATTCCATCTAGAGGTGCGATTTCTATGATCTCATTCTGACACACTTATTCACTTTATTAAGGATGTTATATACATGTATTTGGAAATGACTTATATTATATACAGGTCCTTCTAAAAAAATTAGCATATTGTGATAAAGTTCATTATTTTCTGTAATGTACAGATAAACATTAGACTTTCATATATTTTAGATTCATTACACACCAACTGAAGTAGTTCAAGCCTTTTATTGTTTTAATATTGATGATTTTGGCATACAGCTCATGAAAACCCAAATTTCCTATCTAAAAAAATTAGCATATTTCATCCGACCAAGAAAAGTGTTTTTAATACAAAAAAAGTCAACCTTCAAATAATTATGTTCAGTTATGCACTCAATACTTGGTTGGGAATCCTTTTGCAGAAATCACTGCTTCAATGCGGCGTGGCATGGAGGCAATCAGCCTGTGGCACTGCTGAGGTGTTATGGAGGCCCAGGATGCTTCGATAGCGGCCTTAAACTCATCCAGAGTGTTGGGTCTTGCGTCTCTCAACTTTCTCTTCCCAATATCCCACAGATTCTCTATGGGGTTCAGGTCAGGAGAGTTGGCAGGCCAATTGAGCACAGTAATACCATGGTCAGTAAACCCTTTACCAGTGGTTTTGGCACTGTGAGCAGGTGCCAGGTCGTGCTGAAAAATGAAATCTTCATCTCCATAAAGCTTTTCAGCAGATGGAAGCATGAAGTGCTCCAAAATCTTCTGATAGCTAGCTGCATTGACCCTGCCCTTGATAAAACACAGTGGACCAACACCAGCAGCTGACATGGCACCCCAGACCATCACTGACTGTGGGTATTTGACACTGGACTTCAGGCATTTTGGCATTTCCCTCTCCCCAGTCTTCCTCCAGACCTTGATTTCCGAATGACATGCAACAGTCCAGTGCTGCTTCTCTGTAGCCCAGGTCAGGCGCTTCTGCCGCTGTTTCTGGTTCAAAAGTGGCTTGACCTGGGGAATGCGGCACCTGTAGCCCATGTACTGCACACGCCTGTACACGGTAGCTCTGGATGTTTCTACTCCAGACTCAGTCCACTGCTTCCGCAGGTCCCCCAAGGTCTGGAATCGGTCCTTCTCCACAATCTTCCTCAGGGTCCGGTCACCTCTTCTCGTTGTGCAGCGTTTTCTGCCACACTTTTTCCTTCCCACAGACTTCCCACTGAGGTGCCTTGATACAGCACTCTGGGAACAGCCTATTCGTTCAGAAATTTCTTTCTGTGTCTTACCCTCTTGCTTGAGGGTGTCAATGATGGCTTTCTGGACAGCAGTCAGGTCGGCAGTCTTACCCATGATTGCGGTTTTGAGTAATGAACCAGGCTGGGAGTTTTTAAAAGCCTCAGGAATCTTTTGCAGGTGTTTAGAGTTAATTAGTTGATTCAGATGATTAGGTTAATAGCTCGTTTGGAGAACCTTTTCATGATATGCTAATTTTTTTACATAGGAATTTGGGGTTTTCATGAGCTGTATGCCAAAATCATCAATATTAAAACAATAAAAGGCTTGAACTACTTCAGTTGGTGTGTAATGAATCTAAAATATATGAAAGTCTAATGTTTATCAGTACATTACAGAAAATAATGAACTTTATCACAATATGCTAATTTTTGGAGAAGGACCTGTACTTATGTGATCAATGAACAGGGACTTCGATCTTGTATTGTTGATCTCTTAGCACATGTCACTTTATGCACACGCACTTTGTTTATCTTTTGTATATGTATCAGATGTATTCAATCTAATCATGATTGTAAACAAACTGTGATTGGTCATTCACTTGAGATATGTTCTCCTTTTCACTGTTTGTTTCTATGCTGGAAGAAGGCTCTTGTAAGCCGAAACGTCGCAAGGTTGCCATATTACGGGTGAATAAAAGCTCACTATTTTCACTTTTAATCTGAAGTGCAGTCCTATTTTCTCGAAGTTATATATATATATAATAAAAAAAGCACACTGATGTACCAGCCCTGAACAATGCCCTAGCTAACGCTTTCCTTATTGAATCAGCAGCAGCAGTACTCTCCCTCCTCTCACTGTGAATGCAGTTTCCAAATGAATCTAAAATGGATGCTGTCCAGGAGGTGGGAGGGTCTGGGAGGAAGGGTCTGCTGCTGATTGGCTGGAATGTGTCTGCTGACTGTGAGGTACAGGGTCAAGGTTTACACAATGATGATGTATAGGGGGCGAACCGAACATCGCATATGTTCGCCCGCAGCGGCGAACGCGAACAAACTGGTGAATAGTTCGAGAAATCACTAGTCTGCAGTGATAAGGCCAGAGATTGGAGAATTAAAACTTAAAAATCCTATAGTTTTTTCATCATTTTAAATAATTTTTCTTTATAGGGTGTCTGCAGTGACTATAGACATCTGTCCAATATCTTCTGTGTGACAGGGCCAGAGATTTGATTAATATAACTGAAAAATACTATATTTTTTGCATCATTTTCTATAATATTTTTATAGAGTGTGACTGCAATGACTAGAGTCATCTGTCCAATACCTTCTATGTGTCAGGGCCAGAGATTAAAGAAATATAACTGAAAAATAATATATTTTTTTCATCATTTTAAAAAAAAATTATATAGAGTGTCTGCATTGACTAGATACATCTGTACAATACCTTTTGTTTGTCAGGGACAGAGATTGGAGAAATATAACTGAAAAATACTATATTTTTTTTCCATAATTTCAATAATATTTCTATACAGTGTGTCTGCAGTGACTAGATATATCTGTCCAATACCTTTTGTGTGTCAGGGCCAGAGATTGGAGAAATATAACTATAAAATAATATTTTTTTTTATAATTTCCAATAATTTTTCTTTTGAGTGTGTCTGCAATGACAAGAAACATCTGTCCAATACCTTCTGTGTGTCAGGGCCAGAGATTAGAGAAATATAACTGAAAAATACCATATTTGTTTTCCATCATTTTAAATATTTTTTTCTAAAGAGTGTGTCTGCATTGACTAGAGACATCTGTCCAATACCTTTTATTTTTCAGCGACAGAGATTGTAGAAATATAACTGAAAAATACTATATTTGTTTTCCATCATTTTCAATAATATTTCTATAAGGTGTGTCTGCAGTGACTAGATACATCTGTCCAATATCTTATGTGTGTCAGGGCCAGAGATTGCAGAAATGTAACTTAAATATGCTATATTTTTACCATCATTTTCAATAATTTTTGTATAGAGGGTGTCTGCAGTGACTAAAAAAAATCTGTCTTTTCCTGGTTTGGCCGTAAAAACCTCTTGGTTTCATTGATACTTCCTCGCCTTACTTACCTCCAGCAGGTCCTGCCTATTCCGGTCCCTAAATCATACTATGTTTCCCTTAGGAAACTTTTCAGTTCATTCGTTTGGAATCAGAAGAAACCAAGAATCTCCTACTCCCTTTTATCCCACCCCAAACATACAGGAGGCATAGCTTTTCCAGATCCTGAGCTTTATGGTAAAGCTATTATGATGTCTAGAGCAGTAGAATGGCTTAGAACCTCTAACCGTAAACCCTGGGCAGATATGGAACAGGACCTAGTGAAACAACCCTTCCGCTCACTCCTGCTAGGAACTCCCGGAATAACCAGCATCCCTTCCTCCCCTTATCCACTAATTCAAGCTACCCTTCAGGCGTGGAAATACTTTCAATCCACACATTGTGGGATACCCTTTCCGTCACCACTTCTCTCAATAGGAGATGTGATAGGCGCCTCCCTTCCAGTGATAAGAGATTGTACCCTGCGTGCCATCAGGGAATCAACCACCTCTATCTTTACACTCCTTCAACATGATAATCTCCCTCCCACTATAGAGGCGATTCAAACAAATCTGAACCTCCCACAGCAGTTTTCGCCGTTCATAATGCACCTACATTTATTCATCTCACAGTATATCACGAGCAGCGTCCAGCACCGTCCTTTGGTTTGGGTGGAATCCCTCATCGCTCACCCCATCCCCCCTAAAAAGCTAATCTCACAGTTATATCACAAACTTAATACCCTCCCGTTGCTCGTCAAACCTGCTTTCATCTGCAGATGGGAAAAAGATCTAGCCGTAAACCTTTCAATAGCTGACTTGCCCAAACTACTATTGGCCCCACACAAGTCCTCCCGCTGTGTCCGTATACAGGAAAATGGGTACAAACTCTTAACAAGGTGGTACAAGACTCCTGATGTGACATCCCTTTATTCGAGCACAGCGTCAGATGAATGCTGGAGATGCCTGAAAGACAGGGGGTCATTCTTTCACATATGGTGGGCTTGTCCTATGATCAATAAATGGTGGAAGGATATCTTCAACCTTTGTAACCAGATTTGCCACACTAATATACAGCCATCCCCCTCTTTGGCTTTGCTAAACTTGAATACCCAAACAACCCCTCCCTATCCATCAGTGCTCTTTAGACAACTTTTGATTGCAGACAGACTTTTGGTCCCTATCCTATGGCTATCGACCTCTATCCCTACACTTGAACAGTGGAAGTTAAAAGTTGACCAATTATATCGGTTCGAGGAGATTTCATCCTGGGAAACACGCACCCACTATAATTTCTGTAAACGTTGGAAAAGGTGGTCAGAGTATAGATACCCCAAATGAGAGACTGCTTCTTACTCATGTTAACCGTACTACACTAGTGCAAATGGTACTTCCACCATAACCCATGTACAATTTTAATGTGTACTTGTCTCATAGATGATTGTATCTGAACTGTGTGATATGCTTCTTATAACATTGAAGTTTCTTCCAATGTACCAATATTCGTCATGCTTGACGTACAAGATGCCTACATATGTACCTTGTTATGTTTTACTTACATTGAAATAAAAAATTTATATACAAAAAAAAAAAAAAAAAAATCTGTCTAATACCTTCTGTGTGTCAGGGACAGAGATTAGAGAAATATAACTGAAAAATACTGTATTTTTTCCATCATTTTCAATAATTTTGCAGGTGACTGCAGTGACTAGAGACACCTGTCCAATACTTTCTGTGTGTCAGGGCCAGAGATTGGAGAAATATAGCAACCTCACCACCACCAGCATGATCGGCTACATGGCATCCAAGCACCATAATAAGTGGGACGAATGCCTGGGTCCATAATCTGTGTCTGCGAGTCACACCACTGCCTCCTCTTCCCCTATGGTACGTGCTTGCCAATCGCCTGTCGAAGGCTCAGGCGAGGATGCCTCCTGCCCTGCACCTGGACCTTCACAAGCACCATCAGCGACCACATCCACTTCCTTGTCCCCGTGCAGCATCCAAATTTGATTGCCCCAGACATTTGAACGCAAGCGCATATATTTAGCCATCCACCCACAGACCATAGCACTAAATGCGCACCTTTCTAAAATACTGGCCCTAGAACTGTTGCCACTTAGGCTTGTGGACACTGAGGCCTTCCGCAGCCTGGTGTCTCCATCTGCCACTATTTATTTAGGTGTGCTGTGCATGCCTTACACCAACATGTGTCCCGAAACATCACACATGCCCTGACCAACGCAGTTGTGCAACGTGAGCACGCGCTGGAACTCCACATTCCACATGTTGGCCAGGCTTTGTGAGCAGCAGAGGGCAGTAGTGGAATACCAGCTGCAACATGGTTGTCACCTTTCCAGTCAGCTTCCGCTAATCGCAAGCGAGGAGTGGGCATGGATGTCTGTCCTCTGTGATGTTTTTAGAAACTTTGAGGAATCAACACAGATGGTGAGCGGTGATAACGCTATTATCAGCGTAACCATCCCACTTCTGTGTCTACTCAAACACTCGCTGCTCACAATTAAGGACGACTCTTTGCATGTGGAAGAGGTGGAAATGGGGGAAGAAGACATTACACAGGGTGATATCCAGACCACCCTCCATCTCTCTTCTTAGTGTGAATTGGACACACTACAGAGGTTAGTACCCATGGAAGTTTAATTCCATCTGTTCAGTGTGGGTGGGCAGAAGAGGAGGAAGAGGATAAGGAGATTGAGAGTGATCCTCCTGATGATGACAGTGAAGTCTTGCCTGTTGGTTCTTTGGCACACATGGCTGACTTCATGTTAGGCTGACTTTCCTGTGACCCCCACTACAAAGAACATTTCTCATTTCTCATTCCTCAGGTGGAGAGAACGAGCAAAACAGTGCAATACCAGAAGGTCCTTGTTGAAAAATTGCTCCAAAAATTTCCATCTGACAACGCTGGCAGCAGAGTCTGTACTTCCTTGGGCAACCGAGGAGGGGAGACAAGGGGAACACACAGCAGTTCCAACAGAAGCAGGGCAACACTCTCCAAGGCCTGGGACAGTTTCATGAAACCCCGCCAACACCCTCACCCTGATGCACAGCCTAGTGTCACAAGGAGGGAAATGTTTTGGAAGATAGTGCAGGAGTATGTAGCAGACCGTGTCAGCGTCCTCAGTGATCCTTCAATGCCTTATAACTACTAGTTGTCCAAGCTAGATACGTGGTATGAACTGGCTCTCTACGCCTTGGCGGTGTTGGTCTGCCCTGCCGCCAGTGTTTTGTGTGAGCGGGTATTTAGTGTTGCTGGTGGCATTATAACAGATAAGCGTATCCACCTGTCAATGGAAAATGCTGACAGGTTGACTCTTATAAAAATGAACAAGGCCTGGATTGCCCCAGACTTCTCGACTCCACCAGAGGAAGGCGGATGAACAAAGGCACTTTAAATGTGTTGTTTAATGTACTGAATACACTGTATTCCCATGCATCCCTTCCACCACAAAAAAGGGTATATGGTTAAATCTTCCTTTTCTTATCCTCCTCTTCCATCATATCAACATTCTTATTTGTCGCATATAATGTTTTACAGGGTCAGCTCAACTGCAGGCTCTCACATATAATGTTTTAAAAGGTCAGCTCACCTGCATGCCCTCACCTACAATCTTTTACAGGGTCAGCTCACCTTCTGATGACAACAGCAAAGTCTTGCCTGTTGGTACTCTGGCACACATGGCTGACTTCATGTTAGTAAAGAAAATATTGAAGGAACAGCACCACCAATCCCAATCTGGGAGTAAATGTACTGATTCTTGAAAGGTAATTTAGGGTGTATGCGGGTAGAGATCCAGGCTAGGAGTCCCATTAAATATCCAGAGTGAAAAATTCTGCAGCACTCACCAATGAGGTAAAAAAAAAAATCTGTTGATTTATTCAAGCAGCATAATCACAGCGACGTTTTGACCGGGGTTGGTCTTTCTCAAGCAGTGTGAACATAATGAAGTATTGTGCTATAAATAGTATGTACTGTGTTGTGGGAGTCTCTATCACCTCCCCAAAGTGGGTGTATACCACCAAGAATATCCAAATTACATATCCTATAGGGTAAACAGTGTTCTCATGTATATAAAAATCACATAACTAACGTTAGATATGCAGCATTCCTGTGAGGTCCTGCGCTACTCATGGAGAATGTCAGCACCTAATCCCTGCTTGAACAGCGCATGCTCTGTGCCCTCGCACGTGTCGCACGGAGACCAATAAAGAAGAAGAGAGGTCACTGGTGTGGCCCTCGTCAGCTGTTGCCAGGTAGAGGAGGCGATTTCCTATGGAGCAGAGATGCTCCTCACCTAAGATATACAGCCAAGCGAGGCTTCACCTTCAGACTTCACATATTATAGGGGCATGAATGGACCAGATTGCTCCCTAATTCCAAAAAAGCTAAAACAAAATTGCAGTATATATAATAGTTGCAGCCCATCAGACACCATATATGAACAACTATAGCTGGGTGGTGGGTATTAACTGTTTGTATATAGGTGATTTCACAAGGTTGCTTGTATACACTCAGGGGGAACCCAATTGGCCAGTGTCAATATTGAGGCGACTACTGGTCATGTCATAAGTCCCCCCATTACCTCGGTCTCCACAGGATCATGGTCAGCATTTAGTCGACCATCATTTAGGAGTACCGAGGTGACCATTTACACTTCCCCTTCATCTTACTATACAGTGTGTACAGCCCACATTGGCGAGTGCTGCAGATTTTGTCACTCTGACTTCATGTTAGGCTGCCTTTCCCACGACTCGTGCGTTATACGCATTTTAGACAACACGGATTACTGTTTTTTCACCCTTCTCCACCACTGCTACAAAGAGAACTTCTCATCCCTCATTCCTCTGGTGGAAAGGACAAGCAAAATGGTGCTATACCAGAAGGTCCTTGTTGAAAAATTGCTCCAAAGTTGATAGGGCAGACATCAAAATGGATCATTGCCGTCACAGGAACATGCGATAGCCTAGAAGTTATCTAGAGTCAACAAAGTGGCAGCAGGCCCTGACCTACAAGTCCAGTCTCAATAGCCAAGAGTCTGGTCAACACAATCCTTATCATGATCACTGGGTGAACATTGTGGAGGCCGGGAGCAAGTAGGCTGCTGGCACCAGACTTGCCCTCCAATAGATCCTCGTTAACGGAAAGTGTACTTATTCCATTAACAGGGCCGCTTAGGAGTGCTGTATTGTAATTTATCATCACTACCTCCCTGAGTTAGAAGTGGGTAATTGCCGTGCACTTGCTGCCTTCCTTGGTTGCTTGTGCTATAATAACTTTACCCACCCTCTCTGGGTGGTTCACAATTAGGAAAAAAAAGGCAAGGCAACAACAGCCAATCATATTTCAGCCATTAACCTCCCTTGGATGTGGTAGCCCTTTCTCAGGCTCCCTCTCCGGCATCAAAACCTGATTGCCCGTTACCTGTGATCACCATGGTAGACGCAGAAAAGAACATTGCAAGTTGATAGGGCAGACATCCGAATAGATCGTTGCCGTCAAGGGGATGTGCAGTCGCCCAGAGGTTATCTGGAGTCACCAATGTGGCAGCAGGCCCTAGCCCCTAATGTTTTAGATGGCCAGGTCAGGAGGCCCTTGCTCCAAATGTTTTTGAGGGTCACCAGCAGGCCATCAATCATAATTTTTCAAGAGTGTGTATAATGCCCTCCTTTATATGTAACAAAGGGTGTTTTGTAGTGCCGGTTCCTTGTGATTTTTGGCAGCCCTTTCACTTAGTGCATAGGCTTTATGAGTGTAGGAGTCCTACTACTTGAACTATTGTACCACAATGGGAAAGAGGCCCTCCATTATGTGATATACAGGTTGTATCGGAAAACCTCTTTCTTGTAATTTTTGGCAGCACTTGCAGTTTATATATAAGTAAATATACAGGAAAGAATGTTTCTTAACAATTTTTCCTCTAAAATAGATTTTTTTCCCACGGTTTTGTGTGTATTATGGTCAGTCTGTAAAAGTGGCGTACTACTCGGACAACATGGTTCCCAACAGTGACCTGGGAGTCCAAGATGCATCAAGACATCCTCCTAATACTGTTCCCGATTTTGGTGGTGCTTTCATCAATTTCTGCCTTTTCCTATGAACCAGGCAGCCTCCCCTCTATCTAGATAACTTCTAGGCTATCGCATGTCCCTGTGACGGCAACAAAGTGGCAGCAGGCTCTGACCTACAAGTCCAGTCTCAGTAGCCAAGAGTCTGGTTAATACAATCCTCATCATGATCATGATTTGGTGGTGCTTCCATCAATTTCTGCCTTTTCCTATGAACCAGGCAGCCTCCCCTCTTCAGAGCAGGGGGTGCCTGGTTTAATGCTCAGGTTCTCCCATTGACTTCCATTATACTCGGGTGCTCGGTAGAGCACCTGAGCATCCCGATGTGTTCGGCCAGAGCACCCAAGCACCCGAGCACTTTGGTGCTCGATCATCACTAATTATTTTGCCCTTCCTCTTGCATCATTATAGGGCCACAGAGTGGCAAAGCGACATAATGTGGAGGTAGCAGCAGCATGAGGAGACCACAGAGTGGTAAGGTGACATAGTGGTGAGCTGGAAGCAGCAGGAGACCACAAAGTGGCAAGGTGACATAGTGGTGAGGTGGCAACAGCATCAGGAGGCCACAGAGTGGCACAATGACAAAGAGTGGAGGTGGCGGCAGCAGCATCAGGAGGCCACACAGTGGCAAGGTGACATATTGTGGAGGTGGAGGCAGCATCAGGAGGCCATAGAGTGGCAAGGTGACATAGTGGTGAGCTGGAAGCAGCAGCAGGAGACCACAGAGTGACCCAATCACAGAGTCTGTAGGTGACTGCAGCATCAGGAAGCCACAGAGTGCCACAATGACAGAGTGTGGGGGTGGTGGCAGCATCAGGAGGCCACACAGTGGAAAGGTGACATAATGTGGAGGTGGTTGGCAATACCAGTGCCAGCTGAAGATGGTGGGTGAAAGAAGGAGCACTTGGCATCAGATGTCTGGCATCAGGCGAGTGGCAGCATCAGAATAGTAGCTGAGGCAGGTAGCCAGAAGAAACCAGTCTCTTTTGCCAAAGTGTTGGTGTGGCACCATGGATGATCTAGTCTGATGCATCAGGAATTGGTGGGTGAAAATCCTGGCTGATCCACGCCTGATTCATCTTGACAAAGGTCAGTCTCTCCACAATTTTGGTGGACAGGCGAGTTCTTCTTGGGGTAACCATGGCCCCCGCTGCACTAAACACCCGCTCTGATGCCACACTACTGGCCGGGCAGGACAGCTTTTCCAGGGCAAACTTGGCCACAGTTTGGCTGCCCAGTAGTCCAAAGGATTTTCAATGTCGGCTGGCAGGGTGCACTCCAAGTGTGCCACCACCTGCTGGTTCAGATTGTGCTCAATGTTTAGCTGTTGGTGAGTAGTTTCTTGACTATGCGGGTGAAGAAAGCTGCTCATCAGCGACTGTAGACACACGCTGCTGCTGATAGAGCTAGTACTCCTCCTGCCTCCCCATCCCTCTCCAGAAGTCATGGCAGTGGAACGTGAGCTTAGAGGGCCCCCTGGTAAGACCTGCGAGAGGATGGACGATGGCGCAGATAGGCAGCGGCCAACTGACTACATGGGATGTCTCTACAGTAGTTCAGTTTGTCCTCCCTCTTAGTGGGCGTAAAAAATGCCCCCATTTTGGACTGGAAGCCAGGTTCCAAGAAGGTGGAGAGACAAAATTCATCCCTCTGCCGAACGGTGACAATTCGGCTTTCACTAACCAATCAAGTGAGAATGTAGCAGGTCATTTTTGCAAGAGAGTCGGAGGGACTCCCTTCCTCCATCTCCACTGCATACTGCCACAGGGTTTCTGGGTCCTCTGCCTCATCGCCCCATAGCTCCTCTGGCTGCTCCAGCTCCTCTTACTCCTCCTCTCCTGTCACCTATTTAGAAAAAAGCATTCATTTTGCTACACATTGCTTGTGCTCCAATGTCCTCCTCCTCCTCCAGTTCAGCCCCCACAGGGCTCATGTGGCCATGAGTTCTAGGTGCCACGTCTCTAGTCCACTGTACCAGCTTTACCAGCTTTTACCACTTTACCTAGCCATATTTACCAGCATCTGTTCCAGGACATGAAGCAATGGAATTACATTGTTCATCCCGTAGTCCTGGCGACTAATATAATAACATGGCCTCTACAAAGGGCCGAAGCAAACGACAGGTGTCGCGCATGAGCTGTCACTGGCTGACATTGAAGTTACACAGGGGAGTACTCCTGTCCGCTTGGATCATCAAGAAATCATACAGTCGGTCCAACATATGGAGGGTGGAATTACAACGGGTGGAAATGTTGCATATCAGCCTATGTTGGGGGATGCTGTTCTGCCACTGCAGCTCAAGGAGGGTGTTCTTTGTGGTGTATGAGTGGCTGAAGTGCATGTAAAGTTTTCTGGCCATTTTTAGGATGTCTTGCAGATGGGTTGAAGACCCCTGGAACCGCTTGACAACCAGATTGAACACGTGTGCGATGCAGGGCGCATGGCTCAACCCTCCTTGACCCAGCGCCGACACAATGTTCTTTCCATTGTCGGTCACCATGGTTCCGATTTTTATTTGATGTGGAGAAAGTCAGGAATTGATTTCTTGCTGAAGGACATGGAGCAGTAAGCAGTTCCTTTCCTGTCTGACTCCTTTCGCCAAGGAAAACCAGGTTCAGAACAGTGTGACACCGCCATGCCCTGCACATTTGGTATGCTGAAGGGGCACTTTGTATTGTCCCTGCAGTGGAGGCAGAGGACCCGGTGGAGGATGAGGAGGCAGAGGCGGACATTGTTACTGGACCAACGGCGGTGATCGATTGCTGGCAGAATGAGTGATGAGGAGTAGGAAGAGGAGGAGCAGACGCATCATGACCGGCAGAAGATGGGAAGGACAGACAGCTCCCTTCGGCTGAGGTCATGGAGCCTTGACTGCCAGAAACCGAGTGTGTGCCAGTGGGTAATGCAGCGATTGCTGCGGCAGGCTGAACCACCACATCGGAGCCATGGTTCTCCCAGGCCACTTTGTCGACACTGTATATGTTGATGCAGGGCAGTAGTGCCAACATTGGAACCCTGGACACGCTTCACCCTCTGCCCACAGATTCTACATACGGCCACATTCACCTCCTTCGGCGGCTGCCACGCCGCAGAGTAGGTGATTTTACCCCAAACACGACGCACTGACTGCCTGCTACCACACTGCATCCTTGAGCCCCTGCACCACTACTTCCCAGGCAGGTAGGCTCCTATGAAGCAAATGGTCTATCCCGGGTGTGTTTGGCTCCCGACCTCCCACTTCTGCCACCCTGCTGACTCCCGCCCACGCTAGCAACTTGCTGGCTCACGGCAAGCTGCCACCCTCTTCTCCCAATGATGATGAAGCCCCAAGTGCGATCAGCTACGTCATCATCATCCAGTAGTGTCTGCACGTCACTGATGTCCAACTCAACCGTCTCTAGGTCAGGAGCCTGACCACGCTCAACACACCACGCCACTCTCCTCATCACTAGTTGCCCGCCTAGTGGAGGAAGCAGTGGATGTCTCCTCCACATCTTGGCTGGGCAGTAGCTGCTGACTGTCCTCTAGTAGCTCTTCCTCACTGATAAGTGGAGCAGAGCATACAGCATATAATAATTCTCCCGGTGAGAGAACAGAAAAAGACAAAGGCAGGTTGAGGACAGATGAGGGCACAGGGCCTCCTCCCATGCTAACTAAAGGTTGTCACTTGCGACGAAGTCAATGATCGAGTCAACCATTCAAGAACCACTGGGTTGCTGGTCAAGACATGACCGGTAGCTGACACTGGATGCTCAGGCTTCCTGAAGTGACCCCTGCTGCCACGGCCCTTTACTCTGCTGCGACCTAGGCCATAATTATTTTAAACTGGTACAGAACACAACAGGATTTTCAAAAGATAATTGCAACGCTGAACGGCGAATATATATTTTATTCGCCACTAATACACAGCAAACTGGGCTTTAGAGTATAGCACTGCACCGCACAAGGGCAATTAGGCCCTAGTTTTTTTTACACTTTTACAGAGCATAACAGGCTTTTCAACAGATAAGTGCAACGATGAACGGAGAATATATTTGTATTTCGCCAGTAATACACGGCAAACTGGGCTGTAAAATATCTCATTGCACCACTGAGCGGCACAGATATTTTTCCTTTTTCCAAAAATACACGTAAAAAAGGGCTTTAAAACAGATAACTGCACCGCTGACCAGCAAAGATATTTTTCCTTTTTCCACTAATACATGCAAAAAAGGGCTTTAAAACAGATAACTGTACCGCTGAGCGGCAAAGATATTTTTCCTTTTTCCACTAACACACGCAAAAAAGGGCTTTAAAACAGATAACTGCACCCCTCATAAATACTGCAATCACTATTGAATACGGCATCTGAGGGATTAATATCTGCTCATATAAACAAAGCAAATAGTCTGCAGAGAGTGAATGAGATGAGATGGTGAAATGGAGGTTTTTCTCAGCTAAAATGCACACATTTACTGTGCAGTTTCAAATGGTGACTGTAGTGCTATAATAAACACTTTTTGATAGCTTTTTTATATATATTTTTTTTAAATGTGTTAAGATTAGGGATGAATGAACCCGGATCGCACTGTTCGAGTTTGAACCAAACATTGTGGTGTTTGGGAACCCGTTCATTGTTCGGAGTTAAAATAAAGCTTGTTGAAAGGCTGCAGCACAGCCAATCAACAAGCATTTAAGCTGTGGGCACTTGGAAGCCATCACAGTCATGCCTAGTATTGGCATGGCTGTGATTGGCTGGCGCACCATGTGACCCTGCATGCATACATAAATGCCAGATCACGTGGTGCGCCGCCATTCTGCTCTGACTAGTGTAGGTACAGGACGCTGCTGCAGTGAGGGACAGTGTTAGGCTTTTATTTATTTTTTATAAGTCTGGGGGTGACCTGTAGGCAATGCAACATCTTTGCACCAGTGACACAGGAATACAATACTTAATCAGACAGTTAAGTCTGAGGGTCTCCTATAGGCATTTTTGTTGGTGCAATTCTACTCCTTTGCACCAGTGACACAGAAATACAATACTTAATAGGGCTGATATTTCTGTGAATAACCTAAAGTCATTATTAGAGATGAGCAAAGTTTTCGAAAATTCTATTGGGCTGCTTCGCTGAATTTTACAAAAAAAATTGCTTTGTGACAAATTACTTTGCCACAAAGCGCATATTTTGTAAGTAGCGGGTGCAATGACAGGGAGCTGCAATAGTGCGGCTCCCCATTATTGTACAGTCATGGCCCAAAAGTTTTGAGAATTACATAACTATTGGAAATTGGAAAAGTTGCTGCTTAAGTTTTTATAATAGCAATTTGCATATACTCCATAATGTTATGAAGAGTGATCAGATGAATTGCATAGTCCTTCTTTGCCATGAAAATTTGCTTAATCCTAAAAAAAAAAACTTTCCACTACATTTCATTGCTGTCATTAAAGGACCTGGTGAGATCATTTCTGCAATCGTCTTATTAACTCAGGTGAGAATGTTGACAAGCACAAGGCTGGAGATCATTATGTCAGGCTGATTGGGTTAAAATGGCAGACTTGACCTGTTAAAAGGAGGGTGATGCTTGAGATCATTGTTCTTCCATTGTTAACCATGGTGACCTGCAAAGAAACGCGTGCAGCCATCATTGCGTTGCATAAAAACAAGGATATTGTGGCTACTAAGATTGCACCTCAATCAACAATTTATAGGATCACCAACAACTTCAAGGAAAGAGGTTAAATTCTTGTTAGGAAAGGCTTCAGGGTGTCCAAGAAAGTCCAGCAAGCGCCAGGATCGTCTCCTAAAGAGGATTCAGCTGCGGGATCGGAGTGCCACCAGTGCAGAGCTTGCTCAGGAATGGCAGCAGGCAGGTGTGAGCACATCTGCACACACAGTGAGGCAAAGACTTTTGGAAGATGGCCTGGTGTCAAGAAGGGCAGCAAAGAAGCCACTTCTCTCCAAAAAAAATATCAAGGACAGATTGATCTTCTGCAGAAAATATGGTGAATGGAGTGCTGAGGACTGGGGCAAAGTCATATTTTCCGATGAAGCCTCTTTCCGATTGTATGGGTTATCAGGAAAAAGTCTTGTACGGAGAAGAAAAGGTGAGCGCTACCATCAGTCCTCTGTCATTCCAACAGTAAAGCATCCTGAGACCATTCATGTGTGGGGTTGCTTCTCATCCAAGGGAGTGGGCTCACTCACAATTTTGCCCCAAAACACAGCCATGAATAAAGAATGGTACCAAAACACCCTCCAACAGCAACTTCTTCAAACAATCCAACAACAGTTTGGTGAAGAACAATGCATTTTCCAGCACGATGGAGCACCGTGCCATAAGGCAAAAGTGATAACTAAGTGGCTCGGGGACCAAAACGTTGACATTTTGGGTCCATGGCCTGGAAACTCCCCAGATCTTAATCCCATTGAGAACTTGTGGTCAATCCTCAAGAGGCGGGTGGACAAGCAAAAAC
This sequence comes from Bufo gargarizans, assembly GCF_014858855.1. NCBI lineage: Eukaryota > Metazoa > Chordata > Amphibia > Anura > Bufonidae > Bufo > Bufo gargarizans. Next base: position 213,349,240 of record NC_058085.1, on the reverse strand, counting down.
CCACTTATTCTGACAAACTCCAAGAAGTGATTATGAAAGAATGGGTTCCTATCAGTCAGGAATTGGCCCAGAAGTCGATTGAGAGCATGCCCAGTCGAATTGCAGAGGTCCTGAAAAAGAAGGGCCAACACTGCAAATACTGACTCTTTGCATAAATGTCATGTAATTGTCGATAAAAGCCTTTGAAATGTATGAAGTGTGTGTAATTATATTTCACTACATCACAGAAACAACTGATGTTTCATACATGATGGCAGCTTCTGAGTGTAAAAATAGTGAAAAATTTATATAAAAAATAAAATAAAAATAATCAAACTTCCATTTGCTCGAGACAGACAATATTCGCTTGAAGATCTGGAGTGCAATCTCACGCGGCGTGGTAACATCATACGTCACCGTGCATGGGATTTCGGCCAAGATCTTCAATCAAGATGGTGGCGGCTGGCCCCTCGCGAGAAAATGGAGGTAACTATGATTTTTGTTTTTTTTACACTATTTCACTATAAATCGATTCGCTACCACAAAGCACGAGGAAATTCGGCTTTGCGGTGAATCAAATTTATCCTGAAATTTGGATCAACTTCCACGTTGGTGGATTCGATGCGCTCATCTCTAGTTATTATTATTGGGGTTCAAAATTTCGCAATTTCATCCATCTTACTGTTATAGAAGGTTAATTGTGTAGGTGACATAAAGCAATTTTTGGGGTTCATAACACCGCCTTTGCATCCATCTAACTGTTCAAGGAGAGCAAATCAGTCTGTTTATTGTGTCATTGACAAACTCATTTTGGGGGTTCATAACACCACCTTTGCTTCTGTCTTACTGTAACAGCAGAGGGAATTAGTCTGTTAATTGTGTCTGTGACCTATAGCTATTTTTTGAAGTTCATAACACCGCATTTGCATCCAAATTACTGTAATAGGAGAGACCAGACAGAATGGCTGCATCTTTAAAGGCCAGGAATTTTGAAATGCTGGCATTCAGGGCCAGGGCTCGCAGGTGGGTGGGTGGGGTGCTGCTTCCTCTTTTTCTCAAGTGTTTCGGGGATGGAGAGCTAAATGCTTCCATGGGACAGTGTGGAGATGCTCGATGTTGGTGTTGCTATCACATCCTCACTTTGTTGGTTTATAGGTGGCCCTGTCACTCCAGAGGGGGAGGAAGAGGCTGAAACCACAGAAAAAAGGGAGCAGGAGGAGCCTCAGATCTTTCAGATGTCTACTCCACTTCAGCTCATGCTTTGCAGTTAGATGCCTGGTCATGCAGGTGGTGCTCAGGTTTAGAATATTTATGCCTCATTTCAGGCTCTGACTGCACAGCGTGCAAACCACCCAAATCTTGTCACCAGCACATTGCCTGAAGAACTGCCATGCCAGGGAATTCCTTTGAGTTGGCTTTGGTGTGCTCTGTCCCTCGGAGCATTGGGCAGTAGCAGGTATACTGGCTGGGGGCCGCCCACGCTACTTTTGCACCCTGATCCCTCTTTTGCACTCCCACCTCTTCCTCCAAACCGCACGTCACTCTAAAGCCCTGGATGCCATGTGAGGTCTAGGACCTCATTATCCTCTACATCATCAACGCACTCATCACCCCTGCCCACCCTCCCGGTCTGTACAGTGAAGAAAGCCACAGCAGTTGACACCTGTGTTTTGTCATCATCAGCCGAGACGTGCTCTGGCGGACCTCCCACATCCTCATCCTCAAACATAAGTGGTTGGACATCAGGGCAGGGCTAGGTGCATGGTCCACTTACACCCCACCAGCAGAGTCATCAAAAAGCATAAGTGACTGCTGCATGACTTAGGGCTCAGCAGAGGTTGAGGTGGACGACAGATACCCATGGGCTGCCGGTGCCAACTCTGCGCTTTCAGAGACAATGTGAAGGAACTGGAGGCACTGTCAGCCATCCAATCTGCTACCGCCTCTACTTGTTCTGGCCGAACCGTTGATAGAGCAGTATTCAGGCCTACAAAATGACGCAGAAACTCCGGTCACCTGCGTGCACCAGAGTATGGTGTTTCATTTGGACGCATACCTCGCATATATTGGCAACATCCTCTCCTTACAGCAGGAGCTCAACCAACACCAGCAGCACCACGGCCATGTCCTCTAATTGATGCTCCTTTAATTTTTTTATTGTCACCCACCAAATTGGCTAACAGACTAACAATTGTATTTCTGTGTCACGGGTGCAAATTAAGTGTTTCGCACCCTAAAAAATGTCTAGGTGGTCACCAAAACAATTAACAGACTGATTTACTCTGCTTTTCCATTAAGACTAGGCATGGGATTCAGTCAGCTCCCTCCGGTTCTCCAGATCCAGTTGTTAAAATTGCAGCTGGATCAGATAACTGTGTTACTATTTGAATCCTAAACCAGCGTTCTGGCAGCGGCAGCTGGAGATGAGCGCTTCCATTGGTGGAAGAGCTCATCTCCTTACAATCATATGTATCGCCGGGGCAATACGCTGAGCAGGGCAAGGGAGAGAGGCATCTCCCTTCCTTGTTCCTCTGATAGGCTGCAGACATTAGGCCTACAAGCCTATTAGAGGACGACACAATGACGTCGCAATGACGTCATCACATCTGCCTGAGCCAGGCTTTGTACTACACGGGACACTGGCCGGAAAAGGCCTGCATCGCATTGCTGACAGCGTGGAGGAGGTAAGTATAACTGTTTATTTTCTTTTTTGTAGCACACTATGGAAGCATCTACTGGGGGCATTAACACTGGCACATCATGGAGGACACTATGGGGGCATCTACTGGAACATCATGGGGGTCACTATGGGGGCATTTATACTGGTACATCTGGGGACATTTATACTGGCACATCATGGGGGACTATGGGGGCATTTACACTGGCACATCATGGAGACATCTTACTGGGGGCATTTATACTGGCAAATCATAGGGGACACTATGGGAGCATCTACTGGGGCATTTATACTGGCACATCATGAGGGACACTATGGGGGCATCTACTGGGGCATTTATACTGCCACATCATGGGAGACACTAGGGGGCATCTTCTGGGGGAATTTATATGGGCACATCTGGGTCATTTACATTGGCACATCATGGGTGACACTATGGGGAACATTTATACTGGCACATCATGGGTGACACTATGGGGAAATTTATACTGGCACATCATGGGTGACACTATGGGGGAATTTATACTTGCACATCATGGGTGACACTATGGGGGAATTTATACTGGCACATCATGGGTGACACTATGGGGGAATTTATACTTGCACATCATGGGGACACTATGGGGGATTTATACTGGGACATCATGGGGGACACTATGGGGGCATCTACTGGCACATCATGGGGGTCACTATGGGGGCATTTATACTGGTACATCTAGGGACATTTATACTGGCACATCATGGGGGACTATGGGGGCATCTACTGGGGGCATTTACACTGGCACATCATGGAGACATCTTACTAGGGGCATTTATACTGGCAAATCATAGGGGACACTATGGGAGCATCTACTGGGGCATTTATACTGGCACATCATGAGGGACACTATGGGGGCATCTACTGGGGCATTTATACTGCCACATCATGGGAGACACTAGGGGGCATCTTCTGGGGGCATTTATATGGGCACATCTGGATCATTTACATTGGCACATCATGGGTGACACTTATACTGGCACATCATGGGTGACACTATGGGGAAATTTATACTGGCACATCATGGGTGACACTATGGGGGAATTTATACTGGCACATCATGGGGGACACTATGGGGGAATTTTTACTGGCACATCATGGGGGACACTATGGGGGCAACTACTGGCACATCATGGGGGTCACTATGGGGCATTTATACTGGCACATCTGGGGACATTTATACTGGCACATCATGGGGGACTATGGGGGCATCTACAGGGGGCATTTACACTGGCACATCATGGAGACATCTTACTGGGGGGCATTTATACTGGCAAATCATAGGGGACACTATGGGGGCATCTACTGGAGCATTTATACTGGCACATCATGAGGGACACTATGGGGGCATCTACTGGGGCATTTATACTGCCACATCATGGGAGACACTAGGGGGCATCTTCTGGGGGCATTTATATGGGCACATCTGGGTCATTTACATTGGCACATCATGGGTGACACTATGGGGGACATTTATACTGGCACATCATGGGCGACACTATGGGGGAATTTATACTGGCACATCATGGGTGACACTATGGGGGAATTTATACTTGCACATCATGGGTGACACTATGGGGGAATTTATACTTGCACATCATGGGGGACACTATGGGGGGATTTATACTGGCACATCATGGGAGACACTATGGGGCATCTACTGGCACATCATGGGGTCACTATGGGGACATTTATACTGGCACATCATGGGGGACACTATGGGGGCAACTACTGGCACATCATGGGGGTCACTATGGGGGCATTTATACTGGTACATCTGGGGACATTTAGACTGGCACATCATGGGGGACTATGGGGGCATCTACAGGGGGCATTTACACTGGCACATCATGGAGACATCTTCCTGGGGGGCATTTATACTGGGAAATCATAGGGGACACTATGGGGGCATCTACTGGGGCATTTTTACTGGCACATCATAAGGGACACTATGGGGGCATCTACTAGGGCATTTATACTGCCACATCATGGGAGACACTAGGGGGAATCTTATGGGGGCATTAATATGGGCACATCTGGGGCATTTACATTGGCACATCATGGGTGACACTATGGGGGACATTTATACTGGCACATCACGGGTGACACTATGGGGGACATTTATACTGGCACATCATGGGTGACACGATGGGGGACATTTATACTGGCACATCATGGGTGACACTATGGGGGACATTTATACTGGCACATCATGGGTGACACTATGGGGGAATTTATACTGGCACATCATGGGGGACACTATGGGGGAATTTATACTGGCACATCATGGGGGACATCTGCTGGTGCAATTATAATGGCGTATCCGGGAACATTTATATTGGCACATCATGGGGATACTATGGGGGCATTTATACTGGCACATCATAGGGGACACTATGGGGGCATTTATACTGGCACATCATGGGGGACACTATGGGGAAGGGAAGAGGAGCACTATGTGGGCATTTACTGGGACATTATATAGTGGTATTTTATACTTGCACACATTATGGGGATACTATGGGGACATTAGCTCAACTGGGGGCACTAAGAGGGGGAATTGTTTTGTACTGGCACACAGAACGGTATCATTTTTTAACTAGTGCACATAATTAAATGGCACTTTTGGTACTGGCGCACAATGTAAGGTACATTCTTTGTACTAGTGCTCATTTTAAGTGGCCAGTTTCCCCCCCATAATAATACTGTTCCAAAGTCCCATCAATAGTAATAATTCTCTGTCAGAGTGCAATTAGTAGTAATAGTGCCCCTACAGTGCCCCAACAATAATGTCCCCACTGTCCCCTAGAAGTAATAATGCTCCCATTGTGCCCATAATAGTTATCATGTTCCCCATAGTCCCTCAGTAGTAATTGGGGGACACTATTAATGTCATGGGCACTATTTGTTGGGTGCAGTTATTTTAGGGCATTGTGGACCAATAATTATTGAAGGGCACTATCTGTGTGGTACTATTATTATCAGCATGTTTCTCAGTTTCTGAAGTATACTATTGCAGACCAGAGTAGGCACAGTATTGGGGGCACTATGTGTGTGGTACTAGCATTTTCAGGTATACAGTTTCTGTAGTATAGTATTGGGGAGCACAGCGGGCACAGTATTGGAGGTGGCAGGATGAGTTTTTCAGAAGGTGGGAGGATGATGGAAAAGTAGGAACCTAAGATGTCTTTTTGTCAAACTGCAGAGACGAGAGATGGATGAAAAATCATCATGGTGGTATGGTGTGAAAGGATAAGATGAGGAAAGAGAATATCTGAAGTCACTGGATGTAAGAGGTACATGGCACTGTATTCTGGATAGCACTGAATATAATGTATATGCAAATATGTCTTTAGTGCTAGGTACAAATGTGCATAAAATGTATATGAAGTAGGTGAATCTACTGTAAGTGTAGCTTAGGTGTAATTTGTATACTGTATGGTGTATCATATATGGGTGTATATGTGATTATGTGAGTGTAGTTTCTATATAGTCTGTTTAGATATGCATACCTCCCAACCGTCCCAGATCTGGTATAACTACTGTGTGGGGGGCACAATGGAGACTAGGCAGGGTTGGGATATATACAGATAGGCATTGGGTGGAGCTAGAGGTGTGAGCCAGCGCTTGTCGATTCGCGCAGACATAATTAACAGATTAATTAACTCTCCTAATACAGAAAGATGGATGCAAAGGTGGTGTTATGACCTCCAAAAAATGGTTATAGGTCACTGACACAATTAACAGACTGATTTACTCTGCTATTACAGTAAAACAGATGCAAAGGTGGTGTGACGAACCCCCAAAAATGGCTGTCACCGACACACTTAACAGACTGATTAAATCTCCTAATGCAGTAAGATGGATTCAAAGGTGGTGTTATGAACCCCAAAAAATTGCTTTATGTAACCGACAGAATTAAAAAACTGAATAAATCTCCTATAACGGATGAAAATGCAGTGTTATTAAAAATGAAATTGCTTTGTGTCCCCGAAACAATTAACGGACTGAATAAACCTCCTATATAGACGGATGACAATGCGGTGTGATGTACCCCAAAAAACTGCTTTATGTCACCAATACAATTAACAGACTGATTAACTGTCCTATTAGAATAAGACAGATGCAAAGGAGGTATGATGAACTCCAAAAAATGACTCCATGTCACCGGCACAATTCACAGACTGATAAACTCTCCTATTTCAGTAAGACGGATGCAAAAGCAGTGTTATGAACCCCAAAATATTGCTTTGTATCACTGACACAATTAACTGACTGATTAAATCTCCTAATACAGAAAGACGTATGAAAATGTGGTGTTATTAAGAAAAAAAATTAGCTTTGTGTCACCAACACAATTAACACACTGATTAAACCTCCTATGGTAGATGGATGAAATTCCAATGTAATGTACCCCGACACAATTAACTGACTGATTAACTGTCTTATAACAGTAAGACGGATTTGAATGCAGAGTTTTGAACCCCAATAATGACTTTAGGTCAACCACAGAATTAACAGCCCAATAAGGTATTTTATTTCTGTGTCACTGGTGCAAAGGAGTAGTATTACCTACAGGTCACACACAGACTTAAAAATAAATAAAAGCCTAACACTGTCCCTACACTAGTCAGAGCAGAATGGCGGCGTACCACATTATCCGGCATTTATGCATGCAGGATCACATGGTGCGCCGGCCAAACACAGCCATGCCAATACTAGGCATGAATGTGATGACTTTCAAGTGCCCACAGCTTAAACGCTTTATGACTGGCTGCGCTGCAGCCTTTGAACAAGCTTTATCTTAACTCCGAACAACGAACACGGACTTTTGCGCCAATGTCTGTGTTTGGGTTTGTGTACCCGAACACTGTAATGTTTGGTTCGAATTCGAACAGTGCGGTCCACGTTCGTTCATCCCTAATCCCCCACATTAAAAAAAGAAAAAAAAAACATTGAAAAGTGTTTATTACAGAACTACAATCACCATACACCATTTGCTGGAACATTCAAAATTTGCTGAACATTATGGTGTCCGGGTACCCAAACCCGAACAGGGACATTGTTGCGAAAGTCCATGTTCGGGTTTGGGCACCTGAACACCGTAATGTACGTACCTGAACAGTGTGGGCTGGGTTCGTTCATTCCTACTCGTCAATAGTTAAGATAAAAAAGTCTAGTTAATTAGCTACCCTCTTTTATTTTACACCTTTTAACTGCATCTAATGGTATTTTATTCCTACTCATATATTACAACACTAGTAACTAGCAGTCAATGTATAATTAAATATAATGCAATTTATAATTATATAAAGTTATTACACAGGTGGCAGTTTTTGAGGTGGCAGCAGCATGAGGAGACCGGAGAGTGGAGAGGTGGCAGCAGCATGAGGAGACCACAGAGAGGCCCAGTGTTATAGTGTTGAGGTAGCAGCAGCATGAGGAGACCACAGAGTGGTGATGTGGCAGCAGCATGAAGAGACCACAGAGTGGTGAAATGGCAGCAGCATGAGGAGACCACAGAGTGGTAAGGTGGCATAAGCATGAGTAGACCACAGAGAGGCCCAGTGACATAGTGTTGAGGTAGCAGCAGCATGAGGAGACCACAGAGTGATGACGTGGCAGCAGCATAAGGAGACCACAGCGTGGCCTACTGACATAGTGGTGAGGTGGCAGCAGCATGAGGAGACCACAGAGTGGTGAGGTGGCAGAAGCATGAGGAGACCACAGAGTGGCCCAGTGACATAGTGGTGATGTGGCAGCAGCATGAGGAGACCACAGAGTGGTGATGTGGCAGCAGCATGAAGAGACCAGAGAGTGGTGAAATGGCAGCAGCATGAAGAGACCACAGAGTGGTGAGGTGGCAGAAGCATGAGAAGACCACAGAGTGGTGATGTGGCAGCAGCATGAGGAGACCACAGAGAGGCCCAGTGATATAGTGTTGAGGTAGCAGCAGCATGAGGAGACCACAGAGTGATGATGTTGCAGCAGCATAAGGAGACCACAGCGTGGCCTACTGACATAGTGGTGAGGTGGCAGCAGAATGAGGAGACCACAGAGTGGCCCAGTGACAGAGTGGGGAGGGGGGCCAATACCAGTAGCAGCTGAAAATGGTGGGTGGCAGTATGAGCATCTGGCAGCAGATGTGGCATGAGGCGGGTGGCAGCATCAGAATAGTAGCTGAAGCAGGTAACAAAAAGAGGTCTCTTTTGACAAAGTGTAGGTGTGACACCATGGATGATCTAGTCTGATGTGTCAGGCACTAGAGATGGCCTTATGGGATCACCCGGTGGTCTTTTGCTGTGATCTTTGCGTGTTCGCGAATCGCTGAACATGCGAACATATGGCGATATTTGCTCCCGCCATATTCTTTTACATTGTGAAGGACTTTGACGCATGACACATCCATCAGGTGGTACAGGACAGCCAAATGAGATGTTTCAGCACATGGACACACCCCCACCCTCTAAAAAAAAAAGGGCTGGCAGACATTTTACATTCAGTCTTTTGCCGCTGTAGGGAGAGGTTGCTGTGTGGAGCAGGAACAGGCTGTTAGGGACACAAAACGCTAGCTAATAAGGGCACAAAAGTCCTTTTAAGGACTGGTATAGGTGTGCTATCTATAGGTGTGACTTTCTGGGGGGTGTAATACACTTATACTTTCTATGTTAGAAAGTATATTATAGTGCAATTGTATTGTGCAGTAGTTTTTTGAAGTTCTGCTGCGATACTGCAGCCACACAGAGCGCTATTGAAACAGATAATTTATACTGGTGTGATTTACCAGTTGCCCCCCAAAAAACTAATTGAGGCAGGGGTGTTATATACCAATAATATACTTTATATATATTGCATTTAGGTAGTGCAGCATTTGTTTGCGGTTTTGCCGTTTTACCGCATCTACACAGAGTGACAAACGCTATTGGAACAAATAATTTCTACTGGTGTGATTTAGCAGTTGCCCCCCAAAAAAACTGATTGAAACAGGGGTGTTTTATACCAATAATATACTTCCTATATAGTGCATTTAGGTAATGCAGCATTTGTTTGTGGTTTTGTTGAGTTAACGCAGCTACAAAGAGTGACAAATGCTATTGGAACAAATAATATCTACTGGTGTGATATACCATTTGCCTCCCCAAAAAAATGATTAAAGCAGGGGTGTTATATACCAATCATATACTTTCTATTTTAGTGCATTTGGGTAGTGCAGCATTTGTTTGCTGTTTTGCTGCTGTAAAATTGATATCCAATGACCGTGTAATCTAACTCCAGCCACATACTTGTTCTTTTCTGTACGGTGAATGCCTAATAGTTGGGGCTTGGAGGATTTCAACACTAGTGACGAGCACGTGTTATTGAATTTCAACTATTATCATTAGAGGTTTTTTCAAGAGGGGGAATTTCATTAGCCATGTTTTTAATCCATTTTAATATTTTTGTACTGGCCTGCAGTAAAATTGATATCCATTGACCATGTAATATACCTGCGGCCACATAATCATTTGATCTTTTCTGTCTTGTGAATGCCTAATGTTTGGGGCCTGTAGTCCAGTGGCCTACAGTAAATTTTTTATCCATTGACCGCATAATGTACCTTAAGCCACATAATCACAAGTTATTTTATGTCAGGTTGAATGCCTAATTTTTAAGGGCCGCACTCCCGTGGCCTAAAATAAAAATTTTCTAGGCTCCAACAGGGCACATTTCAGAGAATTTACCTTTGTGACTAATAAAAATGTCCTCTGATTAAGATACATATTTTTTGTTGGAATGTTTGTCATTGATCCTCCTCTAGTACATCACTGTCCATGTTGTAGACTGTCAATGTTGTGGACTTCTACTAAGTATTGGGTGGCTGCAAATATGAGTTAAAGGTTTTTCAGGTTCGCCTGCCAAATGAATGGGGTCAGCGCAGGGCCGGTGCAAGGATTTTTGCCAACACAAGCGAAGCTACATTTTGGCGCCCCCTCTCGCATCTCATCTGGCCCTGGTCCCGTCTGCAGCAGCTCGCTCCTCCTCTGTGTGGTCTTGGTATCTTCTCTCTGCTTCAGACAATCGCTGGTTTGAGGACCGTATTTTTCGCCCTCTAAGATACACCTAGGTTTTAGAGGAGGATAATAAGAAAAAAATATTTTTCATTACACCTCAGGTCAGACCAGCAATCAGACCCCCAATGTTAATCAGACCTCAGCTAACAGCCCCAATCAGACCCCCAGTGTTAATCAGACCTCAGATCAGCCCCCCATGTCAGACATCAGCCCCCAATGTCAGCCATCATGCCGCCATGTCAGCCATCATGCCCCCATGTAAGCCATCATTCTCCCATGTAAGCCATCATGCCCCCCATGTCAGCCATCAGCCCCCCATGTCAGCCATCAGACCCCCATGTCAGCCATCAGACCCCCATGTCACATTTCTCCCCCTCCATGTCAAATCACCCCCCTATGTCACATCAGCCCTCCATGTCACATTTCTCCCCCTCCATGTCACATTTTTCCGCCCTCCCCCAGGGTGCGCCCTAAGGCAGCCGCTTGGTCTGCCTTATGGTAGCACCGGCCCTGGGTCAGCGAACATTTGATCGCGTTCGCGCACAGTCCCGGACGATGTTCATCCATCACTATCAGGCTGTTTGAAAATCCTGGCTAATCCATGCCTGATTCACCTTCACAAAAGTCAGTTTCTCTACATTTTGGGTGGACAGGTGAGTTCTCCTTGGAATAACTATAGCCCCTGCCGCACTAAACACCCGCTCTGATGCCACACTGTTAGCCAGTCAGGAAAGCTTGTCCAGGGGAAACTCGGCCAGTTACAGCCACAAATCTAGTTTGGCTGCCCAGTAGTCCAGGGGATATTCGATGTGGGGTGGCAGGGTGCATTCCAAGTATGCCACAACCTGCTGGTTCAGGTTCTGCTCTATGTCTAGCTGCTGCTGCTGGTGAGTGGTTTCTTTAGTAGTTGGGTGAAGAAAACTGCTCAAGACTTTAATTGCTGCTGATTGAGCTGGTACTGCTTCTGCCCCCCAAGCAGCGATGGCAGTGCAAGGTGAGAGCACAGGGCTCCCCCGATTAGACCTGCGTGAGGATGGGCGATGGCGCACAAAGGCAGCTACCAACTGAATACATAGGATGTCTCGATAGTAGTTCAGTTTGTCCTCCCTCTCAGCGGGTGTAAAAAAGGCCCCCATTTTGGACCGGTAGTGAGGGTCTAACATAGTTTAGAGCCAGTAGTCATACCTCTACCAAATGGTGACAAATGGCTGACACTACACAAGCAAATAAGCATGCATCGGGCCATTTGCGCAAGGGACTCCCTACCTTCATCTCCACTGCATACTGCCACGGTGTGTTTGGATCCTCTGCCTCCTCTTTGCCCTGTAGCTCCTCTGGCTGCTCCTGCTCCTCCTCTCCTGCCATCTGTGTAAAAAAAAACACACATTTTTCTGCACATTGCTTGTGCTTGAATGTCTTTATCCTCCTCCTCCTCTAGTTCAGCCCTCACAGGGCTCATGTGGCCATGATATGTAGTCGCCATGTCTCCTGTCCCCTGGCCAGCCAGATTTAGCAACATGTGCTCCAGGACATGAATCGGTGGAATGACGTTGTTCATCCCGTAGTCCTGGCAACTGACAAATGAAGTGGCCTCCTCAAAGGGCCTGAGGAAACGGCATGTGTCACGCATGATCTGCCACTGGCTAACATCGAAGTTACACAGGGGAGTAACTCTGTCCGCCTGTATCATCAAGAAATCATTTATGGCTTTTCTCTGTCCAAATAATTAATCCAACACATAGAGGGTGCAAATCCAACCAATACATAACAATCACAGTTCAACGCAGAATGGCAATTAAGACGTATTCATTTTTATATTTTTTTTTTCCTATTTATACACCCTTCAAAAAAAGTTAAACAATGTATAATCAATGCCGAACAGCTAATAGGATGTACGTATCTTTCCTATTAATACACCCTGTAAATGGCTGTATCACACAGAAATTGATCCCCAATCACAAACAAGGCTTGCTGGAATTAGTGATGTATCATATAGTGCAAACCACCTGAAGCAGCAGTATAAACACCAATTTGGATCCCCAATAAGTGCAGCAAGATTAGTGATCTATATGATTCGAATGAATTTATCATGAAGCGCTTAAAAATCACCTATTTCTGGCTGCAGGGATCCTGTATATCGGTGTACATCACTGTGCATTGCAGAAATATACATAGCTAGTCCACTGTGGTAGTGAAACAGTTACAGTGCATCAGGCAGGTGACAGGCATTACTCTTAGACTCAGTTCATACTTCAGTTATTTAGTCAGTTTTTGACCTGTAACTGACCAAATAAGTGAAGTGTGAACTCAGCATTACAGGTCAATGTAAGGCCTCATGCACATGGCCGTGTTCCGCAGCCGAGAGCGGACCGTGTGCTTCATGCAGCTGCTGCTGTACAGTAATACACTAGTATAGTGTATTACTGTACAGCAGCAGCTGCATGAAGCACACGGCATCATAGCAACCAATGACCCCGTGCGCTCATGCTGTAAGCAGGAATCCCGGCCGGGTTTCCACGGTCCGCTCTCGGCCGCGGAACACGGCCGTGTGCATGAGGCCTAAGTGTCAGATATAATGGACTTAACCATGCAGTAGCCCATTGAAAGAGCGCTCTCCTTTTATACTGTCTGCTAGAGTTGAGCGGACACCTGGATGTTCGGGTTCGAGAAGTTCGGCCGAACTTCCCGGAAATGTTCGGGTTCGGGATCCGAACCCGATCCGAACTTCGTCCCGAACCCGAACCTCATTGAAGTCAATGGGGACCCAAACTTTTCGGCACTAAAAAGGCTGTAAAACAGCCCAGGAAAGGGCTAGAGGGCTGCAAAAGGCAGCAACATGTAGGTAAATCCCATGCAAACAAATGTGGATAGGGACATGAATTAAAATAAAAATAAAATAAATAAAAATTAACCATCAATATCAATTGGAGAGAGGTCCCATAGCAGAGTATCTGGCTTCACGTCACCCACCACTGGAACAGTCCATTCTCAGATATTTAGGCCCCAGGCACCCAGGCAGAGGAGAGAGGTCCCGTAACAGAGAATCTGTCTTCATGTCAGCAGAGAATCAGTCTGCATGTGATAGCAAAGAATCAGGCTTCACGTCAGCCAACACTGCAACAGTCCATTGGCATATATTTAGGCCCAGCACCCAGGCAGAGGAGAGAGGTCCCGTAACAGAGAATCTGGCTTCATGTCAGCAGAGAATCAGTCTGCATAACATAGCAGAGAATCAGGCTTCACGTCAGCTACCACTGCAACAGTCCATTGTCAGATATTTAGGCCCAGCACCCAGGCAGAGGAGAGGTTCATTCAACTTTGGGTAGCCTCGCAATATAATGGTAAAATGAAAATAAAAATAGGATTGAATGAGGAAGTGCCCTGGAGTACAATAATATATGTTTAAGGGGAGGTAGTTAATGTCTAATCTGCACAAGGGATGGACAGGTCATGTGGGATCCATGCCTGGTTCATTTTTATGAACGTCAGCTTGTCCACATTGGCTGTAGACAGGCGGCTGCGTTTGTCTGTAATGACGCCCCCTGCCGTGCTGAATACACGTTCAGACAAAACGCTGGTCGCCGGGCAGGCCAGCACCTCCAAGTCATAAAAGGCTAGCTCTGGCCACGTGGACAATTTAGAGACCCAGAAGTTGAATGGGGCAGAACCATCAGTCAGTACGTGGAGAGGTGTGCACACGTACTATTCCACCATGTTAGTGAAATGTTGCCTCCTGCTAACACGTTGCGTATCAGGTGGTGGTGCAGTTAGCTGTGGCGTGTTGACAAAACTTTTCCACATCTCTGCCATGCTAACCCTGCCCTCAGAGGAGCTGGCCGTGACACAGCTGCCTTGGCGACCTCTTGCTCCTCCTCTGCCTTGGCCTTGGGCTTCCACTTGTTCCCCTGTGACATTTGGGAATGCTCTCAGTAGCACGTCTTCCAACGTGAGCTTGTACTCGCGCATCTTCCTATCACGCTCCGGTGCAGGAAGTAAGGTGGGCACATTGTCTTTGTTCCGTGGATCCAGCAGGGTGGCAATCCAGTAGTCCGCACAAGTTAAAATGTGGGCAACTCTGCTGTCGTTGCGCAGGCACTGCAGCATGTAGTCGCTCATGTGTGCCAGGCTGCCCAGGGGTAAGGACAAGCTGTCCTCTGTGGGAGGCGTATCGTCATCGTCCTGCCTTTCCCCCCAGCCATGCACCAGTGATGGGCCCGAGCTGCGTTGGGTGCCACCCCGCTGTGACCATGCTTCATCCTCATCCTCCTCCACCTCCTCCTCATCCTCGTCCTCCTCGTCCTCCTCGTCCTCCAGTACCTGGAGGAGCTGGCCTCTGCTGTTGCAAAAAACCTCCTTCTGAGTCACTTCGAAGAGACTGGCCTGAAAGTGCTAAAAATGACCCCTCTTCCTCCTCCTCCTCCTCCTCCTCCTGGGCCACCTCCTCTTCCATCATCGCCCTAAGTGTTTTCTCAAGGAGACATAGAAGTGGTATTGTAACGCTGATAATGGCGTTATCGCCACTGGCCATGTTGGTGGAGTACTCGAAACAGCGCAACAGGGCACACAGGTCTCGCATGGAGGCCCAGTCATTGGTGGTGAAGTGGTGCTGTTCCGTAGTGCGACTGACCCATGCGTGCTGCAGCTGAAACTCCACTATGGCCTGCTGCTGCTCGCACAGTCTGTCCAGCATGTGCAAGGTGGAGTTCCTCCTGGTGGGCACGTCGCATATGAGGCGGTGAGCGGGAAGGCCGAAGTTACGCTGTAGCGCAGACAGGCGAGCAGCAGCAGGATGTGAACGCCGGAAGCGCGAACAGACGGCCCGCACTTTATGCAGCAGCTCTGACATGTCGGGGTAGTTGTGAATTAACTTCTGCACCACCAAATTCAGCACATGCGCCAAGCAAGGGATGTGCGTCAAACCGGCTAGTCCCAGAGCTGCAACGAGATTTCGCCCATTATCGCACACCACCACGCCGGGCTTGAGGCTCAGAGGCAGCAACCACTCGTCGGTCTGTTGTTCTATACCCCGCCACAACTCCTGTGCGGTGTGGGGCCTGTCCCCCAAACATATGAGTTTCAGAATGGCCTGCTGACGTTTACCCCGGGCTGTGCTGAAGTTGGTGGTGAAGGTGTGTGGCTGACTGGATGAGCAGGTGGAAGAAGAGGAGGAGGAAGCCGAGTCGGAGGCAGTGGCAACAGGAGGCAAAGAATGTTGCCCTGTGATTCTTGGCGGTGGAAGGACGTGCGCCAAACAGCTCTCCGCCTGGGGCCCAGCTGCCACTACATTTACCCAGTGTGCAGTTAGGGAGATATAGCGTCCCTGGCCGTGCTTACTGGTCCACGTATCTGTGGTTAGGTGGACCTTGCCACAGATGGCGTTGCGCAGTGCACACTTGATTTTATCGGATACTTGGTTGTGCAGGGATAGCACAGCTCTCTTGGAGAAGTAGTGCCGGCTGGGAACAACATACTGTGGGACAGCAAGCAACATGAGCTGTTTGAAGCTGTCTGTGTCCACCAGCCTAAATGACAGCATTTTATAGGCCAGTAGTTTAGAAATGCTGGCATTCAGGGCCAGGGATCAAGGGTGGCTAGGTGGGAATTTACGCTTTCTCTCAAATGTTTGTGAGATGGAGAGCTGAACGCTGCCGTGTGACATGGTTGAGATGCTTGGTGACGTAGGTGGTGGTGGTGTTGGTGGTACATCCCCTGTTTGCTGGGCGGCAGGTGCCAACGTTCCTCCAGAGGCGGAGGAAGAGGCCGAGGCGGCAGCAGTAGAAGAGGCCGAGGCGCCAGCAGCAGAATAGGTAGCAGGGGGAGCCTGAGTGACTTCCTTGGTTTTAAGGTGTTTACTCCACTGCAGTTCATGCTTTGCATGCAGGTGCCTGGTCATGCAGGTTGTGCTAAGGTTCAGAACGTTAATTCCTCGCTTCAGGCTCTGATGGCATAGCGTGCAAACCACTCGGGTCTTGTTGTCAGCACATTGTTTGAAGAAGTGCCATGCCAGGGAACTCCTTGAAGCTGCCTTTGGGGTGCTCGGTCCCAGATGGCGGCGGTCAGT
The DNA here is from genome assembly GCF_014858855.1 of Bufo gargarizans. NCBI lineage: Eukaryota > Metazoa > Chordata > Amphibia > Anura > Bufonidae > Bufo > Bufo gargarizans. The sequence continues at coordinate 213,332,435 of NC_058085.1, read as the reverse complement.
AGCAGGTGGAGTCTCTTGGCGGCGGGTGTTCTGCTTTTGTCCACTGCTCCCTCTTTTGCTACGCTGTTGGCTCGGTCTCACCACTGCCTCTTCCTCCGAACTGTGAAAGTCAGTGGCACGACCTTCATTCCATGTGGGGTCTAGGACCTCATCGTCCCCTGCATCGTCTTCCACCCAGTCTTGATCCCTGACCTCCTGTTCAGTCTGCACACTGCAGAAAGACGCAGCAGTTGGCACCTGTGTTTCGTCATCATCAGAGACATGCTGATAAGTGGTTGTGCGTCAGTGCATTCTATGTCTTCCACCGCTGGGGAAGGGCTGGGAGGATGCCCTTGGGAAACCCTGCCAGCGGAGTCTTCAAACAGCATAAGAGACTGCTGCATAACTTGAGGCTCAGACACGTTCCCTGGTATGCATGGGGGTGATGTGACAGACTGATGGGCTTGGTTTTCAGGCGCCATCTGTGCGCTTTCTGCAGAAGACTGGGTGGGAGATAATGTGAACGTGCTGGATCCACTGTCGGCCACCCAATTGACTAATGCCTGTACCTGCTCAGGCCTTACCATCCTTAGAATGGCATTGGGCCCCACTGAATATCGCTATAAATTATGGCGGCTACTGGGACCTGAGGTAGTTGGTACACACTAGGACGTGTGGCTGTGGCAGAACGGCCACGTCCTCTCCCAGCACCAGAGGGTCCACTAACTCCACCACGACCATGTCCGCGTCCTTTACTAGATGTTTTCCTCATTGTTATCGTTCACCACAACAACAAAAATATTATTTGTCCCAATGTATTGAATTCAAATTCAGGCCTTTTTTTACAGACACCTAACACTATCTGGCTATCTATTTAGGTACCGTATTACACTAATACAGGCACAGCAGTAACCACAGATTTAGCTGAATATAAATTTGAGGCCTAATATTTAGGCGCTGGGTGACAGGTATAGGTTTACTGACAGAATGAGACTTGGAAATGCACAGTAGCGTGTGTGTGAATTTATTCAGAATGACCCTATGTGCACCTTGAATCTGATATACCCTTTTAGGGATAGATTTCAAATAGCTCTGATACAGCAGAAACCACTAAATTAGGAAATTGCTAAATTGGGAATTGTATTTCAACCCAGAACAAAAAATGTGCTTTGACGGACACTAAATAACTTGACCAGCCACAACAGTACAGCAGTAACGACAGATTTAGCTGGATATAAATATGAGGCCTAATATTTAGGCGCTGGGTGACAGGTATAGGTTTACTGACAGAATTAGACTTGGAAATGCACAGTAGCGTGTGTGTGAAGTTATTCAGAACGACCCTATGTGCACCTTGAATATTATATACCCTTTTAGGGATAGATTTCAAATAGCTCTGATACAGCAGAAACCACTAAATTAGGAAATTGCTAAATTGGGAATTGTATTTCAACCCAGAACAAAAAATGTGCTTTGACGGACACTAAATAAGTTGCCCAGCCACAACAGTACAGCAGTAACGACAGATTTAGCTGGATATAAATATGAGGCCTAATATTTAGGCGCTGGGTGACAGGTATAGGTTTACTGACAGAATTAGACTTGGAAATGCACAGTAGCGTGTGTGTGAAGTTATTCAGAACGACCCTATGTGCACCTTGAATATTATATACCCTTTTAGGGATAGATTTCAAATAGCTCTGATACAGCAGAAACCACTAAATTAGGAAATTGCTAAATTGGGAATTGTATTTCAACCCAGAACAAAAAATGTGCTTTGACGGACACTAAATAAGTTGCCCAGCCACAACAGTACAGCAGTAACGACAGATTTAGCTGGATATAAATTTGAGGCCTAGTATTTAGGCGCTGGGTGACAGGTATAGGTTTACTGACAGAATTAGACTTGGAAATGCACAGTGGCGTGTGTGTGAAGTTATTCAGAATGACCCTATGTGCACCTTGAATATTATATACCCTTTTAGGGATAGATTTCAAATAGCTCTGATACAGCAGAAACCACTAAATTAGGAAATTGCAAAATTGGGAATTGTATTTCAACCCAGAACAAAAAATGTGCTTTGACGGACACTAAATAACTTGCCCAGCCACAACAGTACAGCAGTAACGACAGATTTAGCTGAATATAAATTTGAGGCCTAATATTCAGGCGCTGGGTGACAGGTATAGGTTTACTGACAGAATGAGACTTGGAAATGCACAGTAGCGTGTGTGTGAAGTTATTCAGAATGACCCTATGTGCACCTTGAATCTGATATACCCTTTTAGGGATAGATTTCAAATAGCTCTGATACAGCAGAAACCACTAAATTAGGAAATTGCTAAATTGGGAATTGTATTTCAACCCAGAACAAAAAATTTGCTTTGACGGACACTAAATAAGTTGCCCAGCCACAACAGTACAGCAGTAACGACAGATTTAGCTGGATATAAATTTGAGGCCTAGTATTTAGGCGCTGGGTGACAGGTATAGGTTTACTGACAGAATTAGACTTGGAAATGCACAGTGGCGTGTGTGTGAAGTTATTCAGAATGACCCTATGTGCACCTTGAATATTATATACCCTTTTAGGGATAGATTTCAAATAGCTCTGATACAGCAGAAACCACTAAATTAGGAAATTGCTAAATTGGGAATTGTATTTCAACCCAGAACAAAAAATGTGCTTTGACGGACACTAAATAACTTGACCAGCCACAACAGTACAGCAGTAACGACAGATTTAGCTGGATATAAATTTGAGGCCTAGTATTTAGGCGCTGGGTGACAGAAATAGGTTTACTGACAGAATGAGACTTGGAAATGCACAGTAGCGGGTGTGTGAAGTTATTCAGAATGACCCTATGTGCACCTTGAATATTATATACCTTTTAGGGATAGATTTCAAATAGCTCTGATACAGCAGAAACCACTAAATTAGGAAATTGCTAAATTGGGAATTGTATTTCAACCCAGAACAAAAAATGTGCTTTGACGGACACTAAATAACTTGACCAGCCACAACAGTACAGCAGTAACGACAGATTTAGCTGGATATAAATTTGAGGCCTAGTATTTAGGCGCTGGGTGACAGAAATAGGTTTACTGACAGAATGAGACTTGGAAATGCACAGTAGCGTGTGTGTGAAGTTATTCAGAATGACCCTATGTGCACCTTGAATCTGATATACCCTTTTAGGGATAAATTTAAAGTAGGCCTGATACAGCAGAAACCACTAAATTAGGAAATTGCTAAATTGGGAATTGTATTTCAACCCAGAACAAAAACTGTGCTTTGACGGACACTAAATAACTTGACCAGCCACACCAGTAACGACAGATTTAGCTGGATATAAACTTGAGGCCTAGTATTTAGGCGCTGGGTGACAGGTATACGTTTACTGACAGAATTAGACTGGGATATGGCCAAAAAATAACACTATTGCTTGTTAAATGCACTTAGTGTGACAGCTTCACCCTGATGTAGGATTTAGCCAAAAAACAACCACACCATTGAGGGTTAAATGCACTTGGTGACAGCTTGCCCCTGATGTAGTATATGGCCAAAAAATAAACAGACTATTGCTGGTTAAATGCACTTGGTGTGACAGCTTCACCCTGATGTAGGATTTAGCCAAAAAACAACCACACCATTGAGGGTTAAATGCACTTGGTGGCAGCTTGTGCTGGCACAACACAAGACACAAAATGGCCGCCGATCACCCCAGAAAAAAGTGACTGAAAAACGCTCTGGTCAGCCTAAAAACAGTGAGCAATTCAATAGCAGCAGTTCAATCATCCACAGCTGCAGATCGATCACTGGATGGAGTCTTTTGGAGGAGTTAATCAGCCTAATCTCACCCTACTGTTGCAGCTACAACCTCTCCCTACGCTAATCAGAGCAGAGTGACGGGCGGCGCTATGTGACTCCAGCTTAAATAGAGGCTGGGTCACATGGTGCTCTGGCCAATCACAGCCATGCCAATAGTAGGCATGGCTGTGACGGCCTCTTGGGGCAAGTAGTATGACGTTTGTTGATTGGCTGCTTTGCAGCCTTTCAAAAAGCGCCAAGAAATCGACGAACACCGAACCCGAACCCGGACTTTTACGAAAATGTCTGGGTTCGGGTCCGTGTCACGGACACCCCAAAATTCGGTACGAACCCGAACTATACAGTTCGGGTTTGCTCATCCCTATTGTCTGCTGATTCCACATGATTGTTAGAGAACCTGTACAGTCACACTCTGATACAAATAGTGGGGTCATGACAGAGTGGAGAGGGTGTCAGCAGTATTTTTGTGTTGAGGTCACTGTTCACTTTTCCTTTCTTCTGATCTGTCAGAATAACAACCCCCAAAAAATGGATCCTAGTGGAATTACTTATGTAAAAAACAAGGTGTAAAACAAAATACGTAAAAAAATAGAGCACTATTTCATCCCAATTACAGAATCAAGACCTAATGGAATTACTTATAAAACTATGTGAACACCCCAAAATCAGTAGTATTAGACCGCTAGCTCACCCAATTACAGAATCAAGGCCTAATGGAATTACTTATGTATAAAACAATGTGAAAACCCCCAAATCAGTAGTATTAGAAGGCTATTTCACCCCAATACAGAAATAAGGCCTGGTGGAATTACTTATGCAAAAAACAATGTGGACACTCCAATAGCAGTGGTATCAGACCTCTATTTCACCCCAATTTCAGAATCAAGGACTAGTAGAATTACTTATGTAAAAAACTTTGTGGACACCCTAAAATCAGTAGTATTAGATGCTATTTCATCCCAATTACAGAAACAAAGCATAGTGGAATTACTTTATATAAAACAATATTAACCCTATGTATAAAACAATATTAACCCTATAAGGGCCCACACCGTACATGTATGCCGCTGGTGGATGTGACTTAAGGACCAGGTTCGTACATATACGACAGACTGATTGAGCAGGTGCAAACACCTATGCCAACGCATTAACCATTGCACTACGCGGCCAGCGCTGACCGCGGCACGTGCGGAATCCTGTCGGGTGCGGGGTGGCTATCAGGTCCCCGCACTGCTATGATGGGGACCCGATGGCAGGGAAGGCAGCCCGATGCCTTCCTTAGGCATCGTGGATGCCTTCTGTGACGGCCTGTGAGATCAAGCCCCCTGGATCTCACAGGAAGCAGGTTGTAAGTGTCAAAGTCCCAGAGAGGGACGAAAAAAGTAAAAAAAATAAAAGTTTAAAAAATAAAGATTTACAAAAAAGTTTAAAGTTTCAAGTAAAAAAAGCATCCTTTTCCCAATATAGTGTTTTTTTTGTTTTTTTTTTATAAATAGGGAAAAAAAGAAAAGTAGACATATTAGGTATCGCCATGTTCATATCGACCGGCTCTATAAAAATATTACATGACCTAACCCCCCTGGTGAACATTGTAAAAAAAATAAAAAATTTAACTGTGTTAAAAAAAATCTTTTTTTTTTGGTCACCTTACATTACTAAAAGTGCAACACCAAGCGATCAAAAAGGCGTATGCCCCCAAAATAGTACCACTCTAACTTCATCCTGCCCAAAATGAGCCCCTACCTAAGACAATCGCCCAAAAATAAAAATAAAATATGGCTTTCAGACTATGGAGACACTAAAACATGATTTTTTTTGTTTCAAAAATGCTTTTATTGTGTTAAATGTAAAAAAAAAAGTATACATATTAGGTATTGCCACATCTGTAACGACTTGCTCTTCAAAAATAATACATGACCTAGCCCCACAGGTGAACACAGTAAAAATAAATATATATATATATATATATATATATATATATACATAAAAACGGTGTCAAAAAAGTCATTTTTGTCACCTTACATCACAAAATGTGTAATAGCAAGCGATCAAAAAGTCAAATACACCCAAATATAGTGCCAATCAAACCATCATCTCATATCGCAAAAATGATACCCTACCTAAGAAAATCGGCCAAAACAAAAAAAAATTGTGGCTCTAAAACTATTGAGCCACTAAAACATGATTTTTTTTTGTGGGTTCAAAAATGTTATTATTGTGTAAAACGTAAATTAAAAAAGGATACATATTAGGTATTGCCATGTCCGTAACAACCTGCTCTATAAAAATATCACATGAACTAACCCCTCAGGTGAACACCGTAAAAAAAAAAAGTGTAAAAAAAGCCATCTTTTGTCACCTTACAAAACAAAAAGTGTAATACCAAGCGATCAAAAAGTAATAAGCACTCCAAAATCATACCAATCAAACCATCTCATCCCGCAAAAAATTAGACCCTACCTAGGACAATCGCCCTAAAAAATAAATAAAACAAATTATGGCTTTCAGAATATGGAGACACTAAAACATGATTATTTTTTTTTGTTTAAAAAATGCTGTTATTGTGTAAAACTTAAATAAATAAAAAAATATACATATTAGGTATTGCCACGTAAGAACCTCCTGCATAAAAATCACATATCACAGTCACCCCAAAAATATAAAAAAATATATGGCTTTCAGAATATGGAGACACTAAAAAATAATTTTGAAAATGCTTTATTTTGTCATAGTCATATTTGGTATTTTTTGGTACCTTGCCCCACAAAAAGTTTAATATACAGCAAACAAAAATCATATGTACCCTAACATAGTACCAACAAAATGCCACCTTATCCCGTAGTTTCCAAAATGGGGTCTTTTTTTGAGTTTTTACTCTAGGGGTGCATCAGGGGGTCTTCTAATGTGACATGGCAACTTGAAATTATCCCAGTGAAATCTGCCCTCCAAAAACCATATGGCGTTTCTTTCCTTCTGCACCCTGCCGTGTGCAAGTACAGCAGTTTACGACCACATATGTGGTGTTTCTGTAAACAACAGAATCAGGGCAATAAATATTGAGTTTTGTTTGGCTGCTAACCATTGCTTTGCTAGCTGAATTTTTTTTATTAAAATGGAAAATCTGCCAAAAAAGTACCGTAAAATTCGGAAATTTTATCTACATTTTCCTTTAATTCTTGTGCAACACCTAAAGGGTTATCAAAGTTTGTAAAATCTGTTTTGAATACCTTGAGGGGTGTGGTTTCTAAAATGGGGTCACTTTTGGGGAGTTTGTACTCTAGGGGTGCATCAGGGGGTCTTCAAATGTGATATGGCAACTTAAAATTAGTCCAATGGAATCTGCCTTCCAAAAATCATATGGAGTTTATGACCACATATGGGGTGTTTCTGTAAACTACAGAATCAGGGCAATAAATATTGAGTTTTAAAAAAGCAGGTAACAGTAGCAGTGCACACCAGACACTTAATGCCACACGGAGGGTTAATTGACAAGTTATTTATTAGAGGTAGTAACATATAATAACTAGAAAAGGTACAATTTCTGGGGAAATTGTGTGATGTGTTCTTGCCTCCACCAGTAGCTTACAACTGGAGTGGGCGGAGTAACTGGGTGGAGTGTAGACTCCGCCCACTTTTATAAATTTTGACCTTTGTCTCACACTGACCCACCCTGCCGAGTTTGGGTGCTGTGAGAATGACAGCTGTTTAAAGGTTTCTTATTGAAGTCAATAGGGAAAATCTGATTGGTTGTTTGTGGCTCCGCCCACTTTTTAGCATCCCCCAAATGAGATATACATTGGCACAGTCCTCCAGTGACCAACTGTGCCAAGTTTCGGAACCCTGCCATTAACAGTCTAAGAGCAGCGGCAGTTTGAATTTTTCCCATTTAAACAAATGGCTGAAATTTGATTGGCCGTTGTAGACCCCGCCCACTTTTTAATTTTTTTTGACCCCAGTCACCCAATGACCTACGGTGCCAAGTTTGGGTATTCTGACTTAAATATTGTGAGAATGACAGCAATTTAAAAGGTTTCTCATTGAAGTCAATAGGGAAAATCTGATTTGTTGTTGTTGGCTCCGCCCACTTTTTAAATTTTTGAATCCAAATTAATCTATCACCTGATTTCAGAGATTTGAAGCCCCTGACATCAATCATGGAAGCATTTTTCAATTTTCTGCATTTTTTTTTCCACATTGAAATCAATGAAAGAAATCTGATTGGTTGTTTTTGGCCCCACCCACTTTTCAAAATTTTAATCCTAATCCTAAATTGTCCAACTGTACCAAGTTTGGGAAACCTGCCATTAACAGTCTAAGAGCAGCGGCAGTTTGAATTTTTCCCATTTAAACAAATGGCTGAAATTTGATTGGCCGTTGTAGACTCCGCCCACTTTTTTATAAATTTTTGAATCCACTCACCCAATGACCTACGGTGCCAAGTTTGGGTATTCTGGCTTAAATACTGTGAGAATGACAGCAATTTAAAGGTTTCTCATTAAAGTTAATAGGGAAAATCTGATTTGTTGTTGTTGGCTCCGCCCACTTTTAAATTTTTTGAATCCAAAGTAATCTATGACCTGATCTCAGCGATTTGAAGCCCCTGACATCAATCATGGCAGCATTTTTCAATTTTCTGAATTTTTTTTTTTCCATATTGAAATCAATGAAAGAAATCTGATTGGTTGTTTGTGGCCCCGCCCACTTTTCAAAATTTTAATCCTAATCCTAAATTGTCCAACTGTACCACGTTTGGGAAACCTGCCATTAACAGTCTAAGAGCAGCGGCAGTTTGAATTTTTCCCATTTAAACAAATGGCTGAAATTTGATTGGCCGTTGTAGACTCCGCCCACTTTTTCATTATTTTTTGAATCCAGTCACCCAATGACCTACGGTGCCAAGTTTGGGTATTCTGGCTTAAATACTGTGAGAATGACAGCAATTTAAAGGTTTCTTATTGAAGTCAATAGGGAAAATCTGATTGGTTGTTTGTAGCTCCGCCCACTTTTTAATGTCCCCCAAAATGTGACAGAAATTTCCAGGTTGACCCCATGACTGAGTGACCCAAGTTTGGTGAGTTTCACTCCGAAGCTGTATGAGTGACAAACATTTGCATTTTTCCAATAAAACTCTATGGGAGAAAAAAAGAGGTTTTCGGGGGCCCGCCCCAGGGGCCCGGAGGGTGGGATCAGTTAACAAAGCACAAGCAAGATACTCGGGTATGTGCCGACCAAGAGTGCAAAGTTCGGTATTTATACTCCTAAATCTGTGGGAGGAGTAGCAATTTGAACGTCTCATTGTAGTCAATGGGGAGCATTTGATTGGTTCTGTGTGGCCCCGCCCAAATTTTCGGGTCTCCGAAATGTGCTAACAAATTGCGCGTTGACCCCATGACTAAGTGACCCAAGTTTGGTGACTTTAGTTTAAAATCTGTGCGACTGGGAGCGATTTGAAAATTTTCCCTGTCAAAGTCAATGTGAAAAACTTGGATTTTGGGGGCCCTGTCCCAGGGGCCCGGAGGGTGGGATCGGGTAACAAAGCACAAGCAAGGTACTCGGGTGGGTGCCGACCAAGTCTGCAAAGTTTGGAATTTGTACTCCTAAAAATGTGGGAGGAGTAGCGATTTGAAGGTCTCATTATAGTCAATGGGGAGATTTTGATTGGTTCTGTGTGGCCCCGCCTACATTTTGGGGTCCCCGAAATGTGCCAAAAATTTTCGGGTTGAGCCCATGACTAAGTGACCCAAGTTTGGTGACTTTAGCCTCAAAGCCTGGCGAGTGGGAGCGATTTGAAAATTTACCCTGTCAAAGTCTATGGGAAAAAAGGGGGCTTCCGGGGCCCGCCACGGGGGCCCCGGGGGTGGGATCGCTCCACAAAGTAATAGCAATCCGATCGGGTACAATCTGCATGTTTTGGTAAATTTTTGTCTATGTAGTGTAAAAACTGTGGGAGGAGTTAGGGTGGCAAATTTGGCTATAATAAGAATAACTAGAATGTGTCGTTTCTGAAGAAACCACAAGATGTTGGCTTGTCGTCTGATTGGCTGTTGGTGGCTCCACCCACTTTTTTGAATTTTAATCTCAGTCCTCCAGTGACCAACTGCGCCAAGTTTGAAGTCTGTGCCAATCAAAGTCTAAGAGCAGCGGCGGTTTGAATTTTTCCCATTCAAACACATGGCTGAAATTTGATTGGCCGATGTAGACTCCGCCCACTTTTATCAATTTTGACCGTTGTCTCACACTGACCCACCCTGCCGAGTTTGGGTGCTGTGGCTTTAATACTGTGAGAATGACAGCTGTTTAAAGGTTTCTCATTGAAGTCAAAAGGGAAAATCTGATTGGTTGTTTGTGGCTCCGCCCACTTTTTAGCGTCCCCAAAATGAGATATACATTGTCACAGTCCGTCAGTGACCAACTGTGCCAAGTTTTATTACCCTGCCATTAACAGTCTAAGAGCAGCGGCAGTTTGGATTTTTCCCATTTAAACAAATAAGTGAAATTTGATTGGCCGTTGTAGACCCCGCCCACTTTTTAAATTTTTTGTACCCCAGTCACCCAATGACCTATGGTGCCAAGTTTGGGTATTCTGGCTTCAATAATGTGAGAATGACAGCAATTTAAAGGTTTCTCATTGAAGTCAATGGGGAAAATCTGATTTGTTGTTGTTGGCTCCGCCCACTTTTTAAATTTTTGATTCCAAAGTAATCTATCACCTGATTTCAGCGATCTGGAGCCCCTGACATCAATCATGGCAGCATTTTTCAATTTTCTGAAATTTTTTTTCTCCATATTGACATCAATGAAAGAAATCTGATTGGTTGTTTTTGGCCCCGCCCACTTTTCAAAATTTTAATCCTAATCCTAAATTGTCCAACTGTACCAAGTTTGGGGAGCCTGCCATTAACAGTCTAAGAGCAGCGGCAGTTTGAAGTTTTCCCATTTAAACAAATGGCTGAAATTTGATTGGCCGTTGTAGACTCCGCCCACTTTTTCATAATTTTTGGAATCCAGTCACCCAATGACCTACGGTGCCAAGTTTGGGTATTCTGGCTTCAATACTGTGAGAATGACAGCAATTTAAAGGTTTCTCATTGAAGTCAATGGGGAAAATCTGATTTGTTGTTGTTGGCTCCGCCCACTTTTTAAATTTTTGATTCCAAAGTAATCTATCACCTGATTTCAGCGATCTGAAGCTCCTGACATCAATCATGGCAGCATTTTTCAATTTTCTGGAAAATTTTTTCTCCATTCTGACATCAATGAAAGAAATCTGATTGGTTGTTTTTGGCCCCGCCCACTTTTCAAAATTTTAATCCTAATCCTAAATTGCCCAACTGTACCAAGTTTGGGGAGCCTGCCATTAACAGTCTAAGAGCAGCGGCAGTTTGAAGTTTTCCCATTTAAACAAATGGCTGAAATTTGATTGGCCGTTGTAGACTCCGCCCACTTTTTCGTAAATTTTTGAATCCAGTCACCCAATGACCTACTGGTGCCAAGTTTGGGTATTCTGGCTTCAATACTGTGAGAATGACAGCAATTTAAAGGTTTCTCATTGAAGTCAATAGGGAAAATCTGATTGGTTGTTTGTAGCTCCGCCCACTTTTTAATGTCCCCAAAATGTGACAGAAATTTTCAGGTTGACCCCATGACTGAGTGACCCAAGTTTGGTGAGTTTCACTCCGAAGCTGTATGAGTGACAAACGTTTGCATTTTTCCAATAAAACTCTATGGGTTTGAATGTCTCATTGTAGTCAATGGGAAGAATTTGATTGGTTCTGTGTGGCCCCGCCCACATTTTCGGGTTTCCGAAATGTGCTAACAAATTGCGTGTTGACCCCATGACTAAGTGACCCAAGTTTGGTGACTTTAGTTTAAAATCTGTGCGACTGGGAGCGATTTGAAAATTTTCCCTGTCAAAGTCAATGGGAAAAACTTGGATTTTGGGGGCCCGTCCCAGGGGCCCGGAGGGTGGGATCGGGTAACAAAGCACAAGCAAGGTACTCGGGTGGGTGCCGACCAAGTCTGCAAAGTTTGGAATTTGTACTCCTAAAAATGTCGGAGGAGTAGCAATTTGAAGGTCTCATTACAGTCAATGAGGAGATTTTGATTGGTTCTGTGTGGCCCCGCCCACTTTTTTGGGGCCCCGAAATGTGCCCAAAATTTTCGGGTTGACCCCATGACTAAGTGACTTAAGTTTTGCGACTTTAGCTTCAAAGGCTGGCGAGTGGGAGCGATTTGAAAATGTACCCTGTCAAAGTCTATGGGAAAAAAGGGGGCTTCCGGGGCCCGCCACGGGGGCCCCGGGGGTGGGATCGCTAATAAAAGCACAAGCAACTCGAGTTGATATAGGTCGAAGAAGTGTAGAAAGTTTGGGGTATGTAGCCCCAAAACTGTAGGAGGAGTAGCGTATAGAAAACGCGGCTAAGAATAATAAGAATAACTAGAAGGTGTCGTTTCTGAAGAAACCACAAGATGTTGGCTTGTATTCTGATTGGCTGATGGTGGCTCCACCCACTTTTTTGAATTTTAATCCCAGTCCTCCAGTGACCAACTCCGCCAAGTTTGAAGACTGTGCCAATCAAAGTCTAAGAGCGGCGGCGGTTTGAATTTTTCCCATTCAAACACATGGCTGAAATTTGATTGGCCGATGTAGACTCCGCCCACTTTTATCAATTTTGACCTTTGCCTCACACTGACCCACCCTGCCGAGTTTGGGTGCTGTGGCTTAAAAAGTGTGAGAATGACAGCTGTTTAAAGGTTTCTTATTGAAGTCAATAGGGAAAATCTGATTGGTTGTTTGTGGCTCCGCCCACTTTTTAGCGTCCCCAAAATGAGATATACATTGTCACAGTCCGCCAGTGACCAACTGTGCCAAGTTTTATTACCCTACCATTAACAGTCTAAGAGCAGCGGCAGTTTGAATTTTTCCCATTTAAACAAATAGCTGAAATTTGATTGGCCGTTGTAGACCCCGCCCACTTTTTAAAATATTTTGAGCCCAGTCACCCAATGACCTACGGTGCCAGGTTTGGGTATTCTGGCTTAAATACTGTGAGAATGACAGCAATTTAAAGGTTTCTCATTGAAGTCAATAGGGAAAATCTGATTTGTTGTTGTTGGCTCCGCCCACTTTTTAAATTTTTGATTCCAATGTAGTCTATCACCTGATTTCAGAGATCTGAAGCCCCCGACATCAATCATGGCAGCATTTTTCAATTTTCTGGAATTTTTTTTCTCCATATTGACATCAATGAAAGAAATCTGATTGGTTGTTTTTGGCCCCGCCCACTTTTCAAAATTTTAATCCTAATCCTAAATTGCCCAACTGTACCAAGTTTGGGGAGCCTGCCATTAACAGTCTAAGAGCAGCGGCAGTTTGAATTTTTCCCATTTAAACAAATGGCTGAAATTTGATTGGCCGTTGTAGACTCCGCCCACTTTTTCATAATTTTTGGAATCCAGTCACCCAATGACCTATGGTGCCAAGTTTGGGTATTCTGGCTTCAATACTGTGAGAATGACAGCAATTTAAAGGTTTCTCATTGAAGTCAATAGGGAAAATCTGATTGGTTGTTTGTAGCTCCGCCCACTTTTTAATGTCCCCAAAATGTGACAGAAATTTTCAGGTTGACCCCATGACTGAGTGACCCAAGTTTGGTGAGTTTCACTCCGAAGCTGTATGAGTGACAAACGTTTGCATTTTTCCAATAAAACTCTATGGGTTTGAATGTCTCATTGTAGTCAATGGGGAGAATTTGATTGGTTCTGTGTGGCCCCGCCCACATTTTCGAGTTTCCGAAATGTGCTAACAAATTGCGTGTTGACCCCATGACTAAGTGACCCAAGTTTGGTGACTTTAGTTTAAAATCTGTGCGACTGGGAGCGATTTGAAAATTTTCCCTGTCAAAGTCAATGGGAAAAACTTGGATTTTGGGGGCCCCTCCCAGGGGCCCGGAAGGTGGGATCGGGTAACAAAGCACAAGCAAGGTACTCGGGTGGGTGCCGACCAAGTCTGCAAAGTTTGGAATTTGTACTCCTAAAAATGTCGGAGGAGTAGCAATTTGAAGGTCTCATTACAGTCAATGGGGAGATTTTGATTGGTTCTGTGTGGCCCCGCCCACTTTTTTGGGGCCCCGAAATGTGCCCAAAATTTTCGGGTTGACCCCATGACTAAGTGACTTAAGTTTGGCGACTTTAGCTTCAAAGGCTGGCGAGTGGGAGCGATTTGAAAATGTACCCTGTCAAAGTCTATGGGAAAAAAGGGGGCTTCCGGGGCCCGCCACGGGGGCCCCGGGGGTGGGATCGCTTATAAAAGCACAAGCAACTCGAGTTGCTATAGGTCGAAGAAGTGTAGAAAGTTTGGGGTATGTAGCCCCAAAACTGTAGGAGGAGTAGCGTATAGAAAACGCGGCTAAGAATAATAATAATAAGAACTAGAATGTGTCGTTTCTGAAGAAACCACAAGATGTTGGCTTGTCGTCTGATTGGCTGCTGGTGGCTCCACCCACTTTTTTGAATTTTAATCCCAGTCCTCCAGTGACCAACTGCGCCAAGTTTGAAGACTGTGCCAATCAAAGTCTAAGAGCGGCGGCGGTTTGAATTTTTCCCATTCAAACACATGGCTGAAATTTGATTGGCCGATGTAGACTCCGCCCACTTTTATCAATTTTGACCTTTGCCTCACACTGACCCACCCTGCCGAGTTTGGGTGCTGTGGCTTAAAAACTGTGAGAATGACAGCTGTTTAAAGGTTTCTTATTGAAGTCAATAGGGAAAATCTGATTGGTTGTTTGTGGCTCCGCCCACTTTTTAGCGTCCCCAAAATGAGATATACATTGTCACAGTCCGCCAGTGACCAACTGTGCCGAGTTTTATTACCCTGCCATTAACAGTCTAAGAGCAGCGGCAGTTTGAATTTTTCCCATTTAAACAAATGGCTGAAATTTGATTGGCCGTTGTAGACCCCGCCCACTTTTTAAAAATTTTTGACCCCAGTCACCCAATGACCTACGGTGCCAAGTTTGGGTATTCTGGCTTAAATACTGTGAGAATGACAGCAATTTAAAGGTTTCTCATTGAAGTCAATGGGGAAAATCTGATTTGTTGTTGTTGGCTCCGCCCACTTTTAAATTTTTGATTCCAATGTAATCTATCACCTGATTTCAGAGATCTGAAGCCCCCGACATCAATCATGGCAGCATTTTTCAATTTTCTGGAATTTTTTTTCTCCATATTGACATCAATGAAAGAAATCTGATTGGTTGTTTTTGGCCCCGCCCACTTTTCAAAATTTTAATCCTAATCCTAAATTGCCCAACTGTACCAAGTTTGGGGAGCCTGCCATTAACAGTCTAAGAGCAGCGGCAGTTTGAATTTTTCCCATTTAAACAAATGGCTGAAATTTGATTGGCCGTTGTAGACTCCGCCCACTTTTTCATAATTTTTGGAATCCAGTCACCCAATGACCTATGGTGCCAAGTTTGGGTATTCTGGCTTCAATACTGTGAGAATGACAGCAATTTAAAGGTTTCTCATTGAAGTCAATAGGGAAAATCTGATTGGTTGTTTGTAGCTCCGCCCACTTTTTAATGTCCCCAAAATGTGACAGAAATTTTCAGGTTGACCCCATGACTGAGTGACCCAAGTTTGGTGAGTTTCACTCCGAAGCTGTATGAGTGACAAACGTTTGCATTTTTCCAATAAAACTCTATGGGAGAATTAAAGAGGTTTTCGGGGGCCCGCCCCAGGGGCCCGGAAGGTGGGATCGGTTAACAAAGCACAAGCAAGATTCTCGGGTATGTGTCGACCAAGGGTGCAAAGTTCGGTATTGATACTCCTAAATCTATGGGAGGAGTAGCGATTTGAACGTCCCATTGTAGTCAATGGGGAGAATTTGATTGGTTCCGTGTGGCCCCGCCCACATTTTCGGGTCTCCGAAATGTGCTAACAAATTGCGCGTTGACCCCATGACTAAGTGACCCAAGTTTGTTGACTCTAGTTTAAAATCTGTGCGACTGGGAGCGATTTGAAAATTTTCCCTGTCAAAGTCAATGGGAAAAACGTGGATTTTGGGGGCCCTGTGCCAGGGGCCCGGAGGGTGGGATCGGGTAACAAAGCACAAGCAAGGTACTAGGGTGGGTGCCGACCAAGTCTGCAAAGTTTGGAATTTGTACTCCTAAAAATGTCGGAGGAGTAGCAATTTGAAGGTCTCATTACAGTCAATGGGGAGATTTTGATTGGTTCTGTGTGGCCCCGCCCACTTTTTGGGGGCCCCGAAATGTGCCCTAAATTGTCGGGTTGACCCCATGACTAAGTGAGCCAAGTTTGGTGACTTTAGTTTAAAATCTGTGCGACAGGGAGCGATTTGAAAATTTTCCCTGTCAAAGTCAATGGGAAAAACGTGGATTTTGGGGGCCCTGTGCCAGGGGCCCGGAGGGTGGGATCGGGTAACAAAGCACAAGCAAGGTACTCGGGTGAGTGCCGACCAAGTCTGCAAAGTTTGGATTTTGTAATCCTAAAAATGTTGGAGGAGTAGCAATTTGTAGGTCTCATTACAGTCAATGGGGAGATTTTGATTGGTTCTGTGTGGCCCCGCCCATTTTTTGGGGGCCCCGAAATGTGCTAACAAATTGCGCGTTGACCCCATGACTAAGTGACCCAAGTTTGGTGACTTTAGTTTAAAATCTGTGCGACTGGGAGCGATTTGAAAATTTTCCCTGTCAAAGTCAATGGGAAAAACGTGGATTTTGGGGGCCCTGTCCAGGGGCCCGGAGGGTGGGATCGGGTAACAAAGCACAAGCAAGGTACTAGGGTGGGTGCCGACCAAGTCTGCAAAGTTTGGAATTTGTACTCCTAAAAATGTCGGAGGAGTAGCAATTTGAAGGTCTCATTACAGTCAATGGGGAGATTTTGATTGGTTCTGTGTGGCCCCGCCCACTTTTTGGGGGCCCCGAAATGTGCCCAAAATTTTCGGGTTGACCCCATGACTAAGTGACTTAAGTTTGGCGACTTTAGCTTCAAAGGCTGGCGAGTGGGAGCGATTTGAAAATGTACCCTGTCAAAGTCTATGGGAAAAAAGGGGGCTTCCGGGGCCCGCCACGGGGGCCCCGGGGGTGGGATCGCTTATAAAAGCACAAGCAACTCGAGTTGCTATAGGTCGAAGAAGTGTAGAAAGTTTGGGGTATGTAGCCCCAAAACTGTAGGAGGAGTAGCGTATAGAAAACGCGGCTAAGAATAATAATAAAAATAATAATAAGAATAAGCTGAAACGCTTTTTGACAATCGAATAACAGTATGTTGGCTCTACAAGCCAACATAACTAGAATGTGTCGTTTCTGAAGAAACCACAAGATGTTGGCTTGTCGTCTGATTGGCTGTTGGTGGCTCCACCCACTTTTTTGAATTTTAATCCCAGTCCTCCAGTGACCAACTGCGCCAAGTTTGAAGACTGTGCCAATCAAAGTCTAAGAGCGGCGGCGGTTTGAATTTTTCCCATTCAAACACATGGCTGAAATTTGATTGGCCGATGTAGACTCCGCCCACTTTTATCAATTTTGACCTTTGCCTCACACTGACCCACCCTGCCGAGTTTGGGTGCTGTGGCTTAAAAACTGTGAGAATGACAGCTGTTTAAAGGTTTCTTATTGAAGTCAATAGGGAAAATCTGATTGGTTGTTTGTGGCCCCGCCCACTTTTTAGCGTCCCCAAAATGAGATATACATTGTCACAGTCCGCCAGTGACCAACTGTGCCGAGTTTTATTACCCTGCCATTAACAGTCTAAGAGCAGCGGCAGTTTGAATTTTTCCCATTTAAACAAATGGCTGAAATTTGATTGGCCGTTGTAGACCCCGCCCACTTTTTAAAATTTTTTGACCCCAGTCACCCAATGACCTACGGTGCCAAGTTTGGGTATTCTGGCTTAAATACTGTGAGAATGACAGCAATTTAAAGGTTTCTCATTGAAGTCAATGGGGAAAATCTGATTTGTTGTTGTTGGCTCCGCCCACTTTTTAAATTTTTGATTCCAATGTAATCTATCACCTGATTTCAGAGATCTGAAGCCCCCGACATCAATCATGGCAGCATTTTTCAATTTTCTGGAATTTTTTTTCTCCATATTGACATCAATGAAAGAAATCTGATTGGTTGTTTTTGGCCCCGCCCACTTTTCAAAATTTTAATCCTAATCCTAAATTGCCCAACTGTACCAAGTTTGGGGAGCCTGCCATTAACAGTCTAAGAGCAGCGGCAGTTTGAATTTTTCCCATTTAAACAAATGGCTGAAATTTGATTGGCCGTTGTAGACTCCGCCCACTTTTTCATAATTTTTGGAATCCAGTCACCCAATGACCTATGGTGCCAAGTTTGGGTATTCTGGCTTCAATACTGTGAGAATGACAGCAATTTAAAGGTTTCTCATTGAAGTCAATAGGGAAAATCTGATTGGTTGTTTGTAGCTCCGCCCACTTTTTAATGTCCCCAAAATGTGACAGAAATTTTCAGGTTGACCCCATGACTGAGTGACCCAAGTTTGGTGAGTTTCACTCCGAAGCTGTATGAGTGACAAACGTTTGCATTTTTCCAATAATACTCTATGGGAGAAAAAAAGAGGTTTTCGGGGGCCCGCCCCAGGGGCCCGGAGGGTGGGATCGGTTAACAAAGCACAAGCAAGATACTCGGGTATGTGCCGACCAAGGGTGCAAAGTTCGGTATTTATACTCCTAAATCTGTGGGAGGAGTAGCGATTTGAACGTCTCATTGTAGTCAATGGGGAGAATTTGATTGGTTCTGTGTGGCCCCGCCCACTTTTTTGGGGTCCCCGAAATGTGCTAACAAATTGCGCGTTGACCCCATGACTAAGTGACCCAAGTTTGGTGACTTTAGTTTAAAATCTGTGCGACTGGGAGCGATTTGAAAATTTTCCCTGTCAAAGTCAATGGGAAAAACTTGGATTTTGGGGGCCCGTCCCAGGGGCCCGGAGGGTGGGATCGGGTAACAAAGCACAAGCAAGGTACTCGGGTGGGTGCCGACCAAGTCTGCAAAGTTTGGAATTTGTACTCCTAAAAATGTCGGAGGAGTAGCAATTTGAAGGTCTCATTACAGTCAATGGGGAGATTTTGATTGGTTCTGTGTGGCCCCGCCCACTTTTTTGGGGCCCCGAAATGTGCCCAAAATTTTCGGGTTGACCCCATGACTAAGTGACTTAAGTTTGGCGACTTTAGCTTCAAAGGCTGGCGAGTGGGAGCGATTTGAAAATGTACCCTGTCAAAGTCTATGGGAAAAAAGGGGGCTTCCGGGGCCCGCCACGGGGGCCCCGGGGGTGGGATCGCTTATAAAAGCACAAGCAACTCGAGTTGCTATAGGTCGAAGAAGTGTAGAAAGTTTGGGGTATGTAGCCCCAAAACTGTAGGAGGAGTAGCGTATAGAAAACGCGGCTAAGAATAATAATAAAAATAACTAGAATGTGTCGTTTCTGAAGAAACCACAAGATGTTGGCTTGTCGTCTGATTGGCTGCTGGTGGCTCCACCCACTTTTTTGAATTTTAATCCCAGTCCTCCAGTGACCAACTGCGCCAAGTTTGAAGACTGTGCCAATCAAAGTCTAAGAGCGGCGGCGGTTTGAATTTTTCCCATTCAAACACATGGCTGAAATTTGATTGGCCGATGTAGACTCCGCCCACTTTTATCAATTTTGACCTTTGCCTCACACTGACCCACCCTGCCGAGTTTGGGTGCTGTGGCTTAAAAACTGTGAGAATGACAGCTGTTTAAAGGTTTCTTATTGAAGTCAATAGGGAAAATCTGATTGGTTGTTTGTGGCTCCGCCCACTTTTTAGCGTCCCCAAAATGAGATATACATTGTCACAGTCCGCCAGTGACCAACTGTGCCGAGTTTTATTACCCTGCCATTAACAGTCTAAGAGCAGCGGCAGTTTGAATTTTTCCCATTTAAACAAATGGCTGAAATTTGATTGGCCGTTGTAGACCCCGCCCACTTTTTAAAATTTTTGACCCCAGTCACCCAATGACCTACGGTGCCAAGTTTGGGTATTCTGGCTTAAATACTGTGAGAATGACAGCAATTTAAAGGTTTCTCATTGAAGTCAATGGGGAAAATCTGATTTGTTGTTGTTGGCTCCGCCCACTTTTTAAATTTTTGATTCCAAGTAATCTATCACCTGATTTCAGCGATCTGAAGCCCCTGACATCAATCATGGCAGCATTTTTCAATTTTCTGGAAATTTTTTTCTCCATATTGACATCAATGAAAGAAATCTGATTGGTTGTTTTTGGCCCCGCCCACTTTTCAAAATTTTAATCCTAATCCTAAATTGCCCAACTGTACCAAGTTTGGGGAGCCTGCCATTAACAGTCTAAGAGCAGCGGCAGTTTGAATTTTTCCCATTTAAACAAATGGCTGAAATTTGATTGGCCGTTGTAGACTCCGCCCACTTTTCATAATTTTTTTGAATCCAGTCACCCAATGACCTACGGTGCCAAGTTTGGGTATTCTGGCTTAAATACTGTGAGAATGACAGCAATTTAAAGGTTTCTCATTGAAGTCAATGGGGAAAATCTGATTGGTTGTTTTGGCCCGCCCACTTTTCAAAATTTTAATCCTAATCCTAAATTGCCCAACTGTACCAAGTTTGGGGAGCCTGCCATTAACAGTGTAAGAGCAGCGGCAGTTTGAATTTTTCCCATTTAAACAAATGGCTGAAATTTGATTGGCCGTTGTAGACTCCGCCCACTTTTTCATAATTTTTGGAATCCAGTCACCCAATGACCTATGGTGCCAAGTTTGGGTATTCTGGCTTCAATACTGTGAGAATGACAGCAATTTAAAGGTTTCTCATTGAAGTCAATAGGGGAAATCTGATTGGTTGTTTGTAGCTCCGCCCACTTTTAATGTCCCCAAAAATGTGACAGAAATTTTCAGGTTGACCCCATGACTGAGTGACCCAA